>NC_139329.1:33486313-34923813 GCF_056507025.1 Lutjanus erythropterus
TACGTATGTATGTATGTATGTATGTATGTATGTATGTATGTATTTTTAAAGACTAAAATTATGTATGTATTTATGTATGTATGTATGTATATATGTATGTATGTACCGAGACAGTTGTTTTTAAAGAGTAAAAAGTATGTATGTATGTATGTATGTATGTATGTATGTATGTATGTATGTAGCTACTGAGAGAGACAGTTGTTTCTTTGTTTTTAAAAAGTATGTATGTATGTATGATATAAATACATACATACATACTTTTTCCTCTTTAAAAACAACCGTCTCTCTCGGTAGCAATCCTTTCCATAATGTTAGACATGTTATTCAAGTCAGTTAGACACAATTTGAGTGGCAAAATAAGCACTTTGGTCATCACACTTTAAAGGTAAACACTATGGTTTACATCTGTTCCAGTGACTGCAGCATTCTTGCAAAAATTGCTGTCCTATGAGATAGAAAAGCATGGGAAAATGTGATCTAGATTGAAAATACTGAAGTTACCCTTAAACACCACCAGCCAAGCCATTATATTTGCATTTCAAATACTTTTTGGCACTCTGACAGAAAAAGTCATTGAGCACCACCATACTAGGATAAGTTACAGATATGACCAGATTAAATGTTGTATACTTTTCATACTTTTATAAATGTATAAAAAAAAATGATAATACCCTACTTGAACATAAAAATCAAAAGTACTCATTCAGAATATGCTGTGACCTGTCAGAAGTTCTTAAATGTTACAGCTCATCTAACGAGTTCCCACGTAGTGGTTTTTGGTTCTAATGATTGAAAATATTGGGAGTGAAACAAATTTTCTTTTCTACCAACATCAAACTGGCTGACTGACCGTTGGGTCTCCACTGAGGTCTAGTCCCACCACCAAACCATCAGAGGACAGCATGAACTCCTCAGCCAGCTTCACCGTATCCATGGCAACTTCAGTCCCATTCCTGCGGTCAATCGCCACCAGAAACCTTCAGGACAAAACAGTCTCATTTAGAAGCCTGCACAACTGTTGCCATCACTCAAGTTACTGGATCATCATAGTAAAAACATTGTGTAGTATTTTGTAGGTTTTATTACACTCTAGATAAATTTCTGGATTTGTTGCCCACTGAAATAATACAGGCTCTGCTTACCTGACATCGATGTCCACTCCCTCATTTTTACACTGTTGGATGGCTTTGAGAACAGTTTCAACATATGTCCTTTTTGTCAGTCCTAGAAAAAAAAAAGACAATTAACTTGTAAGCCTAATAATTTCTGCAAACAATCCTGATGGTAAATCATGCCTTCAAAATATTGGGTTGCATGCTGATATTTTTACCTGTGTGTTTCTCTTCCCTTGGTGTACTTCTTAGTTCTAAATATTTGACACCATCAGCTGCAAACTCCTTGATTACATCTGTAGCCACCTGAGAAAAAGAGAAAAGGAACATCTGACTAACATTCTGGGCAAAAAAAATGTATAAAAATGACAGCAGAAGCTAAAGTTTGGGACCTTTTATATAGCTATAAACTAGTGTCGTGGTACAGAGCAACATGGGCATCAGAAGCTTCTTCACAGCAGCCATTTTGATATGAAATAGTAAACACAGGTGTTACCAATGATACTAATTAAGGTTCTGTTCAGTCAGGTCAAACAGAGTCAGGGTATCATTGGTAACATCTGTGTCTACTATTTTGTGTCAAAATGGCTGCTGTGAAAAAGGTCTTTAGCGATACTGAGGAATTTATTGCTTCAAATGACTGCATTTACTAGGACTGCAAGTAAAGATTATTTTTATTTATTAATCTCAGTTATTTTCTTGATGAATTGATGTGTTGATTGGTCTATAAAATGTCAGAAAATGGTGAGAAATGTTGATCAGGCCCAAGATGACATCCTCAAATGTCTTGTTTTGTCCACAACCAAAAGACATTCAGTTTACAGTCATGTTCACATTTAAGAAGCTGGAATCAAAGAATTTAGCCTTTTTTTCCCCTTAAAACATAATCAATGAATCCATTAATGTTGCAGCTAATGTTGCGAATGCAATATGATTCACAGTTAGTGGGAATTATCATTTTTGCATTGAATTTTTCATTTTTACAGGAAAAAAAATGATAATGATATGACATTTGTTGGGAGCTGTACCATAAACATATTTTCTTACATTTAAAGATCATGATTAGGGAGCCAGGGCATCTAGTACTTCACTATAATACAATTTTGTCACACATTTTGCCTTTATTGAAAAAAATGCAGCTTACTTACTGCAATTTAGATTATTTTTCGATTAATTGTGCAGCCCTGGTTACAGCTCTAACATTAACTATCAACACTGACTAGACATCCACGTGACAAGTGCCAAATTTTCCCTTTAGCACAAACAAACCATCCTCACCATCAGGATGTCCTCCTCGGTGTCCACCAGCTGATGGATGACCTTGAAGACCTGAAAACACCTGTGGAGATGAGCGCCATGTTTTTTTTAATCCATGTAATTAAGCACGAAAACAGTTCCTTCCCATTGAACATATAATATCAACTGAATTATTTCTACATCACTTACGTTAACTATTACATTAGTTTATTAATGATATGAAGAGGAATTAATCGTTTAACAAGACCCAGTTTGGTTTGTCACAGCTATCATATTAAACTTTGTAGTACAGTCATATACTCACTCGTCCAGTGTCCTCCGCTGTCCTTTGCCGATAGCGGTCATGCTGTGTTCAATGTTGAGATGAGGTTTTCGGTTGAAGAGTTTCTCGATGGTCTGGGAGCTGACGGAACCGTTGAGATGAGCATGAAGCTCCTGCATGGTGACAGGCAAAACGCTGACGTTAGCATGTAGCTAATATCACACACTGAATACATTTACTCTGTTTTAAAACTCTTTTCTTCAACACATGTGTGACTCACCACTTTCGGCAGCTGCCGATAAAAGACATCGGCCTCATTATCCATCACAAAGTCCAACAAGTTAGCCTGAGTTAGTCTGCAACGAGCCCTGAGTTGTTTCTGTCTGTCAGATAAAGCTGAAACCCCGTCGCCTGTTTTCAGTATACATTTTCCTGCAGCACTGCCAAGTGCAACAAAGAAATATGTCCCCCTCGAAAAGGTTCCGCTACTACCGATGTAGTAAAAATATTGAAATTCCGTAATTTTCTTCTTTCAGAAGTTAAAATAGGGCTGGAAGATAACTAAGTATGTTTACTCAGGTTTTGTACTTAAACACAGGTTTAAGGTACTTGTAGTTTACTTAAGTATTCCCATTTTGTGATAATTTCAAATACACTTACACAACTACATCTGAGTAGAATACCATAGGAAATAAGAAAATAAACAAATGAAACAAAAGAACGACGTAAATTTGACTTGTTATTTTGTTTTTTGTTTCCTCATTTATCTGATTTTTCCTTTCAAGCAGAAGATGGGAAAACAAACCTTTTTTTTCAACATTTAGTTAATACAGAAGAACAAATAAATAGATTTGTTGCCTCATTTATTCAAGTCAGTATTTATTTATTTGTTTACTTATTTATTCATTCATTCATTCATTCATTCTTTATTGTTTATTTAATAAGATAACGATCACATGCAGTACACCTCCTCACCAGTAGGGGACGATCGCAGCCTTCACTCGACTAGAGCAAACCGGAACGCTGAGCGTTTAAATGGTCTTTGTTTTGGGAGGATTCCCAACCCCACTGTCTCCTTATTTGAAAACTAAAGAACAAAATGTATGACAGGTATGTTAGTTTGCTCATACACCTTTATTTTTCGTTAGTGTAGACGTCTGTTGCGATTTTAAGACAGCTGTTGGACTGCATTATGTTGTCAGCTCACTGTTAGCTTAAATCTTCCTTCTTCCTGTAGCGGCGTCCGTCCGTCTTCTTTGTGCCAGAAATGTGAAGTTACCGTAATATGTGCTATAATCTGTACGTAGCTTGTATCTCCAGTGTTTATTGATGCATTTGTCAGCAGAATAAATGTTAATTTATTCAGATAAGTCAACAGTTAAGATGGAAGAAAACCAGTATACATCATTGACGGTTCCTTCGGATTATTTTCAGCAGTGGTGAGTTGGTGCTGGAGGTGGCTGCAGGTCCGGGGAAACTTCTCATGTGATCTCCTTGATGTCTTCATTTTCATGCATGAGATGGAGAAAAAAAACAGCATTTGACACACGACATCATACACATCTGTATAATTTATATTGTGGCTTGTAGCAAGTGATAATAGTGTAATTAAGGATAATTACAAAATGTCAAAATGTAAAAAATATGCCTTTAAAATGGGAATGTGACTAATGATATGGGACTAAGAGCTCACATCATAATTCAAGTATGAAGCAATGTGATAATTGTTCGTAGAGCTGCAACGATTAGTTGATTAATCAATTAGTTGTCAACTATTAAACTGATCACAAACTCTTTCAATAATCGATCAATCATTTTGAGTTATTTTTCAAGAAGAAAAGTCCAAATTCTCTGTTTTCAGCTGCTCAGTTGTGAATATTTTCAGTCTCTTTATTCTCTATGACAGTAAACTGAGTAATCTTTGGGTTGTGAACAAAACAAGGCATCCTGGGCTTCTCTCTTTTTTTTTTCTTTTCCATTTTCTGACATTTTACAGACCAAACAAATAATTAATTAATTCAGTTACTTCCAACCTTAAAACAATAAATGCGATAAGCAACAATTAGTCCTAATCACCATCTATTTTGATAAATAATTAATCGTTTTGAGTCTTTTTTTTTTTTTTTCTTAAAAAGAAAAGTCCAGATTTTCTGATTTCAGCTTCTCAAATGTGGATATTTTCTGTGACAGTTCACTAAATATCTGTGAACTGTGAGTAAAACAAAACGTGAGGATGTCACTTTGGGCTTTGGAAAATAGTTATTAACATTTTCACCATTTTCTGATATTTTATGGACCAAATAACTAATCGGTCGATAAAAATGATATTGCATTATGCAAATTAACTTAGGAATTATTTTTTTTAATTCTGACATGTTACTGCACTATCCAGCAGTTATTACACCATCACTTGCTACAGGCTTTATAGATACACCAGCAGTGGCTCTTACTCCGCCTCTTTGTAAAATGGATTCAGTGGGAAAAGAAACTCTTCATGTGTTTGACGTGTTAGTTGGCTTCATATTAATCACAGTCACAGTGTTTTTGCAAGTCCTATCAATTGTTTGTATATCTTCATTCCATTCTGGTCAGCCTTACCCAAACACACATGAAAGTTGGTGTTAAAAGACCTATTTGTAGGTGCAATGAGTGACTTTTTCTTCTAAATTATATGCTCAAAACTAATCAGATAGGCACAATAAAGCAAGGAGGAGTAGCTTGACACACTTGGCATACTCATGTAGTGAATGAAATGCAGAAAATACAAACAGGTGTATGTCAGCGCATGTATGTTTGTAAGTATTGTCTTGTAAGTTTGCTTGTTCACGCACCTCATCAAACGCCAGACATAGTTTGTCTTCTCTTGCTTTGTCCCGATTCCTGTTTTGTTGTTTTCCTTTGCTCATCTTCATCTTCCTTCTCTCTTTAATCTTTGTTTTCCTCCTCTTCTCTTCTTCTTTCATGCTCCCTCTCTCTTCTAGGTACCAGTCCAGTCAGCAGCACCCCGAGGCGCAGTATGTGATGCCCTATAACAACATGGGCCATTACACAGAAGGTCCCAGAGATGAGCCCGTCATGGCCGAGCTGTCTGTCCACCGGGAGCCACCTCTTCACCAGGAACCTTTCTATCAGAACAACCTCCAGGCCCAAAACCACTACCAGGAACCAGCCTACCATCAAAACGTCAGGGAGCAGCCGCAATTTACACACCTGCAGCAGCCGCAGCATCAACACACTATACAGCAGCAGGAGCCGAGTGTTCAGCACCACCCTCAGCCTGCTGCTCCACCCCAAGGTATCGTCACGACTGGATTTAAATATCTGATGCTTTTTTAGCACATCTGCCTGAATATACAATATTAACTAGTGGTGTGACTTGACAAATGGTTCATTTTCACTGATTCTCTTGAATAATGTGGGTACTTAAAAGGTAACTTTAGTATTAAATCCTGATCCTATTTTCACATGTAGCACGGGGCAGTTGTATTTTACTAGATGGGTCAAAAACATGATGATTTTAGAGAGAGAGCAACAATTTAACAAGCCTTTATTAACTTGTGTCGTACCTCCACACGTTTCTCCTCTCTGTCCTAGCTGCGACACCAGTGAAGAAGAAAAGAGGCCGGCCACCTAAGCAGCAGGCGGAAGAGGGCAAGACGGAGGAAGAGGATGAGATTGAGGCAGCAAAAAAAGCCAAGCGGGCTCTCAATCGCTTCAACGGCATGTCAGTGGCTGAGGTTATGGCCAAAACCCTGCCAGACGTTATTACCTACAATCTTGACATTTTGATAGTGAGTTATTTGGGGACATATTAAGAATTTATGTATTGTGTAGTGTGTATTGTGAGGTTTCAGTCACAATTTTTTTTTTTCGGATCTGTTGCCATGGTAACACCTTCACGTCTCTCCTCAGATTGGAATTAACCCCGGACTATTGTCAGCCTTCAAAGGACACCATTACCCGAACCCAGGAAACCACTTCTGTATGTTGAAATTCAATTTCATCACTGACTTCAGGGAATACATGTCAGCTTGCACAAAAAGTTATTTGTTCAAACTCATATTTTCAAGTATAACTTTGATTGATTTGTTGGTGAATAGAGTGCTGCAGAAATGACTGAATTTTGTAGGCTGATGCTGAAATTAGCATCACTCTGGTTTGTAATAATGCATAAAATAATCTCTGTAAGCAAATGTGAGCAAATGTTAATGATACATGTTTTGTTTTGTGAGATAATCTTCACAAGTGAGCACCATTTTTATGATTTTTCAACTGTAATTGCAATCACCACAAGTAAAATGATAGTTAGGCTGTAAACAAAAAACTACACCATGGTTGCAGAACTCAGCATCACCTCAACTAAGCGACTAGTGTTTGGTGTGCTGATGTTTAAAGTGTCCGACAACCTCTGTCGTCTCATTTAGCCACTTGTTAGCCTTTTTTAAGGCACATAAAAGCTTCAAAATTCAATTAATTAGGTGTAGGAATTAGGTGTTTACTTCCATGTTTTATGTTGTAGAACAAAATGTAAAACGAAAAAAGAACTATTGTGCTAACTAATTTCTGTGTTTTGAGACTCGTTCCTGCAGCACTCTGTATCAACAGGTCGATAAAAAATTTGTGAATGTCATTTACAGACTTATTATTAATGAATTTTTTTGCCAGACAGGTTTTCAGAATGAGATGTTACTGAAATAAGGTTGCACAATGATTTCATGAAGCTGCTCAAGAATATTTATTGTCTCACATTTTCTAAAGTACAGTAGGCACACAGAATATTCTACATGTATAATATTAGTCTTTGAGTTTCCTTTATGTTTTGTGCACCGTTTATTTTTATGCCCGGAAGGCTTACAGGTCCAGTATCAGCACAGCTCATTGTTTAATAAGAAAATCGCCTGGCTGAAACCATAAAATTAAATTACGCTGAAAAACAAACCTGCACATTGTCCAGTTGTGTGTGCTGATATCACCCTCTAGATTCAGTGCATCTAGAAAAACTGAAACATTCCTTAACCTAATTAAAGTTCCAACTCTTCTTTTCTGTTCAGGGAAATGTCTGTTTCTTTCTGGTCTAACGGACAAGCAGCTCAACTACATGCACGACCAGAGCCTGCCGGAGAATTACAGCATCGGCTTCACCAACATGGTGGAGAGGACCACACCTGGCAGCAAGGACCTCACAAGGTAAATTAAAAAAAAAAAAAGGACAACCCAAGGATATTCAGTTTACAGTCATAGAGGAATTCAGAATGTGGACATTTTTTCTTTAAAATGTCTAAGGCTGAAATTTAATTACCAACAGTGAGGAACGTCTGGATAAAAATCACTCAGTGTACTCCAGTGTGTCCTTCAAAAGAAATGTAGATAATGTTTTTCTGGTTTTCTGTTTTTGTTCCAGTAAGGAGATTCGTGAAGGAGGTCGACAGTTACTCGAAAAGCTTCAGAAATACAAGCCATTAATAGCAGCTTTTAATGGAAAAGGTAAAATTATTAAAACACTTAAACTACTTTAAGTGTTTAGATGGCTTATGCATAAAGCTATAGGGTAAATTTAACATTTACATTTACACATTTGTGTATTTTGGCAGGTATTTATGAAATCTTCTGCAAAGAAACCTTTGGTGTGAAGGCAAAGAATCTGGAGTTTGGTCTGCAGCCCTACAAAATCCCAGAAACTGAAACGGTAACTTGAAACAGTATCTGGATTAATCTGACAGTACATCCAACAATACAAACAACCAGACTCATTGCATTTTTCCTTTCACCTAGGTGTGCTACTTGATGCCATCATCAAGCCCTCGCTGTGCCCAGTTCCCGCGTGCACAGGATAAGGTGCATTTCTACATCAAGCTGAAGGAACTGCGAGACCAGATGAAAGGTCTGGCACCGAGCCAAGAGGTGGAGGAGATGAAGTACTCGTTCGATCTGCAGCTAGCTAAAGGTGAAGAGTACAGTCATCTTTAACTTTATAGTTAAGCTGAAACATCAGGTGTTGGATTGTTTGGATACACAGATACACCTGCTTTTGGGGGTTTTCTGAAACATAAGCGGGGTAGAAATTTGTCATTTATACAAACATATTTATGTCTTTGATTAAGATCTAACTCCTTGAATTTGTGTTTGTTCTGCAGAAGACGCCAAGAGGATTGCAATCAAAGAGGAGCAGGTGGATCCGGAGTATGAAAGCTATAGTGGGCTGCATGACGATGTGACACAAAGCAGCACCACCTCCTACTAAAGGAGACTGAGAAGAGGTGAAAAAAAACAGGCCTGTCTGCGATAGCACACAGGTAGTTATCGCATTGTTCTGATCAAATTTAGCAAGAGCTAGACGCAGTTTTATACATATATATATATATATATATATATATATATATATATATATATATATAGATATATATAGATATAGATATATATATATATATATATATATATAGATATAGATATATATATATATATATATATATATATAGAGAGAGAGAGAGAGAGAGGAGCCAACCTACCATCAATATCATCCACATTTTTTTAAATTCATTAAAAAAAGGCAACTGACAAAGCCCCATCGAGCTCTATTACCCTGCAGGGGAAAATGTTTTACTCAGTCGGGTTTTGTGGCAGTGAAGAGAGCACAGATGACTGCTTCAGCTCGCCCTTGAGAGAGACTGACTAACAGCAAAGTAAAACTTTCTTAATATAGCGTACACTTATATTTATATTGAACCGGGCCAGGTTAAATCACTGTTTGTGTTAAAGGAGTAATATAACAGCAATAAATCTCATCTCAATCAGCACAAACACACCCAATTCAAACAAAATAGGAAAGCGTACAAAATCTTAGATGGCAGTATTTCAAATTTGGATTAAATCTGATTTCTAATACTTTTTAAATGCTTACTATTGTGTGTGTAAGAGCCGAAATAACAAGGTTTTTAAGAAAATCAACTTTGCAGGTAGGGTTCCAAGGGAGGAAATGCATTCATTGTGTCGTTTAGACCTCAAGGATACAAACATGTTTTTGCAAAGTAATAGTGAATGGAAAAAATAACTGTTATTTTCCAAGCAATTTCCACATGACGTTTTAAGTTTTTACAAAAAAAACACACAAAACACTGCCATGGATTTTTTTTTAAATATCTTCTGGTTGGTTTCTAGAAATAAACGATCCATCTTTATCATTGTCTCTTGCAGAAATGGACATTGCCGGCCAGTCAGCGGACAACACGGGACAGCATCACTGCAGCTGGAGATGTTCGCTCAACAGACACCAGATATCAGCTGTACTAGTAGCATGACGCGTCAGTGAGGGACAGAAACCCTCAGATGACACCACAAGAGAAGAAGAACCAAAACAGTTTCCAGAGGCATCGTCATGTGATGCACAAGGGTCAAAGTGCCCACAACAGTTACATTTTCTAACTCTCAAACAGACTGTGCATGTTTTTGGTGTTATTTTTTATCACTATTTATTGCATTTTGTATGGTACGTGTGTCCAGTGACTTATTTTTGTATTTTAAAAGAATGACAATTTATGATTTATCAGCTGTATAAATGGGTAATTGTACTCTGGAATTTCTAATCTGTAATTACAGAGTTATTAAATCTCTTCTAAAGTTGGCACGTTTATTGTCTCATTGTTTCATGCGACATTAATACATAACCTGTAATGTAAGGAAACAAACACAAGTCAGTGGATTGGAAAGTCATTTTTTTTAAAAACTGTGACTGAGCAGGAAGATTTGGTTGTTTTGATGATTCACTCCCAGCAGCTCTACATTCAAAACACTTGATGTATAGTTTAAATTAGGGATGCACCGATACTAGCGTCGGGTATCGGTCCGATACTGTCCTAACGTACTCTTACTCATAAAACTACTCCGATACCACGTGACGAAAAGTAGCCGCTCGATACAAGTAAACATCTAAAGATCCGCCATGATGCAGAGTTCAAGGCGTTTGCTGTTGCTTACCCTCTTTTTTTGGAGGCGCCGTCATCATGAGGGAGAGACTCGCTGTCCTCAACATCCATTAATGACCGCAGAGACTTTGGAAACTGTCCGTAAAGTCCCATGTAAACCTGAAATAAACGCACAGAGCGCAGCTGTAGACCGCAGCCAGCCGCTGTCCAATCAGTCCCGGCGGGTGTAAACTAGTTGAAATCCTCGGCAAATGAAGACAAAACACCGCCGCCACCAGTCTCTAACCCCGTTTTCTTCGAAATAAGCTGCTATAACTTCTTTTTGTGAACTTATTCTTCACCCAAACGGCCTGACAGCACAGTACAAGCAACTTCACTCTTTTGGATTCACAGCGGGGTAAACAAAACTGTTGCACACATGGCACCACACTCATACCTGTCCCCCCCTAAACAATGACAGGTAGGAACTAATTATCTCTCAGACGAGAGGGACATGAAGAAGAAACTAAAATACTACACATGTAAACGTGTCATTAAAATACTAGTTAAAATGCTGTAAATGTTAATGAAATAATTATCATATATAACACCATTTATAATAGTAAACTTAATTCTGCAAGTCCACAATAATGTTGTGAAATTGTTATATTGAAATATACACAGTAAACTGCACAGTTTAATAAGGACCACAAAATCAGTAAAGTAACCCAAAACTGTAATGTGTACCATAACCATGGTTACACTTGTAGCAGGAAACAGCAACAATGATTTGTCACATTTAAAGTGACCATCTAATGAAAATAAAACCTGTTTTAAAAGTTACTGTAATAACTTTAATGGCATTATTAAATACTTGTATCAGTCCTCGGTATCGGCAAGTACCCAAATGTAAGTACTTGTACTTGTACATGGTCTGAAAAAAAAGTGGTATCGGTGCATCCCTAGTTTAAATTAAACATGTAGCTGCAGACAAACATTAACATTTAATGCTTGAAAGAAAACCTGACATTAAAATCACAGTTACACATTAAGTGATTTTAGAAATCATTCAACTTTTTATTTAGGAAAAATGATCTAATATTCAAAAATGTTGAGCTCACAGTACAGTAAAATATCTTCATAAATTCTGCTGTTAAAACAAGAATGATGTTTTATCAGGTTGTGTTGTTGCCAGGGTCCAGATGGGGAACAAGTTGACAGTTCAGTCTGAAATTCTTGTTTGTGTGAGTGCAGTTAAAAAGAAGAAATACAGGTCAATAAAACCTTTAGACTTTTTTACAAACAAGTTTACTTTTTTGCAGTTGTCTTGAAAACGGCTTAGGCTAGATGCAAAATTCTTTCACCATTTTAATCATTCAATTCATCTGCATTTTTTTCTCTATTAGTCTTCTGCTTTAAAAATGTCAACTTTTATTACTTTTCCTGTTTTTCCTCCCACATCATTGGGGTAATCATCCTGAAAATGAGCCAACATCATCGACATATTTAGCTGATCTAAAGTTTTTAGGAATTTTTATCGTCAATCTATGTTGATACTATGAGCCAATCAATTTTTATCAAAACAGATCATTTTCAAAAACCTCTAATGACTCATGAACGCAGTGAGATATCAATGTGAACTAAGACATGTTCAGGAGTCTCCACTCAGTTAACCTACTAAAGGGCATTGTGTTTCACCTCTAGGCGGCGCCACAAACACACAAAAGTTTATGTCTCAAGATTGGCTGCATGAATTTGTACAAAAATCGGTTTGCATGATCTTGAGTCATAGCACAGTTGATGCATGAATAGTGGTGATAACTGATTAAAGTGGGTGTGACTTATTAATTAATCATAATTTATCGTCATTTCACTTACCAAACTTCAAAAAGTCACGTGTATGTCCTACAGAGCTGAGATTTCTTCAGCACATCTGCTGAACTGTGATAGAAGTTGGTCTGACTGCAGCCTATGGTCAATCCAAAAGTGCAGCACTCTATACTTTTTCAAAATATACTAAATCAATTGACATCTGTATCTCCATAAGTCTTCATTCAAATGCAACCAAAATCAACGCAGACAATCTGTAGATGGTTGATATCAAATGATTCAAATTGTGTTCAGATCGGTGAGACGGTGAGACAGCAGTGATATTTAATATCTTGCTGTAATTTGTACCGTATGCACACTTTCTTTTTTGCTCAATGTCGCCAAAATATTTGACAAAACACCTCAAAGCAGCAGAATTTTTTTGAACTTTTTCGGAATTTTATCACCAATATTTTGACTTTTGTAAGTGTAAGTTTAAACAGATAAAAATGTCGCGGTTTTGCACATCTGAAGTGATTGTCTCAACTTGTAAGAAGCTGTACAGAAATCAGATCTCCTCAGTGGTGCAGACCGTAAGTCACCTTCACAGGAGATCCAGAGGTCAAGAGTTTGAATCTCGCTTGCCAACAATGTGACAACTTCTGCATGACTGTTTTGTGCCTCTTATAAATGCTTGTTTCTTTCTGACAATCTGCTGGGACCCTGTTCATTACTGCTTACGACTAGCTTGTACTAATTTTCCAATCTAATATTCACAAACAGTAACATGTCTCACAGCTGCATGTTTCACTCCCCCTGCTTCATTTCTCTTACAGCTGGTGACCATGGTGTCATTCCTTCGATGTCTGTCAATTTTCTGAATGTTTTTATTCTACAAAATGCATGTTTTGTGCTTTCTGAGAAAACACTCACAAGAAATGTGCAAAAATAAACAGAAATCAAAAGTTTAGTGAATGTAAAACTTATTGGCTCTACTGTTCTGAAAAAGATGGTGGTTTTTTTGCTACTGTCATTGAGGAGTGTTTAGTGTTTACAAGTTTTTGACAGGTGTAGAAGAGTATTACAGAAAATGAAGATGACAAAGTACAACACAAAATGTATTTTTCCAAGAACAATTTTATTATCTATTTGTGATCATCTTGAGAGTATCAAAAAAAGTCTGTTGCAACATTTCAACACTTAAAATAATCTGTTCTGTTGCTCACTTTGGTTTAAAATGTGTATTTTGGTATTCAAAAGCAGAAATATCAGAAAAAACCATAACTTAAATAATAACAGTTAAGTCTACACTCTAAAATCTACATTTGGCACCTGAGTTAAGTCAGCAAAATTACCTGTGGCTTTCAAATTAATCACTTTTTATATTAATGCATTACGCGGACAAACCTTGGGCCTTATTAATTTAGTCAAATGTCACATTAAAATTGGGAAATGTTTGTTTACAACATCATGCTAAAAGGACAATCTAAATCAAAATTGCAATTTAACCTAAAGATCATTCAGGTGAAATCTCGTGGTGATAAAAAAGACAGCAGAACACTTTATGACATCTCAAGCTTTAAAAAAAAAAAAAATGTAAAAAACGCCTTTCTAGTATTCAAAACCGTTGGAAATCATATCACATTTAAATGCAAATAATGTAAATTAAAACCAAAGAAAATCACTAAATAACAGAGACTTCAAGTTTTCTTTGGTTAGGATTATTTGTATTACAAAGATATAAAAATTGATTATGTTGCTCTTCACACACTGGGTTTCCATTTTGATAGTCAGAATCCTTCATTGTCACACCTGGACAGGGAATATTATGGAGACAGAAAGGAGATTTCTTCCCCATGCAGCAATATTTGTGAACGGTAACAGACGATCCTCTAAAGAAAGCATGAATATCGTCATCATCTATTACTGGCAGGACACACCGGATCTTTGGTCTGGCGTCAATAATCTCCACCTCGTCGTAGAACCAAGGATCAACTGAATGAAAAGCCATACCCATCTGAGGAAGGAGACAACTCTTTGGATAATAGCATCGGCGTCACCGCTGCGTTTAGCAATGGTCTAGAAGGCAAACGGAGCACGAGCCGCCGGGGGAGACTCGTGCTAAAGCTTTCACCAGAATAAAGCATCAAGAAAATTTACACTGAGAAAAGCATTCAAACCACCAATCTAAGGGAAATTTACATCATTGGCAAGAACAATATTTTGGCAAATGTACCTTCGATGTACATATATATATATTTTTGGTTGCCTTAGAATATCTATTGTATTATCAAAAACTCTTTGGGTACAATTCTTCGCGTCTTTGGATCTCATCTTCTATAGAATGCAAAGCCCTTTCGATATTAAGGCCATGTTAAAGCTTTGAGTTCAGTGCACTGAAAATGCCAAACGATAATTTGTGATAAAGCTCAAACAGTTTGACAATATCTAATGCACTTGTTATTTTCACAACATACATCATTCAAACAAAAAGCTCTTTCAACCGTGAAAGTAAAAAGTTTTTTTTTAAAAATGAGGACCTCTAGATAATAACGCCCGAACAGAGGTAATAAGACGATGAAATGTTTTCACCTTGTCCCCTGAGTCTGAGATAATACTGCACCATACGTGGTAAAAAGGAGGTAGTCATGTATGTACAATAACAGAACATGGAGGTAGATAATCAGTCAAAAGGGCTCGACTACACCCTCTGCTCCAGTAGAAATTAAATATAATGAAAATGTATCACAGTACATTTCTGACATTCTTTTTAACATTCATCATGGGTGAGCTTTGGTTTAGGACAGACAATGCCAAAAACACAGACAAACAGGTAGAAAGTTAAAAAAAATTGGAAACAAAATGTTTTAACAAACATTCAGACAAATATCCTGAGGTAGATCCGAAGAAAAAGCACGTTTCCTCCGTCGCAGCAGCTGGCTTCCTGATCCCTTTGTGCCGCAGGAAATAACCGAGGGGCGAGGTAGAGGCGGCTTGGCTTCGGTTGCTGGAGACAGATCAAGGCCGGGCGATGTCAGGAGCTGACTGCGTGGGACGTGTGGAGGGCGGGATGAGAGCCCTCTGAGGCGCGGCAGAGCCGGGTGGTGGCGTCAGGGGCGCCGTGGTGGAGGGGATGGCTCAGCGGCTCCTCGTTTTCCACTTCGAAGGACTGCTTCAGCTCAGCGATGGCGGTGATATCGTCCGGCCCGAAGGACTCGGGTCTGGAGCTTCGGCAGGTCGAGGGGTCGCTCGTCTCTTCGTTGCTCTCCTCGTTGGAGTAGTGTCCGGAGTCTCCCGTCTCCTGGCTGCCCTCGCTGCCGTGAGAGCTCTCTGAATGAAGAGGTCCGTAGATGATCTCCCGGGACGAAGGCGGCAGTGGCGCTGAACCTAAACTCTCCTCATACCTCAGAACAGTTTTACCGGCCTCGTACAAGCTGGCTCTGCTCTCAACCTGAGGAGATACAGAAGAAAAGATTTTTATTTATCTATCATTTATTTAAATGAATGTACTGTATTTATTTTACATGATTATTACTTATTTCCCTTTTAAAAGTATGTTAATAAATCTATTTTTTGGTACTGTACTTATTAATATTCTCTGTACTATTTATTTATCTATGAAGATATAAGGTAAAAAAAATAAATAAACAAGAAAAAAAAGGAACAAGAGAGGATCTAATTGAAATAAAGATTAAAGGGATAGTTCATCCAAGAACTGAAAAATTCAGCCATTATCTATTCACCCGCATGCCAATCGAGGGTCAGGTTTATTTTGTTAGTTTGCAAAACACTGCTGGAGTTTCACAGGAAAACAGCGCTGCAGAATCTCACAAACAGTTGAGGTTAATGGTGACCAGTTTTCACACCACACACACCCAGTTTAGGCTAAAAACATGGTGTAAAAGATGCCTTTCAAGTCAGCTTGGCATGTTGGGGCTTTAGGAGACTTGGATTACTCCAGACAAGCAGCATGGAAGCATCTGATGGGTTTTTTTATTCAACTATATGGATTTAAATACCAATAAAAAGGTATGTCTACTTACATCACTTTCAGGTGGATTCATGACATCCCTCTTGAAGAGCAGCCACCTCTTGCTTTGATTCTTGCTGCTGATTGGACCGGCACTGTTTATGACCATATCAGAGCCACCCTGAAACAAATCAGAAAATATCATGAGAAATTAGAAAGTTTCTTTTCTATGCTCCTGTGCTCATTTGAACATAAAACTGCGAAACTTTAAATTTCTCAGTCATTTATTCTGCTTTTTTTTTCTCACCTTGGCATCTAAAAAGTGGTCACATATCATGGGAATAAGAGCCTCAGCGTTCTCTGTAAGGCGTTCGTTGGGCAGAGACAAACCAACACGTGGATCCTCAGCACCTCCCACTGCGATGACTTTGTGAGTGGAGGATTTTCTGCTGGTCACACATCAGATAATAATATAAACAAAAGTCAGACACAAACTCATTATGTCTTACACTATAGTTGTCTGTTTTGCATAGCTGGAAATGATTAGAATCAGTACCTTGGTCTGCCTTTACTGATGAGGATCAAGGCACACATGACAATACAGGCCAAGGCGATGCTCACACCAACAATGATCCCAGTCATAGACCTCTGGTCTATGTGGTAGAGACCATCAGAGAACACTGCAACATAAACAACACAGTGAGCCAGGTGGGAAATAATTATAACTGTTAGGAGAAAATTAAGATACAGTGAATGAAAACAGAAGTTAATACTGTCAGCATAAAAACTGACTGCTGTTTAACAAACCTTCATGTGCATCTATTATTGTTTACAGTTCATGATCAACACTGTGTGCAGGACGTGGCGTGTGTTAAAAAGTATACTAAGCTTTTATCAGGAAAAAAAACATAGAACCTCCATTTTCTTACCTTAAATTGAAACAAAACTTAAAGGGCTAGTTAACCCAAAAATGAAAATTTAGCCATTGTCAGTCGGGTTTATTTTATTAGTCTGCAAAACTCTGCTGGAATTTCACAGGAAAACAGCGTTGCAGAATCTTCCAAACAATGTAAGTGTATGGTGACCAGTTTTTTTAAGCATAAAAAACTGGAAAGAAAAACATAAAATGCCTCTATACTGCTCATCTGCCTTAATCCAAGTCTCCTAAAGCCCTGACATCACACACCACACACCCAGATCCCACAAACCCAGTTCAGACAGTGTGCTTGTACATTTGAATGTGTCTCCAAGCTAAGGATCTACAGTGAAGATTCAGGCTAAAAAAAAATTTTTTTAGTAAGGAGGCATTTGATATTTTTATTCTGTTGTTTTTGATGTTTGAAAACTGGTCACTATTCACTTAAACTGTTTGGGAGATTCTGCAACACTGTTTACCTGTGAAACTCCAGCAGAGTTTTGTTCCAGCAGTGTTTTGTGGACTACAAAACTAAACCTGGCCCTCAATCGGCATGAGGGTGAGAAGATGATGACTGAATTTTCATTTTTGGGTAAACTATCCCTTTAATAAACAAATCAAAACTCATAATTTCCAGAAAATAAAAAACTATATTTTAAATATAATTTGACAAGTAACCTTTAAGTCTTTATTAAGGATGACTGGCGCCCTCTAGTGGTTTGTTTCTGTCCAGAGCAGAACCTTCATTCACTGTCCATAGACCATCTTTACTAATCCATCAATTTACTAATAAATCTATACTCATGTCAGTTTTTGGGGATATGTACAGCAATAAACAACTGTAATAAAAATGCAGTTTTGTCAACACAGGACACATGGATTTAATGAATCTGAAAGCTGAAAATAGAAAATTCAAACCACCAGAGTTTATCTTTACTTTCATAGAATATAAACTTTATGCCTCATGTCTACAAGCTCGATATAATAAATGAATGAATGTCTTTAAAGTCACAAATGCTCCAGTGTCTCATGACGGTTACCTGTTGTATCCTGGAAGCTGTCAGAGTGTCTGGGGTTCTTGCTGCGATGGGCGTTCCCTCGCCTCAGTGGCAGCTCCACGGTGTCTGAGAAAGGCCCGTCACCGACCTGGTTGGAGGCAGAGATTTTCACCAGGTAGACGTTCCCCGGCTCCAGCTTCTCCAGCAGGGCCATCGTGTGGCTTCCTGTAAACAGAGGCAGAGCCACACCACGGGGATTAAGATACACATGCACCTAATGTTGCATAAATAACTGTGTTTAGCCTGTATGATTTTACAGCTGAAACTGGAGACTTTAGGTGACACAACCATAAATAAGTAAATGGTGATACATTTGATATTATATTAGAAATATATATTAAAAGTTTTCTTTAAAATGATCCTGTATGGTTAAAAGTTCACTTTAAAAGCTACTCAGAGTATTAGTTACTTTTAACTGTTGATGTCACTCACCTCTCCAATCTAGGGTTGCAAATTTTGTGTTTTCCTGAACCAGTAGTTGAAAACACTAACAATCAATTAATCATTAATAATTTCTAAGATACAAATCCTCATTTTCTTTTTTTTTCTCATTTAAAGTCCAAGTTAAATTCTCCTTATTCAACAAATATCTTCTCCAGACAAAACTAATGTCGAAATATTACCAAAAGACGTTTGTAAGACCTCAGATTTTCCCCAGAATACATCCTGCATCACTGACTTTACAGATAACATGATCAGGTGCACTACTCACCCTCCCTCTGCATTATTTGCCAGTGTCCAGCCAACCAGGCCTTCTGGGAAGCATACAGGATGGTGTAGTGTGTGACCACCACGTTGGGTTCTGTTGGCTCCCTCCAGGACACCAGGGCAGTGTCATCCTCGATCAGAGTTACTCGCACTCCTGCAGGTGGCTGGCCAGGTGCTGTCGCAGAAATCATACATAATAAACAACACTTCCAGAGCAATACGCAGTTATCTGATTTGAGTCTGCACGATAGAGGAAATAGTGGGATACACAGAGAGGAACCTGGTCACGACAGAACACTGTTACAGTAACGTCTAATACGTTACCTGCTGGTGGAGTCCGATGGTAAACAACAGCGCTCCAGGGACTTGACATCTGGTCCACATGGAGACGCACAACAAACTCATAGCGAGTGTTTGGATCCAGTTTCTGAATGGTCACACTCTGTTTGGTACTGTGAACAGACAATATAGAGTGTAACATAACTTAACAATACTTATGCAACCAAATGAAAAATTTGTCATGCTAGAAGTAAAACACTGGTTTCTTTTGGCTCTCAGCTTACGTTTGTATGTAGCGTATAGCAGAGGCGTTGTGGGTGCCCACAGGTGTGCAGCGGACTGTAAAGCTAACAGCCTTTCCAGAGGGAAAAGCGGGACGGCTCCAGCGCAGGGACACTGCAGATGAATTGTTGGCCGTGACGGTCACGTGGTCTGGAGGCGGAGGCGATGCTGCCAGTTGGTCTCTAGCCGCTGAATGATGCAAAACAAAATGCATATTTTCATCACATGCCTAAATCTGAGAAAAGATTGGACTCTGTTTTAAACAATAAATAATAGAGAAAAGCACTTACACACACATCCTGGAGTGCTGACTGTTTGGTCTGTCTGATAGCCATCTCCAGCTTGACTGACAGCCAGAATCTTGACATGATACTTTCTCCTCGGATCTGAAATACAAATTATCGATTTTCAGCTATTTCCACTCATCTTGCTCAACTAAAACTAAAACTAAATAGGGGAAAATGTTTGGTTAATATTACCAAAGCATGAAAGATCATTGTTAAAATACCAGAAGTGATGCTTAACAAATAGAGCAGCATCTATTTAAAAAAAAAAAGGCAGATGCATTGACAATTAGCTCCAGCAGGGGGGACGTTTCTTGGTCATATCTGGCCATTCCCCATGCACGGACAATACATGGCCTCCTGAGTCACCCCAACCTCTCATTCATCATTTGCTGTCATCTGTAAGGAGCATGAGAAATATCAACCAGCCCCAGGGCTCGATAAATATGGTGACATGATCAATAAACTCTATAAAAATTATCACAAAATTATACTGTCTTTCCCTTTTGAAAGCCTATAAAGATTTCACAACTACGAAACCTTGTAATATAGTTGGCGCTTTAAAATACAATACAAATCACTGAATTTGAGGGTAGCAACAAATGGAGGATGAGTTAGAATGTGATCTTGTTTGTGCAGTACAGTTACACTTATGTACTTGTTAGTATAGTATAAAAAAATAGAGTAATTATGGAACATACAAGGATGCATCAAGTGCTGGCTAAGAGACATCAGACAGATCATTGAGGTCTGGAGGTGAGAATCTTCCACTGGAAAATATGCACTTAAAGTCTGTGTTTTTAACTTGAAAAGAGACCATCGGCTCAGCTCCTTAATCGGGACGTTTTTAGGGAGCGTTAAGATTTGTTTTATGCCTCCAGTGTGAAAGGTCGCCTGGTATTGACCAGTGTAGGCGGTGTGTCCAGGCCTGTTGTGGGGGCTGGGCCAGAGGCAGCGTTCAGCTGCTGGGATCCTAGGCCCATGGGACTTTGGGGGGGTTGACTGGGGTCACAGGTCAGGCCAAGATAGAACACAAGGAATCTGGGCGCAGGACTGTGGGAGCTGGGCCCCTTTTGTTCCCTCGTTCACGTTCCTCCTACTGCCCTTGTATTATAGCCTTAAACTTGGAGCAACGCAGAAAAAAAACATGTCTCCAAAACAGAACTTATACTGACATCAGTGATACTGGAAATGGAAATAAATGACACCAGCTTGTTTGATTATAGAAAAATACTGAAGAGTTTTACGTTCATATAAAGTTATTACAACAAAAACTTTAAATTAAAAACAGGTACTAACAATATCAGCATGAGTAGGAAGGAACTCTTGTATTGAGTAGCATATGACACAGAGTTCATGCAGAATTTGTTTGTTTTCTATTACTATAAAGGCAGCTATGTTTGCATAGCATCTGAGTCCAAGACAAATTTTTCTACATTGACATATATCGTATCATATCATATCATATCGTTTTGTCCTGTAAACAAGCTGAACTGGACGGTAGATACACTTCACACTGTATAATAACCTCTTATAAAGGCCTAAGTAGTTCTTAAGAACTCACAGCAACTTATAATTTAGACATGTATCAATAAGTATGGCTGCATATAATAATAATTATCAATTACACAGTGTATGTTAAATCAAGCTCAGATGTGTGGAGGGAGTTTTACCTGGAAAAACATTTTAAGGTTTTTTAGAACCTGATCTGAGCAGGAAACACATTGTGCAAGAAGACTGACATAAGACAAAGTGATGCCGTTAACAGTTTTGACCAGTATGGCCCTGGTCCATATTGCATATAGATTGCTGCGGGTTATTTACATGGACAGCAGCACAGATGACCAGTGGGGGCAGGGTCCTAATCTAGGACTGCTGTCTCACGGCTAGAGGTCAGTGGCTCGGTCCAGCTCTGGCCAATCCCAGGGGTCTGTGTATGTGTGCGCCAGTGTCCAGCTTAAGGGGGGGTAGCGGCCAGGGTCTTAAAGGGCAGGTCTGGCCCTGAACACAACACAATAGCCAGGGGTAATTATGCAAGCTGGCAGGATGGGAAACGATGGTGGGAGGGACATCTGGACCCTGACCTCTAACCTAGGAGCCTGCTCTCACACAATACTGCAGCCGGGCTGGAGAGGGCTGCTGGTTAGGCAAGAGGGGTCAGCCCATATTGATCAGGACAGAGGGTGAAAATGCAAATGCACCATCCTACTGCCCACTGAATTAAATTGGAAGAGACCATCGGTCACTCTTGGTTGTATCTTCAACAAAATCACAGGCCTAAATTATAGAAATGCACTAACATGACCAAACATACATAATGTTGTATGTTTTTCATCAAGAGTGCATCACTCACCAAGGCCACCGATGGTGTGGGTGTAGGTCTGAGCCTGCAGCTGGATGGTGGGCTGCTCTGGTTGTCCTTCCTCATGGTAACACAGCCGGTAACCCTGGACAGCCTCAGATTCTGGAGGGGTTTGCCAGCGGGCCACAATGGAGGTGCAGTTGAGAGGCTCAAGTTGAAGAATAGGGGCTGAAGGCACTGAGGGTCAGAGACAGCAGGATTGGCATCAATAATACACACTCATAATTAAAATACTGCTGAGCACAAAGGAAGACTAAACCTATGAACAACAAGAAACAGCAGGATACTGCTTCTCAGAAGTGTCAATTCAAATTAAGAAGTTTGGGTGTGACAGGGTTAAAATTTAAGATGCATATTGGAAGAAAAATGCACCATTATATATTTTAGAAGACTGTTCATTCACTTGCATTCATTTCTCTCAAATAAAAAAGTACAATTCTGTCACCTGTGTTACATTTAAATCATCTAAATATATAACTAAACTTTTGAAAACATGAAATCCAGCTTTGGTGGACAAACAGCCTCCCCCAACACACCAGGCCATGAAAAGAGGCTATTCTTCCCCCCACATAGATGCCTGAGGCCCTCTCTTTATGACCCGTGACTGAGGCCACTCTAACATCACTGACAGCGAAGGGCAAAGGTTCCTGGGTAACCAACACAAAGACTGTGGGACAATGCTACAAGAGCAAACTCTAGTCATAAGCCGGCCACTCTGCATGAGCTCCAGTGATCCTCCTGGTATTCTAAGAGCAACAAAAACAGCAATGCGACAAAAGCAAAAGCAAAGCCGGTTACAAGTTTGGGACCAGGTGATTCTATTGCTCTTTAGCATGCACTTGTTGTTGTTTGCTCCTCACCTTAATGAGGATACCTGCCTCAACCACACATGAAAACTTTTGCCACAAATGCAAAAACCATATGAACAAAACTGCTCTTGAATATGCCAAAAAAGTTTGTGTGCTACTGTTAAAGCTAGATACAGATGACTAGCTCTATATTACACCACACTGCATAAATACCAATTTGAGGAATCAAATGTGTGTTTTAGATGTGGTATAGACTAGAGGGGGGCTTGTTTTTGCATCTGATTATGTCCAAAACTTAATACTGTCTGGAAAAAAATCAGTGACATTATGACACATCTTACAGGATGTACCTTCTGCAAATGTGCTTAGGTACAACCACTTAGGGCCCATTTAAGAAACTTTCAATAAAGGAGCTTAGAAATAGCTTTGCACATTGCCAGGAAGTGCATAACAGTGACATGAAAGTCTGATTCCTATCTCCTCATAGCTAGATGTTTTCTGGAAATGAATAGCTGCATTTCACTTGAAATTAATACAACACCTTTCTGAAGATTTGGCAGCCCTATTTGACCTATATGGACACTTTACCAACACATCAACATATCAGATTTGATGTATAAATATATCCAGAATTGATGCATCATGAGTCTGAATAAGCTAGGATTATTTACATTGCCTCTTGTTATTTTATGTTGCATTTATTTACTAATTTAATCTTCCTCTTTTAATTTACACATGGGTAGGAGAGGGAGAACTATATCCTGTTAATCAAAAAACAAAAAAACAAACCAAAATAAACTGCTCTCCACAGCCATATGATGAGACTGCATTAATAAGAATAACATACAACTTCATGTCACCAACTCTCAAACGTTTGTGACAGCGTGTCCTTTTCAGTCCTTTGCGGGTTTACCTTTGCTGCTGGAGATCTTCGGTGTGCGGTGGGAGGTCCATGCCGAAGGCTCACACCAGCCCACGCGGGTGGCTGCAGCCATGCGGAGCAGGTAGATGGTGTCGGGCTGCAGGCCCTCCAGCAGATATTCGGTGCTGTTCTGAGGTATCTCCACAGAGATGACGGTGCTGTCCGCAGCCGTTCGATAGGAGAGTCTGTATGCAGACAACCGGCCGCGGCTCACCTTAGCGGGCAGCGTCTGCCAGCTCACCTGGATATCTGTGGAGCTGTGGCTGGTCAGACTGAGCTCTGGAGTACGCAAAGGCACTGTGGAAAGACAGGGATAAAACAAATATACTTGACTTTCTGCAGAATACAAACATCATATTTCTATTTCTTATTCACGCAAATTTGCTGTTAGTGAATAAAACACACAAGAAAATTGTGCTAACAACAGCAGGCCCATCCCCCTTATGTCCACCTAAAATGTGCTCTGTACACACATCACTTGCATGCATTTTAGCTTAACTACCAGAGTGATTTATTGCAAGGAATGCTGGGAGTCTCATTGCTCTGTGCTTACCATCCTCCAGGGTATGTTGACTGACTTGGTCTGACATACGACTGGCTCCCATTGGCATATAGGCCACAATGTAAAAGCTGTAGTTTCGAGCTGGCTCAAGGTCATCGATGATATAACTGGTCGTGTCGTTGCCAATAACAACTTGGTATTCTTCGTTGTTTAGACCTGACATGCAACAGAGAATAAAGTAGGTTAGAAAGTGGGTTAAATTATCCAAACAAGAAGAGACTTCAAGCAAAGTCAGTATTTTCAAAGGCTTGCAGTTTCATGTTTTC
Organism: Lutjanus erythropterus; assembly: GCF_056507025.1. Classification (NCBI taxonomy): domain Eukaryota; kingdom Metazoa; phylum Chordata; class Actinopteri; order Lutjaniformes; family Lutjanidae; genus Lutjanus; species Lutjanus erythropterus. Next base: position 33,511,070 of record NC_139329.1, read on the forward strand.
TATAAACATGTGTAATGCAAAGCAAAGCCACATAACTGCTTCCAGACCTCTTAAAACAAACCTACTTAAACATCCAAACATGTGTTTACAGAGGCAGACTTGACTTAATAGAGTTACCTAACAGTTAATTTAATGGTTAAAAGTTAAATATATCCTTAAGTTACTGGTTTGCAGGACTGTGAGGCTGTTAAAAGGCTACACTGCCCCTTTAACTGCGAGCAGAATGAGCCGGGCAGCAGACAATGGGCTGGCTAAGCCTGTTGTTATTTCAGTGAAGTTGCCTTTCTGAGTCCTTCTTGACCTCTGCTCTGTGCAGCAACAGCAGATGGCCTTCACCAAGGAGAGGTGATGATATGCGTGAGAGAGTGAGATGGCTTATCGTGGTTGACTGTCATCTTACATCTTCTCACACCTTCATCCCTCTCAGTTCAGAGCTAATCTTTTTAAGGGACATCTAGACTGTTTTGGTGTGAGGTGCAGGTCATTGAAATGTCTGCCTTCTCTCAAATATAATGGAACTAGATGGTGGTCAGCTTGTGGTGCACAAAGTACCAAAAAATACATTTCAAAAAGTCAACAGCAATGCCTCTTTCCAGAAATTGTGACCTTAGTCCGAGCAGTTTCATGCAGGAACTTTTCTTTCTACTGTAGAAACAAAGTAGTTCCTACATGAAACTGCTGACAGTTTTTTTTCCTCCTGGCCTCACCTTCAGCCTTCATGTAATGGATAGAGTAGGCAATGACTTTGTCTGCATTGTAGAGAGGTCTCTCCCAGGCCAGTAAGATAGCAGAGCTTGAGATGGTCTCAGCGTGGATGTTCCTCGGTGCACTGGGCCTGTCCTCGGACATGACAACAATAAGGCGAGCCAAGGAGAGCACAGAACCCTGTTCACTCTCTGCCATGCACTGGTAGATGGCATCGTCCTCAGGGATGATCTGAGTAATCACCAATTTACTGTAGAATGACAAATTAAATATTAACAATCGGTACTAACCATAGAAAAGCAACCTCAGGACAAAATCTTCTTCAATTAAGGCAAGTCAACTCCTGTCATGCAATACCTGTTGTACATCTTAATCCTCCCATTTAAGTGAACCTCTTCCCCATTCTTTAGCCAGCTGATGCGTGGCGGGGGAACTCCCTCTGCTTGGCACATAAACCGGGCAGTGCCTGCTCTTGGACGGGTCTGGCTCTCAGGCCTCTCGACAATGGATGGTGGAACTAAAACAGAGTGTAAGAGAAAAGTGGTTAGGTTGGGCAATCAGATAAATATATTGGCTATCGGCAACTGGCTGAGTCGGTGGTCATTTTATTTTGCTAATTTAATGATCTGCATGACCGAAAGACGTTGCTCAGTGACAGACTCTGATTCAGCTGCACAGTACACCATCACATCTGCAAAAGCATATGTAATATATGAAGCAAGCAGCAGATTTGGTCTGAGAACCAGTGCACTAAAACTGATTAAGAGTTTACTGTACCTTGAACTGTGACGTTGGCTGCAGCAATAGTGTAGTTACGGGTTCCAGGGGTGGTGGCCCTGCAGAGGTAGACTCCACTGTGCTTGGCACTGGCATCAGTAATAACCAGGTTCCCGTTACCCAGCACTTTGGCGTTGTACACATCGATAGGTTTACTGTCGGCACGACTCCAGGAAATGATGGGCCAGGGGTTTCCTGTGGCCACACACTCCAGAACCACAGTTTGGTGAAGAGAAACTGTGACATTCTGAGGTCCGGCAATGATTCTGGGCCTCTGACGTGGTTTAGGGCCCGCACCTTCACGAGAAAAGGAAAAAAATTAAACAAAGCTCAGCATTCCTGATATAATGCATAATGCAATGGGGTAATGCTCATTCCTAAAATCCAGTTCCTGTAGTCTCTGTACCTTGGTTGACTGTCAGTGTGGCCTCTCTACTTCTCAAACGGCTACCGATGTTAGTTGCCACACATCGATACTGTCCAGCATCTTCCATTTGTACATTGTGGATCTGAAGGACTCCATTGGGCAAAACCGTTATTCTGGGAACATACAAAGGTAACAATTAGGGCCAAACTAAAGCAACAGCAACAGAATTTATGAGCTGCTACTAGGTTACAAATACATGTTAAAATCAAGAGGATTACATGTGGACTGTCTAAAATGACTCAAGACATGTCTGCAGGTACCTGTCTGTCTGTAGTGGTAATGTGCTTTGGTTGAGCTCCCAGGTGATGGTGGCAGGAGGGCTGGAGGTGACTGCACAGGAGAATCGTGCCACTGAGCCCTCAGTCACCACCATAGGCACAGGATGCAACACAAACTCTGAGATACCTGAGGAAAAAATAAATCATCAATAAAGGTCTGAACATGAACTAAAATCTACCTTATTAACTTATTATAAAATCAGTGGGGATTTGCTTTAGCAGGTGGTTTATTTACACTGTTTTAGTTTGCAGTGACTTACTAAACGCAGCACTTTCTTTCACCTTTGGTAAAATATGATACATTATGCATGCAAAGTCCTGACTTTGATGGATGTTAACTGATTCTATGAAAGGAATTGATCTAAGTCACAATGATCTTGCTTTTGTGCAGATGAGCAATCGGGTCCCAAACTGACCAGCTGGTCCAATCAATGGATCAATTGAAGAATGACACTGAATGATGCACTGTTATAGATAAAAAACAATCAATTCACTTTGCATAATAAGGACTGCAAGCAGCCACTGGGGATACAGAAATATCTGAAAAAAAAAAAAAACTGTGAAAAATAAAGGTAAACCTATTTCTTACAGAAGTCAGGGATGATAGAATACATGTAGGTAGGGCTGCACAATATGGTTAAAAAACTTTCTGGGATTAATTCAGACAAATACTGCAATAGCAATATGATTCAGTTAATGGGAATGGTCATTTTTGCATGCCAGTTTTAATTTTCGCTGAAAAAAAACTATTGAAATCATCATGATTTGACATTTGTTGGGGTCTGTGCCAAAGAAAATGTGTTTTGTTACACTTGGAGAACAAGATTTGTAGGTCAAGCCATCTCTGTAGCACTACAGAGCTTCATTATAATACTGTTTTGTCACACAAATCATCATAAAATTGCAGCTTCTGTGATTTGGATATTGCACTTGGCCACTTTTGATAATATTTCGATTAATTATGCAACCCTTCTACAAGCAGGCAAATATGCCATATTATCAGTTTTACAGCTATGCATATGTAAATGTTCTGTTTAGACCCTGCTATGTAGTTGCTGAGTAAATATATTTGCTGTAAGAGGACTAAAACAGCTGTGCACAATTTGCTGAGTCACATTCTGATCATGTGTATTCAAAAGCTCTTTCAGTGATCAGTGGAAATAAGCAACCCCCAATCTGCATATTTGTCCAGAATACTCTGTAAAATATGACCAATGACCTTCATTCATTAAGGTGGTAACTCTCCCCCTCCCCCCTCACTCACAGGAAGGAAGTCAATATCATGTTAAAGAAAATCAATACCCTGTTCTCCCACTGAAACTCCATATTAAAGAGCAATCCTTTAATTCAAGACCTAATCTCATCAATATTACGTAAATAAACTGGAAATTCTGCTTATGTGAAGTGCTTTCAGGGTTTTGTCTAAACCAGGGCCAGAATAAATGATCCCTTAAAGTGTGTTTGTGATTTATTCCTCTGCAGTGGCAGTAGGCTTTGGTCAATGTCAAATTCCATTTAATTAAGCTATTTTCCCCCTGGTCAGTATTATCATGAAACCTGGACTGATCCACCTATTCTGTCTCCAGACCTGCTGAGCCTCACGAAAAGCCCTCAGCACCTGATAAGAAGTCCAAAACAAGACTTTGTTTACTCTCTGTCCACTGAGAGATAACACTCCATTTTCACTTTAGCTTTATTGAGATCGGTGATGTGGACGGTGGGTGTGGCCTGCACAGACTGATCCGCTAATATGGTCACCTCTGTTGTAAAGAACAAATCAATGTCTAGGTCAAACAGCACAAAGGTTTCTCTGCAGAGGTCAAAGTTCGTCTCTACCCCCTGTCCATTCAATTTGAGCCAAAACTAGGAGCCAGATCGAAGTCAGTTTAGTCAATAGACAAAAGAGAACCCTGTGATTCTAATGTTGTTTATAACCTTTATCAAATTGTACAGTAGTAATAAATTAAATACAAAGCACATGTGCACTTGTTTTGCATATTTTCTAAGACTTTTATGCACAATTAATTGATATATTATGAAAATTTAACTATGGCTGAGTGCAATATCCAAAATGCAGAAGATGCAATGTTTCAATAAAGGAACAATATGTGAGAAAACAGCATTATAATGAAGTACTGCAGCGCTGCAGAGATGCCCCGGCCTACAAGTCTTGTTCTCCAGATGTAAGAGAACATGTTTTCTTTGATACGGACCCCATCTAATGTCACATCATCATGATTTTAGTTGGGGTTTTTTTTCAGTGAAAATTAAATCTGGCATGCAAAAATATTTATTCCCACTTCTGGTGAATCATATGCCAGTCGCAACACCTGTAAAAATAATCACAATATGATCGTTTCAACATATTGTGCAGCCCTCGATCTGACAGTGTCTGTTTACTCCAAGAGAAGAAAGTGGTGATGTAGTACAAGAACTACAAGGAACACACTTCCTGAATATAAGTAAGTTTTAAAGGGTTCCAACACTATTTTCTGGAATATCAGGCCCGTTCATTCACATGACAAACTGGCCTTTCCCTTAACAAAAGGGCTCTGCTTGACAGGGCAACAGTGGGCCTGATCCAGTGAAAGGGATTGTGGGGCTGGGAGCGAGAACAGCAGGGCAGCCCAGCCGGAGCAGGCCTGTGACATCACACAAAGCCTTTCCCTGCTGACCCCTGACCCCCAGGACCTCTGGACAGAAGGGGAGCACAGAGGAGGCCCATCCTCCACTACCCGTCTACAGCTGACCATTAACCCTTTCACTGACAAAGGCTGGACATCGGGCCAAACTTGACTTTTGAAGGTTTTTAGGTCATCTTTAAGGAAACTGATTATTTTTGTTGGTTTGACAATAAGTCTACCAAAGCAGATCTGGTGTATCTATAAGACTTTCGGATTTGTCATCCTGTTTGTATTTTGTACATTTATAACCCGCTTCCTCTGTGATAGTTACATCCATTTCCTTAAAGTTGTGCAGTTTTGAGCATTAGGACATATTTCCCAAAACTTTCTACCTTCAGTATCAGTGTCAGTGTCAAAAACTTCCCACTTTCCATGACACCACTCATGGGACATCCCTTCCAAGTGTGAAAAGTGTCCATGGTAGACCAGGCCCATTGAACAGACACAGCTGTCCTGTCCACTGATATGTGGACAAACAAATGCCCTGAAAACCAGGCCTTTTCTTCTGGGGCGGTCAGGGTTACTCCAAACAAAGGCTAAAAGGCAAATGGCCTTTCAGAGATTCCTCTGTGTAGCAGACCATTCAGCAATTACACAGTTCCACAGTCTGCAGTGTGACAATACAAACCCACTAACATAAGAAGAGAGAGAAGGCTAATTTCTAACTTTTTGCAAATGTTTCTTGACTACTTTAACATGTGTGCAAGTGTTGCTTTTCCTGAAAAAGTAGGTAAAAGCAGTCAGACACACGGCTGCCTATTTATGGAGCATTTATGAGCTTTTAGATTGACTCTCCATCTATCTTTAACTGTCTCTTAAAATCATCCTATAACTGGACTGACAGCTTTAAACTCAGGCATGGCCAAGTCTGAACAACTTCCAATAACATGGAAACCCAGACTTTAGAGGCTTTTCCTCTGCAAAGAGGAAAAAAAAGAGTCGGGGTGGGTTACATCTGCTTCCCATCTCCAGGTTAATAACCCATGAACTTGCCATTCTGATGCCTGCACGTTGACACCACAAAGTGTATATTACCAACAGCTTCAGCCTATCCTCATCTTGATGTGGAAAACAGGAATAAAGTCCACATCAGCCCCAGGGAATTCCTTCCACTCTGAGCTCCATACTTACTTGCGATAGTCAGACGTGATCTTTGGCTTAGGATAGCTCCGTATTTGTTTTGGGAGAGGCACTGGTAAAATCCTTCATCTGATTCCTCCTTAGTGTGTTTTATCTTTGGTATGTACAAGGAGCCGTTGGGCAGAAACTGTACGTGCTCGCTTTCTGCCAAGCGAACTCCGTTCTTCAGCCACTTGATGGTGACTGGAGGCTGCCCATGAGCCTGACAGTCCAAGACAGCGGGGTCCTTTGGTAGTGCTGTAACATCACTGGGCTCCGTGATGAAGGACAACTCGCTGAAACATAAAACACCTGGAGGACGAAAAGAAGGGGAACATCAGCAAAGAGTTGGTTTAGTTTCTGAATAGTGGACAAGCTGCAGAACAAGGCTGCAAATAATGATTATTTTCATTGTCGTTAATCTGTTGATTAGTTGCTAGGTTCCTAAAATGTCAGAAAAGGGTGAAAAATGTCAACCAAAGCCCAAGATGACGTCCTCAAATGTCTTGCTTTGTCCACAACCCAAAGACATTCAGTTTACTGTCATAGAGGACTAAAGAAACCAGTATATATTCAGATTTGCAAAGCTGGAATCAGGTAGTTTTAACATTATCTTCTTTAAAAAAATCCCTCATATTAATTGATTATCAAAATAGTTGGTGATTATTTTAATAGTTGACAACTAATCCATCTACTGCACAACAATAACAATACAGGCTGACAGACCACACATATCATCTAATACGGAAATATTACAATAATTAATATACTAATATAACAGAAAACAATAAAAAAGACATAATGATGTTGGCAAACAGTGTGTTCTTGGTATAAGAGACACACTATATGTCTTGACACTGATGTTAAAGTGAAAGCAGCTTTATTGCGATTGTTACCATAAAATTAGGTGTAATTTAAAAAGATAACGATAATAATGTATGATGTGGTGTTTACAATATTTACTGTCACCCGAAACGACGTAACAGTTAACTGACATTAATAATAAAGCAGCACAGAACAAATAGTGCTAATAGAGTATACAGTTAAATTTTAACCACCTATCTCTTCTTAGTCAATGTGGTTCAGAAAACAACGTTGTCTTTTAACAAACTGGCTAAAGTTTCATGTATTTCAGAGAGGAACAATAGCTGGTTATGGTGGAACAAGGTAGTCAACGTTTATCAAAGGTCCGTGTGCGCGGACACATCAGGTTCAGCGCACTCACTAACAGCGATAACATTAGTAACAAAAAAAACAAGACACTTACTTGATAAAGGAAGAAACAAAACAAAAAGCAGCCAGTGCCGGTGGTTTTTCATCTTAAACTTCGCCATTTATCCGGCCTGTTGTGTCATTTTTTTACCCTCCTCCGCGAACCGCCGCTCTCCTGCGTGCCGTCCGTCCAGTAAATCCCCGAAATCACTTCTGATCAGCAGGCAGCGGAGCTCCAGCGGCTCTACAGGGGGAGCCGGGGACCCCCGCCCTCCGGCGCATGCGCAGACCGGCCACACCGGCCAGAGGCAAGCGTGCCTGTGGTGAGAGAGGTCTGGGCCCCCCAGAGGACCTCAGGAGGAACTGTCACAACATGTGGAACAGGGAATTTCTTAATTTCTTATATTCATTGGACAGAACCATGTAATGATCAGAGACTGTGATTATTTCCTATTAAATCCTCACCTGTGTCTGTCTCTTCTTTCAATGACAGAGAGACAGTAGTTCCTACATGAAGCTGCCCATAACAAGGGCTGTGGATTAAGCTGGCTAATTGCAGGAATGTAGCTGCAACATGACTTGCGAAATGTGACTTTGTAGGAACCTATGAAGTGAAATTCCACAATGTCGTCATCAGCACATTATTTGAAACATTGCTGGTAGGTTGTCCCACCATTTCCACCACTCTTAGAGATTGTGACGTTTTAGCGGTGTTGCAGCAATATGTAAGGGATAATGCACAGTGATCGGGCAATTGTTGCAAAATAAACTCTGACAGAGTGATGGAGGATCTTGATGCAACCCTGAAGAGGTTTATTTCACTATAAATACCCGCTCATTATACATTATCCTGGTTATGCATTTAAGCATGTAGACATGGTCAAGATGTTCAAACTGAGCATTAGAATAGGGAAGAAAGGTGATTTAAGTGACTTTGAACGTGGCATTGTTGTTGGTATCAGACAGGCTGGTCTGAGTATTTCAGAAACGGCTGATCTACTGGGATTTTCACGCACAACCATCTCTAGGGTTTATAGAGAATGGTCTGAAAAAGAGAAGATAACCAGCTAGCGACAGTTCTCTGGGCCTCAAACCTCAAAGCAGATGGGCTACAGCAGCAGAAGACCACACCAAGTGCCACTCCTGTCAGCAAAGAACAGGAAACTGAGGCTACAATTCACACGAGCTCAACAAAATTGGACAATAGAAGACTGGAAAAATGTTGACTTGTCTGATAAGTCTCAATTTCTGCTGCTTCATTCAGATGGTAGGGTCAGAATTTGGCATAAACAACATGAAAGCGTGGATCCATCCTGCCTTGTATCAACGGGTCAGGCTGCTGCTGGTGGTGTGATGGTGTCTGGGATATTTTCTTGGCACACTTTGGGCCCTTTAGTACCAACTGAGCATCGTTTAAACTCCACAGCCTATGTCCATCCCTTTATGACCAAGGTGTACCCATCTTCTCCTTCCAGCAGGATAACACACCATGTCACAAAGCTCAAATCATCTCAAACTGATTTCTTGAACATGACAAAGAGTTCACTGTACTCCACTGGCCTCCACAGTCAACAGATCTGAATCCAATAGAGAGCCTTTGGGATGTAGTGGAACGGGAAATTCGAATCATGGATGTGAAGCCGACAGATCTGCAGCAACTGTGTGATGCTATCATGTCAACAAGAACCAAAATCTCTGGGGAATGTTTCCAGCACCTTGTTGAATCTATGCCACAATGAAGTAAGGCAGTTATGAACGCAAAACGGGGTCCAAGCAAGGTGTACCTAATAAAATGGCCGGTGAGTAATGTACACAGTAAAATGCATAGTTTCATGAGAAACAAAAAATTAGCATAGTAAGTTAAGTAATAAAAATATAATTATGGTTACAACAGAATATAGCAAAAAATTAATATAATATTAGTAAATATGTTTTCATTTTCAGGACATTTAGCACAAGTCTTTCTCTAGTGAAAGATGGATCCCTTGTCTCTTATGTTCTTGTCCCCCCCGATTAAAAAGGTTTTTAGTTGAGTTTTTCCTTAAACACTTAAGACTTAAAGAGTCTAAGAGCAAAGGAGGATGTGTAGCAGTTTGTAGGCTGAAGCCCTCTGGGACAAACTTGTGTTTTTTGGCTTCCTAAATAAAACTAACTTGACTTAAATTGAGTTGATCAACAAGTTAAGAGTTTTAATTCCTTACAGTTAAACTGTTTACACACTATGTGAAGCTGAAATGCACATACATGTCAGGCTCTGATCAGATATAAAGACAACATCCCTGATTACGGTAACTGTCAAACAACAAACCGATCAGTGATCAAAGATTTCACATATAGCAACTGAACCTAATGAGATCTTTTTTTTTTTATTTGTGCATCAAACAACAAAATAAGGTGCATAATCAGTTACCAAATAAGGCCACTGGTAATAAGGTCATGCTGAACGGCATCTGCTTCTACCACACAACCTGGTAATTATGAAGAGATATTGATGGCTGCAAGTCAGCTGCCTAATGAATTCAGATATTGATCCGGCGACCGTGCCTTTTGACAATGACCCTCCCCGTCTCCCAGCCCTCATTCAGCAGAAGCACAATGGGCTCCAGCTGTGAGATCAGCCATGCTGCATCAGCACAACACCCCTTCACTGTCACACAGGTAAATGCAGTCATCACGTTCACACTGTGGGAAATAAACGTGTTGTGCCTCCTGAAAGATATCATATATAAGATATTATTGTCAACAGCATCTCAGAATGGTTGTGTAATGATTTTCAGGGATTATTGTCACACACAGGCACCTCCACACTTCAATATCCAATCAAATGAGGAGAGTGGAGTGTAATTATATATTGATTAGAGCTAACTATTGATTTAATCATCTAAAGCCTTATAGTTATAATTCAAGGCTCAAAACCAATGGTCAGGTTAACGGCGTCCCATAATATGTTTACTCAATAATTTAGTTTTTTAAATGATTTTATCAATGATTCTATATCCAGGAGAAACACGTGCATCTAATATTATGTATTTAAACAATGGCGTCTTCGTAAGGAAACACACTAATGCTGTAGTTTATTAGTCATGAATGGTAATTAATTTAGTACATTTAAAAAATCATGAGAAACTTTATCAAACTGACTATGGAGATATTATCCTATCCTGTGAGTCAATATAATGAGAAACTTTCAAAATAATAGCTTAGTATATCAAAGTTAATAGTAGTAGTTAATATCTCAAAATAATGAGTTAGTACCTTAGCTTTATGACTTTTCTAAAAATAATATGTTTCTATTTCGAAATAATGACTTTATATATAAAAAATAATGACTTATCTAAAAAAATATAATAAAATTAAAATAATGAGTTAGTACCTCAAAAAATGAGTTATTATCTCAAGCTAATGACTTATGTCAAAATAATGACTTACTATTGAAAAACATTGTCAAAATTATGATGTTTATTTTAAATAATGAATTATTATCTCAAAATAATGACAAGCTCACTTGCTCATAAACTTGTTCGCTGTCATTATCAGTGTATAAATGACATTTATTAACATGCATCAGTCAGCAAATACAAATATATTTCCCTGGACACCAGAAAATGTTTTCTTCACCGTCACAAACTGTTTCAAAGATGAGAAGACGCCATAAAGTAAACAAAACATGACTTTTCTGTACTGCTGTCTCACATCATCTTAGTTTTAAACTCTTTGGTTATTGATAAGTTGTATACAAACAAGAAACGTGATCATATATTGCTTGTGAAATCTGTCGACTCACGTTGCCAAATGTTGTGGTGTGGAGGTCGAGGTTACCGCTGGGCTCCACATGGCTAAAGGTTAGGCTGTTTGGCCATGATCAATATGGGTTAAGGTCATTAACATGTTATGAATAACACGGGGCCCTGGGAAAGCAGAGCAGAGGACCAACGAACTGGGCTGCGATTGGCTGGAACTTGTCTCTTGAAGAGGCCACCACCCCCCCACAATGACCTTAGAGGTCATTTGAAGAGCTGATGACCTCTGACCTCATGTCGAGAGGGTGATGGAAAAGGCTCTGAGTTTGCATAGGCTGCTAAAATATTAAAAGTGTGTGGTGTTTGACCAAAAACAAACATCAGTATTAGCATATAGCTTTGAAAAATCAATACCATTGTGTCATCAGCTGGGGACAGTCCAATCAAAATGTTTGTAGTGGACACGGTCACATTTCTTTCCCTAAAATCTTGTCGTTACCAAGTGACATTATGGAAGCACATTTCTGCCAATGTGATGAAAAAACAAAACAAAACAAGATCCTTTAAGTAATAATGAGAAACTTCCTTAAAACATTAGCATATCGAATGAGTCAGTATCTCAAAGTAATGAGTTAGCATATCATAATAATTAGTATACTAAAATTATGAATTTGAATATCAAAATAAGTATGTATCAAAATAATGAGTTAGTATCTCATAATAACGAGTTAATGTCTCAAAATAATGACAAAGAATATCATAATAATGAGTTAGTATACCAAAACAATGAGCTAGCATCACATTATAATGAGTTAGTATCTCAAAGTAATGACACAGTGTATCATAATAATGGTTATATATAGTGAGCAGGGTGTTATTATGAAATAAATCCTGAATCATCCTGAAGGGGTCTATTTCACAATAACGACCTGCTCACTATGCATTATCCCACGTACATGCTTACTTACAAAATAAAAAAATATTTAGCACACATTTGTGTGACACAAAACATCAATTTTAAACTGATTTGTGGCATTATTTCACAATAGTAACCTACTTACTGTACATTATCCTGCTTGTTACATGGTTATGTACCAAGAAACATGAATAATTTGACATAAAATATTAATTTTTCAATGGCTTTAGTGATTTAACAATGACTTTATTGATCCTCCAGAGACTATGATTATAACTGTCCATAGCAACGGTTTGTTCTTCATAACAACGGTATGTTATAAAGAAATAACAGACCTTAGAATACTGAATTAGTATTTAACAAAGCCATGTAATAAATCAAAATAATGATGTATGTATCATAGTAATGTGTCTTTATCTGCAGTGTCTGAAAATATGAAACTTTCTCAAAATGAATCTCATAATTACTGTGCATTTCAAAATAGACAAACTTTCTCAAAATGAGTTACAATCTCATAACAATGACTATTAAGAGTTTTGCATTATAATGACTTACAGATATTTTTTTTTTCAATCACATTGACAGAAATGGGCTTCAAAACCTTGTTTCAGCTATCAATGCCTAGTTTAACTAGTTTTAAACTGGAATAACTACCAAGTCCTGTAAGGTTACTTCTCACGATGCGAAGCATTTTTTTTTTTTAGCGCATTAAAATAGAAAATCATCAGCACATAAACACAAGAGGACATTCTTTAAAAAAGTTTATTGGCTTTTAAAACCACTTTAAAAATCTCACCAGTGAGTACTTTCCATTGAAAAAAGAAACAACGCGTTTGCAATATTAACAAGCTACTGTACATTAAGCAGTACACCAGACAACACCACAGAGGAGGGTTTTTTTTTTCTACTGGTAGAAATGGACAAGATAGTCAAACAGAGTTGGTTCTGGGTCAGTCAAAGGTAAAGAATCAGAGTCACTGCTTGATGGAGCTCCTGTACTCATAAAGAGGTGCATTTCCTTCATTCAAATTCAAATATCAGTGCCTTATTGTTAAAGAAAAAATTAAGAGAAAATGTTAAATTTCTTCACAAATGCATTTTGCAAAATAAGAATATGTAAAATTGACAGAAAAAAACAGTCATCAACATAACATATAGAACAACATTAACTTAGTAAACAGCACACAACAAAAGTAATGTAACTCATGAAACTAGCACTGCCAGTCTGGTTAACAGAACCTGCCCAAAATCACAGAAGACAGTGGTTACCAAGAATACAAAGTACAACAGAAGTCATCACACATGCGTGCGTACAATCATTTATCAACATAATGAGCATGTAGGTTTTAAAAGGTTATTTAACTTTTTTTTCCCTCAATGCTTTATATTCTCATGTATGAGAATGAGTAAGAAATGTGTATCTCACTGAGATTAATGCACATTTTGCTACAAGACAATTAGTCATTTTCTGACAGTTAAATTTCCCTACTCATCTTGTCATAAAAAATATTTTTTTTTTCTTTTTTTTTGTGGGCATCCATCATTACATTTGTCCATAAAGATGTGGCAAAGCCATGTGTCATAAAAATTTAGTGCAATAATGTGAACCTCCAAAGTTTGTTGAAACATGAGTAATCTTTTTTTTTTGTTTTGTTTTGTTTTTTTTCCAGTGTCTGCTGAAAGGCTTTGAGCACAATGTCTGTCACAGAGATGTTTGCAACCAGCTAACAGTATCACAACTTTTTTTTTTTTCTCAATATACCATGCTATTGATCCTGCTCAAAGCACACATCACTTCTGCAACCGCAGAGACCTATTATCTTTGAATAGAAAAAAAGTAAAATAAAATCAGCAAGCGAGACCAGACAGCATTACTTTTACGACACATTGAGCCAGAAATGTAACACACAACATACAGTATCTTGCCGACTATAGATCTGTTAAGCTTTTTTTTTCTTTTAAAATGGCACATACTTAGCTAGAATAATGGCCATAATATAGTGTCTTGATACATCAAATCTCTATGTATCTATCCTATTTACAGATGGAGCTTAAACATGACTTATACAACATTGACAATAGCCAAAAACTCAAGCAAGCATCCTACTGTATCACATAGCCTACCTGGCTAGCAGTGATGGTTTCAACATGCTTTCAGGTCCATGGTTACCTATAGAACATAGGACAGTGACCATTTCACAAATTTACATACTGTACATAAGATTTACGCAACTTAATCCTTTTTCCTCAAATGCAATAAAACTCTTTTATATCTCCGAGGCTGCCCGTTTCCCGTTGTTGCTAATGTTTCCTAGGAGTGTCTCTATGTGTAATAATCTCTTATGTGATTCAAACAGGTCATCTTTGGTATGGAAATAAGGCTGGATTCTCCACAAACATAATTTAATTTCCTCTTGATTTCAAGATGACATCAAAACTTGCACGTCAGCCTCTGTAGCCTTCGGTGTAACTAAGCCTTCTCCATACCATTGATATTCTTATCCAAGCTGGGAGTATTAGCATGCCAAAAAAAAAAAAAAAAGAAAAATCTCATGACTGAAAGTGTGCCTGCCATGGTTCTCATGAAGTGACAGCATATCAAATTCCTCTAAATCCATTACTGATAAGGGCACACACAGTGTAGTTGTTAGCCTATACAATACGCATCTATATTGTAACACTGCAAAACAAAAAACAATAAGAAATAGTACTGAAAATATCAGAGTAACAGCTGCCTTGATATGATGAAGCTCTGGATGGTTCCGAAGTTTCTTAACATTATACTATATACAGTCACTCTACAGATGGCATAAGGCCTTGGACTTTGGGAATAAGGCAGCCAGTTGTTGATTCCTCTCAATGTTTAAGTCCACAAAGTGGCCTGAATTCCCATCTTCTCCCCACTGATTCATCTACTCCCTTTATAAGATATTAAACAGTACAAGAAGTATAGGCTTTAAGAAAAATTTCACTCTTGGACAATGCTCAGATGTGAATCAGTTTTCCACTGATTTTGGTATATGATAAAGTATAAAGATTATGTCATAAATTCAGCACCTGGCAGCAGAAGACGCTACCCTTCTTAATATTCAGATATGGCAGGCAAATGTACTACAACTATTATGTGCATATACTACAATCCCAATGTTGTCTCCATTTGGTTGAACTTGAACTGCACACACTGAAAATAGTATACAACAGCATACGTTTTTGTTTTTTTTTGGTCTTTTGTGCCAAATTTCCTACCCATCGTCTCGCTTTCATTAAGTGTTTGTTAAATACAAATATTGCATTATTGATTGGTTATAACATGGAAGATTATGTTTCTCTTTACCATACACAAACCTGCTCTCTGCAAGTGCATGCTGCCACTGAGTACTCACACTTTTTTACTTGAAATGCTTACATGTCTAATTTCAGATGAGGGAGAAAAGTGGTTAAAGGGATCATTTGTATTGTTTAACGTAGGCTTGTATAAGGTACGTATAGATGGTCAGTGTATTTGCAACAGCAGATGGTGGTCGGCACGCGCCCCAATTTGGAGAAGTGAAGAGGAGGACCGGCATGGACAGGGTCAGCAAAAAAAGTTATTTTAGCCACTAAAATTCACTCATTTTCTTTTTCTTTTCTTTTTTTTTTAAGTGTGCACTTTACCTCACCATCAGAAAGCCTGTTTTGGCGAGAAACTGCTGTTACATAAGCAAAATACCACTCTCAAAATACCAAACTCCATTGGTAAAATCTGTAATTTTAGCTCACAGAACACAGGAGTTTCTGGTCTACCGCTGCCTTTGTTTGTGTGTCTGTGTGTGTTACTGTGACTTTGGTGAATCTGAACTATGCTTTTAAAACACCAAAATCACACAATAACACAAACTAACTAACAGATCGAGGCAGCGGAAACCAGCAACTCCTGTGTTTTGTGAGGTAAAATTACTGATTTCACCAGTGGAGTTTGGTTGGTCTGGAGAGAGTGATATCTGGCTCATTTAGGGGCGGTTTGTCGTTGGAAAAAGCTGCCTGATAGCAAGGTAAAGCTATATTGCCTTGCTATATTCTATAAAAGGTCTATTCTAAATACAGCGTACACTTAAACTGATATTAAGTTTTTGAGGTGGATCTTTTTTAAAGGTAAAATCAGTAGGATTTGTTCAAGAAAGATAGTTAATTATTGAGTCTCATTCATAGGCGTCAAATTTTCTTTTGGATAGTAAACTGTTCACAGCAAAAATAATAAGAAAATAAGTTTATGTGAGTCTACATGTTGTTTTCTTACAAGGAAAATGATGCATATTATGTTCTTAAGTGTCCACACCAGTAATCCTGTAGCTAATACACTGACTATCAATAAGAACCTCATACAACCCCATGTTAAATAACCTAAACTATCCCTGTAAGTACTGAAACTCTGGGTGACAAATGAAGGAGAGAAGTAACTAAACATCAGTAGGAGAGATTTTCTGGTAAGCCTGGCACTTTTTAACAGAACGAATGGCAAAGTCCAGACAAATCCCAACAAACTAGAGTTTAAAAACAGATATACTACATACGCACCAAACGAACGAACAGAGAACAGAAATCATACAGAAGAAAAGATAACATCAGCCCAGCATCTCTACTGTAGTAGGCTGGTCTTTGCTTTCTAGCCAGTCAAAACCAGAGTTCACAGTATCACTGCATATCTGCTGAAAAAGCGGGTCGTTCTTCAGTTCTTCCAGTGTTGAGTCTTCATATTGTTCCTGCTGCTGGTTTGGGTCAAACAGCAGGTTGGTGTCCAACGTGTTAAGGTCAGTGATGCTACTGGACAAATCTGAGGTCAGTCTGATGTCGTTTGAGAAGTCGGACGCCACAGCGTTGAGCTCCGAAGCTACCTGACCCACCAACTGGGAACTGGGGTTGAGGCCGTCGTCGCCCAACAAGTCCTTGACAGTGTTGTTGAAATCCAGCTGCTGCTGCTCGTCCTCCACCTCCTGCTGCTGCTGTGTGCTCTGGAGGAGGAGCTGTGGTTGTGTCTGCACAGGAGTCTCCTGCTGCTGCTGCTGCTGCTGGTCCTGCTCACCAGCACCCGCTTGTGCTTGGCTGTCCCCAGTGGAGAAACTCACCTGTTCCCCACTACTGCCGGTGGTGGTGAGGTAGCCGTGCTGCTGGAGCTCGAAGGCAGCAGGGCTGGAGCTGACAGTCTGGTGAGAAGTTCCTCCAGCAAACCCAGGAGTGGTCTCCAGGATCTGCGTGAGGTTCATACGGGCCGTGTAGTTAGAGGGGAGGTTGTTGATGCCCAGACCGCGAACAGAATCGTCCCCGTCAGCCTCCATCTTGCTGAGGAGAACGTTGGTGATTTTGGCGGTGTTGCTCTGACCCTGAACGGGCAGCATCTCGCTCTGCATCATGATGTTCAGAGGGACAGACTGGCTCCGCTGGACCATGCTGTGGACAGAGCTGACTGTCTGGTTGTTGGACAGGATGCTGAGCACCTCGGACGTAATGGGGGAGTTAAAGGGCGACACCACAGCTCTGGTGGTGGTGGTGGTGTTTGTGGTGGTGGTCGGGGGGCCGGTGTTGCCGCTGAAGTTTCTCTGACGCACCGCAGGGCTGACACTGCGGCAACGGAAAGTACTGGACGCTGATGAGGTTGATGCTTTGTTGTCTAACGGCGCAGGGACGGCAAAACTCTCCTGTTTCGTCGGAGTGGTCACAGTTGTTGCCACCTGCTGCTGTGGTTGCTGTTGTTGTTGTTGTTGCTGCTGCTGCTGCTGCTGCGGTTGCTGCACAGGGGAAATGGGGGTCAAACGGCCAAAGTGAGCAGCGTCCTGCCTCGACTGCGCCTGAAATGACTGGCCGGGGATTGCAAAAGCATGAGGCTTACGGAACTGGTCGTCTACCAGGTCTTGGTAGCTAGGCAGGATCCCGATGCTATGGTTGGACAACGGACTTGCAGAGTTGCTGTTGTAACGGTTGTTGATCCACTCCAGCTTGGCCTTGTCAGGGTGCGTCGCCATTGGCCTCTGCATGGGCTTCACAGGGCTGCTGGAGACGATGCTGGCATCATGGTAACCTGTGATGCTCGAGTTGATGGGCGTGAACGCAAAAGGGTTCCTGCACTCCACCGGGCTCGGTGGGACGCTGCTGCTGCAGTTGGACAGCGGTGTGCTGATGGGGGTATGGCGCCCCATGGCTCCATCCACAGGGGTGATGGGAGCCATGCGGGAGCAGGGGCTCTCTCTTGTCAAGCTGTGCCCGAGCGTCATCTCGGAGGTGGGGGTGGGCGTTGGGGTTGGAGTCGGTGTTGGAGTGGGAGTTTGGACAGGAGTGGTGCTGCTGTGGGCAGAGTGGTAGAAGGTGGTGCCGGCCTGGTGAGCATTCAGGATGGAGCTTTGATTGCTGGTTGACTGGCCTTGTAAAGACACGTCAACGCAGCTGCCAAACAGACCCTTCAGCTTCATCTGCTCCTCCATCTGGACCAGCTCCTCCACTATGCTGTCCTGCGTCATGTCGTCATCGTTGAACGGAAAGTAGTCCATGTTGGGCTGAGAACCTGCAAAGTCGACCATCTCCTGCGTGAGGGTGAGCTGGCCCGAGGCCTCGGAGGGCTGGGCTATGATGGAGAGTTGGTCAGTAGGGGCTTGTTTGTGTTCTGCTGGTATCTGCTGAGCAAACGCCTGCTTCCGGAGCTCGTCGAGCTGTCCCTCTTCCCATATTGTGCTCTTTAAGTCGCTCATCACAGAGGCTTCGTGTGCTCCTGAGTTGGCTGGTATGGCACGAGGGTCCCCGGTGATCTGCTGCAGCAATGCCTGATCGGACGCGTTGCTTCCAGCTGCTCCAGTGCTGGTATCAGTGCTGAGAGAGTGGTCTTCGTGTTTCACCACCAAGGCCTGGGATTTGACAACAGTCTGGGTGCCCTCTGTGTGTGTGATGGGCGAGTCGGAGAGTGCAAGGATCTGCGTGGGCCCTATGGAGGTGTGTTTCACAGTCACTTTGCAGGGGGCACTCTCTGGTCGGGCAGGCGTTCCCGGTCGGGGGATCCTCTTCACCGTAGCATTGACTCCAATTTTAGGATTGTCGATGACAGCCAGTGGCTGCTGGGAGATAAACACCCTCTTCACAGGAATCACATGGGACTCCCCACTCGAGCCTGTGCGCTTCCTGGGGCTCTTGGCGTCCAAGCAGGGGTCCTTCGACGTCGGGGTAACAGTGGACGAGCCGTTGGATGACGTGTTGCCATTGGAGTTCTGATTATCAACAGTCAAGTACAAAGTACTGTCATGGCAGTTACTGTTATTGCTGTCCTGAGTCCCAGCTACAGCTACCGAGGTGGGCGGGGATGTGGGGTCATTTTTTATCCGTACACCTTTGTCCGGCCCTGGAGAACATTTCACCAGGAAGCTCGGCTCACTGGCAGCTCTAAACTTCGCCACTCTCTCCTCTTTGGCACCTGCAGCTGTTTTCTCCGTGCCAGATGTGGGGTTATTGTCGCTTCCAGCGTCAGACACAGCTTTGGTGTCAGTGGAGAGGGTCGGGGTGGAGGCGGGGGCACTGGGTCTGATCGCAGGAGACGGAGGGGCGACCGAGCTCACGCCGTGCGCCTGCTGGGAATCATCCGAGCCAGCTGTGGTGCTCACGCCCGCCGAGGCAGGACGCACGGTCGTGCTGCTGCTGCTGGGAGCCAGCGCGATGGCCGTCATCTTCACCACGTTGACCGAGCTGACGTGGGGAGTGGGCATCACAGTTTTTATGGGGCTGTTGGTGATGAGCAGGGTGGGGGGCGAGCGCAGCGTGATGGCACTGGTGGCAGAGGGCTTGGGCAGGATTTGGGCGTATCGTGTACCATGTCGTGCCAGCCGGTCACCCACAGGACTGGCTGAGATGTTCTGGGGGGTTTTGGGGGACTGTTTCAGAGACTGAGTGACCACTTGGAAGTTGACAGGCAACACTTTCCCTTCCGCGGTCCCCACAGGGCTCGGTGAGGTCATCAACTGTCTGCTTCTCTGTACCTGCAAGAAGAGCAGTGAGAATAGAATTATATTTTGGCACATTTATCAATCAATTGATCAATTATCAATGACTTTATAGCTACAGAAGGTCATTCATCTTTCCCAACTCTATTAAACAGTCCCTCCAATATTTCACAGGCTTTTTTTGGGGTATTGCTGCAGCCTAAAATGCCAGATTTCACAACAACTTTTCAAAAAATTGTGATGCATGCAGCAATATTCTTAGGTGTCTTTGGCATTGAATGTATCCACATACCGTGACTGGGCTGGGAACAGCTGCTACTACGATGCCAATGGTGGGCTGAGGGGAGAGCAGAGCAGGGCTGCCGCAGGGGATGGTGGGGCCGGGGGTGCTGGCCTCCGTTCTCTTGATCTGGGTCTCGCTGGGCAGGGGGGAGTGGAGCTTCTGCTCCTGCTGCTTCTTCTGGATTTTGCGCTGCAGTTGCTGCTTTGCATCAACGGAGGGAGAGGGCAGGGTTTTCACCTGGGGCTGGAAAGAGTTCGCCTCGGCCGTGGGCACAAACGCAGAGGCTGGGGTTGGCGTCTTCATTCCTGTCGAGGGAAGAAAAATCCAAGAATTGTGATTAGCGAACATAAAGTGCAAGTCAGAGCATTAAAAGCTTGCAGTGCATAAAAACAAGTATTATGAACAGTATTATCAAGTACTTCAAACTTGAAAAAGGTTTAAAATTGAAAATCTGGATTTGTACATTGGAAAAATATAAAATTACTATTTTTAATCTTGAACTATAATGCCCTGCTCTAATCCATTTATTTCAACTGCATTATAATTTGCAAGCGAGCTTCTGAATTTGGTATTAAAGCTGCAATGATCAGCTGATGAATCAATTAGTTGATCGAGAGAAAATTAGTTGCCAACTATCTTGTTAATTGATTAAGCAAAAAGCAAAAATGTCAACATTTGCTGGTTCCAGCTTCTTAATTGTGAGGATCTGATGCTCACACAGTCTAAAACCTTAAGAGTTTTTGGGTTTTGGACCGCTGGTTGGAAAAAAGATGATGTCACTTTAGGCCCTGGTAAATTATTTTGAGCATTTTTCACCATTTTTGTACATTTTACTAAAGGATTAATCATGAAAATAATCTTGAAATCATTTGATAATGAAAATAATTGTTGATATACAAGATGGGTTTAATCTTTTAGTTTTGTGGCAGTAGGCAATTATCATTCCTCACACATGGACAATTTCCAATAAGATCTCAATGTGTAAGTGATGACAAAATGACAACATGAACTGCTGATGCTGCTTATTTTAAGGAAGCGTAGAAGAACTGATCCTTTTGACTTTAGGCTGGTTTTAACTTGTGCTTAATGAGAGCCAGGCTGAGACCTGGCTGCTGGGAATATACTGGGCTACATGACATACTCTGTGTGGAAATAAATTTCCCTAGAATATGCATATGTAGTGCAAGTCCTCTGAAACAAATAAAAATCTGGTCGGACAGCTTTTCTATCAAAGCCATCAGGAGGAGACATGATGGTTTACAGACAGTTGAATTAACCTCTTTCAGCACCATGGACAGCTGACAACCACTTGCACGAAAACTCAGGAATATTTGCATGATCACACAAAGAAAACACTTTTTAACCTTCAGGATGTAAAAGCATAAACAATGAGTAGTAACAGTCAGTAATTTAGAATCTTGCTTAAGTAATAATTTAATTTAACTAAAAGTACTTTCTTTCCCTGTGAAATGTAATGGAGTAAAAGTATTTAGTAGGACAAAATTGAAACAATTTGATGATGATGACCGCTGACGAAGCTAGGGACAAGTACCACCACTGTGTAAAAGAAAAGAACATCACCAGCTGATGTCTTTACCTGTGGGCGTTCCGGTCATAACAGTGAGCGCAGCCATGGATTTAGTACCAATGTAGTGGCTATTGAGCAGGAAGCGGGCCAGGTCCTCCACGTTGTCAAACTGACGACTCAGGACCTTTTGGGCCCACTCGCACACCAGTCCGCAGGCTGCGGACCTCATCTCATCCTCAGCGCTCGGAGACTGGCCCGTCGGCTCCATCAGCTCACACTGCAGACAGACAACAGCAGGTGGATGAGCACTGGACCATGTCAAAAATCTGAAAAGACCTTTACCGTATTTTAATTTTTACAGCGTAACTCACCCCATCACCAGATTTCTGTAGATCCAGGTTGGGTAAGGATGGCATGTGAACAAAAGCTTTCTTCCTTAACCCGCTATAACAGTATGTGAGAAGGAGTTAAGGTGTCTCAAACATAATCACTCTGAATGTCAAAAGTCTTATTTTGTGTCCAGCCTGTTCCTCTTATCTTCTTCTAAGCCCAAACTACAAGTTACAATCTCTGAAAATCAGAAGATGCATTCTCTGTTGTTTGACTTTTAGGTGTTTCTTAAAAATCCAAAAGGTTTTGGGCAGATTTTGAGATTTTCAACAGCTGTGTGTCAAAGATTCATGTTACCTGCTTCTATAATCTGCCTGCCTGTCAGGACAATGTGTTTGATTTTCAAAAAACATAACTAACACTGCTTTTTTTTGTTGAATTTATTTTAGTAGTTTTTAAAAACTTTAAATTTTAAAAGGCTGGATGTCTCAGTAGCACATTGCTCTAAAGCAAATCTTGTGCCTCTTTCTTTGCTTTATACCATTTATTCAGAATTTAAACAGCATTTGCCTCCAGTTTTGACAGAAAGTCAGAACAAGTCATCCATTGTGCTGACAGCAGAACCATGAATTCACACTGCACGCAACTTGGGTGTCACAAGTCAGAAGCTCAGTTCTTGGACAAATAAACTTCATTTAGCTGAAATTGTTTATCAAACTATTTCCATGCAACATGATTTGCTAATAATGTGATTTAATTTCATGAAAAGCAAGCAAAATGAGAGTTTTTAAACTTTATGTGATGGAGAGTTTATAGATCATTCAAGCTAAGATTATTTTGATCAGCACTGATTTTAGGGACAAAATATTTTTATTGTGCTTTCACATTTAAATAAACAGAGCACTGCTTTCACATCCATGTTGTGCCACATTCCTGCTAATTTTGTGCATCAAAATACGACTGCTCCTTATTCAGAGTGCATCTCAAAGAAGAAAATTATATATAAAACTCTGAATTTTTGGGGGGGGCTTTTTGTGGCTTTTTTTTTACGGATATGACAGCTGAATATATGACAGGAAAGGGGGAGAAGACATGCAGCAAAGACCCACAGACGGGAGTTGAACCCAGCCTCAGTACACGGGGCGGACGTTCTACCAGCTGAGCTACCAGGTCACAATTCTACCAGATGTTTAAACCGAAAATTAAATCAACAGAGCACTGCTTTCACTTTCACACTGTGCTACACACAATGGCACAGTATACTGTGTCACTGTTGTAGATGTGGATGAGTTGACGCTGGACAAGGACGGGGATTCAGTGAGGTAACTTTAGCAACATTATTCTTCTTAGCCTTCATGCATTCTGTGTGCTTCAAATTGTGGCGTTTTTCAGGTGGTTGACCAAGTCAGTTGCGTTGCTTTGCAACAAAAACACAACTCTTATGCACTCTTTGCATCCGATTGCCATTAGGGCTAAACAATTCTGAAGACATATCTTATTGTGATTATTTTTGACTGATTGCGATATGATTTGCGATATTAGAGGTAATGTTGATTTTTACATAATTTTTCTTATTTTGATTGAAAAACATGTAAAATGACTATGGCATGATTTTTTACAGGAATCTGCACCAAATGAAGATGTTTTTTTAAGTCTGAAGAATCTGATTTGTAGGACAGGACATCTCTGCCTCAGGAGACACATTTTGCCTTCTGTGGTTTGAAAATTGCAGAAAGCCATCTTGCAATTTTGATAAAAGTTTAAATTAATTGTGCAGCCCTACTTGCCATAAATCTGACATACTGCCAAACAACAGATCATGATCCATTTCAGCAGACTACATCTTTGCCTTCTGCTCCAGACTTTTGCTCTGCCCCTTTTATTCTGGACTGCAGCTGAAACATTCAGGAAATCTTGCACAGGCTACTGTCACACATTTTATTGCACTTTATCATGCACATTTAATTGTGGGAAGCCAAGATTGTGATCTAGAATAACATTCAATTGATTATCTCTCATTGCTAGCTGAAAAAAATATGTGATCTGCCTCTTTATTTCTTGACTACATGTCTGCAATCGACAACAAAGCCCAACTACTGTAACTCCCTCGCTGTTTGACGACCGTGTAGACAGAATAAAGTGGAGCACAGCACAGACATGGACAACAGGAAGATTTAGGGTTTGCTGACAGGTTCATCAGAGTTAAAGGATATTTGGATTTTCCCCTCATGCCCAGTCGACGTGCTTTCATGTTAGGAAAGACATTCTTCATGATCTTTCCAAAGTCTGCTGCACTCAGTGGATTGTAGCCGAGATTGTCACAATAGCTCCTGCAAGAGAAGAGAATCCACCGTAAGACTATAAAAAAACTGTATGTTTGCGCCCTCTCCTGTGCTCCTCTGACCCCAGAGCGACCTCGCGCACTCACTTGTATTCATCATACACCTCTTGCTTTGGGAGGGAGGTCTCTGGGTGCTCTTCTAGGTGATTCCGTATCCAGTTGAATGCATACATCTGTTGAGTACGGCTTGACGACATGGAACTCTGATCACTGAAATGGGTACACGAGACACATAAATCTGGTGAGGCAGTGTCCTCGACTCGTATGCATCATTTCTTGTTAATACAGAAACTTTAATACCATAATCCAGGAGTGGAGGACCCCCTCTCATTCTCAGTCCAAATGGGCAGAATTGGGGGGTTGGGGTGATGAATAGATATGGGGAAACAAATGAAACACAGACAGCTAGGTATAGCAAAAGTCTACATATATCAGTGGTTTGCTTCATAATGAGAATCAATCATACAGCTGAAAAATGAATGTATGAAGAAATAAAACTCACCAGTGACCAAGGAACCCCCCAAAACCAAAAAATAAAACTTGAAATTTAACTTAATTTTTAGGATCTATCAGCCTAAACTGTGTCTGCGAGGTAGCCTGCGGATAGTGACCTGAATTCAAGCAATGAGACAACAGTGCCAATAATGCAATGAGAGCCATAACAAAGCAGCCATGTGTGTGTGAAAGACAAAAAAAAAAAAAAAAAAGGCCACAGAGCAACGTGGAAAAACTTGAGTTCAGTGTGTGTCTGTGACTCACCTTTTGTCATTGCCACTGCTGGGACCAGAAGGCAACTTCAGGTAGAGGTAGAGCTTTTCGATGTCTGTAAACTTCTCAACATCTTGCTGTAAAAATAAAAATATCAAGTCAATTTTATTTATACACCGCCAAATCATTACATAAGTTTCTGGAGGCACAAAGACTGGGTCGACACCCACAGGTGGGTCACAGGAGGTTTTATTTGGGTCGGCAAATAAATAAAAGGACTTTGGAAACATTTATTTCTCATTTATTTATAAAGTATTTAACATGTGTATATGTTTGCAATAACATGCATCAAGATTAGGGCTGCAAATAATTTCTTACCAATCAATCTGTCCATTAAATTCTCGATTGATTGATTAGTTGTTGGTGAAAAATGGTGAAAATAATGAAAATCATTTAATTAATCCTGTCACGATCTTGTGATCAATCCGCAATAATTTTTCAACTAATCGATTAGTTGTTTGGGAAGCACTGATCAATATTTTCTGACATTTTATGGATCAAAGTCCAAGATGATGTCCTCAAATGTCTTGTTTTGTCCACAACCCAAAGATATTCAGTTTACAGTCAGAGAAAAGAAACCAGAAAATATTCACATGTAAGAAGCAGAAATCAGAGAATTTTGATTTTTTTTCTTTAAAAATGACTCAAATTGGTTAGTTGATTATTAAAATACTAAAATAATCGATTAATCGTTGCAGCTCGAGTCAAGATAATATGATTGGAGTAAGATTATGGTCGAACCCTCCCACGCCAGGAGGCTGCTTCCCACCAGGACTTTTATTCCCATTTTATTTCCCATCTGCAGTGGGCTTCATCAATAAGGCCTGGGTCGCCCACTGACACCGTCTCATACCTGCCTCCACCCTCTAATGTAAAGTCTACACACCTGACGTTGACTCATTGCACTACATTAACACACGTCCCTTGGACTCTGAACTTTTGCACATTCACTGATTATACTTTTCAAATTCCTGCAGAAAACTGTAATTGTCTATTTTTCATTTGTTCTCATTTTTCTTTAGATTTTCTGTACTATATTTACTGTTTTGCACCAACATATCCAGGAAAATTCCTTGTATGCGAAACCGAACTTGCAGGGCTAACTATGTTGATAATTGATTAATGGGTAAAGTACTTTTTCGTGCAAAATGGCAGAAAATGCTCTTCTCCGACTCTCAAATATGGAGATTTCCTGCTTTTTTCGATTAATTGTCTAAATAAGACATTTTACGACGTCACCTGGGATTTTGTGAAACAGAGATGGACATTTTTCACTATTTTCTGATATTTTACAGATGTTGCAGCCCTAATAACTTTAGTCCACGTTGTCATTTGATAAGCACTAACAAATAAAACAATTTGTATAGTGGCAATTAAATTTCTGCCCATTTATGTTGAACCCCTAATTAATAAACCTGATCGAAATACTCAATCTTATTTCAGGGCTAATTGCTCGATAGATAAATGTATGTAGACAGGAAATTTAAATTATGTGGTTCATAATTTAGCGGCCACTTTAAAACACTACACAGGTATGACAGCTGCACACAACCTCACAACTATTGATTCCACCTCAACTGCTTTTCAGTTGGTTTCTAAGAATGGATCCATCTTACCTCTTCCTTTTCTATTTGCCTCTTTGTTGCTAGGGGAACCAATACTTGAATGAATGAGGTGAGAGCTGTCAGCCAATGAGCAGTGAATGAAAATGCTATTTACTACACTCCATTGCTACAAGCAAAGAGTGAATTACCTCAGGTCCGTCTCTGCTTCTGCCATGTGGGGCTTTAAATCCTGCACCACCCCCTTAAACGTATTCTTGGATTTTCTAAGACGACCCTCACACCTGCCGTTAGCATGTATACGCTGGTAACCTAGGCAACCTCGGAGGTCTGATTTAATTTACATAATTTGATTGTCAGATACGGGAAACATCTTGACAAGCCAGTCAATGGCTGCACAACGCCTGCACCACCTGTATACTGCAGGCTACGTCTCAAAACAACAGCAACGCAAACATTTAAATCCCAGTTTCCAAAGCCACAATACTTTATTTGGTTTGACTTCCTACACTGGCTTGATTATTTTTAAGTTTCATGCAGGAAAAATAATGTACTTTTTATCATTATGAAGTGAAGCTGCAATGATTAGTTGATTAATCGAACTATTAAATTAATTACCAACTATTTTGATGATCGATTTTCTTATCTCAGCTTCTTAAATGTGAATATAATCTGGTTTCTTTACTCCTTTATGACAGCGAACTGAGTATCTCTGGGTTGAGGACGTCCTCTTTGGCTTTGGGAAACACTGATTGACATCTTTCAGTATTTCCTGACATTTTATGGACCCAACAACCAAAATGATCATCAGATTAACCGATGATGAAAATAATTGTTAGTTGCAGCCCTAATCCATCTCAGCCATCCCCGAATCATGTTACTGTAAGTGTTTCTAATATGATCTCCTCACCTTTACATTCTCTGCACAGTGTTTTTAAGTGAGATGCTTCTGATATTTACCCCACAAAGCATCTTTAGACACAATCCAGATGTGAGACACATGTTTTTGTCCCAGTCTGATGTGCTACATGCCATAGTATTAATGTATAAGCATCTGTAGTGCTAAAAGGTGAATATTTTATCAGACCTTATATTGAGAGGGACTAAACCTGCCTGCTGAAAGCTGTCAAACACCAGACAGACTTACTGAAATTAAAACACAGACTGTTAACTGTCTGTACTTTTTTTTTTCCATCAGTTGACAAAAATAGGACAAAGCTTTATGGTGTAGCTTTGATGTCGCTGATGTGGCTTTGTTGCTGAACACAGGGTGTCAGACACTTCAGCTCAGAAAAACCAACAACAAAATGTGCATAAATACAGAACTTTAACATAAACACATGTGGCAGACATATAAACTGGGAAAAATAGATTCTACATGTATTTACAGGTCAACAAAATGTACACTTCTACTACTGTAATATAGAAAAAAACTTTAACACAGTGCACATGCTCATGTTATTGTCATAAAATGCCTTTTCGCTTTATTGCTATGCTATAACTATTAGGTAAGCTAATTCAAGCATCATGGCTTGAGTCGAATCATTTATAGATTTACAAGCCTCATCAGGCTATAGGTATGAAACGTACACTTAGATATTCTTTCTTTAAGAACATGTGCAGGATTTAGTGGCATCTAGTGGTTAGTTTGTAGAATGCAACCAACTGAATGTCTCTTGCATCACCCTCCCCTTCCAGGTGTGTACAGTGGTCGTGAAACTCGCTTCTGACAGGTGATTCTACACTAATGACAACATACTTATGAATATAATAATCCATTTCTGCCATATTCTGACAATAAATCCCTAAAACTTCAGCAGAAGCTGAGCTGCACACCCTCTCTTCTGATCCACCAATTAACAGTTATGTGTGACCTTCTGATAATAAGGGGGCGGCGGAGAGTTAGGTAACAAATAACAAAGACTTGGCTTTTACGAGCAGAACAGTCAGTCATGGATACTCACCAATATGCTGTCCACTTTTGATTGTACAGATTTGCTGCAATGAGAAAGAGAGGAAAAGCCAGAAATGTGAATAAATAAAAGAAAATAAAGTTAATACATGCAGAATTTTTTTTTTTATTACTTCAACTATGTTTGTTTTCATGCAACATTATGATAGACAGTCATATGAGCTAAAACAATGTTGTGTTTTGTTATGTTATATCCACTCAGACTGTGGCTTTGGAAAGTTTTCACACTCTTTCTCCTTTTGTTTTATTTTGTTACAGATTCAGATTGCATGCAGTTTTAGGCCATCGATCTACACACAATAAACTATACTGAAATAATTTAAATATGTTTGGGATTTTTAGTGCCGATGTGTTAAAAGCCTAATTCAGACAATTAATTCCATATTTTGTGGCGCCAACTATGGCAGAAGTTACAGCTTCAAGACTAAAATTCAGGCTGGATGTGGAGCGTCTGAAGCGTCATCTTCAGGTTTCTCCACAGATGTTGCTTCAGTTCAACCATTCAGAGGCTTACAGTCACTCCAGTGCTGTATTGGACATATGCTTTTGGTTACTGATGTACTGAATGGTAAATATTCACCTTCTCTACAAGATCCTGTTTGTATTTGGCTGCATTCATTTTCCCCTCCCTGCCACAGAGAAGCTCCTCCACAGACTGATGCTACCACTAGGCTTGGGCAGTATAAAGGTATTACAGTATACCAGAGAATGAAAAAATCCTGACAGCATGAATTTCAACATCGTCATAAACACAGACGCTCCTCTAATATCTATTAAAGTGATAGGGAGACACTATATTGTAATGTGCAGCACACACCACCAGGGGTCAGTCTCTGTGACGTAGTGCAGCTGAGCAGACAAACATGGCGTCTTGAGGATAAAGTTTAAACAAAGATTATGGTGAGCAGTAAATATACACCTGACGCAGGGACCAAAATTAGCACCGGCCACCAGCAATTTTTCAAAATATTGTTAAAACGCAGTACGGCCAAACGCAAAATCCAAACTGCAGAAGCTGCTTTTTAAAAAAAATAATAATAATAAAGGAAAAATGGGTGACAACAAACTATTAAAAATGAAGCATTGCAGTGCTACAGAGATCCTCCAGCCTACAAATCACATCATCCAGACTGAAGGTAACATGTTTGTTTGGTAGCAAAAATCACATAATCATCATTTTTATGTTTTGTCAGTGGAAATGAAATGCAAAAATTCCCATTCCCATTAAAAGCCTGACCTATATCACGATCACAATACCTGTCACAACATAATATATTGTTCAGCTCTCATCTCAAGGATAATCAAAGCTGTAAAATTATTAAAATGTGCAAAAAAAATCTCTAAAAACATGTTTTCCAGTGTCATAGTGTGTAAATGCAAAAAGTACATTAAGTCCATTAAGCCACTGTACAGTATGTTACAACAGCTGAGCAGCCAGTATGGCTGCACGATATGGTTAAAAAAATCATATTGGATTTATTTTGACAGATATTATTATGATATATAGCACTAAGAGTTGTTGGGATCTAGACAAAAATGTTTTCTTACATCTAGAGAACAAGATTTGTAATCCAGGGCATCCATGCAGCACTACAGTATTTCATTATAATGTTGTTTTGTGATTTTTCCTTTATCAAAACATCACAATTTCTGTGACTTCAATGTTGCATTTGGCCATAATGCTATTTTCATAATATTTTAATCACTGTGCTGCCCTACTGGTAAGGTCAGAAAATTACATCACTGTACTGTAACACAGCGTTTAAAACCAGAAAGGACAACACTAAAGGCTATAACACAATATAATGATATCTCAAATCTAAGACGATCTCTGGTCTCATGTTTTGATACCATTATAACATCTGAATATTAAATCTCAAGGATAATTTAAAAAGGTACACCGAAGGATGCACTGAAAATACTGTAAATGAGAATTGAGAAATTTCATTTTAAATTTGTAATAAATGTTCAAAAATCTCTGAAAACACGTTTTCACTTTGTCTTTGTGCGTAGATGCAAAAAGTGCCTTTAATGCATTTTAAATTACATCTGCAAAATGTGTGAATTCTTCCCAAAGCCACTGCACAGTATGTCATAACATGTAAACAGATATATATAATAAAATTATTTTTTAATACAATGCATTAACGTGCACCTATGGATTATAGAACTACCCATCAATACATACACTGTGTGGGGTGTAAGAAAATACTGATTTTCCCAAAATAAAACTGGGAAAAAAAGCAACATATCACCGCTTACAGTATTGAAAAATATTGAATTATAACATCTGTATCACCTGTAAACAGCTCAAATACTGTGGATGCCACATTTTATTATTATTATCATAATGTGTAAAGCTTATTTCACACAGAACTTGAAATAAGCATTTCTGCACTGTACGCTGTGAGTTTTCTTCTTTTTTTTCATTATTTACTTATATATATTTTTTAAAACATCCATATTGTTTTGCTTGTTAGGACTCTGCATGCCTCTGTGATTATATCTTGTGCTAAAATAAAGTGACCTGAATTGCGTTAAAGACAGGAACTGAAATAACATCTGTGTAGCTACAGATGATAAAATGTTATTTATTACAGTTTACTGCATGATGATGGGAAACCAAACTGAAATAATTAAGTATTGATAATTTCCATGCCACAGTACAGTGTGTCCTTACATGTGAGTAACTATATTTGATAAAATGTTATTCATTGCAGTTTACTGTACATTGATTGGGAAATCAAACTGTAATAATTGATTATTAATCATTTCCAAAGCCACTGTAGAGTATGTCATAACACCTGAGAAGATGTAGATATATTTAAAATTTTATTTAATTCAATTTACTGCACTGTGATGGGTGACCAGCCTAAAATAAGTGAAATGCAAAATATTCCCAAAGCAACTACAGAAAATAAACATAAAAATGTAACTCTCATCGATGGATGGTCTTCTGTTGTTGATTAAATCGGTGCATCTGTGTGTATCTGTTTGACACCTGTCATCCTGAGCATCAGTACCACCGGTGGATCTGGTGTCATCTATCACATGGCCTCCTCTGGCTCGATGCTAATGATTATAGCTACTACAGCTGTATGTAACCCGACATAAACGTGTTATTAATGCATAAACAGGCAGCGGACGGGGGTGCATTTCCTCTTTGCAGCCGTGTTTCGGGTAAATATGGGCGGTTGTGTCGGGAGGTCGGTGTTATTTGCAGCCGCTTTGTGCAGCACACATCCTCCCTGCCTCTCCAGAAGCTACAGATACGCTAATTATGAGGCTACGGCTAGCGAAAAGGACAGTGTGTGTCTGCTGCTGGTGGATCATTTCCATCCTTACCAAATTGAATTCTTTATTTTGAACTGTAACGCGTTGGCCTCGGGCCCCTGGAGTCCTGGCACCAACGCTGGAAGAGAGCCTAATCCCGAGGAGGAGGCAGGCTTCTGACCAGGTTGTTGTTGATCATCAGCCATCACGATGGAGGGGTGGTGGGGGAGCTTTAACAAGTAGGCCTCATCCCCGGCTGTGCACTGCACCGGACCCACCGCTGCTGGAGCGGCTCAGGCAGCTAGGACAGCCCGCCGAATCCACCGCCGGACATGGCTACAAACACTGTGATCCGAGCCTCGCAAAACACACAAAACAAAACCTAAATAAAAAAACACCAGCGAATACAAAAGGCATTTCGCAGAGATCTCCCCGCTGCCGCAAATAGCACGCCTGCAGCAGCCAGCAGCAGCTACAGACGAGCTGCCCGCGTCAAGTTAGGCGCAGGTAGAGGAGCGCAGACAGGAAGTGCACGGGGATGCCTCCTCCAAAATAAGAGCACGATGTTTGTGAGGATTGAAGGAGTGATTCGCTGTCTTAAAACAAAGCTCTCTGGAGGTTTTGCTTTTCATAATAATCTTTTCCTAATACATGCAGTATCTTGGTGTAGGCAGTAAAACCCGAACGGATATAGATTTTTAGTATTTTTAATGCGTTTTTTTTTTTACAACATGCAATACAATACTATACAATAAATCTAAAAATATAACTGTTTTTTGAAGAATATGTTAGCAGTCATTATATTTTATTGCTAGGATTTAGAATTCCCTTTTACAAGTCAATTTATCAAATAATCAATTATTAACTGATTATTAAATTAATTGCCAACTATTTTGATAATCTATTAATCGGTTTGAGCAGTTTTTTTTAAGAAAAAGTAGCCGATTCCAGCTCATTAAATGTGAATATTTTCCTTATGCATGGAGTTTCTCTAATTATCTTTAAGTTGCAATATACAGAATAAAGAATATATACATAAAAACATTTTCTGAAACACCTGTGACAAAGATATATAATGGGAGAAAGGCATTTTACAGACTTTATTGCCCAAAATTATAATCAAGGAACTGAAACAGTAAACTTTTAGTTTCAATAAAATCATAAATAAAAAGAAGTTTAAAAAAAACACAAAACATATGTAGAGCAAAATGTGTGTATATACTAAATCTGAATTAAGAAAAAGAATGAAGCCTGTCAAGCTAACAAATAAAAACAATCTTCATTATGTTCTGTTTAAAAAAGGCTTTCATATAGGCACATATCATGCTGATATAGACCGATAAAGCCATGGTAGGCCAATACTGGGCTGATAATATCTGTAGTAGGCAGGGTATCTGTGCGGTATTTTAAAATGGGGCAGGGGTTTAGTGACAATGGAAAAGCCCTGAAAATGTGAAAGTGTGCGTGAATATTGCTGTCCAACATAAGTTAAAAACTGCATGTAAATACAGAACAAAGCTGATTGTAAGTAAGTAAAAATAGTACACAGAACTATTTTCTTAATCAATTTAGAGCCTCCCCTCAAACTGTTTGGTGCCCCCCAAGGGAGGTTTGTCTCCCACTTTGAAAACCCCAGCATCTGTGCAATATTCTGCTGTATGGCATCTGTGCAATGTCTTTGTATAGGGCAGTGGTTGTCAAACTGTGGGATGGGCCCCCTGCTGGGCCGCAGAGCTACTGCAGTTGGGGCTTGGATGACAATTGCATAAAAATGTAGTGAAACTAAGTTGAATGAATATGGTTTATTGAGGGAAACAAACAAGAGTTTGCTGATGATGTCATGATGACATTTTATCCCCTATAATTTAACTTTGATCCCTGTTTATTAGTTGCTTCTCATGACTGATAAAAATATGTGGGGTGTGGGGCATGAACTTATTTTGGCTTCTGAAGTGATGATAAAAAGTTTGAGAGCCACTGGGGCATCTGTGCACCATCTTTGGCATGGGGCATCTGTGCAACACATTTATGAAGGGCATCTGTGCAAAACGGGTGTGTACGTATGTTCTGGTGTTAATGGATCTGGGTGTGATGCTGCATGTCAACTGTTGTCTGACTGCAGATGAATGCTGCTGTGTCATCTGTGTTCTCTCAGACGCTCGAGACATTTCTCCTAAGGGAGACAATAGATGTCATGGAACAATAATATTATATATTATTTAGTCCATATTAAGCACCAAAAGACTAAAACCCTGCACTCAAATATTTTTTAAATTTATTTAATATTTTTCTTTCCATTTTCTGCATTTTATAGACAAAATGATTAATTAAATTAATTAAAAAAGATCTCATGAGATTAATCTGTAATAATAATTATAATAATAATAAAAAAGAAATCATTAGGTATGACCCAATTGAAGTAGGGATTTACATTATGGATTTTTCTCTCACCAACACAGTAATAGATAACTACTTGTATCTCTATTACAACAAAACAAAGAACAATTCTGGTTCTTCAAATGTTCATTTGTTTTTTTTTTAATAGTAAAATACATAAAAGAAACTTCAGAAATATACTTTTGCTTTTATAGAGCATTGTCTAGGAATTCAAATTAAATGCTTTGATAAATCAGATATTATTAAAACTGATATATATTGATTTGAATTTGGAATAATTAATTTGGAATAATAAATAATATTATAAATGTATCATTTTTGCCTTGCTTTATTTTTCTCTCCTGTAAACTGGTGAATGCTTTAAACGTTTTAACAGTAAATGCGTTTTAAGAGGGTTTTAATTTTAAAATCCTGGCGGGGATTTTAGTTTGTGTCTCCTGTAGCTTGACGCTGGTGTGTGGCTGCAGTTCCGCCGTCAGCCTGCAGGGGCGCTGCTGCAGGAAGCTGGTTGATCAGATAGTGACAATGACGGGTAAACAGCCAGGATGATATCACTTCACCTCACCGTGTAAACCGGTCATTTACCAACCAGCGTCTGTATCGATCTCCATATCAGCCAATATGCTTCTATCGATTGATTATCTGATCAGACAGAGGAGACGCTTGAACACCAAAACACAGACAGATTGTCTCAAGATGTTTCTGTGCTCATCACACAGCATAGGTACTATTTTTTCCTTCGGCTGAAATCCGAGACACAGCTGGCGGAAAAAAATAACCTGAGAGGATGAATTGGATGGAGACTGTCTGTACAAGATATAAATATAACCTTCACTTATGTCACATCAATAAACCTGCTGTAAATTACACTTATCACACTCACTCCCAATTTATTTGATTATAATCACTGCGTTTGACCTCAAAATGGGTAATAATGCCCCATGTGTCCCCTTCATGAAAATAAAAATGTGAAAATTCAGAGGAATGGAGCCAGCAGGTCAGGAAAAACAAGACCTAAATAAATTCTTCCATCATGACTTATTTTATGCTGCCATCTGTTGATGAAGACAGGTAATGTTACTCCACTGCTCCACTGACACCAGGCTCATGAAACATAATGCAGGACAGAGACAGCAATAGACCAGACAGACACAGACGGGGAGGAAGGCATGTATGGACAAGTATACAGTAACCTGGATGACCTCTACAGATAACAGGCCATCCCAGTTACTGTTGCTGCTCGGTTTCTGTTTGTTTGCAGGGCCTCAACTTGCTCTTTACAGCTTTGCTTGCACAATATATGTTTATTTAATCTCTTTTACGCACCAGAAAGAAGCTATTATGGATTATTGGTGCTTTCACGAAATAATACAATAAGATTTTTGATAAATAATAATAATCATCAACAAGAACATAACTAAATGGGTGAATGCAAATAATAGATCAGCTATAACAGACTGCTAAGTGTAGAAAATTTCATCATCTTACTGTATTTAGCCTTTAAAACTTGGAAAAGACAAGATTTATGCCGTCTCACAACAGTCAAACCAAAGGATGCACAGCAAAAAGTCTGAATATTTGTGTAAATGAGAGATTGCATCAAGAGATTTTCATTTAAACTGTGTAATAAATGTGTAAAAACCTCTAAAAACCTTGTCATTATTTGTAATGACAAAAGTGGCATATTTTTGTGAGAGATGTTTTTCAGTATTGTAATGTTCTTTATATTTTGGATAACTGTCTGAGATTTTGTGACAGCGACCCTCAGACATTTTAGAATTAAATAATAGATTTTCTCTCCCCCAAACAAGAGTCACTAGTAATAATTTAAGCACGTTATTTTCCATTGATAATTGTCCAACAATTTCCTTGACCTCATCTAATATCAATGTCAAACCAACCACCTTTGACAGTTTAATGCTAACACATAAAGCTAAATACAGTAGTTTCTCAAATTTTGATAATTAGGCCTTTGAGGGCGCGTTTATGACAGGGTTTAATGTCAAGTTGTCAAAACAAAGACACCCCAAACAATGTCAAACATAACTGACTGAATGACATTCAAGGACAACCGACATAAACATTAATAAAAGCTCCTTGATGCTCATGACAGGTGTTATGTCATGGTTATGACAGTGTCATCAGTCTTATGCACACCCCTTCACTGAAAAAAATGATTACGGGAGGATGTAAATGTAACACTATCAAATCTATGAAGTTAACAAGAAAAAGTTATGTTTTTATCTATACATTTAAAAAATGTAGTCCAGGACTTAATCCACATTTTTTATAAAATACACAAAATTGTGCATTTTTTCCACAACAATATGTATTTACGTAATCCCGGCTACAACCACGCAACAAACATTTTATTGCTGAATTTACTCAGCAAAGTGGGTGGAGTCATGTGACGTTTGTAATATCTAAATCAGGAGTGGACGAACTTTTTCCCGTCAAAAGCCAAAACTGAAACTTACTGTTGGGCCGTGAGCCAAAAGCAAACACCCGACGTGACGTACAGATTCAAAACGATACTAAGATCCCAAGTTCCATGAACTTCCTGTGCAAAGAGTCGCTCTGTCTGTCTGCTCAGATTATGAAAAATAATTAATAATAAAGGATCAAGACAGGTGAAGGTAGACTGGACAAAAATAAAACAGCATAAATAACAATTTATATATATATATATATATATATATATATATATATATATATATATATATATATATATATATATACATATATATATATATACATATATATATATATATTCATTCTTAATTAAAGCTAGAAACATCTGGTGGGCCGAATCAGACATTATGGTTAGCCCCAGTTTGGTCCGGGCGCCCCAGTTTGGGCAGCCCTGATCTAAATAAAGACTAACAGGCTCTACAGAGGCCTGATAAGTCTGTTTTTTTACTTTCAATAACTGGCTGGTTTGAGACAATTTGTTTTAGAGGCATTTTTCATTCTCACTTATATAAAAGTCAAATTATTGTATAGTTTGATGTTTGTATTCTGCTGGCTGTGTAACAAAATGCTTCTATAATAAGGATAACTGTGACTCTGACCTTGATATTTCACTTTATTCTGTGCCATATTTACCATATAAACTTACTAACTATACTTAAATATACCTAAAACATAAAGACACGTAATTATTGATAATTAATATAAAGAGAGATATATGAAGGCAAAGCAGACAAAAGTAATTTCAAATAATTTTATTTTAAGACAAAACAATTAAAGCTAATATTCTGTATCTTTTGCTGTATTTTGTGGCTTAAAATATACAGATGATGGCAAACAAATCACACAGAAATTTAGTCGAACTAACTAACATTTTGTCATTAATGTAGTTTTATTTATTTAAATTAATTAAACTCAACTTTTCCAGTATTTATCTTTTGAACACTTTAGAACTTATAAACATGAGTTCTTCTAACTTGAAGTTTTTTCACTTGACATGAGCCGACTGACTTATTAGATTTATAATTAAGTTTCTAAAGAAGTTTATCAGCAGACTTTATGTAGAAAAGGTTGAATGTCTACCATTTTATATTCAACAGGTTTGTTTTCAAAACCCCTCAGAGCGATAGAGGGTGTGCACTTTAATACGAATTAAAATAATACTTAAATTAAGTGTATAAAAATGAAATGCTGATGAAAATACGATGGATGCAAACAGAATTGAGCCCATAATCTCACCTTTGGTAATTATTCCTCATGCTGATGATATTGTTCTTGTAGCTGAGATATAAAAGGACCAGAAGACGCTGAATATTGTTTTTTTTTTATTGGTATTGTGTTCATACAATGAGAAAGTGACAAGAAACTTTTCAACCTTTTATGTCTATAGAAATTGTATGAAAACGTAAACTTGCTTCTTGCTGTTTTGCAAAAGGTCAGATGATGTAAAAATTCATCTGCGGTTAATCATATATGCAAACTTTGTGTTTAGGGTGGATTGTAAACAGAGAAGGAGAGATGTCGTGCAGAACGGAGCCATGAAATGAACACAGATCTGACAGTTAGTTCACATATGAGCACAGAGTCATGTGAGGTGAGGCGTGAAGTTGGCGTGAAGAAGCTACGGAGCAGGTTATTAATATTACATATCATATACATATGATATGATTGATGTTCTGCCTTTTTATTCCGTGCTTCTATGCAGGACAGGCTCTTGTAGGTGAACTTTGCACCCTCTGGTGTTTGACATTCAGATAAAACATTCTTTTATCACACTAAAGGCCAAAGAAAATGACATTAAACTTTAATATATACTAAGGCCTGTTCAGCCTTTTGTCAAAAAACATATATTTTGTGATATTTTTAAACATAATTGGACTAAAAACAGAAGAGTAGTGATGTAAAGGTGTAGGTTTATATTGGTAATTAGGTTGTGTGAAAAACTGAGAAGTTATGGGGTTTAAATTATAAAATACTCCCTCATTTACTCAACATACAAATGCTTTAATCGTGATTGGATGGCCAACTGTCACATTGATATTCTTGGTGTAATTTGATGAACTAGATCTTTGCTTCAGCATTGAAATATGGTTGGAAAATGTCTCCCTCTTTCCATAACATATCACACACACACATCCATCAGACCTTGTCATTTGCTGGCTTGTTAACAACACCGGAGGTGTGGAACAGTGACACTTCATCTAAATCTCAAGAAAATGTTGTTTCCTTGTTAGTCATTGTTTTCTCACTCTATTTTTGACCTTCGGTTGCTGGCTATTCTCGACTGATTTATTTTACTGTCAATCTCCTGTCACTTCTGATTTGGGCTGGAAGGTCTCATCTCAGCAGTCTTTGCCCTTGCTCATTCCTCCGAATGTTAAGATTCACACAACACTCCTCCCAAAGTTGCTGCCATCTTTGTGGATGTTTCATGGTAACAATTTACAATATCTGCTCCAACCTCTCGTCAGTGAAGTCTACTTAGAGTCATGTCTCGGCTTACATTACAACATTATCAAAGTATTACACTGAATATTACTTTTCAGGGGAAATATTTGCATGTAATTTAATTTTATGTATAAAATATTGTATGGTGTGATGATTGTATTCTGCTGGCTGTGCAGCAAACTGCCCCTTAGGGGTAATAAAAATTACCCTGACCTTGACCTTTATTCTGTGCCATATTTACCACTCAAACACATGCAGGTTATTTTGAAGGGAAATTCAAATTCTACCTGATATTAAAAATACCTAAATGTTTAAATAAAGAGAAATATATGAAGACAAAGTTGTCAGGTCC
The DNA here is from genome assembly GCF_056507025.1 of Lutjanus erythropterus. NCBI lineage: Eukaryota > Metazoa > Chordata > Actinopteri > Lutjaniformes > Lutjanidae > Lutjanus > Lutjanus erythropterus. The sequence continues at coordinate 33,550,603 of NC_139329.1, forward strand.
ATCTTGGATGATCAGCCACAGCCCAAAAATGTTTTATTGTTTCTAATAATTTTATATTAAGAGAAGGCAGTTACAGCTAATATTCTGTAACTTTTCCTCTATATTGTGGCTTAAAATATACAGGTGATGGCTCAATTACATGCATTTATTGCCCTCAACACTGTAAAAAAAAGTCCTACAGGAATTTAGTGGAATCAACTAATATGTTTTCATAATGTAAATATGCACGTTTTGTTTATTTAAGGTAAATAAACTTAAAATTTCTAGTAGTATTGGTATTTCTAGTAATATATTTTCAGAATATGTCAGAATTTATACTAACTTAATGTAAAAAAAAAAAAAAGAAATACAGGAATTTACTTGAATCAACAATTTTTTTCTTGTTAATGTAAAGCAAATATGCTAGTTTTATTTATTTAAATGAACTGAACTTAAAATTTTCTATTTTCACAACACTTCATAACTTATAAACATGAGTTCATGAGTGTAATATTTGTCAGTGTGAGTGAAGAGTTGTTGGCTTACTGAACATGTTTTTTCAAGTTCAACTGAATTAATATGAAGTTAAATGATTAGAAAAGTTTATTTGTTTTGAATCATTATAAAATTACCTCGACTTGTCTTTGCAGATTTGGTCAACTTAAAATTTTAAGGCAGCCTGGACACTAGCTTTAATAGTTAAAACTTTTTTTTTTTACAGTGAAATTCCTTCTGTTTTGTTTGTTGTGGAGTTGTGATTTGATGACGGGTTTACTGGAAATCGAGCAGGTCACACATCAGACTGGCGGTGACCTAAAGCCACCCGTCTCCTCCTCGTAGGTTGTAGGTCACGGTGAATGTGGGACAGCGGGTTCACGGTGGTGAAGAGGTCGGTGAGTCTGGCTCTCACGTGCACCGTGCAGCCACGGCGCTCTCCAATCCTCTTACACCCCAACCCCCCCCACACTTCTTACAGCACTCATGCCAGACTATAAGATCAGCTCACTGTGGTCAGGTCTTATCCCGAACATACAGTAGATCCTCGGTACAGAGTCACGCCAGCAGGTATCAAATGCCACCACCAACCCACTTACCTCTGTATGCACGCAGGAGGCCTGTTGGCATTCACTGACGCGTCCTCTAAAAGGATTTTACAGATAGTTTCTCCATGATTTGCTCGGGCATAAACAAAATACTAAAAAATTTAAATATTTAAAGGAACAGTGTGTAAGATTTAGGGAGATCTAGTAGCAGAATTGGCAGAAATTTAGTATAATATTCATGTTTTCATCAGTGTACGTCATGTCACCTGAAAATAAGAAAAAAAACACAAAATCTCCGAGGCACAATTAAAATGCCTTTATTGTCACAGCACGGTTATGTGGGACCTTAAAACAAACAAACATACAGCATACAAGTCTTTGTCAGGGAGTCAGACAGACTGAATGGACGACATAATGGTTATAATGGTTACCACTATAAAAGGGCATTTTTTTCTGTTTTATATGTTTGACTTCCTGACAAAACACATCAGCTCCAACATGACCATGCTGTAACAATAAAGGCATTTTAATTGGTTTAAAACAGTGTTCCGCTATCCAAAGAGCACCTCAATTTGGGTCCAAGAATTGCTCCTACCCAAACATTTTTGGAAAATAAGAATTTTTTTTTTTTTTTTTTTTTGGTTTGTTCTGGTTTGTTTTTTTGTTTTGTTTTTTAATCTTAAGAACAAAAAAACCAAACACTGGCTCTAGATACAGCCTTTTGCATTTTTCGTGACTTTCATGGCCAGTGAAGGATCTCCCACCCCCTAGGAAGGGGAGGGTGAGGTGCAATGGACAAGTTGACCACTAGATGCCACTAAATCCTCCACACTGGTCCTTTAAGAAATGACAAATATCTAGATTACTTGAGACAATATTGATAATCAGCACTATCTCTAATGTAAGTAGTCAAGTCCTCATTAAGGAAATTTGTTGAAACCATGGGTTGATAAATTAATTGGTGCATTAACTGAAAGTGAATTTTTGATCATATATTCATTGTTTCACTCATGTTTTAAGCAAAAAATGCCAACATCTGATGGTTCCAGCTGTCACACTGTGAGGATTTGGTGCTTTTTCATTACATGTGATAGAAAAAGCCATTTGAACACATCACCTTGGGTTACTGTAGATGATAAGCATTTTATTCTGTATTTTCTAGACCAGACTTTATTTAATCTTTGTCATCCAAGATGAGGAGTATCTTCTTGTTTTCATAAACATAATGTAACACAATTCTTCACTCAGTTTGACTCTTCCCTGCTAATAAAAACATATAATAACCAATATAAACATCTATGAACTTAGAATATTTGCAGCACAAGAGCAGTTGTTATAAGCTGTAGCTTCAGCCTACACTTTTTTTTCCTGGAAACTGGAAATATTTTGCACTGTGTTATTTAAGTATCTGCCATTTTCTGTAAGAGGCAATGCATTTATTAACATGAATTTGTAGATTTATAAATGATATTCTTATTTCTACTTGCAACTAATTCTAAATTCTAGAAATTGAGGGCTGGGTTTGGACCAAAGAACCCTGATTAACAGGCCTGCTATAAACAGAAAAGAATCTACAGATGAATAAATAATAAAATCATTTGTTAGCCTTAAAAGTAACCAAAGGCATTTTCATGTTTCTGCAAACCTCAGTATTAGGATGGGGTCCTGCATCACTGTGAAAGACAAACAGTAAGGAAGGTGTCTGCAGTAAGGAAGAGATTATGGTCATTGTATCACTGATATTGTTTCCCAAAAACAACACTGTAAAGGCCAAAATCTGCAGGTATTTTTGTCCATGTTTTCTTTTGCTTTATCAGTTGAGTAGCAAGCAGAAATATGGGAGTCCCTGGCTTTGACGTCACTGACACAACCTATCCCGGGCCAGGCTGTTACTGCAGATTTTATACAGTGTTTTTTTCCCCCTCCTCCTCTTTCTTGGCGTCCTGTGGAAGAGCGGATGGGAAATTCTGATGTCATCAACCTTGGCACAGCGGGACAGAGGAGCATGCAGACCCTCAGGGTGCCACGATTGGTGCCCATGTGTTTGTGCCCCGTAGATGGTGAAATAGATGGTGTGGTGCTGCCCGCCTGTGCTGCACCTGCGTCCCAGCATGCTGATTGATCAGTTTGGTCATGTGGAATGTCACCATCTGCTCCCCAGTCCCACTCACCCCTTCTTGTGTGAATGCCAATCACTGGCAGGAAGATAGTTATTTAAGCCATGTCAAATCAGGCGCATGACGATGAGCAATATGCCAACAACACTTGAAATGTGTGTTGCAGGCGTCGTATGCACAACCGCAGATCTTACAGTAAAAGGACAACCGTGACTTCGGACTGCAAAGAGGTGCATGTTTTCTTTTTGTTCTTACTGGCTGGCCACATCAATATAGATTTTTTTTCCTTTAAAGAATGTAATCAGATTTTCCGCTCCATAATATATTCTGCAGAAATTGAATTTGATAACTGAGGGCCTGCAAGATGGCGTGAATGTGTTTTTATTTGTTTGCATATAAAAGTCTTCATTTCCCCTCTTTTATTTTCCTTATTTATTTCTCCTCCGTCCTCCTTCAGTGGCTCTTTTTTGGCCTCTTAATGGCCAACAACGTATCAGGGGGCCATCAGGAGTGACATTCTTCATTGTAGAGCGTCATAACCAATGACATTTCAACCATGGGAAAGTAAAGATATGCAAATTTGAACTCATTAACATTTGCATTACCTGTTTGAATAATCGCAGTCCTGACAAGACTGCAATTAACTAAGATTGATGCAAAGTTCAGGGTTAGGGGACTGTATATATTTGCTCTTGGATCATTTACCCAAGATGTGTGTGTGTGTTATGCATGCTTAGTGTGTCAGATAGGAGAGCTGATCTCTGTCAGAGGAAAAGGTCATTCAGTAGCCACCGGTGTCCCTGGATTATAAGTAAAAATACTGAATTTTGTCATTAAGACATTGATAACAGTTCCTCTTTATAATCTGTTATCTTGAGACAATCTGTTTCTTCTCCCTGCTTTAAAATGACTAAACGGTTTCGTGTCTATATCTTTAAGAAATTCAGTTTAATGCCAGACCCAAGTTTCATGAGACCTGGAGACACTTTATTGATCAAATTTGGAGGCAAAAGTGTCAATCTGGGAACTGATTGTTCTGCACTGTACTGTAATTTACTTTATGGTATTGTGCATAGATCTGCCAGTTTTTCATTTTTTCTGGCCTCACTTGATCTTAGTAGCATGCAAATTATTTCTGATTTTTGATTTTTGCCGATGTCTAATATTTTCCAACTCATTTTGGTTGATTGTCGATACAGATATATGCACATATTTTCAGTCACACATAGATATTAATCTGCCTGTTCTTTTTGAGATGCTTTTCAACATAAATAAAATGCATTTCAAAATAAAATGCAATGCTTTTCAAAATAAAATACAATGCATTTCAAAAAGGACACATTCATCAGGCAAAATAAGAGAACTACTGTTGACAGTTCTTTTTTTCTTTGGTCTTCACTAATTGGCTGTGATTGGGATGACGGCTCCTAAGACGCACAGTTAAAGTAGTCATGTTGAAAGTCTGTGATCGGCTCCTTCTCACACGACCAACGCTGAGCAATCATTGCAAACAGCAACTTTGATATCCGTTTCACACGCTTCAAAATACTTCAACACATCAGACGTACTCGTGACACATGTGCAATATTAAAGTGTCATCAAATTGGCAGAAATATCGCCATTTGAAGCTGATACTGATGTGTGATTTTAAAGGCTTTATCTGCAGATACCGATGACATGCTGAAAATATAGTGCATCCTGAACTGATATCCACATGTCACACCTTTTCTGTGAGCTGACAGTCTGTTTGTTGTTAAACTTTGTCATGCCTTTTTGTCCATTTCTGTTTTCTGTGGTGTTCATGAATAAATTAAGCATAAATAAAAGATGCTTTAAAAAAAAAAAACAGAGAGGAAAATCATCTTAGGACAGACCTTAAAAGAAAAAAGTCACAAATGATTGTTGTGAGGAGACTGACCTGCTAACCCAGTTAACAGTAGCGTGGATAGTCAGGATTAGACTTTGACTTTAAGGAAGCTGCACGTACTGCACAGCTCACCTTCAGACAGATTTAAACCTGCAGACGATGCTTTGCTTTTCTGCTCTCAGATCAGTTTGTTGCGGTTTCTTCTCACAGTAAACATGCATCTCCTTATTATGGTGCTGTCGCTTAAATAACAGGAGGAGCTTTTTGTCTCACCTCCCAGACTACTTCTAGGTATCTAACTAATCTAAATTCATATAAATTCAAGTTTCATAAATGAAGAGACATCTGAGCCTTTGTGCTTCATCCTTATTTACAAAATCAATACATGTTTTTTGTATCACTGAACAAAGTATTGCACCTTTTCCAATAAAAAAAAGCAGTAAGAGACAGAGCAAAAATCTTTTTCTGCATCAGTCAAACAGCACATTGAACAAATCTGCTTTTCTTCTTCCAGACCGACATATACTTCAACTGTAACACACTAAAGAACATCACAAAGTAATCTGATTTCCTTTTACTCTTTCACAGTTTGAAAAGCCAGTTTTTCATTTCCTGCAAAGAGTTTACAGCTGCTCCTGTTCCAGCTGCTTTGGTCGAACCGATCCCAGTGAATTTATTTCATTTGAAGTGTAAAGGCTGAATTCAATACTAACCCTTCAACATGGTTCCCAGTGTTTTCATTGAGGAAACAAGCAACTGTGACTCTTCATAAAGTGTATTAGAGACACAGCAAGTTTTCATCAAATAAGTTTTCCTCAAACTATAAAAAAAAGGAGGCTCTCAGTAGGATGTTAACTCTCAAACAATGCATTCTGGGAAGTCTTGTAATATGCTGGTCATGTTTATTTGAGAAACTTAATCTAATCAGTTGATTGAACTCTGTATTCATTTCAAGTCAAAAGACTTCAAGTTGGAAGAACTCATGTTTATAAATTCTGAAGTGTTCTGAAAGTAAATAAATATTTGTTTATATTGGTAATGTTGTATATTTATGAGAAAAGAAGAGAAAAGATTAGTTGATTCCACTAAATTCCTGTATGATTTTCTTCAGTTGGTATATTACCAGCCCACTGCTGCCATAAAAAACAACATACATTTAGTCTTAAAGATAAATTAATTAAGAGTTAGATGTCTTGAAGGGATTTCAAAGCCTTGTTCTTTTTGTTCACATTACACACAGTCGCAGTTGGCTTCATCGTAAACACTGGAGGGTTGGTAAGACGATGTGTTTAAGATAAAGACTCTGCTGCCGTCTAAGTGGGAATAATTTGATTGGATTCTTGTGAGGTCTCTCTGGGACAAACTGCTTTGCCAGGACAGTGTGGCACGCTGCAGGTCGCAGCGCCACGCCAACTACTGCAGTGTTTTCCTCCATGTGCTGAATCATATTCGTGTAGCATGCAGAGAATACTGCACAAAATACAACAGATGAGCTACCTGCACTGTTTATATGACCTCTATTCTGTTTCAGTATATCAGTATGAGCGGTTACACTGTAAAAAAGAACATGCAGGAATTAAGTGGAATGAACTTATCTTTTCTCATTAAATGAATGTAAATATAGTTTAGTATAGTAAGTTTATTTATTCAAGTTAATCAAACTTAAACACTTAAAGGGGCCTTCACATGATAAGAAATTTGTTCCAGACTCACTGTGAGGTCGGGCGCAGAGAGGCAAAGCACAACAACTGCTACATCCTGTCTGCCTGGTGTACAAAAGTTCATTTACTAGCGAGATCGTAGTCTGTTTTTAACCTCGTGTTATAGAATTTTAGGAACCCTGAAACGCTTCTCTTTGGTCGTGTCTGGAAGGGAACCCTTGATTTGCGAAACTCTCATGAGACTTTTGTATGTTGTTCCTTCATTGTGACGTTACAACAGTCACTCTCGCGAGATCTTCCGCAGGGTCTGGGGTCCCTTCAAGGCTCGGTCTTCTGTTTCTTCCTCCTCTGCTTGTGTCACTTCGACACACCTGTGATCTCTTCTGCCTGCATCATCACATACAGCTGTTATCTCATTGGTTGCGCTTTGAAAGGTCAGCAGCAAACGAGGTCAAAGTTCAAGTACGTGGCAGATCTGAGCAGTGCGCCACACCAAGCGTAGTGGTGCCGCTTGGTCGGGCGCCACCATACTCTCCACAGGAAAACAATGGGACAGCCAGCGTGCAGCATTTTTACCGCTGATCATGTGTTGGGGCCTTAAGTTTTGAAAAAAGTTTTACCAACTCCCAATCTTTTGTTGGGAAAATGTACTTTTCTTCTTTAGACTGAACTTTAATCTTTGAGTTTTAGAAAAAACATTTGATGTTCAGGCAAATAATGACAAATAAGGTTCACAGCTCCTAAAAGTTTCTAAAACTCAAAGATTCAAATTTATCTGAAAAAGCAAACTGAATGATCTTTGCTAAAGATTATAGGCTGGCTAAAACTTATTTTTACTTTATTTTAAAAGTTTGAGTTGAGCTTAAAACACAGAAATGTAGTGCGCAAAGTTGCTTTGAAATTTTGAGTAATCTCATCTTTTTCTTTACAATATTAAAATGAGTTGAATGAATGTACCCTACAGAGTTAAATCGAAAGTTAAAACTAAAGAACTGAGTCTTCAAACTGAGAAAAAGTCAAATAAAATCAAACTTGTTTGTAATGTCCATCAGTGAAGAGTTGTTGGTGCAACTCAATATTTTAAGCTTATTTAACATGTTTTCTGAAGTACACCTGAATCAATATCAACTTTATTTGACAAGGAAAGTTTATCTCGTTATCTCAACTTTTCAAATTCAGTCAACTTAAAATTTAAGACAACCCAGACACTAACTTTTTAAAGTTAAAATAAATAGTTTATTTTGACAGTGTAAGGCGGTTGCCTTCCTAATGAAAGTGTGTGAGGAAATGATCCTGAAAGCATAAATCTGAGTGGATTGTTTACACAAGCAGGAGGTCAGAGTCAGTGTCAGCAGCTCTGGGGCCGCAGACAGTGGATTTTACCTCACTCAGGAAGTCTGACTGTTTAGGTGTTCTTCGTTAGCAGCTCACCCAGACAGACTGTACCATATAAATAACCTTTAACCCAGCCTCTGGAGGAGCTCGCCACACCACACGTGCCTACAAATTAAGACCTTGTTCTATTTGTAAATGTAGGCCAGACAGACAGGGGTGTGGTGTCCTCTGTTTACTGGAAACCTCTACCTGTCTAACAGGAGATAATCTTCATGGCGTCATCGCTGCTCACTGCAGGTCCTGAGGAGGGATTTCTGAGCTCACTTGCATATGATTTTACACCAACATGGGGCGCCATAGAAGGAGGATGACAGCTGAAAAACAAAATGTGCAACCCAAACTGGTGATGGCAGTTTTTTCTCTTTGCTTTGGTGTGGTCAAGGTGTTTGATCATGTGTGGGTGGGGAATTCCCTGATTATTACAAGTGTCAGCTATTTTGAAGGTGACATTTTGCAAAAAACAGGCCCTTTAACAGTCACCAAACACTAAAGACTACACTATAACTGAATTTTCTCTAACAAAATAAAAAAAATATGATGCTCATAATGTTCTGGACCAGGCTTTTAAGTACAGTAATAGCATCAACCCTTGGCCACCCCTCTCTGCTGTCTGGAATGGTCCAGCCCTTATTTGCATAAGTTGTCTGCGGGTAGCTGCATGACCAGCAGGGGTAGGTTAGAGGAAGGAGTGCATGTGGACTACATACACACATGAGTAGAGACACGGGGAGAGACGAGCTGTGTGTGGACTGTATCGTGAATCCTTGGAGTGTTGCACTGAACCAGACAGAGTTATGTACTGTGCTCATCCTGTCTCAGGCACAGGCAGCAACTCACTAATGCATTGCTACAACATGAAGCCAGTGAGTATATTTATCTCTTATTTATTATTTCTCTTTGATGTTTTTCCTGTGGATGCATGATGACACTGTCAGGGTGTTTGCTGAGGATGCTGTTGCACTCTTTAATTGTCTTCTCAGATGTTGACTCACATAATGAAACACTAGTTTTCGTCTGTAAACAGTGGTTGATCTGTGTGATCTTTAACTGATATTTTACAAAATTTAAATCAGTAGGAAATGCATTCACCCATGCAACTTGTATAAAAGTTAAGAGTATTATAATTAAGATGTTTTCATTGTATACTTCTTTTTAGTGAGACATTTTAGAGTTGATGTTTCCTGCTCTGCATGCAACATTTCTTGGAAGATAATAGGTTGTTGTTTCATGTTGTTTGTTTGCATGTGTCTTTCCCTGTGTGTTTGAGTGAGAAACAGAGTGTGTTTTGGAGAGGTCATGACTGTAGATTCATTGTCACTTCCTTGAGGATTTGTCTATAATTGGGAGTTGAAACTTCAGTGGTTGTAACTTGAATTAATAGAAAAACCAAGAGTTTGTGTAACATTATAAGTCAGAAGTCTCTGTGAGTTGCCTATTGGTCAGTGGGATATTTATTTTAGAGCTGCAACTAATAGTTGATTAATCGATTAGTTGCCAACTATTGAATTATTTTGAACTGTTTTGATACTTGTTCAATCATTTTGAGCCTTTTTTTAGGAAACAATGTCCAAATTCTCTGATTTAAGCTTCTCAAATGTGGTTTCTTTAGTCCTCTTTGACATTACACTGAAGGCTGTGGACAAAACAAGACATTTAAGGATGTCACCTTTGGCTCTGGGAAACAGTGATCACCGTTTTCTGACATTTTTTGGAGCAAGCAACTAATTTATAAATTGAGAAAATGATACACAGATTAATTGATAATGGAAATATCTGTTAGTTGCACCCCAAATTTATTTCTTTATCTAGCTCCACATTATGTTTACATAAGAAAATAACTATCTGACAATAAAAATCACAATTATCCTCAAGTGATCGCATAACTTACAATAACAGCACCTACAATAATGCCAGCATTCAGTTGGTTACCTTGTGGTTTCATGTTGACAAACTCCTGTTAAAATGCACCGGTGAGACTCGAGATGCTTCCTGTCGAGCTATAAGCACCATGTAGTCAAAGCCTAGCAGCAGCAAACATCTTGACATGAAGCAGATTGCTGTTATTTCTATTTGATTTAACCCTGCTATGTTGGAGCAGTCCCTCCACCACTGCAGCCATTATCAAAGGCAGCTTTGATCTCTGTGAGACTAACCATATCCAGACATCGTGGATCACAGAGGCAGAAAATTGGTTGCATGTGGCTGGAGTTGGCCATGGTGGAGCACAGCATAGGCCCTGAATAGCAAGTTGATATTTCACTCATCTGGCATGATAATACTTGTGTGCATTTACAATAGGAAAACAGTGGATTTGTTTGTTCTTTTTGTACAAGTTTAAACATTTTTTAGATTAAAATAACTTTGAAAAGATTTCCAAAGAAGACACGTGTTCAAACTGATTATTTCAAGCACATATGAAGGTTTTGTAGTATTTAAATTCTGCCTTAGTTGTGGTCTTTATTTGCCCTTATCATCTGTGATGCCATGATTGATGGTTCCTAAATCAATGCTATGCTAAAAGAGGATGCCATGGTGACGGCCCCTCTCCAGCGGGGGCCAGAGAGGGCGTGCTGGGGCGGGGGTGTGACCATTATTAACGGGTCGCCTGCTATGCTGATGGTAAGGAGGACAATTGGCTTTATCCTCCGCCATATGCTGCCCATGGCGGCTCAGACGGGCCCAGTGTCGGCAGGGGCTCCTCTGTTTGGCCTAGCCCACAATCACCATGGGACTCATGCCAGCCAGGGTCACGGCTGCGTGTGTGTGTGTGTGCTTAAGCGTGTGTGTGTGTGTCTTTGTGTGTGTGCGAGCCTTGCGCGAGCATACTCAAGAGAGTCTTTAATAGCCTGCTTTACAGAACTTGTCGTCCGGGTAACTGACACCCCATTGATGCTGCGCAGGGAGGTTTATTTTCATTTCCTGGGGCACATCAAAGCAATTGAGGGAGGTGCAGGTGCAGCCCAGACCTCTTGGTGTGTTTGAGTGAGTGAGCATGTGTTGGTGTGTTTTCTGTGCATATGTGCAGATTCTAGCCTTTACAATTAAAAGAAAAAACACTAACCAAAGGTATCTTTAGTTTAATGGTGGATCTGTTTTCTATTTACAGTATTTTGTCTCCTAGAGAGCGGGATCATTACTTCTCTGTTGGGTTTCTCCTATGACAAGGCCTGTAATTCAATTTCAGTTGGGAATTGTATCCCAGTCCTCTGAAGCCAGCCGAACCTGATCACGATTAGGGCAGGGATTTCTCATGGTGAATGGTTCCTAAATCCGGATGAGGAGGTGCATGGATCTGCAGCTTATGGATTATCGCAATAGCTCTAAGTGTGCATCAGCTCTCTGCTTTGTTTTCGTAATACTGTTGCTTCGGCTCGCGCTCGCAGTATTCACGTTTGTGTCAGGAAGATCCGTTTGAGTGATACAGACACATAGGAAATCAATGTTTGTGTGCATTATGCTGTGGTTCAGAGTTGTTGGGTTTTTTTTGCCTTAAACAAGCTCTTCTCTTCAGGTTTATGGGCAGTCTCCCACTAATGATGACATCAACCAGAACTCATCTTTACATCCATCCATCAAGGGCCCCAGCAATGTGTTCGCAAGCACCTTCTTCGGTGAGCTCAGATAATCCAACATGAACCTGATCATCATTCTAGTCATTCTAGAACATTTTACTTTGGTCCATCTTTTGTATGATACCAAACACACTTACAGTACTCTGTGAGCAAACCAGTGACCTACTTTGACCTGCTTAGATGACTGACTGTATTGGCCTTCTCTTAGTGTATGTTCAAGGTTCAAGGTTCAGTTTATTCATCCATAAAATCATGGAAATTGCAGTGCCCCATCCTAATCAAACAACAGTGATTGCAGAGCATAAGAAATAAATACCCATAAAATAAAACAAAAGATAAAAACAACCAAGAAACAAGACCAAGAGTTGTCCAAGCTAGCAGCTCTGTGAGGCTGTATTTAGGCACAGTTCTTTGAGGTAAATGCTAAAATCAGCATGTTATCATGCTCACAATGACAATACTAACATGCTGATGTTTAGCAGATATAATGTTACCATTAGAGCTGCAACAATTAGTTGATTAGTCGATCAAAAGTAAGCAAATCGCCAAATATATTGGTAAAATGGATTAGTCATTTCAGTCATTTTTTAAGCAAAGACATTTGCTGATTCCAGCTTTTTCAATGTGAGACTTTGCTGCTTTTCTTTGTCACATAGGGGAGTAAACAAACAGTTTGGGTTTTGGACTGTTGGTTGGACAAAAGAAGCAATTTTAAAATGTCACTTTTGACTCTCAGAAATTGCATTTTTTCACATTTTTTGGACATTTTATAGGTTCAAAGATTAAGCAAAAATCTTGAAAATAATTAGTAGATCAGTAGATTAACTGATATTCTTACCATGTTCACTATCTTTGTTTTGCGTATTAGCATGCTATCATTGGCTAATTAGCACAAAGTGCAGCTACAAACCTAATGGGAATACCGTTTTGCAGGTTTAGTTGGAAACCAAAGTAATTAAGATGCTGACCTAGATAGAAATGCTGGGTCACAAAGCCAGGAAGCCAGAGGATGCACCATTAGTTGTTGAGATATTTTACTTAATCTTTACTTAACCAGAAATGTTAAATTCATGGTGGTGCTAGAGTGAATGTCTGTACAAAACTTAATGTCAGTCCATCCAACAGATGTCAAGATATATAAGTCATATTTAATTTTAAGTCATAATTAAGTTAAAAATGGCATTAAAGTACATTTTCATCGTGTAGAATCGCCTAAAAATAAGAGTTGTTGTATTTTCATTACCTTAGAATGAGCCCTTTATATTGACAGAGGGTGTGGGTCCTCTTCCATGGAGGCCGCCATGTTGAACCGCCATGTTTCTACAGTAGCTTAGAGTGGACAAAGTTTTTGCCACTGTAGATTTTCCTTCACACTTGAAAAGGGAGGCTATGCAAAGTGTTTGTAAGATTACCACTTGATGCTACCAATTCCTTCACACACATTAGAGTTTGATTACCATTTTTAAAGTGCGTTTCAAAAACTGTGTATTTCCTGTGATTCATAGACCGCACATAAAGTTTGTCCCATCAGTTATATAAATTAATAACTGAGCGATAAGTCTTCATGGTGTCCATAGAGGCCGCTGCAGAGCTTCATGACTCGACCGGCTGCTTGAGATGCTGTTCCAGTGCAGGCTATAACATATCGTTATCCGTTTTAGAGGGGACGAGCAATTCACCTGACATCTGGAGCGCCGTAAACGGGCTGAACCAGCAGGGCTATGAAGGTGCACTGGGAGCAGCCACAACCCACCAGACGCAGCCGGCGAGCTACAGCAACCTGCAGCCTCCGCCACACAGTCACCTGGTGAGATTTACTTCCAGGACGCTGGATGTTGACAGCAGCACGGCGCTTATTAACCCCTGTGAATGATTAAATATGTGTGCTTTGTTTTACTGTTCAGGACTACTCCCCGCATTCAGTGATGGCTGCTGATATGAACAGAGGTCTCCCACCAATGTCCACCTTTCACCGCAACAACACAGCACCACGCACTCCATCAATCAACACCTCAGAGAATTCAACAGGTGAGGAAATGGAGAACACTCACTGTTTATTAAAGCTCAGGTTTGTTTGCTCTTGACTGTCATATTTTACAAGCTTCATTCTTTTTTCAGTCTCAGGGAGTCAGAGAAATGCGTCAGGAGGGTCACAGACAGGCGATACTCTGGGCAAAGCCCTGGCCTCTGTAAGTATGCACCACCTTAATCCCATTAGACCGGCTCATCTATGCCCTGTTATGTTCAAACAGTCAGACCAGAGCATAAAACCAAGCCCTCTGAGCCCCAGCGGCATAATGCAAAAGGGAAATAGTTGCTCGCCCCTGCCAGTAACAGACTAGTGCATAATAACGAAGTGCTGCTGGACTTTTTATTGGCTGCTGACTAGTAAAATGACCAGAATTGATGAGTTTAGTCCAGGTTACGAGCCTGCTCCAAAGGCTGTGGCAGCAGCTGTAAAACCTTACGTAGAAATGACAAGTTGTGCTTTTAAAATGATCCATGCCCTCCTCACGCTCCTGCCCCTCCCTCTCCCTCTCTCTCTCGCTGTCCCTGTCTGCTGCCAGATTTATTCCCCTGATCACACCAGCAGCAGCTTCCCCTCCAGCTCGTCCACACCGGTGAGGTCCCCGTCCCCGCTGCCGAACGCAGCTGAACCTGCAGGTAAAACAAAGTAACGTGCTGCCGTAGAGGCTGTCCAGAGTCAAATACTATTCACCTTATTTCTTACCAACCCCTTTATGGACTAAATTTGGATGTTTTCTTCTTCTCAGGTACCAACATGTGGCCCCGGAGTTCAGTTCAGGCACCAGTCTCACCACACTATGAGTCTCCACTTATATCACTGGTAAAGACCTACTGTGATATCATGATGGATATCTAAATAAATGATAAATGAAACTCATGAGAGCATTGCAGCAGCAAATATAATAAGAAAGTAAATGTAAAAGAGTAAGAAAGACAAGTAGAATATATTCACTACTGAAAAATATTAAATATCAAAATGTATAATGTATAAACGGTATATTCAAACAGACAAAAGTAAAATATATAAATGCATTAGTATATCCACATACCTAGAAAAATTGGACCATAATGAAAGATTCCATTTTTACCAGTAATAATAAGTTAATGTTTGCTTAATATACCAGTTTAAATTTGCAGCAGAGGAGAGTGGCTTAGCCATAAACATCCAGAAGAGACTGTTAATGGCTGCTGGAATCATAGAAACCTTAAAGCAATAGTTTAATTCGTTCGGAAATGGGCTTCAGCAAGCAGCTGTTACCTTAGCATAGAGACAGGAAATAGGGCTCTGTCCAGAGGTAACGAAATCTGCCAGCTTCTCTAAAGCTCGTTAATTAACGTGCTACAACTATTTTGTTTAATTTCCACAAAAAACAAAGATTAACATCGACGAGTTGTGGTTTTACGGGATTTATGTGTCGGACTGGTCGCCAGGCAGCCTCGAGGCCACAACAAACCACCAGGAAGTCACTGCACCTGGCCAAGAAAGAGAGCCAGCTGCCCTCTGTTTCCGATTTGCTAAGTCAAAGGTTCAGAGTGCAAGATTTAGAGGGATTTATGGGAAAAATATGTCAGAAATGGAACAGTGGCCCAACAGGGACAAACCAAACACCGGCTTTATAAGTGGTCTTCTGTGTTTTTCGCAATTTTATCAGCCATCTTTCAGGTTCTCCTACACACTTGGAAAGGAGAGGGTGAGACTAAGGGTATTCAGTTGGTTGCGATCTGCAGCGTCACCACTAGATGCCACTAAATCCTACACTTTGTTCCTCTAAACCAGTCACCTGCTGGCTATAGCTTTATATTTAATGAGTAGACATGAGTTTGGTATCAATCTTATTAGATAACCCTCAGCAAGAAAGTGATAAGGCCTATTTTCTCAAATGATCAAACAATTCCTTTTAAGTTTCCAGTACTTTTTTTCTGCTGACATGACAGGACGCAAGTATGTTTGCGGTGTGGAGGGTTTTTTGAAGTGTCAAAAACAGATAGCAAAGTTGCCACAAAAAACTTTAAACAATTAGCAACTAACGGTTTTAACTTTTTTGTATCTTGGTGTTTGCAGTCTCAGGTGGAGGACCGACTGGACAGACTGGACGATGTGATCCACGTCCTGAGGAACCACGCTGTGGGCCCCACGGCTGGGCTGCCCACCGACATCCACGGCCTGCTGAACCAGACCCACCACGGCCACCCGGGATCGGCCGGCACTCTGCCGCTCACCTGTCACACTCCAGCCATGGTTATAAACCATTTCTTTGAAGTATTTAAGGAAAGACAGGCAGGCGTGTGTGTTTGTGTGTGTGTAAATTCCATGTTGTGTGTGTGTGTACAGTGTGTGCGTGTGTCTGTATTCAGTTTCAGGAATTTTCCACCCATTATGTCTGCATGTTTTCCTCATGTAAAGGTTGTTGTCCTTGAAATAGGAAACTGAGCACAATGGGAACGCGCGTCGCCCTTGTATGGAGGGCGTACAGTATGTGCGGACTCTAATTCCACTGTGGGGTGATGGGGGAGGCCTGCGTCGTCCCATTCCAGCATGTTTCCCTCTCAGTGGACCAGGGGATTTTGGCCCAGCTGGAGTGGAAGTATATGCAGGGGAAAAGGGGTTTTTAGTCTAATCCTTTGGGGGAAGGGGGGGTATTAAATTCTCTCACTTTTATTTTTCCAAATGATGTGTCGCTTAGAAGTGAATCATTCCTGAAGAGAATTAGTGGTATGTTTAGGGAGTATATGGTAGTTTTAAGGGCAGGATTAAGATTGTCTGAGATTAAATTAATTCTGTAGAGCGAGAGATCTACTCAGTGTTACGTCGGGTCGGAAATGAGAGTGCAGATGTTGGGTTTGTGACTTACTTGTGGATCTAAGAGTTGTATACTGTGAATGTCGCTCGTATCTCATCCCGTTCTTTCTGTGTCATAAAGGTTGAAGCTGTCAGTATGAACAACAACCACACAGCCTTCCAGAGCCGCACACAAAACGGCCACCCGTACCAGCCCGCCAGACAGAGGGCCACACATCAGCCCATGCAAGCCGGAGGCAGAGGCGAGTCGTTCCTCTCATAAATTTCCCCTCCTTTACCCGCACTCATGAACCTTTAAGCTATAGATGTCACAGTTTTATTCAATTTTTGTTATTTTTCGTGATCTCCCACAGGAGGCCTGGGCGTTCAGGGCAATCTGGAGCTGAAGATGGAAAGCGGAGAAAGGGAGGACATGATTCACACCAATCACAGTCACAGCTCTGACAGCCAGAGATCAGATGAAGAGAGTGAACACAAAACACAAGGAGAAAACAGCGGAGGGAACAGGTAAACACTTTCTGTCCCGCTTTCCTCTAAGCAGAGCTAAACAGTTGAATTTAAAACTTTTTCCAGTCTTTTTAAGACCATTATGGTGCTATTTAAGACCTATTTCACCAGGGCTGGCCTTAGGATTTTGGGGGCCTAAACAAGATTTTGTTTGTGGCCCCAAATCATTCCCAGCGCAAATACCAAATCACCCCCTCTCTCTCTCTTTCTCTCTCTCTCTCTCTCACACACACACACACACATAAACACACACAGATGCACATGTGCACTTTGCTTGCTAGCAGCATCACCTACCAATGCTTTCTTGCAACCTTGAAGTCGTGTTTTGATTTTGCACAATTTAAACTGAACAGTACTTCCAAAAACACAATAATTCTAACATGGCAAGCTGGCTAAAAAGTAATTAAAGTATTTGTAATTGCTTGCTCGTTAATTTGCGTCACAATGGCTGCATGCTGTGTTATTAAAGCGAGAAAGTCAGTGTGCTGCCAAAAAAGTACAAGCACAGTTTGCATTAGTAGTTATTGGGCCAATGTTTGTTTTTGTTTTGTTGTTGTTAGAGTGCAATCAACGTTAACTTCATGATTCAATCAGTTTTTAAGATCTGTCAAAATCATATCATAGACATTTTAAGGTCTAAAATTAAGGATTATTTGATATTAGACTTTTTAAGGCCCTGCAGAAACACTGTAAAACTAGTTTTGAATATAAAACCAGCTGATGAGCACTGACAGTCAAAGAAAAACTGCTCCAGTCTAATTGTGCTGAAATGTTTGTGATGTGTATGATTAATAATCTGAAATGAATAAAAAGGAATGGAGCAGGAAAGTAGATTGTATTTTGTGACAGTAAAGTAGCACGGCAGATTTCAAAATAAATGCTCCTCACTCAAAGCCAAGTATTGGAGCTTTCTTGCCGTTGCAGTTTCACTAATTTAAAATACTGTCGGACCCCCAGCTGTGAGGGACAGCTGTGTCCAGGCCAGCCTATTGAGCTCTGCCTCATATTTCTTCTTCACGTTGAATTAAGTTGCAGTGAATTAAACGGGGAAAAAAGAGGAGCTGTCCGGACATACAGTAAATAGTAAAGACATCAATGACAGAACAATGAATCTTCTTAGTGTGGCTTATCGAAAAATCCCCTAAACACAAGGGCATCATAAATAATACCTGCCGTATCCTGCCTTCACAAGCCATTAATAGTTAAATACAGTATAGACAGAGTTTTCACTGCACTTAGCAATAAAAGCTGCAACCAACAGTTATTTTCATTATCAGTTAATCTTCTGATTATTTTTCTCAATTAATCGTTTAGTCTTTAAAATAGAGGAAAATTCTCTATGATGTTATGTCAGACAGCAAATCCTCACATTTAAGAAGCTGGATCCAGCAAATACTTTAAATTTTTTGCTTGAAATTTGACTGAAATTATTAATTGATTCTCAAAAAAATTGGCAACTAATTTTCTTTAAGTTGACTAATCATTTTATGAAACAATTCTTTCAGCTCTAATGAACCATTTGCTTGTTTGGTTCGACCAACAGTCTGAGATCCAAAGATGCTGAAATTACAAAAATATAAAACTGAGAAAAAAACAACATAATGTTTGCCAGTTTTTGCTTAATAAATTAATTTAACAATTAATCTTTTATCAAAATAATTGCCAATTACTTTTCTGTTAAATTAATAATTGTGACATCAGACTTGATTAATTATTTACAGACTTTATTTATTTATTTACCAGAAACAGTGTGTAAACATTATTATAAATATGCCAGAATTAGCTAAAAAGCTAGTCAGATGTTTGCAACCTAAAATCAATATAATATTAAGAAAGAAGAAAGAAAGAAGAAAAACAATAGTTATAATTTCAAGACATATTAATTACATGATGATGATTGATGAGGGCATTTTAGGCTCATTAAAAACATGGATTTATAAAGTGAGTGTCTGTGATTTAAACTCGTGCTGCACATCTTGAAAATTCAAGCGTTTGTCCTGGTGTCTCTCGGCTCAGAGGTCACTTCAGGACAAACGTCTTCATGACATCAGCTCTGATGCCTGAGTGCATCTCTTCTTTTTATCTGCATCTATAATCTAGTTGAGGGATATTGATGTGGATGTATGTGGACGACCCTCCGGCAACAATTTTAACACTGGATGTTTTTCTTTATTTCGGTTTCTTATTCCAACTGAATTAGACAATGATTGAAAAAAAATAGAATAGTTAGAATGTGACCCAAAGTGCACCGCTTGAGTATCATTTTGATTTAAAAAAAACAAAAGCTGTGGATTAATTATTCAAAAATGTGTCTCTGATCACATGACCTTGTTGTCAGTGTACTATGTTGTATGTAAGCATCTTTCACAGAACAGATGAGGGTGTATCAGATGACATCAGGAGAATCAATAACGTGTTGTCTGCTCAGTGACCAGCAGAGGGCACAGAAATCCACAGTATAACTCAACACAGTCCTCTTGTCTTGGAAGCTTTATTCAACAGGCTGACTGGACACAGAGGGTCAGGCGTCCCTAACCTGCAAAATGTTACCCAAAGAGACACAAAATCACCATAAAACAACAACAGAAACACAAAACGACCAGAAAGAGACACAAAATCACCACAAAGACACACAAATTTACTATTAAACAACAACAAAGGCACAAAATGACCACAAAGAGACACAGAAGTGCCATAAGACAGCAACAGATACATGAAATTATCACAAAGGTACACAAACAATCCCAAAGATCCACAAAATTACAGAGAAATTTGTAACAACTACAAAAAGATGCAAAATGGCCTCAAAAAGATACAAAACAACCATTAAGAGACAGTAAATAGCCAAAGAATGGTGCAGAACAACTGCAAAGTGATGTAAAATGACTACAAATATTACTGGCAGAACAACCACAAAATCTGCGTCTTGCTCCTTAAATCTGTCCACATCTCTCGTGTGTATTAAGTTTTCTGTAAGATCCACTTCAAGATTCAATGAACTGTTGTTTTCTCATACGCTGCTTATGTTGTAGCATCCATGAGGATGAGGATCTGAGCCCCGAGCAGAAGGCCGAGCGTGAGCGCGAGAGGAGGATGGCCAACAACGCCCGTGAACGTCTGCGTGTGCGGGACATCAACGAGGCCTTCAAGGAGCTGGGTCACATGTGTCAGCTGCACCTGAAGAGCGAGAAGCCACAGACGAAACTGCTGGTGCTGCACCAGGCCGTGGCAGTGATCCTCAGCCTGGAGCAACAAGTCAGAGGTCTGTGCGTCAGTCGCTTGATTTTTTTCCCCAAGTTAAACATGCATTCATTCATTTTTTACACTTGAGTGCAAAACAATTGTACTATTGGCAGATACTGAGCAACATAATCATTTATTTTGATTTTTTGTCCACCTGAATCTTAGTCCAGTATTCACCCTTTTTAGTTCTGTATCAGAAAGTAAATATCTTAAGCTGCTAAATGCTCCACCAGCTTGTCACTAAATGTATCTGCTGTTTGGTGCTGGGCAGGTGCTTTGCATTTTTAGTCTATTTTTACCATAAACAGAGGCCTGCTGTGGCCTAAAACTTCCAACCAAAACCTTAACGTGTGAAAGAATTGGAACAAAGTGCAGAAAGATGAACCTGATGAGTTCATTGCATTACATTAGTTAGTAATTTGATCAATTGCTAATATAAAAATAATGATTAGAGCAGGTTTTAAACATGGCATGACTGCAGTGGCTGCAGAGAACACTGAATAAGTCATGCATGCAATCATGCACAAATTGAGAGAGAGAGCACCACCCTGTCGAAATTCACGCTCTTGCAAGTGAGTACCATGTGTGTACAAGTGCACTACATGACAGTGTACTAACAGAAGTACTCAAATTGAGACACAGATATAATATAACTTTATACCTCAAAAGGTGATAGTGAATCACTGTAGCATCCAGTCTGCCCCAAACAAGGTGGTTATCTTGCCAAGTTTGGCTCCTTGCACCTTGAGCTGACCCCAGCATGCCCAATATCCTGCTTGCTCCTCCACTGCTTCACGACTAGCTTAGCTTACTAGCTAACGGCAGCTACAGTTTGCAGCAGCAGATAGTGCTTACTCTAACTGCTATATGCTGCCCGTTTGGAGTATGAATTCAACTGATGGCCAGTTCTTACATGCTGCACTTTTGTGCAGATCTGAAATATCTGAATTTGCGTTACACAGGGGATAGACATGAATAATACCCGTGCACCAGTGCACGACATCTTCAGTTTCTTTATTTAGTCCAACGCTAACTCATTGTTTGTTGAATCCCACAGAGAGGAACCTGAACCCGAAGGCTGCGTGTCTGCGGAGGAGAGAGGAAGAGAAGGCATCTGCAGTCATGACGGACCCACAGTCCATGCAGCTCGCTTTCCATCCTGGTCTGACAGACCCAGCAAACCCCATGGGCCACCTCTGAGCATCTGAAAACGACCACATCAAATCCAGCATCAAGTATGTAACATTACCTTACATATCAGTGATAAAACTGAACCATTTTCTGTAAACACAGGAAAGATTGTTGAGATATTGAACAGTAAATTCCTCTTTAAAAGGTCTCATTTTGTCATTATTTCTCATGCCGCTGTGTCTTTCTTTTCCAGATGTTGAGTGAAGAGCATCCCAGGAGCATCCAGCTGTTTTCGGACGTCCAGCGTTCCTTCTGAATTCGGACCAGACACGCAGGGAGGTCGACCCTCTCTGTTTGTGATGCAGTTGAACAATCATCTCCTCACTTCCCGAGCGGACTTCTAACTTTGTGCCTAAACTTTACTTGTAACAGACAAATGCATTGTAAGCTGCAGATGTTTTGTACATATTTTGTATATTTATTGATTATCTGTCTGTTTGAATATATCTGAAAGGATGAGTAGGCGTCATCTGCAGAGCCAGATATGTTTCTGACCGACTTTTACAGTGTATCACTATTTACCACGTACACTCGTGATTTCCACCGAGCTCAGAGGACTTACTGACATTCCCACATTTGTGTGTTCAGACAGCGGATTTCATTTGTCCTGTGATGTGTGAGCGTGACTGAGTGTGTGTGTTGCAGGAGTTTGACCATTCTGTGAATGAACAGATCTCCGAGAATGTTCTTTAACATGTGGGCGTCATCTTTTATTTGTATATTTGTTACAAATTTGTGTTATAGCACTGTTATTACACTTAATGATACACTGGTGGACAGACTCCCAGCTCTTCTTCTCAGTGTAATTACTGCTTTCCAGATGTAGTCGAAGCTCTTTGCATGTTTGAGTTTTTAATAGAAGATTTCAGCTTTTTTCTAAGTTATGTAACTTATCTTTTATACAAATATTGTGAATTTCATAATGTCTTTATTTACTTTTATCGCTCTGATTTTACACAACAAAACCCTTTTTGTGCAGTTTTTCCTAGATGTAGCCACATCTCATGCTCTGAGCAATACAGTATTACAGAATAATTGATGTCTTGTTTGCTTATCACATACAATAATAAATAGTAATCAAAAATAACCTGAAATACTCCTATCATACCATGTACAGTCTGTGTACAGTTTGAAGTAGCCTACAGGCATGTGTCAAAATGATCATGTAGCAATAAATGTCTTTTTTCAAATACTTTGAGTCTGTATGGCCTTTAATATATTTTAGTCAGCTAAAACACACACATCACATACACAGTATATACAGCACTCAAAACATTTATGCTCACAGTAAATGAATATTTGGATGACAAACTTTATCATAAATGAATGAACAAATAAATAAAAAGTAAAAACGTATTTATTTCAGGGGACTTTTACTTCCTAAGATGACATTTAGTTATTTCCCTGTTCTTTTTATTTCCAATTCTTATAAACAAATGAAGGGGCGGGGTTATCTCACAGATTCAGATCAAAGCAACCAGAACTACTCACTCATCTCCCTACTTACTTGACTCACGTACTCACTTACTTACTTGCTTACTTTCTTACTTACTCACTCACTTACTCACTTACTTACTTGACTGAGTTACTACTTACACTTACTCACTTACTTATTCACTCACTCACTTACTTACTTGACTTACTTTCTTACTCACTCACTTGCCTACTTTCTTACTCACTTACTTACATACTTACTTACTTATTTACTCATTCACTTACTTACTTACTTACTCACTTACCTACATACTTGACTTAGATTCTTACTTACTCACTCACTTACTTATTTACTCACATACTTGCTTACGTACTTGACTTAGTTATTTACTTATTTACTCACTCACTTATATACTCACTCACTTACCAACTCACTTACTTACTCAGTTACTTACTTATTTACTCATTTAGTTACTGAGTCACTTACTTTCTTACTCAGTCACTTACTTACTTGCTCACTTACTCACTTACTTACTCACTCACTCACTTACTTACTTACTTACTTACTTACTTACTTACTTATTCACTTACTTGACTTATTTACTTACTTAATTACTTGTTTGACTTCTCAGATCAAAACCTTTTTTTCTGATGGGAGGCTTTGGATATGTCACAATTGTCCCCTGTTGCAATTGCCCCCAGTCTCCCCTAATCAGTTACCTTGTAGAGAGCCCATGAATGATGGAAAAAGAAATTGACATGTGCACCAGTTTTGGCCTTTTTTTTTCTTTAGAAACATGGTTTTACACAGGGAGAAATCCAGCAAAAACTTGGTAAGAGTCTCCTTCATCCCTCTAACGGTCTGTGTTTGTCATATTTCTCAACACACAGTGAAACAGTCCCATTGTTCTACTCATTATCTGCTTCCCATAAATTTATATATTTCATCATATGAAGCTCTGAGCAGCAGCAGCAGCAATAGTCATATGGTTTGAATATCTGGAGGCAGTGAACGCCTCAGAGGAGGCAGTGAACGCCTCTCTGAGCGGGACAGAGGGATCAAGTCCGGGCGGAGGCAGGACGGTGTGAGCGGACAGAGGAGGAGGAGGAGAGGAGGAGGACTCTGTTCAACACTCAGACTGGACAGACTGGACACACTGCGGGTAAGTTTCAGCTCAGATCGATGTCTTTATAAACCGTTTTTTATTAAAATAAGAAACACGATATTCCTTCTAAAGCGACTTGTGGTGTATCTGCGGTGCTGGTCAGTGACTTTAGGGATCTTAATGTACTTAAAACTTTTTTTTCCCCACCTTCACTTGATCTGTCAGTCTCTTCCTCCTGTAATATTTTAAATGGGAGGTAATGGCTGTTCTATGTAGCGTTTACGTGCCTTCATTTAACGCAACATGTTTTCTTGACTGTATCCTGTTTGTTTGAAGTTGAACAGTGTGAGGTGAAGCTCATCAAGTTAACCGGATAAACGCAGATCCGCAGCAAATACATTTCCATAGTCATCTTAATAGGCTACACGTATGATTCACTGATTAGCAGACAAACTTGAATTTTACATATTTAGTTAGTCAGTTTAAGAAGAAGCTAAGAAGTGTGATAACAACAAAAACAGGTGACATATTCAAACTCAGGACTTTAATTTGTACAAATATTTTGCCACTTTCTAATGTAACTTTATGAACGGTTTATAAGATAGAATTAATGGTGTCATTAATTATTAATAGATACTTTACTTAATTTAATAGAACAATTAATAAACTATGAAGTTAAGGACATCATGTGGGTTGCCAGGTTTTATGAAATCCTCCAGTGCGTGTAACTTGGTTTGTCTTTGTGACCAATTACCTTTTGGTATGTGTCTCATTTCTACATTAAAATGTCCAAAAACAGTAGACATATGTTATATATTTTGCTGAGTTGTCTACATATGTTATCCCAAATGTTCAAACTCGGAGAAATCTCTAATTTATTCAGAATAATGGTGTATTTCCTCCTATTTTTTTCTGCCTAGTTGCTATAACTTACATGAAAATGAGAGCGGAAGGAAGTCGGTGATTGTGACTAAACTGAATATCACTAAAACTTAATTATTACTTCATCCATGAGCATGATTTCAGTCTTAGTCACCAACCATGGTGGTTGTTTAACAATGATGTTACCAACTCCCATCACCATGATGGCAAAACTTACTTATTGTGTATTTAATAACTTATAAAGTTGGTAATAAATGGAGTTTGGTGGTCATTTGTCAAAGCAAGAGGATTTTCCACAACCTGACAACCCTAAAATTAGTCTTATCAATGGCTTAACTGATCTATAAAACAATTAGTTAATTACCTATTAACCATTAAAGCAACATTATACAAGAATCCGTATTCTTTGCAACTTGGCACCCCTACAATTTCATTGGGCAATTCAGTTTTATACGACTGTCGTAAACACAAATCGTCCCTTGACCTTGTCCAGCCTCTTGCCTGGTCATTGTCTTCTTAGCTTCTCAGTGTCCTCCCCGCTCAACCCAAGTTACATCGTACAAGAACAGGCATTCGAGTCACAGAGCGGGAATAAAAGAGGTGACATTTTCTCTTATAAGGTTCGTTTATCCCCCCTTTATGTATGAAAACAGATAAAATGTTTTTAAACAATGTAATCGTCACTAGCCACATACTTCCATGTGTTAATCAATACATCCACTAGAGGGCGCTGATCAGAGTAAAACGTTATTGAGTTCATTTATGAAGAATTGAGTGTTTTTATTTTCTTTACCAATTCTTTTGTGAACTTAGCTACTGTGTTGCGATGCATGTAGTTGCTTTGTACATGCTTGTGGGTTATGGCTGGGAATCCGGTGATATGGGCAGGGAAAAATCACAAAAGTTACCCCAAAGAAGAAGAGTCAAAAGTTTGGAGGAGGTCATAATAATAGACCTGTGTTTTCTGAAACTTAGATTACTTATAACAGCTATTATTAGAATTTCTTACTTTAAGTGAGCTGCAATCTGTTGTGTCATTAATCGAAGTGAGTGACCACACTCAGGATGGTTCTCTGAGGTAGATACCGTTTTGTCTGCTGCACAACACCTCTTGTGTTCTTGTGTTTCAGCCTCACAGTAACACATTTGTTGACAAACGTTTCCCTCGAGTGTTGCACCATGAAGTGGGTGACGACACCTCGGAGACCTCGGTCAGTCGTAGTCGTCATGCAGTTGGCTCAGCTTTGGCTGCACAATAGTTCGCTGTCATGAGCACACAGAAGGAGCTGTTTTCATTGCACAGCAATATCAGGCTCTTGTGTCTCAGTGTCCATTTATTGTGTCTTTTACGCTGGCTGAGTGCAGCTGTGTGAGGAGCTGCCTGGATGTCTGTCTTTGTGTCCCAGTGTGGCTCTGACCTTCTCCAGTGTTGTGTAAACACCAACCTCAGCTTGACCGACCTGATGCAGCATGCAGGGTCTTCATGTGGCATTTCTAACATACTGGTTTGTTTTTTCACTAGTTCACGATGGAGTCTCACCGGCTGATGCAGCAACACAGTCCCAGACCCACCCAGGACAGCCTGTTTGGAGTCAGGGTCCAGGTCCAGGGTATTAAAGGTCAACCCTTTGTGGTTCTGAACAGTTCCGGCCAGGAGAGCCATCGGGACATCTCAGTCATCACTCACCAGGCGGGGTACAATCCAGGCATGGTGAGGAGGACGGTGGATGAAAGACACTCTCCGTCTGCAGCCTCCTCCGTGTTTCATTATCAGAAACACCCGGAGATCCTGAGACCTTATGACCCTGAAAGTAATAACCTGAACCGAGTTGTTCCCTCACCAGCTTCAGCTGATCTACCCGCACAGATAAACCTTCCTCCTGCAACAACCCAGACTGTGTCCAAACCCAGGATCCCTCTGCCTGCTGAGGGCTCAGAGGGGGACCAGAGTGATGTGGCTCAGAGTAAGCTACCTCTCTCAGGTCGACAACTGCCCGCAAGGTCCCCAAACTCAGTGGAGACAGACTCCATCATGTCTGTGGGGAAGCTAATAAGCCAGTTCAACAACAGCCAGCGGAGGGGAAGAGGAGGCCCGAGGAACAGGCTGGACCCTGAGCAGTGTCGGAGGTCACGCAGCGTGGACAGCGGTCGAACTTCAGACTCCTCGTCCTCATCCTCTTCCTCAAGCAGAGCCTCGTCTCTGAAGGGCGTCAAGGGTGAGACCCCAGTTGGGATGTATCCTCCCGGGTCAGCCAGAGCTCGACTCCTCGGCGGAGAGGCCTCTTTGGCGAGCAAGAGGGAGGAGAACAGGTATAGCACGCTGAATAAAGAACTTAACGGAAAAGAGACAAGGTCTCCACATGCTGTGAAGCTGCTTCACAGAGCAGAAAAACCCTCGATCTCCAGTAGCGACCAGACTGACGACTCTGATGAAAGAGATCAGCAGGTAAAGAGATTTACACCGGGGCACAGTTTTAATTTAAAAAGGTCGTATTTATCTGCTGTATATTCTCTGACCAGGTCACTCCTGATCTTCTGAAAGGACAGCAAGAGCTCTCAGTAGACCCACCTGAAGACACAGCAAAACAGATACTGTTCACTTACCTCAAGGACGGGTAAGTGCCCCTCCGCACTGAGCACTTTTAGTCAAAAGGGATAGTTTGATGTTTTTGGTTTTCTTGCTGATAATTGGCTGAGAAGACTGATACCACTTTCATGTCTGTACCTAAAATATGATTCTTAAGCTGATTAATTTCTATAGACAGATATCTGTCTATGACGCCAAGAGACAAGATTTTAGCATCAGAAAGATTTTGATTTTTGTTTGTAGTCTGGTTGTAGTCCACTTGTAGTCTTCCCTTGTTTCTAGTTTTTATGCTAAACTAAACTAAGCTAAACAATCTACTAGCTGTAGCTTCATATTTGGCAGACAGACATGAGAGTGGCATCTATTTTCTCTGCTCTTGGCACGCAACAAAGCAAATAGGCATATTTCCCACAGTGTTAAACGATTTCTTGAAAACAGCTTAATGAATTAATTTGCACTTCTCTTACGTTTCCTAACCTTT
The DNA here is from genome assembly GCF_056507025.1 of Lutjanus erythropterus. Taxonomy (NCBI): domain Eukaryota; kingdom Metazoa; phylum Chordata; class Actinopteri; order Lutjaniformes; family Lutjanidae; genus Lutjanus; species Lutjanus erythropterus. The sequence continues at coordinate 33,578,496 of NC_139329.1, forward strand.
TGGTGATTCACTTGTGCTTGTGATCATGTAGTGTTAGTGTTAGTGTACACAGTCAGATAAGGGGGTGCTGCTCCAGCTGTGTGAGCTCATGCAACAGTCAGGAATGCAGAGCATGTACTTGTTTCCACTGATAAAATAACTTCTTCACACGGAAAGACTTTATGATCCATCAGTGCTTTCTTATAAAATATGTGCTGATGTAGGGTTGTTATTTTTAAAAATAGCTGCATACCTACATGTGAGGCAGGTTGAGTGAAAAGAGTTACATGTTTTCCCTCCTCACCACAAATTGCACAGCCGTGTCTTTGTTTGATTTAATTGTATCATTACACGCTGCCAGTACTGTTATTGTGTTTATGAATTATTCCTCTTGCTTCTCAGGACGACCGATGACGACTCCACCACTCAGAGGAAAGTCACCCTGCTGCTTGAAAGGATCAACAAGGTCAAGTGGAATACTGCTGAAAATATGGAGGAGGAGGAGGAGGAGGAGGAGGAGGAGGAGGAGGAGGAGGAGGAGGAGAAAGTGTGTGTTGGGATGAGATGTTTGCAGGTGTTGATCACTGCTAAACATGATTTAATATCACTGTCTGGAACTAATGATGTCTCCTTACTCCCATATGTAGGATTGTGCAGCAGAGGTGAAGCTTCTGCAGGAGAAACAGGCAGTGCTGGAGAAAGAAGTGTTCGATTTAAAGCAACAACTGGAAACTGAGATGAAGGTGTTGTACATTCACATCCTGCTGCTGATTCACCTCTAAAACACTCACTTCCTGTTCCTGTGACTGATGATGTTCCTTTCTGGTGTGTGTTGTTGCGCAGAATGAAAAGACCCTCGCCAAGGCTTGTGAAAAGGCCCGAACAGAGAAGAAGAAACTTCAGGAAGAGTTGGCCAAAAGTCAGGAAGAGCTCTGCAAACTCAGAGACAGACTGGCAGACGTCGAGGCACAACTTGAGTCTACGAAACAGGAGTGAGAGTCTGAAGTCCTCGTCATTCAGCAAAGTTCAGAATGAAAACTGTGTCAGAAAACAACGTCAGATTGATGGTTAGAAGTCAGGGGTTCCCAAACTTTTTCATGTCAGAGACCTCCACCATAGATGCACATTTGACCACAGACCCCCGTTTGAGAAGATTTTGTTTTAAGGAATCTCCTCTGAGTTTTTTTAAATTTTAGGTTTAAAGATAGTCATAGTCAATCAATGATCAAAACAGGATTGCTATAATTACAATCAACAAAACAACCAACCCATTCCTTCCTTTGCTGTTCCAACTTGCCAAAAAGTTAAAATAGTATTCCTCTATATGCTGGCAACCCCCTGCAAACCTCTCAACAAAGCCAGGCCAGCTGTTTTCCCCTGTGTCCAGCCTTTATGCTAAGCTAAGCTAACTGGCTGCTGGCTGTAGCTTTGTATAGAGTTCAGCAGGGGTAATGCATTCTTGTAGGCCAACTGGAAGTTAGCATCGCTCTGGTTCCCTCTACAAAAGGCCAATTCTATTATGCAGAAAATAAACTCTAAGTAAACAAAAATGTATGATACTGACATGTTTTTTTTCTGCAAGATAATGAACACCTTATAATTTATTTTAGCATAAATGCAACAACCTCTGTAGGGTAATTTAGCTACTTATTAGCGAAATTCATGAGTGGGGTATTTACAGACATGTTTTGTGAATTTTTAATTTTGCTTTTGACAAAACAAACATTTCTGAAGCTTGTGTTAACCACAGACCTTATCTCAGGCATCTAACCAATCAAAATTCAGCCCAATTCAAAACTTCAAGATGCAGGAACCAGAGGTGCTAAAATACCAAGTCATTTCCTGGTTTGAGGACTGATTTCTGCAGCATTCCATTTATCATATCATATCGTATCGTTGGATGCGAGGGTGGTGCCGATCTTGCTCACCTCTCAGCAAGAAAGCGAATAAGCATACTCCCCAAAATGTTTAACTTTTTCCTTTAAATGATTCCCATAGGTGTAAAAACAAAGTATATCAAATCCAGTTAGACGTTTTCAGTGGACAGCACAAGTAAACAGGAAACACATGCTCATGCTTCAGTTCACTGCTATGTTACACTTTCTTTAACTGAGCTTCTGCACACACTCTGAGGTCAGTCAAGTGAACTGTGATGTATGATCTGATGAAAGTCATTTGACCGAACACAGAGTCAAATACCATTTGGATTAAGCGCGCAGATATCCTTATTTGTTATCTAGTCCTTTCAAGCACCTTTGGTAAACTTAAAGCGGGGTCAGCAGGCTTTGTTCCTTCATATAAAATATGGAGCTGAAGTATATCTGTCTGTCCTGCATATTTTTGTATGTTGTCAGGCTGATTCAGATGAAGGTAGAGAGAGGGAGATCTAAGACGGAGATGAAAGACCTTCAGCAGCAGCTCTCTGAGATGCACGACGAGCTGGACCAAGCCAAGAAGGCCGAGGTGATAAATACAGAGAAAGAAGTCCTTCTGAAGGTAAATGAAACCACATGAACAGGAGACACCTCGCTAATCAACAGCAGCTGTGAAGCTCCCCGGCTGGACTCCAGGTAGTGATGTTGTATTGTGTTGGATGTCTGTCAGGATATGGTGCAGCTGCGTATGGACTTTCAGGAGATGCTACAGGTGAAGGAGGAGCAGGAGGAGGTGCTGCACCGCAGGGAGAGGGAGCTCAGTGCCCTGAAGGGGGCGCTCAAAGAGGAAGTGGAGACTCACGATAGCTACATGTCCGCTCTGAAGGAGGAATATGAAAAAGAGCTGGAAAAGCTGCTCAGGGATTTAGAGCTGGTGAAAGAGGTAACAGTGAAAACACACAGCTAAAACATGGTTTGTTTTGTCTCCGGTGTTCATAATTGATGACTCCGCCCTGTCGTCCAGAACAATGACCTGCTGGGTCAGCAGAGGGTTGAAGCAGAGAAGGACAGAGGTACGGCCAAGGAGCAGCTGAGGGATCTGAGCCAGGAGAGAGATCAGCTGAGAGCGAAGGTGCAGGAGCAGAACAACAAGGTGGATCAGCTGAGTCAGGCCGTCCAGGAGTGTAAAACCACAGAGAGGCTGCTGGAGCAGAGAGCGAAGCAGCTGGAGGTGAGAAACTTCATGGAAACATCAGCAAAATGTCTGATTTTAATTAGTTTGTTTCCTGATGCTTTTATCAGGGATGAGCGAGTACACTGTGATCTGTATATGTATCTGTTCAACCAACTAGATTATCTGTATCTGTGTCCGTATGTGTGTGGGTCTTAAACTGGAAGTGGGTCTGACAGAAGTTTTAACAACATTTAAGCCTGAAATTGATATGGGCTGATCCAGCCTCACGATAACAGATAATCGGAGATCTTGACGCCTACCGATCGTCTGGGAATTTCTAAATGCAGAGTAGTGCTCTTCCTCCATTCTCTTCAGTAGTAAGCACATGACTTCTGCATGTCACCACTCCAATATAAAGGTTTACCCTATAGACTTTAGATTTGTTCCGCAACAGATGTTTTTTTTTTTAACTTTGTAATTGTTTCAACTGTTTTTTAAGAACAACAGCTGGGAGACTTGTGAGTCTGTGGTTGATCAAAACTTTCTGTGTTTTTTTTTTGTTACAAAACTGCAGCACATTTGAGCTTCAGATCATTTTTTGATCACCAGATTTAGAAAACTATTATAGAACATTTTTTATAAAGTTGAATGTATACCCAGAGGAAAATGTTGTTTCTCACAATCATCTTTTCTTTGTCTCATGAGAAATAAATGAAGTTCTTATTCTGAGCTCACTGAAGCCTCATCTGTTTCTCCTAAACCCCCCCACCCTTAGGAGAAAAAAGGAGCAAAACAAAGAAAAGCAGGAGATTGCAGGTGTCCCGGAGGTTTCTCCTTGACGACAGTATGAAGCAAAAAGACTTAAATTTGACCACTGAGATGAATTTAAGATCTGATTTAAGACAACCAAGTTTTCTTTTAGATCTCAGTGTTGTCTCAAGAGTTGATCATTCAAGACAAAATTAAGATCAGTGCAGTGAGACCAAAGTTTCATATTGGTCTTAACTTGAGCTCAATTATGTCTTAGAGACACGGGCTAGACAAATACAAGCTCTTATTTTGTACTTTTACTTTCCTCGGTGAATTGATGAACACAACATATGCTACATGCTACACAGTGAGGATTTTCCTTCATCACGTGTGCAGATACTTGTTTCAGCCAAGTACTCATTCAACTCTAGTTTTTATAAACAGTTATCATACTGATGTGATGTATTCAGCTTTTTTCTGTATTTTCTCTGTTTTGTCCCAGAGGGAAAAGCAGCAGGTTGAGGAAGCCCTGAAAGATGTGAGGAGGAAGGAGGAGGAGATGTGTCAGTCTAACCAGTCGCTGCTCACTCGCTTAGAGGACGTGCAGGTAAACTAAAACAAAACACCCATACAATAGGCATAAAGCACACAGGTACCGTCACACAAAGCAACAAAAAGAAAGTCCAAAGCAATACAAAAATGCCACTTAGTGATATTGGCAAAACGGGAGGCTGCCTCTTTCACCAGGAAGCTCAACGGTATGAAATAAAAACGAAATACGCACATACAGGTGGGGGACTGTATGTATTATAAGGCAGGTTTGCACAGGATAAAGAGACAACAGAGCTCATAAGTTGTACAGCTCTCATCAAGCAATGCCAAAAACAGCTTCCACACCTTCTGCAAATAGTTTTGTGAATTCCATTTGCTGAAACAAAACGGTTCCATCCTAAGCTTTTGAGGGAAGGGCCGTTGATCTGTCAGAGATATCAAGCGTTGCTAAATTACCATCCGGCTGGACGTTTATTTCATATTCAGGGGCCGTACGGTTGGATTGTGCTTGGATTTTGGATAGAGTGCTTTCATAATAATGGAATTCTATCGTGAAACATAATTTTGGTTGCTTAGAGCACAATATAATCTGATTTTATGTGACGAAGAAACGACACAGGGCCCCTGCTCCCCTGCATTTATGATCATCTTAAACTGAGTATCTTTAAATTTGGGGATGGACAATTTTTATTATTTTCTGACATTTCAAAACTTGAAAATGCAAAATGCTTAAATTTGACTTTGGAACAAGTGTAGGAACCCAGCATATTGTAACCAATGAAATATGTCACCTGATGCAAGGTTACTGTTTAAGATGCTTCCCACTTGCAGCGTCTTTGGTTACATGCCATCCCCTCTGTCTTTACTGCGAGCTGTCAAATAAAGTCAAAAATACCATCAAAATCCTCAGAAAAGAGAAACAGCTTGAATCATATCAAGCTCATGACATGAGACGCTTTTTTCAGTCCTAATGGAAGCTGTTTCCTCTGCTTTTTCTGCAGTGCAAGTTGACCAAGTTAAATCACGAGCACAGGGACTTGAAGGAGAAGCTGAAGGAGGAGAGGAGACAAACAGAGGAGCTGTGGAAGACAAAAACAGAGCTGGAGGATGAGAGGAGGCTGCAGGACAGGACAGTCGAGCAACTGCAGAGGAAGGTGAGGGCTGGACCTGGATTTATTAGGCCCTGTGGGAAGATTCAGCATTTTTTTGTAACCAATTGAGACCCGCAAATGTGTTTTCTTAACCCCGCAGTCACATGAGATCAGCAGAAACAGCTGACATTTCTTATGCTTGGATTAGATGCATTATTGTTTCCTCACACGTAAAGAGGTCCACTCATCCCACTGTTTATCTCAGATGAATAGCATCATGGAGGAGTGCGAGGCGTCCACAGATGTACTTCAGAACCAGGTCGACGAGGCCAGAGAGAGGAGTCAGAGGGAGTTGGACGAACTGCGGAGACAGCTGCAGGAAAAGGGAGCGGAGCTGGAGAAATCCCGACAGGCGGCCAAAAAGCTGCAGGAAGAGGTGTGGTGCTCATTGTCTGATTCATCAGTATGTGACTTCAACTGTCTTAGTCACCAAAAAAGTAACAAAAAGTTGACCAAAAAAAGTCAGTTTAGGATGGAAAGGAGCTGTGTCCCCTTGTTTCAGTGTTTTACTTCTGATTAGGTGTTAAAAATGTTTGTGTGAGATAAAACATAAACATAACAGAGTCTCAGTTGTGTTACCAGACTGGATTATTTCTGCACTATTTGTTTAATAATGTCTGACCCACTGACCGTTGTCCAATAACAGACGTCGCCTGTTACCTTATCTGACAGCGTGTGTTTGTTCTGTGTCTGTTCTGCGTCCAGCTGCTTCCTCTGGAGGAGGATCTGCGCCGGTGTCGCAGGGAGCAGCAGGAGGCCCAGCAGAGGGGCCGGCAGCTGGAGCAGAAGGTGGAGGAGCTGGAGGAGAGGAACGCAGCCACGGTGGGAGACAGAGACCGGCAGGTCAAACTCATGGAGGTAAATGTCTCGGCAGCCTTAAAGACAAGATTAAAAAATATTTAAAATTTTCTGGATTCTTATATAAAAATCCAGTCGTGTTTTCTTCTTGTCTAAAAATATGTCATGTGTTTACACAAGCTTGAACCAACCAGTTTCAACTTTTAGCAGCACAGAGCAAAGTGTGTCACCCCCAATTTTAAATCAAAATCCTCTCAACATTTTCCCAACTTCCTATCCTGTTTCACGTGGAAATACGTCACGATGAGGAAGCTAGAGACTCCTAAAATGCCTTTCCGAAGAAAGAAAGAAAGAAAGAAAAACACTTTGTTGTCCAATATTTGCGTGCATATGGCAGAAATTTGTCTTTACTTATATATGCAGAAAAAACAGTACATTAAAAACACAACATACAAGTTATAACTGATACAGCTGAAGCCGAAATATCCTGATTTTAGTGTGGGCCAAACTCCAAAAACACTGGATCCTAAATTTCCCATAATACAACTCCATAGTGTCTTTCATTAGACCTTCTCTGAAAAAGTAATATGCATAAAATCTGAGCGTAGGAAGTTTACTGTTTTTATGCAATCACAACAGTGAAGATATATAACAACACTGCTGCAGGGTCGGTGGTTTAAGCACAACACAAAATGAACCGCTGCCATGAATCTTTGCATCACAATGTCACGTTACAGTGTGAGAACTGGCAACCTTAAAATCAATTTAAAAAAAAAACAAAAAGAAAGAATTAAGAAACAAGTTATAACAACTCCTCTAAAGGCAGGCTAATTACTGTAAAAGCAAAACACAATTCAGAAAGACGAGGCAAACAGCACAACAACGACGCGAGCAAGGTCAACAACAACAAACAAATACAAACTATGACAGATATGAGAAAGAGAAAAAACATAGGAAGCACTTCATTAAGTTAGACATAAGCGAAGATGCTGAAGAGCAACAGGAAACAGAAAACAGTGAAACGAGGTAAATAAAACATTTATATCCTAAGGAATCTGTTCCTTTCAGTTCTTTCATTTTGCATTTAACAGGACTGATTATTTCAAGTTACTCTGCAACATATTTCACATTTCCACTTTGGAGACTTTTACCAACTGTTTTCACAGGCTGACCATGACTAGTGAACTGATCTTCATGTGAAGATCCCATCAGAAGATAAACATGCATCCAAATTATAGTTTATACTTTATCTCAGTGCAGACTAGAAAATAAATGATGTTTGCATCAACATGAATATGAGTGAATTGTTGCTTATGGTTGAAAAGAGAAATACGCACACAATGCTAACTCATTGCAAACTTTTTTATTTCACATGGACATTATTGATTATTCCTCAGGTCAGACTGTCTGTTTATGCAAATTATAGTTACTTAAGAATTTCTGATGTGCCTCCAGTAAACAGAAGCAAACCTTTGTCCCTGATCTCACAGTAGATCTCATCCTTTAGTCACAGTTAAAACATGAAAATCTTCCCACAGTGACGTTACATGGTGTTTAGATGACAACAGCAGTGTTCCCTGACATAATACCATCCTGTGTATGTGTTTACTAAAAAGCTACAACTGGAAACTGATGATCATGAGGAGCTTTCATTAAGAAAGTGAACTCACACAGTCGAACGTGCTTCAGTTCATCACATGTTTAGAAGTGTTTATCTGTTCAGGTGCCAGTATTTGCACTCGCTTGTTCCTGTGAAGTATAAGGGTGCTGAAAAGAGCCGTGGCAATAACATCTCACAGCTCAGCACTGTTTGTCCTGCTGATGACAAAACATTACACTGTGATACCAGCGCGCACACTGTTGACACTGCGTATCGACCGAGGAAGCTCGTGTTTACTGTACAAAGTTATCAGACCTGTCTGGGTGTTCACGGGAATCTTCTTTCACTCTTCTCGTCCTGCTGTCAAACACTGACGTCCAATCAGCAAGGCATTTTTTTAGGGAGCTTAGGTTCAAATTAGTTCTTGGTTGAGCTTTAAATATGAATATTTTACCTCGCAGAATAATTGTATTTATTATCTCAGGTTTCATTGAGAACCCCCAAAATAATGTTTAAAGGTGTAAATTTAAAATTAATTTACACCAGTGAACAATCTTTAATTATCACAGTTTTCTACAGTTTTCTTCATGTATATTAGCCTTTTTAAAAATCTGCCTCAGGGGACAGACTCATCTTGTACTAAACACGACACAGTAATGCAATATATATTAACTTGCAGATGTTTTGACACATATTTCATGTGTTTCTCTCCTCTCAGGGACGTATCAGTCAACTAGAAGAAGATCTTAATGATGAGCGCTGCAGCGGCGACCGCCTGATGGAGCGAATAGACAAAACCAAAGTGCAGGCAGGTTTCCTCCTTCACTGTCTTTGCTTTTCTTCTGCACAAAGGCCAGATCACATCAACAAGGATTCATTTGTAAATCCCTTAAGTCATGATTTAATTGTATATTATTTTGATGACTCTTTAATAACTCTTTAAACCTCAGTTTAGTTTTTACTCTAAACCAAGGTTAAATTTAGTTCTGCGTGGTCCAGTATTAACTTTTTAGGTAGCTAGCAAACATATCTTTTTAGCTACCCAGAAATTAATGTAATGTTTTATGAACTTTTTAGCCAGCTAGCAAACAATATGTAAAATTTTGTTAACTTTTTAGGTAGCTAGCAAACATATTTTTTTTTTAGCTAGACAGAAATTTATGTAATGTTTTATAAACTTTTAGCTATCTAGCAAGCAGTGCTGAGGAATACAGATCAGCCAAAATGGTTTATACTTGAATTAATTTTTTTTCTTAAAAGGTCTTATTTAGCTAAACTTTGATTAAACGCTAGTTTCAGTTTACATCACTAAACTTGGAACTTAATCTGAGATTAGTTTTGAATTACGCATCTGAATTTACCCATTTTAAACCTAGTTTTTCTACAGTCTGATGAGAACAAATCTTATATTAAATGAATCTGTGTCGGTGTAACCCAGTCAAAGACTGTTTGTGTTTGCTAACTCTGTTAAATTTCCCCAGCTGTGAAGGGACAGAATTATGCCTCGTCATAAGTTTACACACCCAGCCGTACTTCTGTTTTCATCATAAACAAATTCAGGGCTGAGTTCTCACATTTCCCCTCAGACACTGACAGCTGCTGATTGGTGATTCCAGCCTGGTCGTGAAACAAGTTTCTGTTTCTTAACGTTCACTTTGCTCTGAAATATGACTGAACCCTGCTGACTTCACACATGTTACTTCATCTCTGAAGTCGTCATGAGAGCCTCACATCCTCAGTGTGCGACTGTAAAGTAGGCCACCATTCATGGGAGCAAAGCGGTGCAGACTAATTGACACAAAACACTGTTTTGGGTGCAGTGCAAAGACAAAAAACAGCTAACTATTGTGAGCAGCTATTCACACTCCCTTCACTGGGCCTCTGGATGTTATTAGAGGGGAGAGAGCCTTTAGATCTGATGTGGCTGCTCAGGCCAGACAGCATTTCCTCTGGTTTTAGGAAAATTAAGCTGAAAACTTCTTATTTAACTTGAGAGTGCTTGTCAACAGGTGGTGCCCCATTTTAATAAGGTACAGCTGTTTTTTTCAGTCAATATGGAAGGTAGTGTATATAAAGTGCAAACCCACATTTAGCTCTGTGGTTAGAAACTGGTATTAAGAATTAATTAGTGGTTCAGCGGCCATATGTGTTAAGCTGGTTAACTTCATAAACATTTATGATATATTATGCCTGATGGTGAAAGAAATATTACCAAATATTACCAACACAACAGCGTAAAGATGCTTAATTTCAAGTAAAAGTCCTGCATGAAGCACAAGTACAGAAATATTAGCAAGAAAATGTACATAAATTAGAAAAAATAAAAATATTTATTATATAAGTCGTTATTAGATGGTTAATATTGATGTATCAGTGTGTAAGCAACATTTTAATGTTGCAGCTGGTCGAGGTTTAGGTAGTTTTGGGTGGTTCTGCTTTATAGACATATTTGGGGATACAGGTTTAATCTTGTCTGAATGAAAAATCTTAATCTGTACAGTAGCTAGTAACTCCAGCAGTAATATAAATGTGATGGAGTAAAAAGTATATTTCCCCCTGAAATGTAATGCAGTAGAAGTATTAGTAGCATGAAAAAGAAATACTCAGATAAAGCACAATTATGTCAAAGTAGACTTCAGTGCAGTAGTTGAGTAAATGTATTTAGTTACTTTCCACCACTGCTGAATGCTTTAACCGTGTTTCTGTTGTTTGACAGATGGATCAGATGAGGAACGAGCTAATGCAGGAGAGAGCAGTCAGGCAGGACCTGGAGTGTGACAAGACGAGCCTGGAGAGACAGGTACTGACCCCCCGGAGACGACAGACCAGACTTAAAGCTTTTCAACAGTGCAGATAATCCAGCATCATTACTCTCTGCTGACAACTAAATGTTAGATGCTGTTCTGTGGTGTAAAAGGTTCCCTGTGGCGTTTGGTTGTAAACAATCACAGTTGTGTGTATCTTTAACCTCTAACAAACATGTTGAATCTGTTTCCCTCCCAATAAAATATCTGCATAGCTGATTTCTTTGAAACTTGTGAAACCAACCTGCATTGTTTACATGCATGATTGCTTGCGAGCAGTTGTCGCTGAACTCCTTGTCGTGTCACGAGAACAAACAAAACCTGGACCTGTTCATAAAAACATTGCACCATAGCAGTACTACTTGTCAAAAACTCTTCCAGAGCACCTTTAAATTTTGCCAAACTCATGACGGTTTATTTAAGATATTTATGACAGACTTGCTTCAGTAAATCAGTCCTTACATTCTGCTCTGTCAGGTGATAAAGGTTACTTACCCTCAAAAACAGAAACAGACTGCAGGCTATTATCAGAGCGCACACCAACATTGTATGGCCTTGAATGACCTTGTGCACCAGGTTAGACGGTTCTGGCTCATCCTAGCCATCCCCTGTCCAAGGAATTCAAGAGGCTGCCATCTGACCACGGATACATTCTGCCAAGATGCAGGACTTAAAACCTCATTTGTCCCTGCTGCTGTTTGGCTTTTAAACACCTCAGTGTGATTTTACAACACAGTATATTTATTGTTTATATTGTATTTACTGTGCACTGTGATTGTACCACAAATTATGCCTCAGGGATAAAAAGATATCACCGATCCTTGACTGTTTCTTTTGTCAGAATAAAGACCTGAAGAGCAGAGTGACTCACCTGGAAGGATCACAGAGGACAAACCAGGACTCACTCGTCTCCAAACTTAACAGCCGCATCCAGGAACTCGAGGAAAGGTTGCAAGGAGAAGAGAGGTTAGCACATGCACGTTAAATAATGACATTATAGCGCATAAATGTATACAGTGTGTGTATTTACCAGTGCAGGAAGACACTTTGGATAATGGCTCCATCAGAGACTTGGCGGTAGCTGTCGAGCGGTGAACCCACTCATATCACTTTCCCTGTGGTTGTAAGAGTGAGAGTGTCTCTGGTCTGAAGGTGTTGAGTTACAGGAAGCTGCAGCAGCGATGTGATCTCTTGGTGCTTTCTCCCTCAGAGACAACAACAACCTGCAACAAGCGAACCGCAGGCTGGAGCGCAAAGTGAAGGAGATGAAGATGCAGTCGGACGAGGAGCACGTCAACCTGCAGACCGAGAGGGACCAGGTTAGACAACCACTAAGAGATTAAAAAAAAAAAAAAAAAAGTTATCAAGTAGTCAGGAGCAGCAGATTTGACTCGTGACTCAATATCTCACTTATGTGAACTCTGCAGCTGACTCAGAGGCTGAAGACGGCGAAGAGGCAGATGGATGAGGCGGAGGAGGAGATCGAGCGTCTGGAACACGCTAAAAAGAAGCTGCAGAGAGAACTGGACGAGCAGATCGAGGCCAACGAGCAGCTTCACGGCCAACTGAGCGCACTGAGGAACGAGATGAGGTGACCGCTCACCCTGTGCCACTGTGTTTCACGTCAAACCAAATGTCGTTCTTTAACTCTAGTAAATTTATCTTTTGAATTTACAGGCGTAAGAAGAAATCCCCTCCTCTAATCAGGGTTGTGGAGGGCGATTTGAACGACGGGGACGACTTTGGATCTGATTGACTGACTGATGTGGGATTAAAAAAAAAGACAAAATGCTGTCCAACAGTCATTTCTGGACTTAATGAAGGAGCGTTGGACTTGACTGTGAAGGAACCTTGATCTCATAATTCAACATAATTCCATTAACAGCTCAGGTGTGATGTTTGTGTTTCCAGTCGTGAGGAGAATGGCACCTTGCCAAGGCTGACCTCTGCTGGCAACATGTAAAACTACAGCATGTGACACGGAGGCTGTTCAGACCTGGTATAAACATGTGTCCTGGGTGATCTGATCACATGTGGACAGCTCTGAATACGTGAGTTCACCCCTGGTATTGCAGTGCAACTTGAGTGATCAGATGTCACTTTCCCGTTTAAAACAAGGGCTGTTTTGATGATTCATTATGAAGTTTTGACTATTCACTACACTAGTTCCTTTTTTTTCAGTTGAGCGGCACGCTAAACCAGTCATCACTTTTGCACTGAAAAGAGATTTAAACAACGATTATGGTCCTTGGTGAAAAGAATAGGTTTTAAAAGTGAACAATTTCAAGATGTTGATTGAACGCTCACATTTAGACCACATTTCTTTCATCACAAGAACTTTTCTCTACGACGTCCCAGAAGCTTCTTGTTGGTAACACACAGCCTGTATTGTATTGACATTTTATATGAAACTTCACATGGATTGAAATAACAACTTAGACCATATTTTTCCATCCCGTGAAGTATGACTTTCACATTCATCAATATTGTCTTTCTTTCAATCTTCAACTGATCAAATGATCAAAATGACTGAACAGATTTACCTTTTGTGACACGTTGATGTTTTAAACGTGTTTTAGCTGGTTGAAAAGAGGGTGAAAAGAGGTGGCAGATCAATATCAACCAGCTTTAAACTAGAAATCGGCATTGAAACTGCGGTTGGTGCTCAGTGGGTTCATGAGTCTCATGTTTTACCTGCGCTGTCAGCAGCTTGACAAAAACTCAGATCTCAGATGCGTCCTTGATGCATCTTGGGTGCGTTCACACCTGTACGTAGAGCTGTCAACTTGTGATCAGATGACCCAGGACACATGTTAACACCAGGTGTAAACAGGCTCAAACTGATGTTTTCCAACGGTCAAACTGCTTATTTACCTGTAACTGATTACTTTGTTCCCTAAGTTATTCCTCTGCGGTGTGAGTTAACATGGTGCAGACTAATGAATAAATGGACTAAAATGCATTCTCATTCATGTTCCTACACCTCCAAAAAACTCTTAAAACTCTTGAAATAAATCCAGCTGTATAATGTTTCTGTAAAGTTTGTGACTACACAGTCCAATAAATCAGAAAATCTGACTTTGATGTGCGTGTAATGGAGATAAAATACAGATCACGCCTGTCAGTCGCCCTCTCTGCCCTCTGCTGTGTGTTGAGGCTGAAGAGAGGAGTGTGATGGTGGTGCGGATGGATCAATGGCCTGTGCTGAATGGCTGCGGTCGGGCAGAGGTGGAGATTTGACATGAGAGCTCTGAACTCCAGGGGTTCACACTGCTGCACATCTGCTAGTTTTAACAGCATTGATACAGCAAAGTGAAATACAACACAGGAGAAGCATGAGGCAACACTGTGCTCTCAAACATGGAATATTCAAGGAATTCCTGGCAGAATTCCTGGGGACGTTTGTCTTGATTGTAAGTAACATTTTCTATCTTTTTTTTCACCATGTTTGCTTTAGAAGTTGTTTGAAGTTGCTGAAGCTCACTTTCAGAAATGTTCTTGTTCCAGTATGATGTTATCTTTGAAAAGAGGTCTCTGTTCTTCTCTCCCTCTCTGTTCGTCAGCTGTTTGGCTGCGGCTCGGTCGCTCAGACCGTCCTCAGTCGAAACACCCTCGGCGAGCCGCTCACCGTCCACATCGGCTTCTCTGTAGGACTGACCATGGCGGCGTATGTGGCCGGTGGAGTGTCAGGTAAATGTGGTTTCATGAAACTCCTGCACCTCATTGTTAATTTCCACTCAAGTGATGCTTATCTCCCATGAACCACCTCACCCCAACAACAGTGTTCGATATGGTCTTTTGAATTTAATGCACGTCACTGAGAATAATTTCCTGCATTTTGATGTTGTAGTTTGTCAGTGTGGAGCCAAATTTAGATGTTGAAAACTACTGGTTAGATTAGTAATGTAGTACTGGATCATATCATATAAGCATATCATATGTTTTATGCAAAATGTAGCTACCTGTAAAATAAATGTAATGCAGTAAAAAGTACAAGTGAAGTAGTGTAGAGAAGTTAAATGAAGTATAAAGTAGTCAAGTCAAAACTGTGCTTACCAATTATAGTTACTTTCCACCACTGATCAGAAGTACTCACATTACTGTAATTAAGTCATTTTATTGGTTACTTGAACTTTCATGAGCATTTTTTCAAAAAAGATAAGAGAAACAGACAACCCTTTCCTTTTGATAATGCATTAAACATCAACTATTAAAAAGTAACTAATACCCTGAGTAGTTTTTGAGAAGAATACTTTGTATTTTTACTTAAAGCTACAACAAGGCACTTTCACATTTTGTTGATGTTTGAGGCTCCTGTGAACAAAAGCAGTGGTGTTTCCACTACAATAACTACAAAATGTAACGTCAAAAATACAAATCTGTGAATAAAAATCTCATCCTTTTTCTTTTGAAGTGGCTAACGTACAATTCACAACAAACACAGGCTCGTTTCAACTGGTTTAAAGGAGAATTGGACCTGGTGGCTTGAATTAAGAACAACTAATCTTCTTGCTTTTGGTCTTGTTTACTTGTGTAGGTCATTTGGAGGAATCAAGATTAAACTGAGACTGTTTCATGATGAGTTAAAAACTTCTTGTGGTACATTTACACCTGTACTTTTACTTGTAGTTGAGTAATTTTTCAGCAATTTTTCAGAATACAGTACTTCTGCTTGCCACAACTAGTCTACAGTCTACTGGGTTTTGGCATCCTGTCAAATCAACTAATACAAACAAATATAATCAGTTCTAATAATGTAGTTGCTCACAGTTTGTTGTTTGCATGTTCAGCTTCTTTGCTGCTTTTAATCTCCTGTTCAGCACCACAGACTCTATGATGCATTAAAATAATTCATAGTTCATACAAACAACCTGCACCAGGACATATAAACAGCCTGCCACAGCTCCCCTGTATCTGCTTTAATGAAAACATTGTTCGTCATGAGGCCTGCAGCTTGTAATAATATAACTTTATGGCTTCCTGTCCAGCCGTGTGCCACCTCCACGGCTCCAGTGTCAGCAGGAACGTGCCAGCTCTCTGTCCAGATTCAATGGGTGTGCACTGAGCATTGATTTGTTAGTGCAAGCGCACAGCCTCTCTCGGGTCATACATAACCCTGGGCGCTAAACGTCCTGCAAACTCCATTGATCACAGGCTACGTTCATCCGTCTATGACAGAGACCAGACTCAGTCCGAACCAGACTGCTCGACTCATCTAAAGAGCAGCTACGTCCAGTTTTACATCAAAAGGACCGAGTAGATTTCATTAAAGCTGGAGGTTTGGCAGTTTATTCTTGTTGTTATTGTGAAAAAGTTCCAGCATAACTTTTAAGCACAATGTAATTCTTCAGTTCTTTATTTAAAGGACAGTTGAGAGCATTTCACCAACTACAGAGAAATAGTTTTGCAGTTACAATTAAGTTTTGAACTGGTAAGGTATTTTCATACTGAACATACCTTCCAATATTTTGTTCATCTTTGACCAGAAAGGCCTTATTACTGGACATTCCCAAAATGTGTGCGAGTGATTGGCATCCTGGCTCCCGCACTTGGAATCGTCTCCTGTAAAGTGTGCTTCATGCATAATGTAATTCAAGTGGTCTGAGAGAAAACTAGACCTCTGCTGCTCCTCTCGGCTTTGGCTTTAGAAAATCTAGTCCATGATGGTAGACTCTGGCCAGACACAGGTGGGCAAGATAGTTTATTGTTGAGTCTCATTCCCAAAATGTAGGTAGTCCATGTCCTTGGATTGAAATCCAACAATCAGCCATCTTCAAGCCGCCAATCCAAAGTGTCTGTAGTTTGTCAGCGTGTTTCTGAATGGGTTTTTGGTTGGATGACTTAAATAAGGTCTGTCATTAACACAAACGTTGTTCTACGACATAAAATATGTCAGTAAACACCACACTCATGAGTTTTGAAGTTTTTATGCATCTTTAAAAAGTCAGATGCTAACATGTGGCTAAATGAGAGTACAGAGGTTGTCGGGGACATGAGACGTCATCATGATGAACCCTGGTCACTTTAGCTCCTCTTACACTTTACAAAAAACCCACTAACATCTGGCTTTTGTCCTCAGTGGGAAAGTGTACAATCGACTGAAGATTCAGCAGTAGTCACAGGTATTAATCAGCTCCAGCTCCGATCGGCGGTGATGTAAACATCACATCTGGGTGGACACACTAATTTCGCCCCTCTTTGTCTGAAGCAATGAAGACTTGCCTCCTCTTTCCTCTCCTTTTTCACACACAAATGCTGCTTGGCTTGACTTTTTTTGACTTGGCTCATCAGCACAGCAAAGTTTGCACCCGCTTGAAGTTGTGTGTTTAGTGATGAAGTGTCTAACCGGTGGAAAAACATCTTATATCCTGTAAAGTCCCCTGTTTTATGTTGTGTTTTCATTGGCAGTAATTTAATACGACTCCTATCCAGCTGAAAACAAACATGAAGCTGTAAAATAAACTCTGATGCCTGAAAGTAAAAACAGCAACGCAGGAGAGAAACTAAACTTCAGACCACAGAGATTCAGTTAGAAGTTGCAAAACCACTTTAAATACGTCTTTCTCTCTTCTTTCCTGCACAAATGAGCTGAGTCTCTGCGCACATAAAAAAAAAACTGACAGACAAATGGTTCCACTGGCTATGGGAAACTATCGACTATCGGCTAAAAAGAAAACTATATATGTGCTAATTTTGGAGTGAAATCAGTATTAAAATAATTGTCATACTTGGGTGAACTATCCCTTTAATACGGGTAATACACATATCTGATAGCCTGCTATTTATTTTAGCTTGATTTGGGGGCTGTGCTTTTATATATCAAACTGTAGCCTTTGTCAAAAATCACAATAAACAATTATTTTTTAAAAATATCTTTCTGCAGACTGCACCTTTAATGCTGAACACTGACAGATTTCTAATATGTTTTTTAAAATGAAAAACTAGCAGGATGTGAGTAGAGTTTGATTAAAAAAGAATCAGAATAAAGCTCCCTTTGTTTTGTTTTTTTACTTAAAGGTTGACTCTATAATATATGTGACCATTATTCTGCCCCTCTGCTCGTGAACATACATAACAAAACCCCGCACCGCCCCGGGGGCCGCTCCCCTTCTGTTGCCCCGTCGTAAAAGTGACGGCCTCTCCTAATGATGGAGAGGATGACCATGCCAGCCGCCCCCCGCCCGTCTCTCACTCTGTGCTTTGTCCTCCGTCCCAGGGGGCCACGTGAACCCTGCTGTGTCTCTGGCCATGGTGATTCTGGGCAAACTGAAGATCTGGAAGTTTCCCTTCTACGTCATCGCTCAGTTTCTTGGCGCCTTCGCCGGAGCGGCCGCGGTCTTTGGGCTGTACTACGGTGAATACACCTTCACATGCATTATGAGCCGTATCAGTTGGTGATGCCCTCCAAAGGGCAACTTGAAAAAGAGCCAGTACTCTCAGTAAAAATATTTCACCTCCATGTTCATCAATAAGAGACACTAATGGATCCCTGTGCACAGTCACAACTGTCTGTTTGTCCCCCCCTCACAGATGCTTTCATGGACTTCACCAGTGGGATTCTTTCCGTGACGGGAATCAACGCAACAGGTCACATTTTTGCTTCCTACCCTGCGAGACACCTGTCGATCCTCGGAGGCTTCATTGATCAGGTGAGCTCCGGTCTCTCTGTGACCCGATGACCTCTTCCTCTTCCTCCTCCTCCTCCTCCTCCTCCTCTTTGTGCTCCATTCAGGCTCTAAATACTGTGAAGTCTGGCGAAATGGAGCTAATGCACAATTGATTGCCCCATTTAGTCTGAGAACAGCCCCTTACACCCCCTCTTTTGGACAGTTTTGGGTCTAATGACCCATTTCCTGGCATTCACTGGAAGGTCGAATCTATACTTAACACCATTTTCCGTGTTTTTTGCCATCGGGGCAGTGATCCAAAAATAACACGTCTACCAGCGTAAAACCACATCAGGTGAACCACTGAGATAAGACTAATCAGTGTGATCGTGCTCAACTTAATGTTTTCTCATACATACCTTTTGTTAAAACCTAAATTTGAACCTATACAATTAGACCTACTTGCTTTTGTGATACAAATCCAGTTGACATAGTTAAATAAAAAAATATTTTAATGTCCACCACAGCCTGACCACCTGACAACTCTACATGTTTTATTTATTTAAAAAGAACAATCACACTTTAGTTTACAGCACACTAAAAAAGACACAAAAAGTAGACACCTGTTCTTTATTAGACAGTTTTAGACCCTTTATTAGAAGGTAATTAGGGATACATTGAAACTGCACTGTAAACTGAAGTGTAATAAGTCTAATAAAGGTTTAACAGTGGGTAATAATATGCTTTAGTTTACAGCACAGTTTTTTTATTATCCTCTAATAAAGTCTAATAATAGAGGATCTAATATTATCTGCTAAAAAATTGATTATTTCTGTTTTTGTCTAATTTGATAAAACATACAGCCTATTTTGTCTTATTATTGTACTGCAAAATAAAGTGTGACCAAAAAAACTGTATCATATGTATACAAAGACATTTACATGTATGCAGACCAGGATTATTATAGTTCAATAAACCTAAACTGAAAGCTAAAATAGGTGTGAAAAAACATTTTAGTTAACTGAAATGAATGCAAAAACTTATTGAAATGTATATTTTATATTATATTAATATTTAATTTGTCAACACAGCAATCAGGAGGGATTGATGCATATGTTTATTGAGACGGGGATGTCAGTTGGTTTCCAAAAAATATTCTGTTTGCATTCTGGTGCATTCTGGACCGCTTAAATCTTTCCCCTGAAAAATATCCCTGATATATTATAATTTAATAAATAAAAACTACACTAAAGCTGGATTGAAACGCTCAAACCCATCCTGGAAGCCAAATGGAACTAAACTGAATTGAAACAAAAATGAGAAATAAAACGAATGAAAATACAGTATAATAAGTCTCCTGCAGGCACATTTTTGTCTGCATTTGCTCAGATGCACACAAATTCAACGTAAACAAAAGATATATGAGAATAATACACGTAGATGATGCTGTGCTCCTGCAGGTGGTGGGGACGGGCATGCTGGTGTTGTGCATCCTGGCGATCATTGATGGCGGAAACATCGGAGCTCCTAAAGGCGTGGAGCCGCTGGCCATCGGTCTGATCATCATGGCCATCGGCGTGTCCATGGGACTGAACTGTGGATACCCCCTGAACCCCGCCAGAGACCTGGGACCCCGACTGTTCACGGCCGTAGCAGGATGGGGGATGGAGGTGTTCAGGTAACAGCAGAGGAAGACGGATCAGGACTTAATTCATGCCTTGTTTTAATGAAGTTTATTGTGTGATTTCTCTCATGTATCCGGGTTGCATCAAATAAAGGCAGTTATTCTACAGTGTGGTAATGATCAGACAGGTCCTTGGAGAATAGAAGAGTCCAAATATACCATCATTAAAAAAAAAAACCTGTTGGATTAATTAATTAGAACAAAGTCACATAAGATAATGAACCAGGAAAAAAAAGATCTGTAAGGAAGTATCTAATAAATATTACATCTGAAGGAAACACACATTGTTAAGTCAATTATTTTTGTGTTAGGCTTCAAATTAAATTCATAAAATGTAAGCTACAATACAGAAAAATAGCAAAGTGTGTCCACAATGGCATGATGGAAATCATTTTAGAGAGACAAAAAAAAAAAGAAAGAAATATTAATTTTCAGCAATGCATTTCATTAATTAATAACCAACTGTACAATGAAAACAAATACATATATTAATCTAGAAATAAATAGACTAAATTAGACTGTAATTTATCATTTGTTATTTTAATCAGCAATAAAAAGTGGAATATTCTGTCAATATATAGTTCAAATTAAAAAGGGATTTACAAAACAACAGAGGAATGTCAGTAAGTACATCACTTAATAATACATTTATTAATAAATTAATGAATAAATAATGGAATTTAAAATGTATTTGCTTTTTATAAATAGAAATAACATAACAGGATTGACAAATTGAATTGAAAATACAGATTTTGATCAGGCATCAATAAATTCTGTAAAAGTCTTATCTGAAATGATAATTTGATGAAGCTGCTGACATGGAGCACAGTGTTATATAATGTCACATGTACTCTACAGATGCAGTCGATGTTTGTGAATGATCCAGTGAGGCTCCAGTGACCTGCAGTGACCTGCAGTGACCTGCAGTGGTTTGACTGTCAGAGAAGTTTTTTAACTCTTCGTTCTCTTTATCTTCACAGCACTGCAGACTACTGGTGGTGGATCCCCGTGGCGGGGCCCATGGTGGGCGGCGTGGTCGCAGCCGTCATCTACTACCTGCTCGTTGAGATGCACCACCACCGCGATGAGCCCGAGAAGCCCCACGAGGAGGAGGAAGAGGAGGAGGAAGACGAAGAGGACGAGGACAGCAGTCTGAAGGACAAATACGAGATGATCACCATGAGCTAAAAAAAAAAAAAAAAAAAAGACATTAACCTTCAGGACTAACTGGTCCCATTCAGCTGTTTTACTGTCAGTCAGGTGGAGAACAGCCACTCTTCCTCTTCTGATTGACTTTATGCTCTGCAGAAACAAGCTTCTCAGCTCAGTGATGCAACATTAGGACGCTCATGGGTCAAAACAAAAAGTAAAATTAATTAGGAAACGTCTTAGATAGAAAAACTGCAACTAATTAAAGGGATAATTCAGAGATTTTGAAGTGAGATTGTCTGAAATACTCCATAGTCAGTGTATTACCAACAGTAGACTACAGTTGACATGCCACCAGACTGGAAGAAGCTAAGCAATGTACTGCTGTGGACGGGGTCAGTCCCCAAAAAATCAAGATCAGTTTAAATCTAAGCTATATTCATAATATTTCCATGGTTTTCCCTTGCCATCAGACAGCCTTTTTGAAGGGGAAATTGGTTGTAGCTCTCTCTCCACAGCCACCAGACTCCATTAGCAAAAACAGTAATTTTACCTCACAGAACACAGGAGTTGCTGCCTCGATCTGTGAGTTTGTTTGTGTTGGTGAGTGACTTCTGTGTTTTAAAGTGTTAGTTTGGAGTCACCAAAGCCACAGAATAACACAGACAAACTATCCGATCGAGGCAGTGGTACACCACTGGCCTGCAGGCCCTGTGAGGCAAAATTACTGTTTTTGTCAATGGAGTTTGGTTGGTTTGGAGAGAGCGATATTTAGCTTATATAACAGGGGTTTCCTGTATATACCGCATACACTTAAACTGATACAGATCTGTTAGTTGGCTAAAATGCATTTGCTGCTAAGTCTGTCCACAGCAGTGCATCACTCATCTTCCTACAGCAGTACTCCCATGTGCTCCTCTAAGCTGGGGGTGTGCCAACCACCATCTACTATAGGTGATACACTCATACAAGCCCACTTCAAAAACTCAAACTATCCCTTTAAACACTACGGGTACTTTTTTTTTGGTCTGTGCTGTGGGTAGAAATACAGCAAACAAGCAAAATGTTGCACCGTCTTTGTAAAATACTGAACCCATCATTCAAACCAATACTGGACTGTCTCCTTTGCTATTTAACTTTTTATGTTTCATGTTTCATAAATGTTATCGCTTCACAGTGTTCTGACTTTTCGTATATGTTGTAAATATTGTATTATAGATATTAGATGAAATATGCCCTTTATTTGGCTGTGTTCACTTGGTACTGGACTAATAGTTTCACATGTCACCTTTTAGGTTTGCTCCCATTTTCTTCAGTGGTTGTGATGATATTATCTGTATATTCACTTAAAACTTTTTGTTCTGTTTTTATTTTGTTTTAACTATATTTTCTTCTTTTGCAAACTGCAAGGAATCCTCCTTCCCGTTCATTATTAACATTGTGTTGTTTTGTCTACATTAAAGTTTCTACAAATATCAATCTCATAAGAGAATATTTCACTTCAAAATCGTAGCGACTTCATCATCTACTGCATTTATCACTTTATTTGTTGATGTAATTTTCCTCTCAGCATTTAAACCATGTATCATCCTTTAAATTGCTGCGTAGACTTTAATACTCTACATGATGAAGTGAAAGAGGGCAGCAACACCAGACATGAATCTTTTCACCAGCAGACGAGTGCGTTTATTAGTCTTGATTGAGCTCCTTCACCGACGCAAGAGATGCATCATTTGCGTTCGGTTGTCAGGATTGCAGAGGATGATTACACCTCACTGTGTCAGCTCCGAGCATTATGATGTAAAATATTTCCTTCGCCGTCTTAATGTCCTTGAATATATCAAAGTTGATCCGAGTCACAGGTGAAGGTCTGATTTCAACTCCAGCAGGACGGTCAGGCGGGCGACTCCACTCTAAGAGAGCAAAAGTGAGGAGGTGTAAGGTAACCTTTCCAGGGAGACTCCTCACACCTATGTCAACCTTTGACTTGAGTAAAAGCATCAGTACCACAATTCAGATTTTACTCTGCAACATGTAAAAGTCCTGAATTTAAACGTTTACTTAAAGATCCCCTCTAGACTCCACATTGAACTATGAACATGTATTTTTTGCTCATTATTTGATAGTCATGATTTCAGAAAATCCTGCTCTGTGCAGACCTTAAAACAGAGAAACTTTGTCCCTTAAACCTGCTACAAGGAGTTCTTAACTAGTTATGACACAGTCTCAAGTTAATATTAATGCCTCTATGTGACTTACACAAGCAAACAAGATCATCAGCGAAATGATTCATACACACATATATATAGCTGTAAAGTTATTCTTAGTGTCTGCCATCAGGTCTGATTCTCCTTGAAATCATTTGAAATGATTCACACCGACTAGAACGGTAAACATGTTGACATTTTCCCAGACACAGTTACAGTTACAACAGCATGTTAGCCATTTAAAAAGAAGCAGGTGGAGATTTTTCTTTAGGTCACTTCATCTTTTATGCTCTATTTTATGGTTATTGCATTGAAAACCCTACTGTTTTTGAGAGTTTGAAATCATACATCCAGTGTCAGACTTTCATATTCATCAGTCTGCGCATTCAAAGCCAAACATCCAAGTGGAGCAACAATAAGCAAAATATCAGCTGCATCGTGCCAAAGTATCACAAGTAAAAGTATTAATTTAGCAAAGTGACCCAATAATGTGTTATATTATTATACATAATGCATTAGTGGATAATTGTTGCAGATTATTATTGCCTCTCTTTGAGCGCTGCAGGGTGAGTTTATGTGACACCAGCCTGAGGATCAAAGTGCAGATCACAGTATCGTTCATGTCAGTTTGTCATGTATACATTGCATGACTGCATACATGGAGCAAAGAGGAAAATCAGTTTGTATAGACCGACTCGCTGCTCAATAACGATGCATGTGCAGGTGCATGTGAGCCTCGTCTCTCACCTACAGTACAGACCAGGATCTGAACGACGTCACTGTGCTGATTCAGCCTGATCTGAAGAAGCACTGACAGGCCTCTGCAGCGTAAAAAAGGAAGAAAAGTCTTCTGAGAACTGGGTCTGTAAAAATGCATCCCTCCTCTCTGTGAGATCACATGGACACACCAAACAAGCTCAATATGAGGAATGCTGTTTAAAGTCGGAACAGCGAATTGACCTCACTCTGTTACATTAGATTACATTTATTTAGCTGATGATTTTATCCAAAGCGACTCACAATAAGGGCATTCAACCAAGGACTCAACCCACATCAACACCATCAAATATTCTGAACTGATTCAAGTGATTCAAGAGATTTTTTTTGTTTTGTTTTCACTTTTGTTTTTTATGCACCATGGCACAGTCAGAACAGATGCTGCAGATATCAGTCCTGTCCAGGATGTAGGACGTAGGATGGATCTGCACCTGGGGAGGATTAATCCACAGGCTGAGGCTGCAGCAAAGGGGCCCCACGTGTGCAAGGGCATGGGCATTTGTGTTGTTAATTGTATTATTTTTTAATATATAGTTTTTCTCGTGGGTTTGTTGCATTTATGAATGTTTTGTATATTGTTTGGACCCAAGTGTTTAAATAACTAACTGGTTCATAAGGTCAATTTGGTTTTCAAAAGCAACAAGCTTTTACCAGCATACAAATGTACTGTGAATCTTTTTTTCTGTAGCCTTGCTGTTGCGTAGTAAAGACTGTCTCAATGAGAGTGTGTATGCTTGTGCACCCTGAGTGTGTGCCTGTAGGCCATGAAATATTTCCAGTGCACTGCTCTCTGGTGTCTTGGTTCGGCAGCCACTGATAGCCGGTGCAGGCTGCGGAGTAATGTGGATCGAAGACCAGTTGGTGTAGAAAGACGAGGGGATCTAGAACAGCACCCTGAGGGACACCGAGGATACAAGGTTTAAAAACAGATGTAGGTTGTTTTAATAAAAGCAAAATATACAGCAAGAAATGATAATAACAGATGGGGATTCCTCCATCTGGCGGGACATTGCAATGATAATGTACTACATTCAAATTTCAGTACCTTTTCAGTAGCCTTCTGATGATTTCTGATATTTTGCTGTACAATATGGCACAATGCCACAGCTCATCGGCCACAGTTGTCATTTCATGACAGATCGCCTGTAGTTTGCTCTGTAAAAGACATCCTCTGGCTGCGTAAGTGAGAATTTGACCTGTCCTAGTCCCTGAATCAAACACACCTACACTTTTACTCAGTGTCAGCTCACTTAGACCCATACGAGATTCCAGACTCAGACTGTGATCATTTCATCTGATGTGGTGGAACAAATTGTTAAAAGCAGTTTTAGTTCAACAAGCTTTTATTTTTTAGAGTAGTTAAGATGTGACATAGGCACAACTTTGCTGAAATACAGTTTTAAAGTATTTTCCCCATCGCTGCTGTCTGAATGGAGGAGCCTTAATAATCCAAGTGAGCATTATCTGATCCTGGACAATAAAGTGGGAGTTATATTCTTTGCTGCCACTGTTTCCATCCTTTGTTTTGTGAGTCTTCAGGGTCAGCTGCCAGTCAGTTCAGTCTGGGCCTGTGCCACTTTTACAATCATGCTTTGTCACCGCATGGAAAGACAAAAGATGCTGCTCGCTTATCGGCTGTGACGTCAGCTCCTGAAACTCTAAATGTGGAGTATTGACCAGGGTCAGGGACATTGTCCTCTCTGCTGGGACACTGAGTGACATCAGCTTAGCAAAAACTGTGAGAAAATGGCAACAATCTAACAATATAAACGCGCCGGAACACAACTCACCGCCTGTGTTTTCTATGTGTCTGTGTTGTTGTGGGTGACTGCGCTCGTTCATGTCACAACCAGCGACTGCGGCTGAGGATCCACATTGAAAATCAATAGCAGGCCACATTCCACTGCATGTGCTAATGTCTGCTTCCAGGATCCGACATACACTTTCCTATGATTGTTACATCATCAAACACACTCATGAGGAAAAAGTCATCGATAAGTAGAGCCAGTGAATAATAAAGTTTGCAACAAAACATATGGATTATACTTTGAATAAAAAAAGAGGGGAAAACAGTGCCTTGGATTTGTGTTTTCTTCTGCCAACTTTACTCAAATAAACAGAGCATTATTTAGCACGTGATATTTGAGTTAGTTGAGTTTTTCGATTGCTGAAAGACTCTTTACTCTGAGTCATGAGGCTTTGTGCTGATGTTGACTCCAAAACCTCTGGTCCCCAGAACTTCACCCACAGCAGCTGCTCCCTCTGCTGTGGACGTCCCTCCACTGCATTCAGCACAATGAAAAAATTCACTTAACAACAATACTGAGAGGAATTTACCACAATAAATTATGTACTCAGTGCACAGCTTCCACAACAGGTATCAGATCAACATCAGATTTTTGCAGTTTCTTAATTCTGCTACTGTTCATCTGAATCCAACATGAAGATCTCTTCTTTAAAACTCACACTTTATTATCACACTTAATTCAAAGGATGTTTATTAGTAGTCATATACATGCATACACCAATGCAAACAAAACAAGTTGTAAGTCATTTTTGTAAAATCTGGTATTAAAAAATTGGTCTTATCCTGTAAATGTTTCTTTAAATATATATTGTGCTCTTGGATGATGACAGTATTGTCACAGTTGAAGGCAGACCAGCCATGCACTGTGATGTTGTTCTTCTTTTCTTCTTTTAAAGACAAAATAATGTTTAAATTTCCACCCAGTGAAACATTTTTTCACTGGAGGCTGTGATAATGAACCGACTGTAGGAGTAGATGGTGTCACTGAGACCAGACTGGTGCTGTGAGACTTGTCGAACGTTGCCATTTGTGCACACAGCACGTGGTAGTATACTGTTTTTTATGTCAAAATGTATTTTAGTTGTAATCCTGCTATTTCATCCCAATTTTACTAAATGTAACTGTAATCTGATTACATCTTTGCATAATCCCATTGTAATCTATTACTGCCCGGGCCTGATTATAGATACAGAAGCGTAATCGTCCACACACACGGATTCATCCTCGATTTATTTATGAGGCAAGTTGTTAGTCAGACTTTCCTCAGACATCACAAAAAATCCAGCAGTGAAAAGATACTGACAGTTGGTGCTCGGGGATTTCTGGGTGAAAGCCTGCCTCAATAAATGAACTGAATGAAAATGAAAATATTGCACAGATGCTTTTCTTAGCTCCAGCAGCTCCAGCAAGCATTCATTTGGTGAGTAGCGAGAGACACTGCAAAACCATCAAAATTTAAACTCTCAGTTCCTAGTAAAGATCAAGGTCTAAAAAACACTGAAACTTGCAATAATGCAACTCAATAACATCTTTTTGTATACCTTCCTTACTACCAACATATTTCAAACTGCACAACGCTGGTTTGTAATGCAGGTTTTGTGTTTTACATTTCAAGTTTCAAGCCCGATCTGAAGCAACTCTACTAACATCATCAGGGTTATTTTCTCCTCCAGAGCCCCGGAGGACATTATGCAACAGGCTGAGTAGTACTCCTTGCGATGAGTAATGTCCATATGTAAAATGTGTGGAGTGCCCTTTTAAATTCCTCTGCACTGAACCTCTACACACGCACACACACACACACACACACACACACACACACACACACAGAGAGAGAGAAACTGCAGCAAAGGAACAGAAGAAGCCAAACAGAGCACACATTACAGACAGTAAACAGGGGTCTATTTTATTTTGAACGAGTCTTTTAATTAATGCATTTCAAGTACTCCAAAAATTACATCTCTTTGCACAATACAATTTGAATTTTTTTTTTTTTTAGTAAAAATGTTCAAAGTGAACAAAAATTTCCGATACTGTATAAAACACAGTGAACATTAAAATCAGACAGTAGTATTACTTTTTAATCTTGTGTTCTTTCGGCCTACATCACCTACAACATTTCAACTCAATTTGGACATTTTCAGTGCACGTTTATCTAAAAACTTTTACCAAGACTACGAAATTAAAAAGAAAGTAAATTTACAGGCATTATTCTTCTGCTCGTCTACCCAAACCATGCCACAGGATAACGAAGACAAAAATGAGAATGTAACATTAACTCCATCACCCTGAATTGTTTTTAACCATTGATGATGGCAGAGAAAAAGTATCATAAGCAAACTCCATTTCAACTAGCACATAGAAGAACATAAATAACTTAGAAGAAAAGGAAAGTTTGTCACATATGAACATCTTTGAACAATTTACTCTGGAATTAGAATACAAAAAATGAAACAGATGTATCAAAATGTAATTTTTCATCTTCAAATGAAATGCAAATTTTCGAAGTACTGTACAAGTTTACATGTAAATTCTCCAGGCTTTTAACGGGTTGTGATCCGGCCTGGAAGATGAAATTTA
Source organism: Lutjanus erythropterus (assembly GCF_056507025.1). Taxonomy (NCBI): domain Eukaryota; kingdom Metazoa; phylum Chordata; class Actinopteri; order Lutjaniformes; family Lutjanidae; genus Lutjanus; species Lutjanus erythropterus. The sequence continues at coordinate 33,606,989 of NC_139329.1, forward strand.
AAAAGAGCTCCATTTTTGTACAGACATGAGAAGTTAGACCAACCGCCGACCTGCCTAGTTCATCTGCCATGTGAAAGAAACAGTTAGCTGTGAGACACGTTGGGTTTTTTTTTTTAAATGTCCCCTCCAGAGCACATGTGTGATTACCGAAACTGTCAGTGTTGTATATTAGCTGTAATTAATATTGCATGCATTTAGAAATGACAATGCCAGGAGAACATGAAGTCAGAGCACAAGCAACTGAACTTCGCAGAATGTATGATGCAAAATTCCAGAGCTGTTTGTTTTTGTCTGTGCCAAACTTTTCACTCACTTCTAAAATCCTACTTGTGGGTGAAATGTTTGCACACATCAGGGGTGTCACAATTTCAACATTAAACTGATCGAATATCAGGAATCAGGAGGCCAGTATTTGCTGTTCTCTCCACCTCCGCCTACTTGCTGCGTCCATGCATGTGTTCGGAGAAAAAACACTTAAAAGATGATGCAGCGTCGCCGTTATATCACACTTTTATGTCACAATATTTTGACAAGAATTTGAAAATGTAAATGGAATAAAACCAGTGATCTGCTCACCTTTTCAAGTCAAAACAAAAAATTAAAAAAGCTAATCGAATCACGGATTTGGAGGATCGTGACACCCCTACGAAACACAACAAACAAATCCTTGGATTTTGCACAACATATCATGACCAAATTATCAAATCCTTCATAGTGTTATCATGTTATCATTTCCCTAAATGCCCCTCATGCTGTGCTGCAGCGATGGGAGGAAGAAAACACCTGAGGTCAACCATCTCCTTCATTTCTTCCGTTTAAAGTGGCTCCAGATACTGCTTGTATTTTATAAAACTTGCGCACAAAGACCAGCTGTATAAAGTGTTATGGCACGCTGATGTAAACTGCACTCATGAGCTCTTAAGGGGATTCAGTCCATTAAGAAATCTGACCGGGAGGATAACTGCAGGTGAGTTTTGGAGAAAAAAAAATCAATAAAAAACAATAAAAACAACAAAAAAGAGCCGCTTGTCTCCTGTGAAACTGGTGAACACTGAAGAATGTGTGAATAGTGTGACAATACTGCTGCTCCGTCCACTTGTTTTAAGACTAACATTAATAGCTGTCAAAGAAAAATAGTGTTGAGTGACATACAAATATTACAGACCTTGGTCAATTAATAGTCACATTTAATAAATGTGTCTGCATGCCCACATTGAAAAGTTCTTAGATTCGCTATCTGAAGAATAATAGAATGATTTAATCTTACAATTTTTTTTTTTGTTGTTTTTGTACATCCACACCGGAGTCGTTTTTAAATTTATTTCCACACTCATGTAAACTAACATCATGATACACTCTCACTTCTAAACTAAGCCACAGCAGCCTTCACTTTCCCTTGTCTTCATATCTGATCAGGTAGAATCATCATCAGCTCCAGTTAGTGGTTATTCATTCTTCATTATCAAAAACAAAATCAATAAAGACAATAAAAGGTGTATCAAACTAGGTGATCTTCCCTTTCTGTTCCCATGACTCTGCACCTCATCTAGCTTGTTACACGACATGAGCAAAACAGGTTAGCAAGACAATAAAAAACAAAACAAAAGAAAAGATGAACAAGGTGAACAAAGAAGGCCTGAAAAGTGGGATATGGTGACCTTGTTGTTCAAAATCTAGCAATCTAACGTATGTGAAAGAGATCCACCTGATTGGACGACCGCGCGGAGAACCCGATGGCGTCAAATCCTCGACAGCGGCGTCCAAGGAACTCATCACAACCATCATTCCTTCAGTTATGTGTTAAGAGTCCTGAGAGCACTAACCGAAAAAATCAAAAGAAAAAAAGTGAAGAATTACACATTTACAGTAGAAGAAATAGTTTGTTTTCACTTATGATACACTAAATATGTACAGTCACATGCAGAAGACTGTCTGCACGAGAGACCGGAGCCTGTGTCTTTTGCCGTTTGACATGTGTAAATCACAAAAAGTGCCGCAAAAATCCCCACTGAGTGTCTCTCAATCCTGGCTAGGATGGCGAAAAGAAAAGCACGAAACAATTCACCAGCAGCCACGGGCGTGTCACTCAAGAAGACGTTGCAATAGAACAAAAAACACATCACAGAATGTACTAAAGCTACACATGATTCCTTAACTCCTTGGCACTCCTTAAAAAGAAAAAAAAAAGGTGGAAAAAGATGCTAGATCACACTGCATTGGAAATGGCTGATGGTCGAGTCCACTCCACAAAGAGCCAATAAAGTTGTTGGATAGTGTTTTTCTCTTTTTCACGTGTCTGTTTTGTCTGTCGATGGAGGATATGATGATGAGTAACAACCATGTCAGGCTTTTCTTTGGATGGAGTGATGCTTTTGTTTCCCACTGTAGGCACAAGGAGGAGCCAAGGCATTGGGGGGAGGGGGGCGGGAAGCAGGGTCTCAGCGTCTCATCTGGCCCATCTGATAGTTCTCTCTGGGCTGACGGTGGTGCCTCTGGGGCTGCGCCTGCCGCTGAGGCTGCCTCTGGGGTTGCCGTTGACCGCCGTGCCCGCCGTGGCCACCGTGCCCGCCGTGTCCGCCGTGCCCGCCGTGTCCGTGCGGGTGCTGAGACTGGTGCTGCACCTGGGAGCTAGCGTGCTGCTGCGCTCGCCGCCTCTTCAAAGTGCCTGTTAGGAGGAGAGAAACAGTTAATTAAGCTTGTCCAAAGACGGACAGACAGACTGTAGGTTTACTCCAGACTAAACTGCACCTACTGACACTCCGCTACTCCTGCACACAGTGAAATAACAACAATCCTGTTTACTGCATGTCACACTGTGAGAGATGAGTCTGTTAGATTCGTGGTCACAGTCTGTCAGACTGCACCATATCAATTTGGATTCGTGTCAGATGATATGATGAAAGTCTAGTGAATCGTAGCTCTACAATTTAAACAGAAAATAACAGTTTCAAGCAGACACAGGTCATGAACTTGTGTCATCCTTCTGCACTGCTGTCATATTTTGAAAATGAATGTAAGAATAAAACAAGCTATGGCAGGGTTTTCCAGTGGGGTGCGCCAGCTACCTCCTAAGAGTGTGCGAGAGGAAAAATGTAATGTGGTGTCACGGTCTTATTTTAATATTCTTATTAATACTACTTGGTTACTGGAAGGAGTGAGAGACAGTCTCCATAGGAAATTTATCACCCCATTCTGGACATTTCCATATCGCTGGTTTTTAAAGGATGGGCTTTGTTTCTCATGGCTGAACCAGTTTGATGGTAAAAAGTGTAATGGTTGTAAACTGTATGTGTTTGTGTTCTACATTAGGCTGCTTCTTGAGTTTTTGTCATAATGGCGGAGTGTGAGCAACTGCAGGTGAATACGCTGGCTTAACAGCTAGAGTGTGGAACCACTTTTCTATGAAGCTGAGGGGAAAAGACACCTGGAAATGAGCCACACTGTATGCGAGTTGTGTCTAAATTAAACAAAAAACACTGCGAACACAACAAACATGAGAAACCACATTTCCATGTTTCCTACTTAAGTGAATACTGATCAGGCATCTCTCTCTCTCTCTCTCTTTCTCTCTCTCTCTCTCTCGCTCTCTCTCTGTGTCTTCAATCAGTGGGAGAGCATATTGTTTCTGTTTCTATGTATGTCTCATTCTCTGTTACTTACGTGGGAGATCGTGTGCAACTTTATTGCAATTTAATTCAAATCACTGCAATATCTTTAATAGCATCTTAATACTCCGCCTTTGCCATGGCAACGGCTATAAATAGGCTATATCACTTTTTTTTTTTGAAGGTGTGGGGGATTGGGGGTGCATCAGCCTGGTTGGGAAGAGCTATGGCTATGGTGCTGGTACTTCTATGCTTCTAAAAACCTCATAAGAGGAGAGTGTAGATCCACTAAAGGAAGAGGAGAGCAACATAACTAACGGTGTTCAGTATTCTCCCTCATTTCAAGTCATATTCCAAACTGCTGGTTTGTAAACGTAGGCCATGGCAGCAGTGAGACTGTAGCATTTTGATCCTGCATTGACTAACAATGTATTAACACTGAGTTTGGACGCAGCCTACTTTGGTTGCTGAAGGTCTACGTATATCGGCCGTCTCACAGTGTGACTCAGGACCAGCAGTTTTGTTTGATGATCAAAGATTGTCGTCTCTGCAGCAGCCCAAAATCACAGTGTATAGGGGCTTTAACCAGCATGACAATAACGCAGACGTCACTCCAGGACTCAACGTCTCTTCATTTAATTCGCACCAAAGTAAAAAAAAAATGCCTGTTATAATAGGGAAAGATCCAGAAATAGAAAAAAAGAAGTGTAGAAAAAATATTACAGCAATAAATCAATCCTATACCACTGGTGTATATGTATGCGTGTGGTAAATCTGCTTTTCAGCCTGTGTGAGGATGCCAGCTTCAGTTTCTCTGGGAGTATAATTTGGGCCTAAATTAAAAGATTGTGCTGAAAGGTGAAGCCTTTCAGGAAAGAGCTTCATTAACACTGCGACTGCTGTAATCCCAGAAGTGTTTACACTGCAGGAGGTGCAACATTTTGTGAAGGCAAAGTGTTTATCAAAATACCTTTTTAAATTAAGTAACGCCATGCTGAAGAGATTTTCTGGTCTGCACATCATATTTTACTTTCTAATTAAGAGAACATCTTTGTTTGGTGGAGATCCCTGCAAAAATCTCACCTTAATCATTTTAATGTTTTTAATGAAAATGAGAATAATGATGTATGATACAACATCAGTCAAAATAATTGCTAACAGACTTTTTTTTTTAAATGTTCAGCCTTACTGGTCATCATATCTATTCATTTGTTTTGAATTCTGCCTGATGTTTTTATTTTTTGAGGCATGTAAACATCTTAAACAGATACATATTCTTTCTTTTTTTCAAACTATGCAACCAGGACATTTTATTTTCAGGGGATGGACACAATATCACGAACAACGTCAACACGACGACACTGCAGTTACAAATAAACAACAAGCTTCAGTGCAGCGGTGTGATACATCACTCAAACACATGAATTCAAACATGCTTTATCAGGCAAACGTCTAGATTTTTACGAATAAATATATATAAGATATTTTATTTGGTCAGAATAACTTTCTTTGTGGATCTCTTGACTCACCTGGAAGTGGTTTGGGAGGGGGGAGTTTGGGGTTACTGCTCGGTGTGTGCACACTACAGATCTTAATGAAGCCGGCCATGAGCATGATGAGGGCGATACCCATCAATAACACTGCCCACCAATGGGCCTGCAGAAGAGAATGAAGCACAATCAACACAAAACACCTCATAACAATGATGAACTAATCAACCAATCAGAATCAAGAAGCTGATACGTACCACAATCCACTCTGCAATGTTCTCGTAGAGCTCTGGGTTGAAGATGGCCTTCTTCAGCCTCGCCAGCGGTCCATCTGCATCCACCAGACGGCACTTCATGAACACGTCACAGTAGCCCTTGAAGTCGTTGCAGGGCGAGCCGGCCGGCAGCGTGGTCACCTTCTTATTGAAGAAACGAGCCAGACGCTCCGATCCAGTGCTGCTGCACGTGTTGGGATTCACTGAGGAGAAGAATCATGGATGGTCAACATAATTCAATGACTCTCAACCTACAATAGGTGGGGGAATAAAAAGCGAATGACTCACTCTTCTCCATGCAGCACACGTGGCAGAGCTCAGTCTCGTCTTTGCCATCTTGGCTGGCACAGGTGCACGCCTCGAGTCCATACTTCTCACAGATGGAGCCGGAGCAGCCCTGCGGGGGCGGAGCATGAGGACAGGCGAGATCACAAACTGACTGGTATGAATGTGAAGTTGCTATAACAACCACTTCACCCAGTTGTTAAGTGTTCACAGGGTTGCTTCACCTTTTCCAAAGTCAAATTCAAACAGTTTTCAAGAATTTTCAAGGTGCACTTCAAGCTTTTCCAGCATATTACAGCTACTGAAGATTACACGGTTTAAATACATACACTCAAAATGATTATTTCACTCAATCAGATGTCAAGGTGCAATAAACAACCAAAATAAGTTTCATGATAGAATTCTACATAAGGGTGACAAAGTGAAGGAAAACATGACAATCTCAACTATTTAATGTTTCAAAATGTGCAACCTGTCTTTAAGCATCCTAAAAAACCTGGCTGAGCCAAATCCTGATTTATTTTATTTCTAAAAATCTAGAACGTGAACTATTCAGTCAGGCTGCCAATTATTTTGAAAGTAGGGCTGCAACTAACATATGTATAAAATATATATTAAAAAAAAAGAAGTGTAGAAATTACACCACAAAACAGTCCAAAGTGATGTCTTGAAATTGTATGTTTTGCTGAAGCAACAGTCCGAAACTCAAAGACTCTTCATTTACTACCATAAATGACCAAGAAAAGAAACAGATCCTTACACTTAAAAAGCTGGAACCAACTAAACTAAATAACATTTTTGCTTATTATTGCATTATTACTTATTTTCTTTCCATTAACTAAGTGATGAATCATTGCAGCACTATATGGAGGTAATGACACTGCAATTTCAAGCGGTTTAAAGCACTTTATCCAAAATGCAAGCACTTTCCTAATCTTAAAAACATTAAAATCCAAGTTTTTTCAAGGATTTGTTCTGTCTTCAGGTACTCACCCCGTTGAGGCAGACTTGAGTCTCTCCATGGCAGGCAGTGAAGTTGGCCTTGGGCTCAGACGTGGGGCACTGGGCACTGACTCCGTTACACATGCCTTGGTGAGCGCACTCTGACTCCTCTCTGCACTTCTCGTTACGACCCTTGTAAGTGCACTCAGCAGTACAACAGGGACCCTGGCTGGGACTGGTGGGAAAAGAGAAGCAAGTGCTCAGTCGAGGATTATCACAAATGAGCTGGCAGATCTTCCTTATGCAACATGAAAATGTTCCGGCAGAAAGAAGCTGAAAGAGAACATCTACCTGCAGACTTTGTTGGGCTTTAATTTGCACTTCTTGTTGTCAGGCTGGTTGGCGTCGTAGCAGCACTGGTCTCTGCACTGATCACTGTAGCCACAGTCGCACTCCTCCCCTGGCTCCACCAGGCCGTTACCACAGATGGGCTGGCCAGACTCTGTTTGGGGAAGAAAAAAAAATAAACATTGAGACCAGTCCTCCAAAACTGGAACATGTTTCATACTTTGACTTCTTGTACTGAGGGCTAAAAGTGTTTGACAAATCGGACATTTACTATAAAAACTGTCATCACAAAAACCAAACAAATATTGTTCTGAAGAGAATGCTGCAATAAGCAGGGAGACAAAATCAAAGCGTTCAAAAAGAGACAGACCCTTGAGATATCTGAATGCAAGATTATGCTCAAACAATTCTTTTTGTCAGTTTGTTTGAGGAAAAACAAAAGCGTAAAGCAGTACGGGTGTACTGAGACAGATACTGGCTTCCAGCACTAATGTATCAGCTAATACGGATATGCACGAGACGATGAACAGCATGTACAAAACAAATTAAGCTTTTTAGGCACGCCAATCATTAAGAAATTGAGTGAAAAGAATGTTTTTGTTATTGTACTGATTTGACAGTTATGACACTTGCAAACAGAAAGAATAAATTTAAAAATTCCATGATCAAATACTGTCAGTCAAAATAACACTGGTCTAATGCCAAAGATTGCCTCTGAAAGCCGATACCAGCCGGTATGTTGATGTATCTCTAGATGCCTGACTGGGTTCACTAATTAAGGCAGTGGGGTTAAAATCTCTCCCGCTCATCAGTAAAGGGAAAGCAGCATCAGAATAATACTGTGGTTTGAATTTACTGGGTACCCCGAGGGTTCTCAAAGTTAAAATTAAAACTGTTTTAATACCACAAATAATTATTTACCATTTAGGGTTACAACGACACCTGCTCATGCTGAGGCTAAGAGCTAACTTAGCTTGTTAGTAACAAGATGTAGGATGTTTAATTTTCTTAAATGACAACTGACAGATTAAACCCAGAGTCTGCACACATCCCACTGACATGAGCATAAAGCAACTGATGTAAACAGTTTCTGGACTGTCGTATTATCCAAGTCACAGCAAAAAGAGTAAATTGTAACTTAAAACACACGGAAAAATGTTTTATACAATTGAAGAGTATCAAAGATGTGACAAGGATAAGAAAAAGACCTTTGCAAATGAAATTCAATACTTTTAAAGGTCTTAAATATTAAATTGCTTTTTCATACTTTTAAGACCCCACAGTTACTCCGATTTAAAAAACAGCTGAACAGTGAAGATGAAATTCCTAGGTTGGACAAAAACAGGAAAACGTACCGACAAAACAGTTGCTTCTCTTTTTCTCCAGCACCTGGCTGATGTTGCGTACACTACAGATGGAGAACTTATTGTTGTTGAGCTTGTCTCCTGACGTAGCTCTTGCATACATGATATAATTGCCCTTCTCCTTCTTGTCTTGGCTCTTGGATTCTCCTGGGGTGCACTCAGATCCAGAGTCATGCTAAGATAGAGAGGAAAAAAGAAAATCACAGGTTAAAAGAGGAAGGGACAAAGTGTATGAGCTTATTAAATTCCTTCTCCCGTGCATAAATGTGGCACATCTAAGTAACTCACCGGGGAGCCGAAGTTGTGTCCTACTTCATGTGCAAAAGTGATATGGGAGACTTTTGGAGGTACGTGGGAGGCATAGTTCTGTACAGTGATTATACCAGTGTTGAGAGACTTCTTTTTTCCATCTGAGTACAGCTTGCTTTTTTCACAGATGCCTCCGGAGCTCCCTGGGAATGAAACACACAAGTTGGAACGAACCTTCCAAACCACAGTCACAGAAAGTGGAGGATTTTGCTCACTGAAGAAGGAGAATCTGATTAATGTCATGACAATTTTCCAATTAAACGCCCACATGACATAGTGCCTTACGTCAAAATATAATGAGCTGAATTTATCAACATGTTTACATGTTAAATTTAAACTTTGTTTGTCATTGCCGGCAGGAGACACATAACCTCCCACAGTAAATTAAAGATTTCAAGAGTGCAATATTTTCAGTTAAAACTTTAAATTAAGAATGTGGCACAGAATACTTCAGCACATCAGTAAACGAGTGAAATGAAACCTTTGGGAATCTTCACATCTGCATATTGCCTGAGTTTGAAGCTGCAGTTGGTTCTCATAACAGTCTGAATCAATCAGCATTTGAATTCCTTTTTCTTGTTGTAGCTGCAATGTACAATGCAAACAAGATGATTAACTTGTACTGCAAATCACTGGTGCTTTCCTGGAATAATCTTATTCAGCCAAAATAGGGTGCCCCTGCTGATAATGTGCCCACAGCCCAGGGGTGGGCGGCATACTGGTGATGTCACTGTCACTGGTGTTATGTTTTCACCCACAACATGGAATTTGCAATGCTGTTGTTACCATAATAAATGTTTTAGCATGTGGAAAGTAATATGCTTCACTGAGGCTACAATAACATGCAGGTAGGTGCGGATACTCATAAAACTCCAGTTAACGTGTGGATGGTAATGTCAGAACAGAACCAACATCTGTTGCACACTTAAGTCATCATTTACCACCATCCAAGGACAGGAAGACCCAGGATTGACTATATTTTTTTAAAGCAGCAACACAACTTCTTGATTTCAGCTCAGCTTTTGACACCATCGCCCCCATAAAGCTGACTGGCAAACCAAACACACAACCAAACGTCCTCACAACTAGACCCCAGACAGTTGGGAATGGCGGTCTCACCTCCTCCACTCAAGTGCTCATCACCGGAGCCCCCCAGGGCTGTGTGCTCAGCCCCCTCCTATTCACACCCATGACTGCCGCCTCTGACAGGGAGGAAACTCTATCGTGAAGTTCACAGATGGCACAACCATCATCGGCCGAATTTTTAAAAAATGTTTATACTTCATATCAGGAGGAAATCAACAGTCTTGCAGAGTGTTGCGCAGAAAACAACCTAATGCTCAACATCAGCAAAAGCAAGGAGCTGATTGTTTATTTTTGGGAGAAAGGAGGCAAAGACAGCCAGCTCTGTCTACATCAGTGGAGCTGAGGTGGAGCAGGTTTACAGTTTTAGGCTCCTGGGAATGGTAAAGAAGGCTCACAAACATCTGAAGTTCTTGTGAAAACTTAGGAAGGCAAAATTCCCATGCCACGTTCTTGTCAACTTGTGTCAACACAGAAGCAATAGAAAGCATCCTGACAAAGCGGCATCTTGGGATGTCCATGGCTCAGGACAGAAAAACTCTACAGCAGGTCATTAAAATGACTCAGAACATCGTTAGTACCTATCTACTGAGCTTCAGTGAAATCGGGGAGACAAGATGCCTGATCAGAGCCCAGAGGACACTAAAAGACAACACCCACCCCGCCCACAGCCTGTTCACCCTGTTGCCGTCAGACAGGGATACAAAAGTATCCCCTGCTGTATGACCAGACTGAAGAGCAGCTTCTTCCCTCAGGCTGTGAGACTGCTCGATTCATCCTCAGCAGTCCTCCTTCTAAATTAGTTTGTTCTACCTCTACAATCAATCTAAACCAATTAATCCAAGAGGGAACTACAACAAAATCTCATTTTACAGCCTTGTTGTAAATGATAAATAAATCAACTTATAAACTTGTCTGTGTACTACATTTACTATTTTAATTTGGACTGCTTTTCTAATGAGGGCCAGTACACTGAAAGTTTCACTTTAAAACTGAAGCTCAAGGATCGGCTTTCTCTACTGCAAGTTACTGTGTTGTATGTGGCATTAGCATGTTGTGGGTCTGTGGCTACCATCCCTTGTTGTCATCCCTTGTCTTTTTGTTGAACCTCATATTGCCAAATGTTGTTGAGATTCCTGATCCAACCCTCGTCTGACATTGAAAATGACTCACTTTTCATTTACTAATTAATCTACATTATGGAGCAGGCTACTCCACCCAAAACACAGGTAAGCCTATACCTCATTTCCATTCCTATTTAATACACACATTTCACATTTTTTTAAATATATATATATAATTTTTTCCTTTCATAAGAGATGTTCCCTTACATTGCCAATAGTGTGAAAAGAGAATCATGCTTTAAGTAGAGTATCCCCTAGCACTTTTGCAATACTGTGATATAATATTTGTCAACTTGTTAAAAAAAAAAGAACAGGTTTTTTGCACTTGCTGATCACAGATGACATGCTGAGTGTTTTTAGTACCTGAAGGGGCTCCGACCCAGGCCAAACCCAACACCCCGTCATCAAAGTCTCTGTCGGTGAAAACATAGGCCAAGCAGTAGTCGTCATGGTTCTGCTCCGAGTTCAGCTCCAGGAACTTCTCCACCCCGATGTTGGCAAAGCGGAAGGGGTTGGTTCTATCCCTCTCGTCATTGGTGGTGTTTATCTGCACAAGAGGAGGAGGATGAAGAGTTTAAATCCAAATGTAAACTTAAAACAAACACAAGGCTTGAAATCAGTACAAGACTTACCCTGATTCTTTTCACCATGAAGCTGATGTTGCGAATGCCCATGAAGTCTGTGCCCTGATAGATCGCATCAATGGCCTTAACATGACTGGAGATCTGAAAGACAAAGACACAGATTGAATCCATACTGTCTAGAACTATAATGGAGGAAAACACTGAATATGCAGTATACATATAGACTGGAGAGATAAATAATGAGTTGTTTTTTTTACTGTACTCTATTGTGTTTTGTTGACTTCATAGTACTGCAGTGTGGTCTCCTCTACCACAGTCAGCCTCTCTACACTGTGAGCATTCTGCTGCAATGTGAGTGAAAATCGTAGAGTGTGAATGTGAAAAATCATTTTGGTGCACCAGTGATTGACTTCGAGTTCAGACAATGAAGTTGGCAAAATACACAGATTCACAGAGCAAATCTGTTATCTCTCTGCTCTCATTAGCAAAGAGCAGTGTATAAACACTCAGCAGCAGCCTCTCATCTTTTGCTGGTGCAAACAGATGCTTTCGCTGGTTAAACCATCATATCAACGGTCATATCAGCTGTCGCTAATTTATGCTAATTCTATGAGCAACTGGATAACAGGCAAGGTAGTGTCCGTGCTAATGACAAGGATTGTTTGAGTGGGAAAGACTTGCACTCTGCAACACCACTGTAAACGCAGAGTGGACTGAGCCTTTCTGTAGAAAAGGGTAAAAACCTCCCCATTAAACTTTCATTCATATCATATCAATAATTTAAGCTGATTAACTTAATAGTTAATAGAAGCAGGACCTTCAGTATTTGGATCAAGTAGCTCATGAAAAATAGGGTCTGCAAAATTTAGTCATCTGCAGCTGTTATTTCAAGGTGTCAGATATATTAAATCAACATTTAGGTAAATCTGAGCATTAGATTGAACTTGGAATCAACATATCCCCAATAATAGTAACCGTGTTAACACTTTATATAACAAGTTACTCAGTAAATATGACAACACTGTCAGATTGTGTGAAACTATGGTTATTTTGTTAGCGTCTCTGTAGTGTGTGCACAATCATGGACATGTTTACTTGATTCATATTGTATTTGAGGAGCAGTCATGTCTAGCCAGATCTAGCTCCACAGTGCTTAAGTCTGGCTCCATACATTCTGCTACATGAGGGAAAAAATGGTCTGGCTGGTTTGTATTTCTTTAAACCAGTCACAGTCGTCTTGGATGGTGCTAAGCCCAGAATGTAGTGATGGTGCTGTGAGCTTTTGTACGTTCAGTGCGTAGTTCGTTATTTCCACGGCAGTTACACTTTCCCGGATATTTGCTATTTGTTGCTATTTAATTAGTTGTATTTCCACTGTACACACTGTATTGCACTGAGATTTAAATTTCAAACCAGGCATTACTGTGTGCAACCTTAATTTAAAGTGATGATTTTTGTTGTTTTGTTCCTCTGTGGTAAGCATTATGACTCACCCTTTGCACTGAATAAGAGGTGTTATTATTCCACTACTAATTAGCTTTTATACTCTATTAGTTAAAACATGCCTCTCCACCAACATCAGACAAAAATGTTACATACTGACTGTGTAAATCCCCTTCAAACAGCACTACAGCAGCAGCATATGTTAAGTGAGTGACAGTGACTGTGTTTTACCTGAGCAATGACGGCCTCTCTGGTCTTGTAGTACTTGAAGAAGAGGTGGTCAGTCTGGATGAACAGCTGGCAGGTGTTTTTCTCAACCTGGGCCATCCTCTTCTTCCTCAGCAACACGGGTTCATTAGAGCCCGCCTCAGTGTGGAGCTCCTGGTGTGAGCAGCAACCAGAGATGGAGAGTAGGAAATAGACAGTTAAATAAAACATATATATAGCATTTTCAACCAAACAGTGGCTAAATAAGTAATGTTCGGTATTTTTAGGCTGTGGTGTTTCAGCTGGAGCATATTCGTGAACTGCAACTCTGCTGAGGAACATGTACTGTATGTGTCACATACAAGAATATGGTAGGCAAAAGGAAGACATAACAAGAACAAAAGCACATTCAATGTCCAATTAAAGGAATGTTTGGTTTGGGCAAAACATATTGGAAAGAAACATCAATACAGTATATATAGGCGTTAGGTGATTGGACGAATGAACTGGCCATCAGCAATTGGCCGAGTCTTTCAACAATTTTTTTTTTTTGGAACAATTTTTGATATTTTATTTAGTTAATTTTATGATCTAAGAGAGAGAGATGCTACTCAACTACACACTTTCATTCAGTGGCACAGTGCACCCATTTATCTCAAGAAAGAGTGAGAGGAAAACAGCCTGTAGAGCCAGAATATTTTCACATTTAGCTGTGTGAATTTAGGATTTATTTTGAACAAACCAGTGATTGTTGGAACTATGGAAAGAACAAGGTTTTATTGTGCTTTATTTTGTTTCAGTCTTTCAAGTTTGAATGAAGTGTGTTTTGCGACGAATTAACACGGCAATTAAGCTCAGCTTAGTTTGGTTAAAGAGACAAACTTGAATTCAGAGGGTGTACAGTTGTATTTTTCTGTTTAATGAGGAAAAAATATACATTATTTTTATTCTATTTTTTCCCACACTTCTCTAAGCTCTTGTAAATTAATGTAGCTATTATTTAGACATCTTTTTTGTTTGTGCTAATTAATGTTTAACTCAGTAGAAATACAGCATACAAGTTTAATTAGACAAGCTTTCTTGTTTAATATCGTAAACTGTGCATTAATACTAAACTTTCAGCAAAAAGCAACTTTTTTTCCTGTTATTGAGATGAGCTGCTAATTAATTGTGTAGATGTCCATTAATTGAGCTGCGACAGGCCATTCTCACCGGTCAATAAAACTTCTAACTGCACGCAGAGACTTAAAAAAGGCATCCACAGGTATTTCTGACCCTGAAAAAGTAGGACACCGTGAGGGTTTGCTGTGGTGTGTGGTGAAGTTCACCTTGGGTGGCTCCTCTATGGCAGAGGATTGGTACTTCTTCATCCTTTCAAACACGGAGCTATCAGCACAGCCTCCCTCTGGGCCGTACTTGTGCGGGTAGTCTGAGTGAGAGAGGCAGACACAACACTGTTAGGATTATGGGAGACAATGTTAGCTACTTAACCCCCTGAGTCACTCTATTTCTGGCGCTATTCATGATCAGCTAATGGATGTACTTACACGCCACTTGAGCCTAGCTTTGCTATGTGAGCTGTTACTTTCCTGTCGCTCTCATTAGCGATTCCTCTCACATTTTTGTTTAATTTGCCCCTCAGCCACAAACTATATGTACACAGATGATTTCAAATTAGGGGGTGCCAGTGTAGTGAAGTAAGCTTTGTGCTCACTATCAGTACCAACATTGTAAAGACTGCTAAAACGAGCGAGTAGCCTGAGAGAAAGATCGTGTTACTCAGCTAATGAGCACCTCGGGTATCTGTGCTCCCTGGAGGGCGATCACACCAGTCTGCCTTCATCGGCTCAGCTGCCCTAACCTTGCACTCTCCTGTATCATACATTTACATATGCCTGCGTCCAATTACACATACTCCATGATTACAAGGAAATTGCCTGTCAAAGTATTTATGTAGCTGAAGTTGTGAGGGACTCACGGATGTCGTCTTCATGATAGATGACTGAGTGGAAGGGCACGTCTTTTCCCTCCAGGTATCTCTCAGCGGGCTCCACGTAGTAGGTGCCGTGGTAGCTCTGAATGAAGCCCTCAAACTTACCATCCACAATTGCACCATGAGTCAGGGTGCCTTTCTCACCTGGGAATCAAAATACAGACATATAAGCGTCAGAGGATTCAGAAAAGACATATAAAAATAGTCTGAAAAATGCTACAGACAACATCATATATAAAAATGAGTATATAAAAAGGAGGACGGTCTTACCGTAGATTTCTCCAGTGTAGATATGAGAGGTATCATAAGGAATCTCTTCTCCTGAAACATCCACCTTCAAATCTTGGGCAAACAAGGTAGTGTCCCTCTTCATTCGTAAATTAAAATGCCTGCAATAAAAGAAATGAAACTGTGGGCAATAGGAAAAACTAAAGACATTTGAATGTGATGACGCAGGTGGGACAACTGCAATATATATATTGTGAAAAGTTGCTTCTGCAATGTCCCAAAACTGTCTGCTGATATTATTCATGTCACAGAGTGTGAGCCTATAGATCTGGGTGTGGATCTGAATATGGCTTCACTTCAGGAGGTAAGCAGCACTCAGAATGCCTTTGAGAAAAAGGAGAATGCAAATGAAAAGGGAAAAGGGTGAGAAAGGGGGCACGATTTAGGAGAGCGAAAACATCTAAGCTGTTCTGTGTTGCACAAGGGAAACTGCAGTCTTTATCTTGAAACAGAAGGAACTGAAAATCAGGACATCTTGAAACAATGCTGTTTTTTGTTGATCAAACATATGGCAGGGAAACAAAGATGCTACAGTAAACCTTGGGTTTCATATAACACCTACACAGTGCTCTTATTGTATGCTCGTATTGTGGATAAGTTACTGTTCTTTAGGTCAGGCTCAGCAGTTCAAATTAACTGCAAGAAAAACAGAGGTCTTTGTAAAATTAAGATTGGGGGAATATGGTCGAACAAAATCGGCCCTGTACGAGTACAGAACCTACTGGACCACTGTTGTTTTCTGTTATGACTTACGCTCAGGGAAAATGTAAGGTGGATTAAAATTCTACCTGTGAACACAAAAGCAGCAAGCGGAAGGTGGCTGGAGCACTGCAAATTAAATGTAAGAATTTGCGCTGTGTCTCTAGCTTTGTCATGAATTCAAAGAAAAGAAGCTGACATATTCCTGTTTTTCAAAGGAACAGACATCCTCCTTCCATGTGTTTGTTTGCACAGCTCTTATCGTTCTCTTCCCTATTAAGCAGCATCTGAGTTTGGGAACAGCAGGCCCTGCTACGGGCAGGACAAGAAACAGCCTTTGCCAAGCTCCCAGCCAGATGGTCTTGACTTTGTCATGGAGAGAGTATAGACGCTTTCTATCAAACGACACAAAGTCTTCATACATCAGACCAGCACATACATGTACTTGAAGTACAAGGACAAAACGTCACGGCCGCGCCCCCTTTTGGGGAATAGAAAACTCAAGATCACATAGGTATAAATGCAATTAGACAAGATCTATGGTTGAAGCAAATTGTTTTTAGAGATGAGCCGTTAAAATAATCAGAATCGGTACAATACTGGCCACAAATCACTGGATCAGATATTGTGGATGAAAAAAGTATAATCCAATACAATCCATTAACCTAAACTATCACATAAATCGCTTAGCTAAACTTTGAGTGACATGCCATGACGAGAAGTGTCACAAGAAACACAGATGAAATTAATTTTAATTTTAAATGTTTGAATGGTGCTGGCCAATAAAAATGCTGCTAAAACTTTTGAATTTAAAAGTTTAAGTACAACAAAGCATCTGCGTTGTGTAACTGAATCAGGTTCTGGCCTGTGTATTCCTTCCTAGAGCAGAATATTTGTTTCACAGTTTGAGCATGACATTTTTTAGATGGCTAAGATTAAGCAAAGTGTATCCATTAACAGTTATTAATACATTAAACACATAATTATCAACTTAGCTGTTTAAAGAGGGGATAAATGGCATGGGACCGGTATCAGCAGATACTCAGGGTTGCAGTATCGATATCGAATATGAAAATATAATATGGTATCATGCCATCTCTAGTTCTTTTCCCTCGCCCCCCTCCTCCCCAGGCTCAAGGAAGCTGAGGCAGGCTGCAGGAGCACAACACTGTAATTTGATAATAACAAGCGTCAACGAGTCCTGCACTGTCAGTTGATCAGCCGTTTATAACTGTCAATGTAAAGCTAAGCCTGTTAGCCTGAAAACAAAAGCCCACTGCTCCAAAAATACACTCTGCAATTTGAGTTCAGTGACAGCCTGCCAGACTCCATTAACATATTGCTCAGTTTAACTGTTATAGACATCTACTCCCTCTAAACGATTATTGATGATTTCTTAGGACCCATAGACAGACACCTACTCTTTTGTCGAACATTTGACATGATTTGAACTCTAATTAAGGTGAAACAGGCAACCACAAACAGTTACTCCAGTGTGGACTGGAAATTTCAAAGGGAGACGCCACAGCTGTGGTGTTGTTGTCAGAGTATTTCAACTTAGCATGTTTCCTAAACCTCTGATGACACATTACAGCCATTTTATGATTTATTACAGTAAATATATTGCATTTCTCCTTTAATAAATGAAGGCTGATCAGCTGTCATGCTCTTTCAGTCCCCCCCCCCAATCTGTGGATCAATGACCCACCAGTAGCCAGACATTGCTTGTATTGAATTACCAAGTGTTGTCTGTAAATAACCAACCTGTTAGTAGACAACTGATTGATCTGAGCTAGGCTGAAATTTAGTTACGGCTATAATGTAATGTTATGATTGTACTACAGCAGCTGCCAAATCAAGCTAGCTATCTATCATCACCAGCATCGCATAGCTATTTACCACACTCATTCATGTATGATGTGTGCCTCAATCTGAGTGTGAAAAGTCTTGGTTAATAATACCACTGTTTGTAGTTTCTTATTTGGCATAATTTAAATGACAGAGACTAATTCATATTGTCATCAAAAAGAAATTTAAACTGCTGCCAAAATAATTAGCTTTTTCCAGAGCCTTGTACATTCTTACTGCTTTCCTTTGCAGGATGGATGGGGAACCAAACATTGTGATGTTTGTTGTTTTACAACCTGCTACACAGCAGCTTCTCTGCATTTTCCCATTTTTCTCTCATTATGTGAAATGGTGTTTTCTTACCCAAACAGGGGGCACAGGCTTAGTAACTGGTGCTGGATCATGTGATGCCAGTCTGATGTAAAATGCAGGATTACGAACCATGACAATGACTGTATGTATCCATCAATCCATCTTCTATACCTTACGGGGGTTCCCACCCAGTTACAAGTACACAGAAACACCCTGCAAACAGCTGATCCATCACAGGGCTAACTAACGTGCACACGAACATATTATCATTTTCTATTTCACCTGATCTGCATGTATTTACATTGTAGCAGGAAATCAGGACAAACCCAACTGGCGATCCAACTGATAATCACTGTCATTATTGATGATTCTTGCAATCTAATCTTCTATAATAATCGACAATTGTTTGGTCAATGAAATGTCAGTATGTGGTAAAAAGAAAGGCCTGTTACAATTATCTTAATCTCAAAGCAATGCCCTCAGGAAGCTTATTCAGTCCCAAACCCAGAAATGATCATTTTATTGTCACACAAGAAAAATAAAAGCAGCAAACGCTCACAACTGAGAAGCTGGAACAAGGGAATATCTGGTATTTTTGCAAGATAATTCTGTCAGTCAACAAATTTCGTTTGAATGGAGACCATAGAAACTGTACATAAAGAACTAAGGCTTTAAAATCTGTCCTCACCACAGAGCCAGTATTCTGCCCCTTACCAGATCTGGGGTTTCATAAAACAGGATTAAATGTAAATAACTTTCAGTGACACTGCAAATCTCTGCTATGGCTGACATCCACCTTTAATCATAAACAATACAGGCATATGGGATGAGCTTTTCAAATAAGTAGACAGGTAAATAAAGACATAGACGAGGACACGTAAACATAGACAAAAATCCAGACAGAATTTCCCTTCAGGTTAATATGTGGAAAAAGCCAACAAACCTTCCATGGGCGTGAAAGTCTAAATGAAGGAACTTGTCTTCATGGGAGAGCGCCCTCTTAGCCCTCTGATGCTTGCTGTGCACAAGCTCTGTGTCGTAGGACAGGCCTTCATAGTGACGGATGTACTTGTTCAGGGGATTTCTATAGTGTCCTGTGTGGAAAGAACAGAGGAACTCATGTAATCAGCAAAAACAGGGGAAATACAAACCTTATGAAGCAGAATGAAATGCGCATCCTTATAGAATCAAAGTAAATGACAACACAGACAAACCCAGGTGTATGGATTCAGTATATAAAGGTAACATGAAATTTATATTTAAAAGACAAAATGTACACAACCAATAAAAAAAAACATTAAAAGGGATAAGTTTGTAACAGCCTTGGTAGCAGTGTATCTATCAGAATGACTATTCTTAGCAGATGGCAGTTAAGCTGAAACTCTTGTTTTGTATGTTTGGCAATATACTGTATTTTAAGCATTAAATACTCAAGACTTTGCAGTGGCAATACAGTGTAACGGCTATGTTTCAGAGTAAATAACTGAGGCATGGTACATGGTAGGGTAATTTAGGTGCCCGAAAAATGGATGATGAGCCAGATATTTGACAGGCGGGATTAAAATGATAGAAACTGACGCCAAACCAGTATGGACTCCTAAAATTCAGCTAAATCCATTTAAGTCAAATGAATGCCAGTTTTGGAGCTGTGCTCAACAACAGCCCCCAGCGTCACAGCATTATTATCTCGCCACCAGAAGAGTGGGTGGCGGGCTCAGAAGAGAAAAGATTCTCGAGCACCTCCACCCATTTCACTAACTGCTTCACACGCAAACGCAGTCTGACAAACTCCACTTCAAGGAAACATAGTAATTTTGATGTTCACACAGCACAGCAAGCCTACTGGCATGTGTAAGATCAGAGATCTTTGCCCCATAACATATAAACCAAAAGAGTGTACTTTCAGTAAATACAGCATATGTAATTAGTACTGTCTGACAGGCAATTATGCCTGACTATTGAGCCATAAATTACAGGATTCAGTGTAACTACGTAACAAAGATGGGTAAGTAGACCAGGCTTCAGCTAGTTCTCTGTTCATGTGCAGTATGAAATATTTAGGTGCTAACATTAAATTTTTCATTGAGGTGACTATGAGAAGTGAAGGCCATGACTATTCTGAAATATCTTAATTTCTCAAGACCTACAACTAATCAGATAATCAGTATTGAGCAAACACAAAGATTCCTGATGCCTGCATTTCTGTGATCACACAAAACCATCAGGATAAAAAATAAAAAACCCACACAATACAGCATGAGACTGATAAAACTGTACGATGAAGCATGATAACGTGCATCTTTTGATGTCAATTTTAACACACGAAAAGGCCTATAATTATGTAAAGATGTTGTGACTGCTATTTTTGACAGCTTGACAAGGGATCCATCTTGAAATTAAAAATATTCTGATTGCAAAATATGAGTATGAAAGTATATTTGAGTCCTATATAGTCAATTTCATTTTACAAGTATACGACTTAGTCCCTAATAGCAACTGTGCTTTAGTACAGGAATTATACATCGCCCCACACAAATTGCAACAGAAACTCTTTCTAGTCTCATAAATATGTAATTTATGGCATATCAAAAGTCTTTAGAAATCCAAGCAGGGTAAAGTATTGAAATTCTGAAATCTGTGGTGCCATGTTAAAAACATTATTTATGCATGTCTTCTTGTCTCAAATCCACACAAAGAGACCTTTAGACGGGTTCATTTTCTTGTCGCATCTGTAATGAGAATCATTTCATATTCCAGGTATTCCTCAAAAAACTTTGAAGCACCAATTTGTTAGTCATGAATATGTTGGAAGTAACACTTAAGAACAATTTTAGGTGATATTAAGACAATTTTGTTTTAAATGTATGTTAATCAGTGCCAACATTTATGGGGATTAGTGTCAATTTATTTTGCCTTGTATACAAGTATACTAATATACTGTGGTGATGTTGATTTAAATAATTATTTAAGAAAGTCAAAAAGTGGTACCAGGCTACCATTAAAAAACACCTTTCAACCACCACTTGGATCTTTTAGGACTTTGTATCTGTCAGAGGGGAGATTTTTATGAATAATAAACATTTGTCAGATTTTCAGCTGTAATTTGTGCGAATTTCACCCCATTTTTCTCATAACAAGGCAAGGCATGCACGATATGGATTTTTCCCGATGATAACTGATAACTGATCTAAGATAGATGCTTGTATTTTACAAAAGACATATAACCTGTAGTTAATGCACATCTGAAGGTAAGAAAGGCTCAGATGTAGTGAGCAAAGATGGACAATTTAATATCAGGTAAATCAAGTGTTCCTCTGTGTTTTTTTCCAAGTACAGTTCATTAAAAAAAAAACTTCACAAAAAGTACTCAAATTAAATGCTTTGACATAATCTGTCAAATCAGATATTCATATAGTCAGGGTGGGAAATTAACACCTGCCACAAACCAGATGCTGGCAAAATATGAGAGTGGCTAATAGATTTCAGACACAGAACAATGACTGACTATTAGTGGCTGGTAAATTTTAACATTTATCATCATGAGTGGCTGGTTGATGTTCACATTTTAAAAAGTTAATTTCTATCGCTGATATTTATCGCCTTATATACGCTGTTACTGATATGTGATAGGACAATATCAGCCTACTGATATTTATTGTGCATCCCTATCATGGAGACCTTTACGGGTAATAAACATTTGTCAGATTTTCTGTTGAAATGTGTGTAATTTTTCTAACAAAAAGGCATTTTTAGTAGGATCACTTTTCTCTTCATCCAATTCCCGATATTTTTTCTCATTCTGAATACACTGGGGAGAAAATCTGATGTGATTGTTTGCATAGCAATTTAAGTGAGGTTGACCAACACTTTTGGATGAAATGCCTAAACTATACCTACTGTTCAGCAGTTTAATCTACAACAATGCATCATGAAAAAAATCCATATTGTGCAACTCTTGCTTTTATAAGAAAAATGGGGTGAAGTTCACACAAATTACAACTGAAAATCTGACAAATGTTTATTACCTACAAAAGCCCCTTCTTTAACATTTAAAAATTTCTTCTAGATCCAAGTGGTGATTCAAAGATGTTTTGTAACATTAACCTGGTGTATACTAGCATACATGTACACAGGGCAAAATAATTTCATCTATAATAGTAATATCATCTATTTGCATTATTTGAACATTTACGATCGTGGAAAATTGTGCCTAAAAATATCGACATGTTATTTATAAACCACACCACTCAGCCCTCCGTGACATGAAAAGGTCTGGGAATCCCTGGACCAGACAAATGACTGAGACTTCTACAACAGAAAATCTGACTCCTATGGAGGTAATTTAATTCCGGTGGTATATTAATTAAAAGCGCAGTGACGGTATATAGCAGGTGTATGATACCATAGGGAGCCTACATTAAAAGTCACTGCAGCATTTTAAGGAGGGTCAATTTTCTGATAATACAAATTAGTTCCCAGATATTGAACGTAGAGTTATTGCGGCTCGCAGTATGTTAAATCAGATAATAGCGAGAACTGCATAAATCACAGCACTGACCAGTGACCAGCACAGAAAGCAAAATTTTGCCAGCAAACCTAAAAACTTATGTCATATAAATGGTAAACGCTAACACGGTGCAGGCAGCATAATGTCAGTGGTTTAATGCGTCTCTTTTGACAGAAATAGCAATGTTAGCGGCTAAAGTGTTAGCTAGCACAAAGCTAACGGTCCGTTAACCCAGTCGGCATCTCCGTCTTCTCATAACAATGGCTGTCGGCGCTATTCGCACGATAACAACAAAACCGATCCAACCCTGGCCACAAAAACGGTGACAACACACGGAAATAACTCAGCGATGCCGCTTTATTTAAAACAACTGCACCAATCCACGTCAGCTTTGACGCCGTGTATCATTTGTGGGCTTGAAGTAATACGGCAAAAAGGGTGCAGTCCTCTTCATAACAAGCAGGCCCTGCTGCTGATCCCTTCTGTTAGCTAACGGGCTAAATTCTGCTCCTCTGCTGCCGTTAACACTAACTTGTGAGGTTTATCTGTGAAAACGCCGCACTCACCTTCAGTGTAGTTTAGTAAGTAGACGAAGAGGAAAACTTTAAGAAGAAGCATGTCTGCCAGATCCATTGTTAGAGCATTGATGCCGTTTTCACTTTATTGTCCTACTTAGATAGGCGCAGACGCCCTGTGTGTTTATTGCACCTTCCTCCTCTCATCGCCTCCTCCTCGCTTTCCAGCGCCGTGACGTCAGACGCACGGCAGCTTGGCATCCCTTCCCCCAAATGCATCCATGATCCAGGCCTGCATACATTACAGCACGCCCAGGCAAAGCCACTGAAAACATGCATGGGTGTGAGATGAAATGTATGCAATGTGTGCGTGTGTATACATCTTCTCACACCATTGCAAGCACAGCCAGAAACGGAGAAATCAGTCCAAAATTGTCTTTTTATATTTCAGTGTCCACTGAAATATGCATCACAACAGGTCTCACATTTTTCACATAAAGACAGCTCAGCGACAGATATGTTATGAAACATTTTTGTTGATTCATCGATCAACAGAAAAATAACTGGCAGCCGGTTTGATAATCAATTAATAAAGTCAAATTTCAACAAAAATGCAGCTTCTCAGTTGTGAGGATCTGATTCCTTTTTCATATGTGATATTTGTAATAAGATGAATAACTGGGGGATTGGACTGAACAAGTGCATTCATGTGCTGTGCCTGACTGGGAAAATTCATGTGAACGCTCCTTCAAGTCAGAAAAGTCAGAGAAAATTTTGTTGCTGAGCTGTCTGTTGACGTCATGCAAAACTATGTTTCAGTTGATAACCTTTTATTAATTCCCATATAGCACAATTTTTTGGTCATGTAATTTGTAATACAGTGTTAGGTTGTAACCACCGGCATCAACCTCAGAGCACATGAACGCAATAAATGTGAAGATGACATAAATTTAGAGAAAGAAGTAAGGGATGAAAGGATATTTGTTTTTACAATAAACCGCATCAAGTATTATTATCATGTCAAATTTTAATTGTGATAACCGAGTTTGATTACAGAGCTTTGAAAAACTCACAGCAAATACTGTCTAGCATCAACCAAAGTTAGCAACAGCCCCCAGACGCAGGCACAGTGGTAGCGTGGGTTTGTTTTGCATCATTGAAAACACTGACATCACAAAGGACACGCTGCCATTTCAAATTGTTGAGATTTTCAGTATAAAATGTGGTGAAATACTTTGTGTGTGTATCAGTTCTTTTTGAACATTTGCAGCACATTTAAACAATACTGTGATAACACTGATAATCGTGACGTAATTTTTATACTGTTTCATCTCTACGATCGATCTGTTTGAAATGTTTTGCTGATTAATCAATCAACAAAAAATTAAACAGCAATGGTTTGATAATCATTCATCGTTTCAGTCATTTTTAAACAAACATGCTAAAACATTCCCAAGTTTCAGATTTTCAATTATGAGGATCTGCTGCCTTTGTTTGTTAAGTGTGATGGTTATTTTAGTAAAATGAATAATTGTTGTTCAGATCAAGAACAAGACCATCACAAGAAATGTGATGACATCTCAGGCTCTAGGTAATTGTGACAGGAATTTTCACTATTTTCTGGCATTTTAAAGACTGTTTCTTAAATTATAATGAAAATGATCATTAATTACAGCCCCCTTATTTCTATTCATTTTTCCTTTCTTGGTACCCGATTAATGTTTTTTCTGGCTGAGTAGTGGCAAAACTGAATAATTATAGGCATATTATTACAGTAATTACTTGCATAACAAACTCGTAGAGCTGTCATACAATTCATAAGCAGCCAACTAAATGTGATTTTTCGTTGCTTGGCAACCCAAGATCCTGAGAATATAGTGTTGCCAAAGAAAAGGAAACACCATCAGTTCAGCGTGGTTGTTGGATCCTGTCATGCATCAGCTCTGATTATCTGTAAGCAAGCTATTTCTGATCCTGGCAGTTCTCACTGATGATCTCCATCTCATGATGCGCCTCTTCCTGGTTTCCCTGGCGATAACACCACATGTCACAAAGCACACTCCTTGCCACGTTATTCCCCATACTCATATAGGATTATAGCTGTGAAATACGGAAGACAAATTGAATTTCTGAGATAAACAGCAACATCTGTTCTAGTTGACTAGAATCAGGAAAAGCATCCAGATAATTTTTTTTCAGAGATTCTGTCTGCTGATGTTTTCATTTTGGCCACGCTCCGATAAATTAGCAGCAAAGTCTTATTATCAGTCAGTTCTTCTTTGTCTGTTCATTCCAGACGAGCTCCTCTGGCTCCGGTAGCCGCCACGTGACACACCTCCACGTCAGCCCCCAGTTTCTGAAGCTCATCCAGCCAGATCTGTTGCTTCTGAGACAGCCGGTCACTGGGCCCCTTCACCTCCACCAGCTACAACAACAAAGACATCCCATCATATCACATGGCACACTGCAGTATGATCTATGTAAACTGAGTTAAAATAATCAGGTATCACGCAGTGTTTGAATGTGATGTGATCTCACCTTGTAGCTGTTGTTTGAGGTGTTCCACACCACGAGATCGGGCAGACCTGCGCGGCAGTGTCTGTAGTCTTTTGTCATTCGTGCTATCACCCCTCCTAAGAAGGCTCCACCGAGGCATGACACAAGAGACTGTGAATAGAGTAAAAAGTGTTTATTTTAAAATCATGCAAGTACCTACAATAATACATGTAGACACAACATCTAATCCTATTAATTTATCACCACTGCACCAATTCCAAATCACCAAATCAAACACCACTGCAACTGAACTTTTTATATTGGTATGATAACACCACAATAAAAAGTGCATGATACTATATTTGTCATGATATTAAAAATGAAAGAAAAATGATGACTTGCAACAGCATTTTTTGTTCATATAAAGTCCATTTTGTACCTAATAAAGAAGCCACTGAGTGTATGTTTACAGAAGAAGAGGAATTATAAATACCTGAGCTTGTTGAAGGGATGAGAAACGCTCCCAGCTGACCAGTGAACACACTTTACCCTCCTGTGACACCCAGACATCCTCCACCATATCATGCAGCGTCTCCACAGAGGCCTCGCTAATTAACTGCACACGTGAATCGATCGCCTCTTTTCTGTTCTCATAGAAACAGTCGGTGTAAAGATCCAGCGGACATGTCTATGAGAAGAAAGGAAGACGAGTTAAACTGGTGTAAACGCACAGATGCATCCTACAAATATTATATAGGTAGAGCTCACTTTACCTGGTATGGATTTCTGAAAACATCTGGAATACCCTCCATAAAAATGATGTCCCACATCAGAAGAGCAAATAATGTGGAGAACGTTGAGCCCTCGCCATGGATTCCTGTTACATTAACAATGGCAAAACAATGTTAAGGTGATAAAAGGACACCAACATGGTAAACAGGTAAAGCAAAACTTCTTACCTTGGTCAAAGCCTTGTTGGTTGTAATGTGCTAAACACAGCTCTTCCACAGAGCCTATTGCAGTTGTATTCTCTTCCCCCTCTCCATCTGCTGGTATAAGAAACCTAGATTTCCCCATGCCCCCCTCATGAGGGAACAGCTGTCCCCGAATGGTCACCTGCAGACAAAAGTACAAACATTAATTTGCATATCTATTATTTACATATGACAAACAATTAAAGGAACAGTTTGGATTATCTGATGTGGAGTTGTATGAAGTATTTATCCATTGTCAGTTATAACCTACAAGAGACAGTCAGGAGAAGCAGAGAGGGGTACCAGCATGGAAGCTAAGCAATGAACTTTTGTGGACACTGTGGCCACTTAAAAAAGGCCCACATAAAAACATAAATATCAGTTTTAAGTATATGCTATGTTGGCAGAATTTTCAGCAATTTGTTTTGCTGTCAGACAGCCTTTTCTGACAGGAAACCACTGTCACACCATCCAAATATTAGTCTCTCCATACCGACCAAAGTCCATAAGCAAAATCAGTCATTTTTTCCTGCACAGGACACTGGAGTTGCTGGTTTGCTGCTGCTTCCATTTGTTAGTTTGTTTCTGCTGTTGTGTGACTTTGATGTTTTAAAATGATATTTTGGATTCACCAGGGTCACACAACAACACAAAGAAAGGTCGAGGTCGAGGCAGTGGTAGACCAGCAACTCCTGTTTTCTGTGAGGCAAAATTATGGATTTCGCCTATGGAGTTTGGTTTGTTTAAAGACAGCGATATTTAGCTTGCATAATGGCAGTTTCCCATCCGAACAGGCTTTGTCACTGCAAAGTAAAGTGGTTAAAATATTCTTAATATAACATTTAAACACTTAAACTGATACTAATGTTGTAGGAGGACCTTCTTTAAGTGGCTTAAATAAATCGACTATAGATAATAGACTGACTATTGATAAGTACCTCATACAAACAAATAATCCAAACTATCTTTTTAACACTTGTTTCTTTCCCCAGAAACCCAAATATGAACATATTGTGTTAAACTCACATGTTGGACATCTTGAACTTGGATGGTGGGCAGGTCTCTTAGTTGCAGGCGATACTTCTTGAAGCTGGCAGACTCTTTCATCCTAACAGCTCTTTGATGAAGAGCAAGTTTATGTCCAGTTCTCACCAGAGGGTCTAACAGCCCATCTCTGATAGCACAAATAGCCTGGGAATAACAAATTAAAAGACAACAGCTATTATTGAGCACAATGTCACACATAAATGATGAAGAATGAATGAAATGACTGGTGCTCACTTGCTCAGGTTTCTTTAGGTGCTGGTGAAGGTTTAGAGCCAGTCTGTCCCACCACCGCCCTCGGCTGTCCAGACAGTAAAGAGACTGTGAGAGTAAGGACTGCAGCTCCTCTATTGCTTCCTGTAATGCAAAAGTAGATGCAGAACATCTTTAACTATGACACACATTTAACTTCATTTATAAAGCTTGAATTTGTGTGAGACTGTGAGCTGATTAAGTAAAAAAAAAAAAAAACCTCATAGCGACGTAGCCGCTGCAAGATCTCCACCCCTCTGGACAAGATTCGAGTGTAAGCCCATCCTGTAGTGAAGCTGCGCAGGAACACAGGCAGCTCTCCGTGGTGACTATTCAACACAATGATAATGTTAACATTAAACAATATCCAGGGAGTCTGCATCTCTGTGAAGCCCATTTGTACCAGAGTGATGAAAAAAAGATCCCATAAATCATTATGAGAACCTCAAAATAAGGACTTAGTATCTTGAATAAGTCCAAACTTTTTCAAATTCACTTTTTTTTTTATCTCAAATAATGAGAAACTTTCTCAAAATAATGACTTAGTAGCTAAAAATAATGATCTAGTATCTCAAACAAATGAGTTAGAATTTCAATTAATAAAAAATGTTCCCAAAATAATGAGTTAATATCTCAAAATAATAAAAACTTTCTCATTCTCATTATTCTGAGATACTACATCATTATTTTGAGATACTAAGTCATTATGTCAAGAAAGTTTCTAATTATAATGAGTTAGTTACTTTGTTTTTTCATTACATGAGCAAAGATGGGCTTCATCAGTGCCTCTGTTTCAGACAGAAGCAAATAAATAGATTCATGTTACCTGAAGTCGTGGTTTTTCTTCAGCTCATGCCAGTCACTTTTAGCAGCAGCGTAAAGCTCCATGGCCTCCTCCCACTGACCTCCTTGCATAGCTGCAACTACCTCTATCAAGGCTCGCATGGACGCTTCATACCTGGTGTGATGGATGTAATCATGAGTATTTGTTTCTGCAAAGATAAAATGCACTAACTCAACTCTTTTGGCAGACACTCACCTGATAAGATCGTCTCTGTCCTGGAACACCTTGGCTGAACGCTGCACCGTGTAGTCTGGGAAGGCCAGACGTCCTGAGTTGACCAGCAGGATGGTGTAGAGCTGGTTCTGCCCTCCAGACGCCATCTCCTCCTCATCCATGGTGTCCGTCAGAGAGAAGAGCAGAAGGATGCGAGAGAAGACGGCCCGAGGGCCCCGACACAGGCGCACACAGGAGCCTGCCAGCTGCTTTGCCCTTTAACGTTAGAAAGAACAGTGGTGAGAGATCATTACTGCGATACTACAGTAGTACTGTGAGTGAACATGATGCATTTCATCATCTCACCTTTTCAGGATGACGGACCCAATGTTGTTCTGAGCAGGGGTCATAGAGAAGAGAGACTTTTGCTTGCTGAGACGGTGAAGTCCGTCCACCAGCTGCTGTTTCTGAGTCCCAGCGTTTCCCAAATGGAAAGTCTTAGCCAGAGCTTTGAGTTCAGGAGCAGGCAGGAGATCCAGAGCCTCCCCCAACTCCTGAAGGTCACTCTCTGATAGACAAGGACGGCACAGGGGAGAACAAGAGAAAACAGAAAATGTACATGTTCAGGATGATGTGGCGTTTCATATATCCAATATACATCCAAAGCTTTGTTAAATACTCGATTCTGATTGGTCAATTACGGCATTCTATGGTCTGATGTTTCTGAATAGCAGACCGTTGGTAGGGACACAGTTCTGATCATAGACTCTGGAGGACATAGCAGAAGCAATAAAGTAGCCATATAATAAATGTGACAATGTACAGTGAACGGGTCATTATTGCATAATAAATCCTTGCATCACCCTGTCGGGATTTATTGTGTAAGAATGACCCACTTAATGTATTATCCCTTACAAATTTTATATACCTTATTTGACAAATTTAAAAAAGATCACTGAAGTAGAAAGACACATTTCAGCCAGAAGAAGAAGACAGGTTTGGGGACCCCTTTCCTCCCTACCATCTAATCTCTAAGAGCCATTACAAACAGGGTTGCAGCGGAATATAGATGTCCTGGTTAAAAAATATATTTTAAGTTCAAAATTCATGTCTGTCAGGACATAATATTTGGTGAAACTATAAAACGGCATTTGTTCAACCAAAAATGTTCATTCTCTTTAGAGTCATTGTAACTGATAATAATAATAATTTTGTTGTACCATAAAAATCTATATCATTTTCTACTATTGCAGTGGTTACAAATCAGAAGTGAAAAGTGCTAGAAGGTAGAGCTTTAATTTGTTTTCCTTCGCTAAAACTGTAAAGGAAAACCACATGATCCTCATTAACTGCCATTATGACAGTCATAACAAAAAAAAAAACAGGAGGAACAGGGCTATACAGTCTTCAGCAGCATAATTACAAATATGTCAAAAATTTGAGAGGTTTTGACCCAACAAAAGATGCTCCAAAATGTAGGGCTGCACAATTTAATAAAAAAAAAAAAATGACTTGAAGGCCAGGGCATTTATACAGGACTATAGTACTTCATTATAAAACTGTTCTGTCACACATTTTTCCCTTATTAAAAAACTGCAGCTTCTGCGATTTGGACATTGCATTTGGCCATATTGTGATTTTGATAATC
The DNA here is from genome assembly GCF_056507025.1 of Lutjanus erythropterus. Taxonomy (NCBI): domain Eukaryota; kingdom Metazoa; phylum Chordata; class Actinopteri; order Lutjaniformes; family Lutjanidae; genus Lutjanus; species Lutjanus erythropterus. The sequence goes on from NC_139329.1 coordinate 33,637,621, forward strand.
TTTCAATTGATTGTACAGCCCCACCGAAATGTTGAAATGTTTCCTTAGGGATCGTTTACCTGACTGTAGAAAACCACCTTGAACCAGCTCCTGACAAACAGGTCCCAGATCGTTGCAGATCTCGCCATAATCCAGTTTATTTACTAGGAGCCACTTCAGTTTCCTCTGAAAGAGTCTCACGTACAGCTTCTGGCCCATAACTGTGAGAAGGAACATACATGTGAGTGAAGAGGCTGTACTTATATTAAATAAAAATAACCAAGAGATATTTTATCATACCTGAGAGCTTCTCAAATCCCTGTACAAGTGACATGTCATGCTCGTCAAACAACGCCCTGTCATCCTCATTCTCCAGGACAGCCTGCAGCACGGTCCGGAAGTTACGGAGGTAGTAGGGAAGCCGTGGGGGATGAGAGCCCTCGACCGCCTGGTCAGTGGTGGTGTTTTCAGCACCAGACTGTGGCAGTGAATCACTATTGATCCCTGCAGCACTTTTCTCATGTGTTTCCACTGAAATCAGTGGGAGGTCACAGCCTGTGGTAGTTGAAGGTACCTCAGTTTTCAGCTCATCTGTATCAGTCGTCTCTGTTGTACTTTCACTAGACAACATCTCCTCTGGCTCTCTGCTTCTACCCTCATATTTTGCTTTCTTTCTGTAGCCAGACACAGTGACAGTGGAAGTCGTCTTCTTTTTTCTCTTTGCTAGTTTGAGGGAAGATGAGTGACTTGGAGTAAACAGTTTTTGGACGGTCTCTGATTTAGATGCTTTGAGTTCAAGATTATGTCCTTTGTTGGAGCACGATAGATCTTCCACTGCTGTTAGAGTGTCTGCACTCGTTGCTGTCAGGTCAGTGACTGTCACACAATCCTTGTTGTCTTGTAAACTATGAATCTGAAGATTTTCTTTCTGAGAGCTGTTGAGTGTCTCAGAATAAATGTCCTTTTCAGGACACTTTGGTGCATGTTTATCCTCTGTCTTACGACATTTCCTTGATAACTTAGAGGAAAGACTTCCCAGGTCAATCACCCTGACCACAGTTTTACTGGTTATCTCCCGTGGTGGCTGCTGAGAGTTATTCTTTTTGAAATAAGGGCTGGTCTTGGTCTCTTTGACCTCCTCCTCCTTGTTTGGATCCAGGTCTGGGGACTTTGGGGGATTCCTTCTGGGTGACAGCTGGATGCTTGGCACAACACTATTACTTGCTGAGGCGGCACTGCTGTCTCCTCTCTCAAAGTTCTGACATTGCAAATCAATGTGCTCATTGATCTTAAATCTTGGTACCAGCTGGCCACACAGGGGGCAGGCCAGCTTAGGTGGAGGCTGGCTGCTGAAGAACGAGGTGATGGGAGTTGTGGAGGCAGCAGCAGCAGCAGCACTGGCAGAAATCCCTGCTTTGACATCGGTTTTCTTCTTGTTTTTGGACAAAGACAAACTTCGCCTGAGTTTGTCTTTGTTGGCTCTCTCCGTCATGATGCAGGTGGAGGCGGCGTTGCTCGATGAAAACGTTTTTTAGATTTTCTTTGTATCATACTCTACATACCATTAGAGCAATGCTATGCTTACTATAGCTAAACTACGTGCTAACTTAGCTTAATTTTCGCTTAAACAATTAATTTTAAGTTGTCACATATTTGTATCTTTTGGCATGTAACACATGCATTATAAAAAACACCAGAAGCACTGATATAAAGACAGACAATAGGTTAAAACAAGAGCTAACATACCGGTAGCTGTCTCATTTGGTGACGGAGGTTCAGCGGCCGTAAAGGGAAGCCCTGATTTGCGAAACTCTCGCGAGATTTGTACCCGTGGTTTCATCATTGTGCATTTTGTACCAACTAATTATAATTTATAACATGACAACGCTGTGTTTAAAATGTGATTAGGCTTAGGGACAAAATAAACATTTGGTTTGGGCTGCAAAATTATCATGGGTTGGGTTAAAGTGATGACTCTCGCGAGGTCTTTTGCGAGTCTGGGGTTCCCTTCTAAACACGACCAGGAGCAGCACGATAACAACAATCCCGCTTCTCAGGCTCAACCAGAGGAGCGCAGAATGGAAAGGGTATAATAATCGATCCCAAATACATCGATGTCTTTTTCAAATAGTCTATCTAAATGCAAAAGCCAGTGTAGAATAAATAAAATATAAATATTAAAAAAATCATTTTCAGCATGTAGAATATGTATATGTGCATATTTATGCATGTTTAATCAAAGTAAACGGTAAAAATGCAAAACATATGTGAATCATCCCCTTTTTCGTATTGCTTTTTCTTTTTTCCAGCTTTATTAATAAGAACAGTGTCATATGTGAAAAAAGAGGAACAAAAGAAGGAAACATAGTTCTAGGGAATTCAATAAATAAATAAATAACACTGAGTGCAGTGAAAACAAAATAGGAGGAGGAAATCAAAATAAAATATATAAATAAAGGGGGATAGAAAGATTAATAAATGAGTAACATCAGTCAATATTAATATTATTTGGGTCTTTTCAGCTTGACTAGGGAATATGACACGCCAGAGGGTTTGTGATCTCGTGAATCCAGTTTAAAATCAATTTAGAAGTGGTTTTGGTTTCAGTTGGTTGAATTTGTCAAAAAAAAAAAAAAAAAAAAAAAAAAAGATAAAGTTGGTTTAAATGGCTAACGTCTTTGTCCAACGAATTATTTTCTAAATAAAATAAAATCACAAATCAGCTTCTTTTACAATGACACCTGGGTACACCGTTACAAAAAAAATTAAAACTAATCAAAATTAATCGGCTCATTTATTTGGGCATATGTTTGGCCGTGTACCCAGCCTGCCTCTCGCTGTGTTATTTGTTGGGGACCAGGGCAGTGAGCACATGATGGGGGGTGTATTTTTTACACAGGTTCCTGGGCTGCTGTGCGGCTTTTATTCAAAAATCACCATTCCGGAGAGCAATCTGATCTGATCAGCACACGGGCATTTCACAGGGAGGGCCGTCGACAGGACCGATGTTGGTGAGTACCGCACTGAATCGTGTAAATACAAATGCAAAAGCATCTTGTGGAGATGCGTGCGGGGCCTGCGCGGCTGCCGACAGCCGGGCTGAGGACAATGCTGGATGTGCTCCTGGTACAACATCAGCCCAATAAACTGGATGTCAGCATGGTGCAGTCTCGATGCTTCAAATCAAGGTCGATGTGAGCCGCAGCTGCAGGATAATATCGCTCCCAGACGCCGAAACCCCCAGCGTGTGCGTGTGTGGAGGGAGTCAGCTCCATCGCTGCTGTGATATATGCGCAGGAAAACCATAGATCCGATTATCTTATCGATATTTAAGCAGATGGGAATGCGGCGTCCACTCGTGGGGGAAACCACAACAACCACTCCTGCAGCTGCGGCAAAACTTCAGCGTAATGCCTTTATAAAATACCACCACAAATACGTCAAGGGCAGGGCAAAATGCGTGTAATCCTAATACTGAACCCCAATACGAGACAATAATAATGAAGCTTATTGTTTTTAATGAACACTTCAGCACCATGGAGAGGTCATGATTAGGTCCGCCTGTTATACTGTATAGGAGGTGATCTGAGGGGGGGGGGTTAGGTCTTTGTGCTCATAATACCATAATCTCAGTGTCATTATCATCTGATCAACCCTGTGAGCGGTGGGAGATTTATTGTGTTTAGTGTGTTAAAACCTAGATCAGACCCGAAAGCAGCGCAGTCGAGCCGTTTTTCTCCACTTCAGCCACAAGCTGAGATGCTTGATGTTTAGATGAGGGTGTTGACATGTTTAGACTGGGCGGGTTTCATCAGACCACTGTGTTCAATGTGATGATGCTCTAATACATTACTTCACTGGACACCATTATCACATTTCAGGGGTGTTGAAATCATAATACAGATTATTTTACTTAGAAAACAGTTGGTCCTGTATCGCTGTTTAGCCTTATAATGTATGTAAAATTGATGTTTTAGGGCTGGGTGATGTGGCTTATACATAATATCACAATATTTTGTGGCTGTTCTGCAATATATATCTACATTTACACATTTTCTAAAAAAAAAAAAAACATTCCATAAGTTATAAAATAATGCAAACATATGGAGATTTTGTAGAATAATGTGCATTTTTGTAGATTAAACTACCTTTAACATATATAGCAGTAGAATGCAACATACGCATTAATCCAGCAGTAATTTAATTCCAAAAACTACAACAAAACATCATACATGATAGTAAAACACTGACATGAACCATTTTTCTGCGCAACGACAACTTAAAAATGCTTTCACAGAAGATTAACATCATGAGATTTTTAAAAAAAATAAATTATCATAGGTAATATGGACATAATGAGTAAGAGGCAAAAGGCAAATAATAGAACTCAGGCTGCAACTAATGATTATTTTTATTATTATTAATCTGCCATTTATTTTCAGGATTAATCGATTAATTGCTTAGTCTATTCATTGTCAGAAAATAGTGAAAAATGTTGATGAGTATTTCCCAAAGTCAAAGATGACATCCTGAAATGTTTGGTTTTATTCAAAACCCAAAGATATTCGGTTTACTGTCTTAGAGGAATAAAGAAATCAGAAAATATTTGAGAAATGAAATAATTTGGGAAAGAAAAACAATCAACAAGTTAATCAACAATGAAAATAATAATTACTTGCAGTCCTGTCAGTCACTTAATTGCTTTCTTGATTAATCGATTGATCGTGTGGTCTATAGGATGTCAGGAAAAAAGTAAAAAATGCCCATCATATTTTCCCAGACCACTTAAAAAAAATTATCAAGAAAATAATCAGCAGATTAATCAATAATATAATTAAGTTGCACCCCAGTTTAGCTATAGTACTAGTTAAAATATGGAAACACTGTTGTATTTTCTTTTTTTGTTGTTTGGCTCATTAAAAACAAATGAAAAATCATAAAAGAGACAGAGGAGAGTCCAAAGAAATTAGTGTTTGTGTCCTTACTGAACTGTGACATTATCTGTTTATTTATCAATACATGAGGTGTTGTATTGTAGAGATGCTCTTCAGATATCAGAGGAATGATGAGCTACCCCACAAACAGTTTCCTCAGAAGTCATGGATCATAAATCTGGCACCGACACCGACCCCGTTATATAAATGTTTGTGAGTGAGGGGATACTTTGAGTACAAAAACATCACATGCTACATGGTCTGACTCACTTCAAGCAGTTTTCCTGTTCTGCAGGACGTCAAGACCAAATTAGAGCAGACACAACAAAGCAGGATGACAGATAACAAACAATGGTGGCAGTCACCGTAGACAAAAGCGCTGAGATGATGTGTGGGTGTTAGATGGTGTAGAAGTAATAGATTAATAAGTGGCCACAGCTTGTCCTTGATGAAGAGACGGTGATTTCTGTGTCGGTTTAAAGAGTGAAACAGAGACTTTTACTCTGATATAATGGATGATCTCAGTCCAAACTCTAAGTGAAGAAGAGAATCTTTGATCATATGTTATTTAAATCTGGTATAATGTGAAAATGTGTTGTATCATAATAGCTTAAAAAGAAGCATGAATAGAGGTTGTTTTGTATCTGAAAGTAATTCTTAATGGCTAAATAATTTGTGTATTTATGGAAAAGACAGGCAGGTATAAAAAGTATGTTGTCTCTAGGGCTGCAATGTATTTTAATTGATTATTTTCAAAATCATGCCATTAATAGTTTAGTCTATAACAGTGTTCCCCAACCCTGGTCCTCAGAGCTCACTGCCCTGCATGTTTTAGATGTTTCTCTGCTCCAACACACCTGATTCAAATGATCAGGTTGTTGTCAGGCTTCTGCAGAGGCTTGATGATGAGCTGATCATTTGAATCAGGTGTGTTGGAGCAGGGAAACATCTAAAACATGCAGGGCAGTGAGCCCTGAGGACCAGGGTTGGGAAACACTGGTCTATAAAATATAAAAAAAAACAAAACAAAAAAAAAAACTGAAAAATGCTCATCACAATTTCCTAAATTGAGCCCAAAAGCGTTGTCTTAAATTTGCACTTTTCGTCCAACAGTCCAAAACCAAAAGACTCTTCATTTAGTATCATAAATGACTGAAAAAGTTGCTGAAAAATGGCTGACATAATGAATAAATTATCAAAAGCTGGCAACTAATTTTCTTTCAGTCAGCTTGCCGATTAATCGACCAATCGTTGCAGCACCAGTTGGCTCCAGTGAAAAAATCTGACATAAATCATGAAGATTTTTGGGGCAGATGCAGATATGGATAGTAGGACATTTAAAAAAAAAAATCTGATATTGAAATATCGGCCAATATTCTTTATACAGAATATAATATACAGAGTATATACATAAACACACATTTTGCATTGATTCCTCAAAAGTGGTTGTCAAACATTTGTGCCCAAGATATGTAACAGAGGCAGGATATTTTACGGTTCATCTATAAACTTTAGGGACAGCAGGGCACTGAAACAGCAAACCTTTGCCAGCATTCTGAATCAATATTAAGAAAAATGATGTCCTGTTAAAATAAAAGTTTTCATATTGGTGCACATGCCGGTACTGATATCAGTTGGCTGATACATTAGTCTGTTTCTAAAACTGTAATAATTTTTCTGTTAGTTTGTGAAAAAAGGCAGTAGGACATCAGAATCAGAGTACTTTATCGATACCTGGGGGAAAATTGGGTGATATCTGCTTTCATTCAAGAGCAGTTGTACAGAGTATGAATGTTCTGTTGAAATGAGAGCGTAATGCAAGCATCTCAAAAATCTAATTTTGGTTCTCTTATTAATGTTCACAGGGTTGAGGGTAGTGGGCTTATAGGGCCAGTGATGGCTCATGGAAAGAGGCCAGGAACCATCTCCAAAATCTTGGCTCCCAGCCCTCCTCCGTTCCCCGGTCCAGGACTCACTGCACAGAGCCAAGAGGAGGCGTCCGAACAACCACAGTGCACCTTGAAGGATGATGACAACGACCAGCTGACTCCTTCTGTCCCTGCGAACCACTATTACATGAGCTGTGACCCGAGTCCCGAGGACATGGAGGACACCTGCTCTGAGTACGACAACGTGGGCTCGGACGTGGAGCAGGACTATGATGAGGTGCTGCACTTAAACAGGGAGGGCGTAGTGGACACCAGGTACTACAAGCAGTACTGTCCCGAGGATGGAGGCTATATAAAGCATGCAGGAGGTGATAATATTAATGAGAACAGCAGCGGTGGTGACCAGTTCACTCCCAGGCCTCCTCGCCACAGCACAGAAACATGCGAGGGATCACAACTGGACGCCAAGCCTCACAAGACGGGCCATCGCTTCAGGGCGCACAGTGCTCAGGATGAAGCAGAGAGGGAGGTGGAGAAGAGCCAGGAGAACAGGTTCTTCTTCACTGACGGAGATGAGATAGAGGAGGTGCTGGATGGAGCCAAGTTTATAGAGGATTTAGAGGAGACAGAGGCCGCTGTTCAGAGACAGACGAGCCTTTATCAGGACAATGAGAACGATCGAATTAGAAAGGGAGGTGATGAGAGGGAAAGGGACGATGACACCAGAGTCGCAAGAAACCACAATATCCCAGGAGGCAGTAAGAAGTGTGAGTTGTCTCACGTGGGCTCAAAGGAGAAAGACAGGCAGGGGAAAGGACGAGGGCGGAGGGGGGCAGGAGAGGACATGGAGCACGTTGTCTCTGGGGTCAAAGCGTGCGCGACCAACAGCACTGAACAGCGTCCAAAGACATCGTCAAAGGACTGCAAAAAAGTGGCCGTGCGGACCAAAGCTCGGTCTGGTTCCGGCAAGCAGCATCCTCCTCCGCCGCCGCGTCATTCCCACGCCCCGCCGCCCGCTGACACCCAGAAGGCCCCGCCTCGCAGAGAGACTCCTCCTGTTCCCAGACCCAGTCCATCCTCTGCTGCCAGCCGGGAGAGCGAACTCCGGGTTATCAAACCATCCCTGGCTCCTCATCACACAGCCGAACAACAGAGGGAGCCTCTGGAGGAGAGGCAGAGACGGCCAGAGAAGCCCCAGCAGGTAACAATACAAATAGGGCAGCTCTTTGTCACACCTCATCCCCTGTGGCTCCTGTTTGTTAATGTTCCTGCACAATCCTCCAACACTGTGTCCCACAGTGAATTAAGGAAGATTTTAATAAAACGCTTTGCCTAAAATAGTCCATTGTCCCCACGGGGTAATCATCTACATAAGACAACAAGAAACATTTAAAATAAAACAAGGCTTGCCTGAGTTAAAACAGATGTTTGTATACAGCAGGTTGAGAAGCCAGGTGCAGCTGTGATACCTGAGGACGTGGCAGAACAGCCGGCGAGGCCTCAGTGTCCAGAGCTCGTCCCTGCAGAGGAGAGCAACGACACACCCAAAGTAAAGACTGATTACACAACACGATCCAACAACTTTACATTTATGACCATGTAGTTTTTGCTAACTAATTTGGCTTTTTCTATCTTTAGAATTCCCTTTTTATGTGGAGTGCTTTTGTAACTACTGTACATGGGCCACAGATAGGCCTGTCATGATAGCTACTTTATGTTGTCCCAGAAATACTTGCAATAAACAACATTATTGTAATTTTCAAGCTGCAATATTTAAGACCCTAACATTAAAAAAATGAGTACTACAGTCCAAAAAGAGTTGGAGCCATAGACGGTATGTTAAATAGGTTGAAATCCTATTTAATATGCATAATATGGTTGAAGCTGCTCCAACACACCTGATTCAAATGATCAGCTCGTCATCAAGCCTCTGCAGAGGCCTGACAACAACCTGATCATTTGAATCCGGGGACCAGGGAAACATCTAAAACATGCAGGGCAGTGGGCCCTGAGGACCAGGGTTGGGGAACACTGATTTAAATGATTTAGCTCCTACAATAAAGGCTTTTTAATTTTCCCTTCCTGAAGGTTCCTACTTCTTTTTGCCTGGATTGCCTTCCTGTTTGTCAGATTGGCTAAATTGTTGGTGATATTCTTGTGTAAACTAACATGCATGCAAATACAACATGTAATAATTATTGAGATCATGTTCATATATTGTGCAATAAGATGTTATCTTAATTATTGTTGCAGGTCTGGCTATAATACTCATTAATATGCACTGTGATAATTGATAAAGATGATGTGTCTGCTCTATAAAACTGTTTACCCTTACTTTTAAGAAAACACAAGAAGCCGCTGCATTCCCCAGCTTTGAGGACGGTAATTACCTCATAATATTCTTACATTTTTTTTCATAATTCTTTGCAGCACGTTACGATGTTTTACAGTGCGAGTCCTTTGTTTTTGCTGAACAGTCCCAGGTCCTTGTGAGCCAGAAGATCTTATTGATGGGATCATCTTTGCTGCTAACTACCTTGGCTGCACTCAGGTGTTGTCTGATAAAAATCCATCCAAGTCCGTGCGCATGTCCCAGGCCCATGAAGCTGTCAGTCGCATCAAGGTAATCCGTCTCTTCAGGGTCGTTAACGTCCATTAATTTGGTCTGTAAATATTCAAATCTGCCAGAGAGGTTATTGTACATGTCCTTCTTGTTCCTGTGTCCAAAATAATGTAGGGACAGATTTCAAAGAAATTTGGCAGACAGATTGGGCTCGCGTTCAGGAGGAATTGATCAGAATTTGATGGTGATCTGGCTCTGGGATTTGTTCCATTAGAAAAAGTCGCCTTTATAAGCTTCAGCCATCAAACTAACAGAGATACACACTTGATTCCAAATCCTCAGGGTGTATTTGCAGGTTTAACAATCGAAACTGATGTCTCTGTATATAACAGAAAGGTACTTGTTCAGCACTGGCAGAGGCTTGTGCTCCCAAAGTGCCTTTTACTTTGAGTTTCAACGAATTAATGGAATTTTTAAGTGTGTATATGTACCTGTACAGCCAGCTGACTTATTGAAGCCATCCTGCAGGATCATTTTCTGACCACATGGTGGAGCTGTTGCATGCTCTGTTATTTTTGCTTTTATGTTAGGTATCAAGCAGTAATGTATTACTCATTATATGATATGAAATACAATGTGATATGCAATGTAAGGCATTACAATTTCCAAAACAGCAATGAAATTACAATTACTAATCCAAGTAACTCTGAGTTCCTGAGTTACTTCTTGACTTCTGCAGGCTCTTATGATGACATGTATGTGTAGCAGGTCAGGGAAAGTCACATCAGCTGTTTGCCAAAAAATTAAATAAATGATGCAGGATAAGAGAGGGGGAGAGAGGCAAACTTTCACAGGTGGAAGTATTGCGATTACTTTGAGTTTGTTAGGCTACTTTGTTTCCACCACAGCCGACATCTGGAGAGTACAATAACAAACATTTTGTGGGTGTTCTGCTCTGGTCATAAAGGCCACTGTGCCCCCTCACTTTGACCTCATGCCCCTCAAAAAATGATCTGCACCGAGGCCACAGTGGCCCTGATGCCCTGCTCTCACTGCTGATTTCACTGTTTTCAATATGGTTTTTAGACACCAGTATCTTTTGTTGAGATTCTGATTTCTTATTGGGCAACATCAAGTGAAAAACTCTAGCCTGTTACAAACAGCCAAAAAATAGACTATTTATGACTACAGTTTGATAAATTAGCGAACAAAGAGGACGAGAAACTCAACATATCAAGTTATGAATCTACAATTTTTATTTAATCGCGTTGCTGCCCTGTATTTGGCCTTTGTGCCCTCAAAAAATTGACAACACAAAAGGCCAAGTGGGCTTTCCCCGGAAAACTGATGAAATTCCAGGTCTGCTGCTGAAAGCTGCACGGCCAGATTAAATTACAGAAATATAAAATGTCTGTTAAAACAATATGTTGTTTATTTCAGAGCCAGGACGAAGACTCTCAAATGATGACGGAGGTGGACCTGTTCATCTCCACTAAAGCTGTCAAAGTGCTGAATGCTGACACACAGGTTAGTAAGACCTGGATCTGCTTGTGTTGATTCACCTTTAGTCACTGTAGGAAATCTGTCCAGACATAAATAGTAATGACTGTTATTGTGTTTTTTTTTTATTGTATGTAATGCCTGTTGTGAATTGGGTTGCGATGGTTTGTCATTTTCAAAAAGTGGATCCCAGACAAAAAGTTTGGGAAACAATGGTTTAGGGCATGGTTAGAATTGATTAAATAAAGTGTCTGATTGGTTCAGATGATCACCTTTGTTTTTGCTCCATGTAGGAGACGATGATGGACAGTGCCTTGCGTACCATCTCCTACATCGCCGACATCGGCAGCATCGTGGTTCTGATGGCACGGAGGCGCATGTCTCAGGCCTCTTCAGAGGATTTCTCAGAATCTCCCGACTCTCCTACTGAAGGGAAGAGTCAGTACAGGATGATCTGCTACGTGTTTGAGTCAGAGGATGTAAGTGTTTGCCGCCAAACTGCACGGACATTTTGCATTTTTGAGTTTATAGTTTTGTTGTTTTAAACTGTTGTGATCTTTCCCACCTCCTTGCTGTTGTCAACTGGGATAGCCTTTCTGCTCAGTAGTTTTCCCCACACGCTCCCCTTCCCACAGGCGCAGCTCATCGCACAGTCCATCGGTCAGGCCTTCAGCGTGGCCTACAGAGAGTTCCTGCGAGCCAACGGCATCAACCCGACCGACTTGAGCCAGAAACAATACAGTGACATCATCAACTCCCAGGAAATGTACCACGATGACCTCGTCCATTTCTCAAACTCAGACAACTGTAAAGAGGTGCGACATTTTTTTTGTGGCTGCAGGTGAACTGTGGATGATGATTGATGGATTTCCCTGAACACAAATGGCTGCAGCTGAATCCCACAAATCTTCTAAACCCCGGCGTGTGAAATTCAAAATGTGCTTTAAAATGATTAATAAATGCTTCTTTTTTTCACGTGTTCCAGCTGTATGTGGAGAAGCAGAAAGGGGAGAGCCTCGGTGTGGTGATCGTGGAGTCCGGTTGGGGCTCCATCCTCCCCACTGTCATCCTGGCCAGTATGCTGAACAGCGGCCCTGCAGCTCGCTCTGGAAAACTCAGTGTTGGGGACCAGATTATGTCCATCAATGACACCAGCCTGGTGGGGCTGCCGCTCGCCACCTGTCAGGGCATCATCAAGGTACTCATCAGGCTGTGTTCATTCAGATTCCACTTAGATAATATGTACTATGTGAATCAGTAAATAGTACAGGGGATTATACAGTGAAACTTTCATGCAACTTTATTTGGTTTAGTTCAAACTTAGTTGTTTGGTGTAATACCCTCTGCAATGAACTTCAAACTTGTCTGAAACTCAGCCGCAACCGTTGCAAAACTCTCAACCTTGTGAAACGCAGATAACGTGTCAGACAAGGACCTCAAACTATAACGCGGTATCATTCAAACTGATTTTAGCTGATTGATTTCAACTCAACAATGTCTTATCACCACGGTGAACAAAGCAGAGCCAGCCAATCATGTATCAAGCTACTTTTTAATACTGATGTCACAAGGTGGCAACCACCGCCTTCTTAGGCTGTGTTTTTTTCTTCCAGTATTAATGCACTCACAGCTCCCTTCCTGTTCTCTGTGAGGCAGCCATTAAACAGAGCAGCCCTCAAGAAAAAGTGCCACAACCTGTCTAAATGGATTTTTACTATCCAGCAAGAAAATGACACGAAATAAGATCACAATTAGATTACAATCACACTTCTCGCTTGATACAATCTAGCGAGAAAACAGTTATTATTAAAACAATTACCAATCTAGCCAGCAAATTTTAGTGAAATAAACTATTAAATCATGCTGCATGAGATTATTTTTGAATTGCTGCAGCTACTACTAAGTACTACCTGCAACTAGCTGCATGAAAGTTTCGCTGTGTAAAGCCAAGCAGTTTCTCTGTGGGTTTGAGTGTCTGCGGCCACTGATGACCCTCAAAATGATTAAATGAATGGACAAAACAGATGAATAAATATAAATGTTTGATTTAAGCATAAAAACAGAACCAGTTCAACTCCCACCTGCGGCTCATTTGCTGCACGTCACCCCTCTCTTTGTACCCCCTTTCCTGTCATATCGTTAGCTGTCCTTATCAAATAAAGGCATTAAAAAAAAAAGTTTTTTTTAAGTGGTGAATGAAATGTGGGAGACAATCCTGCACCAGTAAAAGCTCCAACATAGGCAAAATATTTATTTTGGTCTTTGCAGATGACAGTGGCATAACTCATACCTTTGTACTTTTTCTTATTTATTTGGGAAGGTGATCCTTCCTCCTGATTTTTTTTTTAACAATCAGAAAAGTTACAAATGATTGTGAACACCTGCACTAGTAAGTATTTAGCAGGAAGATTTATGTGGGATTGAATCAAAAGACTTTGCAGCATCAATGTTTTAATTTGTAATGACAGAGAGGAATAAGCTTCATCAGTCATTGATAAATTAATAATTGGTCGGCAATGTGACATTAATGTGTTTTTGTGTTTGTTCCTGGACATGGTCCAGGGTCTGAAGAATCAGGTGAAGGTAAAACTGAGTATTGTGAGCTGTCCTCCTGTCACCACCGTCCTCATCAAGAGACCTGATCTCAAGTTCCAGCTTGGTTTCAGTGTGCAGAATGGCATTGTGAGTAAGCCCTTGTTAGTGTGAAGCATGACACTTTAGGTTTAGGCTCAAAATGAATGGTTGGCAACTTCTGAACAGTGTATACTATGCACTTTTCAGTTACATATGAAGTGTCTTTTTCCCGTCCTCAGATCTGCAGTCTGATGCGAGGTGGCATTGCGGAGCGAGGCGGTGTTCGTGTTGGACACAGAATCATTGAGATAAACGGTCAGAGTGTTGTTGCCATGGCACACGAGAAGATTGTTCAAACCCTGTCTGTCTCAGTGGGTGAGGTAAGAACTCCTCAAGCCACAAGATGGCAATTTTCACTCATTACTGCACCACACAGATCACTGTAGGCTACCATGCAGGTCTTTTAAAGATATACGTACAGATTAGATCAGTTTGGGATTCGTTCCAGGCCCAGATTACTGGACACGTACAGCACAACAGCACACTCTTAATCAACAAATTAAATAAATGCAAGTCCTGGGCACAAATGGCACGGTTAAACATTTAAATCTTTATGCAAAAGCTGATAAACTCAAGCGTAAGTAGTGCAGCAGATGAAGTCTGAGGAATCTTGTCATCAGATGTACAAACTGAAATGCATAACTTTATTTACACAAAAATGGATTTCATTTCATTTCATTCATGGCCTCCATTATTTCTCTCCAAGTTGACTGCTTCTTCTTATTTGTTGCTACATTGGATTGCTGGCTGCACAGCTCTTTCTTTCTATCTCAGTGTCTGAGAAATTGCCATTTGTTTTACTTTGATCCTCCATAACTTTGCTGCCAATTAGAAATTATTAGCTACAAATTTGCAGGACAGCAGGAAATGAACAATGTATCCTAGAACCACACGCTGCTGGTCAAGAGCCATAATTACATGGCTCTGACATGGACACTCATTACAAAGTCTGGGTGTTGTTAAAACTAAGCTTAAGTTCAGTTGGTGCAACCGAAATCATTTCTGAAGACTAACAAAGACCGACTTAGCAGCCAGGACAAAGCTTAGGTTTGGTGCTACCAAACCCCAGTGGCAACACAGTGACGACAGTGAAGATTTGTGTTAATTCCTTAACTTTGCAGGTGCTGGTGAGCACATTTTGTTACCTTTGGACAGAGCCAAGCTAGCTGTTTGCTTATGTTTCCAGTCCTTATGTTAAGTTACACTAACCGGCTGCCTGCTGTAGCTTCATATTTATCATACAGACATGAGAGTGGCATCAATCTCCCTATCTAACTCTTGATACTGATTTTGCATTCCTTAAAACAATATAAACAGATACAAAATAGCAAGGCTAAATTCACAATGAATAAAAAGAAAGTAAAAATATTTGCACATAATAAAAAAAAATAAATGAAGAAAAGCATCTTTACATTCTAGCAGTCAATTTAACAGTCCTCAGTAACACAGCCAGATATTATATTTTGAGACCCCATCAGCAAATCACACAGACAATCTATATGGTAGCAAAGCAAATTTAAATAATAAATATACAGCAAAAAACTTATTCGAAGTTTTGTAATTGCTGATGTGCTTTTAATTTGTAGATTTAAGCCCAAGGGAATAAATCTGATTCTTATACTCAACAGTTTACCATAAACAACATTAGAAATTGCTTAATTTATGGCCAGAGAAGTCTTCATCAGCTATTCTTGCTCTGCTCCACCACTTCCACTTGATTTTATCAGCTGTTACTGTGATTTTGTATTTGTGTGTTTTCCCAATTCCTCCCAGCATATATCTCCATTAAGGCCATAAAAGCTTATTATTTGTCAGTAATGGATCCAAGGTCTCTTCTGTCTCTCCGGTGGCGCAGAAGGGAGTAAATTAGGCCTGGATTCAAGTGATGTGATTACGACTGTGCCTCTGTAAATGGGCTCTTAAGTTGACGGTGTAATCGTCCCCGCTGCTCTCTCTCCTCTGCGCCTCTCTGCCAGATCAACATGAAGACGATGCCCGCTGTGATGTTCAGACTGCTGACGGGACAGGAGACGCCTATCTACATATAGAGAGCCTGCATGGATCAGCCCACTGTAGCTCTGCATGTCTGGCTGCGTGGAGGCGATGACGGACATATGATGACGACAGGTGGCTCAGTGGGACGAGGAGAATTTATTTTTCTATCATTTTATTTTTTCGGCCTCTTGTTGCAATGCTGTAAAGAACATCCAGTTCTCATTTTCAGGTTTTATCTTGAATTACATTGTCATAATGGCCTTACAATGTGAATACTCTGTCTGTAGTACTGTACGTGAGTTCCTGGTGTTGAAGAGAAGTAGCTTTAAGGTCATGATTATTTTCTTATGAAGAGATAAATTAGTACATTTATTTTTTATTTAGTCATTTTTATAATGTGTATGTATGGAGTTTAAAAATGTACTTCTACTGTAAATACTTTGGATTACTCAAGGACTTGGTTGGAAAGGCCATATTACTCCTAAGTATATGCATGTTATTATGAAGAATTACTGACCAGGGATTAATTCTCAATCTGACATGATAATCTATTACAGTAAATATTTAAAAAAAAGATAATAATATGCTGTACAAAGGCACTAAACTATGTGTATTATGGTGATGCTGAAGGCCAAAGACACATCTACTTTTCAAAGACATACAGTATGGGTGACCATTACCTTTACCAGAGTGAACAGTACAAGAATGTATCAAAATATACATTACTGAATGAATGTAATGTTATAACACATTAAGAATACAATCTCACAGCTGAATGCTTGTTGTTTTTGTTTTCATTTTATTGAGGTGTAAAAAGGTACAAGACAGACAGACATAAAGTTGCCTGGATTAGAGATAAATCAGTTATCCAAACAGTTTGTTTTTCATTCTTTCTCTCATGTTTTCACATTTATATGAATCTCAGGAGCTGTGAAAGAAGGACACTTCAACCACAATATCAAACTAACCATTACTGGTAACACTTTATATTAAGATGCCTGCAATAAGCATTAGTTAATAGGTAATAAGGCAGTCATAAGATTCTTATTAACATTAATGTCTTAATAAGACAGATATTAGTGTTAATAATAGCATAATAAACATTTATTATTAAATTATAAGACATGCATTAGCACTTAAAAAAACATGTTTACAGACTGCTTGTTAATAAAAGCCTTAGGAGTTTCTCATAATTGTTTAGAATAACAATAATCATAATTTTAAAAAAGCATGGTTAGCTATTGATAAGTGCATAATAAAAATTATTTGTTAACCTTAATAAGCACTGTTCACACTTCAGATCCAGTAGCCACAACATGCATAGTTAACTGTTAATAAATGCATAATAAAGTATGTAGAATTTTTAAAGCAACAAAAACGTTAACAAGGTTTAACAATAACATTATGGATACATCAGGTAAACTCAATAAATGTGTTTGTAATTCTACTATAAAGAATTATAAGAAACTTCGTAAGCAGTCTATAAACTTTTAACATATTTGTTATTAGCACTTATTAATGTCTTATAAGCAACAATAAATTATCAATGTTAATAAGCATATTATAAGAGCCTTATTACCTTTTGACTAATTCTTTTAACAGGCATCTTAATATAAAGTCTTGCCTGATGATTTGTCTTATCTTTCATTTCTAATGCAACAAAAAAAGTTTAACAATGACAGATCTATAATCCATATTGATCAATGTATATACATATTGTATGGATCCCATACAACTTTACATATTGTACTTACAACTACTACGGCACGACGAAGTACAGCTATTTACAGTTAAAACATCTATAAGACATAACACTTAACAGGCTCACATAGATAATTATAACAGGTGTGAAATTACACTCTCCGTCTGTAACACATTCAGCAAAAATATCTTCAAGTATTCACTGGAAAAAGCCCCCAGAGGGAAACCAGGACGACTTCATATATGTTCCTAAAAACACAGAAACAAAATGATCACAGTTAGAGAGCAGCAAAGGTAGAAATAACTTCCTTAAAATGATTTATGAACATAAAAGTGCAGCACTGAGGATTCAGGATGCTGGGATGGCCTTAACAGCAGTGATTAGTTTCATTTTAATCTTATTAATACTGCATTTATGAGATTTTTAAAATGTCCAAAAGTAGAACTGATTATGTAGTTTGCAACAATAAATTTAAATCAAATTCACAAGCAGCAATATGTTACTTTGAAGATTGTCAAAAGGAAGTATTACCCTCTCAATGTCACCAACGTACCGTCTTGATTTTTGATGTCAGTGGTGAAATTATCACTCCATCAACAAAAACAGAGTTCAGGTAGCCCTCACTGTGAGAAACATCCTCATCTTCATAACTCTCAACGCCAACACTGAAAGCCTCTTTTATCTTCTCTGGCATCATAAAGTTGAGCATCACCACCAGAATCCCAATGATGGTGCACAGCACACCTGGAAATCATTTTCAGTTAGTAGAAATCACTACCTGTCAGCTGGTTATGTGTGCCAGTTTAAAAAAAACAAATCATAAAGACTGAATGTACAGCTTGTAATTTTTACCTGTAGCCAGAGCCAGCCAGAATGAATGGCTGTATGCCGTTTCAAAGGAGTCGGTTCCTATGGAGAAAACACACTGAGGCACGTTCATGATGGTGGAGAAGGAGGCCATGGAGAAGAAGATGAAGGCAGCGGTGGCCATCATCATGTACCCGGCGTACAGAATGACCGGCATGGAGAAGAGGATGTTGGCGAGGATCCAGCAGCAAAACGCCGTCCTGTGAAAGAGCGCAGCCATTTTAGTTTCTGCTACTTTTAACAATCAAGTGTATGCAGTTATTTATTAGCTGTGACCAGTAGGGCTGGGTGACCTCGATATTGATATTTATTGATATGCAGACATTATTTTAGGGTTGACAACTGGTGCTTGATAATCATCAGTAATGACTTAATAGGTAAAGCCAAAGAATAGAACAGCTAGCACAGTCTGGTAAGTAATCTAAAATCTACAAAAATATCATGTCTAATATCAGAATATTGATATGTTATCAATATATTGCCCAGCCCTAGCAGCCAGCAGCTGTATAGGTCACTCTGTCAACCTTTCGTGGTCACAGTTTTCATTCTTGGAGGCCAAAACTTGTCATGGAGGTCAAGTGGACTGTCTGTGTGAAGGTGTGTGTTTGTCTTCGAGCCGACTGGCTAAAAGGTAGGGTTGCAATCGAAGTGGCCAATTGCAAAAAGGCGCATAGCTGCAAAATTATGTCACAGACTTGCACAAGATTTTGTGGAAAGATTGTTCAGAGCTGTCAGCCATCAGCTGATTAACTATTCAAGATAACTTACCCTACCTAAGTCCCGCCCCTTTTTGCTCTCTACTCCAATAACAATTAAGCTAACTTGGTACCGGGTGCAACCTCTGTCAACTTCCTCAGTCAAATTAGTGTTTTGCTAACATTAGTTATCAGATGCAACTAGCTCGCTAAGAACTGACATAGATTACCTAGCTAGTTAGCTAGCATTTTGCTAATATTAGCTAACTTAAGTTGTGTATGTGATCACAGTTCTCCCAGCAACATATTTTTACCATCTTCAAAATGTAGTCAACATACTCAAGCTTAACATATAGCATAACTAAGTACAGGAAAAAATTTTTTCCCAGGATGGCAAAGTAAAGACCCACTCTATTCTGACTCTCATTGGCTAGCACTTGCTGTGGTTAGGTTGGGTAGGTAATGGGTAAGTGTAAGCATGAGGAGTGTGACTGGTTGGGGTTGGTGTAAGAATATCAAGCTAAGCCAATCAGAGGCAGAGTAAGGTGGAACATTGCCTCACCATCCTGGGAACAAAATATTGCTTCCAGTAAATATCAAAGGAGAAAGTTAATTGACGTATCAAGCTAGCTTAATTGTTATTGGAGCACAGAGCAAAATGGGTGGGACTTAGGAAGGGTCAATTGGTAAAAGGGTTGTGGCTTATAACAAAAAGACGCATAACTTTTAAAGCAATTCATGTAACATGAATAAACTTTGTAGAAAGAGACACATACAATACACATATACACATCTGCAACTTTCTATCTACAAGACTGAAATTTGTGTTTGTTGTGTTACCAGAGTGTTGCAGAGGCGTATCGTCCCGAGTATCTGTACTGAAAGATGAGTCCGCACGGGCTCCTCAGGGTGAACTTCTCGGCGATGTACAGGATGGGGTTGGGTAAACCTTTCTCCAGAGCTTCCTCATACTCTTCTTCAATAGTGCCATGCCAGCTGAACATCTCATTGTAGTCAATGGTCTCATTGTTCTGTATAACAGGATTCCCTGTGAGAGAAGATGAGAGAAAATTTACACTGTAACTCAGGCACCACAAATTTAAATACAAGCTAGATAAGAATTACTTGTCTAACATGTTATCCCACAAACTGGAGTTATGGTATTTACTTTTTATGCAGGAACATTTTATCAGACCATTGAGCTGATGTCTTAATCAAAGATCTAAGCTGTTCAAAACACCAAAACTCCCAGTATGTGAGAGTATTACACAGTAAATCTGCATGTAACAGCAGCAGCAGTGACTCACCCTTTAGTGTGACATTGATGCCATACAGTCCGACATGCAAGCCGATCTCAGCGTTAACCACTACGTTGCTGAAAGACTTGTAGGTGGCATTAGTGGTCATTCTGGCCTCGGCCCAATCGTTGGTAAAGTTGAGCGCTGCAGGGAAAACAACACAAAGGTGAACAACTGGAGCAGGTGAAAGGAAAATCTGTGATTTATTTAACGATAAGAATAGAAAACTCACCCACTATCACCACGCCTATGAACAGGCTGATAATTATTCTAAACATCCAGAACAGCCTCTGACAGGAAAGGAGAGAACAGAATCAAAATTATAGAAGACGACTCTGAGGTTCTGTGATACGACTGAAGTGAGTAATAAAGCTTATCGGATGGGTTGCACTCACCGACTTCCCTCGTATCCCTGGCAGGATGAGAAGAAGACTGACTGCTAGCACAAGGAAGACCAGAATAATGGTGAGCAAGCTGCCACTGAAGATGAAGGAGGTCCTTTGTAGGAGGTAGAATGGGTAAATGTCATCGTAGAAAGTCATCTTAGCTCCTGATCTTGCGGACGCAGCTGAGCCCAAACAATGTTAACAGAGAAGACAGTGTTAGTGGCGGGGTTCTCAGTTTCCTCCAGATGCAGAGATAGCGGCTCTTGTTCCTGTCGGTAGATAAGGGATGAGACATTGTTACTGCGGTGCAACATGGCACATGATTAAAGACAACATGTCTGACTTATATAATACCATTTAACATTCACTGACACTGTATATTTTTACTGCAAAGAAATAAATGCATCTGTATAATGCACAAATGCATGCAATTCTATACATGCGGTCAGTGTAATTTGGCTCCATGCTGATTTTGATGCATTCATTTCAACCTAAATTAAGGTAAAGCTGCTAATAAAACCAATCAAAGTTAAAATCCAAGAGATCTTTCTTACCTGAAGGCTGAACGACGGTGAAGAGTGAAGAAGAAGAAGAAGAGGGTGAAGTGTGAACGTTGAGGGGAACATACACTTCTTTTATAGCGCCGGTCCCCTTTGTGTCACCGAGGAGGAGGATGCGTTGACCGGAAAACTGTGGCAAAGAGGTGTGATCCTCAGATGATGACCATTCCCATTTGGGCAACACAGGTCACATGCTGTTTGTGATAAGCTGTGCAACATATGTTGGCTTTAGTGTTGCACCATCCCTCACCTGCCTCACCTTGTGCTCCTGCACCACCTCTGCACTACATTTCAGCCTCTGCAGCAGGTAAGACTCAACTATTTCTTCTTCTCTTGTAAAAAATATTTACTGATAAAGGAAACAGGACATTTTTCTTTGGAAAAATCTGCTGTTTATTTTTATGATCTAAAGGAGTAGTGCCAAAGTTTTGTAAAGTTCTATAGGATTAAACCTCCTGGCTTTTCTTTCTAATTAAAAGCTCAGCCAACCAAGTATATTAAATGGTAAAAGAACAGAAGTAGTAAATGTGTGTTACCTTCACCGTGTTTGTTCAGAAGTCCTCCACTGCTCTTAGCTGCAGACTGAGCTGAGGAGCATCTCTCGCATCAATGGATTTGCGTAAATGGGTTTGGAGTATCTGTGCAGCGGTTGGTTTGGTGCTCTGTGCCAGTGAACGTGAGTAGACAGCAGCTGCACTTCTTATCTACAGCTAAACTACAGGTTTGAAGTAAGAAACGCTGTTTAAACGTGTCTTTTTTTCTCTTTTTTTTAACAGAGACCACCTGGGAAGTTCCTCGCTTTGACGGCTGGTACAACAGTCTGGGATCTCCCAGGCGCGGAGCTGTCGGTAAGTCACGCAGTTGCTGCCAAAGTGTGTAACCGTAACGGTGGCTCGGTCTGCCAGCACACCTGCAGGTCACACCTGGTGGTCACTCACTCAATGGACCGCCTGTGTCTTTGTGCTCGCGCAGGTTCTCACCTCGTGCGCCTCGTGCCCGCGCGCTACAGTGACGGGGTGTACCAGCCGGTCCACGAGCCGCAGCAGCCGAACCCCCGCATACTGAGCCGCGTGCTGACCCGGGGACCCTCCGGTCTGCCCTCAACACGCAACCAGACCGTCCTCTCTCTGTTCTTTGGTGAATATATCATGCATGTTGATGTACTGAAGCGCATAATCAAAAACTTGCATGCACCTTTTTCACAGCAGCCGCCTCGGCGTTAAATAGTAAACACAGGTGTTGCCACTGGCACTAATTAAAGGTCTGTTCAATTGAGGACGAACAGAGTCAGGGTCTCCTCTACACTAAATGGAAGTGGACCTTAATTAGTATCATTGGTGACACCTGTGACTGTTGCGTGACAATATGACTGCTGTGAAAAAAAGTCTATATGACTCAGAGATATTTTCTTCACTCCTGTCTTACAAAACGCAGTTGCAAAATAGGTGTAAGCTTTTCAAGCAATACTTTAACTGCTTATGCAAAAGTTGAATTAAGTGACCAACTCCTAGAAATAAGATTCTGCCTATTTTTGTCATTAAATATGAGGTAAAGTCAGATGATGCTTTTAAGGCTGTGGGAATCCCCAGAGCCCCCACAATATGATATTATTGTGATAATTAAGTCACAATAGAATTTACTGCAATTTAGCATTTTGTGCAGGGCTGTGCAATATATCAATATTTTATTTATATCATGATATGATATCATGATTGCTTTCACTCACTTAGTCATTTTTTTCCACATTACTGATGATTAAATCTTATTGTGTTAATATCTTGTGAAAGCACCAGTAGTCATCAAGACAATACTGTCACAACATCACTAGAGGTATTTGGTCAAAAATATTGTGACATGGGATTTTGTCCATATTCCACAATGAATCGTATTCTGTAAGATCATCATATGTTAGCATTATTTGAGAATTTATTGATTGTTATTTTATATTTACTTTTTTTTTTACTCTTCAGGTTATCATGTCACTTTTGAAATTTTTGACTCGAGAACTCCGGGGTGTCCACCTGAGTTCATGAACATCCCGGTCCCAAAAGGTGACCCCGTCTTTGACCCGACTGCCACCGGAAACATCCTGCTGCCCTTCCAGAGAGGAACATGGGACAAAGAGTCTGGCCAGAGTCCCAGTAACCCTCGCACACAGGTGCTGATTATTGACTCTTATCAATATGAAATAACACGTTTGTTAATGTTATCAGTAAATGTAATCAGTAAGTTAGAAACTGAACATAAGGCATTTTACATTATGTTACTGAACATTTCCTTCTCCTCAAGTGCAATAGTTTTTCTGAAACAAATACAACACATGCAGGTCAACCTGGTGACAGCGTGGATAGACGGCAGCTCCATCTACGGCCCCTCGTCGTCCTGGTCTGACTCCCTGAGAAGCTTCTCTGGAGGGCTCTTGACCTCAGGCTCTGACTGGAACATGCCAAGTAAGACAACAGGACGCAGTTTCATGTGGAGCGCCGCAGACCCGTCTACAGGAGAGCACGGACCTGAGGGCCTTTACAGTGAGACATTTTTGCACCAAACACTGGTCACAAATAATTTATTGTCCAAAGGCAACATTTGAGTGGGTAGCATGTCAGCCAGTTAAAAAAAAAAGCAGGAAGAGATTTTTATTTAGATAATCTTATTTTTGACATCATTATTCTGGGTTATTAGGGTGGAAACACTGCCACTTCTGTCCACAGGGGCCTCGAAAATCATCTAAATTGATGCACATTTGAAGTGATTTATAATTATTTTAGTTAGACAACAAAACTTGCAGACAGTGCGGCTCCTTCAGGTCCCTTTTCTCTTCAACTTCATAGAAGCCAAAAAACCTTCCACGTGCACCCAGGAGGCGCTAGACAGGTTGTATCCATCTGTGGTTTCTCACAGTCATCCCTCCTCACCTAAACTCAAGAAGTGGCCTAATATACAGTAGAACGTAATAATGACGCACATGTCATGTGCATGTCTGTTGCATTTCAGCTTCCAACTGGTTCATCCACAAGGAATGTACAGCACAATCTAAAATTGTTACAGGTCAAGAATCATCATTGACTTTTCTGCATTGCCTCATATTCTTTCAAGAGAGAACTGCGATGCATTCAAGTTTTTCCCTACATCCCTAGTTCTCTCAAAAGCAGAGTTGAACACAATTTCCTCCTTACCTTTTTTAAAAAATATGATAAAACAGAGGAGCTCAATGACATTTAATTTATGGCCTTTGTAGGTACAAAACACAACAATGATGTCTTTTTCCAGCCAGAATGACACAGTTGTTAATAATCCACAGCTTTGTGAACATTTCTTCTCCTTAAAACTGAAATATTTAGTGAAAGGAGGTTATTATATGTGGAAACCAACGTGTAACTTTTCAGCCTTTTGAGTATCATAACTAGTTGCTTAACAAAACGCAACTTTTCATTGCACAAAAGGTGACCAATAGCATTAAATTATGAAAAAAGTAAATGACAATATATGACAAAATGCATGATATGAGGTTTCTGCTCAGCAGTGACAACGTAGTGTTTGTTTCTAAATAGTCTGATATCTGTTTTTTATTCTGAGTGTGGAAATATCCACCCTAGTGATACTGCAAGCAGCTGAAAACAAACAGCAAGAATTTCTTGCAGATGTTATTTCACCCACGTCTGCTTTGATCAGGGTTGCAGCCTTCTGAGTCTGAGTCAAGCGAGGCCCCGTCTGACGTGTGTTATGACTCTTTAATTATTGTGCAAATGGCTTGTCGCCCTCACCACAGCAAATCCCTCTCTCTATAGCATGAAGGATGCAGTGCAGGTGTCATGAAACCCGTGTTTTGTTGCTTGTTGTGTTAAAGGTGTGTTGCTATTATCCCGGGTGGAGGCGGAGGATCTTCTTCTGTTGTCACAGCTCTGTTGTCACGTCCTGAAAAACAAACAGCCAAATTATCAGCCCATTAGTGGTCGGAGATACTCATCAATCAATGTAATGAGAGGGTGACACTATACAGATAAAATACAGAGGTTTTGTGAATTTTGGTGCAGTTTTCTTTCACATGCACAGCCTGTTCTCTGTTTATTGAGTTGTAGTGATGTTAATTCTCATCATGATAATTTGTGCCATTTTCTGTATGCAGTCTTGGGAAATGCCTGGGCCAATGAGAACATGTTCACAGCAGCAGAGGGGATTATCTGGTTTCGCTACCACAATTATGTAGCCTCCAAGCTCCATGAGGAACACCCAGAGTGGTCAGACGAGAAGCTGTTTCAAAACGCCAGGAAGACCGTCGTGGCCACATTCCAGGTAGAGGGAAAAGTCTCCGTGTAATCCTCTCGCTGCACAGGTGCTGATTTAATTTGCACTCTGGACAGAGGCAGGTTGCATCAACACCAGGTGGTCGTGATTTTATGGATGAAATTGAAGGTTTTAGTTTAAGGGCGAGTGCATCATCTCTGGGTTGTTTGATTAGTTGAGTAAGTCCTCTGCAGGAACTGTCCATGACAACATTATGCACACGTTAACTGCCTTTTACTTTCATTGAAAACAAGTTAACAAACTAAGATAAAAGCATAAAATGAGTTAAGTTATTTTTAAGAATCATCTTGTAGGATATGTAATCTTCAAACCTCAAACAATAAGTTCAGTTTTTCCTGTTTTTCCACACAGAATATCGCTCTCTACGAATGGCTGCCTGCATATCTTGGAGACAAAAAGCTTCCTCCTTATCCAGGTAAGAATCATCCAGAGTGCGTGTGCGTACAAGTGGAGGGGAACAGGTAATGCACCGGTGCCCACAAGCCGTGGTCAGGCAATGAGGCTATCGTTGGTGGTGTTTGACAAATATGTGCTCCGTCAGCAAAGCGTCACCCCGCGTCTCCCTCTTCTGCTGAATAAGCACCCGCAGCTGAGGAAAGTTGGAGGGACTTTGGTCAGATGAGCCCATCACCTTAAGCACTCTTCATTTTCACAGATATACTACTTCTGTTGCTGCATGTTTACCTTGTGGATGACGATATAGGATGTTTGCATGCACGAGGACTGTTTCTGATTCAGCTTGCTGTTTATTTTGTTCTCATATTGTCTGATTTATTTGATTTATCTGTGTGCAGGTTACCAGAAGTTTGTGGATCCGGGGATCTCTCCTGAGTTTCAGGCTGCTGCCATAAGATTTGGCATCACTATGGCCCCACCTGGTGTTTACATGAGGTATTATTCTTTTCTTTTTCCTTCAGCACTCTGTGAAAAAGCTCACTGTGTTTACAGGGCTTAAGTCGAGTGTAATATTATGAAATGCTGCTGCGAATAGTGTCAGACACCTTCTAAAACAGAAGTATAGCCCTCTGTATTGTCTCTCCTCTTTTCCACAGAGACAGAGCCTGCAATTTTCAGAACACCGTCAACATAGATGGCAGCTTATCACCAGCATTGCGTCTTTGTAACAGCTTTTGGAAACGTCAGGTATATCATGATGAGTAAAACAATCCAAATTCCAAGCAATGAATATCTTTGGCGACAGGAATCTATGTGTGTCTGGTAAAATAAGAAGCTTAGATAATTGCTATAAACTGAAATACTATATGTGTTTATCACCACAGTCTTTTTCTCCTTACAGCTTACTGTGCTTTCATTTCACTTTCCTTTCTTGTAAATTGTAGTACAATGATTTTTTTTTTTTAATGAGAGCAGGCAGTCCAGTCACATTTAGTACAACTGTTTATTTATAGAGAGCAGCAGAGAAGTTTTGGCAGGATTTGATCCAGGATCTTTGTGGCTTGAGGCAGGAGAGTAAACAACTGTGTGTCTCTGACAGTTTGTAGAAATATTTTGTCATTGTCTTAATTAAAAACACTACTTCACATGCATTTCTGTAGAGAAAAGCAAATACTTTGTGGGACCTGAAATCTGTGCTGTAAGTGTTTTTACAGTCTGTCAAGTTTTAAACTGGGAAGTACATTTCTCACAGTTTCACATTAAGTTTCATGTTATGGTTAGTGCTCGCCTATTTAATAATAGTGATATCTGTTCTGTTAAATATGGATCTTTTAGAGGTTATAGAGCGAGCCAAATTCTTACTGTGATGGATGATGATAATTTCTCTACAAATTATCTCTCCAGAGAATTAGTTCAGACCGCCCCTACTTTAAGACTGGCCGACCACATATTAGAGAGAGGAGACCTATTCTGTACGGATCTGTATATTACTTATTAATACTTTTGTCATTTTGTTCCCAGAGTGTCAACATGAAGACAGGCCAGGACGTGGACTACCTCGTCATGGGCATGGCCTCTCAGATCGCAGAGAGAGAAGACAATGTTGTTGTGGAGGACCTGAGAGGTGTCTAATCCTTCTTGTTCACTCCTGGTATCAAAAAATATCAAATCAGAAATGGTAAAACTTTATATTAAGGTGCTTGTAGTAAGCACTACTTCATAGCTAATGAGTTTCTTACACAAACCAAACCAAAGATTGCACATTGAGTGAACTTCCTAACCTGAGTTGACAGAAAAAGTTAACATTTAGTTGAGTGCAGTTAAAAAGGCTTTGCAGCTGTTTTTTTTAAATTATTTTTTATTGATATAAAGTGTTATCTCAGAAACAATTTTATTGCAACATGGGTTCACATATAAGAACTTTGCCTGACCATAAATAAAATTAGTCTACGTATCACTGACGTTATAAACAAATATTGACTAATCTGATCTGATCTGCACCCTGACAGACTTCATGTACGGACCCCTCAGGTTCACCCGATCAGATCTGGTGGCCATGACCATCCAGAGGGGAAGAGACTTCGGCCTGCGTAGTTACACCGAGGTCAGAAAAGCTCTCGATCTGCCTCCCATCAAGACTTTCGAGGACATAAATCCTGAGCTCAACGGCACCAACCTGCAGGTAAAACCCAGAGTCAAAGAATGATCGAACATGAACTGCGTCAAAAAGTTTAACAGTGATCCTGTGAGTTAAAGTCTGCCTTGTGTTCAGTTGCTCCACGATGTTGCAGAGCTGTATAACAGAGACATCTCAAAACTGGAGCTCTTCCCCGGAGGGCTGCTGGAGTCTCTCGACGGTCCAGGTCCAGTTTTCTCTGCTATAATCCTGGACCAGTTTGAACGCGTGAGAAACGGAGACCGCTTCTGGTTTGAGAACAAACAGAATGGGTAAGCGCCTCTCCAAAGGACTCTCAAAAATAGAAATAGCCGTCATAGTGTTATTGATCTCATATTACTGTTGTGTGTCATCTTACTACAGCCGTGTTTTCACAGTTTGTTCACAGAGGAGGAGATCCAGATGATCCGCAACGTGACCTATCATGACGTCATTGTGGCAGTCACAAGTGCAGAAGCCGCTGATATTCAGAATAACGTGTTCTTCTGGAGGGACGGTACAAAATGTGTCTCTTATATTTGATTCATAAACAAACGAGGATTTATTTAGAATCAGTGATATAATATTTAAAGAATGGATTAAAAAAACTGCCTCTCTGTTGCTTTAGGTGACCCTTGTGGTCAGCAGGCACAGCTGACTGCATCAATGCTGCATCCCTGCACTAATGCCACCAAACTTAATTACTTTGATGGGTACAAGGCTGGCTTTGGGATATTCATCATTGTTCTGTTCCTCTTTCCTGTCGGTCAGTGTCGTTCTCGCAAATCCATCTCTTAATGCACAGCAGTAATACTGAGATCGCTCATCAGCTCATAATGAGTTCGATCATTTTACTTCCACAGTTAGTTTTCTGGTGGCCTGTATGGTGGCGTATCTCCGCAAGTATCGGTACAGGAAGTTCCAAAGAAGAAGAAAAGCTGGTGACAGAACAGAGGAACCAGCTGTGGGAATCACTGGTATGAAATCTGTGGGATTAAAAACAACTTCTATTGATACTTTATTTGCAATGTCAAAATGCATGGTTGTAAGTAACTAATTACAAATACTCAGATTTCTGTAATTAAATAGTTTCTGGGAGTTACTTGTACTTTTGTACTTTTGTGAGTAGATTTTCAAGTCTGTTTGTATTTAAGTATGCATTACACTATAATCTACTTAGTTACTTTCAAAATCATAGTTGAGTCCTGAGTACAATTTGAATTCATATCTAAAGCTCTTATCCACATTTTAGTAGCCAATCAGATGATCTGATCACAAACCGGCCAATGAGAACAAAGACATACAAATGAAAAACAAAACAAAACACTGCAGCAGCACGCATTTGGAGCAAGGATGTTAGTGATTAATCATCGATCAATTAAATGCCATTAAGCATATATCTATCTCTGCACTTCATTTGACATTGTTTTGTCTGGTGCAGAAAAAAAAAGAAGGAAATGAGGAAATAATTATTAATAATTAATTTATTGTTAGAGTTTTCAACTACTAGATAAGGAAAACATACACGGAGTAGTTTTTATGACAAGTACTTTGTACTTTAACTTAAGTATATTTCTAACACCAGTATTTTTACTTGTAATTCAGTAATATATTAGCAATGTAACAGTACTTATACTTGAATAAAGATTTTCTGTACTCTTTCCACCACTGCCTAAATGTTACTAAAAACATCAATCATGTTTTACTGTCAACTCAACATAAATTGTTAAATCTATGATATGTAATATTTCTGTACTATTTCTAAAAACACTGGATATTTGACAGACATATTAAGGTTGTCAAAAGTATCAAAGTATCAATACTTTTTCAACCATGTGCTTATAAACAATACAATACTATATACAGTACTAATATTGTCTTTTCTAAATTTCGTTTGCAGCTGCAAAGGACTAGGACTTATTTTTTTCTTTTTGCTGTGGTATCAAAAGAGGAATCAAGAATAATTTCTTTATACTAGTTTAAAAATACTAGTATTTTATATTAGTATAATGAAAGAGAGACGCCTAGCAGCAGATGTAGGTAACTACCTCATACAACACCACTTCAAAACATTTGAACTGTCCCTTTAAACTCAACATAAACAAGCTGAGCTCAACTGATACTCAGTTCAAGAGAGAGTGTCACCTATTTTCTCTACAGCTTGAAGTTCCTGTTGTTTTATACCTGTCTTCATCATCATCCAGAAACGTGACTCGCGCCTCTTCTCATTCTGATTTTACTCTCCAGCCTGTGAGTGGCAGGGCCATAATAAACCTCTGCATCCCGTCAGCCTGGAACTCGACGAGAAGAGGAGGCTGCAGGTCTTCGACAGATCCGGGGCCGTTCACCGCTGCCTCAATCTGGGCAACCAGGGCCACCTCGATGTGTTTCTCTCCAGCGACCGTCACCATAAAGCTCTGCTGCTCAAAGTGTCAAAAGAGTACGACCTGGTGAGTAGCTGGAAATGTGAGGGGAGGGTTTGCACCTTCGGAGAAAATAGATGTATTTAAAAAATGTTGCTGCTGCTGCATCTTGTGAAGTTGCTTCTACTCCTGTAATTCACCTTGTCCAGTTGTTGCTGCGAGCATGATTCTGCAGATGTATGTGATCTACATCACGTTCATCTCCCTCCAATCCTGTTAATCTCCTGATGCTCCCTGTTCGCACGTCCAGGTGCTGTTTTTCGATGACATGAGCAAACGTTCAGCATTTGTCAAGCATCTGCGCCTGGGGGTGACGGACATCGCGCAGGAGATTAGAGTGAAGGAGATGAGAGAGAAGGAACTGCTGAAGGAGGCTTTAACCAGAGAGCAGAGGGCTAAGATTGTGGAAACTTTCATTCGACATGCTTTCTCTCAGGTACAGTCAGCCTCTGGATGTTTACCTCATCCTCTGTGCTCTCTCGGCCGCAAAATGTCGTCAACCCCTGTTTGAGGTCAAATTAGGTCCGACCTCCAGCCAAAAGAACTAATCGTTGGTGTCGGTGGTGAGCTCATCAGTGACAGAGATACACAGAAACCTCAGTTAACGTCGGAGATATTACTAATGACACTATGATGACATGTAATGACACCGTCTCTCTGCTGCACAGGTCTTGGAAATAGAGAAGTGTGACGCCGGGGACATGAGTGGCGTTTCCCGCAACAAAGCCAGAGAGGTCCTCCAGTGCGAGCTGACAGCGTCTGAGTTTGCTGAAGCACTGGGCCTCAAGTCTGACTCCCTATTCGTGGACTCCATGTTCACACTAGCTGATAAAGATGGAAACGGTTACCTCTCCTTCCAAGAGTTTCTTGATGTGATGGTCATCTTTATGAAAGGTAAAGTAAATCTAAAGGCATACTATGCAGGATTTTACTAAAAAACAATGTATAGGCTCATATAAACATCATCAAATGTACGTGGTGGTGGCTGTATCTGCAGAGAACCTGCCCTCTGCCTGCGTTTCCTTATTTTCTCATATTTCGCTGTGTTTGGGATGTTTGTGGGCATCAACCTTTGAGTAGTGTGTAGCCCCCAGCCAGCAACAGCATGTAGGTAACAACCAGTGGTTACACAGGATTCTCAGTCTCGTCTCTCCCATTCTCCCCCTCCAACATGCAACATGTTGTGAGACTAAACTCTCATGTGTGCAGGAGAATTGAGAGAAAGATGTTTTTAAAAGCTCTCAGGACTCTTGTAGCTCCTAACTGAATGTCCGCGGTTTGAAGTTTAGTTTCTCTCCTGTGTCTCTGTTTTTACTTCCAGGTTTATGCTTTCTTTTACTGCTTCATGTTTGCTTTCAGCTGTATAGGAGTCGTCTTACCGCTGATGCAAACCCAGCATTTCCTGATCCTGCTGCCCCAAAATAAAGGTGTTTAAATAGTAAAATAACAGGAGGCTTTTATTGTGAAGGATAGGAAATGAAGCATTTGCCATTCTAGAGCCGCTCGACTTCAGTTAAGCTGGTCTTCAGTTACAAGAGACGCCTTCAAGCAGAGAGCCCTGTTGTAGTGGAGATGCCTTGCTGGGCTGACATGCCGAGTCAAACCAAATCCAGACAAGCAAACACATTTGATTGTTTCACAGCAGTTACGTTTTAAAGCACAAATACACGTCTGAACCTCCACACAATATCAGATTTGTGTGTCAGTACAGCCAGAACAAACTTAAGTCTGTGTGTGTATATTTGGGTGTAAGTCTCTCTGCAGCTCTCACAGATAGAGAGCAGAGGACAGAGATGGAGAATGCATTGTGACTGTTGGATGCTACGTTTTCTTAGAGTCCTGACCTCAAAACATGTGCGCTGTATTGGCTGGGGGATACACACCACCGAAGCCCAGAAACATCCTGAACAAAGCAAAATATGAGAAAATAAGAAAGTACAGGCAGAGGGCAGAGTCTGTGCAGATACAGACATCATTATACACTTCAAGTGGGTCATATGAGTCTATATATTGTTTTCTTGCTGCCTAGTATGTGTTTAATAAAAAACAGTAATAATAACTCTAGTGTCGCTGATGGTACGTGTGTTTAACCAGGGTCTCCTGAGGAAAAATCCAAGCTGATGTTCTCCATGAACGACATTGGTGGAACTGGTTTCTTATCAAAAGAAGAATTTGCCAGGATGCTCAGGTTTGATCCATTTTTGTTTATTTTTCATGACTGCACCAAGTCTTTTTTTTTTATTATTATTTTTCTGTCTGCTGATTCATCTTGACGTCTTTTTGATGTGCTGCAGGTCTTTCATTGAAATCTCAAACGGTGCTCTGTCAAAGAGCCAGACGGAGGACGGCATCAAGGCCATGCTGCAGGCCGCAGGCTTTGATGACAAGGAGAGGATCACGTGGGAGGACTTCCATTTCCTCCTGCGGGACCACGAGAAGGAGCTGCAGTTCGCTCAGCTCAGTGTCAAAGGTTGGAGGAAGTGTTGTCTCAGAAGATCTTTTTTTAATCCTCACTTCTCTGACCTTGTCTGATGAATTGGTGTGTCTCCTGTGTGTGTTGGCGTGTGTGCGTGTGTGTGTGTGTGTGCAGGGATGGAGAAACAGGGGAAGAAGCGGCTAAGTCGAGACCAGAGAGTGTCCTTCATCTGTCCCGCAAACAGGTGAGAAAACAGGACACAACAACTGTTGCTTTTTACTAATGAAAATCCACTGAGCCTTTTTCTCTTAATAATTTAATTTCACTATGTTTTATTTATTTTTAAGATCCTTATTGGTGTTTTACCCTCTTCCATTACTTCTATGTGGTTCTTTTTTGAGCTGATTCATTTGCTCCAAATTTTAACAGGACTGTTATTTATTCTTTAGATTTCATTGTGGCTTTTATTACTCTTATTTTCTTAAGTTCTTTAAGGTGTTTCTTTGTGTCCAGGAGCTTTTATTTATTTATTTTTTACTCAGCTACATTATAAATGTCTGTATCTCAGTGTATTTTGGAATTAATATAACGATTTAATGAATGAATGAATTTATTTATCCCCAGCGAATATTGTTTCCCAGCTCACAGTCTTGTTCTGTTTTTGTTTGCAGCAACATGGCAGACGGACAGGAGATACGCAAGCGGAAAAAGTTTGTTTCTTGTTTAATTTTTCTCTTCTTGTAAATGACTTTCTGAAGGAAGTACAAGGATTACTAGGAAAGATAAGATATCTGAAAACAAACCAAAATGGATAACATTACATATCGCAGCAGAGTTTTTTATTTGCACCGCAGAGAAGTTAGACGGATAAGTAGTTCTGATTGTTGGCTTACAGTATTTGCTGAAAACTATCCCTCAGCTGAAAAAAAATACCTTCAAGTTCCTTTTGCATTTATTTTATATGAATGAACTGCTGGAGTCCCTCTGACTGCAAAGGCTTTACAGTATCACACCCTGCTTCCTCTGCAGTTGAAGTGACCTGAATATGGTCAAAAACACATCCACTGCAATAATTGCATTATTCTTATGCAATGTATGTCCTTACCAGTGCAATATTACCTTTATTCCAGTGCAGTAGTAAGTTATTCTAAGTAATAAGTAAATAAGTAATAAGTCTGATGTATTTGCATATTTTCAGGTCAAGTATCAGAACTCCAAATGTCTATGTGAAACCGAAGCGTGAGCAGTACATAAGGAACCCGATCCAGCAGAAGATCCAGCACTTCAAACGGTTCATTGAGAATTACCGCCGGCATATCGTCTGCTTCATCATCGTGTACGGCATCGCTGCTGGCGTGGCCCTTGAACGATGTTACTGTGAGCAGAAATCATTCTCCTCCTTGTCCTTCTTCAGCATCATTCATTTCTGATCAGAGTGAGCATTTTCTAAGAAAAATTTCTTTTTCAGACTACGCCGTGGGAGCCGTATCCACGGGCGTCCCCGAGACTTCAGTGGTGGGCATCGTCGTCTCCCGTGGCTCAGCGGCCGCCGTCTCCTTCCTGTTTCCCTACATGCTCCTCACCGTGTGTCGCAACCTCATCACGCTGTGCCGAGAGACTTTCCTCAACCGATACATCCCCTTTGATGCTGCCATCGACTTCCATCGCTTCATGGCCATGACTGCCATCATCCTCGCAGGTTGGAAGACCAGAGAGGAGAAAGTATCACAGAAATTATAATAAAGAATAATGGAAGTATAATTGTTTCATTGTTATGTGCATGAGCTGAGTCCTTTTTTTTTGTTGTTGTTTTTTTTGTTGTAGTTGTCCATAGTTTGGGGCATGTGGTCAACATCTACATCTTCTCCATGAGCGACCTCAGCATCATGTCTTGTTTGTTCCCCAAAGTCTTTTCCAACAACGGGTAATGTTTGAAATATCACAATATCGCAAACTTGTTACTTTGACTTGTTACTTTAAGACTAAGTTGACTTATTATCTTTTTGTTTTCTGTTGTGGTTTGGTTAGAATTAGGAAACAAAAGTACTTGGTTAGGTTTAGAAAAAGATCAGGGTTTAGATTAAAATGACATTAACCACGTGTTACAAGGTTTTCTGGTAGGAAGTTTTCTGCTGGAAAGGTTTAGGAAAAAATATTATTTGGGTTAAAATGGATCATTAATCCTGTGTTACAAAGGCTTTCTGGCAAAAAGAGTTCTGCCACAAAGCTGTTTTCTGGCAGAAATCCCTGACGACTAAGTTCTCCCTTGTGCTGAAATATCTGGCGGACTTTAGCAGATATTTGTAGTCTTTGCAGAGAGTTATTGTGGCTAATTTATGGTGTCTTTTCATTTTAGGTCTGAACTTCCGATGAAGTGGTCGTGGTGGTTCTTTGAAACTGTTCCAGGTATCAAAGGAAACTGATTTTAGACCTTTATTCGTACATGAACTGCTTGTTATATTATGCTATAATTCTGTTTTTTGTTTTCTTTTTGTTCTGTCTTGTCCTAGGAATGACTGGTGTCTTGCTTCTTTTCACCTTTGCATTTATGTATGTTT
Source organism: Lutjanus erythropterus (assembly GCF_056507025.1). NCBI lineage: Eukaryota > Metazoa > Chordata > Actinopteri > Lutjaniformes > Lutjanidae > Lutjanus > Lutjanus erythropterus. Next base: position 33,672,876 of record NC_139329.1, read on the forward strand.
TTGCCTCACACTATTTCCGTCGCATCAGTTTTCGTGCATTTTGGATCACACATTACCTCTACGTTATCGTGTACACTCTTGTAAGTACTTCTCTTATTTTAAAATACCCCAAATGAACCCTGCAGTCAGGTGGCTTTCACGATGGGAGGAAGTTTTATGAATGTTGTAATGCAGGCTTTGTTTTCATTCAACAGACGGTTATTCATGGCAGTTTCGCCCTGCTCCAAGAGCCTCGTTTCTACATCTACTTAATCCCACCTGCGCTGCTCTTCCTGCTGGACAAACTGATCAGCTTGAGCAGGAAGAAGTTGGAGATCCCGGTGGTCAGAGCTGAGCTGCTGCCTTCAGGTGACATTTAACATTTGGAAAATCACCATGGAGTCTTCAAAATGTCTCATTAATCTCTGCCTCTCCCTGATTTTAGTCTTCACCGATTAAACTGCGCCTTTCCATCGTCGCTGAAGTCACGTAATGTTCACACTTCCCTTCTCTACCTGTAGGTGTGACACATCTGGAGTTCAAGCGACCACAGGGCTTCGTGTACCGTTCGGGCCAGTGGGTTCGCATTGCGTGCCTGATGTTGGGCACAGATGAGTACCATCCGTTCACGCTCACGTCAGCCCCTCACGAAGAGACCCTGAGCCTGCACATCCGAGCCGTGGGGCCCTGGACCAGCCGGCTCCGAGAGCTCTACACGGAAGAAAGCCTTGTCGAACTTGGGGCCTATCCAAAGGCAGGTTAAAGCATTATTTTGTGTGTGTAAATAGTAGGGCTGCAACTAATGATTATTTGTTCAATTAATTAATAAGTTAAAGGTATTTGGTCTATAAAATGTTGATCAGCCCAAGATGACGCCTTCAAATGTCTCTTAAAAAATTACTCAAACCAATTAATCCATTATCAAATATTCTTAATCTAATAGTTCAACTAATCGATTAATTGTTGCAGGCTGTTCTTGGTCATTTCATGACATACTGTATATTTTATTTCATCCTCAGCTGTACTTGGATGGCCCGTTTGGTGAGGGCCATCAGGAGTGGATTGACTTTGAGGTGTCCGTTCTGGTGGGAGGAGGGATCGGAGTCACCCCATTTGCCTCCATCCTCAAAGACCTGGTGTTCAAGTCCTCCATCAAGTCAAAGATTCAGTGTAAAAAGGTGCCGCTGAAAGTCAAACAGCCAACGGTACATTTAGTCTTGGATCTCCCTGCATGTCTTGCTAACGTTCACTGATTGTATGTAGGTGTACTTCATCTGGGTGACACGAACACAGCGTCAGTTTGAGTGGGTGTCGGACATCATCAGGGAGGTGGAGGAGATGGACACGCAGGAGCTGGTCTCAGTCCACACTTACATCACTCAGGTGGCCGAAAAGTTCGACCTCCGCACCACCATGCTGGTGAGACCTGAACTTCCTATTTCAATCATTTTAATGTTGACTCCTAAATAAATTTGTGCCTTGTATATTTCAGGAATAGTTCAACAATTTGGGGCAATATGCCAGTTTGCTTTTTTGCTGACAGGTAGTTGAGAATATTGACACCTCTCTCATATCTGTACGGAAATATGAAGCCACAGTCAGTTAGCTTAGCTTAGCATTAATACTAGAAACGGGGAACAGCTAGCCCGTCCAAAGGTAACAAAATCGACCGACCAGCTCATCATTACATCATGTTTGTTTAATCTGTAAACAACTGCTGGTTGCCTAACAACCTCACAGCAATGACAGGACTCCAGTGAGCCCGATAAAGAAATAGTGGCTTACATCGCCCTCTATTATAATTGTTATATAACTGTTGTAATTATTTAACAATTAATTTGAATTGTTATATATTTTTGGGTACTCCATCTCCCATCCTGCCTTACAACTGTTCTAAAATCACAATAAACCACAGCCTCTTGGGACTTATTGCTTTCTAAAACTTTATACAATTCTGGTTTTGTTTTTTACAGATTGAACAAACAAGATATAAACAACTATTAAATTCTCTAAATTCCTCTGAGACTTTTCTTTTTTTCAGGTTTGGCATCCATAGCTAGATTAGGGAGACTCAAGAACTAGCTGTCATCAAAACCGAGAGGAAAAGCCCCAAACCCCACAACAAAATAATAAAACGTTTTTTTTTTAATTTTGATACATATTTTCACAGTGACAAAGCCAGTCTGTTTAGTCGTCACGCCAAGCTAAGCTAACCAGCTGCTAGCTGTAGCTGCAGAGTGTTGTTGATCTTGTTTAACTTTAGAAGAAATTGACTGGTATATTTACCCAAACTGTTCCTTTAATATTAAATGTGAAATAGATTAAGGAATAAACAAATAGATGAAAACCACTGATGGTCCTTCACTTTTGTCTTTCTCATGTGTGGACAGTACGTGTGTGAGCGCCACTTTCAGAAGGTGTGGAACCGCAGTCTCTTCACCGGCCTCCGGTCTGTCACCCACTTCGGTCGGCCGCCCCTGGTGTCTTTTTTCAGCTCCCTGCAGGAAGTTCACCCCGAGGTCAGTCCTTCATCCGCCATCAGCTACCTCGTGTTTGTCTGAAATTTATCAGTCTGAACAAAATTAATTACTTAAGCTTTTAAATGTTTATTCTTTTCTGTAGGTGGGTAAAATCGGTGTATTCAGCTGTGGACCACCTGGACTGACCAAGAACGTGGAGAAAGCTTGCCAGCAGATGAACAAGAGGGATCAGGCTCATTTTATACACCACTATGAGAACTTTTAACTTGTCTTCAGCACACAGTTAGAGAACGAAAGATGAGCCACCTCACGCTGGAAAATACAAGTTACTGCAGCACTTAAAGGGTAACTTTTTCATAACCCTTTTTTTCCCCAAAGCTTTTGTGTCTAGGTGCGTAATAAGGACAACAATCAAAAACCAACACCAATTAAAGCATCCAAACTCCATTGACAAAAACTGTAATCTTTCCTGCCTGATCTTCTACAGCCTTTATTGCTTTTCAACCCTTTAAAACACCACACAATAAACAAACAAACTGATCGAGGAGCGGGAAACTGGAGAGGTCAATGGAATCTGGTTGTTTTGACAAGAGCGATACAGTGGCTGTTTCTGGTAAAACAAAAAGGCTCTTACTCTTTAAAAAAGGTCTATCTCTGAAACTGATCCTTCCCATAATCTTGTCAGTGGCAAAAAGAAACACTTTTAGTGGACACACTTTGATAGTGCACAGTTTCTGGGAGGGGGTCGTCCTCAATACTGGACCAATTTCAAAAACTGTTGTCCCCATTTGGTCACTTAGACACAAACTAAAGGAAAAGAGGTTGCAAAAGTTAGCCTTTAATTAGAAATACTTTTCCATACACAATCAATCAATGTAGGTATTGAGTTTTATGTAATGTCTTAAAGTGAAAGATATTTGTTGCCTTCTGATTAAATGTGATTTTTTTTCTTTTCATTTTATTATCAAGTCATTTCTAATCATCAGAGTTTGTATGTACTATAGTAGAAAGATTTTCTTTCCAATTTATGTGAAATAATTTTTAATCAGTCAGCTGTCATTGTCTGCCAGTTTAGTCTATGGTCTAAAAATCATAATGTGTGATTGATTTCATGTCATTATTTTTTTGTGCTTTTGTGTGAAATATCTGGATTAAATAAATTAACATTTTACAACAGATTTGTGACACTGTCATGTCTGAAGGAAGCGTCCTAAAACACTCGTAACAGGAGTTTTAAATGTTGTGTCTTTGTTGATTATGTAAGGACCTGTGGGGTTTTGTGCAGTGGAAGTTCTCTAAATTCTGCTGTTGGCTCCGTCTGGTGCTTTTAGCTTTTGGATTAAAATTGCACTTGAATTAACCCAACCTCCTAAATTTGATTTGTTGGTTGAGTGATGAGCCAGACAGCTCAGAATAACAAGTAAAAAAAATGTCGATTTTCCTCAGGGAGCTGATTTGGTTATTAGCATTCATCTTATTCTGTGACAAACAGCATTTAACATTTATGTGTTTGAGTGCTGTCTGTTCACTGATCACTGCACAGTCCCAAAACAATAGACTGCACTCACTTGTTTGCTGAGCGAATACACTTATGATATGAAGGGTGTATGCAGAAGTTTAATGAACTGAGTCAACATCATGGTGGCCTGGTGAAACTCAGTATAAAACAAGCTTACAAGCCACAGAAGTACTTTATGCATTTGTATATTTTGTTTAAATTGCAATTTTAGCCTAAGTACTTGGGTTTAAGTGTATCTGTTATCAGGCACATTCACTTTGCAAATCACTAGTGGCCCCCCATTTACAAAAATAGAAAAAAATCTATAGTGAAATTTAAATGTCTGCAATTAAAATCACGCTGGTTGCAGTTAAATCAAGCAGCCTGCTAGAAGATTTAAACAATGCAGTTTTTTCTTAACCTTTTTCCACTCAGGGCAGGTTCACTGGTAGCAGTGCTCTGTATTTCGGGAACGTCCTGCTCCGTTCACAGACACAGTTACACACATTCACACCTGGCAGCTGCCCAGTTCAAACACAAAAAAGTCTGATCTGGTGGACACTGGAGCAGCTGGGCATTATGGGCCTTGAACAGCAGTACCTCAGCAGCTTTAACAAGAGAGAAAAGCGCTCTATTTTTGTTAGGACCCCTTCCCTTCTGCCTGCAGTGGTTCAGCAGGAGCTGGCAGTCAGGGAGGAAATGTGGTGGCACCTGTGTAGGCCTGAACCAATTTCTATCCACCTGGTCTTTATCTCTATGCGAGGCTCCACATCTCCAGGTTTTGGGTTTGCTTTGTCATATTTGCAGCCTTCAACTCTAAACTGTTTAAAGACAAGTCTGCACACTTAGATCTATGTAGTATCATGCTGAATTCTGAGCACAGATTTTCAACAATAAACAGGCAAATAAAGGACACCCTCATGCCAGTCACTGGCTGTGATTCACCTGTCACACACTGGTAGCTGCTTCTGCACTGTTCTGTTGCAACTTCTGTGCATACTGATTGCTAATAATCTAGCCACAAGCTGCTAACCAGGAGCAGAGATGAGGAGTTGACTACAGTGTCTCCCGTCTTTCAAGCTGCACAACCCAAGAAATTTTCTTGCTGATTTAAAGGTCCAGTGTGTGAGATTTAGGGGGATCTATTAGCATTATGTGCAACTCTAACACTCTTTTCTGATTGGTCAGCTAGTGTGTGTTAATGCACACATAGTTCAGCTCAAGTTTAATCACCATTCAAAATTCATCCACCACCCAACCTGTAACCATAGCTATATTAAAGAGCACAGCTGTCAAATCTCACACCACTTCCTAACTGGATCTGATGTTGACGAGCGAACAGCTGATTGCTTAAGCATTCCTAAACGCGGATGTCTTAATCCGCTCGTTTGCTTAAAAAATTGCTCGCCACGGCTCTATTTCAGCTAAGTTTTTACCAAGTTAAAATCAATGTTACATCCTTGACGTTTCTGTTTGCCCTCTTCAGACCAGTCAAAAGGGACGATGAGAGACTGATCAACAAAGCTGAGAAAAGCAGCAGCTTTTAAATGATCCACAGCAGCGTTATCAACTGTGGCAAGCCAGCTGAGTTTGATTAGAAAAGGGACTAGATTTATTCCTTGTCATGACAACAATAAACTGTGGCTTCATAACTTTTGATTTCAAGTGCAAAACTTGTACAAAAAAAATCTATTGTCGGCAAATGACCACTCTGCCTCCACGTCAGGCCTTCAAACTGTTGAACGCACACCTATTATCTCTTACATAATCACCTGAAAATCATATAGACAAATAATAAATTGTTATGCCATGATTGGCAGGCTTCCAATAAACCATATTGCTTGTGTGCTGTCTGTCTGAGGAGATCTTCATAAGTTTCAGCTCGTTTAGCATGTGCAGGGCATCGTGGGTCAGGCAACTACAGTTGATGCCACTCTCAGCTGACTTGACTAAAATATAAATCTCGTCACTGAAGCCAACTTTTCTTGAAAACGTGGGGTGAAGGCAGACAGGACACAAGTGTTCAGCCAGAGACTGAGATCAGTGACCAAAGGATCTTTCAACCTGGAGTTTATTGTTCAGCTGTCATAAACCAGGGATTTTTTTTTTTTTTTTTTTTTTATAATAAGCTGTGTTTTGATAATAATCTTCCTTGAATATCTTGTGACATTTATACAGTAATACAGGAAGACAGAAGTGAACGTTCTGTTCCTTTTTCTACCAGCACATTTTATAAGCAAGTTTCCTCAACTCTTACCTGTTTGCAATTCTTTCGTGCAATGACTCCATTTACCATCATCATTACATTCTCATTAAACCAATCTAATCTAATCTAACGTTACTTTTTGTTCTTTGGAAAAAGATTGCTGCACTAACAATCAAATAAGGTTAAGACTGGATCAGGTTGGTGGCTCACGTGTTTCAGGGAAGTACCAAGTACCTGCAGTGTCCTTTGTTCAAATCTGGATCGCATCCACTTTGTGTGATTTCATTATTTATCTCTCCTTCACTTCCTTGTCTTTATTGATCATGTTGTACAATAAGACAAAAAAAGAGAAAAGAGTTTCACAAGAAAAGCGGACATGCTTTACGTGACATGGCTCCTGTTTTGCTCAGTTATTTGCTTTGTCACTTTCACTTGTTTGCCAGAACAGCTGCCACACAAATGTTCTGGCATGGCGCTTACAGCAAATCAAACAGAAGTTGAGTCATGAAATCGTAAGTTGCTGACATTCCTGAATGAGTCAGCTTCCAAGAAATAAAACCAATTGACACCACAGTGTATGTCCATGTGCCTGTATTGAGAAAACTGATAAGAGCGACTGTCAGCTGCATAATAGGAGAGCAAATAGGAGAGCCTTATTTAAACAGTCAGTATCAAACCTGACCTCGAGGTCATGATCATAACATTAGAACTTATTACTGGTAATTTAAAATGGTTTTGTTTATTTTATCAGTGAAGGCAGAAAACATAAGACAACAATAGGATTATATAATTTGGATTTTTTTCAGAATTTCAACATCATTCTCACCTGTGATAAAAGGTAAGAGAGCTGCAACAGTAAAGCTGAGAATAAAAGTCTGAAGTTTCTTCAGCTCTTTTGTCCATTTGAACAAATTAGCTAGTTTAAACTACCATTATAAAAGATTTATTGGCAGAAATGGAATATAATATTCATAGTTATGTTTTCATGTGCGGTGGAAAGAGTACTGAAAATCTCTACTCAACTACTGTTACATTACTAATATTTAATTACACACAATTACAAGTTAAAGTACTGGTGCTAAAAAATACTTAAGTAAAAGTCCAAAGAGTATTAGTTACTTTGGTCCCATAATTTCATGTTCAGTTGGTGGTAATTACCAAGTAACATATTAAGTTTGCAGTTACTTGAAGACAGTTCAAATATGTGAAATGGTAATTACAACCTACTTAAATACATAAAATGACACATACAAATTATCACACACTTACCATAAAACCTGGAAATTTCAAATATATCACTTGGTAATTACCATGTATTTACCATAAAATTATGGTCACTGTCATTTTAAGTTTTAGTTTCCTTATTCAACAAATGGCTCCATTGAATGAGGTGCAGTTGCTGCCATTTATAGACTATTGATTGAATACCCATTAATACAGTTTTAATTGGTTAAATTCATGAGGCCAATCAATCAATTACTGATTAATCATTAACATCTTTACTCCGAGCCTGCTGCTGCTGCTGCAGTGTTTAGTTTATCGTTCATATGTCCTGGTTTTCATTGGCCCGTTTGTGATCAGGTCACCTGACTGGCTACAAAAATGCAGTTCAGCTCGTTCTCAGTACTCAACTATGATTTTGAAAGTAACTAAGTAGATTGCATAGCGTAATAAATACTTAAGTACAAGTAAAAGTACCGACTTAAGAATCTACTCACTGGAGTACAAGTACCCCCAAAACATACTTAATTACAGTAAGTTGAGTGTTTGTAATTAGTTACTTCCAGCCCTGTCTCAAGATGCAGCCTTCTTGCCAACCAACATTTTGATTTGATTTTGTCATAATTAGTGTATATGACATGTATATACATGTTTTGTGAGTGACCTTTAACCTTTGCCAACCAAAATATACCAGTTCATCCTTGAGTTCAAACGAATATTTGTATCAAATTTGAAGAAGTTCCTTTCAAACATTCCTGAGATATGAGAGTGGGATGAACATGCAGTGGCAGTGATCTTTGACCACCAAAATCTTTTGAAGACCCACGGTTGTTGCAGAGGACTCACAACCTCAGTACACAGGGTACACACTCCACCAACTGAGCCACCAGGGCTACCATTCTTGAGTCCAGCGGGACGTCTGTGCCAAGTTCAGGTTCAAGGCATTCATCAGATGCTGCATGCACAAGAATGGGCCAAACTTTTTACCTTGCAAGGCAGCTGGATTCGCCAGATCACAAGATCACACGAGAATCCATCTTGCCAGGCTCCAAGCTGTCGGTCTGTGTCCACACCAGAGGCGGTGCAAGCCAGCGTCCTCTCATGTGAGAAGTGTTTAAATGGAAAGGACTCATCTTGAACAAACAAGATGAACTTGATAATATTTCTTCATCGAAAGAAGAGCAAAGAATGGCACTGAAGGCTTTTAATGATGGAAAAGTGTTTTAGCTCTTCTTAGGATACAGATTGTCTCTTCCTGCTTCGGATAAACGACTCAGACAACAACAAAGTGAGGATACAGAGAAAGGAGGATAAACTAGCTTTAGAGCTAGCCTCAGCTGGCTACTGCTTCATGTCAGAAGAAACTCATCGGTCTTGGATCAATAAGGATTATCAGATTTCTACCAGCTTTCAGGGTTATGTCACACCATCTCTGTGATCTTTGACACACTGAACCAGACAGGTGGACACAGGCGCCTGATATCTTTCACAGCGTATCAGACAACTGTTGTATAAGCCTGCTGTTACATGAAACATGCAATCATATCTTTCATCGTGCACTGTGCAATATTAAGGAATGATTGGACAGTGAGATAAGGAGCTTTGGTTAAAATCGACACAGAAGACAAACACCATGTATTTGTATATGGACTAATAGTAACACACCGATAAAAAAGAGGTGATAGAGGAACGAATTTAACAAAGTCACAGGAATGTATTTAAGAGCCAAATTCAACTTATGTGATTCAGCAGCTTTAAAGGAATTTACCTGATGTTGTAAACTTCCACCCTGAAGCTGTAAACGTCCACTATTAGGCTGCAGATTATTGATACTAAGAACAATATTAAATGATAGCATTTATAAGTAATGATCAAATTTAAAAAAGAAATGAATTGATACCTTTATGAGGTGACCACAGTGTCACAGATGGCTTCCACAGTCCTTCAACAGTCTGAGTTTATTATTTATTATTTTATTATTTATTTATTATTCTATTTCACACAGTCATTGTATTTTTAGTACAAAGTTTTCTCTTTGCTCCATCGCAGCTTGGCAAGAAAACACTGTCGGGGCATCGCATGTCCTTTAATACGGTTTAGTTCTCTTGCACACTCAGTGTCACTGTGAAAATGCTGTACGTGAACATGAATTATTCAGTCTTAATGACTGTATATGATGACCTTATAGGACCTTGTAGGACTTTTTGTCTTTCTATTGAATATATTTAAATAGTTTTGCTTGGAGCTCTTAAACAGAGCAAGAAATAAGAAAACCAAGTTGTGTTTTCAATTTAAATTTGCTTTACTGGTATGACATGACAACAGCGTTTGTAAAGAAAAAGAAAACAATTATAGTTATCAATTATATGGGAAAATAAATGTAAAATAAAATAAATATTAGCAGGCATAGAGGACAGACATTACAGAAAACATTTACTTCACGTCTTAAGTCCAAAGAAGAAGCTTTTATTTAATTACTTAATTTTTAAATGTGTTTTCAGCTCTGGACAGTTCGGTTACTTGTTGGTATCATATTTCATGTAAATTATCTATTTTTTTAAGTTTGATTAAAGATATTTGACTTTAATTTTTAGATTGTATATCAGCTTTTCAACTGAAGAGATATTCCACATATTGTATGTATACATTACATATAATGTCATGACAGTAGTTGGGAGGTTATATAATATAATCTTGGTTTTATGTTTTTTATAAATCTATGCATGTTTAAGGTTTTCTGGTGATCCTGTGATGTTCTTTTGACCTTGGTTCAGGGTCTTTTAATCTGTATTTAATTATTTCTTTTTAATTTAAAATGGTTTTGTCAGATGAACCTCTCTGTCGAGGGACTGTCAGCGGTTTACTTTGCTCTGTCGTTTGTTTTCGTCCCCTCCATTGTTCACAACACTCCTCTTTCAGATGTTTTTGGTGACACTGGTCTGTGGCTCTGAGGCTGACTGGTTGCACTTGATGTGTTCAGAAAACTAACACATGATTTATTGTTCATGTGATTCTCACTGATCAAATGGCACCCTCTTCTGGTAAGGAACAGACCATCCTCCATGTTTTTACACAGCAGCTGGATAAAATGTGATTCAAGGTCACACTGGTTTGTGCTGCATTACTCTTTTTTATATAGATTTTAAGCACGATGCATTAAGCTCCCCTTTAAATGCCCTTGTCCCATTCTATTATATGTTAATGCTTCTCCTCGATGCGCGCCTGACAACTCAATGAAACGGGTCAATGCCCATGACAAAATGTTTTAATCTCGCTCTAATCAGGTGTCACATTCACAGCAATAACCAGGAAGGTGAGTTTTTTGGAGAGCTGATCAGTGGACTGCTGAGTGAAGCGCCCTGCTGTAAAAATAAACTATATAAATAAATATTTGTTTTAACTTAAAAAAAAAGTTAGTGTTCAGGCAGCCTCAAATTTTAAGGTAATTTTGTACTGATTCAAATCAAACTTTTCCAATCAATAAATTTGATATTAATCCATGAGAAAACCTGTGCTGTGTCTCATTTGTGTCCCTATGTACGCACACTTCCTGTTTTGAGGGCATATGCGCAATCACATTGACATTTACAGCCAATAAAAGTGCACTGTGAGAACCCAGATATTAAACTCAACATGGGCAATAAGTTGAGTGTGGAACGCTGCACATTTCTCGCCCTCAATGGTCGCCATCTTGTCTACGTAGCGGGAGAGGCGGGGCTCCCAAACTTGTGAACATGGCGGCCCAGGTGGCCGAGGAAGCAGCCGCAGTGAACACAGATTTATACGGATATAAGTCATGCATGTATTTCGCTGTTGTCAGACTGAAGCCACCGATACGTTTAATTGGTTAAGCTTGCAAAGTTTTGGTACCACAAATCAAATATAATTCAACATATTGTTATTTTTAGTAAGTTTTATTCATGTTATGCTTAGTCACATTCACCGACTTCATTCCTCACTATCTGACGTATCCAGTGTTTTCCCGCCCAGAAGTTATAACAATTAGCTTGCGGCCGCTAGCAGGAACTGCATCTATACATTGAAAAAATTTCTCTGCGTTTCAGCATCATTACAAACATTTGACATAATGTGGTTAAACAACTCAACAAAATCTATTCATATGTCTTGCGTTTTTAGGCATTTTAATGCGGAAATATTACATGATAGCTTTAATGAGAAAAGATAAGTCGATTCCACTTAATTCCTGTGTGATTTTTCTACAGACTCTTGTAACTCCCTGATGACTTTTAGGTTAGTCAGCATTACCCAAAATAACTGTGGAGTCTATGACAAGGTTGTTCTAAATAATCCTCAAGGAACAAACAGAAAAAAGAAGCTATTTAGACATATTTTTTAATTAAATGGGGCACATGGTGATTAAATGACAACTTAAGAAGCTAAAATAGTTGATCCTCCAACAAGACCGGCAAAATAATGTAAAAATTATGTTGAGAGGATGTCTGCGCAGTGGTGAGCAGTTTGCATTGGTGTACTTAAGAGTCTGCTAATCTTCTTAGTGTCACTAAGTACCCAGCTAGAAATCAGCTACTGTCCAGATTGTCTCTTCCTGCCCCAGATAAACGACTCAGACAACAACAAAGCGAGCCTCGAGGAAATATGTGGCATGGTCGCTTCCCTGGCATGAAATATGCACCTCCCCTCTTTCGGGACCTGTGTTGACAGAGCCGTGGAAGAAGTTCTGGTGGGTCTCCTCAATGTGAAGATGTTTGGCAGCGGCACCAAGAAGTGGTTCGTGAGGAAGCAGAAGAGGCAGCAGCAGCAGAGGTCTGGCAGGAGGCCATGCACCAGGAAGAAGAAGAGGTGGGCGGCTAAGATCCTCAAACAGCACCGACAAAAGATCCTGAACGAGCTGGACATCAACGCCGTGCTTCCCCACCTGGTGTATGATAAGGTTTTCTCGCTGGGGGAGTACAAGGAAATACTGGGACATGAGTCCAGCAAGAAACGGACGGAGATATTCTTGGACCAACTGTCCTCGAAGGGGCCTGCTGCATTCTGCTCATTCTGCTGTGTTTTGGAGGAGGTGTGTCCCCACCTGCTAACCTCCTTTCTGTTGGATGGAGAAGGTACAACCATTTATTAGACACTAATTACACTAATGATGAAAACAAAGGTCACAGAGGCCTGTGTGTTCCTGCTCTCTTTGAAAAACATTTCAGTGTGCATTTAAAAGAACAGAACAGAATTTCAGCTCATCGATCTTTAGCTTCTCTCCACTTATATGTCCTGTATTTTCACTTATCTTGTGATGCATTCAATTTTCTGGGAGAAATTGAAAAATAAAAACAATATAAAGGGAAGGAAACTACTTTGCAGTAAGCCAACAGCGCCACAGACTAAGAGCCAGCAAAAATAGCTTCTTAAATCTGGATGGCTGAGGGGATTACTGAGCCGCCAGCGTTCCTAACTAGCCCCTGACAACATATGGCCTCAACGTGGCTGCGGTCTGCAGGGCCTTGTCTCTCCTGCGCTATTCCAGATCAATACGCTTTACTTACATTTACATAAAACTGAGGACTCTCAAGAAAATGACTTTACAGCTCAGTGAGTGTCTGCTTTATCTGAGGCTAATACCCCACTATTAAGAACCCTCCTGCTTACTCACCCAGTCAGACTGTAAATGAACAGAGCTATAAAAAAAAAGTGGGTAATATATGAATGTGTTCCCACAGATGGTGCCCCAGGACAGGGCAGGAAAGGGGGCCCCACCGTGCCCCCGAACAGCCCGGGAGAGCCACCTCTGTGCTCCCCGCCCATGTACACCGACCCCGTGTTCGACTCCAGGTGAGAGCCACTTCACATGAAAGCACGCTCACAATTTCTGCTGCGCTGCGTAGTGTTTTATGAGTTGTTAAAATCATTCCTGTGTTACAAAGCTGTTTCCAAACAACTTTGGATAAACTCGATGAAGTTAAATCTAGTCTAAAAAGTTTAGAAGCTGGAACATTGTCTCTTCTTGTTATCATCACATCATCTCACACTTGAGGAACAGGAGCAATATTCTTATGAATGAAGCTCTTTAGGCCTCTACTCTGTTTACAGTCGTCAACAAGTATTGATACTTAAATACTTTTCCAATATCACATGTTTGAAATGGTTCAATTTCTGTTAATTTTAATATTGAAAGCCCCACGGCTATTAAAAAAAAGATCTAAGTATTCACTTCAGTTCAGGGTTTACTGTCTTGCCTGAAATCTGGCTTGGAGCAGACAGTGTTCAGTGACTTTTTCTGTCTCAGCACAATGTGCAGGGTTTTAATTTAAAAAATTGTGTGTTTGGAATATGTTTCTCTGTTTGCTGTAGTATCAAAAGAAGTCTCAAGTGTTGTTTTTTTAAACTAGTTTTGAATCTTTTAATTTCTGTATCTTGACAAGTCAAATTATAGTGCAGTTTCCAAATCGCTGTCTCTGATCTCTTATTTTCTGAATAATTATTTCATGTTAAACATATGGACGGGCAACAAATCAAAGAATTGTAACAAATTCAGACACATTGTAAGAAAAGTCACCTGATAGTTGTACGCTGTGGCCTTCGCAGGCACCAGATCTCAGCCCACTTGAGCATCTATAAGAAATTTTGGACTGATGTATGTTTAAATTTATCCATGTGTTAATGTCTGCAAAATGTGGTCTGTGATAGCGTTGCTCATTTGTGTTCTGCTGCTTTGTGACGATTTGCACGGCTGCATGTCCTCACTGTTGACGCTGAATCAGTGTTTTGCTGTTTTCTCTTGCTCTGCATGATATTTTCAGTCTTGTGTGTGCTGTTTTTGTTGTTTTTGTCATCATACCGAGGTCTCTGTGTTCGTATTTCTTGACCTATCATTGCATTGGTTTTAGAACGCTTTGCCCCTGCAGTTGAAAATTAGCTGACTGGCTACGTGGCACACTTACAGAAATTTGTTGGTCATTTTTTTGTTGCCCCTAAACACACCACACTAACAGAGACTCCAGTGTGCAGTGAGAACCACAGAATTGTGGGATCGTAGAGAAACGTGATGAAATACTGTGCTGTGCTCTCATCAAAACACTAAAAGAGGGAATTTGTTTTGGAAGAACGGTTCCTGAGACATGAAGAATTTCTGCCAAGGAGTGCTGAAACAGAACAAACAGACTGGGACGCCCCGACACCTTAATAAGACACTTAATGTTGCTTCTTCTTTAATTTGTCACCTATCTGTAGGTTGACTTACTTTGGCAGAAATTATTCTACTCAAGTGAAAGCTACTGCAGCACTATATTAATCTCTTAAAATGCTGATACTTACCTACATACATAAATGAAATGACAAAAAAGAGCAGCATAAAATGACATCTGCAGAGCTTTTATGAATGTATTATATTATCTTTTGTCTGTGAGAGAGCGACCGGAGCAGCCCAGTGCACCGGGTCCTGCGAGGCTGCTTATGTCACTGTGTGTCAGGCCCTGTGAACGCATCATGACTGAGTGATGGCTGTGTGTGTGTGCGTGTGTGTGGACCCCTGAAGAGTATCCTTGGCCCAGCCAACACACCAGGAGGGAAGGGAAAAGTTGACAGGGTGTACATGTATGTGTGTGTGTGTGTGTGGACACAGAGTGGGTGGATGTGATGCCTGAAGTGACGAGACAGACAAGCTGATATGCTCCCTAGACCGTTAAGGAGGCCTCTTTAATATATGACAGCTAAGTCAGCATGGAGACAGCTATCCCAGTGGTCTGGCCCTGGGCACTGACTGACACACACACACACACACACACACACACAAACACAGACTGACAGACAAACACACACAACACGGCAAAGCAGCACACACGGTCAGAATGGTCACAGAGCTTTCACGGAAGATGCAGTACGCTAACAAGGCAACGTAAGTCCTCTTAAAATGTCATTTCAGGGTGAGATACTTTATTTTTACGGACGCCAAAGCTGTATGTGAGGATGCTAATTGGCTTCTAGGGTCTCTCGCGTTGGGTATTAGGAAAAACAAACCTTAGGGAGGATGTTTGTGTTGCTCTTGTCATGTTTTTTGATGCATCCTCGAATTCCTGCTCTTTTCTAACATGTTAATCCAGGCTAATTTAGCTGCAGTGAGAGAATCAAGTGTCAGACAAGGCTGCCTGCATGTATATCTAGATAAAAATGGCATAATCTTTTGTTTATTCACTCTTAGGAGAAGTAGGACAGAAACTGCCTCGAGTCATGGATGCTTGGCTTCAGAATTTGTGTGCCAGCATGTGTCCCTGTGTGACAGAGTGAAGCATGTCTGCAGCCGTGCTCGTTATAAATATGGACACAACCTGGGAATATCTTCCTCGTGCTGAACTGCACAAAGTTGTGTGTTTTTTTTTTTCCCCTCTGATCTGCACACTTTCTCTGATCCGCAGCAGAGGAGCAGATTGATTGTCAGCTGCGTGGGTTCAAAGAGACACTGTGTTTATTAGTTTGGCTTTTCGTGTCCGCCGCTGGTCAGTATCCTGCTGACTGAGAGTGAACATGCAGCATTTAATCACATCTCCGGGCTTCTGTCTTCTTAAAGGGCACAAAGGACCAGTGTATCACCGTAAGAGCAGCGAGGAAACTGATGTGAAGCTCAGTGAATCCACTTTAAAGGTCCTTCGCTGCCATATTGGTTTCATGGGACTGTTGTAGTTTTTTAAACCAGCGTATAAAACCTCTAGAGCTGTAGTCATCTCAGCCTGAACTCTCAAATTAAAGTGCTGATTTAAAGGGGTAGTTCAGATTATTTGAAGTGGGGTTGTTTTGTGTAGACCAGCCGCTCTGAGCTACAGCCTTTTTATTCTATTCTTTTAAATAGTTTGTGCTTCATAAATTAATGATTCACATAACTAATATGCTGCTAGAATTGTTTAAATAAAACTTAAACAGAGAAAAAGACCTGCGTTTTGTGTCTTACTAATTGTTAATGATTATTCAAATGCTGATTGTTAATGCATTCATCAGTTAAAGGGATAGTTCACCCAAAAATGAAAATTCAATCTACCTATCCTCATGCCGACTGAAAGTCGGGTTTAGTTTTTAGTTCACAAAACACTACTCTATTCTCTACTATACTCTTCGTCCGTTGTAAGGCAAGTCTTCTAAAGCCCCAACATGGTAAGGTGACTTGAAAGATTTCATTTACACCATGTTTTTTGCTTAAATCTTCACAGTAGATCCTTAGCTTGAAGCCATGTTCACGTGTGCGTGCACACCGTGTGAAATGAATGGCATGTCGGGGCTTTAGGAGACTTGGATTACACCAAGTGAGTTTTTTTCTGAGGTGGACCTATTAAGTGGCTAAATTACATTTTACGGCTGATTCTAAATATAGCATACACTTCAAAATATTTTCACCTCTTTACTTTGGCATTAGAGAGCCTTTTCCAACAGGAAAATGCAGTTGTATAAGCCAAATACTGCTCTCTCCAAACCAACCAAACTCCATAGGCGAAATCACTCATTTTACCTCACAGCACACAGGAATTTTTGGACTACCACTGCCTTGACCTGTTAGTTTGTTTGTGTTATTGTGTGACGTTAATGTTTTAAAAGCTTAGCTCAGATTCAACAAAGTCACACAACAAAACTAACAGATCGAGGATGAGAAGACCAGCAATTTGTGTGCTCTGTGAGGAAAAATGAGGAGTTCGGTTTGTTCAGAGAGATCGGTATTTGGCTTGAATAATAGCAATTTCCCAGAGGAAAAGAGGCTGTCTGATGACAAAGTAACATGGTGAAAATATTCTAAATACAGCATAAACTCGTGTTGATTTTTTTTATGTGGCTAAACTACAGTTTGTTGCTGACCCCGTCTGTGCTGATGCCCCTCTTTGCTTCTCCAAACTGGGGATGTGTTGACCAGCATCTACTGTAGGTAATACGACCCTACATCAAATAATCCAAACCATCCCTTTGAAGCACTGATTTCAGTACATTACATTCATGGTTTACGCAGAAATATTGATCGGACAGCTGGCCTTTTTTAAACTGCAGGGTATCACAGAGGATGTGTGTGTGATCCACCAGCGTGTGTTTGGATCTGTGGCCTTATATGTATATGTGAGGCCGCAGCGATGATGTAAGTCACCGTGCCTTCATCCATAAGTGGAGAAAATGAGATGCTGGCAGGTTGAGAAGGAGGTGGAGGAGGAGGAGGAGGAGAGCAGAGATTAGCTGGAGCTGTGAGGTTATGCTTCTCTGTGCTGATGACTCACCTCACAGCACATAGAGAGAAAGCACTGCGACAGCACCGAGGTGTGACTGTGTGTGTGCGCGCGTTTCATTACTCTTGTTCTTCTTGGTGCAGTGCATTCATGTGAAGAGGACTTTCTCTGTGAACTTCTCCTCTTTGTTTGGTGCAAAAGTAATAAATCACAGTGTTTCAGCGGTAGTGGTTCTTAAGGCTTTGGTCCAGGTTTGTCTCCTCTGGGAGCAGCCTCTGAGTCCTACAAACCAGCTTTGATTCTGCCGTGCATGATAAAGTGGACAAGAGAATCTAAGGACACGAGAAAGAAGGGCAGCCCCGTCTGTCCTATTTACACGCTGGAAAAAAAAAAAAAGTACTTTAGTGTGTTATGAGCGCTCACGTGTGCCTGTGCGAGCGTCTGTGTGTGCGAGCGTGCTTGTGTGAGCGTGCGGCGGCGAACAATAAAAGATGTCAGCAGAGGGTTCTCATGTGAGAAGGGTAATGATGGGGCAGGCTGCTCGCTGTGGAGATGCAGAGGGGGGGGATGCCAATGTGAAATCAAAGTGCTGCAGTGGAGTGTGCATGGGTATGCAGTGGGCTTCAGACTGCAGCACCACCACTGACCCACTGCTGTCCAGACGCTTCCCCACTGACACACTACTACTGGTTCCCATTCACGCTCCCTGTATGTGTGTGTGTGTCTGTGAAAGAGAGAGAAAAGGAGGCCTGGTGTGTGTGTGTGTGTGTGTGTGTGTCCAGTTTTCCCATCCATCCGCTAATGACTGCTGTGTCTAACATGCCTGATAATGATGATCCGAGTTGTCTGATTTATCAGAGAGTTATCTGAATGGCGTCCTGGTCAATGGGAGGTGACAGAGTGCGTTGCTGGTGGGTTTGTTGGAGCGCAGCTCCGCTCTGATGATTCCATTAGTGGTGTATTAGTTCAGCGTTGACGGAATTCAAGAGGCTAAGAACAGGAAGCAAAGACGTCACTGCCAACGTGCAGCCAAGACTCAGTCTACACCAGGCCTACTGAACTGGCAGCCCGTGGGCCGAATCCAGCCCTGTTACAACATCTGTCCAGTCGTTTGATCATTTATAAATATGAAAAAATACAGTGGACTATGTTCCATCTTAAGTTGGAGAACTTCTCTGGTTTACTTTGATAATCTAACCAATATGACAAATTGGGATGGTCCAGCATATATATGTGGGAAATTGTACAGGATAACTGCACAAGTGCTGTAAAACTCACATGGTGTGTAGTATTATACTAAAAGAAAATATATATAAATAATTATTGCCATGTAAAAGAGGATAAACATTGCAGGGGTTCATAGATCAATAGTGCAGGATAATTCACACATAATGATGTATCAGATGTGAACATAATGTGGCCCTGTGAACAGGGTCACTTATAGTCATGAACCTGCAGAGAGTTTGAATCTGAAGCTCCCATCAGAGCTTTAATAGCGAGTTTCAGCTCATTGTTCAGCTGTCCAGCTGCAACTTTTCTGTTTTGGTTCAGTCTCACTGCTCCCATAACGCTGTTTTCTGCCCCATCAGGCAGCTGTTTTCAGAGTAAAAGCCTGAAAAGTCCACTGTGCACTACTGTACCTGCCCGGCACCAAACAGCAGACAGAAACAGTTAGCAAGCTGATGGACATGGTGGAGCTGTCATTCCCGAGACTGGGTCGTGACCCACGGGTGGGGCACAGGAGATTTTATTTGGGTCACCAAATGAGTGAAAGACTATGGAGGAAATTCAGCAAATTTAAGATATAAAATGTGTGTATTGGTTTACTGATGAGAGGAAAAACCGAGAGCCTCTTCATTGAGTCATTTTCTCTCACCTAGTCAGCTAAGATTCCTCAATGTTTTTCCTATTGAGATGTAATAAAAAAAATAATATGGTTTGTTAACTCCAGTAAAATGCATCAGGACAGTGCGAGGTGATACAGAAATGGCAGTAAAAATGGTCGGGAAAGTTAATTTATGCACATTTTTAAAAAGCGGATCCCCAGATAAGACGTTTCGGAAAATCGTGCATTTAGCAGCTAAAGAGGCAGATATCTCAAGAGTTGGTAGATACCAAAAACAACTAAAAGAGAGTGAGTATTGGGCTTTCGCTCACCAGGTGGACACAAACATGACTCCAAATGAATGATAATGTTGCTCCTTAACTCCTAACAAGTTTATATCAATTGAAAAGGTGATAATATTTCAATCGTGTTCACAAGTCAGTTTGTTTCTGCTGCCTCCTAGTGGCCATTGTAGGTTTAAATGGAGCCGTATCAGGAAAAATTCTCTAGAAATTAAAAATTGCTCATAAATTCAACTATGTTATCTGATTAGACTAATCTGTCACAGAATACTGACTTTCTTCCCTTTAACTGTAACCAAATTACATATTTCCCTCCAGGCAATTATGGAAACCAGGAAATTATGGACATTTCCATTTTTATTTCCCAACTGAAAGAAAATTTTGGTGTAACACTGAAGCTTTCACTCAATTATTTTCTTGCAACAAAAGTAATTACACTGAAATGTACTGAGCTTAAATACTGCAATAAGCCTAAAACAGATGCATGAGATTATATGATTCTTGAACTGTGCTGGTTCCTTAATAAATATTCTGTTTCAAACCCAGAGATCTGTGCAGGACCCACACTTGTTTCATGTTCACACACATGTCTTTAGATTGTAGCATTATTGTTTATTTCTAAATGAATCATTTTTTTTTATTCCAGCACACAGATAAGGTTAGAAGCCTTCTCATTAGCAGGTACTGCATGGAAGAATTTTAGGACATATGAGCACTGGATGAATTTAGGTCCCTTTAATACCCTGAAGGGTTTTGTGCCTCCAGTCACCCAGAAGTAACTAACTGGCAACCACAAAAAGAGCTGTTTTAAATTTCAGAAGAGGCCCGATGTTCATTCTTTGTGTGTTAAATTAAGCTTTGCTGCAATTTATAAAATACCTAAAGATTTATTAAATTAAATTTCCATTTTAAAAATCTGGATGTATCATAGTTTTAACTCACTGATGTTTCGTTTTACATAACCACACACTAACATGCAGTTGTGTGGTTTCTCTCCATTTTACACTGTCATAGCACGCATCACGTGGAGGATACTTTCATTCAAAGAGCACTGCAGTGTCATGGGTCATGGCTGCATACATTTTTAGCAACATCAGCCACAGAGGGACTTACTCCCCTGACACTGGCAGTGTCAGTCAGTCCCACGCTCTGCCTGTTTAACTGCATGGTGGAAATCTTTTGCGGGACACAACAGATCCTAAGGTTCATTTTCAGCCTGCGCTTTAGTACGAATTTTCTTAATTAACCACATAATTGATTCAATTGACTCAATATAGTGGGATTGTATTGCATATGGCCAGTGTTGGTAGAGTTAAAAAAAAGTATCCTGATACAGATATTACCTGTTAAAAAATGTTGCCATTAATGTAATGTATGTATGTATGTATCAGACTATTAATCTAATTAATATTAATCGATGAATAAATGAATGAATAAATGTTTTATGTTCGTTGTTGCACAATTTATTGATTGATTGACTGATTGATTTAAAGACAAAAAATGGCTAAATTTCTACAAGCTTTTTTTTTTTTTTTTTTTTTTTTACAAAAGGCCATGATAATGAATTGACAGCTCTGTGTGCACAGTGCATGGTAGTATATTGTTTTTTATTTTAAAATTGTAATCCTACTAACAATCCTGACTTTACTAAATGTATCTGTAATCTGATTACATTTTTTTATCTGTAACCGTAGTGGAATACAGCTACCTTTTTTTTTGTATCCAGATTACGTAATTCCGTCTGTTGCTCCCCAAGCCTGTGTATGGCAGATAAATATAAGAGCGTCAGTTGTCCTCAGACCTGTTGTGCTGGTCAGCATCTTTGTTTGGATCTGTCTGACCCGGTGAGTGAGAGTGAGAGGTGCACTTCTCTGTCCGCAGGTGAGAAGGCGGCTCTCTCCTCTAAGACTTCAAAGTCTAGACTAATCGACTTACTCTGAAGCTTAGAGCGGCACCAGTGTGTCGGTCTATTGACTGAAAAACAACCCACGCTGGCCTCTGTTTGATGCTAATGACAGGTGGAGTGGGCACACTTCACTGAGACAGAGCAGCTGTGTGCTGCACCTCAAACCACCTGTAAGTCACTGTTTAATCTGCAGAGGAAATGAGAAACATATTTTCTGTGTCAAGCATCAAAATATTTCACTTAAAATTTAATTTCATTCAGACTGAAGTAAGAAATTCTACTTAATGATATATGACTAAACTTTTCTTTAATTATCTGAAGCATTCGCAAACTCTTAGTTCATGTTTTAGCCCAACAAAATTTTAACAGTTTTAAATAAAAAAAAAAGAAGACAAAAAGTGGAAGAACCCTTTAGGAGATATAACTTAAAGTCTGTGCAGATGCTCAACTTTAAAGACAGCATTGCTTGACTTGAACTCTGCATCAGTGATTATATTAAAATGTGATATATGGTGGTTGATACCAGCTCTAAACTTGTCACACTGTCTTCGCCGCCGGCCTTAGTAGACTAAGCATAAAAAAAGCATAAAAGCATAAAATTCACATAAGGTATGGCTGAACATGACCACAAACTATGTTTCCAAATCCACGCTCTTTTGTTTTTGGTTTGAAAACTCTTTCAGCATATCAACTACCAATTTTGTTGCCTTTTTAGTATTAATTTCATCCTTCTCTTCCTCTATCGTTTTTTTTCTCTTCCTCTCCACTTCTCTCTCCTCTGCTGTCTGATTCTTCAGAATTGTTGTATTCGTCAAATAGATTGAAAGAAATGTCGTTAGTTGAACGTTCGACAGTTTTAACGCAAAACCTGCCGGCCAATCAGAAAAGAGTATTCACTCAGACTGCTGGGACCAAATAGTGTATTTTTCAGAAAGCTGCCTCTCTGTGTGGAGCTGCAGTTCAATACAACGGTCCAGACACACACTCAGGTCAAGTAAATTAGTGACTGAAAATTGCCCGTAGGTGTGATGGCGAGTGTCAATGGCTTCCTGTCTTTACGTGTTAATTATGAGGAGTAGTTCTTGTTAAGTGTGAGTATAACTGGATGTGTGATGCACAGAAAAAAAAGAAACCTTCTTTGGCCACATTATCACCTTACAGTACGTTTCAGGGAAATGTCACACATGCTGCTTGAACCACTGAAGGACGGTCCTTGATTACTGTCCATATAGTCTGTCCCAGTTACACTGTGCGTGACATTTAAGTTTAATTAACCACCAACTGTATCCTGTTACCATCTGCCATTTTATGTCACACTTAAATAAAGCCAACAGAAATGCCAGAAAGTTCCCTGTCTGTGAGTGTGAGTGCAGGTGTTCAGATTACTTTGATTTTTTAGAAATGCATGTACAGTAAGTCAGACAAACAGTAACATGAGCAGCAGAAGTCTATATTTGGTTGACTTGCTCATTAGATAACTAATTCAGCCTTTTAAGCTTAAGAGTAATTGCCAAGATCTGTAATAATGTCAGTTAAAATAGGCTTTGTGAATAAATCATTACATGCATGGTGCATGTGACTAAAACTAGAGAGATTAAAAATAGCTGCAGATGAAAATGTCCGATCTGCGAGGAACGGTAATCAAATGAATACATGCGAGAAACAAACGCCCTAATTTTATCATGCTCTTGTGCGTGGTTTTCTTTCATTTGAGGTTTGACTGCTGCTGTTTAAATCTTGCGAGTGCAAACAGGTGATATATTAGAGAGTAGGTGTAACAAAATATACTGGCATGAACACCAGATATATCAAACACATGTTCTGATTTGAATATAATACAGATGTTTTGTTGTTTCTGTGAGTTGTTATTGGGAGTTTTGGACATGTCTGTGTGCGTGTATGAACTAATGCCTAACTGTGACCACAGGAATGTGCAATAAGGAGGGAGATAAAGAGAGAGAAATTAATAAATAAACAAAAATAACAATAGTAATGTTGATAAATTAGTTCAATGAATACATAAATGAAAACATACATCTCCTTTAATTGTGATCTGGTGTTGCCTTCTTCTTCTGCAATGCTTTAACGGCACCCAACAGAAGAAGTGCCAGTCTTAATGAAACACCCAATATTCTCATAACAGTAGGGGAGTGAAACAGATTCATTTGCACTTTCTTTTGCTGATTTTCAGAAAATTCAGTTAAAGGAAGAAATTCACCCCTTTTTTTGTGGGTATCCAGTCGGTGTTGATGGTAAATATGGTGAATTAAAGGATTAAATTCGTCAATGCCGCTACAGTGACCCAGAAAGAATTGTGCTGCTTGCGAATGACATGTACCAGAATGCATTGCACAGAAGTGCAAAGCTTTTATGGCCAAAACACAAAAGTGTTTGGTGACAAAATTACTCATCTAGCACGCCCACTGGCTACCTGGAGTTGGTCAGCAAGATGTCAGCGTAGCCCGCGGGTGGGCTCGCTTTGGCCGTAAAGTGGTGATGGAAATGCAAATCAGCGTGGCAGAGCTTGACTCGACCACTGGCCAGACCTCTCTCGACTGCGCTCAACACTGGAGAAGGGTCTGGCTCCACGCAGACACATTCTGCTATAGGGGGAAAAAAAATGCCCTGCATTTCGTGTCGGGGGAAACTTGTTTTGGTGGAACATTTTAACGTCGGTAGCTCAGGCATTAACATGACTGCATCACTGCAAAAGAACAGATAACAGCTGTTAGCTTGTTTTCGTTCGTACCGTTGTTTTCAGCGTGAGGTTGCTCCTATGAAAACATAGATAGCAGACGTCAGGATGCAGCTTGAAGCAAGCAGCCAATGGCAGGACTCATACCTGCAGGGTGCATTTAGTGACATCACTGGATGCAGGATGAACAACAGATTTTGCTCAGTCGATATCGCACACGCTGAAGAATTTATTGCTTCAATTGCCTGCATTTAGCATTAACGCTGATTAGACATCCACCTAAAAAGTGTTGAATTTTCCCCTTTAAAATTTGCACGACAAAATTTTATTATCTACCTGTGCTTTTCCTACTTTTACGCATCAAAATAACCCCCACCTCTAGAATAAAGAGGAGTAGATTTCTAGCTATGTTCCTGTAAGTCAGCTTCCAGGAAGTCTTGTGTAACACAAAGACTTTGTGAATAAGAAGTAATTAAAGACAAACTACAGACTTCCTTAACAGATGCTACAACTGAACGCACCTCCATCGCTCCCTCCCTCCCTCCCTCTCCTCTCCTCTCCTCTCCCTCCTCCCCTCCCTCTCAGTCGCTCCCCTCTGACTACACTGTACACACACTCTCTCCCCTACCTCACACACACGGACGCCTGGACGCTGCAGTGTTTTTAGGAGAGTGTTTCCAGCCCTGGATAGGAGGGAGGAGGCAGGAGGAAGGAGATAATGTCCACATCCTGACCGTTGTTAATGATAGTAAAATAAAGAGAAAAGAGACCCACGGCGCGGATGGATCGGCGATCTGCTTGAACACGGTCAGAGTGTCATTGCAGACATGGGTCGCAGCGGTACGGCACCTTTCGCTCAGCTCCTTGGGGAGTGTTTTCACTGTCAGTCCTTCAGCGCTGGAAATGGCGTTGTGATGCTGAGCATGGAAGACGCAGCGGAGGCGGATGCCAGGGAATAAAGAAATATATGATCACCTGTGCTTTTCTTTGGGTTGGATTTTTAGTAGCGGTGGACAGTACCATGGTGAATTACCAGAAATACATTACTGTAATGCAGCTGGCTCTGGGGGTGACCGCCTCCAACAAAGAACATTGTCTTCCACCCAGGAAGCGTATGTGGTGAGTATGAATCTTGGTGCGGATGATGATGGTGGTGATGATGATGATGATGATGCAGGTTGGGATGGGAGAAAAAAAAAAAGACACAAAAAAAAAAAAAAAAAGGGGGGGGGGGCGGTTGGGGGGCTGCCTGCGATGAACCGAGCTGTCGCCTCCCACATCCCGTCAAATGATGAGCGGGTCATGGAGCCAAAATGACATAATATTCCCTTTCAGCCACTGCAGCCTGTCTGCACCATGTTGCAATCATCACAAACCTACTGTGGTCGATACACACAGGAGGTAACACAACTACACTCCGCATGCTGGGAGTTTGCGTGACTGTGTGCGTGAGTGAAGTCCAGTGGCTCTGTGTCCTTCCTCTCCATCAGTTTGTAAAGTTGAATGCGTAGGGGTGATGTCATAGCCTCATCATTGTTTCTTTGCCTCCAACTTCATGTAGGGGAGACCGGGGATGGTAGTAACACTTTCTGCTTGAGCGTCAGTGACACAAACTTTGAGATATGTCTACCACAAATAAATTTCACTTGGATGTCTCATGTACAGTCACGGATTACGTGAGAGTTCAATTTTAGCTCTTGTTCCACTGGACCTAAAACCCACTTAAGGCCCATTTATGCTTCCTTTTAGTTGTATGAATATAGACACATATGTTTCAAACAATATTTACCATCGCTGCCTGCATACTTACATGCATCCTTTGTATTAGCATTGATGTTAAGCAATACATCCGCTAGAGGGCGCTGCTCAAAGTCAACCCTGAAGAAGACTCAAAAATTGCCTCCAAAGAAGAAGAGTCAAAAGGTTTTGACAACAGCAAACATGGCGGCGCTGGAGGAGGTTAGAATAATGTACCTATTGAAAAGCGGAGGCAGCATTGTAGACAGAGGCGTCGACGAATGTCATTTTCAATACTATAAAACTTCTTCGTTGTGTCTCAGTTGAACCAATGGCTACACTGCTACGCTGTCCCCATGACTACCGGTGGTATTGCTTCTCTCTAAACTTTCAGAAAACGTGCAGAAGTACAGACAAAATTAACAGAGTGCTGGCAGAAGGCTATGTCCGTAAGCTTATCTAGCACAGAGAATAAATGAGCCTTAACACTCACTAACATCTGTCTTCAATTGGAAAGGGAACAAACTGCAATTATTCCTGGGTTAACTGCAGTAGTCACAGGTATTTATCGGCCCCAGCTCTGATTGGGACCCAGGTGAACATGCTAATTTTCACCCCATTACGACGGAGGCCTAATGGCTCGTTGCTTTCATCTGCGTCTCCGTTGTTCATTTTCCCTACACATTTAACTGAAACGCGCTCGCCTTGAGTTGAGTGGCTGTAAAACATTGAATAAACATCCTTTATATTCTTCTTAATAAAAGTCCCCTCTCGTTTTCTTATCTAAAAGCTTTTATTATGCAACAGCAAAATAAACATAAGTAATGTTGGGCTTTTCGTCAACAGTAACTCAACACAACTCCTGAGAGCAAATATGAAACTAAAGCAGATACCTGAAAGTACAGACAGCAACGCAGGAGAGCAACTCAACTTCAAACCACAGAGTTTCAGTCAGAAGCTGCAAAAGTACTGAGAGCTAAACACACAGAGACCTAAAAATGTCTTCCTCTGTGCTCTCCTGCACACACTTGGCCTTCCAGTACACATTAGCCAAAACCCCCCCAAAAAAAACAGAAAGGCAAACTTGTCTACTGGTTATGAGAAAGGAGTAATTCGGCTATTTTTAGCAGGCTTAGCCAGGTTTAATAAAACAACGTGTACGCTAATTTTAGTATAAAACTGTATAGCTGGGGATAAATGTAACAATGAAAGGTAGTTGCTGATTTAAGATCCACACTATCCAATTCTGTAAGAACTTTATTGAAGAGTAAAGAATAAACAGTTTTAAAGAAAGTGAACAATTTAAACAGACAGAAGCACTTCTTTAAACTTATCTGTGTGTGTGGACTGTATTCCTGGATGTGCATGTGTCACTTAAGGGTTTAGTCACATCATCAGAGTTGAGGCAGATGTAGATGGCCACCCCTTTGCAGGCTGAAGGCTTTGTGGGTCCAAGAGTGATAGCGTACACAATTGACCCACACTTCTTTTGGCCTCGAGTGTTCAATGTGCAACTGCAGAAATCCTCATAATGTAAGAGCATGTAACATTTCCTCCCAGATGTTTCAAGCAATGTTCAGACTCAGAAAACTCTGTAATTTATGGTGTGTTTCTTGCAAGCCATTGCTAGCTAGTTGATACTGTAACATCTGGGAAAACACAAAATATGTGGGAGAGTGAGGAAGGAAGTCAACGAGTGAATAAAACTTTAATATTACCTCGTCCATGAACATAATTTCTGCCCTAGTCATGTCAGATTTTCATCAGCTGCAGTGGTTCTTTAAAAGTGAGGATAACAACTCCCATGATCCCAGTCTACTTCACAATCTTATTAAACTACATCTTTTATTATAGGGGAAGAATTTACATATTGTTTTAATGAATTGTTACAATTATACCTACCCCAAGCAGCCATTACATAGCTAATTGTCTTAACATTTGGGCTTAAAGGTATCATGAGTGCAAGGCATCAATTAAACCGCTACTTTAGCGTGTGTAAGTCAAATTGTTGTATCTACAATACAACGAACGGTGATTTAATAAAAATGGCTAACGCAAAAATCCAGTTTTTGGTCATAAAATCCACAATGTTGCTCACAGAGACAGGTCACTCCTCCTCCTGTGAGCTCAAAAAGGAAATGTGAGCGTGTGAAGTTGATGACATCTGGTTGCTCAAACTGACTGTGTTACAACTAACCCGGTGTTGAAATACTCCCCAGTCTCCCCTGCTTTAATGCACTATATGGCCTTCACTGCACTGCTGCTGTCACTGGAAATGTCACCATCAAGCTAACCATGTGGTAAACCATCACCCCTCCTCCTCTCTTAACCCTCTGTGTTGTTACTGATGAGTAAAGTGTAAAGCATGTTTTTGTCTCTCTGTACGCCTCTCATTGCCATGTCTATTAAACATTTTCTACCCATACTCTGCTCTCAGCATGTGTGTCTGTGTCCTGTCTGACCACCTCCTCAGTGTCCTCATTACTCTGTGTGCCTGAATGCTACAGCGTATATATTGCAGTGACCACATCTCACTCTGCGGCCTTGTTCATTTGTTTACTTTAAGACAGTCTCCCTTTCATTCCTTTTCCTCTCTGTAAGCAGATTGCTGCCGAGGCTGCAACGTGTGTGACATAGTATCCCTAATTACAGCCGGATTACCATCTTGTTTGAAAGCAAAGACGGTTAATTAGGAGTCAATAGGCTGAATGGCACACTGATAGCAAAGTGCTCGCACACAAACCCAAAATGTATCGCACATGTGGATCATTTAGCCACATAATGCAGCCACACTGGCGTGGCTCCAGTGTGTGAGAGGCTTAACTATTATCATCACCTCTTTAGAACCATTTCCTGAACCATTTTCTGTGACTGAAGCAAGGACAAAACACCGATGCCGGAAATCGTTTGAGAGCCGTGCTGTCTTGAGAAAGATTATCACGATCAAAGGAGATTTACAGACATTCACACAGCCGCAACCTGGATTTTACTACCTACAGGTTAAAGTGCAGTTAGTATATATAAGACAGGTTGTTTTTAATGAGTCTCGTTATTAAGATGGTATAAAAAGGTTTTCTCAAATCTTTTTACTGACTCTTAAAGGGATGGTCCATCCCAAAATCAAAAATACATATTTCTCATCCCAGCTCATCAATTAACATCGTCTTTGTTGTGCACCGCTGCATTTCATAATGATGCACAAGGTACCCTTTACTTTGCCAGAAAGTCTATTTAACGCGTGATTAATCTTGTGTAACGGTGGCATTTGGGGAGGTTTAAGCACCAAAACTACTTGGATAGGTTTGGGAAAACATCATGTTTTGGGTTAGAATAAGTACGTGACGTGACGCATGTAATGTACAGGTTATACAAGGAATTTGCTTTTGGCAGGTGTCAGAGTTAAGATAACAAAGAAGACCAAGAATAAGAATAACCACAACAAGCTGAAAACAAGAATAATAATTTTTAAAAAAGAAAAGCTGAAAGCGAATATATACATACATTCAATACAGCAAAAATATACATTACTAATGCAAATTATAGCATATGACAAAGTGGGATTATTTCATAAATAGGGTACATGGATTCTGTTGGACTGTGGATATTTTGACATATATGTGACTATTTTACAGGGATGTGCAGTGTTTAAATATTGCAGGATATACATGGCTGTTATGTAGCTTTTAATAATATTTTCGTTTCACACAGGACACAAATCTCGATCTCCTGTGTGAAAGTCCAGTGTTCATTTGGTCTTTCCAATCACCCCTCCGCCTCCCCCAGACGTGGACTTTCTCACTCTTTTTACTACGTTAAAAGCCTGGCGGTGCGTCTCATAGAGACACAGATGGGTTTACATTACAGTCACTTGAAAGCTCGCTGCGTCAATCTCAGCCACTAATGAGTACTGACCATGGGGCGTGACAAAATGTTGGTATAGTTGGCCTGTAGTGCTATAGATCCATCTCGTTTGTGGGAATGTGAGTTGCAGAGTTTTGGAGATAATGGCCGTAGATGTGTTTGCTTTCTATAACATAATGGAACTGGAAGATTTTCAAGATTTCAAGATTTCAAGATTTTTAATCCGCAGACCTTGTTGTGAGCAGTTTCATGTGTAGGAACTATTTCTTATATTCCTCACAGAAGGAAGCAAAGTGCATCTACTCATGGATGAGAGGTTACAGCTCAGCCGAGGAGGACGCTGTTGAGGTTAACATGTCACGGGCATGAGCCTCCTGTCCACATGAGTTTATGCACGTTTCCCTCTGCAGTGATATGATTGGTGGACGGTTGAAAGAAAATAGTTCCTACATAAAACGGCTCGCAACGGTCTGTGGATTATCTTGAGTCATCTTATCTTGGTTGTGATTTGCTGTTGAGTTTTTCAAATGTATTTTTAAGCGCTTTGAGGGACACAAGCCAAGTTCCATTATATTCAAGAGAAAGAAGACATCTCTGTGATGTCTCCAGAACTGAGATTTTAGGGCGAATTATCCCCTTAATTCAACATTTACAAGAAGACGACCACCATGCCTCATAAATGATGTCATCAAAGTGCTGCTGTAACCTCAGCAGGGGTCACACACTCACCACACACAGCTTTTTTATCCCTCGGTCTCTTTGGCTAATCATATGCCTTAGTCATCCTCCTGTTAGTCTAATTACCACAGAGGAAGAAGATAAGGGATTTCACTGGGACAAATGAGTCCTTTCATGTTTCTTCTGTTGTTGTTGTGTTACTTAAATCTCCATATTTAAGTAGCTTTTGGAAAGAGCTTCTTGTCTCATCTACAGCAGTGTTCTGATACAAAAGGCCAAGCTAGTTATGCTAGTTATGTAACTGTAAGAGCAAAACTCTGACCTTGTTAAATTGAATATTTTATTACAGCTGAAGTGAAAAGCAGTAGCCGCAACTATTGAGAGATAAAGTGAAAGTGCTGAGCTCTTCATGTAACTTTAAGAATCAGTTAGAAGCATTGATGACTCATAAGTGGTATTTTTGTCTATAAACTTTTTATTGTTATATATAATTTTTCTTTTTCTCTATTTGTACTGCACGTTCTAACCGCTTTGCGACTTTTGCAAAGATTGTTAATGTAATTTTTCTATCTTTCAAGCAGGCACTGTTTTCCATTACTTCCCATACGGTAATTTCACATGAAATTTCCATTAGTTGTGTAGTTTATCATATTGAATATCATGTCTGCATTCAAAGGGGGAATTTCAGCACTGGAATGATGGTATGTTGGGCAGTCTTTGCAAAAGAAAGACACAAATATTTTTGAAATTGGTGCTACATGAGTAAAGAAAACAGATTTTAAAAAAAAGGCTGTAGTGATCCCTTTAGCTCAAGATGTAGAAAACCTACAGCAACCAGAATGCACTGGGCCTTCTCAGGGTGCTTCTATTGGAAATGTGGCTGAAGTGTAAAATCCATCAATTCCTACAAACATTCGATCATGGTACGTGT
Organism: Lutjanus erythropterus; assembly: GCF_056507025.1. Classification (NCBI taxonomy): domain Eukaryota; kingdom Metazoa; phylum Chordata; class Actinopteri; order Lutjaniformes; family Lutjanidae; genus Lutjanus; species Lutjanus erythropterus. Next base: position 33,704,358 of record NC_139329.1, read on the forward strand.
CCACTGGCTCTGTCATTTCCACGCTTCTCATCCGTTGTCTTATTTAAGAAGCCTTGCAATGCATTCTGGTAGCGCTGCAGTGTGTTTTGAGAGACGGGGCATCACATTGGCTGCACCTCATTTGCATAAAGTTGAGGTCTCGGCTACTTCATGCAAATCAGGGGCGTCCCCAACAACTCACTGCCTCTAACCACCACTAACCATTGTCAGTCTCAAATGATTGAGCAACTTCTCCCCTTTCTCCCCTAAAATGTTTTCAGAAATATATTTCGGCGAACTGTTTTTTGTAATATAAGAGAGAGTTTCCAAATGAACCATCATGTTGGTCTGATTTTAAAAGTAGGAGCAAACAGGCCACAAGCGAGTGATCATGCAATGATGTGTAGGTGTGTGTAGCCTATTGCTGGTTTGGCCTTCAACTCTGGTAAGTTGCACAACCCCTCTCATTCAGAAATGCCCCAGTGGACATGAGAGCTACTACCGTTGGGCTAAACCCTGATAGCATGGCCAGGTAACAAACTGGGGCAGTGTAGCTGCTTTAAACTGGCCTCATGAAAAACATGTTTAGTATATGATCACACTGTAATGTTGCTGTGTTAGAAACATACACAGTTGCCAAAAGTTTGCAGGAAAAATGGTAAAATACTTGCATTTGATTTGCAGAATGTTAAGCTGTAATGTAAAAATGTTTTCTGAAAATCTACATACATGCACAAAGTGCATCCTTTGTAGAGGGAAAGTAGATAAAACTCGCAAAAACTCTGGTAACGGTCCTTTAAGCATAATAATTAGAGCATCCCTTCCCCTTATAAATGTTGGCAGAACAGGAATATCTCTTAATTCTTTGGCCTAAGAACCAACTGAACCGTTATCAGCTACAATAACACCCCAGCAGCTACAGTTTAACTTCGCATTACCAAATGCATAACCTGATGATAGTTAAAAACATGAAATAAAGTATCTGGAATTGATAGTCTAAGAAAATGTAACAGAACACACAAGAAGTGCGTGCAGAACTTTTTGTAGTGTAGTTCGCTGTGGACAAACGTGTTTACCTAATGTGTTTTAATGTAATGTTACGCTAGACTTGTGTCTTTGAAAGTTTTTGTGTAGCTAAGAGACCTTGTAAAACATATATTGTGTCTCCAGTACAACAGCAGGTCTTGACACCTCATGAATCATAAACACCAACCAAAAGATTTCTGTAATAATGAATGGGTGGTGTAGCTGAAGCTTTGTGGGTTGTGTTGTTGTTATGAGAAAAATGTCCTTCATCTTCCGTCTGTAAGCAGTTTGGAGAAAGACGCTGTATTGGTTTATCCTTTTCCCACAAATGATATTGATAGTTTGGTTTAAGTGACCTTTTAGATCAATACTGGTCCATACTCATTAACACTGTGTCCATTTTCAGAAATGTGAAAAAAATACTAATACTTGAAAATGCCTAATTGATTAATTATCAAGTAGAAATGCCTTTTCTGTTTAAAGGAAGAGTTCACCCCAAAATAAAAAAAAAAAAAAAAATTTTTTGCTCATACCTGTAGTACTATTTATCCATCCAGATGTTTTTGGTGTGAGTTATAGATTTTCGGAGATAATGACTGTAGAGATGTCTGCCTTCTCTCAAAGATAATGGAAATAGATGTCACTCGGCTTGTGGCGCTCAAAGCGTCAAAAAAAAAAAAAAAAAAAAAAAATCCATGGTAAACTAAACAAGTTAACCATATCAGTGTGCAGAAGAAAGCGTGCATCTACTCATTATTAGTTACACCCTTTGCTGGTACAAGTACGAGCCTCTTGTCCATGAATGACGCATTTGGCGAGTGTAGTTCGGTAGAAAGAAAATACATCCTACATGAAGTTGCTGTTGAGTATTTTTTGTTGCCGCTTCGCGTGCCACAAGCCGAGGGTCATCTAGTTCCATTATATTGGAGAGAAGGCTGATATCTCCAAAAATTTTAGCAGCTCGCACTAAATCAACCTAGATGGATAAGCAGCACTACAGGTCAGAGGAAAAATATGTATTTTGGAGTAAACTCTCCCTTTAAAGCTTCCAAAATGGGAGGATTGTTTTTCTCTTTGATATCATGATTGCATACATCATTATATTTTGCTTCCTCTAACAAACAATGAACAAAAAAATCAATAGATTAATTCGAGAAAGAACATTATAATAAGTAGACTCTCTAAAAGAACATGTTGTATTTGTCAGCTCTCCCTATTAAGGATTTTTAAAACCACTGCACTGTGTGTATTTCCTTCATTCATAAATACATCTGGCTCACAGATGAATGACAGGATGTGACATCAATGAACGACACACAGATCTAAAACAGTTTTCACTGCTTTTGAATACAGAAGTTAAGTATACAGTTTATAATGTTGCTTTTTACATAATTGCAGTGTTAATTCTGTCCCATATTTCTGGTCAAATGGTCAAAGCTGCTTCCTGTTCTGCTGATCTCTCTCTCTCTCTCTCTCAGCGTGTGGCGGGCGGCGAGATTACACACCGCTCTGCCTGAACGCTGTGTGTTCCTCGTGCATCACATTCTCACAAAACTGGAGGAGGCGCAGCTCCGCTCGTCTTTGATAAAGACTGTATAGCAGCAGCAGCAATGGCAGCGCTCTAAATTAGGATTAGTCTTGGCAAACAGATGTTCCTCTTGCCTGCAGTCTTAAAAACCCATTCCCCCCCGTACGCAGCCAAAGATTAGCATTAACCTGGCTTAATGAACTTTACACTCTGTTGCAGGCCTGCAGGGATAATACAACAAGTCTATTGTTTATGTAATGTTTCCTCTTATTTTTAACTGCACCTTTTCTCTAACAGAGAAAACAAATGCAGCAGGCAGGCAGTGTGCTTACAGCGCAGAGAGATAACTCATTTACACTGTTAGAAATAAAGACGCTAACTAGAACCATACGGGGTTCCTTGGCTTGTCCCCCGTCGGAGAACCTTATATAAAAGTTACACCTGGAGACGTTTTTAAAACAAACAGAAAACAGATTAAATGAGCGCAGAACAGAAGAAGAAAAGCCGTGACATCAGACGCTGAGGTTCTCTACCTAGTGCCCAACACAAAGAGTTATAGCTGGAACCAGAACCCCCTATGAGAAGTTCTGCAGAGAACTCCTCAATGGTGTAATGGTTCCACCCAGAATCTTTTGCAAAAGAACCCTTTTATATTCCAAGGGTTTCATTTAGAACCTACATTTAAAAGATTAAATGAAATATGAAAGGACGCTATTATGGTGTGACAGTTCCACACAGAACCCTCTGTGAGGGTTCTGTCCAGAACCTTTTTTACCTTCCAACAATGCAGGTAAGGGTCAAAGTTTCATCTAGAACCCCCCCAAGGGGCTCTTCTGAGAACAATTTTTATTCCAGTGGTTTTATGTAGAACCCACAGAGGGTGATCTACTAACAACCATTTTATATTGCAATGATTTAATCTAGAACCCACACATGGGTTCTACCAAGAACCCTTTTATATTCCAGTGGATTCATCTAGAACCCACCTCTGACAGATTCAGTAGAGAACCTTTCTATGGTGTAATGATTCCACCAAGAACCTTCTCTGATAGTTCTATCCAGAACCTTTCACTCTTCATCAAGAAGCTACCGAGGGGGTTCTACTGAGAACCCTTTTATTTCCCAATGGTTTCATCTAGAATGCGTCCTGAGGGTTCTACCGAGAGCCCTCGTATACTCCAGTGTTTTATCTAGAACACACATGGGGGTTCTACCAGAATCATTTTGTATTTCAATGGCTTTATCTAGAACCCACTCAGGAGGTTCTATGGACAGAGAAACCTAATATAATATGTAATGGTTCTATCCACCATCTAACAGTTATACCTAGAACCCACCAAGGTGGATCTAAAAATACCTTCTTTATACGGGTTTCACCTGTAACCCTCTTGACCTCTAAGGGGTTCTAAAAGAACAAATTGTGTTCTACAGATGAGGCAAAAACACAAGAACATGAGTATGATGAGTTAACATGAACATTTAAAATAGAATTTGAAACACGGATAAACATTTGAATATTTGAGGGTGAGGATCTTTTAACACACATGCCTTAAATGTAACAAAGAACCCTTGATGAACCCGTTCTTCAAAAAAGGGTTCTGCAGAGGCAGATGGTTTATGGTAGAACCTCAGCCCTTCAGGAAGAACCCTTATTTCTAAGAGTCCAGGACTGATGTTGAATCAGAGGATGCATCTTTAACAGTGTGTGTGTATGTCTTTGTGTGTTTTATTGTGTCTGTCCGTGTGTGTGTGTGTGTGTGTGTGTGTGTGTGTGTGTGTGTGTGTGCGTGCAGCAGACACTGGTCAGGATTGTTCTCCTTGTTAAGTGTTATATTAGCATTGGCCAAGATGGGAGGAATGAAGCGTAACATTGCCTATTGACCTGCTGATTAAGCAGTAGCCGTTATTGCTCGAACTAATCGTACCTGATGGCTCCTCCAGGCAGACTGAGGGAGAGCGAACAGAGGGACGGCATAAAGTCCTGCAGCTGATGAATGTGTGTGTGTGTGTGTGTGTCCCGTCCTTTCTTTGTAACAGCACCAGGCATCTGCTTGACCTTATCTGTGAACTACATTATCGCGCTCTGTAGTGGTGGACGGTGCGGGCCGTCGGGGGGTCTTTGCATTGATCTTTTTTCCCCAATTTCTTTTGAAGTGGATTTTTCTTTGTTCACCGACCTGCAAAAGCTCCAGGACTCAATGACATTCATTATATCAGGGTCAAGCAGACACTTATTGTATTGTGAACTCACCGGCACCACACATAAAACACCCGACCTGTTTGCTAAAACAAAACGACACATAAAGGATTGAAAGATGTTATTAGAAAGACAATATGGTAATTAAAATATTGAAGTGTTTTATATTTTGTTCACTGCTTCACGGTCGTCCCTTAAAGGTGGAGTCGGTAGGATTTGTCCGTGCTGTTCATAAACACACCAGTAAAATAGTTGATTGCTGAGTCTCAATCCCAGGGAGTCTAATATCGTTTTGGGCTGGTAAAGCACAACATACATACATACATTTACTCTGAGCTGTACTGTTATTTATCCATCTAGATTGGTTTGGTGTCTCTGGATTATCTTGAAGAACCGGGTCATGATTTGTGGAAAGAAATTTTGATGCTTTGAGCACCACAAACTGAGCGCCATTTAGTTCCATTATATTTAAGAGAAGGCCAATATCTCCAAAACTTGGCAATTCTCACTGAAACAATCAAGAGGGATAAATAGCACTACAGGTCAGAGGAAATATGTATTTTGATAAACTGTGCTTTAAAAGGAAGATTTTGGGAAATGTTCTTATTCACTTTCTTGCCTTGTATGTCCATTAAAACATACTGGGAACAGGTACCAAGCCTGCCAGCATCCCTTAAGTCTGCACATTACATGTACATCAGTGCTTAATCTGTACAGAGACCAAAGTTTAAAACCGACGAGGTGGGAGAAGTTCCTGCTGGAAATATTTCTTAACTAGGAGCAGTGATAACAGTGATAACAAGACACTCAGACACTGCATCAGGCCAAGAAATATTCCAGCACATGACCCCCTGCGAAACTTACACTTGTCCTTTTTTACAGTTTGTTTTTTTGTATAAATTTAACAAGATTTTAATGTGTTAATTAGTGAGCTTTAGAGGTGTTGGTAAGCAGATTTTGTTATCATCTCCCAGAGCCAGGTTAGCTGTTTCCTTATGTTTCCAGTCTTTGTGCTTGAACTATTTGTACCTTTCAACTGTATGCTAAATATGAAGTTACTGTTTCATGTCTGTGGCTTCATATTTATCAAACATACACACAAAATGGGATCCATCTTCATCTGTGTCTTTATTTGGCATTTCAACCATAAACAGCTGGTGCATAGTGAAACAAAGCAATGTTCCTCAGGGAGGTGCTACACAGAACTACAAAAGTGACCTAAAACCTAATAAGACTACGTAACATACATAGACTACACTAAACTACATAAGATTTCACAAAGTGCATTTAGTTTGGTTAGTCCCGCTGTGTTCCCTGGCTCAGGTCACATACTTGGCCTGAGGATGTATAGCGAGAGCAAGACTGTGCAAAAAATGCTAAGGCAGCGCAAACTTTATGCTTATGTCCAGTTTCATGGGATTGCGTAATAAAAAGTAAAAAAAGGTAAATGGTCTTTTGACTTTCTGTAACTTTTGCAGTATTTTTGGGGTCATATGCCCAGTGCCTTTCATCCTCATGTCGTTTAAAATGTACATCTAACCCTGATAAAGTGAAAGGGAGATGTTTTATATGTTCTCTAACACCTCAGGTGAAACACATTATACCTGCATATTTTATAGAGAGGAAGAATTCATCACACGAGCGATGTGAAATCATTCACGGCACATTATATCTGAGTCGGCACAGTTGCTGGCACTACGTTACATTCTGCCTTTGTGGCCTGAAGTGTTTTGGCTGAAATCCATTTCAGAATCAACATCCAAGAAATGAGCTTCTGACTGCGCAGGACTGCACCGGGCCTGTGATACAGTCCAAGCAGCTTTTCTCATTAGTCATGTTTGCTGTATTGTTTATGAGAACAATCCGAGGTCGCTTGTAATTGACTGCACGTATTGCCGAATGCTTTTACCTCGCATTTCCAGCCAGTAAGCACCTTACACCGCTTCAGGCAGCTATTGAATTAATGCAGAGAGAAAGTGGAAGGTGATGTTCTATTTCCTCCCATCTTTGTTCATTCCTTTCTGTCATAATTTCCCTCGCCGAGCCTCCAAACCTCGGGAGCTCCTCGGGGCCCGATGCTGCTGAGCGCACTAATGGATATCTACTGTCCCTGAGCCGCGCTGTGCAGACAGGATTTTGCCTCATTGAATATTGTGTTAGGTAAATCCTCATTAAGAGTGACTGTCCTCCATGACACTGAGCGAAAGGACTGGAGAGAAGAGCAGAGAGGCAGGCAGAAACAATGGTACCAATTTGAGCTACACTCTGCTGTATTAGCACTGTGCATTCATGGGAAACAGCTCTACTAAATTAAGCAACAAAGGCGTAGATAACAGCAGAATTCACTGACAGTGGTGTTTTTTTTGTTAAAATATACTGAAACGCACAAAACCAGCTTGTCTTCTTCATGTTGCTTGTTTCGTCCAATCAAAAACCCAAAGATATTGTGATAAAAAAAAAAAAAATGCTAATCCTTAACAATCTAAAAGCTGAAACCAAAGCATTTTTGGTTGCACCACAAAAAAAGCAGCGTGAGTATAGACATATATATGAAGACGCTGCATTGACCTTTGCATTGAACATCAGTATCGCTGCTAGATTGGTGCGGTCAAGACTGGTCAAGACTGAAACCAGTGGAAGCTACAATTTTTCTGGATAAAAAGCACTAAAATGTTTTCCATTTATCAACTGATTTCAATTGGTTGTTTTGTTCAAGGGTTTATGATCTACATGGGGTAAGTAGATCATAAACCTTCGAACATTACGAGTCATTGAAATCAGTTAAATGTTTTGGTGATTTTTGTCCAGAAAATGGCAGTTCCCCTGTTTACTGTTTTGACCAGTCTTGACTGGACCAATATGGCGGTGATGCTGATGTATTGCAGCAATGGGCCAAAGCGGCCAATGCAGCGTCTACCTGGTATATGTCCATGGCAGCATGTCTTTACTTACTGAGTGATGAAGTTGTACCATTGGTCAGTCGAGGGTTGGAGCTTCACCATTGGCTGTTGTCTTGTTGCTGAAAAGATCAGTTCAAATTTATCACAAGCAGATGATTATTAGAACCAAATTGTTTTGTTTTTCTTTAGCTATCATGCAGGTTATGATCTGACTGACATTTGTATTTCTATTATTACATGAATATAAAGTAATGAAAGGGACAGATTTGCCATTTTTCCTTCACTAAGGCAGCATTTCCCAACTCTGGTCCTCAGGGCTCACTGCCCTGCATGTTTTAGATGTTTCCCTGCTCCAACACACCTGATTCAAATAAGCTCATCATCAAGCCTCTGCACAAACCTGATAACAACCTGATCATTTGAATCAGGTGTGTTGGAGCAGGGAAACATCTAAAACATGCAGGGCAGTGAGCTCTGAGGACCAGGGTTGGAAAACGCTGCACTAAGGAACCTTCAATCCAGTTGACAGGGGCAGCTTCAACCTCAGGTGCTTTCCCAACATGCATCACTAACAGACTTTCAGTTTCTGGTGGTTTGGATAGACCACACAGGTTAGCTCGAGGAACGCCGCATTCCTCTGCTGCATCTCACTGGCTCGATTATGGCAGTTTATAACATCTGTTTTATGGGTTGCCAGCTGGTGTTTCTAATCCTCCAGCAGGACACTTATTTTGTTTTTTTAAAAGTAGTTCTTTAGCTAATCAGTGTATGCACTTACCTTCTAGAAACACCTGCAAATATTTGGACCAAAATCAATTTATGAACAAATTATTGAACTTGAAATAGTCAACTTTTTTGCTTTTACTTACAATTATGAAATAAATGTTGATTGCACAGTGGAGTGGCGATACAATAATCATACCATCCATGTTTAGATTGATTTGCCGTCTGCAAACACCTGTTGTCTTTGCCACAGTAAAAACTGAAAAGTTGTCAGTTTCCACTTTAACATTTATAACTCTAGACTGGATGACTCTACCAACAAACCATAAGCTGCTTTTATCAATACTTTATATCAGATCTACAAAATATTTAACATTAATAAAGTCATTAGACACAACCTATAAAACTTTCTATAAAACTTGCCTTAGTAGAAAGTAGTACCACTATCATATACGTGCTCAATATATAGGAGCTGGATCTGGCTGGATTCAAAAAGCCACTCTGTTTTAGATAGATTGATAAACTCAATTCTCAGTTCAGCTTTATTAATCCCTGCGGGGACAATTAATTTTGTGGCAAACACAGCACATTACACAGCAATTAAGCGACGAACATGAGAAACACAAAGCAAATGAGAGGCGGAGGGCTCTAATGTGGTCAGCAGGGCTCCAACAGTGCTGCTTAAGTATGTCATTTGTGAAGGGTAAAACATTTCCTGAGAGTATTGGTGATAGGTCAGCCAAGCGTGCCTCCTCCCCATGTCTCACCATGACCCAGCTACAGTTTGGCTGCTGAGGCCCACGGAGCTGCACAGGCCCGCTGCGTTTGAAGCCGAAGCACTTCCTGAGCTCCAGCCAGCTTCCCTACAGGGCTGCTGTGACATTAAATCCAATTATAGATTTCTTTAAATGCCATTTTATCCAGCGGGGAACTGTGGCCTTTGGAAAAGCAAGAAAACATGACCACTGTGTTCTTCTTCCTCCTCCTCCTCTTCTGCGGTCTTGCCTGTAGCACTTTGTCCTGCTGTGAAACAACAATGCTGGATGTGTGCTTACTTGGCCTGATGTAGTGCTGTTGTTTTTCTTTGCCCTCCTCCTCCTGTGCTGACCCCAGGATACACCCCAGCCCGACCGCCGGCTCCATCACAGCAGCCTCCTCAGTGAGCACCATTCAGGGCAAACCATCACTCCGCCGCATCAAGGGCCGCATCCACAGGAGCAAGAGTCTGGACAGCATCGATCTCCTGGACTCCAATGTGAGTAAACCGACTCAAAGGCCAACACAGTGCATTAACAATGAGCTGTATCACCCGACCACAGACACTATAATGAATGGCCAAAATGCTAGATACTGATTCAAAAAGGTCCCTCAGGAACTGTGCAGGACAATGATTAGTCCTGCAGGATGTTTTGTTTTTTACTTTCCATTCATTGCATTGTTTAAATGTCTAAAATCTAACACCAGAAACATTCCACAAAGTAAGTTAGGATCTGTTTTGTTTTGGGTAAAAGCAAAAAAAGCAGTGAGATAAACAACGCACAATGAAAAAATTCATCATCATTAAAGACGTTAAAGAAAAGACGCAACATATGTGGGATTGTCACCAGAGGCCTGTTGCACTAAAGTGATTTGCGTACATGCAGATGGCAAGCGTTGGCAGAGTCACATTTCACAAATTATGGTTTCTCACAAATTACATTTAGATTAATTTAGCAGGTCCTACAGGGCTCTTGTCTGCTCATGTAAGTATGGAGTTTGCTTTGATTAGTGGAGTGAAGTGTCAAAATTAAGGGAAAAAGAAAAATAATGATGCAAATTGCAGCTTGTGTGTTGCAAATGAAGGATTCATCTTGCTTTCGTTGTCAACATTTTTCAAGTAGTTCTTTGTTGCACCACACTACAAAAATATGATGTGCGTTTTGGTTTATAAGAACTAGAATCTGCACCGCTAGTCGTTGCTGACAAAATTTTTCCTTAATTAAAGGAATTGTTCGACATTTTGGGAAATCTGGGAAACGGCATGGAGATAATTATTTTAGCTGTTAACGTTTAGCGTACTTTTCAGCATCATGGAAGACACGAAGGCAGTACTTTTGTTGCTGGGTACTTTGAGAGTCAGTCTTCATGTTAAAGTTTCAGCAACAAAGGTAAAAAGTGCATTTCCCAAAATGTCAAAACGTACTTTTAATCACTTCCACATTTAACTCAAGAAGAAATTCCTGAATTTCATCAGAATCAGAGTTGTTATATTTTATCCCTTTTAATTTTGACTTCTCAGCCATTTATAATCTGTTTTTAGATGATAAAAGGGTAAAGGGGCTGATTAAGTTTCATATTCATAAGCTGCAAAGAACAACTGCCTGATAATATCATGTCAACTGTATTAAAATGATGACATTCAGAGTCGACATTCACTATATGGTTTCTAAGAAGAAATTTGGTTTGAGCACCAAGGTTGATGTTTTATTCATAGACACAAACCAATCGTTCATCCATATTCACATTCAGAAAACAGGTGTCTTTTTCCTTAAATACCTCAAAATGTGCTCAAACGCTCAAGGTGAAAGTCTCTCTTATATTCATAGTCACAGTAAATTATCATGAAATATCCTTTGCCGAGTGTTTTTCGATACAAAAGGCTGATTAATTCAGAAAGCGGCATTTTAGATTCAGAGCTCTGATGTGCATAAATCAAAGCAGACACAGTTGTAACACTCACGTGCACTTTGTTGTTTCCAGACAGAGCGGTAGACTGCTGGAGGGCCTCAGCCTCAGGGGAGTTATATCGTGTTGACAGCTCAGCTATGACCTGACTGTGAATTCAGCTCAAACGCTCCATCTCATTAAAGCGTATCACAAAACCACTGAACTGCTTCAATTATTGATACATGGATTGGTCAGCAATTTCTACATAGGCATAGACTTCTGAGAATAATAGAGTTTTTAATGCCACAAAGATACATGCATTATATTTATCTTTAACGCCTGCGTAAGTTCGCGGTGCTCTGTGTTACTGAGCTTTAAATCACACTCTGACATGCTGATTTATTAATGAACACGAGTGCCTGCAGACATGCTCACATACTCACAATGACAACGCTAAGATGCTGTAATGTTTACCATGTTCACTGTCTCAGTTTAGCATGTTAGCATGCTTATGTTTGCAATTCAGCACTAAACACGTAGCACAACTGAAGCTGATTGGAACGCTATTGCTTTTGCGGGTATTTGGTCATAAGTACTGGACACAGTCGACTTGTATTTAATGAAAAGTCAGGATTATCAAAGTTATTATAACTCATCTGGATACAATGAAGACAGCACTGACCCCTTTCAAAATAAAGGTTTGATAACTAAACTGTCTTTGCTAGATTTTTAATTTTTGGTGTTTCCATGATGGCCTTGTGGGCCACATGAAACCTTTTTCGTGGGCTGCATTCGGCCCTCGGGTCACATTTTGCCCAGGTCTGCACCAGAGGGAAAGTCAGGGCATCACCATAAAAAATAGGATTTAAACGGTACCTACATTTGGTCCTATTTGTACCCAGATCTGGGAAAAAAGGACTATTTGTATAGTTTTGCTTGCAGCCACTTGGTGAGAATCTGGTGATACAACATGTATCATGATACAGGGATTGTGATTCACTATATTGCAATATGTCGTTAACTATAAATGACGTGATACATTACTATTTATTTTAATCTAATTTTAGGAAACTTTTAAGTGAAAAGAACACAGCATCTTATGCATAAAATTTGGGTTAAAAACATTTTTATGCAATCAGAATAGAGAGGATTGATGACAACATTGCTATCTAGCAGTCAGGGTTTCAAACTCAACATAAAATGAACCACTGCCACAAATTGATAAAGTATCACAAAACAGAATATCCTGATGCTTGATATTTTCTTACACCTGTATTCATCAGTGTATAATCACCTGAAAATGTGTGTTTTTTCCTCTCAGAATGAGTCGTTTATATCTACAGAGGGAGTGTGTTGCAGTGTTGCATTGCCATGTTTCTACAGTAGCCTTAGGTTTTGCTACATGCTTGGATGGGTAGAGTGAGACAAGGTGTTTGCAGTCTACAGGCTCACTGCTGGATGTCATTAAATCTTTCACACTCATCTTTTAGGCCTGTGCATTTGCTGTGTCCTCACAACCCATCTAATCGTTGATGAAATGTTCCAGTCTGGCTAAAACAGAGAATCTGGCAACAGTTGTCAGTCTTTGTCTCAGTCATAAAGGAATTGTCATGATTAACTGAACAAAAGACCTACATTTCAAAAGTAATTACAAAAGCACCGTTCAGTCCCCATCCAGTAAACCTGACTGTGAAATGCTGGAGGTGGATGCTTTTAGGCTGTGATTGACAGATTAGTGGTGGCCTTGATTTTGAGCCATGCTCAGCGATCATAAGCCTTCATCTGAATGGGAAAAAGGCAGCGTAGTGTCACTGCATTCTCATATCCTCCCCGCTCTGTACAGTAAGTCATACACAGAGTGACTCTGCCATTTGTCTTTACGGCCTGCCACTCTGAGAACGCTTCAAACGGCTCGAGAGGCCACTATCTCACCAGAGACTGAGAGCTCAGCGCAGGGCTGCTGGCCTTTCCACGTTATATATTTCTTTTGTACAGGCTGTGTGTGCACTAGAGGAAAACTTGCTGACTTTGCCCAAACTCAAATGCAGCTGATGGAAGTAACGGTCCGCCTTACAGTGAGTGATGAGACTGCAGGATGCTGAGCTGAGGAGCAGTTTCCATTGCATCCTGCTAAAATGTCACAACAGACACAACACTGCCTCTGAGCCGGTGGATGATCCGCAGGCGAGTTCTAGCAAACAAAATCCCACCTGATTGGCTGTTTCAACAGAAAACAGAAGATATTAATCAACTGAGTGTATGAATTTAGCTCCATAACTATCATTGCACATCAGCGTGCAGCTAAATAATCAATAGTAGTTAAGACTTTGTTTATATCGATTGCTTCTTTTGATTGCTTTTCTCTCTTGATAGTCAGGGGAGGACTTTGGCCCCCGGCCCACTCCCGCTGTCATTTGTGTTGGCAAGCAGTGCACTTGTTCACAGAAAGCTTGAATCAGATTTTAGTGCTAAGGCTGCAGAAAGCACAACAGAGATGAAGAGAGGAGGGGGGAAACTACAGTCTTTTATGCACCCTATGCCTTTGTGTAAAGCAGGAGTTCTTTTTCCGCGTTCATCAACAACACCTTGTCCCATTTCAAAGCAGCAGCGTTTACAGTATTTCTTAATGCTTCAGGGAGATGCAGAGTCCATCTGTTCGAGCATTACACAAAATCTTATTCTCTGTATTATTTACACCGCTAATCTCTCGTACCCAACCACTCGGTGACTTGTATTTGCTGCTCTAAAAAAGACAACCTCAGGGATTAATGTCACCTTTGCTTTGCGTGCTATGTGTGTTCTCATATGGATCAGTGTTCAGATGATTCAGAATATGCATCTTATTCTTATGTCCATTATATTAAACATCTTTTACACACATAAAACCTACAGTTTATCCCTGGTGCAGCATGGATGCTAAACTGAGGTGGCTATCTCTGTTTCATGTACCTTAACTTTGGGAAACATCTCTTTTTAACTATATATTTTGGCTGATGCTATTTGCACCTGAATTAGAATAGCAAATTTGCGCCCAGGGTGTATACAGCCTAACATGGCATCTAAATGCATGGAAGAGCCAAACCATGATCTTTCCCTAAATTTGACCAAGTACTTTTCTTTCATAACCTAAGCAAGTAGTTTTGCTTCCTAAATCTTAACCAAACTGTGACTGAAAATAATAAACAACTGGAATTAACAGGCACCTGCAACATCACATTACTGTCAGATCTTAGTCCCTCAGGGCAGGACTCAAACCCTGCATGAAAGACTTGTGCTTCACCCACTCACCCACCACAACCTCTTTTCAACAGTAAACTTGTCACTCTTTATAGCTAAAGTAAGGAGGTCGGCTGTAAATGTGCCTATTCATACCTATTCATACCCGGCTGCAAAAAGACAAAATTTATTGGTTTTCAGTTAGCAAATCACATAAAAGTGTACAGTGAATATTAGTGATATAAAACACAGCAAACATAGAGTACAGGCATGAGGAGATAATAAATAAACAATAAATAAAGGGTGTTTCTGAGATCAGTGTGCAAGACCTTTAAACATGTACCAGGCTGAAGCAGGTTATACCTCAACATAAAGAAGTATGTAAAAGGTCTTCATATATTATTAAAAACATTATATTCATTTCAAAGAATATACGATATATTTTCCCTGTTTCTAGCATTTCTTTAATCTTCTTTCCCAGAGTGTAAATATAGACAATGCAGGCAGTGCAGCTGCACAAGAGATGTGAGGCCCGTAGAGAGATCAGGCCCTCCAGCAATATGTTGGGTGGAGAGTGTCACATGCAATTTATATAAAAGTAGTTTTCATATACATATAAACATATAAAAAGGAAATAAACTATACAAACTATTGAATTAAATTAATAATTTCTCATAATGATTTTTGGGCAATATGTATGTTGATGTTGTACAATTTTAAATCTCCCTTTGATCATGTGACAAGACAAGATTTGATTGTTTTCACCTGCCAATATTATATGTACATACTGAAACACGTTGCTTTTATTACAATAAATAATCTTTATTAATGTTTTAGCTGCCTTAAGTTCAAGATCATGTCTCTGTTGATATGATATCGGCTGTTTTTGTGCCTTTTGGAAATGATGCAAAGGTCCCAATGGGGGGGAAATAACAAAATGTCCAGTATATATGAAAAGCTGCTCCCATAGAAAGATGGTACCGATGTCTGCTCTGGCCCCCGCACTATTCTGTTATATTTCCGGTAGATTTGAGGCATTTTTGTGATCCTGTGGAAGAAGAAGTTCTGGGTGAAAGTGGTTCTGGATTTGAAAATGAAAGATCCAAATGTAAAATGTGTGCCGCGCATTTGCCCAACATCTAAAATGTTGTTTTTTTAAAAAAAACAATAACCATCTTATGCAAAGGCCGGTCACATGAACATTTTTTGGGGCAAGTTTGGGGGAATGTGGACTGGTGGTTCACACAAACACACAAACTGCTCTCCAATTAGGATAATATCTTGCCAAGAGGATTTCACTTTCACACTCTCCCATATACAGTGGCACGGTGTCGAAAGATGTTGTTTTTAATGCAGTGTTTTTCCTGCCCTCTCAGCTGTTTGTGGAAAATGTTAAAGGAATGTTTGCTGCAGAGGCTATAACCAGGTGAGTTGCAGAGAAACAGCCACGAGTGCATCAGCAGGAGCAGATGCAACTAAGCCAAGATGAAAAGCGCAATTAAATTAATTACTCCTTAACAGATCAGGATCAGTCACCAACTGGGCCTTGAGCTTTGCCTTGGTCAAAGTCTTAATCTCTTATTAGTTCTGCTTGCCCCATCCCGCTTCTTAAAATCCCATCCTTGGCTGCAGTCTGCCATGGACAGAGGCGCTCCCCCCCTCTAACCACCACCAAAAAAAGCCCCGGCGTAAGCATTT
Source organism: Lutjanus erythropterus (assembly GCF_056507025.1). Taxonomy (NCBI): domain Eukaryota; kingdom Metazoa; phylum Chordata; class Actinopteri; order Lutjaniformes; family Lutjanidae; genus Lutjanus; species Lutjanus erythropterus. The sequence goes on from NC_139329.1 coordinate 33,720,271, forward strand.
ATTCGCTGCTCAGTCTTCGGAAAGTGCTGCAGATGCATTTACGGAGAGAGCAACTGCAGCTGAATTAACCAATCTGCATATTCAGGGCCTGTTAGAGGGAGATTGTTCCCGTGTGATGAAGGCTTGGAGGTGCACGAGGGTGGGACCGTAAGCGAGACATCACCACGAGGGCCCGTGGAAAAGAGACGGAGGGAAGGAGGGAGGAGCAGAGCGTGGGGGGTGGGTGCAGGAGATTTATCACGACTAACGCTGTAGGAGGCCTTATTGGAAGGAGGAGAAGGGGGAGGCACTGTGATTGGGGCAGCAGCTGATTTTCTCTAGGTGAGACAGGTCTGTTATGTAAGAACTGAATCGAATGGAGGCTTCTTTTTTTTTTAGTCCTGTAGGTGATAAGCAGTGCTGTGGGGGTGGGGGGGCGGGATGGAGGTGATGGAGGGGGGTTGTATGTGACACTGAGGAGGAGGTGGTCATGTGTAAAAGCGTGTGAAGGGTGCATGTATGGCTGCGTGGAGGGGATGGCAGATGTTGGGTGTGTTTCTGGAGGCTGTGACTCAGGAGCACGGTCTGCCTGTGTGTCCTCTGATGGGGACATATGGCAGGTCACTGTAGGCACTCTCCACTGTGTGTATCTAATACCATCATGTCACACATCTTGTAGCAATATGTTGACTTTACAGCCTCTGCAGCAGTGACTTGTCACTTTTTTACTGCTTGTTTTTTTTTTTTTTTTTTAGCATACAGCATTTCACAAAAGATAAAAATAAAACACGATAATTACTGTGTAAATTATGCATTTATTATTATATAATGTGTGACTAGTAAGTCTGTTTATGGTAACTGATCAGTTTTGTATTAAAAACAATGATTCATTGTTTATTCCAGTGGTTCTCAAGTGGGGTCCTTGAGGGTGTCCCAGGGGGTCCTCAACAAAAAGCAGACTAACAACACAACACAATGACAGAATGACTATTTTGTAACGGGTTTCAAAGACCAGTGTTTCCTCTGTATTTATTTAGCCTTGTTGCACCACCACAGCAAAGACATTACCACCACTGCAGTACGTGACACATAACATGGTGTGAGCAACATCTTTCAAGTCAATTTAACATGTACACTGTAAAGCAAAAATCTCATCAAAAGGTGGTCTAATTTGTGTGAGATTAGGGGTCCTAGACATTAAAAATTTTAGAACTGTTGGTTTAATCTATAAAAGTTGATGGCTGGTCGTGGGCGATGATTGAGAGGGATAATTTTTTATGAGTCTATGCATTGTTTTTATGGAAAACCCTGCATACTATGCCTTAAATGTTAAACAATGACATGAAACCAAGAACAGCAGGAATACAACCAGCCCGTATGTCACATTTTTAGAGGATGTTTTAATATTTAATCAACTAAAATGTGCATCATAGCTGACATCTATTATCTAAATTTTGCTGGAGGCCAGTCTTGAGTCTCCTGAGGCAAACTATGGAAGCCAAATCCCCCTCAGAATGAGGGAAATATAAAATACAGCAGCTCCAGACAGATTTTATTTTTCTTGTTTTGGCTGAGAAATGGCTGTTTAGGGAGTAAAGGTTGCAGACCGCTGGATGAATAGATTGATTGATTTATCATTTCAGTTCTCTTATTATTATCAGAGAAAATAATGCCATAATTCAGCAGTGTCAAATTCAGTGTCAAATCACACGATGACTGATTCAGATCGAATGAGATTTAACGTCACAACACGACACAGCACCATTCACATGCATGGTTAAAGGAAAACATATTAGATGAAAAGCTTTTTTTCTCATTTCCTACATAAAGCCAACAATTATTTGAATGAATGAAAGGAAGACACATGTGCACATTTTGTGTATTTTGAAGTGTGTGTATCTGCTGCAATGTAGTGACTTTACAGCATCTGCAGCAGTGATTTGTAAGATTTTTACCGCTTGTTTTCAAAAGTACAGCATTTCACAGAAAATAAATAATAAAATCAGATAATTGCTGATGTTAATTATACATTTATTGCTATCTAATGTGTAATCAGTGCATGTGTTTTATGGTAACTGTTCAGTTTTATATTATATCTATAAAACAAGATGCCCTAAAATGGATTTCATGTTGTTCTCAGCAACACAACTGGATCAAAATACCCTCGTGTTCATTTCTTAAAGGCTGCTGGGTGAGGATTATAAACAGCAGAGACCTTGGTTGTCAGTGGAAGATTTGAGGAAAATGACTCGTGCCTCTGAATTGTTTTTATGGCCGGGCTCGTGTCCCTCATCTACAACAAATCATTTCAAGAGAGAAGACTCAAACCCACATAAATCCCAACAACTCTATTGACTTTCCCGCATGATTTATGTCACGAGGAGGAGAGACCTGGACAGTAAGCACCATCGGCAGCAGGCGACGAGTGAAAACACAGCACTAAACCAAGATCTCGTGCAATATTTTCCATTCCAAAAACACAGTCCCAATCTATTAATACCACAATAACAAGCCTTCATTATGATTTCAGCTTATTTTTTCAAGGAGGGCTTGATGTTCATGTTATCACCCCCCCTCTTTGAGCACTTGAGCGTGGGGTCAAGTGAAGGACAACCAGCAGTAGGATGATGTAATGTTTGTAGGAATCAAGATGGAGGCCATGGTGGGGAAGTCAAGCATTAAGAATGAAACACTGGGAAGGTTGTGCTAAGACAACTTAATCAATCACAGGGTTTGATGTTCCCAGTTGTGGACGCTCTGTGGATTACGTTGTCTGTTGATTGATGATCATGAGATGGACACGTACTGTTTTTCTGAAGGCGACATTTTGTGTTTATCTAACGCGGCTGATGAGATTTTACAGGCACATCTTTATTAACGCTCTGGGAATCATTGTTTTTATAAGAATATGAATTATTTATAGAGCTGCAAAGAACGATTATTCTCATTATCTTGTAATCTGGTTAATTGATTCATTGTTTAATATTTAAAGGTTTGAGATTTCTGAGTTGCTGTTCGTAAACGTACAAGAAAGATAGTTGATTGTTGTCGTGAACTGATCCAAGTACAACAAAATAATGAGAAAATTGAGTTTATACGTTATTTTTGTGAGGGAAATCCTGCATGCTATGCCTTAAAATGTTGCATATCTCTTTATTAACACACTGGGAATCATTGTTTATATATGTTGTTCAGTGAATATGAATTATTTATAGAGCTGCAAAGAGTGATTTTTCTCATTATCTATTAATCTGGTGATTACTTTCTCCATTAATTCACACACAAGAGAGATAGTTGATCGTTGAGTCTCTTCCCCAAGAGGTCAAATACAGATGTTCTGGTTTGGAAAAGTGATCTGAACACAGCAAAATAATGAGAAAATAAGAAAATGCAGGCAGAGGGCAGGGACTCTGAAGACACAGACACAGCTTATAGTGAGTTTATACAAGTCTATACATTTTTTTTAAGGATAATCCTGCAAAGTATGCCTTTAAATGTCACTGTGTAACAAAGGTGTGTTAATTTAATCCTGGGCTACATCAGCATTATGGTTGCACTCATACCACCGGGTGTAAATGTAAGACTACGTAAATGCTTCTGCATGTTATCATATTTCATTTTGCATTGCATTAGTGCATCAGATTATTATTGGTTTTAATAATTCCTTAGCTTTCAAAGCAGAAGTCTGAAGAATATTGTCAAGGAAATTCAAGTGCACAACCATTATGAGTTCGGTTGGGCTACAAGCAAGTTTTATATCCAAAATCTGTTTGCTTAAAAATTAAATAATGGCAATTTTGTAGGCCGCTGCTCTTACAAGCACAACTGAGACAACTAACAGCTAGATTCCTTCACTCCATGGATAACAAAATCAGGATGGGACATGTAGTTTATGGATACTGCACTTCAGTAACGCAGTACAGAATTGTATTGCGCATTACATTCTTTGAAAACTCTCTGGTGGCTGTGGGTCTTGAGTTTAACACGTTTGGTCGCATACCTCAAATCTAAATCCTGATAAAACACAATTTCCTGTAATGAACACATCTTTGTTTATGCTCTGGGAATCATTGAGGCACTATGTTGCTCAGAGAATATTAATTATTTATTAGGGCTGCAACTTACTTTCATTATCTATTAATGTGGTGATTACTTTCTTTATTATGTAATTGATTCATTTAACCTATGAAATGGTAGAAAACTACCAAAGAAAATGCATATTGTAAACCAAAAGTTATTAAATTTACAGTGATATAAAACTGAGAAAAGCAGGACAAATACTCACATTTATTAAGCTGGTATTTAAATGATTTTCCTGCCTTTATGATTCTGCTTCATCTAAGTAAAATTTAAGTTTTTGTACGTTTTTGTGCAGTTATGATTACAGACCAAATGTCTTGGTTTGTCCACAACCCAAAGATATGCAGTTTACTGTCGTGGAGTTAAAAAAAAAATAGAAAATATTCACATATGAGAAGCTGAATCAGACACTTGGAACATTTTTTCTCATAAAAGTGACTCAAAATATTATGATCAGAATATTGGCGATTAATTTATTGGTTGACAACTAATTGATTAAGTGTCAAGTCATTGGAGCTCTATTTGCGTGTCAAAGAAGAATACAAACATGTTGGATATAAAGCTTTTTTTTTATTCTCATCTCCTCAAGCCAACACTGTTTTTTATTTTTTTGAATGAATGAATGTGTGTGTACATTTTGTGTATATAGAGGACTGTGTATATGCTTTTTCAGTGTTGTGTGTGTGCGTGTGTGTGTGCGTGTGAATCATGCAGCCTGCTGGACATGTAGGATGTGTGTGTGGATGCCCAGGGAGGCACCATATGCTGTTTAGACTCAAGAGGAGCATCCCATCACGGCAGACCCATGGCTTAACAACCCCAACTCCTCCTTCTTCTTCTTCTTCTTCTTCTTCTTCCTCTTGTGTCTCCCTCCATCAGCTCACACGTGCATCATCAGCCAGCAGGGGTGGAAATCATGCAGATCCACACGCTCCTCACGCTTGTTTTTTTTTCACGCCACCATGAATAATCATCTCCATATAGATTTCCTCTACATGCAAGGCTCGAGACGGTCATGCCTGACGCAGATGAATAGTGTGCAGCTGAAGTCCTGCAGAGGGCAGAGTTTTACTACCTAAATGTGCAGGAACACAGTCAAACATCCATGTTTGCATAGCTGACGCAATGGAGAAGGAGAGGTTGGGTGTGCAGTTGGCATGTTGAATGTTTAGCTTTCATAGGTGGTGATAGGAAATGTTGTAGTAGTTGCAAAGATAAATTTTATTATTTAAAAACACTGTGCAGCCACTAGAATGGGAAGAGGTGTTAGTATGAGGTCTATTGGTGTTCATGTGGTTAACCACTCATCTGATTTATTGCACTGGGGACAGCTTTGCACTGTTTCCTCTGTTAAGAAAAAATAATTGATATTTTTTCTGTATTGGATTTATCAATGAGCCGAACTGTAGTTGTGATAAAAATTAATTTCCAGTTGAATTGAGAAGCGGTGGAGATTTATAGTATTGCCTGGCCTCTTTCCGCAGTGCGGTAAATTACCCCTGGGTGATTTTTCTCCCTTTTTCTCTCCTGTCTCTGTTACCCCCCCACCCCCCAATCACTTGCCCTCCACAATACCCCTTCGGTCTGGTCCGAGGGGAGCACCTGATCCTACACCACCAACAAGACCTCTTAATTGCTTCGCTCTCATCCTGAGCGAGCGAGGTGGCTCTCTTGGGAAAAAGCCATGAATAGACAACCTCTTATGAATCCAAACTAATTTAAAGGTCTGCCGGATGGAAAATAATTTTAAAAAAATAGCCACTTCAATAATAATTTAAAGGTCCAGCGTGTAAGATGGACATGGGTTTACAGGCAAAACAGGGTGAGCCCTGTGTATCTATATATACTGAGTCGGCCACGTTGCACCACCAAGCTTCTACAGTAGCAAAGAACAGACAAACTGTTGGCCTTTGACTCCAGGTTTAGCCAGCTAGCTCTAACTTAGCTACATTAAATTGGATCTGGTGTTGGTTTCATCATATCGTTAGGTAATGAAGTAATTTTTAACGGGCATGTTAGCCAAGTAACTAGCCAGATCAGCCCTGTGAGTCTGGATCAATTAATTGACATTATCCACTCAAGACAGTATTTTGCTGCATTAGCTAGCTAGCAGTTTGTCTGCATTGGCAAAGCAAGCTAACATTGGCTAACATTACCCAGCTAAAACCACAATATCACAGTATATTTCACAATAATTTTAGCTTTGACTTTGGACTATATGTTGGACATATTTTTGGTGCTGTATGGGAGGAGAAGAGAGGCCAGAAATGTCATATTCTTTGGACTTTACCCAGAAAAACAGCTTCCAGAGCCAGGGAAGGTTTTTATGTTTCTTTACAATCCATTCACACATCAGTAACACAAATTGATTAAGACGTGCAAATTCACTTTCTTACATATTGCACCTTTAACTGGCGCTTTGCATCAGGGGTCACACTCAGATTGTAATTGTGTTTTATATTGAACAGCATTGGAGGTTTTAGACAAGTGAGTCTCCAGAGGATTTCTGGTTAATTAACATAGATAATTAATCTGCCACGTGTGAAATCACAACTGGATTGATCAGGATCCTGCTGCTTTAGAAGCTTTTATTTACCTCCAGTGAGTTCAGCTGCATGCAATCTATGATCTGGTGTTCAAAAGCAAAATAATTCAACCCACCATTTTTTTATTTTTTTTTTGGTTTTATTTCACCTCTCTGTCAACCACGCGTCCACATTAACTGATTGGAATTGTTCATCTTTATTAGCATTAGTGCTCCCCTCCTCTCCTGGGATAAACATACTTAGGTGATTGCTTCTTTGCAACTGTACATGATGCTGTAGTTTGATCCAGAGAGGATTTGGATGTTGGTGGCCCGCTGTCACATGATCCGCCGGGGCCGGGGATGTGAGGTCATTCCGTGTCACCTGATACGTCTGAGCTCTCAGCTGTTGGTGGGAAAAATGAGATGGAGATTATAGGTTCATTTGGGGGATCTTGAAAAATATGTATTTCCTCCCAGTACATGGGTTGTGATTTTAGCCAGGAAATTTATGAATAAGTAAATCCAGATTTGTGTTTTGTCAATCACAGTGGTGTTTGTCTTCTTTTGTTTCCTACCTTTTGCTCAACACCATTATGTCAGATTTCTTACCATGAAATACCTACCTTTAAAGCTGGAGTGTTGAAAAAACAGGACACTTGTGCAATACAGTGTTTACTGGGATAACATGATTTAACACAAATGCAATAATATACATGAATACAAGCTCAAAGATATAACGTGTGCAGACATGAGGCTGAAATGATTTGATATTGTGAATACCTTTAAGTAGACTGACCTTTTTTAACATTTATACTGATGTAGTTATTTCAACTGTAGCATTTACATTGCAGTCAGTGCAGCACAGACACCGTCAGACAATTACCTCCTGGCAACCAGTTGACAATATAGTTATTACTAAAATATATAAACTTTTAATTTCATTTGAACAACTGCACAAGGAGGTAAACTGCAAGAACAAAGTCCTCTGCAAAATCTGTTGTTTAATTTCCATAGTGTGCCTTCACTTAAATGCTGAGTATAAAAAAGACCAATGAGCATCGTTATCATCAAAACTAAGAAATCTGTCTTCTTATGCACAATCTAACACTTGGTTGCTCCAACTTGGATTAACTTTTAAAAATGATTAAATCATCGTTTAACTTAAACTATTGTTGGATCTAATTTATCTTAGATTAAATGAATCTTTGTTGGTGCAGCCCAGTCTAAATGTTACACCATAGATTAAAGATGATATTTCTTCCTCCGTGGGACAGGTGTTACAGTCACATACTGTACAGTCAGCTGCTAAAAAGCTGCACAGAGATCAGGATGCTGCAGCGACACTCTCTCTCTCTCTCCTGCATGTTTCAGCTGCATTTTACTGCTGTACGTCCTCACCTCTGCTTCACACTCAGGTCACACTTCATTCTTCTATAAAACACCTTTTTGATAAGTGTTTTTTCCTTTCACTGCTGACTTTACAAGATATCCCATGCTTGCTACATCACCGAGCCCTGTCTCTTTCTCCAGCTGTGAATGTGCAGCACCACGTCAGGCATTATGAAACCTCGCATAAGGAATTTCTGTCCTGAAATAATAGGTTGGCTGTCAAGTCAGTGCGCTGCTTTCTCATGCTGGAGGTCAGTGATACTGACAGAGGACAACACAGAAATCACAGAAATACAAGCCTCTGTACAGTAGCCAGCTCACTCCATTATGAGATTACACTGATGTACTCCAATTTGTAAAACCAAAGAATGGATAACAAGATAAAAAAGCACAAAGTTTTGAGTATCATCTTGCAGCTTTGGCAACACGGTGTCACTTAATATCATCTACTCTCCCACGCCACTGTCAGACAAATGCATTTATTTGCCTCTGCTGCAGTGCTATGTTTAACGTCTGTCACGTCATTTGATAGCTGCAGTCATTAAAGCTCATAGATAGCCACGCCAACCTTTGCTTAGTAGGCTGTTTTTTCCTGACCTGCACGGCTGAGAGGTGACTCACTCACTGTCAGGGGCAGTGCACTCTAAAAGCCAACCTGCTGTGAATTTCTAATTTGCTTTTCCACTCGTGTGATTTGTTCCTGCAGTCATACTCTTGGTTTGGATCCCTGGCTGTCTGTGTGTCTGAATGCGCTGATGGGAGAGAGGAGGAGAGGGGCCTGCATAATTCTGTTGCACGGCTTGTGTGCTGTTGGAGCCAGTGATGCAAACACTGTTGTAGCATTAACAGAGGGTATTTGAAGGGCTTCAACAGAGATACATTAAGCAGCATTAAGCTCACATGAAAGCCAAGTTAATCAGATGCAGGAAAAAGTTTACATTAATGCATTTCCAGAGGGGGTTTGATGGCTTGATTACAATTTTTCTGCTTCAGTACTTAAGCTAATACTTTAATGCATGATGATAATAACTAGCAGAGGTGGCAAAAGGACACACATTTTTACTCAAGTAGAAGTACAGATACTTAAAAGTACAGGCTCTGAAATGTACTCAAATTATAAAAGTAAAAAGTCGTTCTGTGAAGGACGTTTCTACCAGCTTCTACAATGTTTTTGTCTTGGTACATCTTCCATGTCTTCTTAACTTTTATCTTTTTATCTATTTTTTGTCTTTTAGTGCCTTTTACGTAATTTTTGGGCATGTTACGTCTTTAACATTGTTTTTGTCTTGTTACGTCTTTTACGTCATTTTCGTCTTGTTAGGTTTTGCATTGTTTTTGTCGTTTTTGCTTTTGTCTCGCTAAGTATTGTTACATAATTATCATCATATTACATATTTCTACCTCTTTTTTGTTGTTATGTCTTATGTTGATTTTGTCCTGTTTCATCTGCTGTGTGTGATATGCACTGATGGATGCATCAAGGAATTGTCTTTTCTAATATTGTCCCACACATTTAGGCTGAAATCAGTCTTGATGTTGAGTCTTGATGTTAAAATAAAAAAAAATCCCTTCAAATGCATTAAAATGAAAGTAACAAGCCTGTTTTGAAAATGTAAGGAGTAGAAAGTACAGATATTTGTGTTAAAACAGAAAGTAAAAGTAAAGTTACTACTTAAGTACAGTAACTAAGTATTTGTGCTTAATTGCTTCCCACTTCTGCTAACTAATGATGACTATTACCATCATCTAACCATCACTCACACTCAGTGACATATGGTTCTCCTGTTATCACCATTAATAAACACTGTAAACTGTAAAGGTGCAGGTCACAGATACGTTGACTGTTTTTTGTGGAGTTTCCCTTGTTTACGACTGCTCTTCATCATATTTTGTTTTTCCACAGGATATATATGACTGCCCTTGTTTATCTAATTCTTATGACCTTGGCCAACTCGCATTCTTCTATTCAAGATGCCCCTGCCCCCCCTCCCTCCTCCCTTCTCCTTCCGATCCTCCAATGGAATCTGCGGCAAGTCTCCTTACGTCAGCAACATTGCAGGACCTCTGTGCTCCTCCGGCATTACATTCAGCCCCTATCTTCTCCTGCACTCATTAGTGCCAGAGGTAGAGGTGACAAGAACGGTCACACAATCTCAAAGTGATAAAATGCACAACAGAGTAGCTGCTGCAGAGAATTAGGTAGTTCTGGGGGGAAAAAAATCCAGCACGAAAACTAAAGTGCATGCGATAGAGTCTTAAGAGTGGTGTTTGGTGCAGTGCACAATTTACATTCTACTGTATATTGATTAAATCTGTATACCCCATGGGAAGGAGTATTGAGCATCGTGACTGTAGGGTGGATTTTAGTTCTATCCTCTGCATTTTAAATGGCTTTATGCAGCATGTCATTACTACTTAAGTAGCCTACCTCAGCTTTCCCTGGAAAGAGTTTGTGTTTGCTGTAGTTAAAAGTGATGCACAAATAGATTTCATCATACTGCCTTTTGCATTCAAAACGATATAACAGCAGCGTAAAATGTCTTCCACATTAAAGTCCTCTAATCTTCATCCTCTGGAGTGCATTTTTCAGAAAGATATAAATAGCTGTTTTCCCTGATTATACACATAAACACACACACATTGAAATGGCTGAGGGATAAGCCTTCATGACCTTGACCAGTCCTTTGTTTCTAAGGATGCCTAATCAATCAAGCCACTCATTTTTAAAAATTCAATGTGGCAAATCAATATTAAGGCCTTCTAAACATGTGAAAGGTCTCATCTCATATTCTTTTCCTGTTCATTGGCATATAGACAGTGTGCATCTGGATATTAAGTTCTGAGTATATAGGTAATAACAGTGGTGTGTATAATAATAGTGATGTGGCATTGAATATTTTCATAACAATGTAAAAAACAAAACAAAAAACTATATTATGTTTTGTAAAAGCAATTTAAAAATATCTCAGAAAGTCTTGGTTTGAACATTTAAAAAACAAGTACTGTTCAGGACGTGAGTGAAATATAGTGTGCAGCCTGTTGTACACACAATGTACGTACAGTATATAGCGCTAAAAACTGAGATAAAAAGTAATTTTAGCTATCAAAATACTTATTGAAATATATAATTATCCTTCTAAAAGCTCCTTAAGACATAGATCAGAGACGCTCAACTTGCTTTGCCAGATGGCTGCTTTTGCAAAATGACAGGAGAACAAATAATGCTAAAATTATAATATAAGGAACATTTTCCCTCTCTTAAGGTGCATGAAGGCAATGTAGCTTCACTTCAGTGTAGCCCTCAATACCTTTCTCATCCCCACACTGATATATTGGCTCTCTGTTTGATCAGGATGCTTGTTAAAAGCTCTTTAAAGATGCAATGCAACCTTACGTCACATGCAGCAAACGAAAAGCTTACAATGCTTTGTGTGCACAAAAGGTCTGTTAGGCCGACTGCAGTCTACCTGTAGAAGTGGTGCAATAGGGAAATCATATTACCTGGAAAAAGGGGTTATTTGGGGACAACATACAAAGTTCAAACAGATATGAACTGTTTTTTCCACACTGTCTTGCTGCAGTAGGCTTCCAGGTTAGCTTTTTTTCTGTAGACACATCATAGACACAGTTTATATACATGAAAACTGTTAGATCTCAATAAAATCCAAATCTAAATTTTGAGATTTTGCTGCAATTTCTTCCATTTTCTTTTCTGATGATCCAGTCAACACACAAAAAATATATATAATTTGCTGTTTTTTTTACGTAGGCCAATGATTTTTTTTGTTTTGCTACGGCAACAGTGGTGCATGCAGATGCAGCATCTAATATCTCCCTCGAAAGGGAACATCAAAATCTTGCCATACAGCCCTGTACATTGATAAATAAATCTCTCCTGATAAAGACTCCCTTTCAGTAGTCAAATACACCATGGACACCCATTCCTTAAAATAGTTTGGCTGAATTTATGGCTGGACAATATGGCTTATCAATATCTCAATATTTTAGGCTATTCCATGATACCTATATATATTTATCTCAATAAATATATCTGTATTTTATCTGAAATAACATACCATAAATTCTCATATAGTGCAAACATATTATGATCTTACAGAATATGATACACTGCTATAAATTAAACCAGCCAGCAGAAAGTAGTTAGGGCAATACAATTACAATTATGTTTTAGATAATTAATCATCAGTAACGCAGATATAATGACGAAATTGGTAAAGACAAATAACAGAAAAAAACTAAAACAGTCTAATAAGTTCAGAAAATGTCATGACTTTACACTAATGCAGCCTTTAAGTTCAGGAAATGCCAACACTTGTCCCATACTACAGCAATATTCAAAATCTAAGATGATACATAATCTCATATCATGATATTGATATAATATCGATATATCACCCAGCCCTAATCGAATTATTTTATCACAACTAATAATATCCTGTAGTAGCTTTGTAATATTCCTCTGATAAGCCAACTATTGAAAATTGTGACATTCTGCAGTTACATAATGGCATCATTGTGGATGAAATTCATGTATTGGGACTGTGATAATAATGCAGCAAACCTCTGGAATATTTTTAGGATTAGTATTTTTTGTAGTCATGGTGTTTTCTTATTAATTGATGTGAAGCAGATGACAGGCTGAAAACAGTCGCATCCATTCCTCCATAAAAAAAAAGTGGACACTACTATGTTCACCAGCAGCTGATGATGAAGCTTCGTCGGTGTTATTTTCATCCTCATCGACGACCGTTTGTTCTCACGCTGGAATGGCGCTCGATGCTGCTGGATAACTGCTGCTGCTGCTGCAGCGGCTGCTGTGGACAGCCTCTTCTCTGCATCCCTGCTCTGCTCTTCCCCACCTCCTCCCCCGCGGACAAACCGGAATGGTTTCTTCCAGGCGAACCTGTCACTGTCACCGCGGCGGTGACGGCAGCCGAAGTGTGAGAGCAGAGGGGGGGAGAAGGAAGGCTTCATCCACTGCCTGCCATTGCAGTGCGGCGGCTGCTGCTCTGGAGCCACACCAGGAAGATCTTTCCATTCCTTTTCTGTGAAGATTTTCACAAGCAAAGCCGGGAGGACCATTGCGTCTAAGAAGGTGAATGTGTTTCTCGATTTATCCGTGAGTGCGTTGCTGTCCGTGGGAGTATATTTGGCTGTAGCCGCAGGAGCTGACTGGATGTGTGTCCCCCTGCGGATACGAGCGAGCGATAACGGTACGAGCGCGAGCCGAGGTAACTTAGCTACCTCACTGCTAGCAAACTGCATCTACGCGCTATGCTAAGTGGTAGCAACATATGCTAGCGTTATCTTCTAAATGAAAGCGTGAATAACGGTGTCCAATGTCCTAGTTTTTTGTGGAGCTTGCATAAGCTATCATATTGAGTCACAAAATGCCTCTCGGTCGAGCTGTCATCGGACGGACGGGTTGTATCTACGTCAAGTGCGCGTACCATCCAGGTAACGCTGGCTAGGATGGGCTAGCCTAGCCGCTGGAACAAAATGTCGGCCAGCTAGGGGTTTGATTTGACCAGGAGGGTATAAAGGGGGCAGAAGACTCATTAAGTGGCAAACAGCGAGAGGCACCGAGACAGTGGTGTGGTGAGGCCGGCTCTTTGAAATATGACATCGGTTTCTTAAATTAAAGGGAAGGTCATGCGGTGGCTCACCTTGTTTTGATGGTAATACCAAAGTGGGTCTTTGGTCAAGCTAGGTAGCAATGGCTAACGTTAGCTTGTTAGCTGGCTGTAGTTTGGTGGTGACACTGAAATACCTGCTTGTCTGTCCGGCTGCTGTGCATTTTAACCAGCTGTCATAATAATGTCAAGTGTCAGCTGTGTGTGGGGCTTTGCTTTGGTCTACAGTCGGTGTTTGGCTTAGCTCATCTAAGCTAACCATCTCACTGTTGTCATTTCCATATCAATGGATGGACTGCCGCTAACATGAACTAAAAGCAGCAGTCATCACCTGTTGAACATTGATAACGCTTGACAGTATCGTTTTGTAGATTGTTGTCGTCTTTGTAGTCAGATGATATATATTATGCTGTGAACTAGTAATAACTACAGTCAGTATATGGACAGATGACGTTATCTTGTTGGGACCATTGTCCAGTCTGTAAATAAGAAAATCTTTATCCCTATATGTCACTGGTCGGTGCACTGCCAAGAAGGGCTGCACCATTAATTGCAACAAAATCGCAATATGCCAAATTGTAATATCCAAATCGCAGAACAAAGAACCAAATTGCAATTTTTCAAAAAGAAAAAATGTATGAGAAAACAGCATTATAAGATGAGCTGGCCTAAACAACCTGTTCTCCAGATGTTTGTTACAGATCTCAATAAATATGACATCATTATTATTTACTATTTGTTTTTCCAGTGAATTTAAAAATTGTAAAGCAAAATCAAGATCATTTCCACTAATCATATTGCAATCACAGTCTGACAACTCTAGTTTATCTAGCATGCAAAATTACAAAATGTTGAGTGGGGAGATACAAAATTAAGTAAAATCATATTCAGTGAGGGCCTCTAACGGATTGGCTAACCTTTGTTTAGATTTAGGGATGAGTATCATTACTGCGACCACTTACCAATATTATAGTTATCGATACGCTTATTGACATAACTCTCCATATAATTTGGTGCATAAAATACAGATATAACATAAAAAGATGTGAAAAGACTCAGCAATTATTTTATTGCCTTTTCACAGAAGTAACAGGTTAAATTAATAAATTAAAGTAACTGCACTTAGCTGCATTTTGCATTTTGTTTTGTTTGTTTGTTAACTAACATTAGCCCACACTTTTGAACCATTTTCCCTGTCAGCTGTTTATGTAATGTTACATAAATACCGATGGCAGCGTCTTTTGTCCAGGAGCTTATAGATATTTTGATACTGACCAGTCAGGAACCGGTACTGGTTTAGTACTGCTTCTTGATTCACATCCCTACTGCTATGGGAAATAAACAATGAAGGCCTCCATCTCGTTGGCCAGCGTGTCTCACAGTCACGATTATAGTGGCTAAACTGATCATAGTTCTCAATATTATGGCAGTTTTGTAATATGCTAAAAATGGGAAATCATTTCACCATGTTTTATATTGAAAACCTCTCAGTGAAAGGGCATCATGTCCTTTATGATGTCAGTATTTACATTGACACAAAACAAATCCACATTGCATGTTGTGCTTGCGTCTGGGAGACTGTTGCTAACTTTGATTGATGCTGGTCAGTATTTACCGTGAGATTTTCAAACTGTGTTAATCAAAAACTGTTTTAATGATAATTAAAATTTGAAATGGTTATACTAGTCGTGAAGAAATTTTACCTTGGATTATCAAGAAACTAGTATTTATTTTATCCCTCTTTGATTTGTCTTGTTTCTGTAGTGGATAACAGGCTTTGAATTTAAAGGTAACCCCCAACAACCTATTAGGCCTAAAGCATACAGGAATATCAACTGTCTTAACTATAACATGTATAATAGGTCTATAATTGCTCTAACATTTCAATAATCTGTCAATGGAAGTATGATAGTTTCTAACATCTCATTGTTTGTGCCCGGGTCTGTGACTTATATGTCATCATTGGCCTCACAATAGTAATGTTATATAAAATGGCAGCTAGGCAGGACAGCAAATTTGTCACATGAAGTGGGGGAGGCACAATACAGATGATATTTGTGGCAGCCACTGGATGTTGTCACTGCAAGATTAAACTGACTGTTTGTTTTTAATAATTCAGATGGCAGTGTTGTGCAGGGCTTGTGAGACGAAGAGAGTATCAGGCTGCTCAAGGGCAGCCATACATGTTGGCCTGTAAATCATGTTGCCCTAAGCTGTCATGGGAACAGCAGTCATCTGAGTCATCGTGGTTTTGGAAGGACAAATATATCTGATATTTTGCCTTCTTAAGTTAAATTTGGCTTCAGTTTTGTGGTCCTGTGTATTTGTAGAAACTGTCTGGAATGAGAAACTTATCCAGTTGCAGGTTCCAACATACATGGCAACAGACATTAGGTTAGGCATTACTGTAATAGTATGATATGTTGATGTCACATGGCGCATCTTGGAGAAACTAAACTTTCTATATTTTTAAACCTCAGGTTTTCATACATGGTATTGACTCACTTTATTAATATTATACAGCTCAATGTATATGGCTGCAGGTCCCTTGTTGAAGAGACGAATGGTTTAACTGTAGAGAGGTGCTGCTGGAAAACAGTGGCAAAAAAATGTGAGACTTGGAACTTAGCATGTGTTTCAATGTTAGTGATAGTCTAGAGGTGCCACTAGAAATAAAAAGGAAGATGATTTAATGAGTTAGCTTACACTATCCTGAAGTACTGTATCTCTGCTTATACTGTGGATTATTTTGCTTAATTAGTATCATTGTGATATTTTCATCCTCTGAGAGATGTGACTTCAGACTGAGACAGTCTCCTTGTTTCACCTTTCTTGAGTTAATAGATCTAATCCTTTTTTTCAATTTAGGAAGGTTTTCTGTTCTGCATTGCAGCCCAGTTTAATCTCTTCTCCCTGAAAGGTTACTCTGCATGTTCTTAAGCGTGGCTCTATTGGCACAAGATAAATTATAATGCAAGTAGTGCCAGAGGAGTTTTTTTTTTTTTAAGCATACTGCAAAACTCACACGTGTCAGCGGGAAGACATCATATACTATAATATGTTTCTCCTTTTTTTATTATTGGCTTTCACAACCAACTGTAACTGTGGACAAAATATAGGACAAGAGTAGATTGTACTACACACACTGATAGGGCTTGTCAGTGACATTTTGTGAGTCAGATTTTAAATGGTTTTGCTTTTTCTGCTCCTTGCATATTTTATACTGCCTCAATTTTAGGCTACTTCCTGGCTTGTAGATGGATGAGTGCTGTGGACATTGAAAGGTCATTGCTCTGATACATGGTGAAGTCAAGACATTCTAGCAAACACCTCTTAAAATATGACAGTAAAGTCCATGTTCTTATAGTGCAGTAAGTCTCTATGTTAACAAATGACGCATTTACATTATAGCTTCATTTATAGGCTACAGAGACTTGGTTATATAAATCAAGTCCATTGTAAATCCCTGTTTGAAAGGGGTGTGGAATTATCAGGAAGAAGAGGCTTGCAAAATCTTTCATCAATCACATTTCAGCATGAACCTCCTTTTTCTTATAGTACAGAAACATCCCTTATCATTACTGTTTTTCATTGGCTCCACTGTCCTCATTTCAATCACAGTGACGGAGAGGAGGCGGGGTGCAGGTCAGTGGCTCCGCTTATCAGCACATTCCTGCCCTCTTATGTGCTCTGTGTGGGGCACTGATAACTTCCACTGGGCTGATTGAGTTCAGGAGCTGATTTCCTGGTCCGTGTATTCAGATTCAGAACACACACTGGTTATGATCACAGACCCCAGCTGTGGAGCCTGGAAACAGACTCAATCTGAGCCGCTGTTCCTGAGAGCAACTATCAAAGGTTTGAATTTAATATTTTAAAATTATGTTGATTTGTGGAAAATGGTGTATAGAAATCAAAAACTCAAATCAGATTCTTTTTTCAGTTGTATTATTTGTATACTTTTCTTAAGAAAAAACAGCAACTATAGTTTAATCAATATTTTTCTAATAGCAGTGTATCAAATGTATTGCTTTATCAAAAGTTTCAGCTCATTGTTTAGCCTTCCACATCACAACTTAACTGTTTCAGATAATATGCATTGCTGTCAAAGGACTTTTTTCAGAGGCACCAGCCAGCTGTTTTCAGCAAAAAAGCTCTAAAAACCCTCTCTGCACGACCTGCTCAGCACCAAACAGCAGACAGACACGTGTAGTGACAAGCTGGTGAACGTAGTAGATAGGAGTGGCCAATATGGCTCTAGAATAATATCATGATATTTCAGTGTTCTGTGATAACAGTGTTCCCGATGATAAAACAAAACACTGAAAAATATTTTTGGTTTAGAACTCACAACAGCTATTGAGCTCTCCTCCCAGGATTTTTGATCTCCTTGTGCTCAACTGGGTGTTTCTTGCTGAGGTGGTGAAATTAGTTTGTTGTAAAATTATACAGTCTTCTCTTACCTCTTACATATTATTGTGGTTTGTTGTACATCTGACCAAAAACAGTGCTAAAAGAGAGTGATTATTGGGGCTTATATTCACCAGGTCAGCAGAAACATGACTCCAAAGGAATGACAATGTTGCTCTAACTAATGGTTGAATGTGTAAATAAGAAAATGTTTGCTAACAAGTTCACCATATCAACTTAAAAGGTGATGATAAGCCAGTGAAGTGTTCACAACTTCCGCTTCCCTTAAGTGGCCAATATAGTACTTGGTGCATTTTTACTTTTGCTATTTTCTACACACAAAACTTAAGTAAAGTAATGTATTATTGTATTTATTGCCACGAAATTGCAGAAGCAAGTGTAAATTGCCCCAAAAAAAGTTGCACATTATGTTTTTGTTAGTTTTTGTATAATTAATTTGAAATCAAAGGCAACGTGATTAGGGAGAATAAAATTGCATTCTGTTCTGAGTGCTATACCTTAACATAAGGCTCAGGATTAAAAAACAACAAAATTGTTGTGATCACAACATTGCGGCTTCCTGGATGGACTGCAGTATGCCACCTTGACAAAGCAAGATTTGTCTTGTCTCCAGATCAACACAGAAAGTATTTAACTTATGTCAACATTCATAGTATGACAACTCATGTTGTAATAACAACTAATTGTCATTCTGTTTAAACACAAATCTGATCTGAACTTCTTAATTACAGTGTTGACAGTCGGCCTCAATGCTTAGTACATCAAACAAGGTTTGCCTGCTGGCTTCCTTCATTTTGGAAACTGAAATCCAATTATTGGTGGTTCAGAGTAACAGCAGCAATCTTAGTTTTCATGTCTATGCAAAGCAGCTATGACAGGTTTTATGAGGTATCTGCGTGTTCAAACCATCACAGACATTTCGTTAAATTTTTTTATGACCGTTTGTTACATGGTACCTATGAGACTCATCTCACACACAAATGTTTGCCACTCCAGTAACTTTATGTCTAGTATTTTTCCACAGACCCTCTTCTTGTGTGCAATATAATTGTTTAACTTCTAAATCTTTTGTAAATAAAATAATGAACCTACAGATAAAGGTCGAATTAATATCCGGTCGGAATGTGCATTGTGTTTGTGTGTGTATGTGTTAGGCCACAGAAACAATAAACAAGCAAAATGTTATGAATGTCTGTAGTTGCAGCATTTCTTTGTTTTAAAATATATTTCAAGTCCAATTTCAGTAAAAACAATACCACTATTTACAATGACAATGCAGTACATAGTTAAAGTATCCTTAACTTAAACACAAAATGTAATTGAATGCTGTAACAAAAAAATAATGCAAAAGTTGTTGTGCTGTAAACACACTTTTTCCTTAAGATTTCAAGTTATTAGACATAAATCCTCTTTATCTGTATGTAAAAACTGGTGTTTTTGCAGTGCCATGTCTTCCTGAGATGTTGCCAAACATTAAACCTTTGCATGATAGTAGTTGCTGAACTTGCAGTGATTAGCAGCTCAGGTTCTCTACATGCCTCTTTAAGTTGATTTAGAAATAATTAATTTTGAGTCTTGTCAGCATAAAGTAGTGGAGAGAGCAAACTATGTGTGGAATCTGTCACCACTCTCAGGCTCTGCTCTGAGCGATGTAAATTTAACTCGTCCCCCTTGCCAGCAGTGACTGGGTGTCTCTCAGGCTTGTCCAACTCGATCATTATCCTGAGTGATAGGTGGGATGTCATGACCCACGTGGCCTTGGTTTGGTGTTAGATCCATGATGATGAATTTGGCTTTTTGTGCACTGAATTCTGTTGAACCTTGAAAGCTTGTCTTTGTCAGATTGTGACTTCACTGTATCATCTCCTTCGTGTCATTGAATTTTTGTTGTATATTTTGCATTTAATCTTTTACACTCAACAAATCTGTAGCAACACACAATATCCATTCTCAGCTGAGTCACACTTTACTTCATCTCGATGCACACTGCGTTCATGTCACTGCTGGTTTACCTGCTCACAGAGAACAGGACAAAGACAGAGTATGCAAATGATGCCCTTACATAAAGCAGTATCTAGAGCAGTAACAGTCTCATAAATGTCAGGAATCTGATTTGAAACCATCAGTTTGTTACAGGCACTGACAGATGTTTAAGTGCATGAGGCCGAGTAGTGGGGATGGCCAATATGGATTCTTTTTAGCCTGTAAACCTGTGGTCTATGAACACCTGAGGGCAAGAAAGGCTCAGATTTAGTCAGCAAAGATGTATGATACAAGATCCCATAGCTCTGACCTAACCAAAACCGACATCACTATTACAACAAAAATGAAGAACAGTTCTGACAAATCTTTGTTAATTATTTCTAGCAATAGAAACATCACAAATAAACTTTGGCTTTTATACAGCATTTTCCCTAAGAATTCAAATTAAATGCTTTAACGTAATCTGTCAAATCGAGTATTATTATAGCTCATATTTATCGACTAGAATTTCATTATCAGACAAATAAATAACAATATAAATTTCCCATCATCAGCTGCTAAGTTATCAGCCACCAATATTTATCATGCATCCCTATTGAGTAGATGATTTCTAGTTAAATTATAGTTAAATAGTAAACCATGGCATACTGATCTTATGCAGGCAATCTTCCCATTGTGTCATGCAGTCGGAGGAAGTGCACTGTGAAATGCTTGTTTGATATAGAAGTACAGTAGAGCGCAATAGTTTCTGTTTCCGTGTTCTCACCTTTCCCCTTAACGTGACCGGGAACAAAAGTAGCATTGTAAAGAGAAGAGTAGCTCTGCCTACTCTGTCTACCTTGTATTTTCTGTTGGAAGTCCTTCATAGACAACAAAGAATGCCTCAGTGTATGTTGTTGGCACATACTGCAGATGCTTGAAGTTGCCTTAGGATAAATTCACGTTTGTGCAACCATGCAGTATGCTACTCTATAGAAAACCCATAATTCCTAACAGTAATGAGATAAAATGATTCATTGACTAAAACAAATATAAACACTTCTAACCAGCTGTCTTACCTTGTTGATTTTGATGTTTTTATTGGTATGAAATAGTTGCTTTAATTGAACTACTTTGAAAGATGTGCACAGAAAATAACAGGCTAGTAACATTTTGTCTATCCTGCAAAGTAGAGTGACAGCTATTAGTCAATTAATTGATATTAAAAAAAAAAATCAATCACCAACTATTTTGATTATCAATTAATCGTTTCAGTAATTTCCAGCAATTTCCAACAAAAATGTCAATCATTTGCTGGCTCCATCAGGTTAATTTATGATAATAAGTGAAGAGTGTTTAGGTTTTGGACTGTTGGTTGGACAGAACTTTTTGAAGATGTCACTTTGGGCTCTAGGAAGTTGTGCTGAGCATTTTTCATATTTTTTTTGACATTTTATAAACTAAAGCAAGGATCTTTGATGTTTTTCAAGCCATGGACCCCTTAGCTGATAGAAAGAGAGCAGGGACTAGGGTTGGGCGATTGGACAACTATATCGTCTATCGACGATGGGCTGATTCCATCACTGATCGCTTTTTTTTTTTTTTTTGGCTGATTTTTAGGGCGATATTTGTCATGTTATTTTGCTAATGTAATAGTCTGCAGAGTGACAGTGTCTGCTCCGTGCTCTCATCCAGCGGCACAGTACACACCCACTCAGCCGACCATTAGTAAGCTGAGCTGGGTGACGAGTGAGAGTTAAGCAGCCTGCAGAGTCAGACTCTTTACACTCTTTTCATGCGGTGAATTTAGGATTTATTTTGTCTATTGCAAATGGCTGTTCACACATATCTTGTCCTACTGTGCATCTGTTCATATGTCAGAATTTTGACCTTGCTTGTTGTGCACTGGATTCTAGACACAAGTCACATGTGCCTCTTTGCCTCTCAGCTTGCCTCCACCTTTCATATGTCCCTTTGTTGATCGGTTTCAGTTTGGTTTTGTATCTGCTTTATTAGCAACCTGTTAATTTTAGCGAAAGTTTGTGTTAGAGGTGACACTTATTGACATAATGAGACTTCAATTGTTTTGTCTTCAGCTGCAATGTAAAAATACAAAGTATGTCTTCATGTTGTTTTTTTAGTATAGTCAGTTTGATGGTCAGTAATCCTCTGTGGGCTATTACTGACACGATGAGCACAATTTATGCATGCAATGCAGCACACCTGGGGAGGAGGGGCGTGATAATGTCCCACATGCAAAGACAATTGATGGATTCTGCTGTGGTCCTACACGGCACCTCAGGGGTTAAGTCCGATACAGCAGTTTACACTGCGGATGGATGTTCGCTAGTACAGTGGAGTCCCATGCTGTAGCGGAACTGCAGATCCCACACAGATCGCTGCCAAGCTGGAGGGGATTTGCTTCGATCCCGTGAGCGCTTAAGGAGAGAGTTGGAGGGAGGGATAAATTTTCAAGAAAGATGCTGGGAGACGACACAGACCCATGCGGGGCAGAGGAAGCATTAGGGCGTAGCTGTGGGGTGTGTTTCATAACCCCTCACCTGTGGTCGTAATTTCAGTTTGTTACAGAGCTAAGAAAAGAGAAAGGAGAGGAAGGTGGGGGCCAGTCCCTCCCAGCATTGAGTGGTGCGGTTATGCACTGAAGCAGCTGAAGTGCGTCTGCAGGAATCTCCTGCTGGATTTACTGAGGAGTAGCTTGATGTTGGAGACGCTTTTGTCTGTGTCCTCTAGTGACCAGGATGAACTGATGTGAGTACTTCTGATCTTTTCTGCATCCAGTTTTATTTGAATACTTAAACAGCAAACCAGAGAGATGAAGGGAATGACGTTTTACTGTAGCCTTTAAAAGACGCAAGCGCGTCTTTCACAGCTGTGATTAACTTTTATGTCAGAGTTAATAGATTTCATCTCTTGACCTTTTTATCACTTGTGCATTGCTGCATCTCTCCTGCTACCTCCCCCCTGTTAGAGATCCACTGTACAGTGTCTGTCCATGTTGTATGTGCAGAGTGTCACTTGTCTCTCAGGGGACCTCCAGACTGGTGCTAAGGCATGGACCCTCATTAGCATTTGAATATGTTCTCAGAGGCAGGGGAGATTCAGCAGTTGTCAGCACTCCCCAGCACATCGTTTCCAATTTCTGAAGTGATCAATCATCTTATTCTACTTGTTTGCTGCTTCACTGCCAGCAGCCACAGTGGAGGAGTGTGATCCTGATGTTGTTGTTGTTTTCCATCTTTGGCTGCAGTGCAACTTGCACAGTGTTCTCAAAGTATCCTCCTTTGGCCTTAGCAATTTGTTCAC
Organism: Lutjanus erythropterus; assembly: GCF_056507025.1. Taxonomy (NCBI): domain Eukaryota; kingdom Metazoa; phylum Chordata; class Actinopteri; order Lutjaniformes; family Lutjanidae; genus Lutjanus; species Lutjanus erythropterus. The sequence continues at coordinate 33,743,617 of NC_139329.1, forward strand.
CGCTGGCATGTCAGTGTCATTTAGTTTGATGTAATGGTTGTAAGGCAAATGAGAGATGTTTCTTTCCCTGCTGGAGACTGAGCCTCATTTACTTTATTGCTGCTCTGCTCTTATCATGTGGGGACCCATCTGTAGTTGTACTATGGGAGCTCATTTTGGATCCCAAATGAGGAGAATGAAGAAAAAGTGGTGTCTTATCTCAAACTGATAAGAGCTGTAGTGAGATGTGGATCTTTTTAATGGAGAAAATACATTATACCACTATCATGTTTTAGTAAATTATTCAAAAGTAAATTTCCTAAGTTGATTATGTTTCAGGATCAGCTAAATTATCAGCTAAATTCAGTACTGAAAATGTATTTATACATAACATTTAGCTCTGTTTCTGTGTAACATGAGTATCCAAGCATCAACATTAAGCATCCTCGATTGTAATACTTGAAATGCTTGAATAGCCACTTTTTCAGTTTTCCCTGGCACTTTGAAGTCTGTGAAAATGAGCTACCTCTCTTTGTTTTCCTCAGGCCTTACAGACGAATCCAACAAATGGGCACTAGAGGGGAAGAGAATGTATTTTCTATGCTGTATTGCATCATTTGTTTCAGTCAATCTGTGGCATTTAATATAACAAGAGGTTATTAAATGTTCTCCAGTGTTCCTGCTGCAAGTTTCCCTTAAATCACTCTGTTGCAGCATCACAACGGCAGAATTAATGAGAGCTATTTTTAGCCACTCTGGTCCCAGAGCGGTCAAAATTGAATAAGGTTCTGCCTCGCCCCTAAACCATACTACAGCACAAAATCTATTCTTTTAGTCAGAGAATTGAACACCCCACCATATTGCCTCAGCTCCCTCTTCGAAAGATTTTGTTTTTCTGCTGAATAGAGAGTTGGGGAGCCAGCACTCTTTTAATTTTAATGATACTCCAAAATGAATACAAAATGAAACACCATCTTAGCTTCCCTGTTCATGGGTCGTGTTAGGTTAGTATTGTGATGACTCATTGTAAGGATTTTTGTCTCCAAGTAGAGACAGATATTCTGCTTTTTGGATTCCAGTTTTTACTTTATACCATCCTGGCCTATGGATTAATAGAACCTGCATCACTACTTGTGATATAGCAAATCTATTGGCTCCACCAGTTAGGAAATTCTTTTTTTTCCCCCTTTTTTTCTGATTTTGTGGTAGCTGCAGTACAGAGTCTGGAAAGAGAAGAAAGAGGGCAGAGATGTGAGGCATGGCCTGCAAAGCCACCCTAAAGATCAGCTCCTTTTACTACTTTACTGGCCAAATTGATATTTGGAAGCGAAAAGATCCGTCAAAAGACAGGTCCCCTGCCAAAGTGGCTGGTAGACTTTCCAACAGTAGCCTAAATGTGCTAATATTCCATTTTACTTCATTCAGATGGTGCTGCCAGGTCACACGAGGACTTGTTTTATCAAGGCTCCATTTTATTTCACTGGCCAATAGATAACTTTTTATGGTTGGCTGCAAATGTCTACCCCCAAAAATAATAATTTTGCAAATAATTGATGTAGAGCTGAAAAAATTTGTTGATTAGTCAACTGACAGATTTATCATTTGTATTTTTAAGCACTTACGTACTTAATCATTAATTCCACCCTCTCAAATGTGAATATTTTTCAGAATATTTTTCTGTTTTGTAGTCATCTATGATGGCTAATTGATTCTCTTTAAGTATGTCAACTGAAAATTGTGATGGATTTTATATTATTTTTTGGCATTTTACATGGACCAAATTGTAAAACAACAAAATAATCTGCAGAGGAGTAATGTAGGGTTGCACCTAATGATTATTTTTATTATTGATTATTGTACTAATTATTTTCTAGACCAATTGTTTGGTCAATAGAATAGCGTATACTTTTTTTTTCAGTTCTCAGAGCACATAGATGTGTCTTAAAATTTGTGCTGCAATGATTACTCAATTGTTTCATTAGTTGATCAACAGAAGGTAATCTTGTTTTATATTATTGTTAATGGAATATTGTGGGGGTTTGGGTTGTTGGTTGGATGAATAATACATAAAATGGACAAGGACTGTGGGAAAATGTGATGGATTTCTTTAACTGTTTCTTGATATTTTATATACTAAATGATTAATTAATTAATTAATTGAGTTATCTGTCTGCAGTTTATTAATTGCAGCCCTACACAATGTGTTCTATAACCACCAGAAAAACCAAGTCAAAATTCCAAAAAGTCCAAAACTAAATATATTCAGATGACTATCTTCCAGACTTAGAAAACCAGAAATATTTACATTTTTTAATCAAAATATCACTTAAAGTAAATGATAATGATTATCAAAATAGTTTCCAATTAAGTTTCTGTGGATTGATGAATTAATTAATTGACTATCCTAATTGTTTCTGTTCTACTCATTATTTGCAGCCCTAAATTGATTAATTAGTAAGTAGAAATGCTGATGTTAGAGCTTTTGTTTGACAGACATGCTTTGCTCTGCTGAGGAATAAAGACCACAGCGGGTTTATTGAATAATTGTGTCGCTTACCATTTGTGTATTGACTCCACACAGTCCATTTTGACCACAGCTTTCCTGTCCTTTCTCCACTCAGCTGTGAGATCCATCTGTGTTGTCGTCCATCTGTGTTGTAGTGCTGGCTCCCAAGTTGCCTGGTTGTAATCCCCCAAGCATGACCCAATCGACATGGTGTGTCTCCGCTCTGGAGCGGCTGCCAGCCCTGGCTCTGGCTTGTGGCATGAAGCTTCTGTTGGCACCAGTTGTTTGTGGCCATAAAGGGCGTACACAACGGTGCCACAAGAACTCATCAGTCACTGGATGCTGACGCGACTTGAGTACAAACTGTATGGAGGAGCAGTGCAGAGTCGACTCAGACAACACAGTTTTCTTGTCTTTCAATTATGTTTACTCGACCTTTCAGATTTGTATCTCTGGCACTGAATAGGGCACTAAGGTGTTTGCTTAGATGTGAGAGTGAATTCAAAATTCTATTTGCATACAGTACTTTTTTGTTTGATTGTTCTGCAAAGTGTTTCCTATAAAGAACAGCACTTTTGAGTGTGTTTCGATGTAGATGTAGCAACAAATACATTGTGCTCATCTAAAATGTAAAAAAGGCTTTTCGTTCCTAAATTAATTCAGCTGTGTCTTTTTTAAACCTCCCACAGTTGAGAGGAACCTTCAGACACGGCCTGAAAATGTCAGGCCACTTGAACAACACCACACTGTTCCCCCTCTGTTACCAGAGCAACAAGCTCTGCAGGAGGAGAAAGCAAAATTACATCCCTTCAAAGTGAAAGGTGTGTGTGTCCGTGTGTGTGTATGTGTATGTGTGTGACTGTGTGAGAGAGAGGGAGATAGAGGGGGAAAGAGGGAGGGTGGAGGAGGGAGAGATGCACACTGCAGGACGCTGCTAAATCAGTTTTTGTTTTGTTTTTTCCTCCTAAATTCTGTTTAGTTTTTACTCCATTTCAGTTTCCTCCTGTTTTGCTCCATTTGGGATTTTACATCCCATTAATTTTATGGTGATTTATTTGTATTGGATCAGACACAGTAAGCATTCTCTAATCATATTTTCCAGACAACAAATCACATTTCTCACAACCCTGCTGCAACACCAGGCCTAAACATTATACGCTTGTGTGTGTGCATGTTTGTGTTAAGCTGCATAAATGCCTATAACGAATTTCTCAAAGTAGGAATGTCAACTGGAAACAAGTACCTGCTATAACTTTACAGTTTAGTGGCAAATTGTCTATAAATTCAGACAAAATGTTAGAGTTCTTTAGCATCAGCGTTTCCACAGTGTTGCTGATGAAAAAGACAGAGGCATAAATCCTCCTCCCCAAAGAGCAAACTTTCCAGGAGAATTCATGCCTGTTTTCAGCAGTCTTGTTAATATTCAGATGTCTTTTTTCCTCTCTCAAGTGCAGTGTATTCAGTGCAAAAGGCCAGGGGGAGTTCCCCTGTGCAAACTTTTGTTCCCCCTGTGCGTGAGTCCCACCATAAGCTGCTTGAGGAGGTTGTGACTGTTGCTGCCAAGCTGAGAACGTCTGGGGCCACTTGTGGCGATTTATTCAGCTGCCTGTATTCCCAGACACTAGTGAACGTTTGGCACTTGGCCGACAGGTCACGACAGACAGAAGGACGATGTGTTGAAGGAAGCCTGGGTGGTAAAACAATAAACAGGACAGCAGCAGAGACAGTCGGCTAGAATACTTCCTCAGATTGGGCTTTTCAGTCATACAAAAACCAAAAAAAAAGGTTTCTCAAATTGTCATTTTTTTGGATCACATTTGTAGCATCATTTAAACTGAAGAGGAGCATACTATTAGCATACAGCAGTGGGTTAAAGTAATAAAACTGGTCATAAAAGTCATATAAAAATGCAAATGAATATATATGCGAAGATGTACAACTAGACATACACTGATGTACATACATAAACTTGCACAGAGGTTACCACAACCTGCCGCACCCTTATGTATGTATGAGTGCACCCCCAGTGTTGCTGAGTTAGTGTATATGGAAGTTTCCATCTAGTTGTGGCCATCTTCTTAGTCGTCGTTCAGCTGGCCAAAAACACCCACTTCTGGGCTTTATGTAATTAAAGTGTAGAGAGATCATTTAAAATCGGTACAGATAGGAATAGGGCGACATGAGTGTGTAATATAGTGGATAGATTTTCTTTTACAGTTTTCCAGAAATTAGCTACACCAGTGCATTCCCAAATCATATGATAAAAGGCACCATCTGAACTTAAAAGGCATAGCATGCTATTTGGGTCAGTTTTAAGCTTCATATTGTGAAGTTTACATGGAGTCACAGGTCTTGTGAGTGACATTTAAATTTCAAATTGTAATTTTTAAATAATTTGCCTGTGGCTTATCCAGGATTTAAACATCATTATCACTTTTGGGAAGTTGATAGCCATACAGTTATCAGGTTGTCACGCTGATGTGATGCATGTTAATCTTCTACATGAAGCTGGACTGACACTCGCTAGGTGTTTTTGGTTTGAAGCTGCCAACAAGGTGGCAATGATCTCAGCTGAGGGTCGAAACACTGAAACTGATGCTGCTTTTAATGTGAGATTCATCTGTCCTCACTCATCTGTCATCACACTTTAATGTGCCGCAACATGAGATCACTCTTCTTCCCAATGAGTTCTCTGCCCAGGCGGCCACACCATGAGTGTTTGAGGTGTCAAAGAAATTACCAGCAAAGCAGGAAGGAAATGTGTGATGGTCTCACCTATTAAGGTCACAGACCTAGGATCAATTTACATGACAAATGGGGGTTATTGCATTAGGTGCTGTGATGTGGGTTGTAATTTGCCCCAAAGGGATGGACCTGATAGTATTTTATACGCAGTCATTGAATGTCTAATGTGTCGTGAGATTGTGGTGGAGGTGAAACGATATAGAGGAGGAGATAAGATAAGAAGTGAGCGGTGGGGCGCACAGAGGACAGTGCTGACCTAACAGCTGAAGGAGTCGACCTTCATCTTATCCTCTCTGGTTGTTAATGTGACGGAGCCTCTGCTTTAATGTCAAAGACTTAGTGTCAGCGTGGCCTCATTGTATCTGGCAGGGTTTTTATCATTGTATTCAGTCAGTGCACTGTAAACATAGGACCTCATACTGTGGACCTACTATAAAGGAGAGGATGTTGATTGTGTGTCATCAGTTTGGCAGGGTGTGAGCAGGCAGCAAATAAAACAAACTACAACACAATGCTCTCTGTATCACTGTGAATAGGAAACAGTGTAAAACTTGAAACAAACCTAATAACCTGCTGGGTGCAGTTGTCTGTGTGTACACTGGCTGTGACAGTTTGCATCCTTATTAAATTTCGACTGTGAAGAGCCCATTCCCTCTTTTAATAAAAATTCTTAACTTAGTCGAGGGAATGAAGTGGAAGTGTGCTTCAGTCAATTACTGTTATTGTCTTTAGGAATATATTTGCTTTTATACTGTTCATAGTTTATCATTGTTGCTCTGTGTTTTCAGTGTGTGCTTTTGTCGTTGGTAGTTTTGTCTCCTGCATTTGACAGTGCAAGCTTTTAGGGCTTCAACTACCAATTATTTTCATTATCAATTAGTACATTGATAATATTCTTGATTACTTGATTAGTTGTTTGGTCTATAAAATGTCAGAAAAAGGGTGTTAGTTACTAAAGACCAAGGTGACATCCTGAAATGACTTGTTATAGAGGACAAAAGAAATCAGAAAATGTTCACATTTGAGAAGCGGCAATTAGAGAATTTTGATATTTTTTCTTCAAGAATTCAGATTATTTATAATCAGAGTTGTTGACAACTAGTTAACTAAGTGACTAATCTTAATAACTGTACAGATACTGGTATATTAGTTTCTTAGCTCAAGAAATGTTAAGTATACTGCAGAATAAAGTTTGGCGATGCCTACCAAATTGACATATGACAATGTCCACAGTGAAACATGATGGACAATGATATTGCTACTGGGTCTAAGAGGGTCTTAATCTAAGCACCACATGTCCATAACTTTGTTGTGTTTACAAAGAAAATAGAGTTGTGGTGCAATTAACAGTAGGAACAGCTTCTTTTGATTTTCTCTCTCGCGTCAAAAACCAAACTCTATGGCAATTCTGAGGGAACAAACTACCTCAAAATATAGAAGTCTTTCAAATCACAATGGTGGTAGAGGGCTCAGTGGTTGATGACTGTTCAGCAAACAGGCTTGAACACTGACATGTTTACACTTTCATCTTTTATCAGTTTAAAGGATTATTTTTGTACGGTCTGTATCTTATTGATTTCTTGATAGCAGAAATATTATTTTGGGCCTATAATGTGTTAAATGTGCCAGCTGTGGTGGGGATATTAAAAATGGAAATATTTATGAGGGAATTTGGTGTTTTACCCAGGGAAATGTTGGCAGAACACATGACTTTTCTGTTGACTGGAGCTGTGTGTGTCCTTTTTGTCACAAGACTATCAGGCCAACAGGATGCCCTGTCTGCCTATTTTGGTCTGTACTCTGTTGAACCATTTGTGTTAATCACTTAATATTGTATCTTTCTCTTCCAGAGCGCAGCAATGGAGGAGACTGTCATTTGGGAACAGCACACAGTAACACTACACAGGGTAGGTGCCCGTTATCCTCTCTCAGATGCTCTGTACATCTGTCTGTGCTGAAACCTGTCACAGTCCCAGTTTCTGTCTCTAATCTGCCTGTTTTGCTATCTTTGCTTCCACCCCCCATCTCTTGTGTTTCTTCCCTCCCTTTTCCAGGGTCACATCATGTTGGTAGCATTCACACTATCTACATAGTTGCAAATGGAACAGATAAAACAGGAGACAGAGCTTGTCTTCTGCATGATTTTCTGCCATTTTGTGGCTGTGGAGCCTAAATACCAAAAGTGGATTTTTATGCTGACTCAATGCAGTTAATAGTCTATGACTAGTCTAGACTATACTAGTGTATCTGTCTTATTTCTTTTTTATTAGTCTCTTGAGAGCAGATGGAACAATGGATGACTATTAAATGTTGTTTAATTATGTAGATTTGGTTTCAAACACTCTAAAAGCTTTGTCTGTCTGTATCCACACCTTTTATATTATGTTCAGTATTTTGGTCCACATAGACTGCTAAATGAACATCCTAATCTCTGTTTCTCTGTGTGCAGGCACCAGGGTTTGGCTTCGGGATAGCCATATCAGGAGGTCGGGATAACCCTCATTTTCAGAGTGGCGAGACCTCCATTGTCATCTCGGATGTGCTGAAAGGAGGCCCAGCTGAAGGCCTACTGCAGTAAGATTTTGCCCCATTATTGGCAGCCCGGTCATATTCCTAGTTATTAGTATTAAATTACCCTGCCTGCTACAGAAAGACTCCAGTAAGTCTGTTATCTCTCTGTCCCCCTCTCTAGGGAAAATGACAGAGTCGTTATGGTCAACGCTGTCTCCATGGACAATGTGGAGCACGCGTACGCAGTCCAGCAGCTTCGTAAAAGTGGAAAAATTGCCAAAATTGTGAGTGTCAACACAAAACCTGTGGTCGGTTGGTGAAACTAAAACTAAAGAACTAAAACTAAGAAACATGTAAGACATTTAGTGTTGTAACTAATGATTATTTTCATTACTGATTAGTCTGTTGATTATTTTCTCAATTAATCAGTTTGTTCTTTGGTCCATAAAATGTCAGAAAATGGTGAAAAATATTGATCACCATTTTCCTAAAGACCACAAAATATTCACATTTGAGGAGCTGGAACAAAGAATATAGACATTTTCTATGATAAAAATGACTCAAAATAATTGACTAATAATTGAATAATTGATTAATTGTTGCAGCTCTGATTTCATTCAGGTATTTCCTATATATTTATATTTCACAGTAGGTGAGTAGGACCATTGTACATGATGAAGGGGGTGATTGATTCATTTTACTGTAACTGATTGCTTTTCAGGCTGATCTCATATCTTATTTCCTTTGGTCAGACAATCAGGCGGAAGAGGAAGGTTCACGTCCCCATGGGCCGCCTAGGGGAGAGGGAAACAATGTCAGAGCATGACGAGGAGGAGGACAGTTATGATGAGGAGATATATGAGACACGGAGTGGACGCAGCGGCGCTTACAGCGGCGTGGGCGGGGCCATGGGCAGGCGCAGCGGCCGGAGCAGCGGGCGAAGGGACAGGGAGCGTGAACGCAGCGGCTCGCGGGAGAGGAGTCTCTCCCCACGCTCTGACCGCCGCTCACACAACCTGCCCCCACGTCCTGCCAAGGTCACTCTTGTCAAATCACGTAAAAATGAAGGTGAGGCTCACAAAGTCGGGGATAGAAAAAAAGGAGGGCAGAGACAGGAAGCCTCCTGTGGTCATCCAGGAAATCACCTGCCACTTTATTTATCCAGCTATTAGCAGACAGCCAGACTTTTGGAAGAGAATAAGACCTCCAAATCAGCATTGGTCAACTGCCAGAGTAAACAAAACTTGCCAGCCACAGCAAAATCCAAGTTAACTCAAGTAAATCTAAGTAAAAGAGCAATTAATCTTCTTTAATCACTACTGTTAATCCCAGCGGGAGCAGCAGCTTGACAGCACAGTGTGGTCAGTGTGGTGCGGTCACGTGAACTCTGTGCTAACATCGTCTTTGTTGCTGTCGTTCACTTTGTAAGCAGAATATGGCCTGCGCCTGGCCAGCCACATCTTTGTCAAGGACATTTCCCCTGAGAGCCTGGCAGCCAGGGACGGCAACATCCAGGAAGGGGATGTTGTACTGAAGGTGAGGCTAAGGGAGAAGGTGGGGAGAGGGAGGGAGATGGGGACACGAAGCCTGGTGATTATTTGATATGTATCTAAAATATTCAACATGAATGAAACAAGTGAAAATGTTACCTTATTTTCTCTTTTTTCATTTTTGTATTGATGGAGATGGAGAGAAGAATTGATAATGTGCTGGAATTGACTAGTTCTCACTGTGCTGTTGCACTAGCCCTGCTTGGTATTTCTACTACTTTCCACTTTCCACTTCAGCTTGCTGCTAGAGTACTGCACCAGGTTTGTTTCCCACTAAGTAACCTGCAAGAAAGTTGTATAATAGGTAAAAACATTTTTATATAAATTCACTGGTACGGGCAAGAGTAAAAATGAAATTACAGGCAGGCAGCAGGTGAGAACAACACTATAACACATACAATACAATAATCAAATCAGAAATTAAAATGATTGTACAGTATTTTTGACATTTAATTAGCATAATCAACCACCACGATTTTACTGTGAAAGCCTACAACACAACCTTTGACCCCACATCTGGCCAAACTTCACCGTGTGATCCGACAGGGATACAGAATAGCTGATAGCTCAAACTGATGACATAAGGCAAAAGTAGCCAGTTGAGAATATAAAGTTGTGGGCAATACATCGTAAATATTTGGGAGAAATTTGGTGTCATCAGTGACTTTGAGAATAACGTTGTCAGTGACTTTGCCACTTGTAGAAAGTGCCAAAAAGTATTCGCTTTTGATAGCTGCAAGCTAAGCACATTGTTTCTGTGGGAAAATAGTGACAACTGCTGGAGCACAGGCACTGCGCCAGTTGACAAAAACAAGTGAATGACTGTATGTTCAATCACGATTACATGTCAGGTCAGGGAACTCCAGTACTCAGCTTTGAGGTTGAAGGCAGGTGCAGGTTTGCAAAATTGGGCTGGTTGCATCTTGATCTGCTTGATTTTACTCAGTTCTTTCACTTTTGGAAAAGATATAAAGTAGTTCTATGTGCATAACAGATGCTTTTTGAACTTCTCAATAAACCGTTTCACACATTTTGTTAATACCTTTGAAAGCCAGCATTTAAGAGATGAAAGGCTAGTGAAATGATTATGTGAAAGAATGATCTGCAGCCCATTCTAAACCTTGGCTGTATGTATCTGTTCCTTGTTTAGGCCGTCTCTTATAACTTTACAAATTGGTTTCATCTTGTCAAACATGATCAGTTAATGTGCATCTGATCTTTTTGACTGAGCTTTTCATAGGACCAGTTCATTGCTGTAAAATAAGAAAGAAAGACATCTTTATTTGATTTCTCTTTTTGTTAAAATTGAAATTCTCTGGCTGTTCTTTGTCATGTCATGACTGACACTGTAGCTTCTTTTTCTGCTTCTCTCAGATCAACGGCACAGTGACAGAGAACCTCTCCTTGATAGATGCCAAGAAGCTGATAGAAAGGTCAAAGGGCAAGCTAAAAATGGTTGTTCAGAGGGACGACAGGGCGACCCTGCTGAACATCCCTGACCTCGATGACAGCATTCCTTCAGCCAACGCCTCTGACAGAGACGGTGAGAGTGATGTGAAGTGTTGAGTTCAGCTGAATTGGGCTTGTCTTATCAGTTTATTTTAGATTGCAGTCGCTGAACAACGGCTCTTTTTTTTGTCAGACATTTCAGATATCCATTCTCTGGCATCCGATCATTCCAATCGATCGCATGACAGACATCGTAGCAGCCGCTCCCGCTCTCCAGACAGACGATCTGAACCGTCAGACCACTCCAGACACTCACCCCCACAAATCAGCAATGGCAGGTAACAACAACCCATCCACAAATTTATATTTTAGGCTTTTAGCTGCCATGAAAGAAAATCCCACAGGGGATGAGTCTAAAATTATAATTTGTGTAATTTTCATCAGTTTAATTCAGTTTTGCTAGTTTATTTTTAATATGACAGATAGACAGGGCTGCTACTTTTTGTTACTACAAATTCAGATTTCAACAAAAGGAATCTTGCCACCAATGATGTTAACAGTATCAACAAATCTAGATTATTATAGATTACCATCAATTAAATGGCCAAGTTTGTAATCGAAAAGGAATTGATTTTCCTATTGTTAATGTGGGATGATTGAATCATCAGAAAAATAATGGGCATCTTTTTTTTAAATCAACTAATTGTTTAAGTATTTTTTAAGCATAGATGACGTTGGATTGCCTAGTTGAAGATGCACAATTGTGATGTTTTACTCACAATTCATTGTCTTATTTGATAGTAAACTGTTATTAATTTGATTATTTTTAGTTTGTTTTGTTACGTTGTAGCTTTGGTACTTTTCATAGAACAATCAACAGATATTGTATCAAAAAATGTGGTACTGAAAAAGTATCTATTCGTTGATATTTTTGGCAACCTTAAATTCAGGTTCAGTAGTTAAAATAATTGTTCATTTCAGCCCTGTAATTAATAAATATATTAATAATTGGCTGTTATGTAACTGATCTCATTCTAATCTGTCAGAGTTCATTAAGACAGGCTTGGTGTTTTGTTTGTTTGTTATGGTTGTGAAGGACTTTCGATTTTTTTGTTTGGTTAATACAAGCCATCAGCCCATTCAGCAATTCTTTGACTGTAATCTTGTTTGAAAGCACCTCATTAATTCTTACTTTAGACTCAATAGAGCATCAGAGTCATTCCCCTTTCACACTGCTTATTGACCTGAGAAAAATAAAAGTCTGTTAAGTTACAAAAGAGTCAACCTTGGTCAAAATTAGGGTTGAGAATCAGGTCAAGGCCCTGCTCGGTGTAAAAGGTCAGTGCTCAACCTACATTACTGTACGTCCTCTACCATTTTTAACAAAGCAGTTTTTAAAGTTTCAGCTAAAAAACTGCAAAATAATATAATGTTGCAACTGGAAAAGTCTTAGACATGATCATAGGCTTAGAATAGAACTCGACAGCCATGCTGCCAGTTTTTCGCAGTGGCCACTTGCAGTATTGCAGTGAAAAATTCCCCACCTGCCCAAAAAGCATTTTCACCTATAGGGCACCAGTATAAAAGAGATGTCTTTAAAACTGTTGACAGGACACCTGGAACTGCAAACAGTCAGTTATGACTTTTTCTATCAATCTATCAATTTTTGATCCACAGAATTTTTATATTTATAAACCTTCCCTTGACCCAACAAAAAGCAATTTAAAAATCTGTAACATCATCACAATGTAAAGTCTATGGACTGAGCGGGAACTCGCGGGCAGGGGCAAGGGGGGGAAACAGGACTGCCCTTATTCAGTGGGCTTTATAACTAGGAAGTAAACCTGGAAGCTAGAAATGTGCCAGGCGAGCAACTCTGAATGAGCGCCATCTTTATATACATTATCTAGTTCCTTATATCTATGGACATGATACTATAATTTGAACACGGGAAAACTACATTAGCAAAAAGCAACAGTGTGTACGAGTATCACTTTTAATGAGATTTGTTTGCCTTTTTTTATTCTCTTTATACTGAAGCAGCTGGAGAATACCGTAAGTTTGGCATCACTACCCAGTATGAATAGTCACTGATAGTAGTGGTAGTAAATCCTGAATAGATTAAATGTAGATTATTAGACAAGTAGGTCTAGTTTTAAGGATTAGGACTTTGACAAATAACTTTAAACTTAAGGTCATTTTTGCAATAGAGAAATTATGAATTTATGGATTAAAAGTCAGTGTTTTGCATAACAGCAGATTATTGCCTAATGGAATATTGCTGAAGTGACATCATACAACATCAATTATTCAGGGGCACGTCTTGTTTTGACTTGAGATGACAGAGTCCTGTGAAAGTATCACAGGATCCCTGAGTCTCTTGAATGTTTTGGTGGGCAAACCACATGTTTGGCACAAGGACAATATGGCTCCAGCAATGAAGGAACAAAAGGCTGTCACCAACCATCAGTGTCAAATGTCTCCCTGTTTGCATGCGACTGAGCATTCCCTATGATCTTTCTCTCTTAACATCTATGTATGTCTGGTTTGATTTTGCTCTCTTATTTCTGTTGAAGAGATTGTATTTTGGGGCAATATTCACAATGACAGAACTGTGAATAAGTTAAGATGCCAAAAGCAAAAATGTGTTAATTTTCTTTTGACACATCTAGGCTACTGGAGCACTTAAGTTATTCATTTATCAAAGTATTATAATTAACAGGAAGGAGAATCTGGGAGAGGATGTTATTGTTTATTTGAACGTTGTCTGTGACCTGTGACCTTTTCTTTCAGTTGTTGGCAGTTGAAAACAGGGCCTCTTCCAGGATTGTTTGAAAAAAAGTTTATTCCTCTGCAGCCAGTTCAAACAGGGTCTGTCATGGTTACTTGGGCACTCAGTCTGTGAATAAAAGCAGTATTTTGCCAGTAAAGTTGTGCCAGTGAGCAGGCATGTGACCAGGCATCAGAGTCACAGCCATAAAGCCGCACCACTGGACAGCCGGCTTTGCTTGCTTTTGTTCCCTTCTGATTTCTCATTTTAAACACATTGGGAATGTCAGCGTTTATCAAAACACAAGGAAATTCTGTCATCATTTACAACTATCTGACACGTAATGGGCCAGGGTCACCATGTATCAGTTTACACAGCCTTACTGTTTTAAAACTGGCATTGAAGTCAAACCCTTGCTGGTCTAAAGCCAGAGCCACACAGTTAAATTCACCTGGAGGACACAATCCACTCTGACACCTTAGATAAGCTGCTCTAAAAATAGAGCACAAAAGAGTGGAAAGACAAAGTGGTGACCTTCAAGACTAAGATGCAGCCTCAGACTCAAGCCATTCTTTTCACCTGTTTTTCTCAGCCAGTGTGTGTCCGCTGCAGCCAGGAGAAAGTTTCACGCAGCCTAGGTTTTGTATTGAACATTGTACAGCCTTGATATTGGTGCATGTAGTCAAGATGTTGTATCCTCAAAAGCCCACGGGTTGCCTCTGAGCTCTACATGTACAGAATACACTATTTATAATCTCGTATTCCTTTTCTAAAGATAAATTGTACAAAAAAAACATTTTTTTGTCTGCAGTCACAGAAGTCGTGATGATGAACGGCTTTCAAAGCCGGCTTCTACACCAGCGAAGCTAGCAGAGGAGGTTCCTCTCCCCAAACCGAAGGAGGCTATTGCTAGAGAGGACAAACAGCTCCCACCACTTCCAGGTCAGTGATGTAACAATCAGACATTTAACCAGATGATTGTGTGTAAGTATTTGTAATTGAGAATTTAACACTCAGACATGTTTGTACACTCATAATGTGAGTGTTGTATCCATCATGAGAGCAAACACAACATTTAAGCATAGGTTTCCTTGTCCATCACGAGCAGTAAACTGACTTCTTGATAGTAAAATGAAATCTTGTTTGAACCCGTCATTTTTGCCCTTTTAAAAGCATGACTACCAAAAAAAAAGTTAGATCCAGACGCCTGCTGAGCCTGGCTGAGTTTGCCTGGAGCCAAGTGAAAATAAACCATATGAGTTGATCTAGTCTGACGTTCCTCCCCAGCCTGCAGCACTCTGCTGCCTTTCTGTTTGACCTCCCTGCTCAGGACGCTGTGTGCCATGTGTGTGTGTTTGTGCACACAAGCATCTGTGAGATAATATGTTGCCTGTGAGTGGCTTTGAACAGTTGTGTTTTATCTTTAGTGTACTTTTTCTCAGTTTATCATATGTATCTACAGTATTTTTAAGTTGTAACTGTAAGGTGTGTGAGGCAATATTCCTTCGTTTCTAAAGATATTCAGTACAGTTTTATGTTAGGGCTGGGCAGTACCACTAAACTTGGTTTCTGTCTGATACCAGATACCAAAGCCAGAATCAATGATATAAATACTAATTGATACTTGTTGTTGTTAAAAGCAGCTAATGTGCTGTCATGTAAGGGTGCAAAATATGCCAGAATTGACTTTTATTCTGCTTCTCATTATATTACCACCAAATAATTTGCCAGACGCAAGACATTTGTGTTTTCTATTCTGTTAATCATCTTTAAACACAAGATATTTTTAATGGTAAATAAAGAAATGTTAATTGTATAAATTATTACTGCATACATGCATGCAACAGCAGCAGAAATGCAAATATTGTGGCACTAATAACAATGTTTATGAGCCCAGAATGTTATCTAACTTGTGATGGATCAATTTTTCTGGTAATTTTTTTGTATCGATTTTATCTGTGCTACTATCGGTACTACTGGTACTTTGGAGATTTATCTGGCCACCCTCATTTTATATCTTCATTGTCTGTCTGCATTAATAATGTGAGTTTGTTTGTACTTTTGTTCAGAACCCAAGCCGGTGTATGCTCAGCCTGGACAGCCAGATGTAGACCTGCCAGTCAGTCCCTCTGATGCCCCTGTGCCAAGCGCTGCCCATGACGATAGCATCCTACGGTAACATCATCATTAAATCATCTTCACCACTCCACCATGTAAAATAGTTGTTTTGTAATTTCTATGACAAGTGATTTATTCACCCAATCTACTGCACATAATCTTTGTTTTTGTCGGTAGCAAAATGGGAACTGGAACTTCATCTCATCATACAACCCTGTGTTGTAAAATGCTAAATAAATCTACCTTCTACCTTGTACAGTATATGTCAAATATTGAAGTCTTCTGAAAATATATAAAATAAAAAACTATTATGTGGAACCTGCTGTTCACATAACAGCTGCTCATCTTGGAACAGCAGTTGACATTTTTCAGTATGCTCCAGTGCACATCCTGCCCTCAGTTATCTGCACACATCAGGGCATTTTGGCTGCCACAAGGCATGGAGTTCAGTGCTGTTAAGAATTGTGTATTTCTTGGCATGTACTGGTTTGCTGGCAAGTTGAATAAGCAGCTTTGACTGTAACAGGATGTAGGGGATGCAGATCTATCAGTGTTTGTGTGTGAAGCAAACTTTACCGCAGATATATTTTTAGTCTATCACAAAAATATTAACATTTATTCAAATGTTCTGTAGGACTGTAGCTTTTGTGCAGAACAAATTTACAACTTTGCCTATCAAAGAATAAACAGTGTCAACAAAAGAAGAACCAGACTGGCATCCAGAAGTCACTTAGCTATTCATAAAGTGAAGTTTGAACTATAAAGAGGGGAATGCCTTCAAATGGTGTCATGTGAAAGAAAATCAGTCTGACTATTGTCTCTATTCTCCTTCCTCAGGCCAAGCATGAAGCTGGTGAAGTTCAAGAAGGGGGAGAGCGTGGGGCTGCGGCTGGCTGGGGGCAATGACGTGGGCATCTTCGTAGCTGGAGTGCTGGAGGATAGCCCAGCTGCTAAGGAGGGCCTGGAGGAGGGCGACCAAATTCTCAGGGTGAGATACTTTTTATTTTTAACACAGTAGGTGTTAAATTCAAGTGGTTGTTTTTCAATAGAAGAGTTGTAGTAAAACTGAGAAAAAAATCAAAAACTTAGAGCTGTTATTCTCTGTTACAAAGGATTGTTTTTCTTCTCCTTGTTTTAACAATGGGTACCTGATGTTGTCTGTAAACAGCCATGTTTTATGGGGTATGCATCCTCCAGCTTTCCCCTTTTTTATTCATGGTGTTACACAGTTGCTGCTCCAAAATTCCTGTACCTCCAGGCTGGTCTCTTAGCAATAGCCCTGAGGGAGCACACACTCACAAAACTGTGTTTCCTCTCTCTGTGTTTGTCCCATTTCCTCAAAGCCATATATCTCACCATTTGTACCTCCTCCTCCTCCTTAGTCCAAGTATAATGAGGAATGGCTTGAGTTCTTGCAGTGCAGTAAAACCTGCAGTTACCCAGGCAATATGGAGAACAGGAAGAGCAATGTAAACCTTTACCTAAATAGAGATTTACAATTACTGTCACACACTCTGTGAACAATAAACCCAACTCTTCAACTTAAAATTAAAAGTCCAAGACAATATGAAGTTCTTTTGTGGAAAGCATAAAATGATAACCTCTGTGTTCCTAAATTCCAGGTAAATAATGTAGACTTTGCAAACATAATCCGAGAGGAGGCGGTGCTGTTCCTCCTGGACCTTCCTAAAGGTGAAGAGGTCACAATTCTGGCCCAGAAGAAGAAAGATGGTAAGTGAAGTGAGTAAGGAGATGAGCCAAGAGATGAGTAAGGGTGCTCTGTTTGATTGACCACTGATCGGCAGGATCTGAAATTAACACCTGCCAAGTGCCAAATGCAGGTAGATTTTCTGTTTAGTGAGTTAATCTCAAAATTCTCTCTGTCACACTGGTGGGTAAATGTTTGTATCAAAACCTTCATCTAATAAAAAACTACTGAGAGTCACTGCTACGTTTTGGTGTCATTTAGGGGCACATTGAGTTTGATACACACAGACAGGAAATTTATGGTGCATTCAGTAGAACCTGGATAAACCCTGAAATCTACATTGCTTTGTACAGCAAAGCCTGTGGGTGCTAATAGGGACTTCATGGTGCATTTACTGCACCTCATGAACTCATAAATCTAGACTTGAATGGCCACAAAAGCTTTTTAAAACAGAAGAGTTGTTTTCCTTTGTTGAAATATTTAGGCCTACGTCTGTTATTACTTTATTGTTGTTTCAGTATAGCAGTTTTAATAATTTGATACTAAAATCATAACAATAAACCATTCATTTCTATATAGGCAGACTGTAAAAATTCTATTAAAAAATCTTATCAAAGTGTTATTAGCAAACTTGACCATAATCTTGCACAATAGGTCCCCTAATACTTTAACTTTTTTAACACATTTCTGCATTTAAATATCTAATAATGCTAGATCTTTGTTATATATTTAATTGAGCTGTACTTGTCCTTGTCCTTGTTTCTAACAATGGTTACACCCAGAGAAATCCAAAATTTATTCAGGTAATAGTGTGTTTTGCTGTTAGCTGTTTGTTGCTATAACTTTCAGGAAAACACTCCCATGCTACTTCACGAAAATCAAACTTATCAAATGTGTTATTGTTTAAATTCGAGAGAGATTGCTAGGGCAGAATGTACATATTGTATATTTAATATACAATGATATATAAATGTTACGAATATTTAATAATTTTACACAATAAATCGAAGGCTTCAGGTAGTTAGACCCTTTGATTGGTATTGGTCGATACTGCTTCCAGTGATTGGTGATTAGCTCCAAAAATCCTGATCGGAGCATCCTTAGAAATGAGAGTAGAAATTAATTTTTATCGGTCACTCTGGCCTGTTGTCTCTGACTCACTGTCCTTTCTTATTCAGTGTATCGGCGGATCGTGGAGTCAGACGTTGGTGATTCCTTCTACATCCGGACACACTTTGAGTATGAGAAGGAATCTCCGTATGGATTAAGCTTTAACAAGGGCGAGGTGTTCCGTGTGGTGGACACCCTCTATAACGGCAAGCTGGGCTCCTGGTTGGCTATTCGCATCGGCAAGAACCACCAAGAGGTGGAGAGGGGCATCATCCCCAACAAAAACAGGTGACATATATGTCAGTTCAGAGAGCGGCATGCTGCATAAATGTTTGTCACAACAGCAGACAGTCATTTGTTATGATTATCAGTGCCATGTAATATCCTCAGGTATTGGCAGTGTTGAGGTTAGCCGTGCCAAGTTTATGACACATCCATTAGCTTGTGTTACATTAAGACCTGTCTCTGTCCTTCTGCTATCTGTCAACAGAGCGGAGCAGCTCTCCAGCGTGCAATACACTCTCCCTAAAACAGCAGGGGGCGACAGGGCTGATTTCTGGAGGTTTCGTGGTCTTCGCAGCTCCAAGAGGAACCTGAGAAAGAGCAGAGAGGACCTGTCGTCCCAGCCAGTCCAAACAAAGTTCCCAGCTTATGAAAGAGTTGTACTGAGAGAAGGTGAGGAGTCTGACTATGCCAACTAGCAAATATGTCAATGTGAACCTGAAGCTCCATTATGAGTCTGTTTATATTTTTATTTATTTTGTGCAGCTGGTTTCCTGAGACCTGTGGTCATATTTGGGCCCATCGCTGATGTTGCTCGAGAAAAACTTGCCAGAGAAGAGCCAGATCTTTTTGAGCTTGCAAGTATGTTTGCATTCATTATATTGTGCACATTACTGATGATAACATCAACTAAAACACAAGTCTAAGATCTATTGATCTGAATTTTAGGTCTTAAAGCTACCTTTATTTCTACATTAAAATCACTAAAAATGCTAAATATGTTGTATATTTTGTTGAATTGTTTACTTTATTTTTTATTATTTAAAAAATTATCCCAACACAGAGAAACAGTATTTTTCCGTAAAAGGAATAAAACTGAATATATTACCTCATCCGTGAACAGGGTTTCTTCCTTAGTCATGTCAGATAGATGCCCATCTGCAATGGTGGTTGGTATTAAGAAAACAACTCCCATGATTCCACACTACTTCACATCATCAAATTTTGTTATTGCTTTAATTTGAGGGAAACCCTTGGCAGCAGAACTTACATATTGTACTTTTAAATTATCTTAAATATGATTTTGACAGGTCTTAAAAATTCATTGCATCGGTGACGTTAACATTGCCTTTATAAAGTTGGATTGTTCAGTCTCGGTTTTAAATGGGTTTTTAGGAAAATCGGTCTATATTTAACTTATTCTTTGCCAATATGGATGTGAAAAGGTGATGCATTGCATTCATAATGGTCTTAAATTTAAGCTGTGGAAATCCTGCACATGAATTTCTCTAACGTTTTTTCCAGAGAGTGAACCAAGAGATGCAGGGACCGACCAGCGTAGTTCAGGAATCATTCGTCTTCACACCATCAAGCAGATCATCGATAGAGTGAGACAGGCTCTCTTTTTTAAAAACAAAGAATTTTATGTTTTTAGATTATTTCTTCTTTATTTTTCATCCTTCGTCTTTTCTGTCTTTGTCTCATGAAGGACAAACACGCTGTGCTGGACATCACCCCGAACGCAGTGGACAGGCTGAACTATGCTCAGTGGTACCCGATCGTAGTCTTCCTAAATCCCGATAATAAGCAGGGTGTGAAGAACATGAGGACCAGACTGTGTCCAGAGTCCAGGAAGAGCGCCAGGAAGCTCTATGAGAGAGCCATCAAACTGAGGAAGAATAATCACCACCTGTTCACCAGTGAGTGGGCACACAGTCTTTAAAACACAGTAAATTTATAATGTAAATTGTCTCGTTTACACGTTTTATTCTTGAAGTGGTTGTAACTCAAAAATATTCTCTCTTAGCCACCATTAACTTGAACAATATGAATGACGGTTGGTACGGCGCTCTGAAAGAAACAATCCAGCAGCAGCAGAACCAGCTGGTGTGGGTGTCAGAGGGCAAGGTGAGAGACAAGCCTGTTAGGGTTTTTCCATTCCATTTCACTAAACAGTATTTTTTGGTAGACTGACCGAGCGACACGTTAGATGATCATTTCTCTGCTCTGCTCAGGCGGACGGCACTACAGAGGATGACTTGGACATCCATGATGACCGTCTGTCCTACCTGTCGGCGCCAGGTAGTGAATACTCCATGTATAGCACGGACAGTCGCCACACCTCTGATTATGAGGACACGGACACGGAGGGTGGAGCGTACACAGACCAGGAACTGGACGAGACTTTGAATGATGAGGTGGGTCTGCCCACGGAACCCGCCATCACACGCTCTTCGGAACCTGTGCGAGAAGACCCACCTGTAATTCAGGACACGCCTGGTTACCCTGGATACCAGCACCCTGTGCAGCCCGAACCAGCCAGTCGCATAGACCCTGCTGGGTTCAAGATGGCAGCTCCGCAACAGGTAAAGTTCATGTCTAGCTTTGCAGGCTGCACCCATCAGAGATGGATATATGGCTAAAAGTATATGACTGCAGAGCAGAGGAATAGCTCCTTTGTGTTCAGTGTTGTGTCCTCACCTTTGTTAAATGGATAGTTTGGATTATTTGAAGTGGGGTTGTATGAGGTACTTATCTATAGTCAGTGTACTAACCACAGTACATGCCAGTTGACATGCCCCCAGTTTGTAGGAGCAGAGTGAAGCACCAGCACAGGAGTTGAGCAATAAAGCTGTTGTGGACAGGGTCAGCAGCAAAAGCTATTTTAGCCTCTTATAAAGATCACAGGAGTTGCTGGTCTACTGCTGCCTTGATCTGTTATTATTGTGTGTTTTTGTTGAGTCCAAACTGTAATTTTAAACAATAAAAATACACAATAATCCAAACAAACTAACAGCAGTAGACCAGCAACTCCTGTGGTCTGGGATCTTACCCATTTTGCTCATGGCTTTTGGTTGGTTTGGAGAGAACATTTGCCTTCTATGGTGGCAGTTTTCTGTCATAAAAGGCTGTGTAACAGCAAAGCAAAGTGGTAAAAATGTTGGAAATACAGTGAACGATTAAACTATACCACTTTTTTGGTGGACCTCTTTATACGTGGCTAAAATACCCTTTGTTGCTGACCCTGTCCACAGCAGATTACTTAGCTTCCTTGCTGGTACCCCTCTTCGCTTGTTCAAACTGGGGTGTCGTGCAGACCGCCATCTACTGTAGGTAACTCATTGACTATTAAGTACCTCATACAAACCCACTCAAATAATCTGAACTATTCCTTTATGACTGAATGTCCTTTGCTAAGTAATAAACATGTTTTAGCAGCTACTGCTACGTTATGTATTCTAACCACATTGAAGTGCATTCTGTGGCTGGTGTAAATCTCATTCAGTGTAAGGAAGAAGATCATGGTGTTGGGGTGAGCTGTACTTTGTGTGCCCTTGGCAGGCTATGTTATAAATGTCTCTTAACAATACTTCACAGCAAGATGAGGCTGCTCTGCCCATGCCCTCGTTGCCTCCGACGGTGGTAGCGCCCCCTGCTGTTGAGCAGCCTGTACAGCTAGAGGGTATGCACCTAGAGGAGCCGCCTGCTGCAGCCGCAGCTCCTCAGGCTGACTCACTTAGCAGCCCCAGCCCTGCCCCTGAGCTTATTCAGCCCCCACCACCACCACACGAACCCCACCCGTCTGGACCGCCCGGTCCAGAACCAAAGGTACCCGCTGTTTCACCAGCCACTCGGACCGGGCCTGGGCCCCAGCCTGCTGTTTTAACTGCCTGTCTTCTCGCACATGCTTTCCACTCGCTCTCTGCATGACATGCCCACACTGTGTGACTCACTGAGCCCACTGTGTGCCTCTGGCTCCCAGAGAAATGTGCGACACACTAGTCCACATGCACCACAGTGGGCTGGGAGACCAGAAGGACTGGTACATCTGAGTCTTTGACCAGGGTGAAGACATCCACAACCAGCCCTAACTGTTGCCTCTTACTTCCTTTGCATGGCTCCTAATGTTTTTGGGTTCCTTTCAGCTTTAACTCTCTTCTGTAGATGAACAGTAGTAGCACTTACAGTGGCATCATAGTGGTAGATGTGTCGTCTGTTGTAGTGCCAGTAGTTTGACGTTGCATTAGATGCAAACTGAATGTTGGTTGCATGATGAAAGCTAACCTGCAGACAGTACTCTTGGTAATGATTTCCATCAAGCAATTCTCCCTATGGAAAAACAAACTGACATCAGCACACTGCATTGTGTCTTCTGTTTAGTCGTTTTGTCCCGAGTAGATGCCAACAAATCAACCTTCTTCCATAGGAATGACTGTGACTAGATTTGCTGTCTACAGGCTACACATCATATGTTTGAAATGAGGCCTTTCAGAAATGTGCAAATTGCTTGTTAGTTCACTATTTGTAAAATGTGTTAATATGTAGAACCCAGTTTTGCTCACATGGATTCTTATCATTCTTGAAAGGCATCTTGTCAAACAGGCATTCAGAACTGTTTATGAATAATGGATAAAGGTTTGCTTGTGTAAATGCACTTTTAATTGATGTTTGTTTAATTAAATGGTAGAAGGATTTATTTTCTAATGATTTGGTTAATGTTATACATGTCCTTCAAGGTTTCAATTTATTGAATTTAATCTTGAAGTTATTCTTAATCTGGTGTTGGGAAAACATTTTTCCCAGACTTGTTTCTGTCCTTCAACACAGTGGTTATTGAAAGTCTCAAAATGACAATGGCGATGTGATGGATGTATTAATTTAGTGTTGTTTCTTCACAGATGTACAAGAAAGATCTGTACAATATGGAGGACCCTGTGCGAATCAACCATGGCCTGAAGCAGTCTTTGAGCTACAGTCACCAGCCGCCGTACCAGGACAAACAGCCATACCGTGAATACGACCACCCGCCTTACGGATACGATGGAGGCGGCTACACAGAACCAAAGCCTCACAACACTGACTCTCACCTGCACTACGACAACCGTGTGCCTCATTACAACGAACAGTGGCCCCCCTATGACCAGCAGACCTCGTCCTCTCAGCCCGCAGGGTACCAGCCAGGCCACCAGCAACCCATGGGCTACAACCCCCGGTCCCCCTACGAGGACGGGCCAGGGAGAGACTACAGCCCGCCTCAACCGCGCTACGATGAGGCACCACCAGTGGGCTATGATGGCAGACCACGCCACAGTAAACCTGGGCCCATTCGTTATGATGAACCCCCTCCCCCGCCACCCCCAGCTGGCTATGATGCCCGCTCCCCTTATGAGGCCGAACCTCACGGTTTCCCCATTAATTCACCACGATCGCCAGAGCCCCCAAAGCAGTATTACGGTGACTCTGGTCTGAGGCCCACCTACATTCCTGGGCCTCCAAACCGGGGCTATAAGCCAGGGATGCATGAGCCTCTGATGAACTCTGAATCCACGATTCCCCCTCCTAAACCAGAGACCCTGCCCTCACCAGGTGAGCCAGCGATCACTCCGGGCTCCAAACCCCTCCCTCCTCCACCCCGGGAAGACCTGGATGAGGACCCGGCCATGAAACCGCAGTCAGTGCTCAACAGAGTCAAGATGTTTGAGAATAAACGGTCTGTTTCTATGGACAGGGCGAAAGAAGGAGACTCGTCAGCACTCAGGGTGAGTTCCTCACAGAGGTGTGTAGCTGTTGCCTCAATCAGTCAAACATTTTAGGCCACGTGAATGACGGTGTTGAGGTGGTAGAAAAAGTAATGCAGACAACTCATAACTCTGCATCTTACTAGGTCTGCAGCTAAATTATTTTAATGATTAATTAATTTGTACTCAAAACAATTGATTATCAAAATAGTTTGCAGTTGATCTAAAGCTATAATAGGTGACATTTCCACATTAAAATAATACATTATAGATTTTGTCGAGTTGTGTACTTATTTCAAAGTAACAGTGTGTTTCCTAGCTGCTGCAAGCTAGTTGCTAGTTCCTTTAACTTCTGAGAAAACACAGGATGCCTACATTGGATACCTGGGAAAGTGGGGAAGGAAACTGGTGAAAGCAACTAAACGTAATGTGAATAAATCTGTAATTCATTACTTCGTCCATGAACTTGATTTCTGCCTGAGTCATGTCAGATAGATTTTCATCAGCTATCATTTTTTTTGGCTTTTTTTTAAAAACAATTACTACTTAAGCCATGTTTTGACCCAAAGTACTCAGAACTTTTGATCTCAGGAGCTACTTTTCAAAGAGCTAAAAGGTTCCTTCAGTCTAAAGACCTGTGAGGATTAGGCAACTTTGTCATCTGACACAAGAAAAACGCAGCAACTATTTTTACATGTCATATTTGCACATGACTGTACAACAATGATAAGTTCATATAAAGAGACAGTCGTTTTTTTGTGTGATATTACAAGAACAGTAAGCGTGTTGCTGGTCCTTCCATGGTATGTTTTCTTCTGTAATTACATGAACAAAAGAAAAACTGGTTTGCAGCTGCAGATTTTTAAAAATGGTGGCTCATGTTGAATGCTGCACATACTCAACAAATCATGTTCATGTTCATGCTCATGCTTCAATCAGTTAAATTGCCAGAATTTGACCAATTAAAAATGTATTAACTGACAGTGTATGTGTTTTGTGCACCATTCTTTCATTCTGTTTAATGTTTTCAAGCCCCACCCCCAAAGTGTCTGTACTTTTGGAATGTATTACCCCCCAGCTGGAACTTTTTTGGGGGTATAATATGTCCCTGGAACTTAATTTAGACCCTAGTCCCTGTGGTGCAAACACACTGAGTTCCTCCAAAGGTTCCCAGTCCCTGTGGACGTTCATTTGCAAAAACACATAAACATTCTTAAAATGAATTAACCAACACCAGTTTGATTAATATTCCTTGGAGTGCACCAAAAAAAACCCATGATTTAGGAAAATAAATAAAAACGGAGATAGCTGTTTTGCAAATGAACCTTAAAGTAATTCAAAGCAACATAAGATAACTAACAAAGCTCCATGGAGGCCAAATTATTTTTTCCCCAAACTGCAGATGCATCTGTCAAAAAACTGCAGAACTGCAAGACTTGAAACTGCCAGCTTGTTCTTGTGAAATGATCAGCTGTTTTGTTATCGTCTGCCCTGTGAGATGCGAGAAATCTATGTGCATGCGATCTATTCACGTGAACAAAAATCTGGATCGGACACAAGAAGCACTAAAGAGACATCCTCTCTTTTCTTTTCAGCCTGCAGATGTTCCTAAACCTGTGAGTGCACCTGGCCCCGTCCTCAAAGCCAATTCCCTCAGCAACTTGGAGCAGGAGAAGTCCACCTATAGGTATGTAGTCCTCATTATAGCGCTGCAGGCTGCAGAGTAGCTGGGTGAAGGACAGTGCTAAGATCCTTGCAAAGGCGTCTTGGAATGAATTTATTGTTGCTTGAGCTCCACCTAGTGGACTTAATTCACTTTACAGAAATTTATACTGGTGTTGATTTGATTTGATTTGATTTAATTTGGATCTCTTTTAGTCATTGGCTAATCTTCCAAGAGTCCACATCAAAATTAAAAACAATTAAGCATACAGTAAATCATAATACTTAAACATATGATCATATATATGTATAGATCCACATGCACGCATGCACACACACACACACACACACACACACACACACACACACACACACAGCCAAAATACATTAGCACATTTTGAATTACCACATGTGCCTACATACACATTCATTCATTATTAATTCACATGAAGACCAATACCGTACAAACCTACTGACAATAGAATATTGTGATGATAATAACATTTAAAATACAAATCTTGTAATCAGTAATCCAACTGCCATACCACTCATAAGTTAGTTATTGTAATGAATTCAATAACGTCACAGTTCACCTTCCCTTTTCAGTTTTGATTTTTGGTAATACATAATGATTTAATGTCTTATTCTTATGTTGACTTAATGTTTTTCACACACTAAATGAGTAATTAATACCAAGAACATACCAAGTGTTTACCAGAACCACCAGTTCTGCATGGTAGCAGAGTCATTAGGAACCTCTCTGTCCAGCATATCCAGATTATTTTCAAACATTTACTTCCCTACTCTTCCATCGAAATGTTGTCCAGCAGGCTTCAGGCCAATCCTACAGTCTGTCCCTGTCGTTTACTTGTTGCCTTTTTGCCTCCTCTGCAGGGCCCCTGAGCCACAGAAGCCCCACACTAAACCCCTGGATGATGTAGTGCGTTCCAACCACTATGACCCAGATGAGGATGAGGAGTACTACAGGAAACAGTTGTCCTACTTTGATCGCCGTAGCTTTGACAGCAAGGCCATGGGCCAACCCAGTCCTGGCATCAACCGCTTCCATGATCTGCCCAAACCAGCTCAGCTGTCCTACCCATATAACAGGTATAACAATAACAACAACACACCCTGTGCCAGCAGTGGCTGACGGACTGGTTTCCTGAGCTGGTGAGTCATATCAGCTACAGAATCAGAATTATTAACTGCATTGTTTGTGTCTTCTTACTGCAGAGTTGAGTCTGTAGAGAAGGTGAGTCCAGTGGAGAAAAGATATGAACCCCTGCCCCAGATCAGCCCATCCTCACAGTATGGGCCCCCCGCGTCCGCCATCCCACCCAACACACTGCCCAAACTCAGCCCCAGTGACGGTAAGTTCTCAAACTTTTCCTGCCCGACTCTAAAACGTCATCATATATTTCTCTAGAGATGCAATGTTGCATCACTTTGTATTATCGATCTGTCATTTTGTTTTGTGTAAAATGCCAGAAAACATTTATTCCCAATTTCCTTATTAATCATTTCATCAAACATCATCTGATCCCAGCTTCTTTGGTGTGAAGATCTGCTGCTTTTCTCTTTTATGTCACTATAAACAGAGTATCTTTGGGATTTAGACTGTTAGTCAGACAAAGCTAAATCTTGGGCTTGAGGACATTGTGATTCTATTTCTGCTATTTCTATTTTATTGACCAAATTTAATCTCTTAAATGAGAAGATAATTTTCGAATAACCATTAGACGCAGCCATAATTTATCTATTGTTTCCCCAACAATACTGTGTCATTGTGTCTAAAATGACTTTTAATGCACAAGGATAGAACAGTTTGAGAAAGATTGTATTTAGTCGGTATTTAAATGATTAAGTTCTCCTCCATGTGTTTCCAGCTAACTCCATACCTGAGGCTCTGAGCTCACCCAATCCTAAACCTGAGCTGGCTGCTCTCAGGCCGGCCAGCAGGGATGAACCCACACCGGGTGGCTACCTGCCCCCAAGGGGCCTCCCTGACAAGTCCCCGGTCAACGGCACCGATACAGCACCCCCAAAGACACTGGCTGCTCCGGCTCCAACTAGCTATAACCGCTATGTCCCCAAACCGTACACCAGCTCAGCCCGGCCCTTTGAGCGCAAGTTTGAGAGCCCCAAGTTCAACCACAACCTGCTGCCCAACGACACACAGGTGAAGACAGACCTCCTCAGTAAGCCCAGCGTGGTGAGCAACAGTGGCGGAAAGCCTCAGCTGTCGCCACAGCCCCTGGATCATGACAGCGGCCTGGACACCTTCACGCGCACTATGGACAACAGGCCCAAATACCAGCACAATAACATCAACGCCATCCCCAAGGCCATCCCTGTAAGGTACAAAACTCATCAATCTTTACATCCAGCAGCAGCACTGAGTTCTCTGAGGGTAATTACTGCGCTGCTGAGAGACAGAAAGAGACGTGTTTGTCCACAGGGGGTTTGTTCTCACGTCCTCTGCTGTACATTATTCTCTGCCTGCGCTGTTGTTGACTGATGATGCTGACTCCTGTGCCTCCGTCCCTCAGCCCCAGCACGCTGGACGATGACGACGAGGATGAAGGGCACACAGTGGTGGCCACCGCCCGGGGGATCTTCAACTGTAACGGAGGGGTCCTGAGCTCCATCGAGACAGGCGTCAGCATCATCATCCCCCAGGGTGCCATTCCCGAGAGCGTGGAGCAGGAGATTTACTTCAAGGTGTGCCGGGACAACAGCATCCTGCCCCCCCTCGACAAAGAGAAAGGTCGGTCCCCAAGTTTCTTTACATCCTGAATAATTTGACGAACAAACAGTCACTACGTCTGAGTCTGTGAAACTTGACGTTCTGTTTTACTTTAGGTGAAAAGTAGCCACAGTTAACAAAGTTTGTGACTTCTTTATGTTTTAGAACTGCACATGTCAGGGTAACTATGCAGTATTGAATTTTCCTTGGCTGCACGTAATTAAGTTATTAACTTAAAAGAAATGAGAGGGGATCAATAATGTAATCTAGTATAATATTATTTATTCAATATGTTAAGAGAAAATAAGAGTAGATGGTAGAGATGAGGGAAAAAAAACTAAAATTCCAGCCTTTTAAATGTGAATATTTTCTGGTTTTCTGACCCCTTTATGACACTAAACTGAATATCTATGGGATGTGGGAAAAAAACATACATTTGAGTGCACTGATCATCTTTTTATCACCATTGTTGCAGACCAAACAAATAATCAATTAATCGAAAAAATAACTGACACATTAATCTACAATGAAAATAATCGTTAGCTGCAGCCCAAACGTCATCCAGCTTTCTGTATCGGACGCAGTGGCCACAACAGGTCAATGTAAAAAGATTTCAGAGGGCTGGCTTGATAATCTCAAATATAAAGCCTGGTTGGCTCAGGTTTCCAAATAGGAAAAGAAAGTTTGATGTCAAATATGATCTGAAAAATCTACTTAAAAGTCTGTAAATTTGAGTCTGTAAAATGTGCAGTCACCCGTGTGACTAACTACAGTTTATACTTCACATAGGTGTTTCTGGACTATATATCTTTATAATAAGAAATAATGAACAGGGGACATAGAGGCCCTTAAGGATTATTTTTAAATTAACATTGAGCACCAGGGGAGTGTGGTAATTTAATTAACCTGTCAAGTCAGTTAACAGTTAATTTTTCATTTGCTATGAAGGCGTCCATTTTGCCTCCTGATTGGGTAATAGATAATCCTACATTCTGATTAATTCCTGCATGTTTAATTTGTGGAATTTAAATCTTGTCCGTGCAGGAGAAACGCTGCTAAGTCCGCTGGTGATGTGTGGCCCTCATGGACTCAAGTTCCTGAAGCCGGTGGAGCTGCGCTTACCTCACTGTGCGTCTATGACCCCTGATGGTTGGTCTTTTGCTCTAAAATCCTCCGACTCCTCGTCGGGTACGCTGTCCTCTCTCTCTCCTTTGGGGTCTGTGGGCTTTGGTGATTTAGAGAGGAGAGTTTCTTAATTATTTTATTCATCTCTTCTGTTTTCCATGTTCCCCTCACTTCTTCTTCTTCATGTACATGCTGTTTAAGTTGCCTTCTTGTCTTCATGCTTATTATGAACTACTGAGTTTTGTTTATTCAGATCCCAGACTTGGACAGTTAAAATGAAAAAACACTGCAGTGCTACTGGAGCTCAAACATTTAGTTGATTAACTGATTTGAATCAGTCACCAAGTAATCGTTGAAAGTACCTTTTCAAGCAAAAATACCAAACATTACAGAGTTTTGATTTTTCATCAGACAAATTTAATCAGGATTGACATTTGTCAGTATTAACTGAGACAATAATCTGAATATTAATCTATAATGAAAACAATCATTACTTAGCTTTAAATACCTTTGACAGTAATTTTTATTGTTGAAAATAACAAGTATTGTCAAGAAAACCGTAGTGAAAAAAAATATATTTTAGAATTATACTCCTGTAGCATTGTCAGACTCATGATGGACAGTTTAAAGTCTAGATTAAATTAAAAATGAGTAAAAAAAAAAAAAAAAGTAAAAAAGTTACATTGTTCAGTATATTACGATATTAACTTTTGTACCTGGTTGTTGTTGCACTCCAAAGTTGAAGTGCTGGTCCAGTGAACTGTTACACCCAGAAAGCTTTTGTTGTTGACTGTCCAGATGTTGGCTGTGGTGGAAACAAAGTCAACCTCTCTGAGTGTGACCTTCAAATTAGATTCCATCACCACAGATTCTCTCTGGAGGAACCAAAAGAACTAATAACAGTACTACCACCCGTGCACAGCATCCAATCATGTTTTAAAATATGTCTGCTTACGTAGGCTTGAACCAAACAGTTTGAACCAATCATATCATGGCATCCACCCATCAATCAGTCTTCAGCTTCTAGCAGCACAGAGCTAAGAATCACTGGTATGTTAGATTCATTGGCTTGGTATGCCTAATAAAAATTAAATCAAATATCAAATTCCTCCCAACATTTCCAGCCTGCCAAACCTGTTTGACTCAGAAATGTGTCACAATATGCAAGCTAGATACTCAAAATACCATTTCATTGGGACTTTAAATTCATGCAACAGAATCAGAGATCTCATCTTTTTTATGACACGCATTCTTCTTCCCTGTTGAAACCTGGTGCCTTCACTACCCACAATGCATCTCAACTGCTCACAGCTCAGTCTGAGATTCGCTAGCCTCTAACTGCTGACTTAATAAACATAAAGAAAGACGGCTGGGTCATACAGCAACATGTAGATGTTTGCATCTGACCACAAAAAAAAATGCCACATTCAGCATCTTTTATTGGGAAATAGAGCCTGTTGATGCATGTGTCTGAAACACCGTCGTCGTCTGAGAGCTAATTTGGTGGCAAATAAATTCACATATGAAGTAACTCAGTTAACATTCATTAAATTAATGATACATTACGCATTAACTAATCTCCATGTTTGGTTTTTGCATTAAATCATTTTATGTAATTATCAGTTGTAAATATTGAGACTTATTTTATGATAGATCAATCAGAAAAAAAAAAAAAAATCTGTAATTTCAAGAGGAAGGGCAGAGCTGCGGCAGCTGACAGCATGTCTCTTTATTCCCTGCAGGTGATCCCAAAACCTGGCAGAACAAATCTCTCCCTGGAGACCCAAACTACCTGGTGGGTGCAAACTGTGTGTCTGTGCTCATTGACCACTTCTGAAGAGGGCAACAGCTGGCCTGTTACTGAATGTGATAAACAGGGGACCTCTCAGTGGCCCCCGCCCTCCGCCGTGCCGGGTGGGGTGCACAATGTTTGATGAAGTATGAACTCGACACTCTCACGTTGTTTACTGTGCCCAAAATTTAAAGAAAAAAAACGAAAAAAAAACACACAGACCACACACACACACACACACACACACACACAAGGAGAGTCTGAGGAGTCCAGCATCTCCACGGCTGTACTCTTTGTTTTTTCTTTTAATTTTTTTTCGGTGCTTTCAAGGCTTGCAAAAAATAAAGATTAAAACAAGTTATTTAAACAAAAGGAACTGAAGTTGGAATGCATGACCAGTGCCACAGACTGAATAATCTCATTTTGACATTTTTAGCTAATTTTATAAAAGGTCAGAGCAGTGCAAGGAAAAGGAGAATTTTGGAAACTCGTTTAATATTACTGCAATGGGATTTTTGCGTACTGTAAAAAAAAAAAAATATATATATAAAAAACACACTCACAAACAGCAAAGTTGTTATATGCAAAACTTTTGTTTGTGAGTACTGTGGTCATGCGTTTCACTCATGAAGGATCTCTGAGGACTTGAGAAATGCTGAACCTGACACATGAAGGAACACGTAGGCTTCATAAAGATGAAAAAAAAAAAAAAAGACGACGAATAATGGCGGTTAAGTATTAGTATGAGTCGCCCGTTTGTTCTGACGGAGCTCTCACTGTCTCTTTAAAACTGATGTTTTGTAGCAATGTTTTACCGTAGATAAATATACTGACTTGATTTTACAAACTCCTGCTGTCTAGAGATCTATGCATGTGCTATGACTCAGGTCCAGAAGCCTGCTACTACTAAGTTCAACACATGAAAATCCCATCATACACTGCAAGCAGTGATGCCTTATCTGCATATTAACTTTTCAGTGAAACTTTAAAAACATCGGATCCTTCAGTTATAGCGATCACTACTACGGAAGAAAAAGTTGTCTCTGCATTTTTCTCATAAACAGTGAACTTGGATTTTAGCACACGAGAATAATTGAGGCTGACGAAAAGGTATGCTTTCTTTTACTGCTATGCATATGAAGTCTGAGGAAATACAAAAACGCTAGAAGATGTTTAAATTGTGGCTGTACATATTGCTAGTATATGGCCTTGGTTCTCTGTAAATGGACTTTTGTACATCTTTGTTATTTTGTATAAAAGAGAAAATGTTTGTTAAAAAAGAGAAAGCGGTTACATTGGTTATGTTTGTATTCTGGTTATACCCCTGAGCCTTGGAACTGACATAAGCAGTAATAAGTCCGACTTTTCTACCAACATATACACACACTACTTAAGGCATTTTTAACGGTCAGAAAACTTTTTATTCTTATTTACAAAATAGAGAAGTGCTTGGTTTAAATGATTTTAAAAGATGTACTTGAGGGGGTCTGCTGTGAAGAGTGGTCCCTTCCTTTATTTGTGATACTGGATGCTGTATTGTGTGCCCTGAAATGTATTTTTGTACTAATAGACAATTTATTATGGCACATCAGTACTATTTTCTTTTGATATGATAACACTGCTTCAACCCAACACTAGTTTATTTTCCCGTGTGGCTGACATTCTTTTTATTTATTTTGATTTCTCTTCAGTTCAACTTTTTTTTTTTGTTTTCCTTTGCAACACATTTCTAAGTATACCACTGTATTAATAAATAAATTCATTTTTAAAGTAACTGCTCCTTGGATTAGTGTGTTGTGTTGATCTAAACTTCCAGATGTTTTGCGCATCGACACACCCGAATGTTTCTGCCAAAGGATTCCTTTGAGGGTCGTGAAGTTGCCGTTTGTTTTGCACAGTATGCAATGCTTGATTTCAAGTTTTCTGTTATTCACAGCTGCTTTCCACATGTAAAATCTGAGCTGTTAACTGAGTTATTCTGCATACACAAATGTACAAACAGTGCAGACAGAGCTTGCTAACCACAACTTTATGTTTCTTAAAAATTAATTTCCTGGTGGCCAGAGAGATTTATACAAGCTATTCCTAAACACACCAGAAAGACTGATTGTTAAATCTCATTCCCAGGATGTCTAATACTGAAGCATCCAGAGTACAGCAAAATAATGAGGAAATAAGAAAATACAAGCAGAAGGCAACAAGAAAGAAAGTAGTTCCTACATTAAACTGCTCACAACAAGATCTGTGGATTATCTTCAGTAACCAGCTCATGATTTCTGGAAATAGACATTGCTCTCGAGTTTTTCAAATACTTTTTTTTTTTTTTTGGTGCTTTGAACACCACAAGCTGAGTGCCATCTTGTTTGATTATATCAGAGAGAAGGCAGACATTCCTACGTCCGATATCTCCAAAAAACAGCAGCTCACACCAAAACAATCAAGATAGATAGATAGTCCTACAGGTATTATTTTTGGTGTGAACTGTACCTTTTTAAAAAAAATAAAAATCACATCAACGCCATCTCCCTCCAAATTCAAAAATGTAAGATGTATGAATATGAAAATATTTGTTTTTATTTTAAAAGTAGAATACAAGATGTCTCCTACTCGTGAAGTTTCCACATCACACGTATGTAATTCACACCCTGGACCATAAATGGCTTCCAACCTCGCTGTGATGTCACAAAATCATACTGGTAGTACACAAACATGCTACAATGACATTTAAGATTAGCACCAAATGAAAGTTAAAACAGTCATTTAGTGTCAAACTCTGCACATACGTCATTCTGCACAGTCAAACATTCAAGTGGAGGAATGACAAGAAAAGCACTTGAGCAGGAAAGATTAAAGTATGTTCGCCTTCAGACAACATTACATATGTCAGATTTCCCCTACTTGGCTTTACTGAACCCAGCAGATTTCCCTGATTTTGACATGGTTGTCATGTTATGCTGCTCGTGACAAAGTCTAAGTATCTTTTTATGTCAAAGGTCGAGCTGGTCGGTCATCCCAGCGGAGTCAGAAAGTTACACAAATGTGGTTACAAAAGCTCATTATCTAGATTAACAACGGAGCACTTGAGGGCAGAATAATCTGAAGACTTAAACACGCCCTCACCTCTGTTACACAATACAGCTGTAGCCTGTAGTACACACAAACTGATAAAGACTGGCTGTACAAAAACATCAGTGCAAAGTGCAACAGATTGGACAGTATGTGACATAATTAGGTTTTAAGTTTAAATTCCAAAGTTAATGTACATCTGTGTAATGCCTGACCTTAGTTAAGTTTTAGTTTTTAGTCTTATGTTTAAAAAAAAGGAGATAAAGGTAAATTCTGTCTTAAAACATATTTAAAATACTAAAATTGATCTGGCCAATCACAAATTAAGAGTCAAGTGGAAAAACGTATGTATGATTGAGCTGCTACGTGTCGTCTGGTTCGCTTTAAGTGTCTGTGTTAGAGTTTTATTTCCCTGGAAGCGATTGTGCCGTAGATCTCCTCAGTCATGGGAACGTACGTCTTTTTGTCAGTGTCTAAAAAGTATAAAGGATCTTTGATGTGAGCTGGGTTGAATCCCTCCTCCACCAACCTCACTTTCTTCATCTTGAACGTCCCCGTCATCTCCAGGCAGGGCTGCAAAACAAAAGCAAATGTGAATTTTAGAAATATTTATTGTCGAACTCAAGTTTTTAAAAAAGATTTGAAATTTGGGAAAGTAAGAGCACTGCTACTGGATCGATAAGAGGCATCAGTATCAATAATCACAGATAATCTCCTTCATAGATACCTGATATTTATGTACAAAAACAACAAGCTCAACAATAAACTTTTAAACTCAGTAAATAATATTTTACTTCTATCTTAACTACAAAGAGCACCGTCTTTTACTGCATTAGCCTCTTTTGGGGAGAATTACCTGGAAATAAAAAAAACAGCTAAATGTTTTTCCACCGAAAACCGCAGAGGAGTTCGGAGATTCTTCCTGCCTAGCGTAGTGTCAGCAGTTTTCCCTCACAAGCTGCATATAGCCTCGAACAAATCCTTGAGGGAGAAGTTTGCCTTCAGGGGTTTCTGCCAAGAGGTTAGGGAGAAAAGCCCAGAAGGCCAGTGTTGTGCATGAGCACGCTAAAAGAGCAGCGTTCATCACATCATATTTTTGGTCGACTGTGAACTAATAAATCAGTTTGTAGTTAATGAATGTGAACGTGAGCATCGAGATAACGGCGCTCACATCACCAGCTGATCATAAAAAATGTAATCACAGCAGAGGGAGAGAAAAGACAGAAGTGTCGATGTGATTATTTGATCATCAAGTCTCATGTTTCTCTATACTTCATATTATATCGATGTGTATAAACTACAGTGCAGCCTGAAATCTGTAAACGGACAGATAGATCCACATTATACGCTCATCTCCAAACATCTGTATCTATGGAAGCACATTTCTGCCAATATGATGAAAAAAGACATAAGTCATTACAATAAGAACACAGTAATGTCTTGAAAGCTCAGAATAATTGATTAGGTTTTCCAAAATATTGAGTTAGTATCTCAAAATATTGAGAAAGTTTCTCAAAATGACTTGCATACTAAGTAATTATTTTAAGATTTTAAGTCATTATTTTCTGAAAGTTTCCCATCATTTTGAGACTAATTCCATTTTTTTTTTTCAAAACAATCCTACTAACACAATTTATATATTTTCAATAATAAGGACAATATTGTTATTTTAAATTTCATGCAAGACGTGGTTTGAATTCTTTAAGATGTCAGGCATCATCTGCATTCACAGCACGAGTTTATCTCTATTGTTGCAGAAGACCAGGCTACTATTCTAAGATTTCATTTGTTTGAATTGAGTTAAAAGTAATTTTACATTTGCAAATAAAATAAATACAAAAAAGTATAATGTCATTGTGTAGACTCCAGTGTCCCTGATGGGAGGAAACTGAAAAAAGATGGGACTGTGAACTTAGTTTAAAATTTAAAAACGTGAAATATGAACGTGAACTGGTTCATTTTAATCTCTGTGAACTGAACCTTGATCAAGCTCTTTTTAAGTGTGAACTTGCACAGCACTGCAGAAAGCAAACTTATTCTCACGAGCAACAACCTCCACCGACAAGACAAGGCAGCCTCTGTGCTGCCTGAGAGGCAAAACCCAGGGTAAAAACAACTGTAAATTATCCACCACTGCTTGCAAAGCTTAAATACCTGGAGCACAAGGTAATAACTCAGATGAATTTGTTAACATTTTGATCAACTCAAAGCTTCTCCAATCTGGAGTTTGACAGTTGGACAATAAGTGGACACCGTTTATTGGTCCTGCACTGAATTTATCCAAGCTGAAATGTGAGGAGCACAAAAACAGATCTTGATATTCAGTAGAAATTTCACCCTCGGGTATCAAGAGAGGAAATGCTGGATCCGTGCATCCCTTCAGTACATGAACATCCTCCTTAAAATAGCGCATTGCATAAAAATAAAAGATTACAGTAAAATCTACTAAATCAGCTAGTCTGGTTTCAGATGGCCACCTGAACGGACCAACGAGGTTTAGCAACATACAAATGAGATACAGTCCAAGCACAGTATATCAAAGAGAGGCCTTCACCGATATGTGGAGCAATAATTCTCAGTTCCATCTGACACAAGGTCCACAGGGCTGCAGGTGCATACGAAATGACAATTTTGTTTACCTGAATCCTGATGAATCGAGGTCTTGCGTAAGCTGGGAGGTAGTTGGCGACCTGCTTGTAGGTGCCTGAACAGTCAAAATCCTCTCCTTCTCTCAAAATGACAGCTGCCATGCCGATCCGACCCTCATGACCTTAAAAAGCACAAAATACAGCATTAGAGTTAATCCTCCTCATCCATGCATCTGTAAAAATGCATCTCTGTGTTCTTACCTTCAACTTTGACACCATAAACGTTTGCCTCCAAAACGCAATGAACCATTGTGAGAATATCTGCAACCTCCGATGTGGCAACGTTTTCTCCTTTCCATCTGTGACAAACCAAAACAAAAAGAAGTCAAACAAAAATCTGTACGTCATCCTTTTGACTGGCACCAAATTTAGACCAAAAAACAAGATATACTGATGTGTTTGAAAAGATCTGAGCTTATGTATAAATCAGAGCCGACCAATTTTAGAAATTATGATGAAGCTTTAACTTTTACATGCACACCGCTATGATGCATCGTCCCCAAACTTTCAGAGTATGTCCACACTAAGATGTCTGATCCATCCATACTATAACACCTAAACAAAAAGAAAACAGCCACATCTTCCCTTCTTAGTTCTCTCTTGTTTGCAAAAAATAAAACTGCATCCCAGCAAGCTTGCTGAGTCTCAGCAGGTTAAATCTCACATCCGTACTCCCCTTTAATAAAGTTAAACAACCTGACAGATTAATGCAAAATTAGTTCAAACTTGCCTGAAAGTGTCGCCAACTCGATCCTGAAAGTACACAAAGTTTTCGTCATCAAACCGAAGCAAATCTCCGCTGTTGAAGTACATGTCGCCTTTCTTCAACACATCATGAAGCCTCTTCTTCTCAGTCTGCTGCCGGTTGCCAGCGTACCCGACGAACGGAGACCTCTTAGTGATCTTTCCCACCAAAAGTCCGGTCTCACCTGACCAAAAGACAAATGAAAAAAGTCCATCATATCTTCAAGTTCCTGGTTTTGTTTGACCAGCGATGTGAAAACCTGATAAAAGCACATTTTCACATTTGCAAAGCTAGAAAAAAGTTTGCATTTGGCTCATGTGCTTAATGAAAGTGTTGAGGCCATGAGGTTCAGTTGAGTGACAGCAGTCGTATTGTGGTTTCTGGCCCCTCGCATCTCTCAGGTGCAGCCAGCTGATCTGACGACCCGTCCAGACTCCCGCACTCTTGTGTCAAAGACAGAGGAATCAGAAAACACAGGTGTTACACAGGTACATTTCCAGCTGACTCACCTATGGCTGCCTTGATGCACAGACCGTCTGAGTTCCTGACAGGCTCCTCTTTCTCAATGTCAAACTTGATCAAAGTGTAGGGGAAGAACAACTGGAGAGACGGAAGAAAAAGTCCATCAGTTAAAATGTGTGCCGACAGGTCATTAAGTTTAGCATTGCTAGTTTAACAACATTAAAAGTCCAACGCCATGCTAACTCTGTGAAGCTGTTTTCAGACTTGGCTAGCTGTGATGTTTAACAAGTATTCGTACTGTGTTCAGTGTCTTGGTTGCATGCTAACATTTGCTTGGTAGCACTAAACACACATGCATCTGAGGCTGGAGGGACTGTTATTAGTTTTGAGGGTATTTGGCCATAAATTTAAAGGGATAGTTCACCCAAAAATGAAAATTCAGTCATTATCTACTCACTGTCATGCTGATTGAAGGCCAGGTTTAGTTTTTTAGTCCACAAAACAGTGCTGGAGTTTCACAGGGAAACAGCGTTGCAGAATTTCACAAACAATTTAAGTGAATGGTGACCAGTTTTCAAAAAAAAAAAAAAGTTTGTAAAAAACAACCACAAATGCCTCTATACTGCTCGTCTGGTGTATGTAATCCAAGTCTCCTAAAGCCCTCGCACTACATGCCACACACACCCAATTCAGAGGGAGTGCACTCACATGTGAACATGTCTACAAGCTAAGGATCTACAATAAAGATTTAGGCTAAAAACACGGTGTAAATGATGTCTTTTGACTCAACTTGGCATGTCAGGGCTTTTCTTCTGTTTGTTCGTTGTTGTTTTTTTTTTTCCATGTGAAAACCGGTCACCATTCACTTAAATTGATTGGGAGATTCCTGTGAAACTCCAGCAGTGTTTTGCGGACTAAAAAACTAAACTTGACCTTCAATTGGCATGAGGGTGAGTAGATAATGCTCGACTTTCCATTTTGGGGTGAACTATCCCTTTAACTAGTATGTTTACTCTTTCCAACATCCTAGCTTAGCATATTGAGCCGGACATGTTCCTCTACTCACACTGTGGACGAAATTGGCTCTTCCCACCGCACCGATCTTGGATGTGTAATTGATGAAGCCGATGTTTCCCTCTGTGGCAGCATACAACTCTCTGACTGCAATCTTCCCAAAGCGATTCAGAAACTCTGTCCAAATGTCTGTTCGGACTCCGTTACCGATAGCGATCCTCACTTTGTGGTTCTTCTCGTTGTCTTTCTGCAAAGAGTGACACCGACTCAGATTTAAAACTGAAACATGCACAGTGTCATGTCTTTCCATCACAACAATACTTCATTAATTTAGCCAGAGGTTCGTTAGGATTTCTTTTACCTTGGGTGTGTTGCACAGGTAACGCAGTGTTTCACCGATGTACTGCATCACTGTCACATTGTGCTTCCTGCAGTCGTCCCAGAACTGAGAGGCCGAGAACTTTCTTCTCAGAAAAATTGTATTACCTGCAATTAACATCGTACAACACAGCCTTTATCTTAGTGTAAACTTGCACAGCTCGTTCTGAAGTGTCAAAAACAGGTGCGAGAATGCTTTGTTGAGAGGATTAAGAGGATTATTACCTCTCTCAATGCCTCCGGCCATCCCGATGAGGAAGCCTGCGCTGTGATAGAGAGGCAGGTTGATGTAGAAGATGTCCTCTGACGTGACTCCACATGCCGCCTGGACGAAGGATGCGGCCCAGACCCTCTCGTGAGTGACGACGGCTGCTTTAGGTAAACCTTCCAAGGTCAAAGAATAATAAATCATCTCAGGTTCTTGAATAAATAGTAACAGCTAGTCTTATGTATGTCTTGAAACATCTGCAGAGGCTTGTTCATTGTCTATTCATAAACTTTGTGTGTTCTAACAGGCAAATCTAACCATAGAGGAAGAACTCCGTCTGTCTGTCTGTCTGTATGGTTGCATGTCCTTCACATATCTCAAGAACCATTCACCTGATCTTCTTCACGCTTATGACATGTATTTATGGGGACCCAAGGGAGTGCAGCATCAAATTTGGTGTAATTTGGCCAGATGTGGTGCTTTAACAACAGACTTTACGTTCTAGCTTGTAACTTTTGAACCGCAAGTCTCAGAAACATTTTTCTTGGATGCTGAGGATATAAGCCCACCCGTTTGCATCAAGATTGATTTTCTGCCATTTTTAATTCTGTCAAAATCTGTTTTTTTTCGCTATTCCTCCTACAAATGTTTAGGAATCGTCACCAAATTTGGTCAGATTGATTTATTGTTCAGCTAGATTTTTCATATTCTTCGCAGTTTTTATAAAGCATAATCTAAAAGTTGCTCAAAACGCCGTGGGAAGGGCTTATCATATATACAATATATATAATTTAGGTATCTCCTGAAGGCTTTGTGCTACTTCAACCACATTTGGTGGGCATGTCAAGATATGATGTCTGAGTGACTGTGGCAAATTTGGTGCCATTTGGCCAATAGGTGGCGCTGTAGCAGGACCATCTAACTTTAAAGAACGGAATCTGTGTCTCATATGTTGCATATTTCAAGAACCATTCATCTGATCGACTTCACACTCTTGCTGAGAAACAAAGGGAGTGTGGTGTCGAGTGTGAAGTCGATCAGGTGTGTGCTTCTCCAAGGTCCTCGACAACACCGCAGGCAGCGCTTCTGGGTGTCCAGCAATCAGCCTGCTCCAAACGGGCTCTGCACTAGTTTTCTAGAAGCTGGTTAAAATATCTCATGTCTGAACATGTCACAGAAATATGTGTCTCTTGAGCAGAGTTCCAAAAGTTTGACAACTTCAACTGTAAACCAACCTAAACGAATCAAACATCCACCCTCATCAGTGTCGGCGGATGTCCACTATTGTACAATGTGCAACTGTTCAATAAATGATCAATAATTCCAAAAAAGGAGTCAAATGTAGGATAATTTGGAATTTCAATAAACCCACAATGAAGCCTTGCTTGTGATTTGAGAGAAACCAGTAACATGAGCACCACTGATCCTGATCACAGCTTGATAAACTGAACCACACTGATCCAGCTGCTGGTAAAGCAGTGACACAGTGTGTTGATCTGGGACTTTTATTTTGAAGGGTCAGAACAGAAGGAGCGATTGTGTAACGGACGGGAACTGACTCTGCATGAAGTGATACACAGTTGCTGTCTTGTTTAGACCACGGAGCCTCTGTGCACATGGCAGAGTTTTGCCATTCAGAGCCGTAACCTGGCCTCTTCCCAGGGTTTTCTAGTATTACGATAGTTTTTGGTTAAAATACGAACATTTCAGAGAGTTCAGAGGGTCACATTAAAAATCTATTCCAATACAGTTACTAATAACCTTTTAAAAAATGTAGTCAGTAACATTATCCAAGTATCACAATATTAAAGTAACTTGATTACTGTCTGTTACTTTTAGATTACCTCAATATGAAATATGTTTGTTCAGCCTAATATTATGTTTTTAGGGCTGCAACTCACAGCTGTTTTCATTATCAACTAATCTGTTGATTATTTTCTCAAGATGACGTCCTCAAATGTCTTGTTTTGTCAACAACAATATTTTGTTCAGAGTCTGTTTATCATTTTTATTAAGAAATGAATCACAATCTTGTCACTTGAAAAATAGATCCAAATGCACATCAGTGTGATCCATGTCTTCGGACCTATTTTTCAAATGTTTCCTGTAACAAATTATTTTTATTAGCAAAATAAAATGGTGTAAAATGTCCAAGAGGACATCCTCAAATGTCTTGTTTTGTCCACAAAACAAAGACATTCTGTTTACTGTCAGAGAGGAGTGAAGAAACCAAGAATTATTCGCATTTAACAAGCTGAAATCTGAGAATTTGGGCATTTTTCTTTAAAAAATGGCTCAAAACGGTCAATCGATCATCAAGTATCTTATGTTCATTGTTAGGTTTATTAGTTTGTGCAGTCGTTTCTTTCTTTGTTGTGTGCAATTTTTTGATTGATTAATTAATTTAAAGATAAAAAAAATCTTTTAAAATTGTAATCCTACTAACTACTATCTGTTACTGTAATGGAATACAGTTACCTTCTTTTGCATTCAGATTATGTAATCCTATGACATGTAATCCATTACTCCGCAAGCCTGGCAGCACAATATCGCTTTTCCATCTGGCAACACTGGCCCTGATTGTTTTGAAGCATTGGATAAAATAATACAAAACCCCCTCAGTATTATGCAATACAATTTAACGGAACCACAAACTATCATGCATCTTCCAAAATAACCATGGCGCTGAATCAACACCTTTCATTTCCTGTTCATTTGGGAGGCTGCAGTGTGTGATGACGCTGAGTTGTGTTGCATAAACTGCAGTTTCAACAAAACCTGATCAATAACCTTCATGGGGATTTATTGCAGGACTGTTCTGCTTTGAGCTACATGAAACTATCACACTGACAGCTGTGTTTTCCAGGTCTGTTTACTGCAGAGGAGTTTCCTGGCGTACCTGTGGTCCCTGACGTGTAGATGTACAGAGCCGTGCTCCTGATGTGGACGTTGGCTCTGAGGTCCGGGGACAGCGGCTCGTCTGACGCCTGGGAGATCTCGTCAGACAAAGGGTTGATGCCTTGGATGCTGCAGGCCTCAGACAGGAGGTACACACTGATACCCTGCTCTCTGAGCGTCGGTAAGACCTCCTCCACAGCGTCCTGCAGCTCTGCAAACACAGAGAGGCATTCAGCTCCACCCAACATGTCAGAGCGCCCCGTTGCACAATCCAGCACATGTAGGCCTGTATCATGTAACTGAGGTTCCACTGGGACAGGAGCACATGGTGCAGACAGGTCGGCCCAATTGTATGCATTTGTGAGGAGTGAAACTTGAGTAGAGTGTGAGTGTAACGTTCCTTTTGTCTGTGACCTAAAATGAACTTGCAGAGTAAACTGACTGAAACCATGTGAGAAAAACAAGGATTAAACTTTTGTTCCTGATAGCAGTTGTTATTGAGGAAGCTGTTAGATAATGAAGTCATATGGCTCCTAGTTAGAACTCGAATGATTATCGGCCTGGCTGATTTGATACTCAGCATTTTCATGATTAATCTAAAAATGTGTAACATCGTCTCTGATGCAGCCGCCTCTCTCTGTCCCTCCCGCACCACTATCTGACCGGGTGAATGTTGAAAAGTTCTGTTTTAATTAAACATACTGTATGCTAAAAGGCATTTCTTTTCTTTCATGCTTTATTTTTCCAAAATGTGAGGTACCATTGTGACCTGTAACCAGGGAATGGAATAGACAAAATGAACAGGAAAAAACTACAAATAAGCGGAAAACGAAAAGCAAACCCCTGTACCACCTGTCCCTGCTTTTCTGCAGATCCAGAAGATGAATTCTAATAAGCAAGAGGCTATGGTGCAAGTTGACCTAACTACCAAACAAACAAATTGTCAAAATAATTTGGTAAACAAATTGCTTGGTAATCATGCTGTTGATAAGAAAGGAAGAGAAAAAAAATCAGAAAGGATAAAAAGATGTGCTCCCCTTATTAAGCTGTTGACTCCTTCCAGTATCTATTAATCCAGTAGCAATCTATTGGCTGTCAGTGTCCACAGTTACTGTACTTCTTGTTTAGCTGAGGTGCATTATGGTTCGTTCCCGTTTTCTCTGACCTCTGGGCCAAATGAGAGAGCTAAAGGCATTTTAGGAGAACATAAAGGCATTTCAATGAAGTTTCATGTTGTTGTTCGTGTTTCGTGGTAAAAGTTGTTAATAAAGGCTGATTAGCGCCGTCACAGTTGTTGACTCCACAGAATTTACAAACCAACAACCGATAATTTCAAGATTTTTAATGAGTGTTTAATGGTGCATCTGATTCAAATGATGTTATGGTGTCACTGCTTTAAATACTCTGGTTTAATCTACTGCAGCAAAGGTTGGACCACCAACCAGGCAAAGTTGGCAGCTGCACTGCAGCACAGCTTCATTGTGTGCCAATAAGTCTATAGTAATTTGTATAATTGCAAATTTGTGTGGTTATTCACACCTTTAAAGCAGAATATAAACTTAAAAGATAAGGTCATAAATGTCTACTGCACTTCATGAGGTTCTGTGCTGAAATCTTGTTTTAAACACTTTATTATTTCAGTTTATTCTGTGTCTATGAACACGGTGCATATTCTGTACATTTGCTATAGGAAGGCAACCAAGGATTATGACAAAAAATTGTGAAAGTGAAATCTTCAAATTGCTTCTTATGTTCAACCAACGGTCCAAAACTCAAAGAC
The DNA here is from genome assembly GCF_056507025.1 of Lutjanus erythropterus. Taxonomy (NCBI): domain Eukaryota; kingdom Metazoa; phylum Chordata; class Actinopteri; order Lutjaniformes; family Lutjanidae; genus Lutjanus; species Lutjanus erythropterus. The sequence goes on from NC_139329.1 coordinate 33,788,331, forward strand.
TCTTCATTTACTGTGATAAAGAACAAAGAAAAGCACCAAATCCTGAAATAATCAATTATCAAAATAGATGGAAACTAATTTTCTTGCTATCAACTAATCATTGCAGCTCTAATGTTAATCAGGGTAAAGGGCAGAATAGTAGGACTGGCTCATTTCTGCGGCTCAGGACAAATTACTATGAAACGATGACGTGCAGTCTGCTGTTTGCTCTGAAAGTGACAAGATTTGGGCAAAAGTTCACTTTTGAACCCACCGCCCCCCCCAGCAGGTCACTGCAGCCCTGATAGCACCATCCTATCATGTTCTCAGCTTATCAGATGTTTTGTGTGTTAATCACGTGTCTACACAATCATTACAGCTGTCAGGTGAAAGCATTTATATAACAAACAGATGCATTCAGATACTTTACTCAAGTAAACAGCTCAATAAATATTTAATATATTCCTGCTAAGATTTATTACACAAGACGTTATTAAACTGTTAATACTGATTCTGTGTGAGCAGCATTTTAATGTTATAGTCAGTTTAATTTAGTGGCTCCAAACCTAAGGCTCACAGGATACATGTGAGGGAGATGAGAGATGATTAATGTGGTAGAAAATCTGTATTCCTCTTAAAAAAATATTCTCTAACCATTTTTTTTGTGAAATATTGGAGAGTTTTACCTCTTTGGGTCTCAGTCAGTTCATTTAAATGAAAACATCTGAGGAGTTTGGAGCGAAAAAATCTCTTTGATGGAGCCGATAACAACTGATGGACATCTGAAATATGACAAGTCTCGACTAGAAGTTGCTTCTGTTGAGAGTCACAAGCCAAAATACATCGATACTGGTTCAATCTTTAATCATGTGTTGTATTTTACGAGCTTAATATGCGTTTGTGTACAATCCTGATTTAACTACACCTGTCAGCTAAATCTAGTGGAGAAAAAAGTGCAAGATGTTTGTGCGCGTGAACACAATCTGAGCTTGGTGTGTGTGGTGTGATGGTGTGCACACTCAGGTGAAGGGCATGTCAGGTCTTAAGGAGACTTGGATTACACCAGAGAAGCAGTATGGAGGCATTTTATGTTTTTGTTTTTGTTTTTTTCACTTGAAAACTTGTCACCATTCACTTACATTGTTCAGGATATTCTGCAACAAAGTGTTCTTGTGAAACTCCTGCAGTGTTTGTGGACTAAAGAACTGAACCTGACCTTCTATCAGTACAAGGGTGAGCAGATGATGACTGAATTTTCATTTCTGGGGGAAAGTTTGAAAAGAAAGGGCATGCATTCAGTAAAATCTGCCTTGTCAAATTTCTTTTGGGGTAAGAGTGAACATTAAATGAATGAAAACTGATAAATATTAGTTTATGCCAGAGATTTATGCACGTTCATGCTAGAGGGATGAATTATTCTGTATTTTTCCCTGACAATTTAAAGTAGATTAATGCTGTTGCAGTGTACTTATTATTTTGTTATTTTCATTCTTTAAAAGTCACCAGAATGCAGAAAGCAAAGTCTATGAACTTAAAATTTTTGGCATCAAAATCCTGTATATTTTTGAGGTCTCAAGGTTGGCAAGCATATCAACAGGTCATATGTAATCAACTTTAAATGATATGGATAATATAATTGATAGGTTGATCTTTTCTTAAAAGTCTCTGAGAGAAATGCAAAAGTGTTGCAACTGTCCCCAGTCTCCCCTGCTCAGAATAAGTACCTAACCACTACAAATGTAAACTTCTGCCACAGGAAGCTGCAGAAAATGGAAACACGCAAAGTAACTTTGAGCTGTACTTTGAACTTTGCACATGTGAGCAGCGGCGAGCTCATGGAGGAATGGAGGAATGGTGGAGAGGGACTAAGGGACCTTCCTCCTCCTCCTCCTCCTCCTCCTCTTCCCCCTGTTGTGTCTTACCTGGGGAGGCGATGATCACTTTGGCCCCGCAGCAGGAGAAACAGTGCAGCAGAGACTTGGACCTGATGTTAAAGTTGAGCAGAGCCGTCGCGCACCCCAGCTTGGACAAACCGAGCCAGGTCCACATGAAGCTGGGCTCGTTGGCCAGAAACAGAGCGACCGTGTCCCCCTCCCGGAGCCCTGCTGCAGCCTGCACAGCTCGGGCCACCTTGTTGCTCTGTTTGTCCACTTCTGCGTACGAGTAGTCCCGACCTTCAAAGTGCACAAAAGTCTTAGTGGGATGCCTCTTCACCGCATCCAAGAAGCAGTCCACGATACTGTAGAAAGGTTTGCTTTTCTTGTATTTGGCGAGCCTGATCGCCAGCTTGATGCTCCTCAGGATGTAGGCGCAATCCTGTCCAAAGTAAGGGAAAAGTGTCCTGAAGAAGGAGAGGGCCAGGACGGCCAGTCCGGCTAACACCGTGAACCAGATGTACATGTTGCGGAGCTACACGGGAGGCATCTGTCAGTGTGACGCAGAAGAGGTAGAAATAACGCACTTCAGCTCTGGATATTTGTGACAAAGTTCACCCACCCAGCTCGGGGCGGCGCTCACCTCCGACCCGCCGACCCCTCCTTCATTCCGGAATGTTTTCTACTAGTTGCCAGATCCGGTGTCTTCACATCCTCTCTGCACTGATTTTGCACCCATTGCTGCGCATTTTTGTCTCATTATCATGCTGCGCTCGCCTCCCGTGACGATGCACAACCCGATTCTTTTGTGCAACTTCTTAAACAGTGAGAAAACTGCTAAAGTAAATAAATAATAAAAATAAAAAATGTGACAAACAGAGCTGCAGGCAGAGGTGCAGCTCAGGGGTGTGACATTTTACTGCAGTTTATTTCCTGGTCGGCTAATTATTTTTTTAAAGCACATGAAGTGACAAAATATGAAGCCTGTGTTTATAACAGAAGTCATAAACATGACAAACATAAAGTCTGCGTATGGCAACCCTCCTCATAAATCTGCAATCCGAGCGAGTGGTGGGCGTGAGCTCCTTAAACTGAGCTGTATTTGTCTGCTGGTTTGTGGGGAGGGGCGTACAAGTTACACACACACACACACACACACACACACACACACACACACACACACACACACACACACACACACAGTTTCGTACTTGCCAAACTAACTAAAATTAAAAAAATAATAAGAAGAAAAATGCAGGAAATGTCCTTAGTTTTAGTCTTTGGTCAGATTTGTCAACACAACAAGCATGTGATGACGAGCACTGGTGCAATTAATTGATTAATTAAACCTGTCACAATCTCATCAGTTGAAAAATAGGTAATTATTTCCTGTAATGATTGTAATCATTAACGATCGAGCTGTTAATATTTTTTTTTCCGATAATCGATTAGTTGTTTGGTCCATAAAATGTCAATCAATGTCCTCAAATGTCTTGTTTTGTCCACAATCCAAAGATATTCAGTTTACTGTCAGAGAGGAGGAAAGAAACCAGAAAATATTCACAAATAAGAACCTGAAATAAGAGAATTTTGAAATTTTTTTTTTATGCAAACTGACTGTGATTGTCAGTCAGTTGCCTTCACAAAGTGCTGTGTTCATACTGTTATATAAAAAAGAAAAAAAAACTCAAACTAATGCTGAAATTACTAAAAAAAAAAAAATTAAAAAATTAAAATGCAACGTTTTTAAACAATAAAGACTTAACTGAAACAAGCAAACCCACACTGGAAACCAACTGAAACTGAAAACAAAAAATTAAAAATGCAAGTTCAAAGTTCAAAACCATACCTCTGGTTCATATAATCACTGAGTGTAAAAGAATAATTTAAAATAACTATTGTTGGTGTCTAGTAGCCTGATGGAAGAGAAAGTGAAAGACCCAATAAATATCAATGAGTTAAAATGTCATAATATTGTGAAGAGTTATATTACAATGTCAAAGAACACAGAGTGATGTTTTAAAATAGTTCCTCAATCCAAACATACTAAATTTAAAGGATCATTGTGTTGAATTCAGTGGCATCTAGTGGTGAGATTGTAAATTACAACCCAGCTGAATATTCTCATCTCACCTCCACCCGCTGCAGAGGCTGTGTGTTGTTAAAAGCACCGCAGAAATCAAACTGTCCAGGTGGGAAACTGCAGGGATGTGCAGTGGCCTCATCTGCAAGACAAACTTACGATCAATTCTGATCTTAAGTATAACTTAAAGCAGATAAATTGTTATTTTGATGTGGAAAAGATCTTATCTCCAAGCAAAGTCACTTGACATATATGGGATTTTTAGCTACATGAAGAATGTGATAGAAATGATCAGTTAAAGATGTGATGTGTTTGTCTTTAGCTTTTTTTTTTGTCAGTCCAATATTTATTGCACAGGGTTGGAGGATTACTTTTTTTAAAAAAAACAAAAAAACTTTCTGATACAGTTACTAATAACCTGTTAAAATGCAGTCAGTAACATAATCCAAGTATCACAATATTAAAGTAATGTAACTTGATAACTTTCCATTACTTTTGGACTACTTCAATACAAAACAGGGTAGCCCAATATAATTACTAACCATTATTTTTATCATCAATTCATTAGTTGATCATTTTCTCAGTTAATCAAATAGTTTTTTGGTGCACGAAATGTTAGAAAATAGTGAAAAATGCTGATAAAAGCCAAAGATGACGTCCTCAAATGTTTTGTTTTGTCCAAAATATTTCATATTTCAAACATATTCAGTTTAAAAAGAAAAGGAAAAAAAAGGATTAATCAGTTAATTAATCATGTCACAGTTGTGTCACTTTATGTTTGTTGTTTGGTTTATTAGTTTGTCCAGCTGTTCTTTCTTTTGTTGTGAACATTGATTGATTGATTGATTGATTGATTGATTGATTGGTTTAAAAACAAACAAAAAAAAGACTATATTTGCAACCAGTGAGGCATTTTTCCAACTGTGTGTGTTCTGTGTATGGTAGTATATCATTATATATTTTATATTTGTAACTGTAATGGAATACATTTACCTCTTCTTTGTATCCAAATTGCATAATCTCATTACATGTAATCCATTACTCCCCAGACCTGTTAGTCCAAAACCATCACCATGATCTTGTCTTCCAAAAAGTTTGCTTTTCTCTTCTGGTCCATGGCTGTTTCTCACTAAACCCTCATTATAAGGAACTGTCACTTTATATTAATTTAAGATTTATAGATCACAGATATGTAAGTTACAAATGGACTTCTTAGAACCTGTGACTTTTTTATGCTCAGTATTTTCTATAAAGCACACGTAAGCACACCATCAGAAATGATCTTTAGTCTGAGGGTCTTCATCATGTGGGATGTCAAAGTTATTTAGATTCAGAATCAGAACCAGTTTCATCACTAAAGTTTGTGTACACATGCAAGGAATTTCACTGCAGGTTCTTGCATAAAAGCTAAGACCAAGGACAACAAAGCTGAGCAAATAAAAGTAATTATGTACACACAAGTTAAGACTTGAGATTTAAGACTTCAGAGTGTTTGTTCTTGGGTGGATCTGGGACCAGGCATGACAATCGATCTGAGAGTTGTTGAAATATTTCTCTCTGGACTGAAGAGAGATGAACTGACTGTCATTATGCAAAGCTACGCCACGAGCGAGCCTACATGAGTCTCTGCATGTCAGGATGGTTTTGTCCTGCCTGAGAAAACACCTGCTAACTGAGAGGAAGAAAGTCAGGCCAAAAGCTGCACAAAAAACACACACACACTGTTTAAAAAAAAAAAGTCATAGAAATTTAATGGAATCAGCTTATCTTTTTCTATGTTTTCTCTGTTTGTAAATGCATCGGACGTACCAATATTCTGGGCTGGGGAAACATCCCAAACACAGCAAAATAACAAGGAAAAGCAAAGAAGCACAGGATGACAGGGTCTCTGCAGGTACAACCACCACCACACATTACATCTTCTGTTAACCAACAGATTACATCAGTAATTACAAAAAAAAAAGCCATGTAACTTTTATTTAGTAACTGACAACCCAACCCCGTTTCTTATCATTCAGATTCTCCAAAACCAGTCAGACAGAGAAAAATCAACTCCTGAGTCAAGTTGAATAATTTTCTATTAAAAAAAGAAAAAAAATGGTGCTTTTTGAATGTTATCTACTTATTTTTTCTATTTTGTGAATTCTACATTTGTCTTTAATCAGTATTAGGTGAACAACATGTACATTTTGTGTAAATTTTAGGGTTTTTTTACTGCATTGTTCAAGAATTTGTACTGAGATTTTTGATGCATGTTCTGTTTTTTTTTCTTTCTTTGGTTTATGCGATACTTGACACAACACTGACATTTGTGTACCAAACAAATTTGAGAAAAGAAAAATCAAGATTTGAAAGACTGCAATTTCAGAACTGGCAATTTTAACTACAACTTACTCTGCATAATCAACAGTGTTTGAACAAGCTGTAGGTTTATATTTCACCAGCGACTGGTACACCTGTCTCCAACAAATTTACTCAGCTGACCAAAATAACATGCAAAAGCGTAACTTTATTTATTGTATGCAAGTAGAAACAGCATGGATTTGTGCTTATGCTGCAATTGCATCTTAAACCATATGGATCACAAATAAAGGCCTGAGGTAATTAGTTATTCTCCTCAAGTCATTCAGCCATGAAGAGAGGGAGGGACGTACAAACAGTCATTTGACAATCACACAGGGTTAAATCTATTGTAGAGATTCCAGCTTCCACACAGACAAAAGCCTAAATAAATCAAAACGGTATGCAGCAAGAGGTTTGAATAAGGAGCTCACGGCTCTCAGTTTCCTCAACCAGAAAAACTGGCTTTCTTGTACTAAGTGAAACAATCAGTGTACTTACAGTACGTGTGTGTGTATGTCAGTCTCACAGCTCAGTGCAACTATCAAACTTTAAACACAATAAAGTCATTTTGTGCAAGATTTTAGACTCTGATCTTCCCTGATGTGATTGAATTGAATATGTCCACCGTCAGCGGGACGTAAGTCTTCTCTTTTTCATCCAGGAAGTAGAGAGGGTCTGTTATCTGATTTGGGTTGAAGCCCTCCTTCACCAGCTTTGTCTTCATGTGTTTGTACGTACCCGTAACGTCCAGGGAACTCTGTAACCAATCACAGAACAATAAATTAGTACGTGGGGATTCAATAATGCTTTCAACACTACAGATATTAACGATCAACCAGTTGTTTGTGTCTCATAAATTAATATTTCACATAATATTCACCATTTGCACTACTCAGATGTCCAGCTGTTACATATCTCTCCTTTAATGATTAAGTGATTTCAGTAAAAAAAAAAAAAAATAAAATAAAAAAAAATTGTGACCCTCCTCACAAAACTTACCTGAATCCTCATAAAACGTGGCCTTGCGTAGTTGGGCAGAAATTTCTCGACCTGTTCAAAGACAGCTGCGGAGTCAAAAGTCTGTCCTTCACGTAAAGTAAGTGCAGCCATCCCAGCTCTGCCGTTCATACCTACACGAGAACATTCAAATAACAGAAAGCCTGCATTACAAACTGTGGAGTTGATGTGATAATTTACAAAGCTGTGAGAGTTTCCTGGGAAATGTAGCATCCAGTGTTTTTGACACATACTAATACCTAAAGGCTGGGGTATGTTTGAAACAAACATGCAGTGCGCCCACAACCAAAAGTAAAGGTGCTCTGACCACCATCACTTGAAGGGAGAGGGTTTGCAGATTTTTTTTGTGTACATCCGTGACTGTATGCTGAAGGACCTCGGAGTCAAAGATTGACTGATTAGATTTTGGTGGTCATGGTGACTAAACACATTTTTTGCCATAAGTCAAGATTTCACCAGGGACAATGTATGTGGAGGTCATGTTAATGTTGGCGGAAATCTGTGCTGGTTGTGGTGGCATTGCATTGCAGATGAATCATTACTGAAAATAACTGTTAGCTGTACCCTTGGTTTACCTCACTATTCTGCAAAATGTGCAGTGAAATTAACCTGGCTTATGAATTCTTGAGTTAGTTGTCTACCAAAATCTAATCAGTTCATTTTTTAGTCGAAGCGTTCACTTGTACCAAGTTTGAAGAAATTCCTTCAAGGTGTTGTTGAGATATCGTGTTCACAAGAATGGGATGACCTGAAAACCTGCAACAATTGTGACAAAATGAACAAAAAGAAGATGTGCAGTAAAATTACCTGGCACCTCGACTCCGTACACGTTGGCTTCTTCAATGCAGTCAGCAGCTGTGATGACGTCAGCCACCTCAGTTGTAGACACATTCTCTCCCTTCCATCTAATTACAATTTAAAACAAAAAAAGTTACGGCTGTGTGCACTCAGGTTTCAAAACTTAAAATGAGATGGCCGAAACGGAAGATGAACTCGCCTGAAAGTGTCCCCAACTCGATCCTTAAAGTAGATGAAATTGTCCTCATCGATGCTCAGCAGGTCACCGGTGTTGAAATACACGTCTCCTTTCTTGTAGACATCATGCAGCCTCTTCTTCTCAGTCTGCTGCAGGTCTCCAGCATAACCGAGGAATGGCGTACTGGGTGTTATTTTACACACCAAGAGTCCAGGCTCACCTGTGGAAATACAGGAGAGGTAATCTTAGTTAAATGACAGGTGATCCTGTACTCACCCTGACACCTGTGTGAGAAAGCACAAGTTAAACCAGTTGTTTTATGGTGTTTTGTCCCAGCCTTTTTGGATCATGGTGCAGGTATCAAATTCAGTAAGAATGTGCACAAAAAGCAAATTTATTAACTTGAACATTAATCATTTCACCTTTGTCCTGTATTCAGTTGATTGTAGGTCGAGACGTTTGGACTTTTTGGAATCGGGGGCAGAGTGGAGTACGAGCACAGGAAGATAAGCAACGTACTCCTCTGGACAAGGTCAGCACTGAATCTATTTTAGCCACCTTAAAAAAATCTATATCAGTTTACAACGTAAGTGTGTGTTACTTTTAAAACATTTTCACTGCTTTATCTTGCTTTAAGTTTTTTCTGACAGAAAACTGCTGTTCAATAAGGCAAATAGCTCTCTCTCCAAAGCAACTAGACTCCTTTGGCAAAATCTGTAATTGTGCTGCACAGAACAGTTTAACTGTATGCTATATTTAGAATATATGGTGTTATGTAAGCAAAATATTGCTCTCTCCAAAGCAATCAGACTCCTTAAGGAAAAACATATGGGGACATATCAACCACCATCTAGTCTAAGTAATTCACTGACTATGGATAAGTACCTCACACAACCCCGTTTCAAAAATTCCAAATTATTCCTTTAAATATTTCTATTTATTCATGGACATGTCCTCTGTGTCCTCGATGGTACCAGCCCTCGTACTGACGTACCTTTAGCAGCCTTGATGCAGAAACCAGCAGCGTCCCTCAGAGGCTTTCCTTCATTCACATCAAATTTGATCAAAGAGTACGGACAAAACCACTGCAAGATAAAAAAAAACAAAACCTTGTTGAGTAACAGGTTTTACTTCATAATGTGGAATGAAACATGGACCTTACCCTATGGAGGAAGGTGTCCCGCCCAACAGCTCCGATCTTGTTGCTGTAATTCAGCAGACCAAAATTTCCTTCTGTTGCTCCATAAAACTCTCTGATTTGAATGTTTCCAAACCTATTTATGAAGTCCCTCCAAACATCTGGCCTGAACCCATTGCCTATCGCAAGTCTGACTTTGTGGCTTCGATCGTTGAGTTTCTGTCAGGGAAGAAGAACAGTTTTGCTGTTTTGTTTTTTTAAATGATTTCTTTAATGTGTTAGTACCAGTAATGCTGATGCTGTGACCTACAGTACATACCTTTGGTGTGTTGCAGAGGTAATGCATAAGTTCACCGATGTACTGCACGACAGTGACGTTATATTTTCTGCAGTCATCCCAAAACTGAGATGCAGAAAATTTATTTCTCAAAGCCACTGTGAATCCTAAACACAGCAACGGGATGACAAAAACAATGTTAAAAGATCAGGTTGTCCATATTTGTCTTTTTGTCAAGAAATCCATGAAAAGACCAAAACCAACTGGTGCTACTAAAACCTAGAAGAGCGCACTCAGTAAAGTGCAGATCCCCACCATGCAAGAGATGGTGAACAAATCTTCTGCACCACAACTTCCACATGCATCCATCTTCATCTCACGAGTGTGAAGAAAAGTGAGAAGTTGAGGTTATTCCCAACTTTTGTCTGTCTGGCTCCACAATCCTGTGCAGCGAGTCCCTTTCTTTCACTTCATCAACACCACTCACCATGTTCCAAATTTAATCTGCACAGATGCATTTTAAACTAGATCTTATTTAACAGCATATATCATTTTAATTGTACTTCCTCCACTTGGAATGACAGAAGCTGCGTGTTTCAACCATTTATGCATGACATAAATAACATCTGCCTGTGGTTTCTGGTGGATTATTTGTTTATTGTTACATATTTCTGACCTTCGTCTTTATTTACCTCCTAAACACAAACATAAGGATGCATATATTTTATTTACCAAATCAGAATTTCTGTTTTTCTTCAAATTAGTTCAGCTGCATCACAGTCTTTCCAGGTACATCCTGGCAACTTGCACAGCTATGCTGCGTTCCAGACAATGTCAAAGGTAAGAATTTCCCTTATTAAATGTCTAATGTTTTGACATGGACAAAAGTGGACAAAGTATTCTGGGTGCAGTACTACAAAAGTAAATAAAAGAACATATGTGACTTGGAGAAATTGGTGAGTTTACCAGAAAGCGTACACACACTTGAACATAAGCGACACAGAGGAGGAAAACCAACACGTCCTGCAGAACAGGTTTTACTACACAATAGTGTATATAATTTTATTTTTTTAGTAGGACATTGGACATCTTATAGTTCTAAGTCGTCTGGAACGCAGAACCCTAGAGCACCAAACATGTATTAATCCACAGTTGGAAATAATTCCCAACAAACCTGTCATTTACTACAGTTTTTACATTGTTTGCTAAAACTAAGGTGTCCAGCTGTTAAAGGAAATTACTAAGCCTTAAAAAAAAATACATTTTTGTCTTTGATTTACAGATTTAGGTCCACTGTAAGGCAGCGTTCTCAAACTCGAATTGCCTTGGGACAACTGCTGGTTATTACCATCTCACAGGGGGCCCATTTCAATGTTCAAGTGCTACAAAAAAGTGCAATATATCTGAAAATGTGCTTTATTATTTCTATTACTAACACATGTTCCTCACACTTAACAAAAAGCCGTTTCAATACATTTTTCAGTTAGCCGTGCACTGGACACAAAGTCAGCACTAGGGGTGAGTGCCACACACAAGGTAGGGAAGTTATGAAGTGCTGAGAGACGGACTAATTAATTTTCGGTTTTGGTCTTTTCAGTGGCTTTCTTTCTTCCTTCCTTCTCCCTGAACAACATCACTGATGCGATTAAAATTTTTCAGTTTATCAAATACCCAAATGTGTGCATACCCTGGACAAAAGCTGTGGTGACACCAATCATGCCAGCGCTGTGATACAGAGGGAGGGTGATATAAATCACATCTTCTGACTTCGTTCCTGCTGCAGTCACAAACATCGACATGACCCACAGTTTGGAGTGACTGATCACTGCTGCTTTAGGGAGACCTGTTGAAGAGAAGCCACAGGTAAATGTACTGCAGGTGCTGTTTATTTCACTGTTGAATCCTGACCATTCAACCCCTCAAGTAGCTTACCTGTTGTCCCTGAGGTGTATATGTAGACTGCTGGACTCAGCAAGGTTAAATGTGACCTGAAATCCTTGGGTATAGGCTCAGAGGAGGCGCGGCTCATCTTGTCTTTGAAGCTCTCCACATCTGGTGATCTGCATCTGTCAGCCAGGATGAACACGGAGAACTGCTGCTCCAACAGACTGGGCAGGATCTCCTCCACAGCGTCCTCTAAGTCTGGAAATAAAACCAGCTGAACATGTTCTCTGCAACTGAAAAGACTTAAAGCACCAGCATGTAGGATTTTGTGGCACCTCTCCTCACCCTCCCCTTCCAAGCGTGTAGAAGAAGTGGCCACAAAACTCGATGCTTGATGCGAAGATGTCCTGCTCCCTCTGTAGATAATTTTATAATATTATATTCTATGTCTACCATATTCTGCCAATAGAACCCCCTAAATCGTATACACTGGTCCTTTAAATGATTAAGAATGCTATATTAAAAAATGCAGTCCTAATCATCAGCAGTAACTAATGTTTTTGCTGCTCCTCAGCTGTACGACTGCACATCAGTAGTGGGGAAAATACAATGAAAAAGAGGGTGAGTTTAGTCTCTTTTGGCGAATGATTGACTTTGACCAGCCACAAGACAAATAGACACAGGTTATTTGTAAATTGTTACAGGCCAGAAAGGTTGTAAAATGTTGTTTCAACAGTCCCCAGGCTAAGCAGCCGCATCAAAACAGATCACACAACGGTATTTTCTCATAAACAAGTCATTGTGAGGCACATAAAAGGATAGTTCACCCAAATTCATGTAATGAATCTCTCTCTCTCTCTCTCTCTCTCTCTCTCTCTCTCTCTCTCTCTCTCTCTCTCTCTCTCTCTCTCCTGAAGAGGTTCTGACATTGGGAACAGGTGGTGCCCAATGACTGGCCCCTCCGGCGTGACTGCTGCCACGGGATTGGTCGGGGAGGACTGCAGCACTCTGTCTCCCTTCAGTCCTCCTGTCCCAAGAAAGTGCCAGCTCTTTGTTGTAATTTGTGTAGACGTGTAAGTTGAGTAACAAACCTCCTAGGAGAGTTTAGAGGAGGTATTTTGTTTCACTCTGCAAATTCTGGTAGACCTGTTGAGATTCTGGTAAAGCAAAATTACAACTTTCAGAGGTTAGATTAGTTAATTTGCCATTTATTTATATTTTCTTTTAGCTACAGGAAAATTGGAGTTAATTTGGAAAGTTTTGTTTGTTGTTTTGGCATTGCTCTCCCTCTGAGTAAAAATAAAAACTGCTATTTTTAACTTTGCGTGCTTGTATGTATATATACATACATATATATATATATATATATATATATATATATATATATATATATATATATATATATATATATATATGCTGATTGAGCTGCAGCTTCACCTGAAACCAGGAAAAAGTTGAAATAAGTAAAATAAGTACAAATAAGTCTGACCCACAGCAGAGAGAGAGGGAGAAAGTGTGTGAATATGGACAGATGTGTTGACTTGATATAAAAACTTTTTATGAACATGAATCATAACATTACTGTAGGGCAGGATGAGTGTGTGAAGTGCCGACTGATATAAATCCTTAAATCCTGATGTTATTGTAGAGTTCTGTGGTTTAAAATACAGATTTAAATATCTGTCTCTGTAAAGACCAAACTGACAGATGTTCATTTCCTCCACAAAATGTTTGTCACTTCAATTGACTTTGAAGCTTTTAGTGCGTTTTGGCCTTAATGTTAAATTAAGCATTTCAATACGCTCATCTCTGCCTGACGGGCTTGAATTTGTCATAATATCATTTGAGCATTTTTTATGTCAAATGCAGTGACTTTGAGGGTTTCTGGACAATATCTGTAATTGATTTTGGTTAATATGCCTTTAAGATACATTTTGAGCAAATAAAAAATGTGCGATTAATTTGCAATTAATCGCGATTGACTACAGAAACTCATGCGATTAATTGCGATTAAATATTTTAATCGATTGACAGCACTAATATGTATATACGTATGTATGTGCTGAGTAACAAGATGGTACGAGGGGGTAACAATTTGGGATTTAACAAAGAAATCCTACTGTAGACAGATTAAGTTAGTTACTGTGTAAATACACACAACAAAGGGAGACATAACAGTGGTTTAAAAAACAGCCTGCATGTCCTGCAGGTACAATAAAATGGTTAATATATAAGGTACCCAGTGGTTAAAAAATAACTACAGTGTAACATAAGTTAGTTATTGTTTTAATATATAACGAGGAGGGTAGTTTAAAAAAAACGTTACTCCAAAACTCCGGAGTAACACCCATTTTTCAACATACACAAGCTACAGTGAGGTGAATGAAGTTGTATGATGCAGTTCTGTACAATATATAAACGTGTACAGTTTGTTGCATTGTGTCACAGAAATTCTGCAGAGAAGACTCAAGAACGTTGTTCTCTGAAGGGTCTTTCACAGGGTCTTGACTTCTTCCAGATATTAATAATGTACCAGCACAGTAGCCTTCCTGGGTACAATGTCCCACTGATTTTACTTTAATCTTACTGTCATTTCCCTTCCTCACAACTCAAGACACAGAATCCCAAAATCAATGGAGTGATTATCAATCAAAACTGCTCCAAATTGCTAAATAATTTTCTTGGTAATTGTCTGTACCATTAGCAAATTTAGTCAAGGTGTGCATTACATTATATGCATAAACAAACGAAGCTGTTTCACAAAAGTAAATATTACTATACTAACATTACTATATTAAAAATCATGTTTTTAATGTGTTGAAACCCAGGACTGAAATTTCAACATTTCTTCCTTTCAAATAAACATTTTGAACGATATGCAATATGTAATAATCCCTCAGTGTTATCCATATTTAGCACATACACAAGTCTTGTTTCTATGGTTGGTCAAGTTTCCAAGCAACTGAGTCTCTGGGGACAGTTATAACACTCTGAAAATCTGTTGCTCAGCGTTCTCCCCTATTCGGATTACAGTAATTCTGCAGCATTTTGCATTATTTTGGAGATTGCAGACATAAATGCAAAGCTCACCTTGACCTGCGATCAGAGTCTTGGCTCGGCTGCAGTTGAAGCAGTGTAACAAGGACTTGGATCTGATGTTGGAGTTGAGGAAAGCAGCGGAGCATCCGAGCTTCATCAAACCCCACCACAACCACAGAAACACGGGCTCGTTCCTGATGAAAAGCGCCACGGTGTCGCCTTGTTTAACCCGTCCGGTCTGCAGCAAAGCTCTGGCAGCTTTGTTGCTGAGTTCATCCGCATCCTGGAAGGTGAAGGTCTCATCCCCATACAGAATCAACGGCTTGTGTGGCTGCGCCTTCGCCACCTCTAAGAACTGGTCCAGGGGGAAGTGATTAGTCTGAATGTATTTTCTGATACGCAGTCCTGTTTTTAATTTATTGAGCACGAAGAGGACATCCTGGAAAAAGTGAGGACGATAGAATAAAAGGCCAAGAAAAAGCACGATAGTGAGTATGAGCCACACAAGCATGGTTATCTGTTGGAGTCAGCAGTGTAGATTGTGTGAGGTAAGACCTTTATACTTGTGAAGAAAAAAAGAAGGTTGGAGCTCAAAGATATGAGGAGGAGCATCACAGACACTTTATCATGATGTTTACCACACAGTTATAAACTGACTGTGATTTAGAGCCAACAGAATATATTAAGTCCTCATTCTACCTGGGCATTTACAACATTATTTACTGTTCACTGTGGTCCAAAGGCCAAGGTAATGTCCCTTATGTCTTGTTTTGTCCACAACCCAAAGATATTCAGTTTACTCTCAGGCTGCAGCTATCGATTCTTTTCTAGTAGTCTATCAATTATTCTTATTGATTGAGCAATTGGATGAGAAATATTGTGCGTTCTGCAATTTTTTCTATGACATTTTTTTTTGTTTTATTTCAGAGCAATGGTAGTATACAAAAGAGAAAATAAGTCAGGTCTCTTAATTGAACAACTATAAATTGCTGAAGTAAAAGCACTAAGTAAAGTAACTTTACTTTTACTGTAGTACCTTGCATAGTACTTTTTACTTAAGTACAAAAGTAAAGGTAATAATGTCTGCAGAAGCCACGGACAGAGAATGTAGGTCACTCTTTTAACTTTAACAGTCACCAGAATGTTTCATTAATGTCCAGAACAGGATGGACCAACATGTTAACTTTTAACTTTAACTTTTCACTCCTGTGTACGTTTGCAGGTCAGGGGCGGATCTAGGAGTTGAGGAGGTCCGGGGTGTGGAAGATGAACAAATTCGATGAATAATCAATGTACTAATTTTGTGAGTCTCTGTATGTAAGTTGTGAAATAGGAAGGTGACTGTAAGCCTGAGTGAAAAATCAATCAATCTGCTAGAGTCTTCTCTCCATGCTGCATGAAGTAAAGAGATCTGATTCATCACACCGTCTTGGTAATTCTTCAGAGAACTAGCAACTCTCACTATTTAGATGAAGAATTTTTTCCACAGGGGCTAAGCCCAGAGACTTTTTTTTTTTTTTTTTTTTGCTTCAGCACCAACCAAAATGTTTTTTCCACTTAAAGTGGCCAGAAGGCACTGGAGAACAAATATTAACTCACATATATTAATTCACATAAATTCACATCCGTTAGTGATGCAAACTAAGCACATGTACATCAAGTACTTTCCACATGATCCAACATTATGTTTCTACACCACATCCCAGAGGCAAATACTTAACTTTTTAATCCACAAAGATGGAAAAAGGAGGAGGAGCATCAACTTAACCTTAATGTCAATGAATGATATCAAACATAAGTTTACCTGATTACTGTTCACTCTCGGGATGTTACTTTGTCTTTAGTTCTGCTTCATCCTCTCAAAAAGATTTCTGTGGACGGTGCCGCCGGTGAGAGAATGAGAATGAAATACTTCTATGGAGGCTACGTGCCCGTTGGTGGTGTATTACTGCCTCTCTGTTAGACTCCAGTGCTGCACATCGACACACAGGCAGAGCAGTCAGAGACAGACTGAGAAAAATCACTTGTACAATGTCATTTTCAAAACGTAAAAGATGCGGGGCTTTCGGGAAAATATCTGGGGGCTTGAGCCTCAATAGCCACCCCCTAAATCTGGCAAGAGCACCATTAAAGTACAACAAAAGCAATACAAATTAAGTAAACAGTTACAAACAAGATTTTTACTTGTGGTGGTGGTTGGTATTAATGTTTTACCAAAGTAAAGGATCTGAGTACTTTTTCTGTCACAACAGGTGAATGATCAGTGTTTCAGTTACTCTCTTTGGCTCATAACACACACATAACACACATCAGCACCGTAAAGTTCTTGTTAATCTGTTAATTCTCTGTAACCAAATATATGAACACAGTGCAAATAAAATATATTCTAGCTTCTAGCTTTTGTATGTATTTCAAAATTACATAAATCTCATTGATCAGACCAAATGAGCCTCAAACATTGAAATACATAGTTCTTCACATGTTACACAACTGTAACAGTTAATAGCACATTATAACGTATCAAATTCAGCACAAGTATTAACTTTTTTTTCCTTCTGAGTGTCACAGTCACTGGAGCGGGTGAAGGAGGCTCACTGTGGTGCATAGCTGGTATAACACACTCTTGTTCAGATCCTGTCTCCTCCGCTTGATTCTCAATGTCCTGAGTCTTTAACAGACTCCTCCTGTTTCTCCTTAACTCTTGTCCATTCTCTGTCCTAACAACAAATGACCTGGGCCCTACTTCACTGAGGACTGTTGCTTTTCTGTCGCAACAGCTCAGGGACTTCAATCCTCACAACATCCTTTTCCTGCAAAGGTTCCAGATTCCTTGCCGTTTTGTCTGTGGATACAAGGGGCTAGAGGCGGTTTAAATCCATATTGCTTTGCAAACTCATGAAATTCACTACAGTCAAATTGTGGACTGTTGTCACTGACTACACATTGTGGAATTCCATGTCTGGAGAAAAACCCTTTCACATGTGATGACAGACTGTGATGTACTGATGTACTCGAAAGCTGTGCAACTTCAGGATAGTAATAATAATAGTCAATCACCAGAGGATAGTCCTTGCCATACAGATGAAATAAATCAGTGCCTACTTTTTGCCATGGCACAGTGGGGAGGTCTGCTATAAGCATCAGCTCCTTTGTTTGTTTGTAGTGATGTTAGAGACATATTTCACATTTCTTTATTATCTCCTCTATGTTTTTGTTGATGCCCGGCCAATAAACTGCTTCTCTCTCCCTTTACATTTCTCCACGCCAAGATGTCCTTCAAGGATGCACTGAAGCATGTCTTGGCGCATGAATTGTGGGATGACAATCCTGTCTTATCTCAGCAGCAAACCATTAGCCATACACAAATCTGTGTGACTCCTTTTGACCATCAATTTTGGATATGGTGGGTCACTTTCTGCAGCAGTGGGTCTTTTGCCATCTCCTGCACAATTTGCTGCAACATGGCATCTGATGTTGGGAGAGAAGCAGTCACCATGTTTGCGTGTTTCCGCATCGTCAGTCACAGGGCTGACCAGCATGTAACTGCTTGGTGCTGGTGACAAAGTGTCTGCCAGTACAGTGCGTTTTCCTGGTGTGTAAAGGAGGTCAAAGTCATAACACTGCAACGCCATCATCATGCGCTAAATTCTGACATACATACATACATACATACATACATACATACATACATACATACTTTTTACTCTTTAAAAATTCATACATACATACATACATACATACATACATACTTTTTACTCTTTAAAAATTCATACATACATACATACATACATACATACTTTTTACTCTTTAAAAATTCATACATACATACATACATACATACATACATACAGACATACTTTTTACTCTTTAAAAATTCATACATACATACATACATACATACATACATACATACATACTTTTTACAATTTTAAAAATTCATACATACATACATACATACATACATACATACATACATACTTTTTACTCTTTAAAAATTCATACATACATACATACATACATACATACATACATACTTTTTACTCTTTAAAAATTCATACATATATACATACATACGTACATACATACATACTTTTTACTCTTTAAAAATTCATACATACATACATACATACATACATACATACATACTTTTTACTCTTTAAAAATTCATACATACATACATACGTACTTTTTACTCTTTAAAAATTCATACATACATACATACATACATACATACATACTTTTTACTCTTTAAAAATTAATACATACATACATACATACATACATACATACATACATACATACTTTTTACTCTTTAAAAATTCATACATACATACATACATACATACATACATACATACATACATACATACTTTTTACTCTTTAAAAATTCATACATACATACATACATACATACATACATACTTTTTACTCTTTAAAAATTCATACATACATACATACATACATACATACATACAAACATACATACATACATACTTTTTACTCTTTAAAAATTCATACATACATACATACATACATACATACATACATACTTTTTACTCTTTAAAAATTCATACATACATACATACATACATACATACATACATACTTTTTACTCTTTAAAAATTCATACATACATACATACATACATACATACATACATACTTTTTACTCTTTAAAAATTCATACATACATACATACATACATACATACATACTTTTTACTCTTTAAAAATTCATACATACATACATACATACATACATACATACATACTTTTTACTCTTTAAAAATTCATACATACATACATACATACATACATACATACATACTTTTTACTCTTTAAAAATTCATACATACATACATACATACATATATACATACATACTTTTTACTCTTTAAAAATTCATACATGCATACATACATACATACATACATACTTTTTACTCTTTAAAAATTCATACATACATACATACATACGTATATACATACATACTTTTTACTCTTTAAAAATTCATACATGCATACATACATACATACATACATACTTTTTACTCTTTAAAAATTCATACATACATACATACATACATACATACATACATACTTTTTACTCTTTAAAAATTCATACATACATACATACTTTTTACTCTTTAAAAATTCATACATACATACATACATACATACATACATACTTTTTACTCTTTAAAAATTCATACATACATACATACATACATACATACATACATACATACTTTTTACTCTTTAAAAATTCATACATACATACATACATACATACATACATACTTTTTACTCTTTAAAAATTCATACATACATACATACATACTTTTTACTCTTTAAAAATTCATACATACATACATACATACATACATACATACTTTTTACTCTTTAAAAATCATACATACATACATACATACATACATACTTTTTACTCTTTAAAAATTCATACATACATACATACATACATACATACATACATACATACTTTTTACTCTTTAAAAATTCATACATACATACATACATACATATATACATACATACTTTTTACTCTTTAAAAATTCATACATGCATACATACATACATACATACATACTTTTTACTCTTTAAAAATTCATACATACATACATACATACATATATACATACATACTTTTTACTCTTTAAAAATTCATACATGCATACATACATACATACATACATACTTTTTACTCTTTAAAAATTCATACATACATACATACATACATACATACATACATACTTTTTACTCTTTAAAAATTCATACATACATACATACATACTTTTTACTCTTTAAAAATTCATACATACATACATACATACTTTTTACTCTTTAAAAATTCATACATACATACATACATACATACATACATACTTTTTACTCTTTAAAAATTCATACATACATACATACATACATACATACATACATACATACATACTTTTTACTCTTTAAAAATTCATACATACATACATACATACATACATACATACTTTTTACTCTTTAAAAATTCATACATACATACATACATACATACATACGTACATACTTTTTACTCTTTAAAAATTCATACATACATACATACATACATACATACATACATACATACATACTTTTTACTCTTTAAAAATTCATACATACATACATACATACATACATATATACATACATACTTTTTACTCTTTAAAAATTCATACATGCATACATACATACATACATACATACTTTTTACTCTTTAAAAATTCATACATACATACATACATACTTTTTACTCTTTAAAAATTCATACATACATACATACTTTTTACTCTTTAAAAATTCATACATACATACATACATACATACTTTTTACTCTTTAAAAATTCATACATACATACATACATACATACTTTTTACTCTTTAAAAATACATACATACATACATACATACATACATACTTTTTACTCTTTAAAAATTCATACATACATACATACATACATACATACATACTTTTTACTCTTTAAAAATTCATACATACATACATACATACTTTTTACTCTTTAAAAATTCATACATACATACATACATACATACATACATACTTTTTACTCTTTAAAAATTCATACATACATACATACATACATACTTTTTACTCTTTAAAAATACATACATACATACATACATACATACATACATACTTTTTACTCTTTAAAAATTCATACATACATACATACATACATACATACATACATACATACTTTTTACTCTTTAAAAATTCATACATACATACATACATACTTTTTACTCTTTAAAAATTCATACATGCATACATACATACATACATACATACTTTTTACTCTTTAAAAATTCATACATACATACATACATACATACATACTTTTTACTCTTTAAAAATTCATACATACATACATACATACTTTTTACTCTTTAAAAATTCATACATACATACATACATACTTTTTACTCTTTAAAAATTCATACATACATACATACATACATACATACTTTTTACTCTTTAAAAATTCATACATACATACATACATACATACATACATACATACATACATACTTTTTACTCTTTAAAAATTCATACATACATACATACATACATACATACATACTTTTTACTCTTTAAAAATTCATACATACATACATACATACATACATACGTACATACTTTTTACTCTTTAAAAATTCATACATACATACATACATACATACATACATACATACATACTTTTTACTCTTTAAAAATTCATACATACATACATACATACATATATACATACATACTTTTTACTCTTTAAAAATTCATACATGCATACATACATACATACATACATACTTTTTACTCTTTAAAAATTCATACATACATACATACATACTTTTTACTCTTTAAAAATTCATACATACATACATACTTTTTACTCTTTAAAAATTCATACATACATACATACATACATACTTTTTACTCTTTAAAAATTCATACATACATACATACATACATACTTTTTACTCTTTAAAAATACATACATACATACATACATACATACATACTTTTTACTCTTTAAAAATTCATACATACATACATACATACATACATACATACTTTTTACTCTTTAAAAATTCATACATACATACATACATACTTTTTACTCTTTAAAAATTCATACATACATACATACATACATACTTTTTACTCTTTAAAAATTCATACATACATACATACATACATACTTTTTACTCTTTAAAAATACATACATACATACATACATACATACATACATACTTTTTACTCTTTAAAAATTCATACATACATACATACATACATACATACATACATACTTTTTACTCTTTAAAAATTCATACATACATACATACATACTTTTTACTCTTTAAAAATTCATACATACATACATACATACATACATACTTTTTACTCTTTAAAAATTCATACATACATACATACATACATACTTTTTACTCTTTAAAAATTCATACATACATACATACATACATACTTTTTACTCTTTAAAAATGCATACATACATACATACATACATATATACATACATACTTTTTACTCTTTAAAAATTCATACATACATACATACATACTTTTTACTCTTTAAAAATTCATACATACATACATACATACACACATACATACTTTTTACTCTTTAAAAATTCATACATACATACATACATACATACATACATACATACATACATACTTTTTACTCTTTAAAAATTCATACATACATACATACATACATACATACATACTTTTTACTCTTTAAAAATTCATACATACATACATACATACATACATACATACTTTTTACTCTTTAAAAATTCATACATACATACATTTTATGCTTTAAAAATACATACATACATACATACATACATACGCTGCAGATTAATTTAATTAGTTGACAACTTATCTATTAATGGTGACAGATCTAGATATAAATCAAGTTCAGAGCAACATGATTTACTGCAGAGCCTCAGCTCAAAAAAAAGAAAAGGAAAATCCTTTTTAGTTTGTAACAAGATCAAATTTATTAAAACGAATTAAAGCAATATATAAAAAAGACATTTATAATCTATGCACAGCATATCTCATGAATTAAGGGATAATGTACAGTGAGCGGGTCATTATTTTTGAAATAAACCCAGTGGGATGATGCAGGACCCCACTGCAAAGTGGGGGGTCTTGAATCACCCTGAAGGGGTTTATTTCACATTATTACATGGCTTTGTTAAATACTCAATTCTGATTGGTCAATTATAGTATTGTAGGTCTGTTATTTCAGTATAGCGGACCGCTGAGATGAAGAAAAGACCATTGCTATGGACACAATTCTGATCATAGCCACTGGAGGAACAATAAAATAATTTTTAAATCATTTTAAAATTTATATTGCGTCAAGTTAATGATTGTTTTGGTACATAACCATGCAACAAGCATGATAATGTACAATGAGCGTTTTATTACTGTGAAATAAAGACATAAAAGCATTTTAAAATTAATATTTTGTGTCGCTTCAGTGTACCAAATATATATATTTTTCTAAGTAACCACGTAATAAGCATGAAAATGTACATTATCCCTTAAATAATGACCTGCCCACTGTGCATTACCCCACTTATTACATGGTTCTTTACCAAAAAAAAAAAATTGACACAAAATATTATATTTGATGGATTCTGTTGATTTAAAAATGATTGTATTGTTCCTCTAGAGTCAGTGATCAGAACTATGTCCATAGCAATGGCCTGTTCTTCATAGCACCTGTCTGTTATACATAGAAACGTAAAATACTGTGATTGACCAATTAATCGAGTATTTAATAAAGACATGTAATAACATAATATAAAATATTTCAAAATATAAAAAAAACAGACACGTTGGAATCTAAATCCTACTGATTCCAGAGACAGAAAACTGAACACGGGACAACATGAGCTTCATATGAAACTGCACCTTATGTCGTACTTGCAGCATGTCGCCAGGATCTCATTTAGAGTTTCACAACTTGATCATCACAGGGTTGCAAAACTACGACTTTTGACCTGAAAACATTTTCCTCAAATTGTACTTATCTGTGACACAGCTCTCACTTCTTGGCAAAACACAGATACAGAAGCAAACCCCTCCCCTTTAGCTGTCAGACCGGGCACTGCAGAGAAAGTTCATGTTTTGACTTTAAGCTCCTGTTCATAATGTGAGTAACAGCAAGGTAGTGCCTGAAAAATCTTTTCAGACATGCTCTTGTTGAAATATGTAAACCCTTGTTTAGTCATCATGTGTGCCTCACTGAGATATAATATACTATTTTTTTTAAAGCTAGACTGAAATGTGAAAAGGAGAATCAGAGGGCAAAAGAAACAAGCAAATATTAACACAACTGCATGTTCTGCTGCTTGAGTGTTATGCTACATTAGTTAAAGGACAGAGGCACAAAATGTAGCCGGTGTTCACGTTTCACTAGAACAAACTATGCATTAAAGCAGTATTTCAACATTTTTGGGGAAATAAACTTAGTGGCTTGTTGAGAGTTTAATGAGAAGACTGATACTGTTCTCATGTCCGTAGAGTAAATATGAAGCCAGCAGCTGGTTAGCTCAGCAAAAAGACTGTACTGTAGCCTGAGTCTGTTCAAAGGAAACAAAATTCATCTATCAGCCCCTCGGTTTCTTTAAATCTGGTTTATTCTCCTGGCCAAAAAAAATAGGAAACAAATGTTATATCTCTTTTGTTTACTATGTCTTATCTGGGAATAGCTGCTGTCTTAAAATGGAACTCCACATACAAAGTTGTGAATACCACAAGAGGAATTACTATTTAATGACCAGAATTAAATCCAACTTTCATTATTTGTGTCAGGCATAAGAAATAAGAAATAAGAGGAAGAAGATTTTTTAATTTCATAATTTGCATTTTGAGAGTAAAGTTGAAGTGTTGAGAATAAAGTTGAAATACCATTTCGACTTTATTCGTAAAATTGTATTTTGACTATATTCTTCCTCCTGTGGTTTATCTTTTTTTAAGCCTGGCACTACTACTGAAGGTAGAGTTTGTCTTTCTCAACATTTCAAATTTATTGTAACCATTTCTGCTTTATTCTCAAAAAGCAAAATGAAAAAATTCTTTCTCCTTCGTTTTTTACCTCTATGTTTATCCCTAATACTCTTTCGTAGTTTTACAGGCACTGGTAGGTGGATTTTATTACCTTTGCACAGAGCCAGGCTAACTGTTTGCCCTGTTTCCTGTCTTCATGCTAAGCTAAGCTAAACAGTTGTTAGCTGTATCAATATTTTAATCTATCTCATGGCAAGAAAGCAAACATGTTCCCATTATATCAAACTATTCCTTTGACAATATTTACACAACAGATACTCACACTGCAAGTGAGCAAAGGCAAAGACTCCACATGTAAACTTCACACACTGTTAAAGGCACTATTTGGTAAGCTAACTGAAATTGTCAAGTAAGTTCATCGCCTTCCTCCACTTCCTACCTGCCTTCACTTTGTCATTTTTGTTGGTAGAACGGACTATCAAACCCGCTGTCCTGCTGCCGCTGTCTCAGCTCAGAGAACAGAGGCCTGGGAGAAACGCCATGCTGCTTCTCAGCCTCAGAGCCGGGGGTGGGCTCTCTGTGTGAGCTCATCTTTGCCTGGCGTGAGGTCTGAGTGTGAGGTGTCTTCTTGGCAATTTCATTATAAACAGTCACATCAGAAACATCTGGAGTGAGGCCACCAAAGTCTCCCGAGTCACAGGCTGATGCAGCAGAGACAGAAAACGGCTTCACTGGTTCTACTTTCCTTCCTGAGTAGGAGAGTCTGGACACATGGAAGGCCGTGTCCGAGTCACTGCTGGTCATGCTCCAGTCGGTCCGTTTCTCATCTCTGACAGGAGCCTCCTGGATGGGGAAAGGTTTGTTCTGTCGCTCTGAGTCGGGGAGGTTCTCAACTCCCTGCAGGTACAGCTCCCTGTTTTTACACCTCACACTGACAAAATCCACTTGAGATGGAGAGGACATCTGTTGAGATGGTTTATAGGAGCGGAGGTTTGTGTGAGCAGCAGTTTGGGGTTTCAGCCCTGCATCTACGGAAGCCGTCTCCCTCCCAGAAGCAGAAATGTCCTGGTGACTCAAAGGTTTAGTCCTTGCTGCCGCGGTTTGTTTCAGCTCTGAATCAGCGGGATTCTGTTCCCTGTGGGATCTCTCCTCTGGCCTCATGTCAGGAAGCTCAGTGAGTGTTGACAGGTTGTTACTGAAACCTGCAGGTCTGCCTGGAGGGCAGTCAGCTGTGGACCCAGCCATCAAACAACCTGTCAATGCAAACCACACAACGTTGACATTTTGAAACAAATAAAAAATAAATTAAAAGATCGTTTACACTTTATATCACACTAATGAGACATAACAAAATATACTTTGTATCAAATTAGACAAAAACTAGAAATTATATGTTCTTTATTAGGCAGTATTAGACTCTTTATTAGAGGGGAATTAGAGACACATTAGTCTTGCATAACCAAATGTCTCTCCACAGCAGTCAGCGCTGGAGAAATGTCTGGCTTCACATATACACATGCTACTATAGGGGAAAATGCCCTGCCTTGTTTGCATTTTTTAAACTAATCATAAAAGTCTTGAGCGATGCTAAACCCAGGATGCAGTGACAGAGCTGCTGCAAAATAGTGTTGAAGGGGAAAACATGTTTTGGTGGAATATTTACATGTCAGGAGGCGTTAAAATGACTACATCACTGCAAAAGAAGAGGTGTTAGCTTGTTTATGTTCGTACCGTTAGCGTCCTAGGTACTAATTTGTAGTTTTCGGCATGTAGGTTGCAGCTTGGAGGTTGTTCTTGTTTCCCCAGTGTCATTGAAAATGTAGATAGCGTATGCCACGATGCTGCTTGAAACAAGCAACCAGTGGCAGACTTATACCTGCAGTTTGCATCTGGTGAGCCAGACTAGGGACACATTACAACAAAACTATACTATAAACTAAAGTGTATTATTTCCCACTCAACACACTTTAGTTAACAGTAGCCTTCTGCTGTAATGTGTCACTAATTACCATCTAATAAAGTCTAATAAGGGTCGAACAGTGTGAAATAATGTGCCTTATTTTACAGTACAGTTCTGCTGTAATGTGTTACTCTCTAATAAAGTCTTACAAGGGTCTGTCTAATAAAGAACATATAATTTCTAATTTTTGCTGAATTTGATACAAATTACAGCTTGTGACATCTTATTAGTGTACTGTTAGGTGTACAGTGTCCAATTAGTGTATAGCTGTGTTCGCTGTCTAATAAAGAACATATTGTTTCTAGCTTTTGTCTAATTTAATACAAGTACAGCTTGTTAAGTCCTATTAGTGTACTGTAATAAAAAAAGAGTGACCAAATAATCTACAATGAAGCATTTCTGCACAGTAGTACTCACTTTGTAAACTGAAGTTCTTTCCTGATTTACTTTTGATGGGCGTCTCCAGCACTTTAGCCATGGCCGCCAGCTTGCTTGCAGCATTCATTATTTTCTTTTCAGCCCTGCATAAGACAGGAAGATCGATACAATTAGCCCGAGGAGCCATGATGAGGCAAGCAAACAAGTTTAGGACAATTATGGCCTCTTGCCCTGTAGTTTTTCCCCCGTCCTCCAGTAACTCCTGCAGACAGGTCAGATAATAGCGCCGCATCTTTCTGGCAGTGTCCTGCCTCTCCCTCTGCACCTCCATGCGGATCATCTCTGCTGCTCGCTCCCGACTGTCCTGGAGGTAACGCAGCATGTCTCCTGCCATAAAAACAGAGTCGTGTTGTGTGTTTTTTCACTAGACATAAAATGACTTGGTGAGGGCAGAAAAGAACCTATTTAACTATGTATCCTACTTACCCACGCTAGAAGCACAAAAAGCAAAGAAAAATGAACATATATTCACTAAACTGGTCTTAAGAGAAGTGTTTATTTGTTTTCTTATATGCAGACTGATTCTACTGCCCTAGCAAGTTTATTTAGTTATTTTTGTTTACTTAGTTAATTTATCTGAAGTTAGAAATTTCTGAACCAAACCATGGATTTGGGGAATCCTAACGCACCTAAGAAACACAATCTACTTTCGTCTGCACTGACTCCTTCCTCAATCCTTCCTAATGATTAACATTAAATACAAAATATTAGAAATTCATATGAACCAACCTCTAATCTTTTCTACAGTCGTCAGGTATTGTTGCTTCATCTCCTCCAGTGCTTGCTGAAGACTTTTTTGGTGATCAGAACTCCTGTAAGAAAAAACAATTAATTTGTTGCCATACTTTAATTTAAATGAATTATTCCTGAACTACTGCTATCACTACAATTCACTGATTAATTTCTGACAAACTTGACATGTAACAATAAACAGAGTAATAAACAAAGTAACAATACAGCCAGGGTGACCAAAGGTCAATTTCAAATTACTGGACACTGAAAAAAAGATAAGAAATAATAAAAAATCAACACAAACCCTGAGGATTCTTTGGCTCTCTTCACTTCCTCCAGTTGCTGCAGATGCTCCTCCTTTGCCTTTTGTAAACTGCTTTCATGCTCATCTACAACCAACAGTGTTGCAGACCATCAATACAGATGAACACATATGGTCTATGTTCTATTTTAATGACCTTTAAAGACACATTTTAAGTGCGTTAAATACCTTTCAAATGCTGCATGGCAGTTTTGTGCTCTCGAACACTGTGCTGGAGTTGACGACAGGCTTTCTCCAAGTGTCTCTGGAGCTCCTGGTTCTTCTTCTGCAGCTTACTTATAGTCTCAGTGCACTCCTTCCTGCAACGGGCCTGCTCTCTCCTCTGGGACAAAGAGCCTGGAAACAGTGGAAAACACTGTCATGTATACTTGTTGATGGACACTACACTATAGCCTAAAATAATTAATGTTGCATGAATTTAAGGAGAAGGTTTTCATGAGCACATTACATACTCTGCATTTTGTCCATTTCTCTCTCATGCTGTTGCTGTGTTTCCTTTAACACACAGCTCAGACTCTCCTCACTGATCTGTCAGGATATAAATGAATCCATAAAGGCAAAAGCAACTCATAAACATTGCACCACATAAAAGACACAACATAAAAAACCTTGCACATTCAGACAAATCATAATTTAAAGCTACAACATTTAATCATGACAGAATTTGTGACAAAAGCAAAGGAGAGGCTGTCTACACACGTTTTTAGACAGTATTGCAGTATACAATAGTCAAATCAAGTCAAGAACTCACTTTCTTCCATTCTTTCTTGGCTTGAGATACTGCTTTGCTGACTATGTCTTTGCAGGATGTTTGGATGATGTGTGTTATTGTGGTCTCTGATGAGGCCCCGCTGGTCCTCCTGCTGTCTTCAGTGCCCTGCTGATTTGTTTGGGGATCCCTGAGAAGTTGTGCCTGGACCTCTGCCAGAGTAGTCTGAAGCTCTGCTCGTAATTCCTCTCTCATCTGCTGTCTCTGGGCCTGCTCCTTCTCTGCTTGTTGACGTCTCCACTCGTCCTGTCGGACCCCTACAGTCTGCTGTAGCTTGGCCTCCATCTGCAGAAGCAGCTCCTTCTTCTGGAGGTCTGCATCCTCTCTGGCCTGCTGCAAAACGTGCTCCAGCTTTTTGCGCTGCTCTTGCAGCTTGGTTTGGTACACCTGCTCACTGCGGGCCTGGACGACAGAGATCTCCTGCTGTTTGTCCCGGGTCCAGGCCGCTCGAGCCCCGGCCAGCTCAGCCTTCAGCAGGGCAGCTTGCTCTCTCCTCACCTGTTCCAGCCGAGTCTGGAGAACTGCCACCTCCTCTTGGAGCTCCTCCACCTGCTGGGTTCCAGAGCTCTGTTCCTCCAGCTGGTTCTTTTGCTTCTTATGCCACTGCTCCTCCGCCTCCCTCAGGGCCTGGGACACCTGACACATTCAGATTGAAATATTCATTTATAAGCCAGTTGATCTGCATTATTGTTGTTTTGCTGTGTCCGACTGATTTATGTCTTTTATATCCTGTGCTTACTTTTCATGTCTGTGCTTCTGCTTTGCATGTTAGGCAAGGCCACAACAAGGATTAATGTTAAAACCCAACTAAACCATGGTTTAACTTTAAATCATGTTGCATCAAATGTTTAAACTAGCTTTAAGTTAAGAGAGAAACCTCTCTGTGCTGTTGTCCATTTTCAAATCTTCTTTTTGCCATATTGCTCCATTAATTCATCCATAAGTATTTTTTTAAAGGATGAGATATTAAAGCCTGATGAAGTCATCAAGAGGAGCATCTCCATACTGACTAAACTCTATTCAATTCTGGTTTACATCAATAAACAGAGATTCATTTTAAATCTAGACATTTTAAACCTAAAAAAAAACCTAAACCAAAACTCTGATTAAAACTAATCTTAGATTATATTCATCTTTCCTGGTGCAACCCAGTCTTAAGGGCCATCTACACTATACACAACTATAACGATAAAAATATTGTTTATAAACTATAAAACTGTGGTCCGGACTCCACCATCAACTTGAGTTAGAATGATTTTATTATCGCTCTTGTTGTGAACGGCCCTTTAGTGTCTAACAATGCTGCACAATGTTGTCCTTGGTCTTTGTTTCTATTTAGAATAATATGCCTCATTTTATTTGTTTTGAATGTCTTGTACTACAAGTACAAATAAATAGTACCTGATAATACAATAAGGGTGTTCTGAATGATGTTTTTTAATTAACATGCTCTTCTTTTAATTGTTGTTGTGCATGCTTATTAATGATAAATGATGAATTACTTTGTAAATTCAATCTTCATTCTGTTTTATGATGATTTTGTAACAGCTGTTCAAGGACAACAGATCAAAAATAGCCTCTTAGTTAACTGTATTTACAGCACCGTTTGACCATGTCCATGTTACTGTAAATAAATCAACAAATAAAATAAAATACAGCTGTAACTGTCTTTAAATTAAAAAGAAAATCCCATCGTACCTGTTGTTCTATGTGTTTTTCTTGTAGTGTTTCCCATTTCTCCCTCTCGGTTTGTAGAGAGGCTTGGTATTGTGGCAATGAAGTCAAATCCTCAACCCAGCGATTGTAGGCCCTCGTTACTGCACCTTCAACCTGAAACACAAAAACACTTATGTCCACTGCTGAATTTGTCAACCCCTGATGAAGCCAAGATAGCTGAAAATATGTTTGGAATAGAGCATGTTTGAGAAGAGTTATCAGATAAATCATCATGTTGCTGGTAAATGTGTGAGAGAAAGAGAAAAAAAAAACACGACTGACCTGTTTGGCCATGTCTTCCAGGTGTCTCTCATGCAGCTCTTTCTGGGTTTGTCTCCTGGCTTCTTCCACAGCTTTGCGTTTGTCTTTGTCAGCGTCCAGTTGCAGCTGCCTTTTCTGGGCTCTGAGCCTGGAGTCCAGCTCCTCAACAGTAATTGTCACACTGCTGGCCTCAGTCTCATCTGCCTGACAGGTTGCCTCAGCAGTCTGGCTGTGTCTCTCTCTCTTAGCCTCCTCCAGCTTCTGAACCCAGGTCTTCTCCATCTGCACGGAAGCAGTACAAACTTACTACTTCAGCCAAAAATTTCCAGACTCTAAAGGCTTTATCTTTACATCTTAACACAACTCGGAAAGACAAAGTTTGTAGAATTCCTTTATACCCACAGCGGTCAAATGTATATTGTCACTTTGTATATTTTACTTGATGTCCATATTAACATGTATTGTATGTTTTGATCACAATTATTAATAATGTTTGCTAATATTTTGCGTTCAGGATCAACAGGTACTTATCTATGACAAATATGAGTAATGACAAATTTGCAGGATTCAACAGGATTGTTCCCATTTCAAATATTGAAACATTTTTGGTTTACATGACTGATTGCATAGATGAAGCAGCAGATTATATTTATAAGGAGTAGGAGAAAGAGCATATTCAACTAAAGCATATGTCAAACCTTGAAAACCACTAAAATTAAGCATTTTCCAAACTTCAAAGACTGTATGAACTCTGCCATTAGAGACTTGAGGGAGTTGGACAGCGATTACAGGAAATCACACCTTTTGCAGTTCCTCGTTCCAAGCAGCCTTGGCCGAGGCTACTTGAGAGTTCACCTGCAGCTGGATCTCTGCCTCCTTTTCTTTGGACCAGAGAGTTTTGAGCTGGTTTATCGAGGCCTGATGCTGAGACTCAAGCTCAGCTCTAAGCTTTTCCACAGCTGAATTACTCTCCTCTCTCATGTGTTGCTGGGAATGAGAACCAAATCAGAAATTATTCTCAGTCCACATATAATCTAATACCCCTTTTTACACAAAGATCTCACAACACTGCAACAAAGGCTCCCCACCGCTGTTGTTTTTTTACACTGAACCAAGCAGCACCGGTGTAAAGCTGCCAGTCAACAAGTGATTCTACTAGTCTACTTTTTTCTAGTCACACATACAACTTACAAACTCATGACTTTATAACACAGCTTTTTATGTGTTATTGGATAAAAAGACCATCGCTTCTTCTGCAACAGTTCTTCTTTGACAAAAACATCAATTTCACCTTTCAGAAGACAGGAGTTGCTGTTTGTGTTATGATTTCTGTGTTTTAGCACGTTAATTCGGATCTAAACTACTGTTACTTGCTTTGGATCGAGGCAAGGGAAGACCAGCAACTCCCGTGTACCGTGGGGTAAAATTACTGTTTTGTGAAAAGAGTCTGGAGCGAGATAACAGCTTCAGTTTCCTGTTGTAGAGTTGGCTCAGAGTCAAAAAAGCAGACTAATCGGGCACCCAATTCGACTCCAAAATCAGGAAAGTGTACAAAAATTTAAATGAAAATATCTCAAATTTGGATTAAAACAATTTTTCTATAGTTTTAGATGTTTATTATTATTTACATACAACCCTAAATTACATAGTTTGAAGGCCATTGTTGATTTGGATTTCCAGGGGCTCCAAATTATGTTCATGTTTTATGTTTGATGAGTGTAAGAACCCTTTCCAACAGCTTTTGATATTGTAAACACATTCTACGGTCTTATATACCTCATTTTCTCTGATTAAAGCCTCCTCCTTCTCCCTGCTGCGTATGCGTTCCTCAAGCATGTCCTTCTCCTTGCAGACAGATATGTAACACTCTTGCACGGCCAACATCTTATCATTGGCCTCAGACAGCTGGGTCCTGTAAATAGGTAATAGGTCCTGTAATTGAGCTGCAAAGGTTTCCAGATAACTGCAGTTTTCAGTGACGGGTGCAGAGGACTTACTGTAACTGTTGGACCTGCTGCTGGTGCTGTGCAGTCAGCTGTTCAACCTGAGCGTCACGTTCCAGCATGAGCTCTGTTCTGATCCGGTGCACCACGTCGTCCCTATACTGCTGATGAATCCGCTCAGACCTTCATATATATATGAATACGCAGTCTATGATAATTTAAGGTCAAGAAAACATGAAATATAATTTTAAGTCCCTCTTCAATGCCTTACCTCTGAGAAGCCTCCTGCTTCTCTTGGTCCAGTTCCTGGATCATTTCCCTCATCTTTGTGCAAAGCTCTGTGTTGGCAGACCTCACTTTCTCCTCACTCTGTTTCAACTCTTTGTTCTTTTTTTCTAACACCTAGAGTTTGGAGAGAACACCAATCAATCTTTTCTAAAAACAAAGAACTTAATTAATTTGATAATAAACTTCCAACCAACCTCCACTTGTTCCTTCAAGTGTTGGTTGTCCTCCTGTAGTCGTATGAACTCTTTCTGAGACTCTCCAGTCATGTCTAGATGTTTCATCTGGCTCGTCTCTCTTACCTGTGAACAAAGATGCATTGTTTTTTGACTGTTTGCATTAGAGCCATTTAATCGCTTACTTTTTACTTATATCAGTCAAGTGTTAAAGGCTTTTCTCAGCAGTGCAACATTAAAGGTCATGTCAGATCATATAGAGAGGAGTCCTCACCAAAGAGCTGAGCTTGGCTTCATCTAACTGGGTCTGCAGCTCGTTCACTTGACCCTGACAGAGCTGGAGCTCCTCCTGCAGCTGGCTGATCTTCTGTCGCTTTCCCTTCAGGCTACCCAGGCAACGCTGCATCTCCACTCGCAGCAGCTGCAAAGCTTCATCTTTGGGCAGCTTGGAGTCTGACAGGTGAGCCATGGCAGTACTGACCAAACAGTGGGGAAAGTTTTTGCTGATTTGTGATCAAAGCAGTGATACAGTAGAACTCTTTATAGTATATACAAGCACTTGTAGCACAAAGACAAAAGGGCACAGAGCAGAGAGTCACTGCAATGATAACAAAGACTCTGCTCTATAATCAGGGTGTACCTGTGGAGCACGCCATTTTTCCTGTTGGCTTTCTTCAATCCTAAATCCACGCAGGATTCAGACAGCTGGTTCTCCCAGTCACTGCTCACGTCTAATGCAATAACACCATGTTTCACGGCAGATTCATACAGAGTGATCTGCTCCTTCAAATCAGCCAGATCCTCCTTTAGGATAAAAATATGAAAAGTTTAAAATCAACTAGGTCTGAGTACATTCTATGTTTTGAGAGTTGTT
Source organism: Lutjanus erythropterus (assembly GCF_056507025.1). NCBI lineage: Eukaryota > Metazoa > Chordata > Actinopteri > Lutjaniformes > Lutjanidae > Lutjanus > Lutjanus erythropterus. The sequence goes on from NC_139329.1 coordinate 33,823,028, forward strand.
CCATTCATAGAGCAAACCTGTAAGACTTTGTTCACGTTTTCACTCAGTGCTTTCGCTGATTGCGCCTGTTGTAGTTTGATTTGCACCTGAGTAATCTCCTGCACTGAACCTGAAGAAAACAGAAAAACAAGAGACAGAAAAAGATTTGGAATTAAGCAAATTAAACACAAGAACATAGAGGTTGCTCATTAATGTTCTGCAATTCCCTCTCAGTACAAAGAAGTTCATACTCTTATTCTTACAAGGTGATACCTTTCTTGTGTGAGGGTGTTCAACGGGCAGTAAATGTGGTGTCAACTCTAGTGAACTTCTATGTTTAAGCTGCTTTGCTTAACTACAGAAATTTTCCACTACATTGTTTTTTGTTTTTTTTAGCAAAATCATAGACAAAAATATGGCTGCAGTCTACATTCACCCCTTCACTCACTTGTCTGCAGCAGTTTGGCACATTGTTGTTGACTTTCCTCCAGACGCTGAGTGAGGGCGTTGATAACTCTGGCTCTCTCCAGCTGTTCTTCTTCTCTCTGGCGCTCCAGCTGCTTCACCTGCTCTCGTAACTTCTGACCAGCTTCAATCTGGAAGCAACAAAACAATAACACAGGAGTTTACTATGTCTCAATCTGGACATTTGTCTGAATTAATAATTATGTATTGTGGAAAGCTTGTTGATACATTTAATAAACATCCCATTGCTGCATCCTGTCATGGTAACACTACAGACCTGTTCATTCAGAGCCTGAGAGGTAGCCTCTAGCTTCTGCTGCAATGTCAACAGCGCAGCGTCATGCTGCTCCTTCATGACAGCAACGTCTCTGTCATGCTGCTCCCGTGCTCTTGACAGGGTGTCAGAGCGACAAAGCTCCAACATCTGCTGCTTCATGCTGTCCACTGCAGCCTCAGCCACTCTCTGCTTCTTCATGTTCTGCAAACAAAATAAAACTAGTGTTGGAGCTACAGTAGTATTTTTTGTTTGTTGTGTTTCACATTTAAAACATACACAGGTATACTGTATGTATACAGATGCAGTTTTGGTGTTTGACCACTGGGTGGAGCATTAGGACAAAAAAGGCTGGTGATTTAGGTAAGCTCCAGGTGATGGGCAGAAGGTGTGTTAAGGGGGAAGCGAACAGTTTTTTGACCGTGTCAGTGTGGAAGCGTTCGAGGCTTTCACCTGGTGTATTGCAGACAGACTGTACTTTGATTTAAACAGTTTTGTGTGCGTCAGTGCAGAACTTACCTCCTGTTCTCTCTCTGTTAACACCTTTACTTGATGCTCCATAGCCTTCAGTTTGTTTTGCATTTGAACTTCTCTCTCTTTGGCTTCTTCAACCAGTCGACTTGATTCCTTTAGACTTACTGCGAGGCCGTCCTTTTCATCTATTGATGATAAACAAAACGATACTGTGTTCACATGAGCAGAGCATCCAGCAATAGAACAGGGACACACAAGCCCAGCATATAGTGTAAGCCCTCTTAACAGCCACAAGGGGGCATATATTGTACACAAGAGAAGACCCAGCCCATTTTATTTATTTCTAGCAGTCTCAATCAATGCTATACATTGCTAAAAAAAAAAAACAGTCCTCAAGCTTTAGATGGTGTATCAGCAAAAACTAAACATATCTAGAACTTCAAAGTTTCAAACACAAGAATTCTTCAAACTGAGTGAAGTGTAAATTCCAAGCAAGTATTTTTTTTAAAAATGTCAAAACAAAGCAATGTAAAAGGCAGAGCAATGAAGTGCAACAAACTACAATTTCCCTCATTTTGAAAACAAAAACCATGTGAAACATACCTTTGGCAATTGCAAACTGATGCTCAGTGCATCTCATATTACGCCTTGAATCCTCCAGTTTTCGCTCCAAGTCTTCAATTTGCCTCTGCTGAGCCTTGTTTAAAATCTGCAGTTGGGCAATCTGCTCCCTATCAGCAGTCTCTGAAACACAGTACAACATTTATATTCAACACATCAATCACGTCATCCTAATTTAAACAGTGTGAAGACATTTTAATTTTCAGCAATGTCATTTGAGAGGGTGAACGTGATACAATAACACTTTAGGCTTCTACTTTCATAATGGTAAATGGATGCAGTCAACCGAGGACTCTCTGTTTTTACATTTTGACGGATGGTAAAATCCAAAAAGGTCAAATACTAAGGTCATTAAAGCTACCTACCAATGGCAGTTAAAATTACACTTTTCCTGCAGTCTGGATGGATACATCTCTTCATGACAAAAAAATTATAGCAGGCATAATGTAAGACAGCCTTATTTCTACACAACAATTTCTTTTTTAAAAATAGTTCACTTAAAAAAAAAAATTCTGAACCCAGTGCCTCAGTAATCGTGCAAGAGGTGAGTTTCTTCTGTCTGAAGGCTGATGCATCTCAATCATAAACTGAAACTTTGCTGATCTGAAATAACAGTGTTAAACTAAGCTTCATGATATCTATAGTTATTTTTATCCACTTTTCTCTGTCAGTCTCAATTAAAACAAGTTACAAATTTTTGTAATACTGTCCACAGAGGAACTACAGTGGAGCAGCTGAGAATTAAGTGTATTGCTGAATGAGATTACCATCTGACAGCTGTTGTTAACAACAAAACACTTCATATTCAGATTATACACTTGGATTAATTACAGTACAGTAATATTACAGTTCTGTGCCTTGTATGTAACTGTACTCCTGTGCTAATAACCCAGCGACTAAATCAATACTGTAGGACTCACGTTGTGTCGAGTCGAGGAATTCTCTTTGCAGATGGTCAAATTGACCTTCTTGATGAGCTGCCTGCGAGTTAAACATCTTTGGCTGATGGGCAGGATGGTGTGGATTGTAGTTGGCCTTGTACTGATCCACAACTCTGTCACCTATCCCAGACTCCTGAAAAAAAAAAAAAAAAAAAAAAAAAAAAAAAAAAATATATATATATATATATATATATATATATATATATATATATATATATATATATATATATATAAGCCAAATCAAATTGTGAATTTGAAAAATCTTGACATCCTTAATTAAGAGACAAGACAAACAGTCAGTACAATGAACCAGTGTTTATCCTCAAGGACAAACTAGATGAGACATAAAACTCTACTCACTTGAAAATGGTGTCTGGTGTTGTTGTGGTTCCCGTAGCTTTGCTTGTCTCTGCGTCCTTCATCTCCATTATACATTACAGCGTTATTTGTGCTTTGAGGGTATGGTTTCGACTCGTACTCATCTGTGGAGAAATCATTGGTCTCTGTAGATTTTTCTGTGCCTGTGCTGGTGTATGTATAACCTCCCTGGGCGAACTGATGATCCTGATTCCAGGTGTGAGGCAGAGGGTGACTTTGAGGGTGACTTCGATGGCCGTTGATCTGAACAGCTCCATCCTCATAAGTGTACTCATCATGTGAGTGCTGATCATAGTCAACTTCATAGTTCTTCAGAGAGACATTGACAATAATAAGCAATTAGTTTTTTTCTTTTTAGGAGCTCAGAAGACAAAAAGCATTGGTGAAAACAGACTAACAACCTGTTACCTGTTCATGAGAGGCTGGCCTTGGATGAACTGACCACTGCTGAGTCCACGTGGACTGTGGACTGAGGGGAGAAGGCAAAATAGCATCATTATATTACAAGTTCAGTCAAGTGTATGTCTGACTGTATTAAACCACATCCAGAGTTCTCCAAAACTGATACTACAGCAACATGCGTGTGTTACCTGCTGCCAGTGTTTTTATTGCTGCAGGTAGAGTACTCCAGCTCTGGGGAGGAGGAGTCCCGGCTGTCCTCCAGCATGTCATCAGGCAGGTCTGTGAGCAGTTTCTGCAGCTGTGGGAAAAAAAAGCACGTGGAAGTGAGTCACAGAGGTTGCTCCGCAACCAAGTTGTAATGTAACACAGACAGGACAAAAACAGTGCTGAGAACCAATCACTGACTGCCTGATAGAAGAATGTGTCAGGTGGTATATTTGTTAAGTTTTGAAAATAGGTTATACCAAAGTTCTATTGTCTTGAGAGGAATAAGATTTGGTGTAGCTGATAAAAATATTTTGAACAGGTTTAAGTGTTCATGATCATTGTGTTCTGTGTCATTTTAAAGTATGTAGTAATGTATCGTCAAACGTCGTAGCCAAAAATCATTGTGCTAGTTATCAAGAATGCCATAAAATCTCTGTTTTAAGCTTGTTAAATGTGCAGATTTGGTTTTTCGATTAATGAGTAATGAAGGAAATTGTTAGTTACAGCCCTATTTGAAATAAAGCTAATTACTCTTTGGGTCAAGACAATCAAACAAACTGAAAATCAAAACATTGACAAGCAACATCTTTTTCTGTCAAACATTATCACTCTTAATGAGACAAAAACAACAATGCGAATCCTCCTCTGTGTCAGTAACAGATTGACCAGACTTGCTTTACAAACTGTCATTTGTGATGGAACAAGCACAGCCAGCTGGACTTACTTCCAACAAGGACCGTTGAATATTCCTCAAATCCTCCACTGTGTCCACAACTGAAGGACCCATATTATCCCACTTACACATTTAACAAAGATTGAAGAGGCACTCCTGCTTCAGCTGTGAAGCCACATGACAACCTCCTAGCCTAATCTTTCTGCAGAAAAGACGTTCTGTGTGAAACATCCACAGCATGCCAGGCATGTTGTCGGCTCCCCGCGGTATTGCTGTGTTTTGCTCCCAAAGAACTCCATTGTTTAGACAAAACATATAGCAATGTTAACTGGAGCAGAAACATTCCAATTACTGGTGGCAAACATTTTTCCACTTGACCAATTTGTGTATAATCCATAGGCCATAACAATAAAAATCCATTCTCAGGATAAATATTCTTCCAAAGTCCAATTTTTCTGACTGTCTCAGCCCACTGGAAAAACATTCTGTTTCTTCATGTCGACTCTGTTCAGAACAAGTGGGGTCAAGCAAAGAAACAAGGTAACCTAGATAGAGAGAAAGTAGGGAAATCACAGGGCAGAGCCAGTTTCAGTGAGACACACCTGGAGGGAGGCCTTTTCCTTGAGCCAATAATAGCTCAGGCTAATGGTGCAACAGATTGTAGGCGTGAGTAATAACACAGCGTGGCTGGCTGGCTGTGAAAAAGGCAGTTCCAGTGAATTTCAAATAGCGCAAAACTCAAATGCTCCCCCAAGAAACAACAACACTAAGTCACAAAAACAAATATGGATCTCACAAATTTAACACTCAAAAAGGAGCATAAATATTTTTGTAAATATAATCAACATGACAATATGAGACAGGTCATGTCTAGGGCTGAATGATGTGGAAAAAAGTCTATATTTTTACAGATACTGCAATATGAGTCACAATTTTAGTGAGAATGGTCATTTTTGCATTTTATTTACACACACAAAAAAACATAATAAAACTGATGATGTGGTTTTTGCTGGCGTCTATATTAAACCAGCATGTTCCCACACGTTTGGAGAATATAATTTGTGGGCCTCTGTAGCACCACAAACCTTTATTTATAATAGTATGTTGTGAGAAATTTAATCTTTTTCCAAAAGAAATTGCAGTTCCTGCAATTTGGATATTACACTTGACCATTTTACAAATTCAATAATGTTTAAATCAATTGCTCAGCCCAAATTCAAACAGTATAGACAGAGTCCAAAATTAACTTTTGTCCACTGGTCAAATGGCTCGTGAATGTTCAAATTTTGCCAGCCACTCAATAAATTACTATTATTTTTTGGGTGGTGAATGAAGTAAACTTACCAGCCACTTGCACATCTTTCCAGCATGTAGTTGGCAGCTGGTGCTAATATTGACCCTGAGTAGGTAATTTTGTTTATTTTCAAGGAACAAGTATAGTCTAATGTTAACAGCTGCATAAGCAGTGCTCACTGCACTGCCCACATTTTAAGGCCGAAGCTCATTTCCAACACCAGCCCTTTGATGGACATTGATAGTCCAAGCAATTGTGAAAATTAAATGTTGTGGTGTAAAATCTTAAAATCAGTCCATAAAGTAGCAAAGAGCAAAAACAACAATGATCCATGACAACACACAAAGAGACAAATAATAAAAACATAATAAATAAATAAATAAATAAATAAGAGAGGTTATGAAATATGTAAGGTTAGGAAAAAACAAAAAAACCATCATTGCATACATAAAAGTTAAAGATGCTCACGAAATGGGAAGTAATGTCTGATTGGCCTGAAGGTTTGCAGACTGGTCCTAATAGTTCTACTGAATTTTCTTATGTGCATGTCCACCATACAACTTCAAATGCTTCCCTGAGCAACAACACCAACTCAGAAAAACATGACAACATGAGGTGTAAGTAAGAGAAGTAATGCCTAGAGCCCTACACATACCACAGATCAGATGTTTTATTATTCAAGCATGCCCTGGATATCTTCTGTCAGCTGATATGTTGATAACGAATGTTTGAAAATATGTATAATCCAGAAGCCAATGGACTTCAAGCAATGACACCACCCAAACAAAATCACACTAGCAAGCGACAGAAGAAAGTCAAACAACAAATGTGAGACAGATCCCTACATTTTTACAACGATATAGTGATGTGTACCTCTTGCTCTCTTGCATAGTCCTCCTGATCGTATTCTTCTTCATCATGCTGGGTTTGAAGAGCAGCACTGTCAAAATCAATAGACATGATGCAGAGCCTGCTGGTGTAGGGTGCTCTGCAGAGAAGAGCAAAAACAAATTTAAGATTTTTTTAAAAAACTTTGTTTTTATTGACCACGACAAGAAACAGACTGTTAAAACGTAAGACATGTAAATTACTTACAAATGATGAACCATATGAGACAGGAAATCGTGACAGTTGTTGGTTATCGTTATATCATGATATGGCATAAGTGTTTTAAAGGCTGCATTACAGTAAAATGATATATTTACTTAACTTACCAGAGTACTGTAGTTATTCTGTTATTTTATTCTGTCTTCTTAGTCATTATAACCAGAATACTTATGATTATTGATCAAAAATCTAAAAGGGGTCTATATTTTGCAGAAACACAAACAATCATCCCTTCAAAATTGTCACAAAATCAATAGTGCAGTATCTGGTCCAAAATATTGTGATATTTTATTCTGTCTATATCGCCCAGCAATAATACAATAAACTAGTATTATCACTTTAGCTACTTCAACCTCTTGGAGTACACGACAAGTTAACAGTCACAACGTACATGAGTAATAATTATTGAGAGGGAGCAAGATGAAACTTCACTATCTTCATACGTTTTTCAGCTATATCGCCCAGGCCTAATATACTGTATGAATGCATGTATGTATGTTGTGTGTGTGTGTGTGTGTGTGTGTGTGTGTGTGTGTACCATAGTATATACATAAGAAAATAAACATAAATAATATAACAAAAAACTAAATAATATAAAATATAGAATAAAATATACATATAATAATGAAAACAAAATGGGTACTGTAGATATATTTAAATCAGGGATAAACATTCCATCCAGAGGCGTATTACTAATTTTATTAGCAAACAAAGTAAATGATTTTAATAGATAATTTACTACCATAAAAAAGTGAAACTTAAGAAAACAAATCACAAAGGAAACAGTATTTCTTACGTTTGATGTTGGTGTCAAACTTCATTAACTACAAGATATCTAAAAGTTCACAACTGCAATGAAAGCAATCACAACAGAAACATAACGTTAGCTTACCTGTTGGAATAAATGGGACAGACGTTTCTTCTGGTGTTGACTATTCCTTTATTTAAGCGACGTTATTAACCGCTATCCACATTACTGCTACACAGCAGTGAAGCTAGCTAACTAGCTTAGAGGTACTCGATCATGTTAGCTTGCCTTAGCTGAAACGAGCCCGACTGAACTTTCTAGAAATGACATGACCATGCTTTGAAAAGCCTACAACTAATACGTTTGATCAAGTGTGTCAGTTCATCAGCCAATTAAAAGTTTAATGCCACATTGCGTGTAATTTAGCCAAGCAGTAAACTTACAGCTAACTACGGCTAGCCCGTTGGGCGTCCTCTTTAAGAGCCGCAGACTCGCCCACTTTGAAAACTCGCGCCGTTTAGCAGCGCCAAACCACTGCGGGCAAAACACATAACCACTGACTATACATGAGACTTTTATCACAATATCTCACTGACAGACACATAAACTAGTTTAACATCGACCCTCTGTAACAAAACATTCATAACTGAGGCTATTTCATAACCATTATTGTTCTTACTACCAACCCCGGAACTGAGAAGCTAAACGTGTCTCTATGGTAACAGCCTCTCTAGAATTATGGGAAATGTGGTTGTCGTGTTTCCTCAGGAGCCGCAGTTTATTTAAAAATTTCACAATTTTCATTCTCCAGATATGTAAATGTCGATAACTCTTGTAATTTTGTAGACATGGTTATGAAACATATATCCATTTATTCTTTCAGCGTGAAATAACTTTTTAAAATATTCTTGGTCCGATTTTAATTCTCACGTTTTTAATTAGACTAGTCTGACTCACTGTTGTGAGTAAAGATAAAACATGTAAATATAAAATTTGTTATTATAACAATATGACAAACAAGTCTTTAAACTTCGTTGTCTTTTTTATTTTATTTGGAAAATTCCTTATTAATAAATGATAGTTTTTAGGTTCACAACCCTCTGTCCCTACTTTTCAATTATTTTAATTCCCCTGTTAATTCTCTTGATATGTCAGACAATTTTAAAAAGCAACACGTTTTTACAGTATTATAAAAAAAAAAATATTTGATGACACCCACTGAAGTTAAATGATCTGATCTTTGGTAACTTCACCCATTATTTATTTAAAGTTTTATATTTAGTTGTGTATCAATTTAATACAATTTATTTACTTAGAATATTTATTTATCTCTCAATAAATTCATTTATTTTGTTTGATCAGCAAGCATGCTCTTAATTGGTTATCAATACTCAAGAAATACATTAATAAAATTAATGTAAAGACTCAAGATTACATAATTTATTACCATCTCAGTGAGAAACTGATTGGAACTTGCTCAAAACTACCATTCTATCAGAGTAAATAAACTCGAATCAGATATATTCAGAGTAAATAGATCAATGTTTAGTCAATAAAACACCACTAGGTGGCACAGTTGAGTAGATTTCCTGAACAGACTGAAAGGTGAGGCGTTAAAGGCCCCCCTGCCTCAGGATATATGCTGTTACACAATTAAGAATTCTGAGATTCTTCATATATAGACATTTAGCAAAACCAATAACCATCAACACCACTCCATTACCTTAACAGTAGTAGTAGCAGTTGGGTAGTGACTTGTAGGAATTATTCAGTTAATGTGTGGTTTATCTACCACTCATGTGAGGGTTCTGTATCAAAGCAGTGGGGTTTCCAGTAGTAATCAAGTACAGGGTTTAGCTACTTGGTGTCAGTACTGAATAAGCTGTTAAATCACTACTGCTTTACTACACAGGCTTTTAAAAAGTAACTATACTAATACTTGCTGGTACGTGTTATTGAGTCAGTAATGATGACGAAAGTAAAGCTCAGTGGAGAGGAACAAAGTGAGCTTGAGTTATTTTGGGCTCTCAAAGCCAGCAATACTAATAAAGTTGAGTTGATCCCGTGCTCAGACTGAAGAAACACACTTAGTACATCTTCTTATGTATTGTTTAGAGACTCTGGAGAGTGTCCTCCTTCTTTAAACATTCAAAGTCACATCCAAACAGCTTACATGTATCTACATACACACACAGAGATGACTGTGATCCAGTGCCTGGTTGTGTCGGGCTCTGCCAGCATTCCTGTGCATAACCATGATATCTTGCTACCTCCCACCTGTGCAGCTGGCCTGCTTGACTGTGGTTCAAGGTAAGTTAATAGTTTTAATGAGCAGATACATGACTGAACAGTTGGAAGATGGGTGGGCAAGTGCAGCACCAGCAGCAGATGATAACAAGTTCCATCAATTTTTCTGCAGTGTTGTGTTTGGTACTTTCAAGAGTGGTTGTAATGAAGGGCTTGATGGCAATATTTATCACCTAGGTACTTACTGGTACTTTCCCAGCATTCAGGCTAGCATTCCATAATCAGGCTCGCTATCAGGCCCCCGTTCAGGCTAGCTACCAGGTCAGTTATCTTATCTATTGAAATAATAAATCTTTTTGTCTTTTAATTAATTTTTAAAAAATATAAGAATAAATCATGCGAATCTAAGGGAAGCAGCAATTTGTCAGAATATGAATGACATTAAGGCCCGATAAGACAATATTTGATATACGATTATGTTTGAACGTAAGCCAAAAATGGTATATAAGAGAGTGTTTTGAGCCCCTTTCTTCAGTCTTACCCCAGGTATGGCTCAGGCTTGTTGATTTTTCTATATCAGAGAGATCAATAAACTTTGTATGGCAGAACTTGTTGCTCCTTCAGTGATTCTTCCAGAGTCTTCCTGATTCTTCTTTTAATGATGGCCTGAACTTTGAAAATACAACTGTAGTTTTTTGACAAGGTTGATAAGGTGTTGTGACATTAAGCCCAGACCTCACTGGCCTATCTTCTGAGACCTTTTTGTCACGACAGGAGGTATTGTGAATGCCAGCCCAATCCTGAAGGTTACTTCTCGGGTGAAGGTATTTAACTATCCCCTGACATTCCCTGGAATCCGGCTCGTTACTTTGCATGGACCTGATGGATGTGTGATCTATAAGTATACACAAATTCTATTGGACATAAATGAAAAACAAGAAGCTATGCATCCCTATTTGCTCTAAAGCACTGTATCTGTCGAACTTGCTCACGTATTGTGTCCTGCTACAAAGTGTGAAGACAGTTTGTCTGCTAGATAAGCTATGACCTTGGGGCCTCAGGAGAAAGGATCTGCGGGATGCACTACTCTTCTACTTGTGCAGCTGTGGACTGTGGTTGTGTCGAGTGATTAGTGTGCCTGTTCAGGTCAGGTGACCTGTGAGTGCACCCTTCACAACTGCGTTGTCACCCATGTAAAGAGAGACTTGGGGAACATGCTAAGAGCAAGTGAGGCAAGTGAGGGAAGTGAGGCTAATTCCACAACAAATTTAATAAAAACTGTTAAAAAAATACAGCTTGTGTAAACTCAATCTTGTTTAATAAAAATAATTTACATGCACTAGAACATGGCGTGATACTGATTAGGTAAATAATAGTAAATGTGCCCTTCTTCAATAGTAATTCAAAAGGGTTTGTGTAGAAATGACAATAAATCCAACAGTGATCAGTAGTGACAGAACACTACAAATACATAAGGAAGTAGTAATTCAGTGGGGATTGTGAAGGCATACTGCAGTAAATGTGTAGGCATTGTGGAGTAATTCAATAATAAATGTGAAGGAATGAGTATTTCTTTTTTTATGTAGTAAAAGCTAGTAGTGCGCCAGAAGTAAATAAGTAATCATGTAGTGATTTTAATACAATAAAATAATCATCATTATATCATCAGTAGACATATGCCCCAAAACTCTACTGATTACTACTGAAATTATTACACAAATCACTACTAGTTTGCTACACATCACAACAGCAATCAAGTTGTGCAACCAGTAGGTTTTATGTAGATATTGTATAGTAGTGATGAGTAGTGATCCAATCATTTTTTCATGAGGGCTGTGGGCTCTTTTCCAGTGGCCTGACAAGGAACTGCTACTGAAGTGTTATTTCATTCAGTTAGTGAACACAGAAGTCTCCACAGACGTTTCAACTCCATTGTTTTGGTTAAAACTTTTCCAACAGCTGCAGCGATTATGTGGCTCCTTATTTTGCTCAGTTTTTTTGTATTTGGACTATGAACCACTAGAAGGGAATCGTCTCCCACATATCATCAAATATGAGGGATACAGCCTGGATGTGATCTCAACTTTAGTGCCAAATGAGTCGCATTAAGACACATTTCCCCCTTGAAATGGTACAGTCTCTCAATCACCGTGGACTCTTCTCTTGTGGTTTAACAAGGAACTAGTACTGGTGAAAGCTCTTCCACATTCTTTGCAAGTACATGGCCTTTCACCCGCGTGGATTCTTATGTGGATCAACAGGGCATCACGACGGAGGAAATCTTTTCCACAAGTTTTGCAAATAAACAGCCTCTCGCCTGTGTGGATTTTCATGTGCTTTTTCAAGTCAGATCTTCTTGCGAAATACTTCCCACACGTGTCGCATATAAATGGTCTCTCGCCTGTGTGGATTCTCATGTGTTGAATCAGTTCAGAGTTAGTAACAAAACCTTCTTCACACACTGTGCAAATAAACGGTCTCTCACCTGTGTGGAATCTTCTCTTGTGATTCAAGAAGGCAGCACGAAACCTGAATTCTGTTCCACATATTTTACAATTAAATGGCTTCTCACCTGTATGGACTCTCATGTGGCCTCTCAAGGTAGACAGAAGTCTGAAATTTTTCCCACATGTTTGGCATGAATATGGCTTCTCACCTGTATGGACTCTCATGTGGCCTCTCAAGGTAGACAGAATTCTGAAACTTTTCCCACATGCTTGGCATGAATATGGCTTCTCACCTGTGTGGACTCTCATATGCATGTTGAATGCTGATTGACTGACGAAAGTTTTTCCACAGGTATCACATTTGAAGGACTTTTTACCTGTACAACTTTTGCGCTCTACCTTTGATCTGTCTTTGTTAATGTTACGTTTGCTTTTGCGTTGTTGATTGTTTTGTTTTGACTCTGCATGTCTAGTTGATCCTGAGTCTTCATGCTTGTCTCTTGTCTGATCTTTGCTCTCAGCTACATCACACTTGTTGGTGAGCGGCTGCAGGTCACTCTTTGTTTCCGGTACCACAGAGCTTTTAACTGTTTTGCTGACATCAGAATCTTTCTCTGCTGCACTTAGAGTTACATCAGGATTGAAATACAAAGTTTGATCTTCACTATCATCACTTTGTTCATAAGGAGGAATCAACATTGAGATTTCAGTCTCCTGCTTCAGTTCAAGCTGCTCTCCCTCCTGACTGGTGCTGAGTTCATCCTCCTCTTCCTCTTTAATCTGTGGACACTCTGGGTCCTCTTGGTCCAGACTGGAGTTCCTCTCCTGGCTGCAGAGCTGCTGGTCAGCGAGAACCTCCTCCTCCTTACAGACATGTTGCTGTGGGAGCTCTGGAGGGACAGAGAACAAAAAAGTGCAAAATAAAAAAAAAAGTCACACACTAATATTTAATTGGACCACCTTTGGCGTTGATTATGGCACACATTCGCCATTGCATCGTTTCGATAAGCTTATGCAATGTCACAACATTCATTTCTGTTCGGTTGCATTTAATCTTTTGCCAAGATCTTGTATTGATGATGGGAGAGTCGGACCGTTGTGCAAAGTTTTCTCCAGCACATCCCAAAGATTCTTGATGGGGTTAAGGTCTGGACTCTGTGGTGGACAATCCATGTATGAAAATGATGTCTCATGCTCCCTGAACCACTCTTTCACAATTTGAGCCTGATTAATCCTGACACTGTCATCTTGGAATATGTCTGTGTCATCAGGGAAGAAAAAAATCCATTGATGGAATAAAACCAGCTCATTCAGTATATTCAGGTAGTGAGTTGACCTCATTTTTTGGGCACATAAACCTCCACCTGAGCAACTGAAGCAACCCCAGATCATAACACTGACCCCACAGGCTTGTACTGTAGGCACTAGGCATGATGGGAGCATCACTTCATCCTCCTCTCTTCTTACCCTGATGCCCCCATCACTCTGGAACAGGGTAAATCTGGACTCATCAGACCACATGACCTTTGACCTCCATTGATCCACAGTCCAATCTTTATGCTCCCAAGCAAATTGAAGCCTTTTTCTTTATATTAGCCTCACTGATAAGTGGTTTTCTTAAGGCTACACAGCTGGTCAGTCCCAATCCCTTGATTTCTCTTCACATTGTGTGTGGAAATGCTTTTATTTTCACTATTAAACACAGCCGTGAGTTCTACTGTTGTTGTTTTTTTTAATCTTTTTTTTCTGACCACATTTCTTCCTGGAAGATGATGGTTCATTCCTGTCCTTCCAGGTTTTAATAATTTGTTGGACAGTTCTTAATCTAGATTTAGTAGTTTAATGAATCTCCTTAGTCGTTTTCTTTGCCTGATGCAGGTCAATAATTTGAGCCGTCTGAAACAGAGTAACATCTTTTCCACGACCAGAGTATATGTCTTCTGACATGACTGTTTAAGAAATGAGAAGTTCCTCACTGCACCAGTTAGGGTTCAATAACCTGTTGCCAGTTAAAACAAATTAATCACTGCAGTAAGTAGTGGGTTTTTTTGTGGGTTTTTTGGCCAGACAGTGTACACAAATTGTATTCATCCGTTTTGTGTTATGAAAATACTAATTTAAAAAAACAAAACAAAACAAAAAAAAAAAACAGGGTATAATAAATCTAATATATAATATATAATAATAAGTGAAAAATTAATAAAAATCAGTGAAGTTTTACTCACCTATCCTGTGTAACTTTACTTCGGGTTTCCAAACGATATCCAGCAGTTTGCGCTGACGGTCGATCTCTTCTTCGTACTCGATGACAGTTTGTTTAAAAACTCTGAATATTTCTTCAGCAGCAGCTGTTAGTCGCTCACTGACAAACTCTCTCAAATATTCAACTGAAGACATTGTTACTTAATTACAAATGAAATAATGTCATTCACTTCTACTCCAACATCGTCTTCCAGTTCAATATACGTACACTGCTAACGCGATGGGACGAATTTCTTCTTCTTCTTCTGCTGCTGCTGCTGCTTCTGCTTCTTCGTCTTCTTCTTCGCACTTTACGGCGGTTGCCAAACAACGTTATGGCGCACTACCGCCACCAACTGGTATGGAGTGTGGTTTGGGAATCTAACTTTGATTTACTGATGAGAAAGGGAAAAAACTTCTGAATATGACTAATGAGTTAGAACTGTTTGAAGTGACCCCTCAACGTCTGCTTTTGTTTTGTTTTTTGTTGTTTGGTTTTCGTTTTTGTTCTGTTCTGTTTTTGTTCTTGTTTGTCTGATAATGTTTTATCTTGTTGTATTTGTCCTTTTTAGATGGTGGATCGGTTTTTGTTTGCTTCTCCATTCACAGTGTCCCATTTCACTGTCTGCTCTATTTTGTTGTATATTGCTGTATATTTTGTAAAATAAATAAATAATCAAAAATACTTACATTGTTAATGCTGATGGTAGAAAGTTTTTTTTATTTTAAAAAGGACAAAAAAAAAAAAAAATACAGTTATATTCTATCAAGTTCGTTCTCCCGAGATACTGGAACAAGGCCTGATAACATTTCTAACTTCAACTGCTCTCATTCAAAATATTAAGTATAACAGAATTACTAATAGCAAAATATAAAGTAAAAAACTGCAAAAAGGCTCCTGTCAGTGCCATTTAATTCTATTATTATGTATATTATATTGCTGATGACATAACACAATAATTGTCTGTATCACAGCTCATTGAGGTGGAGCTCAGTTTTATCTATTTTAAGTCCTGTTGGAAAGTTTAACAACATCCTATTTTAGAAACTCACTCTGAGTTTTAACCAGCAAACTAACTATTGTAACTACAGCTGTCATAGAAATATTTTGGGGTGAAAAGAGGGGGAGAATTAAAACACCGCTCACATGTTAACATTTATTTTATTACAAAACTGATGCCGATAGCAAAAAAGACAGCATGTTCACATTTAACAGTACTTCTTATAAAGTAGCTGAAAAGAACAATGTCAGCCACTCTCAAATGTGAAATCTGACAAAGGTGTGAAGGAGGCGTCATAGAAGACTATCAAATACTACATGAGGAACATTGGTTTCAAGGTCTTGTTAAAATTTTCAAGAGATTCAGAGATGATCTATTTAGAAACATTTGGCGCAACCTACAGCTATCAAGATAACTCATTACTATAACAGTCACCATATTGCACTAACTGTGAAATTAACATTTTTTCTCCATTTTTGAGATTACAATTGTCTCAAAGTCACAATCATATGAAGGGAAACTTCACATTTGTCAACATCTTATATTTGTGGAAAACATTTACATCAAATTACAGCTACTGTAAAAGTGTTATTGCATTCAGTTGGTGAACACGTTTCCACAGGATTTTAAACTCCATTGTTTGGTTAAAACTTTTCCCACAGCTGCAGCAATTATGTGGCTCCTCATGTTGATCAGTTGTTTTGACCAAGAACCACTAGAGCAGAATATCCTCCCATATATTTTGCAAATATGAGGCAACTTGCCTGTATGTGATCTCACGAGTCACATTAAGACATGTTTTCCTGCAGCTCTTCAAATGGTACAGACTCTTGACCACTGTGGGCTTTTCGCTTGTGGGTTGACAAGGAACTATGGCTTCTGAATTTTTTCCCACATGCTTTGCAATTAAATCGCTTCTCATCTGTGTGGGTTTTCCTGTGGTTTGTCAAAGCACCTGTACCCCTGAAATCTTTTCCACATGTTTTGCAAATATAAGGCCTCTCACCTGTATGGATTCTCATGTGGACCTTCAGTTCATCACCAGTAGTAAAATGTTTTCCACATATTTTGCAAAGAAATCGTTTCTCACCAGTGTGGGCTCTTCTCGTGTGGACCAACAAGCCACTACAAAAACTGAAATCTTTTCCACATGTTTTGCAAATATATGGCCTCTCACCTGTATGGATTCTCATGTGGACCATCATATCCTTATTAAACCGGAAACCTCTTCCACATGTTTTGCAAATAAATGGCTTCTCACCTGTGTGGATTCTCATGTGTGTAGTCAAAGCACTTTTAATCTTGAAATCCTTTCCACATATTTCGCAAATATATGGCCTCTCACCTGTGTGGATGCTCATGTGTTTAGTCACAGCACTAGTAGTCCTGAAATCCTTTCCACATATTTCGCAAATAAATGGCTTCTCACCTGTGTGGATTCTCATGTGGGCTGACAGGGCACTACTTTGGATAAAATCTTTTCCACATGTTTTGCAAATAAACGGCCTCTCACCTGTGTGGATTCTCATGTGGACCTTCAAATCCTTATTAAACCAGAAACCTCTTCTACATGTTTTGCAAAGAAACGGTCTCTCACTTGAGTGGATTCTCATGTGGACCTTCAAATCCTTATTAAACCAGAAACCTCTTCTACATGTTTTGCAAATAAACGGTCTCTCACTTGAGTGGATTCTCATATGGTGCATCAAGGAACTCCCACAGGTAAAGTTTTGTCCACATAGTTTGCAAGTATGCACCTTCTCACCTGTGTGGATTTTCATGTGGCCCAACAAGACATGACTATGGACAAAATCTTTTCCACATATTTTGCAAATAAACGGCCTCTCACCTGTATGGAATCTCATGTGGACCTTCAGTTCATCACCAGTAGTGAAATCTTTTCCACATGTTCTGCAAATAAATTGTTTATCACCAGTGTGGGCTCTTCTCATGTGGACCAACAAGCCACTACGAAACCTGAAATCTTTTCCACATGTTTTGCAACTAAACGGCTTCTCACCTGTGTGGATTCTCATGTGTCTATTCAATTTTGAATTGCAATCAAAGGTTTTTTCGCACAAGTAACATTTCAAAGACTTTTTACTAGTGTGAGAATTACCGTGACTCTCTGACAAATTAGAGTTGTACACATTGTTAGTGTGACTTCTGCTTCTGCGATGTCTTTTCTTAGGTTTTGACTCTGCATTTCTAGTTGATCCTGAGTCTTCATGCTCGTCTCCTGTCTGATCTTGGCTCTCAGCTACATCACACTTGTTGGAGAGCGGCTGCAGATCACTGTTTGGTTCCACAGAGCTTTTATCTGGTATG
The DNA here is from genome assembly GCF_056507025.1 of Lutjanus erythropterus. Taxonomy (NCBI): domain Eukaryota; kingdom Metazoa; phylum Chordata; class Actinopteri; order Lutjaniformes; family Lutjanidae; genus Lutjanus; species Lutjanus erythropterus. The sequence goes on from NC_139329.1 coordinate 33,840,855, forward strand.
TTGACTACAGACTCCTTCTCTGCTGTACTAAGAGTTTTGTCAGGATTGAAATACGAGGTCTGATCTTCACTGTGATCACCGTCTTCATAAGGAGAAATCAACACTGAGATGTCAGTCTCCTGCTTCAGTTCAAGCTGCTCTCCCTCCTGACTGCTGTAGTGTTCATCCTCCTCTTCCTCTTTAATCTGTGGAGGCTCTGGGTCCTCTTGGTCCAGACTGGAGTTCCTCTCCTGGTTGCAGAGCTGCTGGTCAGTGAGAACCTCCTCCTCCTTACAGACATGTTGCTGTGGGAGCTCTGGAGGGACAGAGAACAAAAAGACATGATGCTACTGTGATGGTACATGAAACATAAAGACAGCTGAGCGAAATGAAACCAGTTTATACTTGAACTGTTGATATTATAAATAAATCAAATTCCTCTGTTTTGTCTTATTATACTAATGAAGTTTTACTCACCTATCCTGTGTAACTTTACTTCGGGTTTCCAAACGATATCCAGCAGTCTGCGCTGACGGTCGATCTCTTCTTCGTACTCGATGACGGTTTGTTTAAAAACTCTGAATATTTCTTCAGCAGCAGCTGTTAGTCGCTCACTGACAAACTCTCTCAAATATTCAACCGAAGACATTGTTGTATAATTACAGCTGAGATAAAAATCAACCTTTACAGACAGCTAACGAGACTAATGCTTGTATTGTTTACTTCCGCTTGGTGTCACATAATTCCATTCACTACGACTCCAATATCGTCTTCCAGCTCAATATACGTACACTGCTAACGTGACGGGATGGACGTTTCCTCTTCTTCTTCTTTTTTCTTCTTCTTCTTCTTCTTCTTCTTCTTCTTCTTCTTCTTCTTCTTCTTCTTCGCGCTTTACAGCGGTTGCCAAGCATCATTATGGTGCACTACCGCCACCAACTGGTATAGCGCATGGATTCACTCATGCTAATAATAGAATTCATCTATTTATTTATTTTAAGGACAAATAAATAAATACAATAAAGTTATACTCTCTCTTTCAGATTCGTTTTCCTGAGATACTGTAACAAGGCTTGATAACATTTCTCACTTCAGCTGCTCTCAAAGGTGTCACTTCTGTAATGTTGAAACCTGGAACTAAACACACAAAGAGAGAGAGAGAGAGAGAGAGAGAGAGAGAGAGAGAGAGAGAGAGAGAGAGAGAGAGAGAGAGAGAGAGAGAAATAAAATAGTTTGTAAAACTGTTCAAAACAGTAGGTGGCGGTAATGCAACCGCCAGCAGTCGAAGAAGAAGAAGAAGAAGACCGTGACACTAAGCGGAAGTAAACAATACGAGCGCTCGTTTCGTTAGCTGCCTGAATGTTTGGAGCCAGCTGTTAGACGATATTTTGGTCTAATTCTTTCATTTGTAATTAAACAATAATGTCTTCAGTTGAGTGTTTGAGAGAGTTTGTCAGCGAGCGGCTAACAGCTGCTGCTACAGAAATATTCAGAGTTTTTAAACAAACAATCGCCGAGTATGAAGAAGAGATCGACCGTCAGCGCAAACTGCTGGATAGCGTTTGGAAACCTGAAATAGAGATACACAGCATAGGTGTGTAAAAGTCTATTAGGCAATATTTTGAATTTGATAAAGGTCACTTAAAGGGCACGATCCGGTTGGACAATCTGGATTAGGCCTAATTAATGGAGCATATCGCGGTTAAGGCATGTGGGATACACTGGTATTACTCTGTCTTTAAGAGATTTCTTTTGACATGCAGCACATTCAGAATGGTTTCTGTTTTGTTTTGTTTTTGCAGCAGTTTGTGACACAACCTTATAATCATCTGTGCTATAAACAAACGAACCAGCCGGCAGATGTGTGCAGAAAAGAAAATCTCAAATTTGTGGTTGGAGGGAGAAACACACCTACTTTTAAATATTTGACATCAACATATTTTTTTGGATATGCTCAAATATTGCAATGCTGACCTCTTCAAAAAGGCGGTCTAATGTATGAAAAAGGGAGGCTGTGTTCACACCATAAAACAAGTCCTCCACCGTTGGAAAACTCTGAGGAAATACTGTTTTGCTGGAAAGAAGTGTCCATAATCAGAGTATGCACAGCTGCATGTAAATGGGAATATTAAAGGAATATTCAGTTTCATTAGCCATGCAAACAGCTTAGTAGGAATATGGTCTTGGCTTCAGGGCTTCAAACTCAACAAACAGTGACATCTGGTGGTTTGTAGAACTTGTGGCAGCACTTCACCTGGCCCAGAACAGTTTTTGTCTCATACATGCACAGTTAAAATCCAAGAAGCCTGCCTGATATTAAATTAGAAGTGATGCATAAAATATAGCTGTTATTCTGGAACATGTCACAGTAAAATAATGTGTTGTCCTAAAAGTCCAGATATAAAACACTGACTATGCCTGAGTGCCACTGTGGACTCGTGGTTGATATGTGGCATTTCATGAGTCACTATGGGATGTGATTAGAGGGTTATATTCATTAAATTGGCCTGTTACTTTTATTACATCACTACCTGGTATTATGAGGAAATGTTCTCATGCACTTATGATTATGTCTTTCTAACCATGTAGTTTAGCTGTAAAACTTTAAACTCTCTGATTTAAGCTTCTTAAATGTGAATATGTTTTGGGCTGTGACGAAAACAAGAAATTTAAGGACCTCATCGTAAGCTTTGGAAGACACTGAGAATTGATTAATTGAGAAAATAATTGTTAATTGCAGCTCTAGTTGTGTTTGAATTGTAATGACTGTTGTGAAATTTTAAGCATTTCCCCTAACAAATAGACTTAAGTAGTAATAAAAACTAATACTGAAACAAATTAGAAACTAAAATGAAACAGAACATTTGTAAATAATGAAAACTAAACTGAAATGCAAACCAACCCTAGAAACATCTTAAACTAAACCAAATTGAAAACAAAAATTAAAAACAAAATGAAAACTATTGATCATCACAGTAGCATCATGTCTTTTTGCTCTCTGTCCCTCCAGAGCTCCCACAGCAACATGTCTGTAAGGAGGAGGAGGTTCTCACTGACCAGCAGCTCTGCAACCAGGAGAGGAACTCTAGTCTGGACCAAAAGGACCCAGAGCCTCCACAGATTAAAGAGGAAGAGGAGGATGAACTCTGCACCAGTCAGGAGGGAGAGCAGCTTGAACTGAAGCAGGAGACTGATACCTTCATGGTGACTCCTACTTATGAAGAAAGTGACCACAGTGAGGATCAGACTTTGTATTTGAACTCTGCAGCAGAGAAAGAGTCTGTGGTCAACATACGAATTGAAAGCTCTGGGGTATTGGAGTCAAACAGTGACCTGCAGCTTTTTTCTAACAGCTCTGATGTAGCTGAGAGCCAAGATCAGAAAGGAGATGAGCATGAAGACTCTGGATCAACTAGAAAAGCAGAGTCAAAACAAAACAATATATATAACTCAAACATGTCAACATTAGACCATGATAATAATACAGGTGAAAAGTCTTTCAAATGTGACACTTGTGGAAAAGATTTTAAATGCATGTCAGTGTTGCAGACTCACGTTAGAAACCACACGGTTGAGAAGCCATATTCTTGTAGCACCTGTGGGAAAAGATTCATTAAGCCATCACAGTTGAATGTTCATGTAAGAATCCACACAGGTGAGAAGCCATATTTGTGCAAAACATGTGGGAAAAGTTTCAGACTTAGCAGTCACTTGTCAGCCCACTTGAGAATACACACAGGTGAGAAGCCGTACCTTTGCAAGACCTGTGGAAGAGATTTCAGACTTAGCAGTTCCTTGTTGGTCCATATGAGAACTCATACGGGTGAGAAGCCCTTTACTTGCAAAACGTGTGGGAAAGATTTCCGCCGTAGTGGCGCCTTGTCGGACCACATGAGAATCCACACGGGTGAGAAGCCGTATACTTGCAAAACATGTGGGAGAGCTTTCAGACTTAGTGGTGACTTAACAGTCCACATGAGAAGAGCCCACACAGGTGAGAAGCCGTACCTTTGCAAAACGTGTGGAAGAGATTTCAGCTGTAGTGGTGAACTGCTGGTCCACATGAGAGTCCACACAGGTGAGAAGCCGTACCTTTGCAAAATATGTGGGAGAGATTTCAGAAGTAGCAGTGCCTTGTCTGCTCACATGAGAAGAGCCCACACTGGTTAGAAACTGTCACTTTGCACATGATCTGCGGGAAAACTGTGTCACGTTTTGGGCATGCAGGCAGGTAGCCTTTCATTTTAAAAAATATGTGGGAGATGATTCATTCATTCAGTGTTTTTCACTGTGTTTGGTCACCTTTTCTTTTAACAACACTTAGAAAGTGTTTGGGAACTGAAGACACTAATTGTAGAAGTTTTGAAAATGAAATTCTTTCCCATGCTTGCTTAATAAACAATAATAAACAACTGAAGGTGCTCATCATTTCAGTATGTCTATCTTAAACTGTTGTACTATTTGCCCACACCCAGTTTTTCCAAACTGTGACATAACAAAGTAAAACATCAGACAAAAAAGAACAAAAACAGAACAAAACAAACTTCTAACTTCTAACCCATCAGTAATATTCAGAAGGTTTTTTTTCCCTTTCTCATTATTAAGTCAAAGTTAGATTCCAGTTGGTGGCGGTAGTGCACCATAACGTTGTTTGGCCACCGCCGTAAAGTGCGAAGACAACAACAACAGCCGCATCAGAAGAAGAAGACAAGTTGTCCCGTCATGTCAGTGGTGTCCATGTATTGATCTGGGAGACGATATTAGAGAGAGTTTGTTATTGAGCGACTAACAGCTGCTGCTGAAGAAATATTCAACAGGTGTTCAACAGTTTAGGATCTCTGTTGTCGTTTATTGAGCTTCATAATGTGCCACAGTGTCAGTGGCGGGTGTTCTTGAATTTTCCAGTTTGAGGTATCATACTAAGGTCTTGGAGTCATTCAGAGGCCTACACTAACTTTTAACGGACATGCTGTCTCTTTTCTAGACAGTAGACTCAGCTGTCTCATCCTTTCAGATAAACAAGGGAACAGCCTGATAGTGTTGCCATGGTGACTGAGGCGGGAGAGGGGTTTGGATTTTCTCTCTGAACGGAGCAGAATTAACTGTTACCGTATCGCTGACCGTGTGAGGAATGAGAGGAAAGGAAGCTAAGCTGTGGTTTCAGACCTTGTGTATTCATACTTCCTGTGTTTTGATTTGCAGACCAATACACTAATTCTATATGCTGCAGATGTGTTGGGTCTGACCTTATTTGGGCATAGGTTCCTCATAACCTTATCTGTGAGTGTTTCAAGACTGTCCTGGAGAGCTGAAACTCCATAATTGAAGGGAACATCAGGACAAAGTGTGTACTGATTATTCCTTCATTCTCCTTTGCTGGATGTTGGTTTTTAATGCAGTGCCGCCTGAATCTTTTAATAATATTACGGATTGTAGATGGTGTAATTGAAAATTCCTTGAAACTGTGTGTTGAGAAATATTCTTAAACTGCTTGACTGTTTGCCCATGTCCAGTTTTTCAAAAAGTGGTGAACCTCATCTCATCCCTGCTTGTGAATGACTGACTGAAGCTTTAAGGATGTCCTGTTCATACCCAATCGTGATACTATCACAATTGGGTATGATGTTGCCAATTTGCCTGTTTACCCAGGGAATGTTCCAAATAGTCATCTTCGAGCATTTCACAACTTTCCCAGTCTGTTGCTGCCCCTGTTCCACCTTTTTTTGAGGTGTGTCACCGCTGTCAAATATCTGAGCCCACTCTGAACGATGACCAAATCAATATTTCTCACATTAACTGTATTTTGATAATAGCAATTTAACTTAACTAAAAGTTTTACAGTACTGTGAATTACATTAATCTGAATGCTTCCTCCACCGCTTTGTCTTTTATGTGAAATGATTATTTATTAATCAAATCATTATTAGTTTGTACATCCTTGAACTCGCTATGACATTTAACATGCAAGTTTTTAGTAAAATAGCACCAGTTGAAAGCGGAACGATAAGCTTCCGCACCTCCACTGTCGGAACTTAACAATGTGACACCAAGCGGAAGTAAACAATACAAGCATTAGTCTCGTTAGCTGTCTGTAAAGGTTGATTTTTTAAGAAGCTGCCAGGCGATATTGGAGTCGTAGTGAATGAAATTATTTCAGCTGTAATTATAAAACAATGTCTTCGGTTGAATATTTGAGAGAGTTTGTCAGTGAGCGACTAACAGCTGCTGCTGAAGAAATATTCAGAGTTTTTAAACAAACTGTCATCGAGTACGAAGAAGAGATCGACCGTCAGCGCAGACTGCTGGATATCGTTTGGAAACCTGATGTAAACTTATACAGGATAGGTGAGTAAGATGTGTCTATTTTAATAAGACAAAACAGTATAATTAGATTTACGGTTCGTAACTGGCTGATTTCTCGGCCTCTGGTGTTTCTGCTTGCAGTTTTTTTTTTCCAGAACCGCTCCATTTAAACACTTCACACTTTACTGTGAAGGTTTATGAAAACTTCAATACTAAAACTCAAAAACTCGTTAGTCAGTTGAGAGAGAGGATTACTCCCTACATTCGCATAAAGTCCGGGGTTGCACCTAATTTTATCAATCTATGTATATCTATATCTGTTATTATCTATTAGACCTCAAATTCAAAAGAATTGCTGTGATGCATAGATGCACGTGCTGTTATTACGTATTGTAAGTACTTGACTTAAAATGATCGCGTGGATTTTTTTTCCTCACAGGAGTAATAAGATAAAATAAGTAAGATAATCACTAACAGTTTATTTTTGCATCAGTGTTGGGGCAAGAGAAACAAATAATTTACAGATTGCAACAACTGTAAGGTTTGTTTCAGCCATTTTTTCTCTCATACTAGGGCTGCTCAGCTTGGTTTACAAAAAAAATCATATTGCAATTATTTTGACTGAAATTGTGATTGCAGTATGACATACATTTAGTGGAAATGATTAGTTTTGCGTTACAATTTTCATGTCCACTGAAAAAAAAACTATTAAAATCTGCTGCTTGTTCTCCAGATCAAACATGCCTACTTTAACTGGGTGCAGCCATCTTTGAGACATGCAGACTTCATTACAAGGATGAATCCCAGCCCCAGCTGCTGCACAAAGCACTCTTTGCCTGTTTATTCAATTTTCATTAATATTTAAAGTGTCGCTTGTCAAAATTGCACCAAATTTCTAATTTCCTCACATGTTCGTTACCATCACAGAAGTATCACGTCTTTTTGTTCTCTGTCCCTCCAGAGCTCCCACAGCAACATGTCTGTAAGGAGGAGGAGGTTCTCACTGACCAGCAGCTCTGCAACCAGGAGAGGAACTCCAGTCTGGACCAAGAGGACCCAGAGCCTCCACAGATTAAAGAGGAAGAGGAGGATGAACTCTGCACCAGTCAGGAGGGAGAGCAGCTTGAACTGAAGCAGGAGACTGAAACCTTCATGCTGATCCCTCCTTATGAAGACAGTGACTATAGTGAGGATCAGACTCTGAACTTGGGTAATGATGAAACTCAGAGAGCGGCAGAGGAAAAGCCTCTAAACTACATTTCATTTAAAAGCTTTGTGGTGTCTGAACCAAACAATGATCACCAGCTCCTCTCTCACGGCTCTCAAGTAGCTGACAGCAGCTTAATGGTGACCCCTACTCATGAAGAAAGTGACCACAGTGAATTAGAACCAAAATGTGACCAGCTGCTCTCTAACAACTCTCATGTTACTGAGAGCCATGACCAGAAGGGAGACCCTACCATGTCAAAGATAGACTGTAATACTTACACAGGTGAAAAGTCTTTCAAATGTGACACTTGTGGAAAAGAATTTAAGTATAAGTCATCATTGCAGACTCATCTGAGGAGCCATACAGATGAGAAACCATATTCTTGCAGCACATGTGGGAAAGGATTTGTTAAAATATCCCAGCTGGACACTCATGTAAGAATCCACACAGGTGAGAAGCCATATTCATGCAAAACATGCGGGAAAAGTTTCAGACTTAGCAGCTGCTTGTCGGTTCACATGAGAATCCACACAGGTGAGAAGCCGTACCTTTGCACCACGTGTGGAAGAGGTTTCAGACTTAACACTTCACTGTTGGTCCATAAAAGAACGCACACAGGTGAGAAGCCGTTTACTTGCAAAATATGTGGAAAAGATTTCCGTCGTAGTGATACCTTATCGGACCACATGAAAATCCACACAGGTGAGAAGCCGTACCTTTGCAAAGCATGTGGAAGAGATTTCAGCCGTAGTACTGAATTGTTGGTCCACATGAGAATCCACACAGGAGAGAAGCCGTACCTTTGCAAAATATGTGGGAGAGATTTCAGAACTAGTAGTGCTTTGTCGGCCCATAGGAGAAGAGCCCATGCTGGTCAGAGACCGTACCTTTGCATGATCTGCGGCATGACATACGCTACAGCCTCACATTTGGCAGTACATGCAAGGTCACATACAGGTAAATAACCTTGCATTTATAGGAGATGATTCAGTTCTAGTGGTTCTTCATCAAAACATACAAGACCTGGCTGAAGTGAGAACTCAAATAATTGCAGCACTTATGCAAAAAGTTTTACTCAAAAACATTCTTGAATAAAACACCCGAGGATCAATATACACATCAGAAACCATCGAGCTGAAATTCTTGTGACGTGTTCACCAACTGAATGAAATTAATTTTTGCAGTAGCTGCACCTCTGTAATTTAATGTAAATTGTTTTCTATAAGGAAGACATGTCAATAAATGTAAATTTACCCTCACATGATTATATTACTTATGTCTCTGTTACGACAGTAATTCTTGAAAACAATCATAATCTTCCAAATCTTTCCAAAAGGAAAAATGTTCGATTCACAGTGAAAGTAGTGGTGATTGAAGTAATAGTGTGATCTCAATGGTTGTTGTCTATTTATGAAGAATCACTTTAGGTTTGAAGTTTAATAAGAACTTGAAATCCATGAACCTCAAGTAGTATTTGATAGTTCTGTATGAAACCACATGTATTATCTTTGCAAGAAGTCAGATTTTACATTTGAGTGACTCACACATTGTTGTTTTATATTACTGTATAAGATATCCTATTGAATGTGAACATGCCACATTTTTGCTAAAAATTCTGGCCAAATTTTGGTATTTTGCTCAATAAATGATTCAAGTTGGGGTAAGAGATTCTAGAGGAAGATATTTGATATCTCATTTCCAGGTTGTCAAATACTGATATGTTGGGAATAAGACTCAAAAATCAACTTCTTACCTACATGTGATTGGCCAGAGTCTCCCGATAAAGGGTAGGCTTTCTAAGGCCTGACAATAGAGTAAAGAGGAGGAGCAGAAGTCCGGTTTCCCCTCAGACCACTTGAATTTCATTATGTTTAAAGGTCATCGTGGAACGCTTTCCCAATGACACCCCAAAAATAAACTGCTTCGTCCAGCTTTAGCTGAAAATTGTTCATTGTTCCAGCTGAAAGGTCCATACTGCAGTGACACTGTCAGCCCAATAAAGGCAATGAGCTACAGGCGACAGGATTTATACTTGCAAAATGTGGAGGATGTTTCAGTTCAGTAACACGATGTATACTGTAACTTAATGGTTTTGGCAATAAGTGCATCTTTGTATTTTCATATATTATACTATGTTTGAGCAACAGCATTTCTTTTAACAGTCACAGTCTTCTGTACCTTAGGAATCTATGTTTCACAATGGCTGTTAAAATAATGGTGTGAAGTGGAAGATCAGTTGTAATGTGGATAAGTGCTTTTGCCAAAAATAATAAATGATAACTTTTCAAAAGACCTGCTTCCATGTGATTTCTGTCAGTAGTTCTAATGTGTTATCACTTTAAAATACTCACAGACTGATTTACATACAGATTCACAGACAGAACACAAGACTAAAAACTGAAAATAGCATTCCCTTTAGAATACGTTAATATTAACATGTAAGAAATTTTTAAATTCTTCCCCACCTTTCACCCCAAAACCTTTATATTACAGTTATAGTTAAAATAGTTACTTAGCCAGTTAAGATGTTCAAAAACACTTAGAATAAGCATCTAAAATGAGATGCATTGTTAAACTAGTCAACGGGACATAAAATAGATAATACTGAGCTCCACCTTGACGAGCTGTATAGTACAAATATTTCACGTTATGGCATCAGTAATTAAAATCGCTTGTGACACTGACAGGGACCATTCTGCATTGTGATTAATTTAATGTTTGTTACTCGAAATGTATTTTGCAAATACTAATCATGTACTTTTACATACCTAGCATTTTGAATAAAATGTGAATTAGACTGCTTAGTTGCTTTAATGCAAAATCGTTATTAATTTATCAAATCATTATTAGTTAAAAAGTGGTACCAAAGCGATATACACATCGACCTTACTAGTGATATTAAACACGCAAATTTTAAATAAAATGCCATCAGTTGAAAGCGGAACTATGAGCTGCCGCACTTCCACTGTCGGAGCCTAATAGTGTGACACCAAGCGGATGTAAACTGGTCGCCATTGTAGTGTCCAGTCTGCTGAATCCAAAAACAGAAAGAAAAAGTAAAGTGGTTTGCAGCGGAAGCAACGTTCATGTGTTGAATTGGCTACTAGGTGAGATTGTAGACGTGGATCAAATTATTTCAGCTGGAATTAAACAACGATGTCTTCAGTCGAGAGTTTGAGAGAGTTTGTCAGTGAGCGACTAACAGCCGCTGCTGAAGAAATATTCAGAGTTTTTAAACAAACTATCGTCCAATACGAGGAGGAGATCGACCGTCAGCGCAGACTGCTGGATATCGTTTGGAAACCTGAAATTGGCCTCCACAGGATAGGTAAGTAAATTATCATTATATTATTATCATTATTTTAATAATACAAGAGAGAGGTAGCCTTTGCTCCTCGTGATTTTGGAGTTTCCGGTCAAGAAGTCTGTCATAGAAATGCTTTACGCCGCGAGTGTCTTAACATTTTCTCTGGAAAGAAAATCACACCGGAATTTATTTTCTTTCTAATAACATAAGTGTTTATCCAGTACGTCGGAGGCCGGTCTTATCGTCTCGTTAGCAAGTTTTTAATGTTAGTCCGTCATGTTAATGCTAACCGCTAACGTTAGCCACCTTTCTTCTTTGTTCATCGTTGGTGTTTTTGTCTTTTAGATGGAACATGTGGAGTGTATTTTATATTAAATCTTGTATTTGTACTTGTTAAATACCACATTCTCAGTTTCTAATTCTGTTAAGCTAAACATTCTTTCTTGTCTTAAAAAATAACTCAGTGAATTATTGGATGCCATAAAAAATCTAAATCATTATAAAGCAATTAAGTTTCTTATTATGGCTGCATATTTTGGTTAAAAAAAAGGTAATGTTGCAGTTATTTTGACTGAAATTGCAATATGCATTATGATTAGTTGAAATGATCAGTTTTGCATGTTCAGTGAACTTACAATGCTCTGTTCTCAGACATTTTTCCTTTTTCAAAATATTGTGATTTAATTCTTGTTCTGATATTTGGATATTGCACGTGGCCATACTGCTATTTGATTGCAATTGTGATTAATTGTGCACTCCCAATTGTCATGCTAGATTTGTGACTGATAACAGAACATCGTTGATTGAAGTTGATGCTTTGAATGAGTCCTTTGAAGGAAGAGCCTTGTTGCTTTCCTTTATCTGACAAAAATAGATCTAACCTAAAACTGAACATTTTTAAACAATAAAAAATTATACTTTTCCCTAATCCCCAAATATTAGTAAGAACATGTCTCTATTGTCCTTACCCGTTGCTGCACCCTTGTATCATACTCTTTTGTTCTGTGTTCCTCCAGAGCTCCCCCTGCAACATGTCTGTAAGGAGGAGGAGGTTCTTGCTGACCAGCAGCTCTCTAACCAAGAGAGGAACTCCAGTGTGGACCAAGAGGACCCAGAGCCTCCACAGATTAAAGAGGAAGAGGAGGAATTCTGCGTCAGTCAGGAGGGAGAGCAGCTTGAACTGAAGCAGGAGACTGATACCTTCATGTTGACTGTAACTTGTGAAAAAAATGACCACAGTGAAGGTCAAACTTTATATTTGAATTCTGATAAAACTCTGAATGCAGCAGAGAAAGAGTCTGTAGTCAACATACCAGTTAAAAGCTCTGTGGAACTAAACAGTGACCTGCAGCTGCTCTCCAACAACTGTCACGTAGCTAAGAGCGAAGATCAGACAGGAGACGAGCATGGAGACTCAGGATCAACTAGAAATGCAGAGTCAAAACAAAACAATCAACAACACAAAAACAAAAGTCACATGAACAATTTCTGTAACCCTACCAAATCAAGCACTGACTGTAATACTTCAACAGGTAAAAAGTCCTTTAAATGTGACACTTGTGGGAAAGATTTTAAGTGTAAGTCAGTGTTCCAGAGTCACATGAGAATCCACACAGGTGAGAAGCCATATTCTTGTAGCACCTGTGGAAAAAGAGTCCGTATGAAAGGAGAATTGAAGGCTCATGTAAGAATCCACACAGGTGAGAAACCATATTTATGTAAAACGTGTGGGAAAAGTTTCAGAATTAGCAGTCACTTGTTGGCCCATAGGAGAACCCACACTGGAGAGAAACCATTTACTTGCAAAATATGTGGAAGAGGTTTCAGCCATTGTGGCTCCTTGTCTGTCCATATGAGAACCCACACGGGTGAGAAGCCGTACATTTGCAAAACGTGTGGAAGAGATTACAGATTTAGTAATGACTTGGTAGTCCATGTGAGAAAAGCCCATACTGGTGAGAAACCGTACCTTTGCAAAACGTGTGGAAAACATTTCAGCCGTAATCGTGAATTGTCGGTCCACATGAGAACCCACACAGGTGAGAGGCCATATCTTTGCAAGACCTGTGGGAAAAGATTTACTGTCTCGTCAGCATTGACAAAGCACATGAAAATACACACTGTTGAGAAGCCGAACTATTGCAATTTCTGTGGGAAACAGTGCCTCAATGCCACTCATTTGGCAGTCCATAAGCAATCACATGCAAGCAAGTAGACTCATATTTGCAAAATATGTGGGAGACAGTTCTGTTCTTTTGGTTCTTGGTCAAAACACAAGAACTCACAGAAGTGAGGAACCACATTATTGCAACACTTATGTGCAAGGTTTTACTCAAATCATACTCTTGAAAAATACAACTAGGGATAAATATACACAGGAGAAGCCATTGAGCTGAGAACTCCTATAGAGTCATGTTCACCAACGCAATAAAATACACTTTTGCAGTATCCACATCACTGTAATTAAATGTAAAATGTTTGCTATACAAATGAGATCTGAATATCTTAATGTTCCATTCACAACCAAATGATGTCCCAAACACAAAAAAATGAGATAGTGGATTTCTATTCTAAGACTGGGTTGCACCAACAAAGATGAATTTAGTCCAAGATAAGGTCTGAAATGAGTAACTCCAGATTTAAAATTAAACTGAGCTCTGTTATGCAATCTCTGTTTAGGCAAACAAAGTTTATTGATGTAAACAAAAAAAATTGAATAATCAGTATGGAGATGCTTTTTTTTTTACCCATATTAAAATAAATGATTAAATAAAAAAGAAAGTTTGAGTGGTGTTGGTAATAAAATGAAGAAAAAGAAGAGACCGATCACAATATTCAATTCGGTTGAGTTTGACCCTTAACTTTCCTTGAGGAACTTGATTATTTTGCTTAAATCATCTAAAAAAATACAGCCATTTTCAAAGTTAAACCCCTAAGTGTATGTTTTTAAAGATAATACTGGGTCACATTTTAAATTGGAGTTTGATTTTGCTTTGGAATAAAAACAACACTAAAGTTTAAAGAGGATTAAATTTAATCTTTCTTCATTTTCAAGCTTGTTGCAAAGTTTGGTGCAGCATAATTCAAAGTTAAGTCATGGTTTAATTAGGTTTTAAGAAGTAATCCTTGTTTGTGCAGCCCTGCCTAAATGCATTCAGAAGTTATTAGCAAATAAAAAAATATTGAAATGCTTAATTATGTGTTTTTTTTCTGCCTGTTTAAATGGACAAAGAATCTGAACACGAGAAACCACCTAATATGAATAAAAATGATAATGAATAGTCTTAAAAGGCCCTTTTCAGCAAAACATGAGTTTGTTCATTTTTTATGAATGGGTAACTCAATCAGTGAATAAAGTGTTGCTTTGAAACGCATGGAATACGTGTTTTGTATTATTTTATCAAAGTTTTACAACAAATTAAAGTGAACTTGTTTGTTTTACCTTATTATAGAGTAATTTAAGGGATAGACTGCATGTGTGAAAGGGGTCCTGGGGACAGATTGCTTTGTTTGTCTTCTTAAAGTAAGTGATGTAAACACTATTGTAGAACACTTGTCATGGAACTAACAACTTAAATTAAGAAATTCAAATATTTCTGAAGTAGTATTATGTTTCTGTCTTGACATCTGTGTACTGCAATTAAGTATGATTGCACCATTATACTGCAGGAACAGTTCTTGATTTAACTTTCAAATCATAAATGAAAAAGTTATTCAAAATTAAACATCAAAGGGTTGCTGATATTTTTCAGTGTGGCCCCAGTGACCAATGGGGACAACAATTTCTTGAAATTGTTCCAATATTGAGGGTGAGCACTGCAGCTGTCAGCTGCTAAACGAGCTGTAATGTGATCCTTATGGGCAAATGAGCACCGTCATTGTATGTCCACTAACGGTGCTTGTTTTTTTCCACTGACGGGCTCAGCAGATTGGACACCAAAGACACAATAAAACACTTCATTTAATAAACAAACATCCTTCAGGTCTGCGTGAATGTTGTCGAACCGAAGAATCGGTTTAACATGTAATTCTTCAATGCTGAAAGGACTCGAGAGAATGAGAAATACTAAAGAGGGAGGTCAGAAAACATAGAATGGAAATGCTGAGCCTAAAGAACAGATTTGCTATTGGTTTAGGGGTTCTAATTCATTATTTGAAAGAAACTGAACTGATTGAAAGAATGTAGTTTTTTGTCTTGTTTAGGTGAGGTTAAAACGCTGCTCCACACTCCAACACAGTAGGTGGCGGTAATGCACCTTGAAGCTGGTTGCCACCCGTCATAAAACAGAAAACAGAAGAAGAAGCGGAATCCTAAAGCTGCCGCACGTCCACTGTCGGAACTTAACAGTGTGACACCAACCGGAAGTAAACAGATGGCGTTGTAGCGTCCAGTCTGCAGAATCTAAAGAAGAAGAAAGAATTGAACTGGTTAAAAAAGGGTAAGAAACGGTCATGTGTTGATTTAGCTGCAAGATGATATTATAGTCGTGGATCAAATTATTTCAGCTGGAATTAAACGACGATGTCTTCGGTCGAGAGTTTGAGAGAGTTTGTCAGTGAGCGACTAACAGCCGCTGCTGAAGAAATATTCAGAGTTTTTAAACAAACTATCGTCCAATACGAGGAGGAGATCGACCGTCAGCGCAGACTGCTGGATATCGTTTGGAAACCTGAAATTGGCCTCCACAGGATAGGTATGTAAAACTTCATTATTTATTATTTTAATGCTGTTTTCTCAGACGTTTTTCCTAATTGTTGTGCTACATTTGTGACTGTTGGAACATCTTTGACTGAAGGTGATGCTTTGAATTATACCTTTGAAGAAAGAGGCTTGTTGTTTTCCTTTATCTGTCCATATATCCCAGGGTCATATGTCCTTTGTGCATCATATTTGCCTTTGTCTTTCATAAAACCTTTATTGAAAATAAAATAAAATAAAATAAAATGGAGGCACTCATTTAATATGTACTCCAAATTGTTTACATGCAGACTTGTGCTAATTTGCTGGCATGACTGCCAAGGTTATCATAGGTTATTCTGTAATCCCTGAATATTAGTAGGAACATGTTCCCAGTGTCCCTACCTAATTCTGCCCCCGTGGTATCTTATTCTTTTTTCTCTGTTCCTACAGAGCTCCCACAGCAACATGTCTGTAAGGAGGAGGAGTTTCTCAATGACCAGCATCTCTGTAACCAGGAGCGGAACTCCAGTGTGGACCAAGAGGACCCAGAGCCTCCACAGATTAAAGAGGAAGAGGATGAACTCTGTGTCAGTCAGGAGGGAGAGCAGTTTGAACTGAAGCAGGAGACTGATACCTTCATGTTGACTGTAACTTGTGAAAAAAGTGACCACAGTGAAGATCAGACGTTATATTTGAATTCTGATAAAACTCTGAATGCAGCAGAGAAGGAGTCTGTAGTCAACAAACCAGTTAAAAGTTCTGTGCAACCAAACAGTGACCTACAGCTGCTCTCAAACAACTGTGATGTAGCTGAGAGCGAAGATCAGACAGGAGACTCAGGATCAACTAGAAATGCAAAGTCAAAACAAAACAATCAACAACACAAAAACAAAAGTCACATGAACAATGTATGTAAATCTACCAAATCAAAGATAGACTGTAATACTTTTACAGGTAAAAAGTCTTTTAAATGTGACACTTGTGGAAAAGAATTTAAGTGTAAGTCACTGTTGCAGAGTCACATGAGAATCCACACAGGTGAGAAGCCATATTCCTGCAGCACCTGTGGAAAAAGAGTCCGTATGAAAGGAGAATTGAAAGCTCATGTAAGAATCCACACAGGTGAGAAACCATATTTATGTAAAACATGTGGGAAAAGTTTCAGACTTAGCAGTCACTTGTTGGCCCATAGGAGAACTCACACTGGAGAGAAACCATTTACTTGCAAAATATGTGGAAGAGGTTTCAGCCATTGTGGCTCCTTGTCCGCCCACATGAGAACCCATGCTGGTGAGAAGCCGTACCTTTGCAAGACCTGTGGGAAAAGATTTACTGTCTCGTCAGCATTGACAAAGCACATGAAAATGCACACTGTTGAGAAGCCAAACTATTGCAATTTTTGTGGGAAAAAATGCCTCAATGCCACTCATTTGGCAGTCCATAAGCAATCACATGCAAGCAAATAGCCTCATATTCAATTCAGTTCTAGTGATTCTTGGTCAAAACACAAGAACTCCCAGAAGTACATGTCCAGTTCATCTGAAAAAAAAAAAAGCTATTTGAAAAGTTTAACCTCCTGAAGTGTGTTTTTAGGATAATACTGGATCACTTTTTAAATTGAAGTTTGAAGTTTTGATACAACAAAAATTAGATTCAATTTTGGTTTGGAGTAAAAACAACAGATTTAATTTAATTTAATTTTAATTTCATTTCATTTGAACTAGTTTTAAAGTCTGATGCAACATGATTCCAAGTTAAGCCATGGTTTAAATGGGTTTAAAAATTAATCCATGTTTTTGCCGCCCGGACTAAATACATTTAGAATTCAAATACTTAATTATATGTTATTTTTTCTGTCTGTTCCAATGGACAGGGAATCTGAACGTGAGAATGTGAGAACCACCTGATATGAAAACCTTTTTCAGCAAAAACATGAGTTTGTTCATTTTTTTTATGAATGGTTAACTCAATCAGTGAATAAAGTGATGCTGAAGTATATAACTTGTTTGCTTTAACTTATTACGAAGTAAATGTTGATTGCATGGTTTAATTTGAACAATAGATGTGTGAAAGGGGTTTTATGGACATATATTACATTGGTTTGCTTTTCTTCTGTAAGTAAGTGATGTAGATACTGTTGCACAAGACTCTTGCCATGGAAATAACATCTAGGTCACTTTATAAGCAATAAGTTCAAAGGTTTCTGAAGTAGTATTATGTTCCCATTCTGTCATGGTAGCAGTCCACCATTATACTGCAGAAACTGTTCTTGACTTCACTTTCAATCTTAAATGAAAAAGCTGTTTAAAAATAGATATTAAAGGGTAACTAATATTTTTCAACCTGGACCTAGTGACTAACGGGGACAACAACTTCTGAAACTGGTCCAATATTGAGAGAGTGTTCTGTAGCTGTCAGATGTTAAATGAGCTGCAGTGTAACTCTTATGGACAAATGAGTTCTTTCAATGTTCATCCACTAAAAGTGCCTGTTTTTTCCCTGACAGGCTCGGATTGTTATTAGAAGTGTCTGACAACAGCATTTTTTAAAAAACCATTCTTTATTGAATATGAAAGTGCAGACAGCTAATGTAAAAGCAAATGTACATAAAATGGACATTGTAGAGATACTGAATATTCAAAATGCAATTGTGCATATGTCAATTAAATAAAATATTTTAAAAAGATGCAGTGACAGCCACAAATAGATCAAAAAGTAACTTGTTACAAATAATAAATACTTGCTAATCAAATGTATCAAAATAAATAAAATACAAAATACCTGTATAAGTAAACGCATCTAATAAAAATACAAGTAATCTAACAATATAAATCCATTCTATACAAACCGATATCATATTTTTGGCATTTAGTAGCCTCAATGTGTGTCTGACCTTAAAGGAGCTATATGTAAGAATTTTAGTTTAAAACAGTCAAAACCCATGTACTCTTGTGTAAAATTAGCAGTAATATGTGAAAAATAACAGTTTTGACATCATGACAGAGACATCTATGTTGTTAATCTGGGCTCCTGTCTCAGTGGCTGTATTCAGTTTTAGAATAAAATTACATTAAATGTGAAAAATATAATAATTAAAAAAACAGTCTGATATGGACTATTATAATCATAAGTTTTATTGCTGTGCCTCAAAAGGGGGGTTTAAAAAAGACATATTAAATAATATATTTGAAGTATTTCAAATGCCCAAACACATGAGAGATAATGTGCAGTGAGCAGGACATTATTGTGAAAACACCCACAACAGGTTGATGCAAAATAACTAACTAACTAAATTAATAAATAAATTGATCCAAACTATTCATTTTAAAATTATTTTATATTCCCTTCAGAGTCTATAACCAGCAGTGCATTAAATGTGACGCTCTTTTCTTAATTGCAAAAGTTCTTTTTGACCACTCAGAATTTAGCAGCCATGCAATGAAAAGTCTTTGTGTATTTTGTTACAATTAAATTGTACTATAATTAATTAAATCTTAGTTAATTACAAAATAAATAAAAATGAAAAAATAAAACAAAATAAAAATAATAAAATACATATTTAAAATATATTAAATTGAAGCACTGCCTATCTCTGTCAACATGTTTGACATGTGCAATTTGGTCAAGAAAGAATTGTTAAGGAAAAAAGAAAAAAAGAAAATAAATACGTCGAGCCACGCCCCCTGTCCTAGTCTAGCCACGCCCCCTGCCCTGCAGACACTTCCGTGTTTTCGCCGCTGCAGCCTCCGCTCAGCTCTGCCAAACAGGAACTCATGTTTTCATCCGGGTTCGTCTTGTGAGAATCAGCTGATCGTGACCAGGAAAAGCGCTGAGCTCTGCTGTTCCGTCCGACAACAACGAGTCCATTCATAGTTTTAGTAAAAATGACAGAAACGTCCACAAACCCTCCCAAGTTAAAGACTCTGATCGCCGCCAATGAAAGGTGAGTAACAGTGAAACAAGCCGATCCTCAGGATCAGAAAACACGTGTGCATTCTGCTCTTTCTGATACTCCACCTTTTAATTTGTTTACAGGCTGCAGAACTTGAAAAACACCTTTGAGACAAAGTATGGAGAATCTCCTCTCTTCTATGCATATGCACCTGGAAGGGTCAATCTAATAGGTAATTTCATTTTATTTACTGCTTATTAGTCAGATGACCGTCAGTGTTTGGCTGATGTTGCTTTATTAGCCCCAGATACAATTACATTATGAAAACAAATGTTAGATTATTCAAATAAGTGAAGAAAAATGTTTCATTTTAATGTTTGCAAGGGGTGGAGGATACCAATATTTATTCTAGGAGCAAAATATTTACTTTTACCTCCTGTGAATCTGTCACCACCAAATTATTTGCCAAACATGAGGCATTTCTTTTGTGCATGGTAGTACGCCATTCTTTATTTTAAATTTGTAATCCTACAAATCTGTAATCTGAATGCATCTTTTTTTTTTTAAATCTGTAACAGAAATGGAATACAGTTACCTTTTTTGTATCCAGATTACATGATCCTGATCCTTAAATATTGCATCCAGTTTCTGGTATTGATCATATTAATGCCACTATTGATACTCAAATCAAGATTTATCGGTTGTATCGATACTTTGGGGATTACTCCACCCGCCCCTGTTATCTGCTGTAAAATAGTTCCCAGATGAACGGCTTCTGCTAAGAAGATAATTTGCAGAATTAATGTCTGTACTGTTTCTGCTAAGAAGAAAAATAAAAAGTGTAATAAATATAAAATAAGTCTAATTTAATGGACAGAAAATATTCTTATTTAAGGATGTTGATTTTCAGCTATTTGCAGGTTTAGTTCACAAATACAGACTCTAGTTTCCTCGTGTCAGTTAAACGTTTTAGTCTCAGTTACAGTAGCATCCTTTTCACATGTCTTTATTCAAAATGTTCTCATATTTAACAGGAGAACATATCGATTACTGCGGCTATTCTGTTCTTCCGATGGCTATTGAACCAAATATCCTTGCAGCCGTCTCGGTGAACAACTCAGGGACCATCGCACTGTCCAACACAAATCCTCAGTACAAGTAAGACCCTGAATATACGGTGGACTTTTTGGGGACTTTATTGTGTATTTTCATAATGAAATATGTGTTTTTCTAATGTGTCAGGACATTTTTCTCTTCAGTATGCCATAAAAGTATGATTTTTTTTTTCCCTGACGATTCTGTTATGGTAGATTTAGAATATATTGTACATATGAATCATATTTACAGGGTCCATCGTATTTATTAAGACGTGTCTCTGAATTAGTTTAATGTCTGAAGAAGGGCTTGAGCCTGAAAAATCACATTGGTGTATATTTAAAAATGTTCACAGGAGCATTATGTTGTGTGTGCACTCTGCTTTTCCTTTGTTTTTGTTTTTAACATTGTGTTTGTGTAATTAATCCAGGATCTTAAAATGCATGTACAGTATTGTCATCTGTCTCTCACTTTGCAGGGATTTCACAGTGTCGTGTTCAGGGGACATCGCCATCGACAGGGAGAATCCAAAGTGGCATTATTATTTTCTCTGTGGCGTTAAAGGTATTCAGGTAAGATGTGCATTTTGTTCGCCTTAATTCTTCATCAATCAATACTGTTGTAAATTTAGTTAGTTAGTTTGTTATATGGAATTAGCCGTCCGTCTGTGTATTTTATTTATTTTTTTTTTTACAGGAGAAGTTTGGGATTGCTCCTTTAGCAGGGATGTCATGTGTCGTTGATGGGACCATTCCTCCGAGCTCTGGCCTGTCCAGCTCTAGTGCCTTAGTTTGTTGTGCCGGGCTCGTGACAATGGAGGCAAATCAAAAGTCCCTCTCCAAGGTAAAAGACTGTTTAATCCAAGCATTTCACTTAAAAACACTACGTAGGAAAATGTGCAATATAATTTTCTGTAAGTAAAATCCAACTATTACTGCTAGATCTTTAAAACTAACTCATAATGTGCTTTACTGACATGTCAGTAGCTAGTAAAACAGAGTATTTTGTTATTATGAAATGGTCTTTTTAGTCCTTTTCCTTGTTATAATCCTCCAGGTGGCGCTGGCTGAGATATGTGCCAAGTGTGAGCGCTACATTGGCACAGAGGGAGGGGGCATGGACCAGTCCATCTCATTCCTGGCAGAGAGAGGAACTGTAAGTAGCTTTTCCTTTCGGTACATAATGTCAAACAAGTGCTACAAGTTGATAATTTGTTCATACATTCATTATAAAATACCAAGAAAATGTCTGGAAGAATACAAGATATAAAGTCCCAGGTAGTGACTTGAATAATAGTTTGTTTATAGTTGTTTGTTGGTTTATTTGAGTTTTACTTTTTGTGTCTGTCAGGCGAAACTGATCGAGTTCCAGCCTCTGCGGGCCACCGACGTTAAGCTCCCGGACGGAGCGGTGTTTGTGATCTCCAACTGCTGTGTGGAGATGAACAAAGCCGCTTCGTCTCACTTCAACATCCGTGTGGTGGAGTGTCGAATCGCCACGAAGGTACGATGATCCTGTTGTGATTCTAGCGGACATGTCATCCCAAAATCAAAAGTACATATTTTTTTCTTCCATAGTGATATCTGACTTCTTTTGAATATGATGGAATTACATGACACACTGCTTGTTGTCATGAATGTTTACATCTTGTGTTGTGACAAGCACAAACCTCTTGTCCATGAGTAGATGCACGCTTCTGTTTGCATGGTGATACAGTTGGCGAAGAAAATAGTTCCTACATGCAACTCTTCTGGACTCTTCAGTTTTCCAAATGTATTTTTTGACAATTTCAGCAGCATATCTCTATGGCTGACAGCTCCAAAACTCTGCAACTCACACCAAAACTATAAAGATGGATAAAAAGCACAACAGATAAAATCATCCCTCTATAATTATCCGGTTGTCCCTTCATTCCA
The DNA here is from genome assembly GCF_056507025.1 of Lutjanus erythropterus. Taxonomy (NCBI): domain Eukaryota; kingdom Metazoa; phylum Chordata; class Actinopteri; order Lutjaniformes; family Lutjanidae; genus Lutjanus; species Lutjanus erythropterus. The sequence continues at coordinate 33,863,238 of NC_139329.1, forward strand.
TTTCATATTGCATTTACGTCCTATGATGGGAGTCTTGTCACTTTGTTTTAAGGGTTCACAAGACAAAAAGGCTTAGAGCCACTAATCAGTGGGACACTGTGCTCTTAAACCTTATCACAAGAACCTGTAAACACTAATATTTTGTCCATAAACATGATTTAACGTTAGCTCTTTCCTAAAGTGGAAAAAACATTAAAAAAACTGAGTACTACAATAGAAATGTTACCAGATAAACCATCATGGAACTTGAGCATCATCTGGCATGAATGGAAATGTCTCATAGACATGCTGAGACAATTCCCCCGTTCTTGTGGTGTCGTAATAATGAGAAAAACAAGTTCCCGACTGGGAAAACTCACATGAACACCCCCTCAAGTCAGAACAACAACCCTGAAAGTCGGTGAAAAGTTTGGTACCTGGTGGTTGATGTCATATAAGCAGAGATGTGGTGGATGAAAGTAAATGTTTTGTTGATAATTTGATTAATTCACATATTACATATATATTTTTTTGCTCACATGTAATTTTTAATATGGTATTTGGTTGTAACCATTCATTGCTATCCACATAGAGAAAGCTAGACTCGTTACAAAAGGTATTTATTAGCATTAATCCTGATAACAAGTCAGGCAAAACAATATTTTATAGGTTTAAGGGAATGTACTGATGCATCATCCATGTTGTTTCCACATTATAATTTAAAAGCTCATGAACACACCACAGTCAGAATAACAACCACCCAAGGAGCACCTGAATGCAGCATGTGTCTTCCCTTCTCGCAGTATTGAACAGGAGAGTGCGTTGTTCCCCTGTGTGTAGAAATTTCAATATACTTAAAGGAGTTTGTGAAAAAAAAGTGTATTACTCCATCAGAATTGATTTAAAAACATATTTTGTGACCTCAGATGCTGGCCCAGGCCCGGGGTCTGGACTCGAGCAGACTGTTGAAGCTGGCTCACGTTCAGACGGAGCTGAAGGCCTCCCTGGAGGAGATGCTGGCTCTGGTGGACGAGGTGCTGCATCCTGAGCCGTACAGCCGGGAGGAGATCTGCAGGGTGCTGGGCATCACCTCTGAGCAGTTTTCCACAGAGCTGCTGAGCGCTAACACTCAGCATGGTGAGCAACAAAACACAGCGACATCTGTATATGTTTATATCTCTAATAACTGAATTATGTCTAAAAAAAACAAAACAACTTTATTTAGAATTTTGCAAATCTGTACTGGTTGCATCTGGCAGTTGTGGAGACATTGCAGTAGGTGCTTCCCCATCTGCTGCGCAGACTAAAGAACATATTTTTAAGGCCTCGGAAAGTTCTAACTGAGCGCCATTTTAAAGGGAGAATTTACATATTTTAGCATATATCATTTTTGGCATTTTTTAGACAATCTGGGCAATATATCTTATCAATATGGGATTGTGATAAACTATAATCATCCGGTTTTGCATTTGTACATAATTCAAATAATCATTGCTAAAGACACTTGCTGAGGTTAAGGCAGGTTACTTTAATTTTATTATAGAAGCATATCAGAAGCAGTTTTAGTTAAAAGGAGAAAAATAAGAAAAAATGCTCTAGATATCAGATTTATGATATTATTGTACCTTGAGTTTTTGGTGTTGTTACATCCCTACCTAACACAAGGAGAACATTTGGCAGCAGGAGCAGATGAGTGACTTGACAAACGACACATCCTCCTCTTCTCCTCTCTCTCAGTGACGCATTTCAAGCTGTACCAGCGAGCCAAGCATGTGTACGGTGAAGCTGCGCGGGTGCTGCGGTTTAAGAGCGTGTGCGACTCTGAGCCTGCGGGATCCGCACAGCTGCTGGGGGACCTGATGAACCAGAGCCACGCGAGCTGCAGAGACCTGTACGAGTGCAGCTGCCCTGAACTGGACCAGCTGGTGGACATCTGTCTGTGAGTTCAGCAAAGTCTCACTTCACTCACTACCAGAACAGATTCAGACTAGAGATACAGTAGAGACCAACAATTTAAAGAACCCAGAACTAAGTTTTTATAGCCTGCCGAACTGAAAAACACAAGTCTTTAAGAAGACAAAAGTGGATACAGACGTGAGGCATCAGACAAACTGCAGAAATCTAAGATAACTCGGCTATAAAAGGCCTGGTTTTGATTTTTGTTAGGTTACATGATGATCGTACCTGGTGATGTGATCAAATATTTCACCTCTGGCCGTTCAGTGGGATCATTTCTCACAGAACGTTAAGGTAAGGAGAAGAGACGCTGAGATTTACTGGAAATATTGAGATTGTCAGTTTAACTTTTCCACTCTGGTAGACACAGGGTGCTAAAATTATCCGTTGATGTGCTGATATCTGATCTGATGTTTTTAGCGAGCTACAGAAAATGCAAAATTGAAAAAACAAAAGAAAACAAAAAAAAACTCTCCCTCCACTAATTATTTTCCCTTATTCCTGGCCATAATACTGTCCCATCATTTATTGACCAAATAAATGCAAGACATAATGTTTTTCCCATCAGCCTCAGCTGTACTTTGCGTTTAGTGATAATTAGCAAATGTTAGCATGATAACTCATTGAACTACGATGCTGAACATGGTTAATATTTGGTTTGTTTGGTGCTTTAAAGATCTCTGTGCACACTGGAGCCCTGCAGTGTGTGAGCTGTTCATTTATTTATTCCATTATTTGCTCACTTCCAGCTCAGCGCCTGCCCACTTTTGATTTGGTTGTGCATGTATACTCCTGCATGCACATGGTTGTCATACCTGCTTAACAACAGCATGTTAGTTATGTCAATGTTTAGCTTAAAGCACCACTGTGACCGATGCTGCGTTCAAAACAGGCCAGAACTCAGAGTTCCTACTTGCAAACTCCATCCACCCCGACTTGTATCTGACATCACACAACAACAGCAGTACTATCTCATGCAACTGCAGTAAAACCTGTGAAATAAAATGTATAATGGCGTCTGTTACCTCATGCCTTGCTTTTCCTCTTCTGTGTAAGGAGGCTGCACTGCTGAATGTACAGTCAGGGTTTATGTTAGCTGGATCCTGCTGGTGTCATCTCATTAATTTGTCATGGGCATGCATGGTGGTTTTTTTGGAGGTCAAGAGTTTGAAATTTCAACTGGAAAATTTCGACCTCTGACTTTGACTTGAACGCACCATGGTCTGACAGGAGAAGCACGGCTGTTTAACTGAAAGTTGGATGAAAATAAGATGAAACATGGAAGTTACTGTTGTGTGTGGACCTCTGAGGCTTTGTATATGCTTGACAGTTTGTCAGTAATAAATACAGCCTTGATTTGTAAATTGTCTCTTTACCAGAATCACATTTTTGACCTTGCTGCCATCTCTTCCATGCTCCCTCCTCCACCATTCTTCCTAAATGTACAGGCACATTATTGAGCGTGTCGAAGACTGTTGTTGACAGGTCTTTGTTGTTTGTCTTGGTTACAGGAAGTCGGGAGCTGTGGGTTCCCGGCTGACGGGAGCAGGCTGGGGCGGCTGTGCTGTCTCCATGGTTCCCGATGAGAAGGTGGAGTCTTTCTTGCAGGCAGTGAGGGAGGCCTACTACCTCCCTGATCCACGCAGGGCGGCGATGGAGAAACAGAGTTTGTTTGTGTCAAAGCCGGGTGGAGGAGCTGCGATTCTCCTCGAGGAGTGAAATGCATCAGTCATGTCTGTTTATCATTCTCAGATACACCTCTGCAGGGAAATAAATGACGTTTTCTTAAACTTGAGGCACAAGGCACTTACAAATGACGATGGAAAATGTAATCCTCTTTACTCTCAACATATCATTCTGGAATTAAGGGCCAAAAATTCACTAATAGTGATTGTTTCTTATTCTTTCTTTGTTTTGTTACAATATTTTTTTTAAATCATGAATGAGAGGGTTTTTGTAATAAATTGATTTTTTAGCTAATTTTCTGTTTCACCATTCACATCAGAAAAGAAAAGGAGACCGATAAAATAACAATCATGTTTAATTTGTGCTGCAATATAAAATCCATCCATCCTTTTTTTGTACATTTTATACATGAACATGATGAGTTAACAAGGGCAAAAATAAATCACGAAGAATTAAATGTGATGAATATTTTCAGGCTTCACGTGTTTCTTCTGGTTGTTACAGTGTGTCGGGTTTGAGTTGTGTCGAAGGTGTGTGTGTGTGTGTGTGTGTGTGTGTGTGTGTGTGTGTGTGTGTGTGAGCGAGCCACGGGGGGAAAATCAGGGTACAAAGTCCTGATTGTCAGGTCACACGCTGGGCTTGAGCTTCTGCACAGGATCGATTTTCACATCATTAGAGAGCAGTGATGGCGGAGGCTCGGTGGTCTAAGGCACATGCTACTGTTCTGTGCTGAATGTCACTGCTGCATTCTGCTTTCAAGTCTGTTCAGGGACTTTACAGCGTTCCTCACTCAGCCAGTTTTCCCTTACACTCCTTCTGGTCAAATATCTACTGAACATTAAATAGGTAAAAGAGAGGACATGAATGTTGTTGATTTAAATACTTGAGGTTTTTAAAGCCAATCTCCACTTCACTTTGTTTTTTCATTGTCTTGGTACCATTTTATAATAAGACTACACTTATAAATGATTTGTAATTGTTCATAATTAAGTTGTAAACACTGAAAATCATTAATAAACAGTTATAAACAAGTTATAACCAGGGTGGAAGTAACTAATTACAAATACTAAAATTACTGTCATTTAGTTGTTTTTTTGGGGGGGTACTTGTAGTTTCATGAGTAGATTTTCAAGTATGTACTTTTACTCGTACTCCTACTTAGTTACTTTTACAATCATAATTGAGTACTGAGTACAATTTGAATTAATATCCGAACCTTTGATCTGCATTTTAGTAGCCAATCAGGTGATCTGATCACAAATGGGCCACTGAATACTCTGAGTAGTTTTTGCAATGAATACTTTGTACTTTTACTTTTATTTTTCTAATACCAGTACTTTTACTTGTAATTGAGTAATATTTTATCAGTGCAACAGTACTTGTACTTGTGTACTCTTTCCACCACTGGTTATAACGCAGTTTTCATACATCAGTGTGGGCTCACTATTTGGGAAGCTGCAGTTGCAACATTTACAGCTGACAAAAGGGAGCCTCACTGTAAAATATAAAACAGTGCATGTAGAAATGTCGAGGTAAACAATACTGCCAAAGCCTTAGTGTATGAATCTGGTAATATGATACGCCAAATTAAACTTTTTGAATATAAAGATATGCTGATGGTAGTTAAATACAAATATCTGATGACAGGTATAAGCAATGAGATCTGAAGCATAACAGGACAAATACATGGTGGCTCTCTATTTGGCAAGCAACAGGTCACTGACGCTATTTTCTATGCATTTGTTGTAGCAGCTTATTAATGATTAATTAATTATAAAGCCAAAGCTAATTGCAGACCTAATTATAATCATTTATAAGTGTAGTCTTATTGTAAAGTGGGATCACTCTCTTTATTTTGTGACACAGCGGGCATCATGTTTGGAGTTTGATAAGGATCAGTCAAATGTTGTACACCAGTTGTACACGTGAGGAATAAATCAGTATTTTAAGTCAACTTTTTGGAGGATTTCAGACTCAAACTATGCATTTCTTTGAATAAACTCAAGCCAAAGAACTTCAAAATATCAAATAAGGAAGATGGATCATCTTAAACAGAACTATACAAGGCACAGCACTGGGAAAACAGAATGACTCAGAATAAATAACAAGTTCTATATTTGAGGTTTCCAGTTTGTTCATTGTATTTAAATCAATAATTAAGTTGTGCTTATCAACATATTCAGCAGCTGTATGTAAGTATTTACAGAAACACTTGTATTTTAGCACTTTGGATGTAGATTGAGAGGAGAGTTTCAGTGCATAGGCTTTAATTTACAGATGGAAGTCTAATAAACGTCTTCACTGGTGCTTTTTCTACTTGAGCATGAGGCTACCTTTATTTGTGCTTACGTCATTTATATATGTAGATAATAGTGTGTCTACGACGGCTGAAGGTTCCTCCTAAGGTACTGAAATGTCCCAGCCTCAGTCTATTAATCTGAAACGCCATTAAAATAATATTGAATCAATGGCTTTAAGATCAGATTGGATCAGCTGACGCAGGACGGCAAATATTTCTTTAACTTTAGCAACTCATGCATAATATTGTCTTAAAATATACCTGTTGCTGTCAAGCAGTGTTTGCACATTATCTTGCACGATAAAGATTAAAAACATCTTCCTTTTCGAAATGGTTTCTCTAGATAATCATGTTTTGATTGGCCTTTAACATTCAACAGAGTCTACACAATTCACACTAATAAAAAATGAGGTACTTCTGTGTTGTTGAGCATAAATTCGCCCAAGTGAAGGACACTCATGTCTTGTGCTTGGTCTGTAGGATCCATGGTATCCTGCAGTGTGTACAGTACCTGTCAGTCAGAGGTTCAGTTCAGTCTTTGTGTTGTTGCTTTGGAGTCTGTTTCGCTCTGTTGCTGCTCTCTGGCGCGCCTGTGCTTTCACCCGAGATGCAGGAGACTTCGTTCTTTCTCTTCAACACATTTTCTATCCAGCTGGAGCTTTGTGGTGGTTTTTCAGGAGAGCGAGCGGAAGACACCGCGCTCATCCTCATGTTTTTGCCTGAGGTAATCAGCTCTCCGTAGCCCTGTTGGTGGGAGAAGGCATAGGCAGAGCGGCGGGAGCTCGTCCTGCGTACCCGCCTCAGGTTTTGCTCCTGAGGTCCTTCCCTCTTTCTGGACTGTTGTAGATGACGAACCTGTGAAAATACAGACACACTTAGATCTTTACTTTAGTAAAAGTAACAGTACCACAAGATAAGACACTCCATTACCAGTAAATGTTTTGTGTTTAAAGTCCTACTTCAGTAAAAGCACTCATTCTACATAAATTAGCCCCTGTGACGGATGTATTCTTATACAACCCTGATTCAAAAAAAGTCGGGGCGCCATGTAAAAAGTAAACAAAAACAGAACGCAATGATTTGCAAATACTTTGACTTATATTCCTTTGAATGCAGTACAAAGATATTTAATGTTAAAACTGATAAACCTTATGTTTTTTCATAAATATTTTATATTTATAATATTAATACAATTTTTAATGCAGTGGTGCTGGATGGATCAAAGGTCACATGCATTCAGTGGCCTCGACTTCTACTTGCAGAGATTTTTCCAACTTCTCTGAATTTTTTAATGATATTATGGATTGTAGATGGTGAAATCTTGTAAATTACCTGCAAGTGTGCATTGAGGAAATGTTCTTAAACTGTTTTAGTGGACGTGACAAGGGCAGAGCACAAGCTTTACAAGATCAAGGCACCAGACACCATTGAATGGTCAATCAGTTGGGCCGACCTTTGGAGGATCCTACAAACCGGACTCAGTTTTCTCATCCGTGCAACACATGACACCCTACACTGTCCCAGAAACCTGAATCAGTGGTTTGACAACAAAGAGAGCTGCTCCCTCTGCAACACCACCAATGCAAAGGATGCTACAGATGGATGAACCTGAAAGCAGGAGACAAACACCACACAGCCTCCTGCAGGAAAACAACTCATCCGGTTCATCAGGCATGGATGGGGCTCTGAAAACTCCTGCCTAAGAGCTCCGTCTAGGGTTCTCTCCCTCGCCAAGGAGTGGAGCATGAGAGTCAAACTTGATGCACAGCTGCAGTTTCCCAGGGAGGTAACATCTATATCCCTCCACCCTGACTTTGTGCCATGGTCTGAACCTGCCAAATCATCTTTACTTTTTTGTGAAATATTGCATAATTTGACCTCTGGGCTAGGAGAAGTTATTTTAACGAAATCCTCTCAGATATTTAGACGGGAAATGCCTCTTTGGTGAAACTGCTAACAACTCACCAATGTCTGAACAAAAGACGGAGCCACAACTCGACACGATATTGGGAAAAGTTAGTTTGATTTTTAACAATGTGTTTTTTTTATTTTGTTTTTTTATAAATAGTATTTTATACACTGATCTTTTTTTTGCAAAATCTTGTGAAAAGTACCCAGAAACTATAGCTGTCAAACACATGTAAAGCAGTAAAAAGTATCTTCGGAAATTAAGTTAAATATAAGTATAAGCTATCAAAAAATAGAAATACTCACATTAACTACACCGACCCCAAAATATACTGAAATACAGCCATGGTAGAAATATTAATGAAGTATTTAAAAACACAAAGAGTGCATCAAAGTTATCGTACCTTATCTGTTAGAGTTGGGAAGAGGTTTACTCTCAGGAAGCTGACCACTAATCCAGGCACCACACACACCACAGTAGTGAGCAGAATGACCAACCACACACTCTTCTCTGACAGACAGTTGCGTGCCGTGCCTGAGTGAGGACACACAAATCTGAAATTATTCGTGCTCAGTTTCTACGCTTCGGTACGATTTCTTCACACACATCCAGCTGAGCGAAACTCACCAACAAACGGGAAATTACTCGGAAAGATGCCAAACATGCCGTCACTTTGCATCGCAAATAAAATGGCAAAGTACACTGTGAGGCTGCCCCATACGAAGAGGTGATTGACAGCTGTCCAGTAGTGTTTGTCCAGTCCAATCTGGGAACAAAGACATGCATCATAAACACGAGTGTGCTCATGTTTCAATCTCTTAATCAACGGAGCTATTTTTGCCCGTTTTGTTGTGTTTATACTCTTACCTGAACACTTACGACAATGACCAAGGATGTTGCTATGGTGACGGCAAACGTCTGTTGGTCTGAGAAGTGGGAGCCGTCCTCTTTCACCATGACAGAGAAGGCTCCATAAGGAATAAAGAAGAGCAGGAACGAGGTGCCCATCCCCTGCAGCGTGCACAGGAAAAACTGACGTTTGTTGAAGAGCAGGTTCTGCTGGCCGGGTTTGTACAGGTTCGGGTAACGAAGGCTGTTCTGATCATCGACATCCTGGAAACAGAGATATTATCAGTGATTTGTTGTATGATATGTGAAGTATTTTATGCACATAATGTAATCGTTCTTCACAGAACCCTCAGAGGACTAGAGGGTTATAGCTGAAACCTTCATAAAAACACCCTAAGTGGGTTCTAGATGAAACCCTATGAATATATAAGGGCTCTCTGATAGATCCCCTCTGTGGGTTTTAGATCAAACCCTTGGAGTATAAAAGGGTTCTCGGTAGAACCCCCTAGGTGGGTTCTAGATGAAACCCATAGAAAACAAAAGGGCCCTCCGGTAGATTTCCCTGAGTAGGTTCAAGAACAAACCCTTGGAATATTAAAGGGTTCTCAGCAGAACCCCCTGGGTGGATTCTAGATGAAACCCTTGGAATATAAGAGTGTTCGTGGTAAAATCACCTGGGTGGGTTCTGGATGAAACCCTTAGAACATAAAAGGGATTTCCATAGGACTCCCTATTGGATTCTAGATAACTCATGGAATATAAAAGGGTTCTCTGTAGAATCCCCTGGGTGGGTTCTAGATAAAACCTTTTGAATATAAAACAATTCATGGTTGAACCCCCTGGATAAGTTCTTGTTAGCGTCTTGTTAGCAAGATGGAAAGGTTCTGGATAGACCATGCAAGAGTGTTTTGGGTGGAACCATTACACAATAGAAGGGTTCTCTGTAGAGTCTCTCATTCGGGGTTCTGGCTGGAACAGATAGTTCTTAAAATAACCCTTGATGCTGCACTCTAGGAAGGACTCCCTGAAAAGGTTCTACCAGGTGACAAAGAGGATGCGCCCATGGGGGCAATCAGAAAAACGCTATATGGTTCTAGTTAGCACCTTTATTTCTTAGAGTGTTAAGGACTGAGGGCAGTGCTTGATGGTAGTTGTATTGATTTAAAGCGATTTAGGTAATTTCATAATGACTTTATAGTATTATAACATATTTAACAGTATTACCTGATCAAAAAGTCCCATCGCCAGGACTGGTAGAGACGTATAGACTATATTGAAAAGGGTGATGAACCACTGGTCATACACCGTCTGTGGAAAGAGGACAGATTGTTAAAGGGTTGGTGCTCTTAAATCATGCATTTCATTAAAGAAAGTGTCAGGTGCGTGTAGCCAAAATCAGCAATCTCATTTCAAATTGCCAGCATGCAGAAATAAAAGTATTATAGATGAGTTTATTCCCTGCATGTGCAAAAGGTGTGAATATGTGTGACAACAGTGAATGTTTTGGTCAAACTAATCAAACTAAAAAATCTGAATAACAAGAATGAAAAATCAGGATAAGGGAGGCCAAAAGGTGTTAGCTCAACATAAAAGAAAAATATATAAAGAATCACGGAGGTCTCATGATATATTACAGTATCCTTACCTGAGCCGAGAAACCACAGAAGAAGCCGTACCAGAAGTGCACCAGCGTGAACGCAAAGTTCTTGTAGAAGAAATAGCACAGGAAGTTACACATGCGGAAGTAGGACCAGCGTCCGTGCACCAACAAGAGCCGCTGCAGGTACCAAAACTGAGCGAAGGAGTAATCTGACGCCAGGACAGCCTGCATCCCCTCCTGACCGCTGATGCCGACACCGATGTGAGCAGCTGAGGGAAACACACAGCGTGGGTCACTGCCCCTTTGAAGCTAAAATCTTAACTATCATTTAAACATTACTAAAATATTTACGATATTGAACGAGATCTAAATGTCACATTAAAATTGGCTGATAGATATTTTAATACAAGTTATACTGGCCTTTATTTTGTATTCTGATAAGCTGAGAAACACACAAAAATGATTTTCAATCATAACTCAAACTAAATCAAATTTATGAGGTCAAAAAAGTGCTGATTGTGCCTTCGCATAAGTAAATTGTCTCATTACTTTCACAGTCAGGTCAGGTTCAGCTACGGAGGAGTGTACCTGAAGCTGCTGACGACAACAGAATATTAGTGTCTTCTTTCTACGGTGTGACAGATATTGACCACAAAAGTTTCTGCAGAGACTTAAATCACAGAGTCAGTGTCTCGCTAAAGGACACAACAGCAGCTTCAGCTCCGTACTGCAGGGCTGCACTGCTTAATGTAGCCCCAGTTTGTGCCCCTCATGTATTAAAATTACATTAATTAAAAGTACCACATATTCAGTTTTAACCCCTTTCTCAAGTTGTGATTGTATGTCCTTATCCAGGTAGCCATAAATTAAATATTTCCTTCCTCTTTTTGTGAAACACAAGTCAAATTTGTGCGGATACATAGAATATTTGAAAGAAACATCCACATATACCAATGTAGCTCAAAATAACATTAATTTAGCTTCAAATATATCATTTGAACAAGGAGATTTCCAGTTGCCACATTTGTTTGGTTTAGGAACTTGATAAATCCCATCCTATATAGGCCGCTCATTTTTTCCCCCACCACTAGCGTATCTACGAATGAAAGACACTTTTGGGTTTTCCCCGTAGCTACAGTATTTAGTTTAGAGACTAGTATAGATCCAAGACAAAATGGACAAAAGGGAAGGACTGAGAGAAAGAGTCATAATTATGAATCCATCTGCTACTTCAGCACCACAGACAGCGCCACTGATTTATCCATTCACAGCACTGATAGGCTACTGACATTTCAGAGCCACGGTCAAGGCCATAGATTCTAACTGGCACAAACTTCAGTCAGATAAATGATCAGTAAGTCAGGCAGACTAGACTAACATACTCAATTGATCAACCTCTCTGCATTGATGTATTTTGGTCGTTTTGCTAACAGTGGGGATGTCATCCTTTCTCATCCCCCCTCAAATCACCTACTCCCTAGTCTAAGCCCCATGACCTCAACATAAGGACATGCCTCATGCTGCAGTTCCTGAACAAGCTGTGTCAGTGTGTCACACCCTCGGGTCTATGAGGAAGAGTGATCGATCCTGAGACTTACTCTTGATCATGCTGACGTCATTGGCTCCATCTCCAATAGCCAGGGTGACGGCCCTCTTGTGCCTCTTCACCAGCTCCACCACCTGAGCTTTCTGCAGCGGGGTGACCCTGCAGCAGATGACTGTTTTACACAAACAGGCCACGTCCAGCAAGACGTGCTCCAGCTGTGGCTCCAGAGCGTGGGCCTGCAGGGACGACACACACACACACACACATCACACCTGTTAAACCTCATCATTACCACGCTATAACGTCAGCCCCCCGCAGAGGAAACACCAGGCAACAGCTCGATGTAACATTTCCACTGAGCTGTTGTGCATCGTGCACACGGCTCAAAACACAGCCGGGGAGCAACTCTGCTGTGAGGAATTGGATGTTAATGAAACCTGTAATAGAGCCTAGAGCCTACAGCAGCTCTCTGCTCATTACAGACTCAGTCGGCACAGTCAGCAGCCGGCACAGCGATGCCAGAGTCAGCAGACAGCAACACAACCACCGTTTAGCAACATTCAACCTGAAGGCATCAATACCAAAATAAAAACAAACACAACAAACGGAGAGAGTTACTATTCTAACAAGGGAAAATGCTTGAAAACATAACATATTTGAGTATCTTACCAAACTGTGTCCATTGATGACTAAGGCGTACTCCGCAATAATGGTTTCTTCAAACACAGAGTCGTCCGCAAACACATCTGACTTCTCCATATCTCCTGCGCTGCTAACTCGACTCAGGCCCAGAATGAGCTCTTTAGCACTCCTGCAGAGAGAGGAGTACCAGCAAACATTCAATATGTTTATTAAAGGGATAGTTTGGATAGTCACTGTCTTACCTACAGCAGATGGCAGTCAGCATACAAGAAGTAGCAGGAGTACTGGTGTAGGAATCCAAGAATCAGCAGCAAAATTTAGAATATTTTCACTGCTTTATCTTGCCCTCAGACAGCTTCATGGTTGTCTAAGGACAACCATGACAACAGGTCTGTTGTTTTCTCTTCTTTCAATGAAGAAATACTCTCCAGTTTGGATATAACAGATGCTATCACAGTATCTACGCTAACCTCTTCAGGAGCTGCCATTCTTTGTTCAAGATCCTGCACCCGTAGGTGCCAGTAGTTTCTCCTAGGACACTGACTGGCTGCACCACTTTAGGTGCGGACACAGACGGATAACTTAAGTCCTGGCAAGATGGATTCTCACATGATCTTGCAAATCCAGCTGCCTCGCAAAGTAATGACTTTGGTGAATCCGAACTAACCCTTTAAAACTCCAAAGCTGCACAGTAACACAAACAAGCAAACTGATTGAGGCTGTGATAGATGGGCAGTGTTTTGTAAGGAAAAATGACCATAAAATGTCTGAAAGAGCAATATTTTGTCTTGTATAACAGCAGATTCTTGCCGGAAAATGCTTTCTGGTGGCAAGGTAAATTGGTGAAAATAAGTGCAATCCCACTTAAAAAAATTTAAACTATCCCATTAATCTTGCAATCAGGCATCTGGACACACTGAATGAAGATTTTTTTTTACACCAAGGTTTTCAGTTGCAGCTGAGTGGAGTTAGTCACCTGAGCTGCTGCTGCACCTCCAGCAGCGTGTGGCCGGAGATCACAAACACCTCATTCATGTCATCTCGCAGCATGTTGCAGGAGTAGCCGATGTTCATCGCTGTCTCTGAAACAGTTTACATAGTTTTACATCTCTGTTGCTTTTCACAGTATCAGTTTTTCTGGTCGAATAGATAATTTAAGTGATTCATGCTACCTAGTTTGTCTCCTGTGAGGACCCAGATCTTGATGTCTGCAAGATTTAGACAGGCAATAGTTTCTGGAACTCCTTCCTGAAGTTTATCCTCGATTGCTGTGGCTCCTAGAAGCTTCAACCAGGACAGGAGTAAGTCTGCAGTCGGCTAAATAAGTTTAAAAAGGATGCAAACAAAATGATTACAGTGTTACCTTCATGCCCTTCTCGATCTCCTCGTAGAGAACAGCCAGCTGTTCGTCACGGTTCTCGATCACGGTGCTGGCGAATAGGAGCTTCTTCATCCAAATGTCAAAATCATCTTCATCCAGATCCTTGTACGCCAGAGCTAATGTTCGAAGCCCTTCCCCAGCAAATTCCTGGAGAGGAAAAACATTGAAAAACAAACATCAGATGACAGTTGTAGTGTCCAACAAAGCAGAACAATGTAAGTGTTGACAAAGTGTGATGAATCATTTGCTGAATTTGGTGGTTTGTGTGAGAAGAACAGACATATTTCATTGTATTGGCGCTGCGGTGACTAAGGACGTGACATTCAAAACTTTAATAATACATTCTTCAGAGACACTTAATACAGTCTAAATCCTGCCATTTCTGAAATTTTACCTGCACCAGTATTTGTCAATATTATGTAAGCAACATGTATGTTTTTGGTAATTTTGTCGGCTTTATTGATTTTTACGAGACAACACCGATACTGTTCAGCTACGGACAGTTCACACAGAGGGCAGATTTATTACTAATCTGATCATTTATGCCTGTTGTCATCCACGCTGCCTTCACCAGCGGTACCCGTGCCACAGTTTGACATCTAGGCTTTAACACTTACACTGAGATGTTCTGAGGTAGTGTACATGAGGTCTTCACTGGACGGATCCAGACGGTCAAAGATAATAGTGTCAGCTCCTTTACAGTACAGTTTAATCTGGCCCTGTGGATTTCTCACTATAAAACACAACAGGAGAATAAAACATTACCACTTCTTCAAATACATCATGCAGACACGGACAGTGTTGGGGAGCAGTGAACTGTGAAATGTTAGCATAGTGATTCAAATTTAGTTTAGCCATTTTTATGTATATAACTACTTAAACTACAAACAATTTTGGGTCATATAAGGAAAGAAAGTTTTTTTTATATTACCATTGTTTCTCTGCTGTAATTGAACCCCCTTTGACCAACCTGGACCCCATATTTCTTTCCTCCTGACTGCTGTGAAGGCAACACGCCCAGGTAGCCACCACCACAGACTGGAGTAAATGGTAGCTTGCAAAACTATGCTTTCAAATTAGCTTCCCCAACACTATACATGGATTACAGACTAAAAACTGAAGATACTGTTAACTTCATGCTAATCTTAGAAAATAAACATTTAGTACTAATTGTCAGAGGTACTACAAGGAATGTTTAATATTTGTTGATTTTGGAGGCCCACAAAATCACAAAATATAACATCAAAAATAAAATAATGTATAGAAAAATCTCTTCCTGTGTCACTTTAACTGTCTTTGGACCTACTTACTGTTACTCTGCCAGGGAAAGTGTAAACACAGGCTGATTTCAAAGAAAATCAGACCTGGTGGGGAGCCATTAGAAAGAATAACTCTACAGAAATAGCTGATCTTCTCACTCATGGTCTTGTTTGCTTATGTGAAGCATTTAGAGACATCAGTAATAACCCGAGACTGTTTTATAACCAGATAAAAAAATCCTTGTAGTAGCTCAAAACAGGAGGTCAGCGAACAGACTTGCTGCCAATTTGTAATTTTCTACATTATTAATGTGCACATAATGTCATGTTGACTACTTGTAAGCTAACAGGAGCGTTGCTGTTATAAGTGAAGACCTAACCAATGACACTCATTCTCTTGCGCACGTTGTTGAAGTCCAGGATGGCCAGCAGCCGGTAGGTGACGGCTCGTCCCATCTCCCACAGCGTGATGGTCTCGGGGGTTCGGGCCCGGAAGACAAAGCCAAAGTTTCGTGCCGCGGTGACCAGGGCTCCCTCGTCAGGTGACTGGGCCTGGTACACCAAATGTCCTTCATGTTAACAGAAACATCAATCAGAACCACTTTAATATACATTATTTAGTTACTTTATTTCTACTGCTGTTTGGCGAGCAGATTCTACCTTCACTCTTCTCCTCTGGCATGACGGTGTGGCACAAAGCCAGCAGTCTGAAGAACTCCTGCACTGCAGGATCCTCCAGTTTAATGGCTTCAATCAGGCTGCTATCGTAAAACCGAAACCTTCTGTCATGAAGAGGGTTGAAGGAAAAGTCCACACAGGTTGTCTTCTGAAGAGACACGGACCAAAAACATACTTAGCATTTTGCTATTAGTATTGTTACACAGGTAAGAATCTGCCCTTGTTTAGCTTCACTTACCTCTGTAATTTCCACCTTCTGATCAAATTCATTGTAGACGTCACCTGAGAGAAAAAAAAAGGTTAAGTGATGACATTAAACTTTACAGGAATGTGTCTCTGCTACAGTATGTTATTAGTTTTATACTGGAGATCAATATGGATGTTTTTAAATCCAAACTAACAGCATGTTTTAGAGTGTGTGTATGTGTGTAAAACTCTTTCTGCAGCTCTCACACAGACGGAGCAGAGTAAAGAAATGTAGAATGCAATATAACTGTTGGTTGCAGTATTTTTTTATAGAGTTCTGACCTCAAAATCTGCACCCTGTACTGACTGGAGGGCTACACACCACTGCCAAACAGGCTGAAGCCCAGAATTATCCTGAACACAGCAAAATATGAGAAAATAGGGAAATACAGGCAGAGGGCAGAGACTCTATAGACACAGCCACTACCACACACTTCTAGTGGGCCATAAGTGATGATTTAGAGGGATTATTATGTTTATATGAGTCGTTTTACAGGAAAATGTTGCATATTATGTCTTTATGAGTTTCAAAAATCTCCATACCATAAGTCTGTCCGTTAATGGAGCACTTGCTGAAGACCATGATGTTTTGGGTGAGGGTGCCCGTCTTGTCGGAGAAGATGAACTCCACCTGGCCGAGCTCCTCGTTCAGGGTGGTGGTGCGAGCTTCTGCCGGTGTGTCTGTCTGACTGTAGTACATCTTCCGGTCCCAGTTAATGAAGTAACTGTGACCGAGCCGCAGAACCTCCACGCTGAAGGAAGGGTTAAACAGACATTTTAACTCAAAAAGAACTACTTTCAGACTGCAAAACCCAGAAAAAAAGTGACATTATTGCTAAGAAATAGTACTTTTAGAGATTTTAAACTTTGTGTTCAGTGTGTTTGTCCTTACCTGACATACAGTGAGATGGGCACAACAGTGTTGAGGATGATGATGTACGACCAGAAGGTGAGGAAGCCGGAGAAAACAGCACTGCTTTGAAACTCATCCCACAGCAAAAACACCTGGAAGTTTCTGCCAATACAGCTCTCCCAGATCGTGTTTCCAACGGCCAAAATAACTCCCATACAAATGAGGAAGGCAAAGATCTGAAATACAGATCATCATTTTATGTCCCTTTAAAAATGTGTTGATTATATCAGTTGGTCTTTTATAAAAATAAGAATATTGTTGTATACTTTCTACACAGCCTCTCAGCTTCTTCTTCTCAGGACTGTGTAGGTGTATACAAACCATATGCTTGATAGAAGAGCATTTTATAACAATTAACAATATATATCCATGCAATGATTTCCTTCACCAAAAGTTTAAAACTTCATCAGCATTTTGGAACAATCTGCATTTTTGGCTCTGCTCAAGAAAAACAAAATCTCCACTTTCCAATACAGTAACTTTGCTGGAATATTTTGCTGGAATGTAAAAATTGTGTTCAACAAGGCAAAGTGCAATATGTTAGTTATCATATAAAAGTGAAAAAAATAGCTTACCCACAAAACCAAAGTGTTCATCAGTTTGTCAATACTTGTCCTTTTAAATGTCGTCCTTCCACAGTTCTGCATCAGTTTGGTTTGCAATCCTGTTGGTGGGAAACAAAGATCAGTGTTGAAAGAACATTAACAATAAGAGGGAAGAGGGTTTATGAGCCGCACAGAGAAAACAGAGAAAAAAAATATACAAACACGCTTAATGGATGTGGAGATTGAAAGCATCAAAAATAAATAATAAAAAACATCATACCAGCAAAGATAACCATTCCAAAGCACCACTCAGTGTTTCTGAGTACACAGCCCCGCAGCAGCATTTTTTCATTGTCCAGAGAATATTTATTGTCTCTCCAGTATAAAGTTCCTGTAAATTTGTCCAGCTTGTTGTTTGGTGGTTCACAAATGACTTCTCCTGAAGAACAAAGCACAGGTCAAGTCATCACAGCCGGAGAAAATTCACACAACAAAATACTAATATATGGGATGATTAATCAACAGCTGATTAATTGATCATTAAGAATTTGATCGAGCATTGGAAGATCTCAAATGGAGGCAGGATTATTTTTATAGGCACAGTCTGCACATTATCAATCAATTATCATTTCTGTTTAATATGTCGGCCTCTGCATCGTTACATGTTTTATAGACTGCAGAAAATGTTGCTGTGGAAATAAAGCTTTGACTGAGGAGAAACATGCATTTTTGTGGTATTGTTTATTATAAGCATGTTTTTTTTTTTTTAATTACAATTAAAAGACTTGTCTGTTTGTTAATGTTACCAATGATTGATTCAAGAAAGTTTTTACAGTTTGCAACCCTCCTAAAAATTTTATAATAAGTTTGAAGTCAAGGTAAAGGAAGCCTGAGGAGGCCACAAATGATTTGCTACACAAATGAAAAAACAAAGAAGAATATGTCCAGCATCATCTCACCATCAAAGTCCATCAGTTTTGTAATATCTCCCAAATCTGAGGTGATGGTCAAAGCCTGACGAACTTTTAGATTTGTCTCTCTGTTTGGGGAGAAATAAAAAAACAACAACATTTTATTCAATTGTGACATAAAAACACAGAAATATTCAAAAGTAAACAATTTTTTTGTTAAGAAAAGTCACAAAAATCAGCTATGAGCCTCTCACAGTTCCTTCCTTACACATCATACAGTGTTAACTCGTGTTAACTTATCTGGGCCTGCAAACGTTGAAGCGCTTCATCACACTACACTCATCAAAGGAGGGATTAAAAGGAGGAGACGACAGACTATTTCTGAGCTCAGAGTGTTCACTATAATCAAATTTCACATAAAAATCATTAAAATCCTGTACCAGCTGCAGGTCAGTAGCCTTTCAGCTTGACTTTACTCCTACTACCATCTGTGAGCCCTATAATGGTTTTCATGCTGTCCCAGGCAGTGCCCAAACTATTCACCCTGAGTTGTGTCTCAGTTTTGTCCTTTTACAATTAATGCCCCCTTCCTTACATGACCTTTTCTTTTTGTACATTCAATGATTCATTCAACCTTTATTTTAACATTGAAATACACATTTACAATGTAGCCAAGTAAAACAACAAAATAAAAGCACCTAGACACAGAAAACACAGAGGAGACACTTACGTAAAAGTGGAAACAAGAAGTAAAAAGCAGCCAGCACCTGCAGCAGTTTGGTAAGAACCCACATTAAAAGAGAGTGCTGGACTGATAACAACAAATAAACATCAATCAATTACAACAATAAAACTAAAATTTACAACAATAAAGCAATAAAATGTTAGAAATTAACTATTAAAAGTCAATGGAATAACATAAAGACCAGGGATAAAATCATACAAAAACCCATAATTAAAAACTAAGGCTAAAACCCCACTCCCAATGTTTGGATTTCTTCAGCTTTATATAACCAGTGTGCAGCACTTACCCATCCAGCTCTGCAGTCTCGATATAGCACAGTCCATAGGGCTCACTACTACACAGAAGGAGGATGTCTGCCTGTGTGTAAAAACCAATATGAAACCCTCAGCTGGAGAAAAGGCAATAAATCAATCTCTGCACCACTGAACCTGCAAGAGCCTCTGAATCTCCCAGGGGAAATCTGTAATTGTTAACCTTTGCTGACTTTTCTCTCTCTGGAAAGACAAAATTGAACATCTTCTAATAAAGTCTGCGACAAAATGAAAAAGGGCAGTTTACTCACAGCAACAAACTGATTGTTCTCTAATTTGATGATATCCCCCACTCGAACATTCATCCATTTCTCATTCTGCAAACTAGGAAATTAAAATTCATAATTAAACCACATAAATGTGCTTGAGCATACAATATAAGAAGCTTGTAAATGAGAAAGAAAGTGATAACATACCTCCCCCTGATGAGAACCTGAGACTGGCGATTGTTGACCTGCTGGTCGCTCTTATGTCTGAACTGAAATTTAAAAAAAGGGGGGCAACAATTTTAATATGAAAGAATAAAAGAGGAGCATTCAGAAGATCTGTAAAGAGCCAAACTAACATAGTCGTCTGTGGCGTCCTTCACCGCTGTGATTGCCAGCACCAACACCAAAGGCACGATGGTTGTGAACCAGGACAGAGAGGAAATTGCTGGAATTATCTGTGTGGAAAAAAAAAGTCAGGTAGCTCATTAAGTTTCACGCGATCTCATTTGTTAAGGCAGATATTTCTTCGCAAACATGGATTGTCTTACCTGCAGAATAAACAGCACTAAGAAGTAAGCATTCGCCACCCTCTGGAACTGCTCAAACAGATTGATGGGCAGGAAGGTGAAGATGTTGTACTTGGAGGTTTTGATGCGATTGTCCTGAAGAAACACACAGTTAGAAACTGATGAAATGCACTTTGCTCTGCTCTTTATAATCATGCCCAAAATATCCAGCCATTTTGGAAGAATAGATTTGATTTTTTTGTGCTGCCAGTATGGAGCCAGATCCACTGATAGTCTGGGCGCCACATCCAAAAAAATGCTAATCACAGGCAGTTTCATGGTATCAGTGAAAAAAGCTGTACTTCAGAAGAGGAAAAATGAGTCTGAGAGGAGTTGAAATATTACTTAAATAAAGTTATTTGTAAAAGTTTTGCAACCAATTAAAACCTTCATGGACAATGTCAGCTGGTGATCTTAATACTCAATTTACTTATATTTATTTATTAATTTATTTTCTCTATTTTTCTTTCTATTCTTAATTATCTTGTAATTTATGTGCGCTCCATGTGGCTTGACGACCCTAAGTTGTTTGTCATGAATTATCTGACATAACATCCAAAGTTTAAAGCATTTTTCACAGTAAAGCAAAACTTTTTCAACGGTTCTACAGGGAAATAACAGAAGCAATCAGAGGGATAGGCGATTGTTTTATTTATTTTGTTTGCTCTCTTTCCTGTTCTTGCAATTAACAGTATGTATGACATAATTAGAAATTGATTTAGGCCACTAATTATATTTGTACTGTTGCAGAAGCATTATTATTCTTAGGCCGGAGATATACTTGCATCCATACGCATCATGGCTGCCTCGCCTATCCTGCATCCTTAGAAATTAACAGTAACAGCATATCTCCAGCCTTAGTCTCAAAAGCAATGTACACAATTCAAATCACAATTGTGAAAAATAAAATACATACTTGGAAAAAAGAGAAACTGATGAAATGCTAAAGCCTTTACTTGTGGCTCTTGTCAGTTTGAAGTCCACTTACAGCGTAAGAAAACTTGTCATTGTAGTCCCGTGCGTTGGCCTTCACATGGCGTTCTTTCTCTACACACAGAGAACACATGGTCATTAGTCGGTTCACTTCAATTCTCACCCTTTCAGACACACAAAAGGGTCCACAGCAGTAAAAAGAAAGAAAAAAAAACATTCAAGATAAAAGCACAGGGGTTCATCATTCGATTTAAACAGTTCATATGCAGTCTGTCTCACCAGTGTTTTCTGAGCCTGGGTGAGCACTGAGAGCAGCTCTTCTAGGGCTCATTAAAGCCTCTATGATGCCGTCCTCTGACTCATCCAAACAACACATTAAATTGTACATCAGATGTCTTAGAAAAGCCTCACATGTAGGAACACCAGAGGACAGTGGACTGGCAGTGTGCCATCTGGGAACATGAAGCAGAAACCTCACTGCATCATTATAAACCACTGTGTCCACATGTTAGCTCCATAGATGAGCTGTGTAGCCTACATAGGTGTGCAGAAAGCTCCAAATAATAAACATTTTACACTGAAAACAATATATTCTTCTGGTCATCGTTGAAATCATGTGTGAGAAAATGCTGAAGGTATTTTATTTTCTTGCATGTCAAGAGAGGAATATCACACAAGTGAAACATAGGAAAAACTAATCTCCTTAACTCTCTATTTCTGATTAGTATGACATTACTCATTAGCATTAAATTTTATGTATTTTTTAAGAGATCCCAGCTGGGCTGCTAAGTGATTCAAATAAGTACAGCACTGCATCTTCAGGGATTGTAACTCCCAGTCCTATTAATGAAGCTACATGTCATAATCTTTGCTATATAGCGAGCACACTTTTAATAATTGCAGCCCAGATGCAGCCCAGCAATTTACCACCTTAAAATTACCCAGAAATGAAACTTCAGTCATTATCTGTTCACCCTCATGCTGATCGAAGGTCGGGTTTAGTTTTTTAGTCCACAAAACACTGCTGGAGCTTCACAGGAAAACAACATTGCAGAATCTCCAAAACAATGGAAGTGAATGGTGACCAGTTTTCAAATGGAAAAAAAACCAAAAACATAAAATGCATTCATACTGCTTGTCCTGTTCGATTGTGTGCGCACACTGTCAGACCACGCACACCCAGTTCAGACAGTGTGCACGTGAACTTGGCTCCAAGCTGAGGATCTACAGAGAACCTTTAGGATAAAAACATGGTGTAAACGACGTCTCTCAAGTCAGCTTTGCATGTCAGGGCTTTAAGAGACTTGGACGACATCAGACGAGCAGTATGGAGGTATTTTATATTTTTGGGGGGCTGTTTTTATGTTTGAAAACTAAACCCAACCTTCGATCAGCATGAGGGTAAGAAGACAGTGACTGAATCTTCATTTTTGGATAAACTATCCTTTTAACTGTTTGGTAACCATGGTAACTAGAGTTAATGCCAAAGTCAATGTGCCTATTCTAATTTAAAATAGGAAATTTGTATTACATAAACATCCTAAATGAGTTAAGATTTGCTTCTGTAATCCCAAATTGTAGAAAATCCTTTCCTAGACTCTTCCTGTCTTAGCTTATAGAAAGTTAATAGAAAGTTTATGTATATGACAAAGTCATCAGCATACATGTTTTCAGAGTTTTCAATGAGACGGCCTGTTACATCCATTCAGGTCATCCATACACACAGTGATCAAAATAGGAAACAGAATTCCCCCATGTTGTGAGCAGTTTCATGTGGGAACTGTTTTCTTTCTATTAAAGAAATTAATTTCTACTGCAGAAGGAAAGTAGTTCCTACAAGAAACTGCTCACAACGAGGTCTGTGGATTATTTTGAACTGGTCCTTTAAAAGGGACGGTTGCAGCATTAATCAGCGATGATCTATGTAGATCTAAAGACATTTACATATGCAAATTGTAAGTATCAACACATTTCAACATGTCACTTGGTTTAGTTCCCATTAAAAAGCTTGTCTACCCCGTAGTGTTACATTTAAAAACCTCAGGTTTATGCAGGTGTTGTGAATTTGTCAGCTAATTTTAAAACAGGAGTGGGACTTCCCACAGGGGCAACAATTTTTTGTACCACTGCAATATAGTTTGGGGCTTTTCTTTAATCCACTGAAGCAGAATGAGCTGTCTCGCCAAGCGTAGCAGCTTTGCTATTAAAGTACACTGTCAAGGGGTGAAGTCAGAGCCCTGAGAAAGTCTCAACAGAAACAATGCATGTTGAATTTTAATTTTCATTTGAAAGACAGCTCCTTCTTTCCCTCCTTCCTTTTTTATAAATTGCAGCAACCACTGAAACAAGGTGATCGTTGTAAAATGTGCATCAGTTTAGAACACATAATTAACCTTTTCTCCCTGTTGTCCATCTGCCAGTCACTGATATCTCCTGTCAGCACTTCTCAGTCCCTTCCCTGTCATGCAGTGGTGGATGGAAACCCCAGACATGCGAAAGATCAGGAAAGTGATCATTTTAACCTACACCAGTAGCAGCAGTGCTCATTGTGTGTGGATGAGGCATTTTACATGCCCTGATCAACATGGCAGTCCTTGTCATTGAGCCCTGATCATATATTGTCTAAAGCAGCATGTAATAAGAGCCAGCAGCTTTTTACATCACAGTGATAAAACACCAACCTGATTTTTCAGGAGTTGTCCCGACTCAAAGAAGTCGAGAACCACTGCTCTAGAGGTGCTGGTAGGCCGGGCTAGCTGTTTCCCTCTGTTTCCAGTCTTTATGCTAAGCTAAGCTAACATCTCCTAGCTGTAGTTTCATATTCAGTGGACAGCTAAAAGACTGGTGCCGATCTTTTCATGCCATTCTTGGCAAAAAGCTGCATATTTTTCCTGTTTTATAAGAACTGAAGACTTCTTCTCTGCAATTACGACTTTGGCATTTCTCTCATAGATCAGATGTCAGGGTGATGCATTAAGACTCATTATGGAGCTATTTAAAAAGTCTCAACAGGAAATATATTCACTCACAAACAACACAATAAATACCAGTCAGCTGCAACATGAAGAAACCATTTATCAAAGCACGCTAAACTTTCAACACAGCCCTGCCTGAAGGAGCACCCTGCTGGATCCGTTGTTTCCAAATGAGGTTAAATCATTGTTGAATTATGCATAACACACATGCACGGAGCTGCAACAGGATAGACCTCTTCTCACAACAGACCGGCCTCGTCCTGCTATCAGTTACTATGACTATTAATTATTAAGAAAAGCTTTTGTTGCTTCAAGGCTTTGGTCTGCTTAAACATTTAATTAGAAGATGTGAAGATGCAATATTCTTCTTCTCATACAGCACAAAGTTATCTCTGTCTCAGACTTATTGCTGGAGGAGATTTTTATTTTCTAACTTCAAACACACTCTTGGCAGTAAGTGCAAGCAGCTTATAGCAAAATCATTAGGTGAAATGATTTACAAATGCTTTAGGAAATAATTCAGACCATACTCCTCCAGGGTCTAACATCAATACAGGAAGCTTTTAGATGATCAGTTTCAGCAGCTAGGGGAAATTATTCTTGCCAAAAAAGATGGCAGCACAATAACTGTACTTGATATTCCCTCTTAGTTCTTTCGAGGACATTTAAAATATATATTCTTCAATTTAATCCTGTGCAAAAAAAAAGGATATATCTCAGTCTGTCCCAGCAAAGCTCAATGTCACCTCACTGAGCTCATGGGTGTGAGACAGATATGCTTCAAATGACAAACACATGCACACATGCACACACACACACACACAAACAAAACACATGCACACAGAGTGAGGGCCTGCTGTATACTGTGTCAGTGTATCTCTCTCTCTCTAAACCACTGCACTGCACTGCACCAGGACATGATGGTTTACACGCCTCAAACCTGCAACCACTTCCCCTCAACACCAAACCAGCAGAGTTTTGTTCACAACAGCCATTTTGACATAGATGAAATATCAGTGTGAACACGGGGGTTACAAATGATGCTAATTAAGTTCCTGTTCTGTGCTACTATTGTGCATGTTGGCTCACTGGAAAGGCTCTGCTACACTAAATGGAACGGGACCTTAATTAGTATCGTTGGTAACACCTGTGTTAATCCTCCAATTACATATCAACGTGGCTGCTGTGCGGTCGTTTTCTTTCCTGTTGTTGGATTGTTTTAGATCTAGCAAAACAATAAATAAATAAATATTCTTACCAATGTGAGTATTTCTCCTCCAGGATGCCATCTTCTCCAGGGACCTCCCAAGAGTTTCCCTAAATGGCACAGTGAAGATATCAGAGGTGGAATGTAATAAACATTTTCTCCAGTACTTTATTTAATTTTTTAGATTTTAGGCTCCTTTATACTTCTATTACATCAGAGTTTTAGTTACAAGTCATTTTACAGATGGAGATTTTATTTTATATATAAAGCATAACTGAGTGATGAGCCTATAAAATCTGACTAAAACTAAAACTGATAAAATTAGCTTCACATCAATTACATACAACAATAAAAAGCTACACATGAATGCATCAGTAATCACTCTTAGAAATAAGGACTCCAAAAGGGTTCTCTCTGCAGGGCTGAGGGTTTACCCAGAACCATTTGCTTCTGGAGAACCCTTTTTTTGAAGAAAATGTTTATCAAGGGTCCCTAGTAAGACTAAAGAATCCATTTAAAACCTCTTTCAACATGAGTAAAACCCCTTGGGTGGGTTCTGGATAAAACCCTTCGAATAGTAAAGGTTTCAGAAGAAGTAAATAGTTTCGGAAGAACCCCCTGGAAGGGTTCTCGATAGCACCCTTAGGGGGTGGAGAGTTTCTTGATAGAACCCCCAGAGCAGGTTATGGGTGGAACCATTACACCATAGAAGGGTTCTATGTAGAAATTAAGGTGTTTGTGTGAGACCTTTCACAGATCGTTTGAAGTATAACCCCTTATGTTAGGTTCTAGATAAAACCCTTGAATATAAAAGAGTTCTCAGTAGAGCCCCTAACCTTTGGAATATAAAACTGTTTGCAGTTGTATTCCCTGGATGGGTTCTTGTTAGCACCCTTAGAAGGTGGGAAGGTTCTTCATAGAACTCCCAAAGAGGGTTATGGGTGGAACCATTACACCATAGAGGGGTTCTCTGCAGAACGTAGGGTGTTTCGTACGAAACCTTTAACAGATGGATCTAAGTATAACCCCTTATGTTGGGTTCTAAATAAAACCATTGCAATATAAAGGGTAGAACCTCCTGGGTGGGTTTTAGATAAGACCCAGTGATATTAAAGTGTTCTCTGGGTAGGATAGGTTATTAGAAGGTGCAGAGGTTCTTTATAGAACCTCTAGTGAAGGTTCTGGAACCATTACACCATAGAAGGGTTCTCTGTAGTGTTCTTTGCAGTTCACATGGTGTGAAACCTTTCACAGAATGGGTCTGAAAGGGCTTCAAGTCAAACATTCATTTTCAAAGATTCTCCCAGAAGCCCAAACGGGTTCTCCTATGGGGACAAGCAGAACAACCCTTTATGTTGAACACAGGAATTTTACTTGTAATGTTTTTTTTACTTTTACTCAAATAAAGGATCTGAATTCCTCCACCACTGAAATAAACCATCAACACTGTAAAGTGTGGAGCTGAACATTTTGCAGAGGGAACAACAGAGCAGCGCAGGATATGAGGGATTGAGTCACTGTGTGCGCAACACTTGTACTTAGGTGTTACATCTGAGGCAATACACAGAGCGAAGTGGTGCCTTGTTTCTCTTCTGTTCAGACGAGAAACTTTAATTAAACAATTGTTGTGTCAGCAGCAGGTAAATCCTCTGTGGACGGTGTGGACTGTGTCTCCTTAGCAAAAGATCCCAGGTGAGCAATACAAGCCCCTTAACAAGATGCATAGGTCCTTAATTTTCAAGACATGCAGTATACATGAAGTCTTGTTAATGTTTGTCAACATGGTGTTTTCTTACCTTGCACAAGTTTGTCACAGGCGCAGTCTTGTGTTGTCTCCATGTATCCTGTCATTCAGCGGCGATCATTTATTTTCAAGCAGCACATTCCTCAGATTTATCCGCAGTAAACACCGTTATCCTCCTCCCGAATAAGAGAAATCACCAGACATGGATGGACTCATGTAAATGATGAGCAAAGCCTGTTCGGCTGCTGCTGCTGCTGCTGTGTGTTACAACACTGCAGACGGTGTGGGATGTGAAAATGGTGCAGGCAGGCAACAATGAAGCAATCACACTGATCCTACAGAGAGAAACAAACTGATGATCAACACTGAGCTGATGAGTCTCTCTCTCTCTCTCTCTCTCTCTCTCTCTCTCTCTCTCTCTCTCTCTCTCTCTCTCCCTCCCTCCCCTGATTTTTTTTTTATTTAAACAATCAAACACTTAATGATTCTCTTCCCAGCATTAAAATTATGAGCCGTGCAAACATGTTTGAATTGCCTCTAATTAAGCCTTAATGAGGAGCATTTTAACCATATTAAAGTAATGAAATGCAGGTTAAATTAAACCAATTCAACCAAATTAACAATTAAACAAAATTAGGATTCTGAAGCTGTGCGTACTGGTGTTACATGACATTTACTGTGTTTAATAATAATGGTCTTGACATCTAATTGGCAGCAGAGTGACTCCTGTCATTCTCTCGCTGTTATGGCACTCCTGTGACATCTAGTGGCACCTTGTGGTATCTGGTGGCACTCTGTAGCTGCAAGTGGTGCCTTAAGGCAGCACTCTGTGGCAGCTAGTGGCACTCTGTGGCACCCCGTATCAACTAGTGGCACCCTGTACCAGCTTGTGGCACCTTGTGGCATCTTGTAGCACTATGTGACACTCTTTGGCAGCTAGTGGCACCCTATAGCAACTAGTAGTACCCCGTGGCACTCTTTGGCAACTAGTGGCAATCTGTGGCACCCTGTAGCAGCTTGTGGCATCTTGTAGCACTATGTGACACTCTTTGGCAGCTAGTGGCACCCTATAGCAACTAGTAGTACCCCGTGGCACTCTTTGGCAACTAGTGGCAATCTGTGGCACCCTGTAGCAGCTTGTGGCATCTTGTAGCACTATGTGACACTCTTTGGCAGCTAGTGGCACCCTATAGCAACTAGTAGTACCCCGTGGCACTCTTTGGCAACTAGTGGCAATCTGTGGCACCCTGTAGCAGCTTGTGGCATCTTGTAGCACTATGTGACACTCTTTGGCAGCTAGTTGCACCCTATAGCAACTAGTAGTATCCTGTGGCACCTTGTAGCACCCTGTAACAGCTTGTGACACCTTATAACATCTGGTTGCACTCCTGTGACAGCTTGTGGCACCTTGTAAGTGAATAACTAATTAAGTAACATTTATTTTTATAGCACCTTTCACAGTGCTTTATGAACATATTCAAACAGGAAGGAATTCAGCAAACTCCAAAATTTGTCATCAGATTCCTGTAGGACCAGATGAAAATGTGCTGAATGCATATCTTATTCAGAAATGCACAATGATACAAACCAATATTTACATATATACAGTATATTAGAGAAATGTTGTTAATTCAAATTTAGCCATCTAGTATTCACACTTTATTCAGAGCCATTCTGGGATTTGTGCTTGTCTATAAGCTGTTTGAATGTGTGCAGTTGGGAATGTAAACTTTCTAAGTTGATCCCTGGGAGTTGGTGAACTCCATATTTAAGATGGAAAAGGACAGGAGTCAATACAGCACTGTTGGTGTTGTTTAGACTCCAGATATGCTGATTCACTGGGGAAATAATAAGATGCCATCTGCAGTCATAATCCTCGGGTACAGTCTCATTACATTTCAGACAGATCAGAGGGAGGCGATGTCTGCTAGTTGTGTTAGTTCATACTGATCTGTTTAGCCAGTGTCAGAATTTTCTTATTACTTTTTTCCAGTCAAATGAATGGCATCTACTTTTTTTTTTTTTACTGTTTATTCTTAATTTATATTCATATGATTGTATAAAGTGATCTCTATAAATCTTCAACCCCCTCTGTCATCTCATCTCATCATCATTATAGCAACAATGTCGTATAATTTGGTTAGTATTTACAAAGCTTTTTATCTCATGCGATTTCTGATGTTGAATTTATGTAGACTCCTTGATAATAAGCAACGATTTTGTTTCCTCATAGCCACTTATAACTATACTAGTCTCTCTTAATTTCCTTCATGGAGCCTTGAATAATGTAAATGTAATTTCTAGGAGACAGGACAGTTTATACATCCTGTAGCTAAACCTTTATCAGTGCTGTGGCTGTGGTCCCTCAATAAAACAGGCGCGAACAACCAGGCACCACTCGTATTCGTACCAGGTAATACTTCCACAAGCTGTAAACTGAATTGCCACTGGGCTTTTTGCCCATTTTTATAGCTCCCCTGTCTTCTTTGTTAGATTACACTTCAGCGGTACACCAGATAACAATGTGGGCAATGTAAAAGTGAATCTTGGCATGTGTGTCACTTTTTTATATAGTCCCACATCTAGTTCTCTGTTCATTTCTCAAAAGAACAATATAACTCCTAAAGTACAAACTTGACTAAATATTATGATTGTTAACATCCCATGTGAAATAAAACACGTGTAACTAATCTCTCTAAACTAATGTAAAATTATGCATCTCTATATTTTTCACTATAATCTCAGCCTTCTCTTTCATCACCAATTTATATTAAGGCTTTTACATTTTCTGCTAAAAACAGAGATAGTGTTTAATTATTGTGTAATACATAATCAGGTGTGCAGAGGGTGAGGCTGAACCTGTGGGGAATATATAACCACCTGATGTTCTCATGACAAAATGATTAAACCGCTCCAAAGGACACGACTGTTTATTCTTTATGACGCAGTAGCTCATTCTCCAATAACTCTGCTTTATGTGTGGGCAAATTGTAACACAAGTTAACACCGTTTTTAACTGTACTTTGCAAACCAAGGACAATTGGATATATTATATTTAAAAAATCATGACCAGTAAAGCCGATTTAATTAGTCAAGCAAAGGCATGATGATGAAAATATATTTTGTTGGAGCTTATTTAAAGTTTTCTCTATATTTAATGTGTATAATATGCCCTAACTGGCAAACTTGCTGCTTAAACATGATGTGGCAGAATTTAGATAGATTACCACACATACAAAAAAATAAGTTAAATAAATCTGGAACTTTAAATTGGCAGTAAATAATGCTCGATTTTGATTGGTCGAACGACGGAGGGGGGCGGGACATAAGTTGAGGAGTTCAGTTACAGTTCCGTGGGAGGCGACCGCAGCAGGTTCATATCGGGTTAACGCTTCACAGTTTACACACGTAAGTTGTCTTGTCCTGCCTTCTTTGCCGAGTTAAAGCGGGTCATACTGAATTCTGCTGGGTCATTTAAGGATTGCATTTCAGGAAAACGGGCGTTTTAACAGTAGTGCTGGTCAAGGTGAGTGACATTCAGGTCTGTTTTTCGACGTTGCAGCCCCGCACGTTACCTAAATATCATGTTATCAGGTCGACGCATGTACAGTACAGACGTGTCTGTTATGGAGGCTCCGTCAGTCAGTTCGCTGCGCAGCATGCAGCAGAAATGGTTCAGCTCAGATCAGACTGCACACAACAACATGTACACACCCCTGTCGACCGAGCTATAACCTTATTATCACTGCGTGTGGCCTGACTGTGAGGTGTTACTCTGTAAAAATCACTGCATAGACTGAAAAACACATGTTCTCAAATTCAAAGGATCTTTATTGGAATGGGAAACAGTTGACATTGAAGAAAGAATATAAACAGAAACAGAACCATTGTAATTTTGCTAGCAGTATATAGGCCCATATTTACATATAGATAACTTAAAATAAAACACAAAAAGTAAAAAATGTAATAAAAATATGTTGTTTGTTAAAGCAGGCCCTGTTATGCTAAATCTCTCTCAAGAACTTGTCAAGAAAAGTCATCTCAAAGAAGTGTTATAATTATGATTTGCACCTCGAAATATTCAGTTGTGTGTGAGTGTGTTTTGTCAGGCAAATTAATCTGGGTGTCGGGGTGGTAAAGTCGGAATCAAATCTTATTGCTCTCATTAATGCCAGAACAGTGTTTAAATGGGAAACAGGAAATGTAAAATTAACCAAAAAGAAAAAAAATGTACAGAAACAGAACCATTATCATTTTTCTCGCAATCTGTAGGCCTGTATTTACATATAAGTAACTTAAAGTTCAAGATAAAGCAGGCCCTGCAAAATTTTCCTCAACAACATGTCAAGAAAAGTTGCATTATGATTTGTTCCTGGAAATATTTAGTTGTGTGTGTTTTGTCGGGCATTTTTATCTGGGTGTGGGTCCCTTTTTACAGTCAGTATGGGTAGTAAACCCACAATCAAAGGCATGATCTTATTGCTCTCGTTAATGCCAGAACAGTGTCACAGCATTAAATGTTGAGCTGATGAAAAAATTAAGGGTTTTAAAACCTACCAGTGCTGCATAGTATGGTGTGATTGATGGACTCATTGAAAAAACCTATTAAAATCATAATGGTATGACTTTTGTAGGGATCTGTACCAAACAAATGTGTTTTCTTACATCTAAAACACAAGATGTGTAGGCCTCTGTGCAGCACTACAGTACTTACACTACAATATAATGCCTATCAAAAAACTGCAGCTTCTGCAATTTGGATATTGCAGTCACCTATCTTGCAGTACTGCTAATATTTCAATAATATTTTGATTAATTGTTGCAGCCCAAATTAAAAGCAGTTACTTTGTGCCTCTGATAGCCAATATGTAAATGTGGAGCAGCAAAATGGGAAGTCGAGGCTGTCGACAGATTTTTGTGCGCATGAGTCACTGATAGTGTAACAGCACTGTTGCCAACCAAAATGACTTGTCCTTATTGTTCAGACGGAGAATGGCTGCACTGCATCGTCTGAGGCAGTGCCACCCGACGGGCATGGCTATCTCTCATTTACACACGAGCAGCCGTGCCTCTGCCAAACAGCACTACAAAATGCTTGTGCTCGGAGGAGGAAGTGGAGGCATCGCAATGAGCGCACGGATGAAGAGGATGATGGGAGCTGAGAACGTGGCTGTTGTGGAGCCCAGTGAGGCAAGGATCCAGTATATTATGATTATTATATGCTGTACCTCTCTTTGTGCATCACTGGAATGTAATACAAAC
Source organism: Lutjanus erythropterus (assembly GCF_056507025.1). Lineage (NCBI taxonomy): Eukaryota > Metazoa > Chordata > Actinopteri > Lutjaniformes > Lutjanidae > Lutjanus > Lutjanus erythropterus. The sequence goes on from NC_139329.1 coordinate 33,895,589, forward strand.
AACAAATGATGAAAACTGTGAAGTCATGTTTGGATTTTAAAGGGATAGTTTGGATCATTCAAAGTGAAGGTGCATGAAGTACTCATCCATAGTCAGTGTGTTACCTGCAGTAGATGGCAGTCAGCGCAATCCCAGCTTAAAGAAGCAGAGAGGGGCACCAAATAATGAACTGCTGTGGACACTATCAAAGAAGAGGCTTTTTTGAACTAATAAATATCAGTTTCACTGCTTTACTTTGCTGTCAGGCATCCTTTTCTGTCGTTATACAAGCCAAATATTGGTCTCTCTCTTGATGAAACTAGTAATTTTACCTCACAGAACACAGGAGTTGCTGGTCTGCATCTGCCTCGATCGGTAAGTTTGTTCGTGTTATTGTGTGACTGTAGTGTTTTAAAAGGTTATTTCGGAGATACCAAAGTCACACAATAACACAAACAAACTAACTAACAAGGCAGTGACTTCCATATTCCATAGAGAGTGACATTTCTCTTGTAAAAAGGTGACTTCCTGTTGAAAAGGTCTGTCTGACAGCAAGGTAAAGTGGTGAAATTTCAAATGTAGCTTATACTTAAATTGATGTTTTGTTTATTTAGTTGGACATTTTTTAAGTGGCAAAAAAATATTTTGCTGCCAACTGTGTCCTGACGTCATGTAAGGGTGGTCTCTGAAGAACTTTTGTTTTTTTGTTGTTTTTAGATGCACTACTATCAGCCAATATGGACCCTGGTTGGTGCTGGCGCAAAAACTGTAGCCTCATCGGGTCGCTCCACAGCGAGCGTGATGCCGTCTGGAGTGAAGTGGGTGAAATCTAAAGTTCAGGAAATAAACCCAGACACAAATACTGTCCGCACAGAGGATGGGACTGAGGTATGTTCGTGTTAGGAAAGTGTTATCTGACCGTGTCCAGATAAAAGTTAGAAAATTTCTTAATAGTGGGTCGTCTATTGACTTGGCACTGACTGTGTTTACAGGCACAAAATATTTCAGTTTTTGCAGTTATTCCAAAAAACAGTAAGCTGTTTACATGGCTAGTGAAAGTGAATATTACCCTAACAGTCCTTTTCGCATGCAGCCATGCATAGTCTGATTGTGGAAAAGTGGAACAGCTGTGCAACTGTGCAAACACAGTTTCCTTCTTTCATTCATTCAACCACTTCTTAAAATGGTTGGTGTTGTGATATTTGCGCATTATCCAAAAATGTGTTGATATCCACATCTTTGATGATGTTTAAAAGTAGGTGTGTTTCTCCATCTGTTCAGAAATGTCAGCTTTTATTTTGTGCGTGCATCTCCACCCCAGCCTTGCAAACTGTTGGCTAGCTGCTTTGTTTAAAACACACATAGCTGACCATAAACAGGCAACAGGATGTGTGCTGCAAACTGTGGTAAATTCCCAGTTGGGTTTCATACTCTAAATGTGTTGTCTACATGTCCAAAGAATGCTCCTAAAACCTGAATAATATCAGCATATCTCACATGTCTTAACTGAAAAATGCTGTGCGTGAGTGTGCATGTAAACATAATCATTCAGAGGTAGTTTGTATATGAAGCAGATTATTTTGAAATGATGTGATTATCTGTGTGGAACTAGACCTGCTTAGACTTTCTTTCACATTACAGATCTCCTATGAGTATTTGATTGTGGCTCTTGGTATACAGCTCCATTATGAGAAGGTGAAGTAGTGTTTTATTCATTCAGTTATACCTCTACGTAGTAAATGTTTGCCCTCATATATAAATTCAGTTCCACCAGGAAACGTGCGCTTTTCTTGTTTGTAGATCAAAGGATTGCCAGAGGGATTTGAACATCCAAACATTGGGTCGAACTACTCGGTCCAAACTGTGGAGAAAACGTGGAAAGCGCTGCAGAACTTCAAAGAAGGCAACGCTGTGTTCACTTTCCCAAATACTCCTGTGAAATGTGCTGGAGCTCCACAGAAGATCATGTATCTATCAGATGCATTTCTCAGAAAGGTACTCAGATTTCCTAATGTCATGATAATCCAATACATTTTGAAACTACTAAGTGCGGTTTTACAAATTAAATGAAGGCATTTTTATGTTTCTATCCAAGACAGGAAAAAGGGCAAAGGCTAATGTAATATACAACACATCCCTTCCCGTCCTCTTCGGGATAAAGAAATATGCTGATTCATTATGGGAAATTGTGAAACAGCGTGACCTACAAGTGAACCTGAGGCAAAATCTGATTGAAGTGCGGGCAGACAGGCAAGAAGCTGTGTTTGAAAACCTTGACAAACCAGGCGAAACCAAAGTGATTGAGGTAACTGTGTTACTGTTCCTCAACAGTAACTTTGACATATTAGTATTTTATTGAGTATTAACTGCTTTGTACAGTGGACAGTCTACTCCACCATATGTTATGTAATTTCCTTCCTCTTTAAATCCGTAAAAATGGTGACGAAGAAGACACCCCGTTGAATAACTCTCACACTTTCCTGTTTTTTCCTCTTTTAGTATGAAATGCTTCATGTCACTCCACCAATGGGACCAAATCCAGTGATCAAGGCCAGTCCATTGGCAGATGAAGCTGGCTGGTTGGATGTCAGCAAAGAAACCCTCCAACACAAGAGGTATCCGAATGTGTTTGGGATCGGAGACTGTACCAGCCTGCCCACAGCCAAAACAGCCGCTGCTGTCGGTAAGTGAGTAACATCATTGTGTCAGTTGCTTAAACACTGAACCAAAGCAATACTGGAAAGCACCGTGTTACTGCATACACTTTATGCTGGTTTATCTCGTGTTAATCACTTGTTCTTTTTGTAAGTTGATACGCACTTTACACAGTGTGTTGCACAATAACGTACAGTATTTACACAAGACTATAAAAACATACACCACACCTTAAGAAGCTTGTAATTTAGGGACACTCCTAAGTAGTATCTTATTGATTGTAGCTGTATATCAGTTTATTCTTTTTTTTTTTTATTAAATTGTGTTTGACACAAACACAATGGTGAAAAAGTTAAAGCTCTATGTCTGGCCCATTTCCTGTGTTTGTGCCATATCCTGTCTGTCAGCTGCGGATTAAAGATGGGAAGCTCTCAGCAACTTGGCATCATTAATCATGACACTGAGCTATAAACCAGTACTTATCTTACTTCCTGCACAAATGCAATCTTGACTGCAGTGAAGAATTTAGCCTTATCGTGCTCATCATGTGTACATTCAGTGTATTTGTGCGAGTCATGTCATGCTAAATGCCGTTCTTTTCCATGTGCATGATGTTGGTGTTGTTAGCGTCAGTGATATCAGCCAATCCATCTGCCTGTCCTTAGATCAACTTTGATGCAGAGAGGAATAGAATACATACGCCCCCCTCTCATTTATTCAATTTCTATCCATCTTAATTGTGTTTTAAGTTTAAAGATAATATTGTTGTTTTAACATTCTAACCTCAGCACGCTAAGATGTGATCATTTAAGTGTAAGCAAATTAGGATGCTAAGCTTAACTAATCTGCTAACATTGAATCAGGCCAAATGGCTGGTGAATGTTAAAATTTTACCAGCCAATAATTAGATCACAGTCATGTTTCTGGATGGTGAGTGAAGAAAATCTACCAGCCACTTGCATATTTTGCCATTGTTTGTTGATAATTTTGTGCCCTGCATGGAGTGCTACTTTAGCATCAAGCTCAAAGTTCAACTGAGGTTGACCAAGTAGAGCTGAGAGCGATGGCAGTGGAGCCCAGAGTGCACTGCCTTACCTTGATGTCCTGTGTCAGTGAGCCCTCTAGTGATGAAAATACTTATATACACCAGTTAAACTTGGCATCAAATGACTCTTATCCAATAAAAGAACATGTTGCCAAACTTCTCCTAATTAAAATATAATCATCTCTGGTACACATTATGATGCCAGTTTGTAAGATATACATCTTGTAAAAACAAAAACTGGTAATCCATCTTCTTTCGATTTGTGAAGTTTAACTTGCAGTGGCAGTATGCAGTACATACTGTATAGAATTAGTCTGTGGTATGTATTCGGACTCAGTGTTAGTCCACTTAATTTGTAAAAAGGGAATTTAGACATTTATTTAAATTGCTTACTGTTTGTTTTCTCATTTTCAGCTGCACAGTCTGGTATCTTGAACAGAACCATCACCAAAATACTGAAAAATGAGAAGCCAGATAAAGTGGTAAGTGCCAGACCAGCTATAAGTAACTCTGCTAAAAAAATATATGAATACGTGATCGCTTATGTCCTTCTTTACAGTATGATGGTTACACCTCATGTCCGCTGGTTACAAGCTACAACACAGTAATTCTGGCAGAGTTTGACTACAATGGACAGCCACTGGAAACATTCCCCATCAACCAAGCCAAAGAAAGGAGAACCATGTACCACATGAAAGCTGATGTGATGCCTCACCTCTACTGGCACGGCCTTCTCAGGTCAGTATACAGTTAATTAACAACATGTTAATAGTTGGTTGTGAGGAATTGTACCACACCTTTTACCACATTTTATTAATGTTCTGTACTGTTTTTTATATCAGGGGCCTCTGGGGTGGACCAGGACCATTCAGGAAACTCTTTCATCTTGGGATGAAATGAAACCTCACTTATCCGTTTGCAAGTTAACGATACATTTCCTAAACTTTTAGGGAAAAAAGTAGCACATTAAAACCATCATTCCCTTAAACGGGTGGACACCTACATTATATTGGCTGGACATCAGGACTAATTACAACAAGTTTGATCAAGTTATCTTCAATATCTAGGTTTAGTTAAGCCTGCAGTAAGTGGTGCGTTGACATTAGGAATAAAATTAGAGTTGCTCGTCGTGCAGAAAACACCGGCCCTACATTTCAAATCACAGACTTTTTCTTTTAATGTGTACTGTAGCACATGTAGTACATACTGCTGGCATGCTGTATGCATACAATTGTGACATAATATTTGCTCTTAACATTGCGCCTTGAACTTTGACCCTCTTGCTCATAGACCCCTCACAAAGGATTGTGGGTCAGAATAGCTAGAAATGCACACTGGCTTGCATACTGCAAAATGTGTTTGGATGTAGTAGGACATCCTTATATTTTTGGCATACTGCATTTGACATACTATGTATTGGGACATAATAATTTTCTTTCTGGCATACTAAACAGTGTGGCAGTCTGGGTATAACAACGCACAGTGAGCATGAACACTCAACTCTACAGTTTGATGTAGCTGTGAGATGCTTATAGGTCAATCTTTTGGTTCTTTTGGCAACACACTGGATGTACAGCCTCGCTGCTTTCTTCAACTCCATTATCCGACCAGCACAGGGATTTTTATAGAAGCCTAAGACAAAAGTCTGTTGAACATTTTTTGATTTGCACCCCTCAGTATACTTCTATAAGCCTGCAGGTTTCAACTGAGTCCACAGCTCTGACTGAACTCTTCTAGTGTTTATTCAACTTATTTCAACATATGTTGCCCATGTGCATCCAATAAACTTACCTAAAACCGGCCTGTAAAAAAGTGTGGCAAAGTGTAAAATGAACAAAATAGTACATATTTTAGTACAAAGAATGACCATCTTTACAGCTGTTATCATTGTCTACCAGTCACGTCTAAGATGCTATGTTTTGATGCTTTGATAATCATTTTATAATCACATTGTAGACCTCTGAATGTCAATCAGATAATTAGGTGCCAAGAGATTCCCTCTCATAAGTCAAAGATTAACACACTAATCATTTTGCATACCGGTGGAAGTCTGTATTATGTGTGTAGTTTCTCGTCATTTCAGTATTTTGACAGTCTTCAGGTCTGTGTCCAACTTAAATGCTATTGTATCCGTTAATCTGAATCTTAATTTTAATCTGTTAAAATGTGTTTGTTGTATGAGTGGTATTGCAAACTACAAGTGCTTTTCTGAAATTGAAATGTCAGTAATATAGTTTTGTATATAGTGATTATTTTTCTATCAGTGCTTAAGTGACTTTTAAGCATTGTGGTAATTATACAGTCAGTGCTTACTTCATTATTGTATTGAAAAGATTATCACTCTTTAATCATTAAAATGACTGCATACACTTATAAACCCACTGTGATTTTGTTCTTATATTAAGTTTCAACCTTGTGGCACTTTATGATATTTTATATCCAATAGTGTTACTGGAGTAAGACTTGGGTTTGCTGTGATTTTTGAATAAGTATTTACTTTTCTGAGGTCCCTGATTAATATTATCTCTTTGGGGTTTAGGGCACAGTCTGCACTCGACTACACTGGCTGTAAAAAATAAATGTGGACCATGTTTGCTCTACCATGAAGCCATATCGGCAAGAGTTCTTGGGAAATGAAGACATGTTTTAGCCCTTTAACTGTACAATACTTTTTCTGTAGGTTACTGAAGATTCCCATATTTTTACCATATTGTTTTCAGATTGTCTGTCAAAAGTCATCAGCAGGACAAAATTTATTCATGCAAAGTGAAGATGCTTATCTGTGCAAGAAAAAATGTTTTTATTATAACGTTTGCCCTGCTGATACATTTGTTTTTTTGTGTTATTAGTGTGTTTTTAGTGTAATGGTTGAGAGTTATTCTTACTGTTCAGTTCACTGTGGTATGAAAATCAACCCTTTACAGCCTGGCAGTTGCTTGGAAATTTGTTTCAGTCAAAGTTTCTGCAGCCAGGACTTGATCTTTCTACAAATTCAGCTTCTTTGTATTTCCTGTTTGATTTTGCAACAACTCAGTTCACGATCACAGTGCTGCACACCAGCTGACTTAAATCTCTTTCTGCACGGGCTTGAAAGTTGTTGAGCTACATTTAAGATAACAGAAAGTTTATTGTGATATACTGTTGTTCTCAACTTGTCTGCAAGCCGCACTCCTCACTGTAAAATTGTTGAAATAATCGCTGCAAAAACTTCAAGAAAAAGAAATCACTGAATTTGTCAAAAAAGAAGTGTATGTATGAATGAATGAATTAACCTTTATTGCCCCTAAGGGAATTTGTTTTGCACAAGGAGCATAAAAAGACATCAAGAACCCGACATGTCAGCACAAAGAATAACATAAACATCATAAGACACATCATTAAAAAAAAAACATAGTATGGGAAATTCAGTTCAACAAATTCAGATCATCAGGGGAACAATGATTTGTTAAAAAAGACAAAAAAAACCAAAAACATAATACAGACAGCAATTGTGTTCAGGACTGCAACTAATGATTATTTTAATTGTCAACTAATCTGTTGACTATTTTTGCGATTAATTAATTAATGTTCTTTGTAGGGCTTCCTTATATGCAAAAAAAGAGTTATATTGTGATAATTTTGACTAAAACTGTGATTCCAATTTGCCATACTATTAGTGGAAATAATTTTTGCATCACAATTTTCATTTTTACTGGAAAAAAACCCTACTGAAATCATGATTTGTTTAATCTAAGGTACTACATCTCTGCAGCACTACAGTACTTTAAAAAAATTCTGAATCTGAATTCTGATCTAGTTCTGCGATTTGGATATTACACTTGACCATATTGCAGTTTCAATTTTTTTTTTTTTTTTGATTTTCACCATTAATTGTGCAGCCCTAATTGTTTGGTCAATAAAATGACATGAAAATGCCAAATAAAACTACTGACAAGTGTTTGCCAAAGCCAAAGATGACATCCTCTTGGTTTGCCGATGACTCACCGATATTTGGTTCGCTGCCATCAAGGAGTAAAGAAACCAGTAAGTATTCCCATTTAAGAAGCTGGAATCAGCCAGAATCAGAGAATTTAGACTTTATTTTTTTCTTAAAAATCTAACATAGCTCATACTGTTTGATTATTAAAATGTTTGGCAATTAATTTAATAATTGATGCAGCTGTAATTATGTTCACTTTTTTTTAGTTAATTGTGCAGTTTATCAGTTGTTATTAATAATTGAATATGTTGGGAAATACTCAAAACATGTCACTTAGCCAGGGGTCGTGAATAATAGAAAAGGGGTCCCTTAAGGAGAAATGTTGAGAACCAGTGCTCTACATCTTGTAGTCACACAATAATACCAGCAGGGATACAGTGTGATAGTGAGCGTCGGTCCAGCTGTGCTCACTCACTCTCTCTCTCTGTCTCTCTCTCTCTCTCTTTTTTTCACACACACACACACACACACACACACCATAGCCATTTTCCTGTTGACTCCGCGCTCCGCCACGTTGGTTCCCCTACGTGTGTGTGTCGCATTCTCCTGCGCACCACCAACGTTCTGTTTGTGATGAGGCGGGAAATGGCGTCCGCAGACATGGTTGATCACTAGCTACCGAGCGACAGACACAGCTGGCAGCAACAAGCACGGCCCGACCTCTGCCGGGTGGCCGCCACGGTCGCGGCCGAGAGCTGACAACGCTGCGGCAACTTTTGAAGCGCTCTCTGGATCATCAGTAAGTAAATAAACAACGTCAACATGTAAACAAAAACGTTTGTCCCCCCCGATAGCCCGACTGCTGCTAGCTAGCGGCTAATGTTAGCCAGCGAAGGGGGCGTAGTCTTTGGCTGAAAATAGTCATGGAAGCGAACAAAATGACGCGTTAGCTGGAGCGTAGCTAGCTGCTATGTTGCTTTGTTTTTACCTGGGAACTGATGGATAGTTTGCATGTTAAACACAGGCATGTTTACAGGGACACATGTGAGACATGTTGTGGCAACTGAAGTGAATAATGTCACGGCCTTGCTTTTGCTGCCATTGGCATTTTGCTAGCCTGAAAGCTAACTGTAACGTTAGCTGCTGGTGTTAACTAGCCACGGCATCTGGTTTTAAGTTACAGCAGGATAAATCCCAATTGATAGCAGCTATATTACACGGACGAGCGCTAGTTGCAGTCATAGTTTCATAGTTTTGTCCTACCACATGTGGGACACAGCGTCAAACCACTGGTGGCTGTACGCGGGATTTTTGATGCTAAATACCAGCAGCTGGCTAACGTTAGCGGTGATCGCGTGTAGAAGAGAACCCTGAATTTGCGAAACTCTCGCGAGATATTTATGCGTTGTTTTCCGCTGAGCAAATGCTATATCCCAATTACGTTTTATTGAGTGACGGCGTTGTCATTAAGATTTCTGTACGCTTTGGGACAACATAAGCGTGGTTCGAGTTAAAAAGGAACCGGGTTAAAATGATTACTCTCGCGATATCTTTCGTGAGTCTGGGGTTCCTTTCTGGACTTGTCCGTCAGCGGTGGCTAGCTGACGTCGTTGGTGTTAATACAGCCGATGTCAGCCGATGCTCCGATGTTACATAACGATAGTCAGCGATGCTGTTATGTTACCAAATCTGATTTAACAATAATGATCTATTAAAGCTTCAGCATTGTTTGTTAAACATTAATACACACAGACGGCGTTTGTACGAAACATCGACTCAATGTGAACGCATTTAGGGCTACATGTTTCTGATTACCAGTGATGTTTATCACACACACCGCCCACTCCGCTCACCGGTCTGCCTGACACACTGTACATCTGGTTTTCATAACAACGTGTGCGCTAAACTTTATTTATGTTCTTAACTAACATTTCAGATCTGATCTTGAGACAACTGTCCAGATATTGCTGTGATCCGATTGTGAGTGACTGTTGTCATCAATTGAATTGTTTAACCCTCCAATTCGAGCTTGTTTCACCGTATATCATAACATGATATTTAAAGGGACAGTTCACCCTAAAATCAAGAATACGTTTTTCCTTCGGCCCGTGGTGTTTTTTTTTTCCAATGTCCTATGTTGTTTTAGTGTGGAACATAAAATTACTCCCAACAAGGTCTGTGTATTATCCTGAGTAAGCAAGGATTTCTGGGAAGAGACATTGCTTTTGAGCTCAAATGATCTAGATGGATAAATAGCAGTACAGGCCAGGGGAAACATGTATAATTGTTTTTGGGTCGAAAAGTCCCTTTAAAGGAGTATTACACCAGATTGAAACATACATAAATCATGTGTTTCAACACAGTAAAGAATAAATTAACACGTCTGCGCATAAAGTGGCTGCTAACATTTATTGTTATTATTTGTTGTCGAGAGAAGTGGAACCAGGAACGGAAAAGTTGCACACATCAATCAATGATAACATATGATGACATGTTACAACATTATTGCATACTTGGGCTCAAGCGTAGCACCCAAACCTCACACAGACATGCCTTTCATTTGCATGAATATGTTGTCTGATATGTAGACTAGTGAAAAATTGTAGCACATAAACAGTGTTGTATGGTTGAGGTAACTGAGAGACAGTGTCTCCCTTACACAGTTTGTTTATGAGTCAGCTCAAATTTATTTTTAAAAATGTCCTGCTTAGCACATTACTTGCTCAAACAAAAGAACTGGTGTTTTCAACTCAAATGTCTTCAGAGAGTGGTGGATGCTGACCCCCCAAAAAACACTAAATTGCAAATGAAGTTGTTAGCACTTGCAAGTAAGTATTTAAAACTTTGAATTCTGCACAGCAGCAGAAAAAAAAACAGATGCATTTCAGCCCAAAATGAAAAGTGCTATATATTTTTATATTTTTAGTGCTGGTGACTCTATTTACTATTCAGTACATAAGTTGGCAAGGATTCTTATTAACAGAATTTAAATTAACCTTATGAAAAATATTTTTCATAGGGTTTATTTTGGGAAATACATAATTTTTTTTTTATTTTATACACATTTGTATATCATTGTTCATATTGAGTCTTAAAAGTCAATATAAGTTGTGCTGAACCCAACAGTTGATCATGGCATCAAAAACTGTGTGAGTGAGACACCTAAGCTGCACTACTTAATATTTCATCATATAATTCCTGATTTTTATCAAGGGAACTGTTCATCATTTGATGACCTTTAACATTTTAACAAAAGTGTGTAATTTGTTCAGTGTTAACAAGAATTTTTGAGAAAAGCATGTTTTTATTTCTCAGAGCAAGGTGTTGTTTCATCATTAAAGCAATGTTTCTTCTTTCCAACCCTCCCTGTCAGATTTTTCTATGTGACGTTGGAGCAGGATGAGGCTGAGAGTGCGTAAAGCTCCTCAGCAGCCGAACTTAGGCCGTCGAACTCACCCGTCCCAGGCCAAACGGAAACACTGTGAAGTGGAGCCAACCCCGGTGAGAGGTCGAGGCAAAATGCAGAAGAATGAAACAGGCCTGTTATCCACTATAAAGAAATTCATACGTGGAAATGCTGTCAAGGTGGGCCCACATCATGATGCACAGCTGCTCTTTTACAATTTTCTTTTTGCTGTTTTAACATAATAGTACACTACAGGAACACACACTCACTTTATGCAGACTAAAAACAGTGCCTCGGCTGCAGTTTGTGCTGATAATTTGAAACGGTGACTCACACATAATAGCTAGGAGTGTTTTTAAAGGCTTAACAGAAGGTCTTGACACAGCCAACATAGTTTCCTGCGGTCTTTTTTATACGTTTCTGTGAACTTCCTCTGTTTTCAGTCTGGCAGTTCTTGTAAATGAAACATCATAGAAGCAATCTGGTGAGATTTCTGTAACTCTTGAACATGGTACAAGACTCAATTGAATGCAGTCATATTAATGTCAAGGATGCAGCAGCACAAATGAAAAGATGCACAGAGTGAAATTTTCCTTTATGTACAGAAGACAGTTATATTGTTTTTTTTTTTTTATTTTGCGTAGTGTTACAATGACAGCTTATTGTATTTCCTATCATAATAAATTGGAGATTTTCAGCTTGGAAGTCTAACAATAATAATCACACTACTACTACTACTACCTCTACTACTACTAATAATAATAATACAGCTTTATATAGCACCTTTCATACAAAACATGCAGTACTTTACATTTAAAAAGGAATAACAAGAAGAAATATAATAAATGAAAAAGCAGACAATTTGATAGATCAACTCATAAGAAAAATCTGCTACAACAGCTGCTGAACTGGAACCATGTAAGAGGTATAATAAGTCATTTAAAAACTTATGGGCCCCCATGTGATGCATATACGCAGTAGTGAGTGATGTTATGGACAGGCTAGACTAAAGAGGTATGTTTTTTAACTGCTGTTTAAAATTTTCAACAGAGCCTGCCTCTCATCTCTTTAGGTTATAGATATTTAGAAAGCTAGCAGGAGAGACACTAAGGGTTTGATAATTAATATAAAACAACAGAGAATCTATGATATAGGGCAGTCAAAAGCCGGTAAGAAAAGCAACCAAAGCAGTTTTTAACTTTGACTGGTTCTGTATCCCTGTTCTTATTTTTCTTAGGTGGAGCAGGATATCCCCGCCAAGAGGAGTCGTATTGATTGTAATTCTGATAGCGATCTAATTACTTCAACACCACAGACTAGAGGCCTTGCCAACAAACCAGTCCCCAGAGGTTGCCGAAAAACTCCAAATAAAGGTACTACACACCTTGTAACAAGTTCTGTAAAAGAAATGGCTCATCTTGACAGATATTTTGTGTTTGGGTTGTTATTAAAGAACTGCTATATCTTTTTTTAGATGCTATGACCTGCAACAGTAAACCTTTGAAACCAAACGGTAAACTAGAAACCCCCGTCGATGCAGCGAGCAGCCCACCACGCACCACCCTGCTTGGGACCATCTTCTCTCCAGTCTTCAACTTTTTTTCACCAGCAACCAAAACTGGTAAAACAAACTAATCGTTAGATAATTATGTCTTAAAAATGTCAGATATTTAGGATTGATTAAAAAAGTTCTGATAAGATTTTAAACTGGAAATCTACTTAAAAGTTTTGCTATGACGGAACTGTACTGACTGCTCTTGTCACTTGTCCACAGCCACTCCTGGTTCAGACTCTCCTGGCCAAGCGATGGAGGCGGAGGAAATCATGAAACAGCTGGACATCGAGCAGGCAGAGGAAATGCCAAGCAGCACTCTCACATCCACAGAGGGCATCACTCCGTGTCACACTGCCCCAGTATTACCTCAGAGGCTTCAGATCACCTCTGACACAACCATAGAAGAAGGGGAAATCGTCACTGAAACGGACATGCCGCCATTAACAGGTATGACTGCTCATGCGTTCGGCCTCAGCCTCATTATTTTAAGTTGGCAAATTTCACTGAAATAAGTATAATCACTGATATATGCTTTTAGAAGTTAATTGAGTGTTTTTATTTCATCCAGCAGTTCAGACCTGAGACCAGTTCTCTTTGGGATGAGCTTAAATATGTAGTCATTGAATGCTGTAACCATGGTCTACAATTCACAAGTGCAAAATGCCTGTACATTTAAACTTTGGCTAAATTAACAAGAGTTGAATTTGAATGCTGCTAGTATTCTGTTACAGTCTTTGAGGTTTTTGCTTTTCTTGTTTGCAAACTTTGTCCCCAGAGGGCTGCAGTACGAAGCGAGATGAATATGTTAGTGGGGTATGTTGAGTCTGAAGTTTGAATTGTTACAAAGGTGGCTCTCTAGTAACTTATGTGGAACTCACAACCTGGTTGGAAGAGTTTCAGTTCAGAGTTTCAAATTAAATCAGCTGTAAAAGTGTCACTCTGTCACTAACTCTTTTCCTGATAATGTTCTTTATGAGTCATAGTTTCTAAATTGCGGGAAGACATGATATATGCAAAGCTGCTGAGCTGTATGTTAGTAAATTCACAGAATATATTACAGCAGTACAAACTGTATGCACCATGTTGTCACAGGAACCTGTTTGGCGATGCAGTTTTTTTTGTTTGTTTGTTTGTTCTTTCCTGTTTGCTACGGGTTATATTAACACTTAAAAATTTTCACAGCAGATCATCCACACATGAAAACAATGATGAAGCAGCTATGGACACATTTTGTTTTTAAACTTGATCCTGATTTGTCTGTTTTATGATATTGCAGTTCAGACCACTTACTGCAAAAACAGATTCGTCTGTCGTTTTTATCACAGAAAATATTCAGTCTATAACGTTCATTTTACTTTGATTTGACCAAAACTGTAAGTGATTTCCTCGTCTCTTTCATTATGGGACAGAGTCAAACCAACCGTGTCATCTCCTCTATCCAGTTTAAAGTTTAATGCACAGCTGTCATGTTTGAAATTAACGTCTGGCATTAAGAGCTCATTAAGTCGATCAGTAATTTTCTGTCAGCATTCCACTCGTCTTATTTGCAGCAAAAGTTTTGCTTTTTGCTTTTTTTTATATTCTCCATAACTCTCCATTATAACAAACTTGTTTGACTTGACTTAAGAAATACTGAAAATGTTGAGCCTCCTTTGTTGTACAGTCCTCTGGTCACCACCATAGTGTCTGTCAAGATGGTGCAGAGGAGCTAGTTTGTAAGCTAACCTACAAACACTTCAGTTTCTGTGGATTTACTTTCTCCATAATTTTAACTCTTTCTACATTGCTTCTCTTTAGTATTTGGACAAATGTTTAACTCAACCACTTATTGTCATTTTGCCTTACTTATAATTATAAACTGAAGTATGTAGTTACCTAAAAGTGTACACCTATATTTTTATAGTTTTATTGCAAACTTTGGATTAAGTTTAATTAAACTGAGGCATTAAAAGGCTTAGATCTAACTTGCTGATACATGTAGACATCCTGAGTCCATTTTCACTGTCTGTGTCTTTAATTACCAAACTGTTATCATAGTTGTCACCTCTGGTTTATAATTTAAAAAATAGATGAAGTGAAACTAGAGCTTTGAAGTTCTCTTCCAGAAGTAAGAAAAAGTTAACCTCACACTGACATTTGTAATGACATTAAAACTAAAAGTTCAACCTTGGAACACCGAGCCTTTCTCAGCAGTGTTATGTGGTTCAGTCCATGTGTTTAGATAAAGGTGGTTATTTCTGAAAGAATGATCTAATATCTTGTTTATTCAATATGTCAGTTATTTAGCTGCCTTTAACAAACAGCTTTTCTAATAAGCCCCTAGAGAATTATGCGTAAACTTGTACTAAGAGATTAATTGATGTTTAACCTGGTTAAAATCATGACGTTTAGAGTTTCTGTTAACACCTGACACAGTGGATGCTGATTTGTCCTCACGAACAGGTTTCCTTTTTTCCCAGAAAGACAAACAACAGAGATGTTTAATAAGAGACTACATCCAGTAACACAATCTAGCAGACATCATGACCTTGTCTCTTATTCTCAGTAACGTAACATTTTAACTCATTTTCCATCTTTCTGTTTCTGTCTTCATCAGTTCCTGGTTGTACACCAGATGGTGGTTACCCACACGCGTTACCTCCAGCTCCTGCAGAAGCCTCATATGATGAGGACTGGGAAGTTTTTGATCCGTAAGTAGATTCATTCTTTAAGCAACTGCTAATCATAGCTATTTATTTCAGAAAAAATAATATATATTTCAAAAAAAGATCATTTAAATGGAAACTTAAATTAATAACTATCTTTGCTCAGATTTTTGGGTTTAAGTTTAAACGCTGCTCTTTGAACAAGAGACTCTCTTTGTCATCAGAATTGTTTCCACTTGAAATCACATCCAAGGTGACATTGCAGGAAGCCCTGTCCCTACATGTGCAATGTGAAGCTTTTAACCACCAGATGGCAGCAAATACATGACTGTCAGCTGAGTCCTCTGTGATTGTGATACTGTGATTACACCAGATTTTCTTAAATATTTAGTTGTTTCACTCATGTTTTAAACTGCCAGGAGTTACAGCGTGAAGATGATGTTTTACTGTTTATTAAGTAGTGAAAACATGCACATTGGACTTCCTTTATATATTACTACTGCTCTTTGTTGGAACAGTCCTTGTTTGTTTTAACGTGGGCCCTTTTATTGCTTCTCTGCTTGAAGGTACTTCTTCATCAAGCACGTGCCTCCACTGACAGAAGAGCAGTTAACACGCAAACCAGCACTACCTTTGAAAACACGCAGCACACCAGAGTTTTCTCTCGTCTTGGATCTGGTAAGCCGTGAAAGGTTTCTTGTGCTGTATCTCATATTAAAAGTAAACTGACTTTGATGGGTTTTTCCCTTCTGATTCTTTTTTTCTGTTCTCAGGACGAAACTCTGGTCCACTGTAGTTTGAATGAGCTAGAAGACGCAGCCCTGACATTCCCTGTGCTCTTTCAAGATGTAATATACCAGGTACCAACTCTTAAATGTCAGTCTCTAATCAAAAGGTCTCCATTTTCATGTTGCTGTGATTAAATTTCTTCATTTCATTTTTAATCTGTAGGTGTATGTTCGGTTGAGGCCCTTTTTCCGCGAGTTTCTTGAGCGCATGTCTCAGATGTATGAGGTTAGATGCCCTTTAATTTTACACTTAACTTCAAACAGTGTTTGTTTTATATGACCTGTTTAAGTTAACATATTACTCATTTATTGCTCTGTTAAATTTTCAGATTATTCTCTTCACGGCTTCAAAGAAAGTCTACGCCGACAAGTTGCTCAACATCCTGGATCCAAAAAAACAGTTGGTCAGGTCAGTGACAACACAAGACTCTGACAGAGCTTTGATAATAAATGATTTTGATTCAAGATCATCCTGCTTTGGATTATGTGAGCCTTGAGTTGTAGTGTAGCTGTAGTGATGAGGATGAAATTTAAGGGTCAGTATTAGGTGCTGGTGATATGGTCAAAATCCTCTGTCATGTTATATGTAGTTTTATATCATGATACCTTAACGGTTCTGTAAATTCATTCCAGTGTTCCTGTATGGAAAAGTATGCAATTTGAATTTAGTAACTTACAGGTCTGGATAAGTATGGAAAAAAGAAAAGAGAATGGAAAAACATTTACACTTCCAGACTATTTCCCCTATTTTGTTTTCTAAAATACAAAATTCAGAATTCCTAAAAATAACGCAAGCAGAGTGTTTTCATGCCGTTAGGAGCAGGCAGCCAGCGCTTGATATTGTCAAAAGCAAGGCAAGAAGTATGGCATGCGCCTCTACAGCGTCTCTGCGGCTTGACACCAGAACTTTCTTCCATGTGGGTGTGTCCTGTAGGTGCAGAGTTTGTTTCCATAGCGCTGTTTGCTTGTATAGCAAGGTAGCAACAGCTAAACAAGCATCAACATATGTACTGATGCCTGTGTTTATCCTCCATACACACCCATGCTTTGTGATCTGGTCCTCCACACCTCTGACTTCTTATTGTGTCGAGCTGTTAAGCCATAAATACAACATGTAAAATAGTCTGCTTGGACGCAGCGGTGACTTCCTCTTCCTTCAGTCAAATGGCAGATATTTACAATTGAAATCGGTGGTTAATGCTTGTATTTGCTGTTTCAAAGTTTGTGTGAAAGTTTGCTGCACAGTCTGTGAAATTTCACTGAGCTGTTTATCAAATGAAAGAGGATTATCATCACATTTAATACATACTGTTTTTAATCAATGACTTTTTAAAATACCACACTTCACTCCAGTAAAGTTATGTTTTCAGTTCCTTTTGTTTGTTAGAGACATATTTCAGCTTAGCTTAAAGCTTAGCTGTATTATTGCATGTTTTAATTGAGGAATCTTCTCATTCTGTATTTTATTTTGTTTTTTTAGGCACAGGCTATTTCGTGAGCACTGTGTGTGTGTTCAAGGAAATTACATTAAAGACCTAAATATTCTTGGACGGGATCTTTCTAAGACGATAATAATTGACAACTCACCCCAAGCCTTCGCCTATCAGGTAAAACTGTTACACTGTCAAGTAAACCAGTGGAGAAAAAAAATAAAAACTAATGTTTCTGTGTCTCAGTGATACTACAGCTCATATTTTTCTGTCTTTTTCAGCTTTCCAATGGGATCCCTATTGAGAGCTGGTTTGTGGATAGAAATGACAACGAGCTTCTAAAGCTTGTTCCTTTCCTCGAGAAGCTCGTGGAGCTGGTATGTATTTTGGTTTAAAACATTTTGACCTCTGTCAGTAACCGTTATCGCTGCTGGTGGTGTGTCATGAATATTCCACCTACTCTTCTCCGTGGAGAGCCTCAAGATCAGATGCACGGACACACAGTCGTAATATTACACAGATACTCTCGATGAGAGAAGAGAGAAACATAAATCAGTATTGAGCATCTTTGACAAAACCTTTGTTACTCAGTGAAAGGTTAATTAAGTCATGAGGTACAAATTTAGTAGTGATGACAGTGTTTTTTTGTTTGTTTTGTCTAATATTAAGAGAATCCAAGTATGTTAATTCCACTGTAAAGTACTGAACCCTATCAGACATGTTCTGAGTAGACATAAGGATATTATATGAAGACTGATTTCTTAATAACATGCTTTAATGTACTTATGCAGTTCTGCTGATTAATGTAACAAACAATCTTCATCAAATATATTTCATTATAATGCAATTTCACATTTAGGCTTGTTGTTGTTGTTGTGCACTTGGACTTGGAATAATTCACTTCATAGACAATTAAATATGAAATGAGAGTGTAGCGTGGTAGTTCAGGTGTTTGTCCACAGATTTCTGTTGGGAGCTGTAGATAATCATAGTTGATGGTTTATTAGCTACACCTGGTCTTAACATTTTTAGAGGTGTTTATTCAACTGTATGATAGTTTTAGGGGATGTAGTTGATGGTTATGTTTCTCACTGATATAAATGTAGTGGACCAAATATTAGAAGTACCTCTCTATATAATACATTACATCCTCCAACATGATCATAAAAGTCAGTCAGCACCTTTATAAAATAGTTTGATCAAAAACTGAACATTCATGAAGGTCAAATTTACTACAGGGCTGCCGTATTAGACTCCGTTATTTTTAGCTAGGTGTACCTCATAATTTGGATGTATTTATTTGTCTGGAGGCTGATGGAAAAGTTACTGTGTGGCCATCAATTATTTTATGTTTTTATTCTACAAAAACGGCAAACAGTTCTTGTCACTGGCTAACTACTGATATGTCGAGTAGAGATGCACGTTCAGCAATTTTCTTGGACGATTCAGATTTTTTTTTTTTAAGGATCTGACCTGCTGATTCCAATTTTCAGTCTTTCCAAGAGCTATAAAAGTGGACAACACGTGTGTGCCGAGGTTATGTTGGGTTAAATTTTCTTTTCTGTAGTGATTTTACACAAGTTTACATTTGGGCCACCAAATTTAGGAGTTTGCTGAAGCATCTTGCTCTGATTCATGAAGTCACATTCGTACAAGCGGTGCACTTCATGTTTCATCTTCTCAGTCTCGTCACTGCCAGCTTTGCCCAAACTGTTGTGACAGTAGATACCTTAGTCATCAACACTGAACTGAAATGTCTGTTTTCTTGTTGTTTTTGAAATGATTCACGCTGTTTTTCTCTCTTTATCACAGAATGAAGATGTCAGACCGCACATCCGTCAACAGTTTCGTTTGCACGACCTCCTTCCTCCAGACTGAGGACCTCATCATGTTCGTCTTTCAGTTCAAGATGGTATCAACATTGGAAAAAACAAAACAAAACTGACCCCCAGAAGGAAATATACAACGGATTTCTCTTTGCAACATCGCCATTATTATTATTATTATTGTTATTATTATTATTATTATTATTATTATTATAAATTTTTTTAATCATGCAAAAAATTGAAAGATATGTTTGAGTCAAAAAGCCCTGGATGTTTTTCTACTCTGACTCAGAACAAACAGACCTTTTTAGTGCAACTTTGAAGACGGCCTCCTGGAAGGTATTTTGTCTTTTAAGAACCATTTTGGATTGACAAAAGTGAATGTCATGCAGTGTTGGATTATATGGACCTTGGTGGCTTCAGCCTGACCTTCACCGGCCAGTCAAACCTGTATAATATTCGATCTATTTACATGTAAATATATGTACATAGTTTTTTTTCTTCGAGGTTTTTAAGTCATTTTATTTTCACTTCAGATTTTAGTATGTATTCTTTGATTCGGTTGCTTTTATAAACCAACAAAATGTTAGTGTGTTTTGTTTGAAGCTGTTGAGAGACAGCTGCTTTTTGTTTGTATGCCTGCATTATTCCTGTGATGCTTTACTCTATTACATGCAGTTGTCTGTAATAAGGTGCAGTTTAAAAAAAATGTATCTTTGGGAGGAAAATGTTTCTGAAACAATATTTTAAAAGTTATGTAATGTAAGCTAGAATAGAGTCTCAACTGAATACAAAGCCATAGTGGCTGAATTATAATTTTGGAGATTTGTATTTGAGAGTCCATTTCTGATTTCAGCGCCTCTTTAATGAGGGGTGAGGTGGGATGATTGGGGGCGGGGTGGGGGGTTTAAGGCATCTTGCACTTTGACATCCAGCCCTTTGTAAGTTGATGTAAAATGTTGTCACTTTTCTACACAGGTGTGTATCACCTCAAATTTGTTATGTGGGGAGAAAAAAAAAAATGAAATTGTAGCACCAGCAAATTGCCAACAAGTTTGCTTTGAAATCTTGTTTTCCAAGACGTCTTGTATGTGGGATCTTTATGATGTAGGATTCACAAGTTTTATTGACTATTGAATGATCACTCCTGTTGTATTCAGTGTTACTTAATGGTTTCCTTGAAAATAAATACATTTTTATACGACTCGGAGCTTCCTATGAATAATTAAAACACACAACTGTGAATACAATAAATATAACTGAAGTGTACAAGATAGTTGAGCTTGACATCATCACAACCTTTGAAATAAAATCTCAAGTCAAGGGTCATAAAAGTTCAAAACCTTTCTAGGGATGAGGCTGTTTCTTTTTCAAAACAAAAGCCTCAGAGTAACTTAAGAAGAAACTAGGGATGGACCTTAATTTTTCAGGGAAAAAATCCCAGAGTAACTGCATCTCAACAGAAATTAAGCTGCTTATATGTTTGTTTTTTCAAAATAAGTCGCATAGAGAAACTGTCCCTTCACAGGAAGCTAGAGATGACCTGTCTTTTTTTGTTGTTGTCATTTTAAAGCCTTAGACAGTAACAATGTAAACAGGGAACTCAAGATGAGGCTATTTGTTTCAAAATAAAGTCCCCCAACAGTCACTGAATAACAGGAAACTAGGGATGAACATAGAACTTCAATGATACAGCTACTGCTATCAATACTGATATTAGTATCACAGTACAAACCAAGCATGGAGCACACTAAAGTTTGTTTCTTTTTTTAAAATAAATTTTCTAGTTTGTTTTGGAGCTTTTGACTGTATCCCTCTGTCCCATCACTGTTTGCTCAGTTGCTAAACTGATTATTGTTGTTTTCCCTGCTGCTCAACAAACAACAGACGAGTGAATCTTGAGTCTAAACTGTTTCCTCAACATACTAAATAAACTCACAAGATTTATGGTCCAGTGAATCACATAATTTGGCAGAATTAGTTTTAGTTATTACATGAACAGCTGGTAAAACTAGTTTTTCCACTTTGAGGCTCTCCTGTGTTTCATCACTCTGCATTTCTAAAGATGGAGGTTCTTTAATTATCCTTGAGAGGGGGTCATTTGTCTATATGTGCATATTTTATGGTAAAGGTTGTGTTTCTCAGCTGTGGTCCTGGTGCCACACTGCCCTGCAGGTTTCTCTGCTCCACCACACCTGATTCAAATGAACACGTCGTTATCAGGCTTCTGCAGAGGCTTGATGAGGAGCTGATCATCTGAATCAGGTGAAAACTTCCTGGTCCTCTTTGAAATGAGGGGCTCCACCTATAACAATCATGAGGGGTTTTTTTAAAAAATCTTTTAGTACTAACGGTTGTTCTCCTTTAGAACCTTTTTCACCCACAATCCTGTCACACTGCAGGAGAGGAGTGACCTTCACAAGATCTGCACTTTAAAATGATGTCAAATAAATAATGCAAAGGACTGCAGCACAGTCAGATAACTGCTTTCAATATCATGTGCAATATTACTCTACGTTACTTTTTCATTACCACTGCTAATATTTCAATCCTATCGCCAATACTAATTTTCTATTTTAGCTTAGTTTACTTTTTTACTCAACTTACCTTACTTTTATTATTATTTGTAGGCAACATTTTTTTTTGCATTTACTCTTTATGCACTTTTAATTACTTTTATTCTTTTAATTTTTGACCACTTTCCAGCACACAAATTTTCTTTGTGATTAGTATGGTTCTACCTTATCTCTCATTTTATCTTATGCCTAAATACATATACAGACTAATCCAGAGCCACTCAAATCATCAAAATGTGTATTTTCAGTTTTAGTAACCCTTCTTTAAATATAATGTCTGCCTGCGGTGTTATGGTGGAAATAAACTTATAAAAGCTAAAAAACTAATAATGTTTTAAACACTGAGATGACTTTATGTTACCAAATATTTAAAGGTTAAATCTGTTAAATCCTTAAAGAATTTGACTAAAGACCACTTTTCTGGAGCACTCTTTACTCGTGACCTTTGAAAACAGCAACATATTTTGAAAATAATTATTAAAAAATGCAAGTAAGACAGAATAATGATGCTAAAATAAGTCACAGTGTCAACAAGGGTTTGACTTCCTGTTTAAAGTTTGAAATTGAAATATATTTGAGAACCTACATCATACAGTACACAGATATTAGTGACTGTAATGAATCAGATACGTTTCTATTAATATGAGGTGTAATCTGTTTTTTTAAGAAGGACATTTCATGATTACTTTACTTAATAATGCTTTGCCTCATTCTTACAGTGCAAAGCAGGTCATTTTAATAATTAGATTTAGTTAGTTTAGTTTAGTTAAATCACAAAAATGATAAAACAGGGTTTCTGCAGGTTTCAACAAGTTAAATTTGAGACTTTTAAGACCATTATGAATGCAATGTAAGATTGATTTCATGTCAATATACTGGCAAAAAAGTACATGCACAATTTGTGTTAGTCATTATTGTTTGACCCATTGATCACTAATGTGGTTTTGCATGTTCAGTTTAGTTTTTTAATTGTTATAACATCATCAATACATTTTTTTTTTCCTGAAACACATTAACAAGTGAGACTAAAGTTCATGCAGCTTTAAAAAAGTAACGTTAACTTTATAATTAAATCTATTTTAAAGACATTTTAAAACTTTTAAGGACCTGCAGAAACCTTGTTAAATAAATGTACCTTTTTATGTTGAATAACATGATAATTATTTGATTTAGGATGCCGTATACCTGAAATAGTTCAGTAAATGAGTTATTGTACTCTTCAGGTGCTTGCAGCCCTATAAAAACGAAGCCAGATAAAAAAGAAAAAAAGGTATTATATTGAAAGATATCCAGTAACAGTTTCCATCTTTTATTGTTATGTACACAACCTGCCAGACGTTTTTTTTTTATTCAGAGATACGAAACTTACGAGATGTCCTGATCAGATAACCTGCTGATGTCTTAATCCTTTTGTTCTTTCAAGAAATAGGTCATTACCTGATTGTAGGTGTGCACTGAATTACCCCTTCTCGAGGTCATGTGACTCCAAATACAAAGGGGGCCAGTCTTCATCAGACTTATCTAACGATGTTCAGAAGGAGGAATTATTTCAAAACAAAATGTTGATAGTGTGCAGATAAGACATGGGGATAATTAACTGTGTATTTAGACAGAACCCCCCTGCCCTCACCTATTGGCTGCTGGTGGGGGGTGGAGGTTGTGTTCTCCCGGGGGCTGACGTGTATATAAAAGGTGCCGGCGGGTGTTCTCACCTCAGGATAAACATCAGGTCGATACAGAATGTGGATGCTCCTCTTTTTGAGTGTCTTGTTAGGGGCGTTGGGGTCAGAAGGAACGCCCACCGGGGCAGCTCAGCAGCTCCAGGCTCTCCACTGCCCACCCTGCGAGCAGATACACTGCTCCTCCCGGCGGGCGCTGAAGCTCCAGTGTAAAGGCGGTGTCACGACAGGTGTGTGCGGCTGCTGCCCAGTCTGTGCCAGAACAGAGGAGGAGACCTGCGGGGGCACGTGGGACTACCTGGGCAAGTGTGATGAGGGACTGGTGTGTGTTTACCAGGACGCAGCAGCCGACAAACCAGACGCAGAGCGCACAGGGATCTGTAAAGCAGGTGAGATTAGAGTTTATAACCTCAATTAGTATCAAGTAGTCTGCCCTGGATTAGTTTTTATCATTGATTATATAATGTGAGCCAAATTAACCTCCAAGTCCAAGTTAATTTTGGTAAATTCACATTCGCTGTCATGTTTCAGCACAAATACACGTCTGACTTTTTATTATAAGGCTGCAAGAAACCCAAAGTATGAGGAAAAACAACATAGATGCCTATAAAAACATACAAATCTTTAGTGATAATCACTCAAAATATTATTAGAAAGTTCTAAAAAATATTGTTGCAGTATTTATGCACACAAATACAGTATAAAATGTAAGAAATAAAACTATAGTACAGTCTAATTACATGTTAGGTGATTTTATCCCAACTCATTTCTGGACATTTTTCATTCAAGTATATATATGCCTGAAAAAAAAAAAACTTATGGTGCACAGACATGAATGAGATTATATGTGAAAGTTATAAAGTTATTTTACTATAAATAAAATATGGTAAGTGATTAATAGACACACACAGGAGGGAACTGTTGCAAAAAGATGCAGTATTGTCTGAATTTTTTGCATCACAAAATGTCTATAACCAGTGACATTAAAACCATTTTATTTGTATATACACACACACACACACATATACATATATGTATTAATATATATATATTACTTGATATATCATAAAATTAACAATTTTACTGCAGGTACATTTGCATTTATCTGTATACATTTTTTTTGTTTTTCCTTTTCTTATGCGTGAATTGAAATGTTTATGTATCTTACATATTGCAACTACACTATAAATTGAGCAACTTTCAATAAAACAAATGTCTCTCAATCTCTCAAAATAAATCTCCCAAAAGTGAATCATATGGACTGAAAAAAACATGCTGCGTATAGAAACACCACGATGTAAAAATACTAAATAAATAATTAAATAAAAGTTCAGAAGCATTATGAGAGAAATTTACAAATAAGTCTGTCAGTGTTATTATTCTTATTCTTATAGATTACTACTAGCAGTACTATAATAGCTATAACTGGAATAAATGCAGTGCAAACTGCACAATTTCCCTCTGAAGTGCAGAGAAATATAAATATAAAGTAGCATAAAATGTAAAAACTCTAACTCACCTCTATGTTATGTACAATACTTGAGTCACACTACATGTCATTGTAGTGGGCCTGGTGCCAGTGTGGTGTATCTTGGTTATGAGCTCTGAGCACTGATAGTGTGGTCAAGGCTTCCTTTGATTCAAAGGTTTCTGCTAACAGTTAAGCCATAATTACCCCCCTTATCTCGTCATGGTATAAAGACTTGTCGCCGTTATTGATACGGTATCAGACGTAGTACGAGATTAGAGATTTTTATGTTTTGTTGCTGCTCGGGAGAAGATGTAAATATTAAATTTGATGTGTCCAATACTTTGTGATTTGTCCAAGTTGTTTTTCTCATTCGGTGCATGTTTAAAATGTGTTTCTGCAGTGATTGAACCCTTGGATCCAGAGAGCTGTCACCCAGAGTGCACCAAGGAATACTGTCAGGCCAACCCAAATGAAATCTGCTCTGCCAAGTGAGAAAAAAAAAGAAGAAGTTTTCCTCTTAATGTCTCCTTGCGCTGCATTTTTTTTAACAGAAATGTGAATTTGCTGCTCTCTAGGTCTGTGTCTCTGGAGAAGAAAGCGTGCCAGGGCTCCTGCCAACACACCTCCTGTTCAAGCTGTCTGCTGCTGAAACCCCCGTCATGCCCTCAGACCTGCACCCACTCCGATTCATCCTGTCTTCTCCGCTTTGGGAAGTGTGTGCACAATCACCTGACAGCCGCTCATAATCCTGTGTGTCACAACAACCTGCAGGTAGGTGGGAGAAAAATCAGTGCCCACTGCACAAACTGTACTGTGCTGCTTTTAAACGCGTCACCCACTAATGCACCACTGCGCTCTGTCTTTCTTTGTGTCTCTGCAGAGTAACTCTGAGGGGCATTTTCTGTGTTTGGTCCCAGGCTGTCCAAACGTAACGAATCCCTGATGTCAAGAGAGGAAACCCAGAGGAAACGAGTTCATGTAGCACAATGGAAAAGGCAGCTATCTGTAAAGTTTGTGTATAACCTGAAAATTCTTCATCCACCAATCAATTTTTGTATGTAACACCTGATATTTTATGTATTTTGAATTGTGAAGAATAAAACTGTGTATCTTACGTTTAAGCCTATGTGTGCTCTATGTTGTACCTGACTGCAGGACCAACGTCATGCAAAAAGTTAACAAAAGCATGCAGGTCCAAACGTGGTAAATGCTAGGTACTGGACAGAAGTACATATCAAAAAAGTGAGATGGCACCATAAATAATGTCCCCATGAACATTTATTACTATATCAGGGAGCAGGAAGAGGAGCTTGCCCAAAACATTGCATGATGTTACAGTAATAACTGCTCATGGCAGCATTATTTAATGTTCAGACTGTATTTTTCCTTTTTTATCTAATGCAAACTATTACACTCTATGTATTGGGACTCAGTTTATCCCACAATGCTGCATATAAAGTAGTAACTAGATGGTGGCAATTAATAAAGCACTAGTTGACATGACATTTTGCTCAAGATCTGCATAGTGTTACATACACTTTTTAGAGGTGTGGCTCTAGAGATGACAATATTGGTGTGTCGGCATGTTTCTGGACTGGAATATCTTTACAGTTCAGCTCAGATGTTAATATTCATCTTGGGATAACTCCTCAGATTTATCATCTAGTAATCAAATTTGTCCAGAACATTATCCAGTAGTTTTATGTCCAAATACCTGCATAACTAATGACATTCCCATGCAATTGCAAACATGTGGTGTCACCATTTAGCTCAAAGCGCCGGCCCGCCTAAATACAGTCTCGTAGAGATGCCAGCATAGCTGTAAACGCTTGATCTTGTTCTTACGTTTAGTTTTCAACTCACTTTAATGACAAACTATGTAGGATTTTACCAAAAGATAATTCACAGACTCATACAAAGACAGTCCTTTCAATCATCATCCATGATTCATGAGAAGCATGTGCATCTACAGAGACCCCCTCCTCTGTTCGTACTTTCTTGTTTTTTCATCATTTTACCGTGCTTGGGAAGCTTTACCAACCCAAAACGTCTGTATTTTACAACTGAAATGAGACTGGTGGGTGTACAAACAGCACCTGACAAATCCTACTGATTCTACCTTTAACGTGAATGTTGAGCCATGTATGAGGGAACCAATCTGGAACCTAGAATAAGTAGAAAAATACAGAGAAAGGAAACTGTGAGGCAGAGAAATGAAGTGGTGGCATGTACAACAATACAGTAATTGATATGGTGATATCAGTCCAGCACTGAGTCTCCATTAGGGCTGTGCAATATGCCAATGTGAATTTGTGAATGATTAAAATGTGTCCACAATGTGCCTTTACAGAGAGATCGCTAGTACTGTGCTATAACGGCACATTCAGTAGGTCAGTTGCGGTTCTATGGCTCGTGCACACATCCAAAGCTTTTTTTTTGTCAGCCCAATCTTAAATCACATTATACGCTTGTCCGTGTCACGCCTTCCTTAGATACACAACTATATATAGATTTTTTTTACATCGTAGGGCTTAATTTTTTGAAATAGGTCAATTAATTTTGGTTGCACTTTTCAGCAACTTGTAAAATAGTCTTGAAATACAACATGAGAAAGAATTATATTATATAACATGAAAAATAAAATATAATGGATCTTGATACTGCCTGAAAAAGCCTGACATGATGTTTTTTGGCAAATTGTTCACTTGTATGTCTCCTCTGTTTGATTTTTTTTCTAATTTTGGGAGTTTTTCTGGCTCACAGGAGAAGCGAAGTGTCTTGAGTCCCCTCAGCCATCGCTGACCCCCCTGACAGTTGATGGTTATTGAATAACAGACAGTTTATGAGGCAGCAATAATGAAGCTTGCACAGAAAGGGAATAAAGTGTGGACCAACAATGGACAGTTTGTTCTGTGTCCTTCAAATGTGAGTCGTTTCAGACGAGGAGAAGCCGTTTATCTGAAGGATTTCGCAAGAAGGAATCGGTTTTTATACCAAAACAAAGGCCTGCGTTTCCTTTCATCTTTCAACTCGTCAGTCAGTTACATCACCAAAGTAGAGTGATATCTAAATAATGAATAATATCCTGTGTTTAATCAGACAGCAGAGAGGACGGTGCAGCTCCGGGTCTAGTTTTGTTTAGACACAAACAGGAACAAGCACCAGAGGAGGGAAACATGAGCAAAATAATAAGAAAAAGTGCAGTCAGTATATGTTAAAACACACTATTATAGGTTTAAAATCTGGCTACAGTTGACCTGCCTTGAAACATATATACTATTTAATGTTAAAACTTCAAAAACTTTCCTGTTTATATTGTAATTTGTCCTTTTACAAGGTTGTATGAAAAACCACAAACAATTATCTGAATTCTCTTCCTTTTGTACATTTCTTCTGCTTCTGACTGTGGATAAACATCAGCATATCATTGTATCTATTAGGACGACAGGATCTGTCACCAAAGCGGGCCGCCTCTGTTATCAATCTCATATAGCCGTCTCACTTTTTTTTTACTGATAAAAACAACGGATCATAAAGGACTGTCTGCGTGCCAGCTGTAATAAATGTGCCCCTGTCGGAGGAAGCCCATGTTAAAGTTTGAATACAACACAAAACCCGGGAACAATAGAAAAGAACAAGAGATTACGATGAAGGAGTGACCTTCAGGTAGATTTTGATGTGCGGGAAGCAGCTGGAGATTTCTCTTTGATTATTCCCAGCATGTCTGAATAATATGTAATATCACAGGTCTCTTAAACAAACCTGAGAGTCATTTAAAGTCAACCGCTACACTTTAAAGGAGCAATATGCAAGAATCACAGATGAAAGGATAACTAATTCCCCTGTAAAATTACCCAACATTAGTATTACCATTTAAAATTAAAATTTTCATCAAAACATTATTTGATTACTGTGCATTTAAAAGCTTAAGATAAGTACTGTGCAGCGTCAGACACAGGCGCCAGTTCACATCAGTGAAATCACAAAGGACATGATGCCATTTCAAATTGTTGAGGTTTTCAACATAAATCTTGGTGAAATGTTTTCAGTGTGTGTAAAAGCACATTTTGAATATTTTCACATCTGATCAAAATCATAACAATACTGATAACTGTGATAATTTTGGTCCCTATTTATCATGATATGACATTTTCATACTGTTTTCATCTCTGATAAAAATCTTAGTTTAAAACATTAAGAAATTAACTAAAATGAATGTGCGAAAATAAGTTCTGACATTATGTCAACGACATCTGTTCCAAGTCGCAGGGGCATGTACTTAAGTTAGAATGCTAGCCAGCTAGTTTTGGCCCATCCTGTGTCATAATACCTCTCTACCTCAAGAGGTGATCGTGAGTCACTGTTGTGACTAGTCTGCCCTCGGAGGTGGGCGCAGACTGATTCCCTCTTCCTCCTTTCCTGCTTTATGCCTCTCGTGAACCCACCGTGTTTTTGTTGTCTCTGGAATCAAAGTCCTGATCAGCGCCGCTGCGTTGTATTCCCTGATGTCACACTGGTCTCTGAGGCTGTATTCGGTCCAGGTTTGGGTCCAGGTCTGGGAGGCTGCTGAGCCCAGTTTTCTCACACTGGTCCCAGTTCTGGTGGCCATTTCATCGCTGCTCGAATTCCCATATTCAGGGACTGAAAACCTTCTCCCCAACGCTCTTGTGTTAGCAGTGTTAACACTCCCCACCTTGATGTTCCCAATCTGGATAGGGCCGGCTAATAGCTATGCTAGCTGCACGGCTAAATGAGCTAACGCAAGCTATAGATAGCAACAGTTAGCATTAAATGTGGTGATTTGCTGCCCCCTATTTATTTAGAGTATGAATTTGACAGTTGGCCAATTTTTACATCTTGCACCTTTAAGATTTTCAAGTACAGAACAAACTAATCTCACTCAAACCCTTGAAACAACGTAACTCAAAAGTATAATTTTATTTGTCATTTTTCAAAAATTGTAACAAATTTTATGAACCTGTTGCCTTGAAGAGGATATACAGCTTACTTCCTTTACTGCTACTGCACAGCTATAAAAGCATATGATGTTATCAGTGGCCTTCCTGTGATCTATCATTATGTCAGCACATCAAATATGGCCACCTCATTATTTTTCCTTCTTGAAACCTACTTCTTGTATTAAATACCTTAGTTACACTTAAGTTCTATATGATCCCTTTACATTTATTCCCTAAAATCTAAGTGATATGAAGTCATACCGTTAAGTCAGTATTTAAATTGGGATCTTGTCATTAGTACCTGATTGACAAAGGGACATTAATGAGTCAATATGATCAGTTAATGCGCTAGAAATCCTCAGTATTTAAGACCTGACAAACCAAAAAAAAAAAAGACATCTCAATGCTGATCTACAAAACAGGATGTTTACTAAACCATACAAATTACAGATGAAACATTGCATAACATTTTTAAAATGCAGAATGGTCATATTAGATAAAATTAATAAACAACAGCATCCCATCAGCTGCTATTTGAAAAGGTATGTTATCCTGAAATAATAGTAATTATAGTTATTTGTACCGATACAGAAAATAATGATTGCAGAGAGAAAACAGTATAAAGGTGCATAAAACTATCTCGGGCCTCCAGTCAGTCTGTGATCAGGAAGGCACTGTGGATAACGAACATCCAGGCCGTCTGTCCTGTTGTCTTGTCACCTGAACAGTCTGTTCCAAAAGGATACGAAGGTGGTGGAGTTAAAGGCACCGATGAGTACGAGCAGCAGAAGGTACAGACTCATCATGATGGCAAAATGGTGTCGGAGGAGCCAGGAGGAGCTGCGGGAATGTCTGAAGAAGATAAACACAAAAATGACCTTTTATTAAACAGCAGCAAACAGCATTTACTCACTTTCTGTAACTTTGTTTTAAGAAAAACAAGAAGCCCATATTATACAATGATATCACCTATTTTCTTGGAAAAAATCATCAGAATTGTGATTATATAATTATGTAGAAATGTCATTTAAAACATATTTATCTGAGAGGCTATTTCACTTCTGTATTCTTGTTCTTTAAAGGACCAGTGTGTAGGATTTAGTGCTATCCTCTCCTCACCTTACCCTCCTATTCTCAGTGAGCAAGAGAACTTATGGTGGCTACAAAACCTGCGAAAGGCCATATCTGAAGCCAGTGTCTGGTTATATTCCATTTCTAACATATTCTGTGAATAAATCTCCATAAATCTTACATAGCTGACCATCATTTAAGCAACAAATATTGCATATAGTTTGATTTCTTTTCTATTAATTGCTTTAATATGTCTCTTTTTTACTCTCCAAATTACAGACAAGTATTTATAACAGCACTTTAAGCTATTGGACACATAAATAGTATCAAAACAATTCATCATGATAATCATCTCATACATACACAAACAGGCAGGCAGTCTCTTGTCTGTCACAAGCCTGAAACTTCAGAGTGTGTTTGCATGAAGCACGTTATTTACATACTCAGCTACAGCCAGGCAGTTATTTGCCCATATTGCCATTATACCCACACGTGACAAAGTAGTTCATTTCCTGAACGATGTGTCTCCATGCATGTTTATTCACAGCACTTTACATCTTTTACCCACAAATGATCTGCCAAACTATGTTTGACCTGACAGATTCTTACCTGGACAGGTGCCTCCTCTGAGAGTAAACAAGCAGGTACTTGACTCGTAACAGCTGATTGTTGGTGACCACAAAGTACTTCTGCGGTACATCCCCTCCTTCACTGTTCTTTGCTCTTGAGCGCTGACGGTCGATGATTTCAGAATCTGAAACGGGAAATGAGCGGCTGCTTTTCAATATGTCACGACCAAAACATCAGTGTTACAAGGTTTTAAAAGTTTATTGTTCTGTGTCAGATTGTTAACGCACCTTTTTTCTTCACCTGGCACTTAACATCTGGGTGATCGATGACTTCACACAAGGCAACACAGCTGAGCAGCGGACCCAGGAGACTTTCTCGCCAGCCGCTGCTGTGTGGGCTGTAGAGGACAGCCATGCTGAGGTCACTGGTGAGGTAGGTCCCCTCTCCAAACACAGAGTTCTGCACACGACATGCAGAAGAGTTTTGGTGTCAGGAAGAAACAACAGATGATCTCCGATTTTCACTCCACACTCTTTAGTAATGTCAACACCCAACATCTGCATTAAGTGTTTATTATATTACATAATAAAGATCTGTAAGGGACAGCCAAGTGATGAAGCAGTGATGACTGCACTAACCTTGTTGAGGTGACAGTGCAGCCCGTTGTGAATGATAGAGTGAAAGTTCTCCAGGCGGCTCCCGTGGAATGCATAGAAGACGTCTCTTCCTGCCCTTGTCTTCTCAAACCTGGCGTTCATCTGATCGCAGTACTCCAGCTCAAACAGGAAGTCTGGCACCGGCGCAGAAATACCTTCATTTTCCGTCAGGTTACAAAGGTTGGCGTACTGGCGGAGATTAAAGGAACACACCGTAAACAAAAGCGCAGTTAGTAAAAGACACCGTGTTTATGCATTTACACTTGTAGTGATGTACCTCTTCTTTCTGTAGTGTTTTCACAGCAAAGCTCTTTGAAGAGAGGATCCAGTGTGTGAGAGCCAGATGATGATCTCCCTCTCCGGGGCGCAGTCTCACCAGCTCTCTCACACCGGGCAAAGACTTCACATCTGCCAACTGGAGAAGAAAGAAAACAAATGTCTTTTGATCAAGTAGTCACACCTGTCCATAGTATGTCTGTTCTTCCCTTTCATTCCATGTAAGGCCGCCTTTTCTTTGAACAATGTCTCTCTCAGAAACTTATTATGATCTCTGAATCTGCGTCACCACAAATTTCTGTATTGTGTTTCGCAAGTGCTTCTATATCATGATGTAGTGTAGCCATACTTTCATATGTTTGGATGGGATCTCAGCATACCGAGTCCTACAGAACAACTTTCGTTTCTGTCAGTTCTGATCAAATGTTAGAGACATGTTCAATGCACCTAAAATAATAAAACACTGCAACTTATACTGTATTTTGCTGCTGGATGCTTTTGGGGCTTACTGCTTGAATTTACTTGTATTTCACCTGTTTTTGTACATTCTGTCACTTTAATCACTGAGATCTCTAATAAATGGATACAAGCAGATTTATTCTTTAATTCCAGAGTACTTTTGAAGTTTTAAAATTGCCCACCAAATACATAAGTCTGTTTTTTAATACCAACTAATTGAAAAGAGGTCACATCTTTACATGACTCCTAATATTTGCTTTATATGTGGCTATATACTATTAGAAATGAATAAGCCTACAATCCTTGTAGACAACAGTGTGGGTGAATGTAGTCTGGCTGTGCACAACTGGCCTAATTTTCCGGTCAGAGAAAACGCAGCAACTTCTCTCCTTCAGATGAAGGTTTATTCCAAACAGGCAGGTAATTCCAACAGTGAGGGGGTTGCAATTATAATAAAGTAACTTGAAGCATTTGCATAGGTATGTGTGGTTTGTGATATCTGCAACAGAACAATGATAATAATAATTACTATCCAGCAGCATCAATTTATAACATGCATGGTATCAATTACATACAAGAAATGTCATGTCACTAAATAACCACAAGGAGTCAGAGCATGCACATAAATAAACTAACATGACACTGGCTTCGGCAAGTTGTAGGTCACGTGACCGGGTAGTTACTTCAGCCCGCTACGGAGTTGAGATGCTAACGCTATTTATAGCAACATAACAGTGATGCCGACTACATCAAACTGGGAAGTACACAACATTAAATAATCAGGCCATAACTTAAAGATAACAACTAGCAGCACACAAACAGGACTCAACTCTGCTCGTTTCCCCAGAGGAGCTACCGACAAGGTAAGCTAACAGCCTGCTAAATATTATGAATCTACACACGACAGTATTAGCTCCAATAACTTAGTACCGTGAATTATATCATCTGCGATAACTTACGTTGTCACCAACGCACACTGTTGCAACAAAGAACAAAGATGGCAGAACTGAGAAGCCGAGTGAGGGTAATGAACTGTTCACTCTGTTGAAATGTCTAATTGCACGAGTTGTGTGCAGGCGCACAGAGTCTCTCAGGCAAAGTAGGAGTGGCGTGCCATGACGTCAGTCGTCCTCTAGCAGGGGATTTTATACAATCCTGTCTGTATTTACAATGTTTCTCATTAAAATACATTGTTTATATATTTAAAACATTTACCTATTAAACCATTTTAATGTTTTCAATCTGCATTCTTGTCTTGCAGTCTTATTCTTCACCTTTTTTACTGACGCACTGCTGCCTCTAATGGTGCATTACTGCCACCAAGTGTTATGTTGCTGCTTATCACATACGCATTAATGACACATTAGAGGGTGTTCAGAAGCTTGTGTCTGTCACTGTATCTTACCAGCTCCTCAAAGTCCTTATTTTCACCACTGACGTATCTAGGTGGGAAGGGTCTGAGCAAAGAGTCCCTCTTGTAGCTCTGAGCTGCAGCAACAAACAGGCTGCAGCGCAGGTCTGCTGCGACCGGGTCTCTGTGCAGACAGGAGCACACCAGCTCTCTGACCGCCTCAGGTGGGAGCGGTGGCTGCATTCCCAGCACTGTAGACAGAGATGATAAGATAGCAAACAAATGAGCACAGCCAAAAAAAAATTAAAGGGCCAGTTCAACTGAAAATAAAAAACACAATCCTTCTTTGTCCTGTAGTGTTGTTTATCCACCTAGATTGTTTTGGTGTGAGTTTAAGAGTTCTGGAGATATTGTCATACAGATTTATAAATTCTTTCAGCTTTCCTAAAGTAACTACTATGTATAAAGAAACTGGCAACCAGGTAGGAACTATTTTTTCTTCATAGAAAGAGTAGTTTCATACAGTTCCTACATGAAGCTGTTCACAGCAAGGTCTGTGGTTTAACTTCAGTAAGCGGGTCATGATTTCCAGAAAGAGATGTGTATTTTATTTGCACCTTGAGCACCACAAGCCACATGCCAACAAGTTCCATTATGCGCGAAAGAATATAAACACCAATTTGTCCAAAATTTGGTACCTCACACAGAAACAATCTAGAAGGACAAATGGCGCTGGAAATCAGAGGACAGCTATTTCTTTTTGATTTGGTGGTGAACTATCCCTTTAGGTTAGGTGACAACAGCACAGCAAACACCACATGATAATATATTAAGGTTAAAATTCATTATAAACTGTCGTGCAAATCTGTGCACTCCTATCAAAATCTGTTCCCTCTAATCTTTATTTTTGTTAGAATTTAAATTGCTGGTTATTTTCTCAATCAAATGATCAATTATTTAGTCTTCAAAATGTCAACATATGTTCACAACGGGCGGCGTGAAGTCCTCCTTGCACATCTCCCATTACTCTGAAGAGAAGATATTTACTGATTGGCATACAAAATTTGGCACTGAACCTAAACAACAAACAGTTACAGACTTTAAGCTGCTGTCAAGTTAGACACTACGGTACTTTAGTCATTTGTTATTGTCTACTGTTACTTTCTATGGTCAAACATCAAAACAAAAACTGACACTCCAATAAAATAAGTCCCGTCTAGTTACTGCTTTTTCCCGACACCTTGCTGGAAATAACCGGAGTTACTGTTTACTAGTTCTTGTTTCAGGTTAGCTAACTAGCTAGCACAGGAGGAAACAACGTTAGCTAACATTAGCTGAGATACAACAAGTGAGGCGCTGCTATCTATCGCCGAATGACAAATGCAGCATAGTCGGACTACTGTGGGATCCTGAATGTATCACAAATACACTCCTGTAGCACATGCGCCTATTTCATTTGAAACACACTACTCTTACATCATAATTATCCGTTACCTTCAGGCTTGCTCAACTCATAACACTGCAGGAAGAGCTAACGCTAGCTTTAGGGGCTGCGGCGTTCAGGCACCGCAAAACAAACGGAATTCTGAGATTTTCAAGCATGGTCCAAATGTGTGAACAGACACGGGATATATATTGGCAATTAAAATGGCGTAGAGGCCGCGTAAAGAGGAAGAGCACACAATTAGTTGTGGAAAAAACGCCAATACGTGTTTGGCGTACATTTTGCTTATACTATTTGCCAGAAGCCTAAACCCGTATTTTACGAGGAACAGTGAAAGCAGCATTCATCACACTGTACTGATGTTCAGAGAGCCATTTAAATTCCACAGAAGAAAATAAAAAAAAACTCTTTTTCTGCCGCCCCAACAGCTGCTCAGAACTGGGGACAGACTTTATCAGGTATATAAGTGTAAAAATCAAAATGAAACCAAGAGGGCAGATTGTAAAAGATGGCATAAACATGCATAAACCCATCACAAGTAGGGTAGACAGGTAATGGTTGCAACAGGGATGGTTGCAACAAGTCTTATTCCCTCAATCAGAAACATGCGAGAGTGATGATACTTATCCTGCACATGCTCAGTTAGACCCTCTCCCCACCAGGAAGGCAGAAGAAACAGTATCTGCTGCTGCATTTATTGGGGAAATAAATAATTTTAAAAAAGGTGCTTTGGAAGTATAAAAGTATCTCTCCCTATAAGCTGTATCTTTGTTACACTGTGCTGATCAATTGTATAAATTAATCAAAATAAATGTTGCCGACTTCTTATTTCTCTTTAATCTGAATTGCCTTTGTATATGAAATATGGTACACAAATGAACTTGCATGCCCTAAAGGTCCGCTGTATAAGATCTACAGGGATGAATGCAGCATAAATGGAATAATACATTCAAACTTATGTATTCACTAGTGCATAAACACTTAAAGATAAGGATTGTTTTGTTTTTGTTATGTTAGAATCAGCTGTTTACATCTTTAGAGCTGCCATATTTCCGTAATAGTCCTGAACGACCACTGTAGCTTCTCCTACATGCTTGGTGTGGCAACATGTTTGCAATCCTAACACACTGGTCCTTTAAATTTGTTATCCAAAAAAGTCATAAATGTAACTATGATACAGTTAGTTAGACTGACCCACTATCTAAAGAAAGTGAGCTTGTTATTGCAGGGACAATGAAATAATTAACCCGTTTTCAGAAGATAACAGCTGGCCTCTGTAAATTATGTATGCCACCCAGTTAAAGGACCAGTGTGTAGGATGCAGAGGAATCTATAATCCAATAGAGCAATGTTTGGTTTGTCCATTTTGGGCTACTGTAGAAACATGGTGGTGCAACATGGTGACCTCCATGGAAGAGGACCTGTGCCGTCTGAAGATGTAAAAGGCTAATTCAATTATTGATGCACTATTGAAAACCTACTTATAAATATTATATTTAATTTCTGTAATATTCTAAATTTTACACTCATCTTTTGTCTTACTGGTCCTTTAATTAAGTTTTTACCCTCTGGATGACTGTGATATTCTTTTCTCTCTGAGAAGGACTGTCATACACCGTTTTAATTTTTGCTGTGATGTTTGTTAACACTTCACACTGAGCCAATTAGATCAGATTGTGTAATGCTTCCTCTGATTTTCAGCACTGTGGACAGCATCAAGGAAGGGCGGGGCTTGCAGAAATATCTCTGCACTCTGATTGGTCTGTTGAGGAGAGCAACAAATCCCGTTTTTTGGGGGGTCGTTTCTAGGAGGGAACCCCAGACCAGCGAAAGATCTCGCGAGAACAAAAATTTTAACACAAATTACGATCTTTCTCTATTCTAAAGTGGGTGTTTTCTCTTTCCTAAACCCTCCACAAAACTTAAACACGGCGTGGTCACGCCATAAAATATACTTAGTTTGTACAAGATGCACAATGAGGGGACAACACGTAGAAATCTCGCGAGAGTTCAATAGATCTCGGGTTCCCTCGTTTTCCTATACATCAGCTTTTTTTTTTTTTTTTTTTTCGCCCTGGTCTTGCCCGGGCGGGAACGCAGGGTGGGGGGGTATGTGCGTAAAGAAAAGACCTTACGTCACGTGACCCCGCCTCTTACTCCCAAACCCATCATTTCAGGAATAACGTAACATATTTCTGTCTTAAACGGCACCAGATCTGTCTGTTTCCTCCAATGTGTGTTAAAGCAGATTAATCCATAGGATGCTATTATTTAAACGAACGGTGGGATTGTAGCGACGTTCTCGGACTAAACGGGAGGTAAGGCGGCTTAATCGCTGCATTTTCATTCATTACACCGCATCTAGGGAAAAAAAAGACGGAAACAAATGCATCAAAAATAAACCTCGAAAATCTGATGCCTGCGTGGTTTATTGTGAGGCGTTTGGGCTTGACCTGCTCGAAGCACCGATGCACCGTGTCGCACAGGCTGAAGGACGCTTCTCCATCGCTTGTGATCACGATGCCCTGTGTCCCACTGCAGCATCACTGCCGTCCACCGAGAGAAATACACATTTAAGACAGTTATAGCATCACAATGCATGCAATCAAACAGGATAAATCAGGTTCTCTTGGCTTGGATTGCTTTATTTTGTGGTAGAAAGATGCCCTTCAGAGGTATGGTACACATCCACCATCATATGCATGGGAATGCGGCTTACAAACAGCCAAATAAGGTGGAAGATGGTTGATTATGGCCTATTGGCATGTTTAAAAGCCACACAACGAGCTCTACTATATATAGCCAAATCTGTACACGTTTAAGGCCTGTAACACGCATATTTTGCGCCCATAGGTTTTGAATACATTTAAGGAATCGCGACCAGGCCACACTATTCCCCACCATTAATGTGTGGTCAAGAAAACATGTTTATCTGTGTCTATTTTAATGAATGATGCAGCAGTATGGGTGGATACACTGGAAGGGCTGGGCACCACCTCTAATCAAATCATATATGGGATTTAAAGTGTGTAATTCCAGTGAAATGTGTGCATGCATCCACACACAGGAAGGCCTATGGAGGATTGTGGCCTGTTGCCCACAAGGAGAGGAGCAGTGTGAGGGTGATGTTGCACTTATTATAATAAAACAGCTCTGTTCTTTCTCTGCAGTTTGGTTTTCAAGGCAGCTGAGATTGAAGTCTGTGTGCTTGTTTGCAAGTAGGAGATAAATACTGAGCGGTCATCATGGCAGGTAAGCTTTCAGCATGTGATTTTAGAGTCTGTTTGCACAAATCTGGCTGTTAATGCAAAATCATCCATAAAGGCTGAATTGTAATCCTGCATGCAGCTGTCTTGACTTGATTTCTTTATGAATTTTGCTGTGTGGGCAGCTGCCTTGATTCGACTGTGTCTTTGTGTCCTTTCTAGAAAACAACTTCCCTCCCCTGCCTCGGTTCATCCCCCTCAAGCCGTGTTTTTA
The DNA here is from genome assembly GCF_056507025.1 of Lutjanus erythropterus. Lineage (NCBI taxonomy): Eukaryota > Metazoa > Chordata > Actinopteri > Lutjaniformes > Lutjanidae > Lutjanus > Lutjanus erythropterus. The sequence goes on from NC_139329.1 coordinate 33,934,828, forward strand.
CCAAGACTTCAATGAGATCCCAGACCAGCGTCGCACCATGTGCAAGAGGCTCTATTACCTGTGGATCTGTGAGTGTACCTGCGGTGACAGTTTGTGTGATGATCTCAAGTTTAAGCGTGTGTGCATCATTGTATAAGCTGTTAACCTGTGCACAGCTTCTGTTTTGTCATGCCATGCCACTTTGTTTTACCCAAAATATTATGAGAGCCAAATATCACAAACACTCCAGTATAGCTGTGAGACCAGATTGACCAGTTTCACTCTCTGGCACAGAGCCAGTTTAACATTGTTTCTGTTGTCTTGTGCATTTTAAGTTTGAAATTAGGGGTGTAAGAAATATTGATACACGTGAGTGTCACAATATTATGTGTTGTGATATTGCTTTGGTTCTCAAGAAGACTAATAGTTTACATGCAAAGATTCATGTCAGTGTTGTGATCAATCTTCAGCCAAGCCACTCTATTGTAGTGACAGAAACTGAGACTTAAGCACATATCTTTGCTCAGATTTCACAAGAAGTAGTTGGATGTTAGAGGGACTGTGATAAATACAAATGCAGATCCCACTGCTCTGATTGCATAAAAAAGTTAACTTTTTAAACCTGGATTTTATGCATGCAGTGGCGTCTTCTTTATACATGAATAAATCAGATTTAAAAACACCCTGACACATACTGCCTTTGTTACATTATCACAATATATTGAATCGTATCCCCTGTATCGTTGTACGTGTCACATCGTCAGATTCCTGGCATTACACAGCTGTAACTGAAATACAGTGTCTAAGTTTGTTTGGCACATTTGCTTATGCTCTGTGTTTTGAGTGAACAAAACTTCACAAGTCTAAGATTGATTTTGATAAAGCTGACTGGCAGAAAATTCCTAGTTTGATTATTGATGAATTGTTTCAGCTTATTTTCAAGCAAAATGCCAAATTTCTCTTTTTGCAGCTTCTCAAAGGGAAAGTTCACCACTTTTTATATGGATGTCTGATCACTGTTGATTGTAAATGTGGTCAAAGGAAGCAATATATTCCTGTGTGTGCTATATTGAGCAAGAAAGATGAGTTTTCCTGTGCTTGGAGCTGTGCTGACAGTGCCTACATGTACCAGGATGCATTTCATGTGAGCTTCTGACACCCACACCCATATTGCCGTCTGTCACCACCCTAGCCTATAGCTATTACCTTGTTGGCCAAAACATAGTGTTAGGTGACAGAAATACTCATCTAGCCCGCACCCTGGATACCAAGAGATGGAAACTAGAAGTTCAAGTTGAAATAGCCTGTAGTTCTTCGTTGGTGATGATGATGATGATGATGATGATGATATTTTATTGTCAGAAAGAGTTTTTTCTGTGATTTGCAACATCACAGTGAATGCAGACAAGCCAAGAAACAAGGATACATACATTTAAAGGCATAATTTTGCTAAAAAAAAAACAATGTATAGACTCATAATCCCTTTCATTCATCTTTTATGACCCTCTAGAAGTGTATGGCTGCAGAGATATTCCTGTATTCTTCATTATGTTGCTGTGCTTCACAAACCCCAAAATGTCAGTATTTGTCATCCTCGGAATGAGACGCAATAATCAACTATTTTTCTGGTGCGTTAATGGAACTTGCATGGAAGCATCACTGTGACGTCACTGGATGCAGAAAGAGCAACAGATTTTGCAGCAGGGGGGCTCAAGGAATTCATTGCTTCAGTTGACTACATTTACCATCAACACTGACTGGACATAGGCATGAAAAGTGGCGAATTTTCCCTTTAAATTTGTGGCTTTTAGATTGCATATCACTGAAGACTGAATGTCGTTGAGTTTTTGTCAGACAAAACAAGATATTTGAAGACATTTTGGGCTCTGGGAGTGAGCCTTTTTCACATTTTTGTCCATACAGATTGCAATACAATGTGGATTAATCAATTATGAAAACATTCATTGGTTGAAGCCCTTAGCTGCAACTAATAATTAGAGACTAATAACAATCGACAATTTCATTATTTTCACAATTGATTGAATAATGTTTTAGTTTATAAAATGTCAATAAAATTGAGAAATGCTCGTTACAACTTCTCACAGCCCAAGGTGACGTCTTTAAATCGCTTCTTTTGTCCAACCAACAGTCCAAAAACCAAAAACAAAGCAGAAAATCCTCACATTTCCGATGTTGGTACCAACAAATGTTTGACATTTTTGCTTGAAAAATAACTGAAATGATTCATCGATTTATTAAAATAGTTGTCAACTAATTTTCTTTCGATCATCTAACTAATTAATCCACTAATAATTGCCGCTCTAATAGCAATTCATAATAGTGATGTGCGAGATTATGATATCCACATAAGCATGATGGTATCTTTTTCATTATCACATAGGTTCTGCCATATGAAAACAAGAATGTAAGTCTGGTTAAACGATAGATTAGTTTACACAAAATGTTGGTACCCGTAGAGTAGAAACTGTGTGCTGTGTGTGCTAAATGAACCGTAGCTCCAGTCAACTTTAAATTATTGTAGCGTCGAGTAGCTGCTCAGAGTCGTAGTGATTCAATCCTGCTGAGTTATGAGTAATGCAGCCTGTGGGATGATCGCTATAGAGGTTTCTGTCATCCTTGTTCCTTCGCTGTGATGTTGACAGTGAATACTGCCACGCTGGCCGTTAATCTGATTGGCTGTCTGGCGTGGATGTGCGGAGGCGGCGGAGCGACCAACTTCGGCATGGCCATCCTGTGGCTCATCCTCTTCACCCCCTGCTCCTACGTGTGCTGGTTCAGGCCCATCTACAAGGCCTTCAAGTGAGCCGCTTCCACTCCGAACACGCTCGGCAATGTGTACCTGCTGCCCTGCTGCGCCACATCATCTCTGACGGTTGTTATTCTCTCTGCGCAGGACCGACAGCTCCTTCAACTTCATGGCTTTCTTCTTCGTCTTCATGGCCCAGGTGGTGATCAGTATCATCCAGACTGTTGGCATTCCAGGCTGGGGAGTGTGGTAAGAACTCTGAAGGAATTAGTATCAAACACACCTATTTAATATGTTTAATATGGAGCATTAATACAGATTAGTGACAATTTAAAGAAAGAAAACAATAAAAAGTTGTTATAGAAGCCACCATAAGAGCTTTAATGCACCTTTGCAGTCATTCTTCAAGTTTCTGGAGCTCTGTTGGAGAGATAAACACCATTCTTCTATGATATATCCACTCCATTTGGATTTTTAATGGTGGTGGTTGGGAATTCTGTCTGAAACGGCGTACTAAAATCTCCCGCAAGATATAATGGCTGCAAAGGCCTCAGCACATTTTTCCACATCATTTTCATTCTCTTCAAACCGTTCAGTGATCCTTTATTTATTCACATTTTTCCTTAAAGTTGTCACCACTCTGTACCCAAAACGAAGTCTCAGACGCACAAACTTTGATACCTTGGTGTCCTGTACCATACCCTGCACCGAACAGGAGGTTTTCTTTATAATTTACACAGCACAGTTCATTAAAAGGTGAAATAGTTAGTCTGTGGCAAAGGTTTCAAAGTCTGAAACAGCTTAGTTTACTTGCTTTGCTTCACTCAATTAATGGAGCAAAGAAAACTGCAAATTTTTTCATGACTTTGAGGTTTAATTTTATATAATTGGCTATGCTACACTTTACTATACATTAATCATACAGAATTGACTGGGTGGGTAATAACACATTTTTGTGCAGTAACAAACTCAGAACACATATTTATTATTGCTTTACACAGACTTTAAGACAAGTGTTTTCAAAGTCTGACACTGTGGGCCCGCCTCAGACAAAACCAAGATAACTGTACAGACCCAAAGCCTTGATTTGCTTAATTTAAATTTCGTCAGATTGGCACCATTAACGCTGAATCAGCCTTTCGGTGCCAGCAGTTCCTGTTGGCAGTGTGCCCATAGGTGCACAGATGACTATCAAATTACTTTTTGATACCGTGTTAAAAGGAGATAATACCCCTTGGAAGTCGCGCTGAACCGAAAAATATGTCCGTTCAGATTCAGCTGAGATAATAATGTTAATGTCATCGGCGTGAACCTTTCTCTCTGTCACTACACGAAATATCTTTGCCTCACATCTCTTCCTCCCCACTGAGCTCTCCACATAGTTAAAAAAAAAACGGACTGGATAACGTCATAGGTTTGAGATGTGACTAACTCTTTTTTTGTTCCCGTCAGTGGCTGGCTGGCTACCATCACCTTCTTCAGCACCAACATCGGCTCAGCTGTGGTCATGCTGATTCCCACCATCATGTTTACCGCAGTGGCCGTGCTCTCCTTCATCGCCCTCACAAAGGTGACCGACTTATTTCTACTTATTGAATTGAAATTTAAATTTTCCTCCCTATTACTAGACTATTACACCAATATTTTACATTAGTGGATGAGACCGTTTTAAGACTTTTTGTGAAACCTCATCCAGCTTCAAACCTCTGGGGCCGTGCAGAGGTCGAGTGACATTTTAAGGCTAGCGTTGCTTGAAAAAAGAGCTATGGTTATGTCCGAGTTCCAGGGCGAGAGCGTGCTAATATTAGTTAGCATGCCAAACATTGCAATGGGATTGGTTGTCAACACAGCAGATTCATATTTACTGGAGTAAATCATAATCTTGTAACCTACTTATTCTCACTGATACAAAACATTTCACCCTTTTTTTTTCAACAAGTCCTCACAGTGTGCATGAGAAGGGTTTTAAGTCAAACATGCACGGGTGCCGACCTGGGATGAACATTGCTTTGATGTAATGCTAGATAGTGTGATGGGGTGAGGAGTAGGCATTTATATTTTTCCCGTGACACATTTCCAGTGAACAGAAGCACACTATCTTTATGTATGTGGGTTCCAAACTTGACCACTTCAATGTATTATCTGGTGATATTAATATTATTGAGGCAGAAGAACACCGTTTTAACATTGATCAACATTATAATGAGCATAATATAAATTGCGCACAGCACATGCAGCTTGACTTTCGCTGCAGTTGCAAGGATGAAATGCCACGTTCAGTCTGAAATCTTCCACTGTCTGACTGAACAGCCCCAAGAAATTTCACAATTATTAATACTTTAAACTAACGTTAAAACAACTTATTAAAACAAGTCATTCAGTGTTTTCAGAGTCATGATATTGACCTTGGACAGATTCCATATTCTGTTCACAGCAGGCAGCTGCTGAGCTCACACTGTGCGCGCCGCAGTGTTCAATATAGTCAGCTTAATAAAGTTAATGATCACTCGACAGACACAAACCAGGTCTGAGCTGGTGAGTTGACCCAGAGAGAGGGAAGTGAAGCACGCTTATTCCCTAAAGCAGAGCAGTGAATGCACAGTGTGTGAATAGTGATGAACAAAGGAAAAGGGAAGACAGTGATCGGTCTGAATGAAATTACAAATGGAACAGAAGGGCAGGAAGAGGGGAGCTTTCCATCCAGACACAGAGACAGAATCAAAGGGTCTGTCCCGCTCTCAGATGTAACTGATGTGACTAATCCCACTCTCTGCAAGTCTTTAACATCAGCATTTTACCTTTATTTAACCAGGCAAGTCATTAAGAACAAGATCTTACTTACAATACTTTCCTGTCTTTACCATCTATGCTATATGACATGAACACAGTGTACTATACAGGGTCACTGAGTTCAGTACAGGGTGCTCACATCACGGATGGGACTAAGCAATGGCGTACGTCTGTCACCAGGCTTCTTATTTTTTGTGGCCGCCCACACAGATGTTGCACCAATCAAATTACAGTCGCAGCAACATCGATGGTACAATAAACTCGTGCAACCTGCAGAAAACTGACTGCAAAAAGTCAGTTAAACTTTAATAATAAGCCTTATTTATACAGCACTTTTCCAAACAGCAGTTACAAAGTGCTTCACAGTTAATAAACCAAGCAAACGAAAACAAATACTCAACAATAAAAGCAACAGAACAAGCAAAACAGTACACAGAAATGCATAAAACAGCATGTAAAAAAATACAGTTTATAATATAAACACAGATAAATGGTAATAAAAGTAGTGTGACAGCAAACAAAATTAGAAGACAGATCAAATCGCCTCCCTTCCCAAGTCAAACACGCCTTGGAAAACGACCTGGGGGCAGATTTATCTGACGCGCAGTGGAATCACTTTCCAGACCCGGTCCTTTCCTCCATATGTGCCGTCATGGATAATTCAATGCATACAATTCAATACGTCACCGATGCCTGTAAGCGGTGCAGACAATCTCCTGATACTCACATCCATATGTTCTGCTCTTGTCCCAAACTGACAAATTTATGGTCAAACATATTTGAAACAATAAGCCAGACTCTATCACTCACGCTCTATCAGCCATCTTCGGTGCTCCACTTAATACCGGCCTCCCCGTTGCCACACAGTGAGCTCTGGCTTTTACAGCTGTGCCGACCAGACGCTTGATTGTGTTGAAACAGAAGCACACTTCTCCCGCAGCACATGATGAATGTAGAAACTCATATTTCCCTCATAGGCTTGATAAAAAAAAATTCAGAGACGCCTGGAACCCTTTTTTGGAATATGTCGACCTCTTGGACATCTCACCAGACCTTAAAGACGATTAAAAACAACATCCTGTGTATTCTTCCCTTTCTCCGACTTGTTTTTTGTTTTTTGCTTTTTTATTTTTATGTTGTTTTTTATTTTTATGTTGTTGTTCAGAAAATGTTTTGTTTCACTTTGTACTGTCTATACTTTAATAATTATTGCAAGGCTTTAAATTTCAATAAAAAAATATTTATAAAAAAAGACATGAAATCAAATTGCAGGCAGTAAACTTACAAAAACAGCAGGTATTTAAGGTTATTTAAACTGTGGCACAGACTCAAACTTCCTGAAACACAGCAATGATGGTAAAATGCCTTGAATTACTCCGCAGGTTCATAACTTCTACCGCGGCAGTGGCGGCAGCCTGGGTAAGGCCCAGGAGGAGTGGGCCACCGGGGCCTGGAAGAACCCCCACGTCCAGCAGGCAGCTCAGCAGGCGGCCATGGGAGCGGCGCAGGGAGCCATGCAGCAGAACCAGTACTCGGCAGCTCCCACCTACAACTACGACGACCCGATGTAGGACAGAGGAGGGGGGCCGCGCCGCCGTGTGGGAGAGATATAAAGGGATCAACTGAGAACACAATTCAGAATTAGGTGCCCTTCATTCTAACACTGTACAAGCTGAAACAGAACAAAGTCATGTTTTTGGTGGAAGTGTTCTTTTATTGAATTCTGACACACGTGAGAGTTAATCATTTAAGTCAGTTCACATTTAAATCAACAGCCAGTAGTTAAAAAAAGCTGTTGTTTGGTTTTGTTTTGTTTTGTTTTTTAAATCTCTTATGCTGCTCAATTTTAGCTGGGCAATGTGTGTGTTGCTTCTCAACGGAGACACATAAGAAAAGCTAAAACCGCGACCCTGAGCTTCATCAGTTTATTCAGGTAGGTTCATCGGAGTGACTTCTCTGCCTTCCTCTGCCTGTGTCACAATCTTAAAACATATTTTAATGACCTTTAATGTGTTTTTTAATGTACTGTAGTAGCTATTATCCTAAGTGTTTACTTTGATTAGCCTTGAAGGTCACCAAACACTAAAAACATTTGCCCATCAGTTGATGCACTGCAGCTGTTTGCAACTCAGCTGATAAACAAATCGGCCCGAAAATTTTAATTGATTAATCGATTTCCCTTTAAAGAAATGGTTTGACAATTTGGGAAACTCAAATTCGCTTTCTTGCAGAGAGTTAGATTAGAAGACGAATATCGCTTTCATGTCTGTGTGAGAAATATTAAGCAAATTATTCTTCTGAAGGGACAGTTCACCCCAAAATTACCTGTTGTGCTATTTATTTATCCAGAGGGGTTTTTTTTGCATGAGTTGCAGAGTTTTTGGAGATTGGCTGTAGAGATGTCTGCCTTCTCTTGAATATAATGGGACTAAATGGCACTTTTTGTGCCCAAAGCCCCCCAAAAATACGTTGATAAAATGTATCATGAGAAATGACTTTCTTCTGCTGTAGAGAGAAAGTAGTTCCTGTGTGAAACTGCTCACAACAAAGTGTGTGGATTGCCATCTAGTTCCATTATATTTGAAAGGGAAGACAGACGTCTGGCCAGTCAGTAAGACGACAGATGTAAACATCCCATAAGTAGCACTACAGGCCAGAGGCAAAAATATGTGTTTTTGATTTTGAAGTGAACTGTCCCTTTCATGTTGGCCAAGAAGTTCATCTTCTTTTGTATGTAAAATATGTTACTTTTTTGTTGAAAGAAACAGGTTGAACTTGGCTGAAATATGATAATAGATACAAAATATACAAAAGTTACAGAACGGTGAAATAAAAGTTTCAAATAATTTGTCTCTAACAAAATTTAAATTAGAAGACATTTTGTATCTAGCACAAAATATATCAAGCAGCTTTTTCCACAACTATTCTAAGAGTTTAAACCTCCAGAGAAAACCCTTCACTTTTCATGTTTTGGTGACCTGATTGTTTTTGTTTGTTTGTTTTTACTGATGAGAAGTTACTCTGCGTTAGTGAACCGTTCTATTTAATTCAGTATTTTTTTTAACTTGTGTGATAGCTGGTTTTAAATTCTACCTGTGAAGCCCTTTGAGTGTCAACGAAACCGGCTTCTGTCTCCGTTCATCGCCATTATTCAACCATTCGGGGGTTTTTGTCACTAACGCACTGGTTCTACGTTTAGCAGGTTTTCAGTGAAATAAATTATTACTACATGTTAATGTGAAGCACATGCGGTATTTAGGATTTATTGGATAAAACATTCCAAGTCAACGTTGTACAGGTTAAAAGTGAGAGCAAACCAAAACACTTGGGCATACAGTAAATATGAATAATCATTGTTGTAGGTGGTCATAGCATTGTATGAAGTGATGGATGTTTCCCCCTCTTTGGCAAATTCTCCCACCTTCCCCTCCATGTAAATGCTTAAATGACTACTTGTTTCAGAAGCTCTGGATTTCAGGCCTTAGTGTGTCATTCTGTGGCTGTTGGTGTTATTCTATGAGTAGGTGTAATAATATGATATTTATATAAAAGAAAATAGAATATAAAATAATTCAAGCCAATTATTTCTTTATGAAGTGAGGCCTGATATTGATTTCAGTGAAGATGTCAATCAAGTCTTTGGAAAACGTCTTCAAGACTCTTCAAGTAGATGGTTATTACAGTAATACAGTATTAGACTTGAAACAGATGTGAAGATACGTATGTGAATGCTCGTTATTTCAAAAACCTGTGAGTCGTCTTGTCTGATTGTGATGATGTGGTATTCAATAGGCTGTCTGTTTTACTTTTTTTAGTTGTTGTTTTTTTGTACCACCCTATTTTGTGTATTTTGGATGATGTGTGGATGAGTTTGAGCCACATGTTTGTTGTGTCTTTCCATGGCTGTGGGAAACAGATTTTGATGTTTTTCTTTTTTTTTTATTATAATACTGTTGTTTTTTTTTATTATTAGATTATGTTTGCACTGGGTTACCTGTTGACGTCAGTGCAAACTAAATTCACAGTGAATCACAGTGGAGCAATACTAACATAAATATATTAAACAGTAGAATTATTTGGATCAAGTGGGATCCTGTTGTGCAGGCTTCAAGTATATATATAAGAATATTAATGACTGTAATATAAATATGGAAGCCCATTTTCGACGATGTGATGAAAATACTGTGATTATTTTGAGAAAGTTTTATATTGCTTTGAGACACTTACTCATTATTTTGAGATACTAAGTCATAATTTCAAAAAGTTCCTCATTATTTAGAGAAACCAATTCATTGCTTTGAGAAACCAACTCATTGTTTTAAGATACTAAGTCATAATTTCAAAAAGTTCCTCATTGTTTAGAGAAACCAATTCATTGCTTTGAGAAACCAAATCATTGTTTTAAGCTACTAGCTCATTATTTTTAAAAAGTTCTTCGTCATTTAGAGAAACCATCTCATTATTGTGAGATACTGACTCATTATTTTTAGATATCTCATTATTTTGAGAATGTTTCTCATTATAATGACTTACAGGATTTTTTTCTCACATTGGCGAAATAGCTGTCCATACACAATCGTGTATGGATTGAAAAGTGGGCCTGTTTTCAAGTTGGACAAAACAACTATAATTTAACAATTGCATAACATTTTCACCAGCAGATCCACATACAGTAGATATGAAGTTTAACCCTGTAAACTCTACCTTCCACATGCTCATCAGTTAGTAAATGCACAAAGTTTAGCTGATCGGTTCTATAAATTAAGTGTAAAGTATGCACAAAGATGAACAAACAAGCAACTTTTCTCTGTGTGTAGTAAATTATTTGGGTCAATTTTGGATCAGTCCAAACTTTCTGCCATATGTACATACAGCACAGTTAGTGTGATTATGGAAATTACAGCTGTATAGTTATCGTGTAGCAGGAACTGCAGTGTCAATACTCTGCATTTCATGTTGCTGTATCAAAGCTTCTGAAAGCCATTTCCCATCAACTCTCCCATGTTCCCACATGTACTGTATGTTGTTTGATATGTATTATCATGTACTATATCATAGCTAGATATAAATATATAATTACTTGAGGTGAGGTAAATATTTGCCATGGACAAACACATTTGGTGGAAACATGCTCTGATTAGGTGAGTGAAAAGTTTGAGGAGGCTGTGTCTCCACGAGTGAAGTAAATGAGGAATACATTTTTGTGTATTACTTTTGTATTATTTGGTCTTACCCTAATAGATATTAAACAGTTCTTGTTGCATCCTGTTTTGTTATTTGACGAGTTTGCATGCAGGTTCTGCTCAACCAGAGGTCCTCGAGTTTTTTTCAGCCAACGACGTCTTACAAGATAGAAAATATGCCACAGACCCCCTTATCTATGCACCTTGGAATAATTTGAAGCATCCTGTTTCTTTCACACTTCTAATTGGGTATGTGAAAGAACACAAGAGAAATGTATTGGAAAGATATTAGACGTGTATTAAAAATATTTGCATCATGTCACAGCTAGGGCTGCCATGATATCAGAGGTTCAACACATGATTATTGTGGCCAAAAGAATTACGTTATGTTAATTATATTATTGTAATTTTTTTTTAATATCAGTTATTGTCAGTTCCCCTAATGTGAACAGAATACCTATAACAAACATTAAGAGAATGTGTTTCACTCTTAGTCTATATTGACTATTTCAAATAATATACAATAATAAAATAAAATATATGTATAAAATATAAAAAGAACAATAATAGGCCTAGCCTGGCACATGGATATGATAGATGATAGTTTTGTAAATAAGTAACAATCACTGAAGTTCTCATCACAAAATAAATGCAGACTATAATGAATCCTTTTGTAAATAAATCTGACCACTGGGGGTTGCTGGATCTCTATTTGAGAACCACTCTTCTACACTCAACAGCCAGAATTTCTGTAGATGTACTATGAATCTCCATTTTTCTCTTTAAGCAAAGAATTCTTTTATACACTAAACAAAATATATAAATGTAGAACTTTTGTTTTTGCTCCCATTTTTTCTGACAATGAAGTAAAACATCTAAGACGTCTTCTATGCACACTAAAGTTTTATTTCTCTCAAATTTTGATCACAAATTGATTCAAGTCTGTTAGTGAGCACTTATGCATTGCCAAGATAATCCATCCACCTGACAGGTGTGGCACATAGACATGCTGATTAAACATCTGGATTATTTCACAGCCACTCTAAATAGTGCAGCTTGGCACTGAACTATGGCTATTTGACCAGGAGAGCAACCCTACTCTCACTAACACAGACTTTAACAAGTTTGTTGAAAAAGATGAAAGACAGAGAGAAATAAGCCTCTTGTGCATGGACCAGGAGCAAAATCAGCTGTTGCATTTTTATTTTTGTTGAACTTAGATCTGTATCAGCAGCACATTCTTTTATCTATTTAAAATATCAATATCAAGCCTATAAACCTACAATCCATTAGGACAACATTAAAATCTTGTAGTGACTCAAATAATACAGAGAGAAACCGGTCAAACGGCAATAATCTTAAAATTCTTTATTCATAAACTTGATGCAAGTTTACAAATTACTGTACATGGTCAAAATTTCTTCAAATGGAAAAAATGAAAAAGAAAAGAAAACCAAAGCGAGCCATTGGGGCCAGACTGGATCATCTGTTTGTTGGTGCCAGAAAAAGAGAAATGACAAATTGAGATATATGAACCTTTCCAACACACAGTCCAGTTAGAGAAACGTGCAAGTCTATTCACCACGGCATGACTATCAAACCTCAATCATCTCTCAATAATCCCCTCTGACCAGTTTTGGCATTTTGAAGGGAGGCGATCACACAGGTGGATAAAGGCTGTGTAGCGGGGGGAGGTTGAAAGTTTATCGTCCAGCGTTCCTGTGCCACGAGACAACACAGGCCCTTTAGAGGCGAGGACACTTCTTCATAATGATAGCCGATAATCCCTCCCCCTCAGCCTCCCTTCAGCTGTATCAGACGTAACAACAGGACGTGGAGCAGTCTGCGGAGAATAAAACATTTCCTGATTTTAAAATATTTAGCTCAGAACGTGTTTGTTGTTATAATTTACCTCTACAGGTGCATTTTGGCTAGTTGTGCAAATGTCTTTATCAGGAATATTAAAAAAAAAAAAAAAATCACACACTGAAATCAAATCTACTTCAGTACTTAAGAGGAAAAACAGAGTGGGTATTGATGAGCCATTACATGTTGTGGTCACCATGCTACTACAATCCTGTTAAAATGGCGTCTTTTCTTCTTCCATCGCTTGAATTAAAAGAAACGTGGCTCGTTACAGTTTGTTTTTGACATCAGGTCAGTGGGTGAGTAACCCTAAACGTCAGCGATACAGAGCGTTAATTAATCCCAGAAAAAAACAAAAAAAAAAACAAACCCAACATGTACATGTACAGATTCCCCTCTGAAGTATTGTTTTGTTACCTGAGTTGCCATTCAAACATACTTTTGCAGACAGTGTTAACAAATAAACTGCAAAAGAGCCGACAGATCGATAGATACAGTGTGTGTGTGTGTGCGGTGGTATGGGGAACAGCAGTACTGGTGAAGTACTCGAGTATATTGCATGGTCAAAGGTAAGAGTTTCGGGTCAGTTCTTATCACACGACCAATTATCCTTCTTGTCACACACCAAGAAGGTGTGCTGTTGTGGCAAAGGAAGCCCTGCAAGTGATGATGTTTGGCCCCTGAGAGGGGATGAATCCAGCTGGGTGTGACGTCATGTAACAGGGGTAGCACTTTTAAATCTAAATTGGGCGGGAACAAACCACTACAATCAATGTATGTCTGCAAAACTGGGCAGAGTGATGAAAAAAAAAACACATCCAAAACACCCTTAATTCCCTCTGTAAAGCCCCTCCCAGCACTGCGACTGTAATCAAATCCAACTATGTTTAATAACAGCGGTTGAGACGAGGCTCCTGTGCAACATGCTGTTAACTTTGTACACGCTGGGCTTCATTTTCAGCATCAAACTAGCCATCAACCTCTACAGCTATAATCAATAGAAAGACCAATAGTCGAACTGAGCACTTGTGGGGCCGATGTGTTAACAGAGATAAGGCAGAAAGAGCTCTTTAACATTAACATTAAATCTGTTAGAACGTCCAAAACGATGCCATAACTTATCATCTTCTGACGAAAATACCTTCCAAATATTAGCAATATGCAGATTCTGAGATTTTTCATGTCTTTCGGCCCTGTTTTGTTATTAGCCACTAGTGGATTTGTTCACCAACTTATAGTTCATTATAGCAGTTTGATTCTGCTTGGCCCGATATTCTTAAAAAGAGCTAAAAGATACTGAGTGGTGAATCATCTCAAGTTAAAGATAAGCTTCCAAACTAAGAAAATTGGCTCATTTATTGTATATGATGCTCAAATAAAAACAACTGCCAAATAATAGTTCTAAAACAATATTTGCATTTATGTACCAGTTATATTTCCAAAAGAAAAAAAGAAGAGGGGAGGAAAAAAAAACTGCGGTCAATAAAAATAAAAACAGGTGTGGTGAGGTGTCACTTCAAGAGCTTCAGTATCAATCTTCTTTTAAAATTCCCATTTAAAGAGGGGTAACTGATGCCCACTTTGTCAAAGCAGCTAAAGAAAAAGCATTTCCCCACATTTAAAGGGAGAAAAGTTTTTTTTTTAAAGACAAATGAGCTTATTTAGAAAACAGGAATAGTGATACCCTCACATCATCCTCCCTCACTAAAACACTGAGGGGAGAAGCCAAGTGATACCAGAAGAAAGTCTTTTCCTGGAGCAGGGCGAAGGAATACTTGTCAGATGAGCCAGCGAGATGGTTTCCGCAAGAAAGATGATATACCCCCAGTTAAGTCAGAAGGGGGGAAAATATTCCAAAGAAAACAAGATACTTTGACCCAAAGACATGTTCTCAGTGCATAGTGGTAGTAGCTCCTTATCCGTCCTCTTTAGGTGGTGTGTACCAGCCTGTAAAAACAGACAGACAAACCCCTTAGCCAATGGATCCATACCACTGAGAGTCTACTGAGACCAAACCATTCAGAAATATCTACTCACCGTTCTTTTCATGAATCTGCACAAGGGATTTGTACGACTGTTGTGCTCTGGCAAGATTGTACTGGTTCTGAAAAAGCAAATAATGCTCTGTGAGATGTACAGAAGTTGCTCGCAATGCAGTGGGAACATAAAAACAATCAATCAGCAACATAAAAAGCAATGTTCCTGGTTCACGTCTGGCGAGGGAATGTAATTGCGGGTCATTCCCCATCTCTCCCATAATTTTCTGTCATTTTCCTTCTACTGGCTCCAATAAAGGCATAAAATGACCCATGTGAATGCAAGTGTAACTATGTCAGTAAACGGTCTGTGAAAATAGCCTCTACAAGGTCTGTCCTTTGTAGTAATGGCAGATGAAGTTACGCAGAAAATACACTGAAATGGTCACTGTTCTCTTTGTCACATATGAAATGACAGCACAAAGGCAGCTTGGGGAATTTCGACACATTCAGTCAGAGGGAGCAAAAGGTTGCTGTAGAATTCATCTGGTGAGAGGAGACACATACGGTAAAAAGACTGCATTTATATAGCGCTGTTCTAGTCTACATGTCCAGGCACGCAAGGTGCCAACCATCAGGAGCAGTCAGGTGTTCAGCATCTTGCTCAATGACTCATTCTGGAGGAGCGATTTTTTCCAGATACGAGACACTTGTAATGACTGAAACACAACTACACAGTAGGGGTGAAACGATAACCAATGTCACACTAAAATTCCTGACAGTTAGTGATATTTTTAATTATAGCTAAAACCAACTTTAAACCACTTGCAGCAAATTCTGTCCAGGATCAACCAAAGTATAAAACACAGTTTCTACGCCAAAACTAGTGCGTGTATGCATTTTTTTTTTAAAATATGCGACTGTCCCTTTTCCCCTTGCCAGTAGACCTGGTCTGTGTTGTTTTTTTCTGATGTGCACTGAGACTCAGCTCATGTCTGTGCAGGACAGCAGAGAGACAGATGTTTTTAAAAGTGTCTGTGTATTCAGCTTTCAGCACTTTTGTAGCTTTCAAATGAATGTCTGTGGTTGGAAATTTAGTTTCCCTCCTTTGTCGCAGTTTGAACTTTGTGCCTTCACTGTCTCATGTTTGCTTTCAGCTGCAGAACAGTTGTGTTAAGTTACTGCAGATGAAAACACAATATTCCCTTATTCATAATAAAGGATATTAATATTTCCTGATTCATAATAAAAGTTAACAGGGGTGGCTCTGGAGCTCAGTTGGTAGAGCGTCCTCTGCAGCAGCATCATGAAATCCTTTGATGAGAAACAGCGTGTCTGGTTATCCTAATTTATGGGATTCTTCATGCTTCTCTGACGGCAGGCTTTTTGCCCCACCTTCCAAACACCCAGGAAACCTTTTTGCCTTCAGATATGATCAAACAACATGCTGACAGCCGACTAATCACATCAGTTACCTTATTGGCTCCAAACTGCACTCTGGCTTTTCCTTTAACCAGAGTTGCATTTATCTGCATAATGACAGACTCTATGGAATAGGCACTGCTCCAGCCCTGAAACAAACACAAACCCACCATTAATTCTGTTAAGTTGAGGACAATTATGCCATTTAATGTATCAAACTCATTCACACACCTGTTTTGTGAGAAGCTCCATGCACAAGGCTCCTCCTCCGAGAACATAACTGTAATGAAAAAATAGAAAGACTATTAGGGATGAGTGTAGAATAATAATGCATATTTAAAACAGGTGTGTAAATTGGATCAAGAAAGTGTTCACTTGACCTTTGTTGTGCTTGAAATTTATTTCACAATGTTTTGATTTGCCTTGTGGGAGAGATTTTGATTTTTGCAAATAGGTGATTTGAATCTCGTAGCTGTTGTGACAGCAAATTTTAGATGAATCAATAAATTCAAGCAGTAATATCCAGGCCACTTTGTTAATGCCTATTATTAAGAATCAGAACCTATAAAGATTCTGCATGAATGAGGTGCTGAATGAATTGCCAAAAAGTCTTGTTCAAATGTTTTTCATAGTCTATACTGGTTTCTGACAATACTTATTTACTTTTAAGAGTCAGAGATTACAATTTGTAGCCAGTCATGAGCAAACCAGAGTTTGTACTATGCAGTAATAATGTAGTATAAAATAAAGTCCACCCTGCACCTAAAAGCATGAAGCGATTCATGAAAGGAGCTGACATCAGCTTTGTAGGCAAATAAAGCACAGTATCACCACATTTGCCAAGCACAACATATGGTGTGAAACATTTAGAATTAGTACTTCACATTGATATTTTTCATTTTCCATCCATTAATATAGTGAGTAAATCTCTCCAGTCCAATCCATCTCAAAACTGTGTGCACAACAAATGTGGACCAAGCCGTAGTGAGTGAATATTTTCTTCAGAATAGGCGGAGATGACTACACACTCACCCTCCGGAGAGTACAGGTGAGACAACCCGTACAAAAGGTGGGTCAAAAGGAAAATTATCCTGCCACATGAAAGGAAAAAAAATATCTTGAGTCTCAGGAAATCTCTTTTCTCCAAACAAATGACAAACATTATCACAGGACTCACTTTATAAGAGAAATTGAGCAGAATGTAGTCCACTCCTTCCTTTTCTTTTAAGACCTGCAAGTCACTATGTAATGGACTATCTGGGTCTACCCTGTAATAGAAAACAACAAGTCAAATTTCACAAAAAACACAACATATGCAAAGTTTGAAAATTTAAAAAAGGAACTGAATGCAAGAACTTACGTCCTTAATTTGACATGCCATTCATAAAGGCTGTCACTGACTAGTTCGACTGAATAAATACCTGCGAAACAAAGACAAACATAGAGCTTTAAATCAATCTGCGAATGACATGTTAAAACATTAAAAGTCAACACTATAGAGAAATATGTCACTGTAATCACCCGTCTTGTAACTCTGTGATCTGTAGATCTCCCTGAGTTCCTTCATTAGGCGGTCTGAGGCTTGCACAGAGCCAGACACTGCACCCTGCAACAGAAATCACAAAGGTGAATCACACAGATGGTCGAATACCAGGACAAATAAGAGGATATAGTCTGCTATGGAGGTGGGCAGGGCTACATCAGGACAATCACAGGTGAAATTCTTAGTCATTTCTCTCTGTAGGGCTGGGCAAAGCATAGATATTGTACTAAAATTGTGATATAAGGCTTTTAAAGGCTGCATTAAACTAAGGTGTTGTAATTTTCTCAACTTACCAGACTCTTCTGGCTGTTCGATTATCTACCTTTCATCAATAATTTATTTTGTCCATATTTTGTGAATCCTACAGTATTGTTGCGATGTCAGTGTTGAGGTATTTTATCAAAAATACTGACCTCAGCCCTACAATAAGATCATCATGTTTGCATTACCTGACAATTTATTTGAGAAGTTAATCTCAAATCTTAGATGTTTTAGGATGCTGACCTTCATAAAATCTGAATAAATCCAGCAATTTGAATCATTTTTGCATTGAGTTTGGATCATTTCATCAACTACAGTCTGGGTTTTGTTCTTGAATTCCAAAACTGCATGTTCAGAACTCTGATTTCACGATTCCAGCTGGCCTCTTCTCCCTCACCGGCGAGGCCACTGATAATGTTGGACTGTGCTGCTACATAGGTTGAGAGCCAAATAAATTTTTTGCTGGACAGCTTAGCATTACTTCTGCTGGAGACCACTGCGGCAGCAGCCACACTGTGTCAGCAGTGAAAGGAATGATGAGTCTGCGTTTTGGACACAGTGCTGCTGTCGATCTGAACATGGCCAAACTCGCTGAAAAAATGTAATTTGTCAGAGGGAGTAAAGGAGAGAATTTATGGAGGGTTGGGTTCCAATAAATGGTTCCATTTTGCCAAATGGTTCCTAGTTGAACTCCAACACTCACAAACCTCTAATCAAACAATTTATCTCTCCTCTTTCTTTTTAGTAAGAGAGTAATATAAGAAACATTTCATATCTAATGCTGCTCGTCTCATTTCTGGGTTGGAGCATTATTCGGACCAACACTGAGAAATTCAGTGTTTTGGTATTCTCAGCAAACAAAACGTGATTACAGGTGAAAGCTTCATTTGTAAAAATGGATGTCTCCATTTTGATTCAGTTTACTAAATCGTGCTTTTTTTGTTCACTCCTGGGAATATCAATCAGTCATGCTCAATTTATGAATGTTTTTCTCTGTCTCTGCAAATGAACTCCTCAGATCTGAACAGTTTTAGTTCTTTATAACATCAGTTACCTACAAATGTGAAATCTAAACTTGAAAAGGTATTTGAAAGGATGTGGATTCGATACTGGATTCAGATTCAATAAAAATGCATTAACATTAAAAGAGAATTTACAGGGCAGCTCCTTTTCTTTGGCTTTTTCACAGTCACAAAAACTCAAAGAAACACAAACACAGACAAGAAGTAAATGTCCACTTACATTCAAATGATCCTGTCTCTGGTTTTTACGAATCTTCTCCAAGATGGCCAGATTTTCTTTTTCTATCCCGTCATCTTCTGACTTTTTTCCATCTGCTGGCTCCTCTTCTTTCATGTCATAATGGTCCAGGTCTTGGTCCAGGTCAATGTCCTGCTGCCAGTGTTTCAATCATGCTTAGTAACAGAATGTAAAACAAATTGTATCATTAACCTATAAATAATATAAATAGACATGAATACACATAGGTACCTCTCCCATTTCTTCCTCCTCCTCCTCTTCAGATGTCACCTCATCTGGTGGCCCATGCTGTAGTGTGGTTAAACATTGTGAGTTGACTAACACTCAGTTTTCCATTGCAACAAAAAGACAGTGGATTTTGTTCTTGTTTTAGGTCAGTACCTTTCGCTCTTGGGTAATCGGGCCAGCGGGTAGAGGCTGGTCGAGCATTTCTACATCTGGATGTTGTGGAAGGTTGTAAAGCCGACAGAGATCACAAATGAGCCGCTTCAACTGCTGAAGAAGCTGCAGGTGAAATCAGCAAGAAAACATCAAATATAAAAGCAAACTGCTCAAGTTTCTAGTGTTATAACACTAAATGTATGCTAAATTACCGTATGTACCAAGCCTCTGTGAAGCTGGATCCACATCAGCCAACTTACCAATGTGCTGCCTTTTCTCACATCCTCTAAGCGCTCCAACACTTCAGCCAGACTGGGATCATCAGAGTCAACAAACCATATTGGCGGTGTTGAGGGATAGGATTCCTGCAACAGAGGCAACGGTGCAATATGGAAATTCAGTCATCATGCTTAATGTTAATGGCCTTTTTGTCTACAGATTGTAAATTAACACTAAACAGAGGAAATCACTGATTTTGGAAACCAAAGAATTGCCCAGGGAAATCTCATCTATATAAAATGTCAAACTTTATTCCAAAGCTATAAATAACTTCAGATCAAATGTCTTAGCCCACACAGCCACCTACTGAACAAGATGATGCGTCAGCTGTAGAGCAAACGTATCTCCAGCACTGGACAACAAGTGCCTGAGTGCTGTGCTGAACTTTCAAATAACCCTTAATACAGATGTTAAATCATGCATAGACTTCAGTTTACATGACTGAAAATCCAAGTGACAATTCTGAATTATAAAAGGCTAATTCTTCATCCTAGGAGGTTATGGTATAGCGGGTACGGTTGGCTACCAAACTCTGTACTTTTAACGGTACCAACTGAATTACGTCGGTACAACCGAGAACCAGTCAC
Organism: Lutjanus erythropterus; assembly: GCF_056507025.1. Lineage (NCBI taxonomy): Eukaryota > Metazoa > Chordata > Actinopteri > Lutjaniformes > Lutjanidae > Lutjanus > Lutjanus erythropterus. Next base: position 33,955,122 of record NC_139329.1, read on the forward strand.
AGTATAGAGAAAAAGATAAAGTGCGAGAGTGGCGTTAGAGCGAGCAGTAGCAGTCTGCTCAAGTGAGTGAGGGTCATAACGAGCTGAAAGCAGTCTCGAGTGTGGTTAACCTTTTCCAGACTCGACACTGCAATATTTGTAAAGTAAAATGCAAAGCTGGCAGGGGTAAAATGTCTAACAAACACAAAATACAATACACCTAAAAGCTAAACAGTGAAGCGTTTTCATAGCTTGAAACCTAAATCCCCTGCAGTAGCTACAGCTAACGTTAGCACAACTACAGCCAGCATCTGAACAGTCTGGCTTTTAACCATCCACTGACAACTAAACTTTAAGTGAGGCATCAAAAAGGTGATTAATGTGCATGTTGGATATGTTGTTGTTGGAGATAACTGGGCTATTTTCACTCTCTAGGCTGGCTTAGTATTTTTACTAGCATTAGCCAAAACTCAGACACTGGCTGTCTGAAACTCTTCACCAACAAGATATTTAGTACACAAGTATGATATCTGTGACTAGCAGGCTATCAACAGAGAAATATTACAGTATGTAAGCACAGTGGTGGAAGGATATCATGTGTACTTCCTCCGCGACATAAACAACAGTGTTGCCCTGGTGACAGACTGACAGGCTGCAGGTTGCAGAGCTGAGTTTGAGATGGGAGAGGGAAGGATTTTATTTCATGTGGTGTGTAAGGACTCATTTTTTTGCTACAGAAAATACATTTTTGATATTACAGAGAGAGAGTAGAGTACCGAAAAAAGTTACCATTGGGGACCAGTACCATATCAGTTCAAATGTGAACAGTACCTGACCCTAACAGCAGAGCTGTTGTGTAGTTTAACAAGCAAGCTCAAATGGTCAAAATCTGTCATGTGTGGTACCTACAGTATGCAATGTATTGGTAATAATTTTAAGTGATAAGGATCCCATGAACACAATGCATATTTGTACAGCTGTGGTGCTGTTTAGATATGAAGATACAAATGGGTTCGGATATGACTGGGAATGCATGCCTTGTCATGTTATGTGGGACGGATGATAGAGACGGGAAAGATTTCTATGTTAAGAACAAACATGTCATCAGTGGTATGATTACAGCGTTAGTGTGAGGGTTCAAAGTACTGTGTATCAATATAACTCTACATCCATTAAATTTGAGTTAAATTACCATTAATGACAGAGTTTGGCTGGCATGAGGGATCAATGTTGGTTTGGGTTTCAGACATTTGTGTGCTATGAAATGCCAAGTCAGATGTATCAGAGCAGAAAAATCACTCAGAAAAAGTTTAACCATAATTATCAGGGGTCGTCTGATTATCTTCACCAATGTTCAGCAGTTTTTTACAATTGTCTGTATTTTTATTTGTTGTATTTGTAACTGCAGATAATGCATTACTTTGACTCTAATGCAGCTGCCTCTCTGTGTCTGTTGTCCACACTGTGGTCTCGATCAATGTCCCACCTACAGCACCATGTGACCATTAACGAGACTTCTTTATATAATGCTGTGTAACTTAACCTATAATGACATGTAATAATTATTCATAATAGTTTATTTATATTTTGTATTAATAATCTGAATCGACAAAGTTACCAACTAAAGTTATCAAATAAATTTAATGTAGTGGAGATAAAGTATATCTATTGACAAGTTGGACACCGGTTATAACAGTGATCTTAATATGAGCAAGGCCTAAGAAAATACTGTTTTTATGCACCTGCAAAAATTCATGGACCTACAAGTGCTTCCTGATGATGGCATGAAAAAGACATAAGACACTGAACATTGCCTTCAGACAAATAGCTGCCATTTAACACTTAAGCTATGTACATACTTTTCTGGAATATCACACAAACCATCATAAAGTCAAATTCAAAAAGACACGCCCATTAGATCATGTCTCATACAGCTCCTTTACAAGTCCATGCCCAGTGGAACAATTCAGTGTATCACTACACATCACTATAAGGCAGCAGTTCTCAATCCCACTCCCAGAGGCTCCAAGACCTCCATATTCTGCATCTCTACCTGCTCTTCCTATAACGGATTGGCTAGTTCAGGTGGGCTCAGCCAGTCAAGTGGTGAAGATGCATGATCCAGCCAATCAGAAATGGGAAATATGCAGGTCTTGGGATGTTCAGGGGCAGGATGCCTGGGCCAACCTTTCCACTTACTTTCATTTTTCTTTTTTTTTGTTTTTAGAGGGAAGATTGTTATGCTGAATGTACTCCAGTTTCTTTGAGACTGAAGATAAATGGTAAGTAAAACATTTCAACAAACCTGTCCTGAGAACACAAGTCTAAGTGGAAGCGTATGTGTGTGGATGTTTTCGCTGAGAAATAAGGATGTGGTCAGGGTGTTGCAAAAATGATCTGCGCCACCTGAACCATATAAATGCAGGTGACCATGATTAGACTGAACCTCAGTTGTTAGTGAAATCACCTACTTTTTGTGATGTTTACCGTGTTTTTCACGCCTGAAAATTATTTATTTTACTAATATTTTATATACACAGCTCCAAGGGGCTGGTGTTGAACTGCATAAAAATGAAAGGCCCATTTGTCAAATGATATTACTGTGATATGATTCTTGATTAGTGAGAATGAACAGTTTTGCATCAGTTTTAATTTTCACTGAAAAACAAAGTCCTGATAATGTGTCATTTCTTGGGATCTGTACCGAACAAACATGTTTTCTTACATCTGAAAAACAAGATTTGTAGGCCAGGACATTTCTGCAGCACTAAATATATATAACTATATCATGTTGTACATGTTACATTTTATGTGTGGTCATTTTGTATGGCTGCAACCTTGGCCCAGTCCCTCTTGTAAAAGCGATTTTCGATTTCAGTGGCACTTCCTGGTAAAATAATGGTTAAATGGGAAAAAAAACAATACGTGTATATACAGCGTTACATATATATATGCACACTCACAAACAGCTAAACCCACATTACTAATAGGTAGAAAAAAATAACAGCAAGTTAAGTACAGTTAAGACTCCTTCATATCTGTACACTGCATCACTTTCTACATATTTTGGTGTCCCGATAAAGGGACTATTAACGTCACAGCTTTAATCTATGCCAGTTAAGTTCGCCAGTGGGATCTGTCTATCGACTGAAAAGGCAGAAAGCACAGTAGAACAACATTCCATTGAACCGCCTCTATTTAACGTTAAATATGTTAACCGCTATGCCTGTTCAGATAAACGTGTTCTTTTAAATATAATTAAAAAACAGCTGTTATTTTGATAAAGTCCCCTTATGCCTGGGCTAAATAACTTTGAGATTAAACTGGGTACGTAGGCGCAGAAGTAAGAAAGTTAGCCGTAGTACTGCCAACAGTAACGCAGTTATTTTGGCTAACAAGACAAGCTAGTTGTCATGTCTTGAAAGGAACCCTCGATCCGCGCAACTCTCACGGGATTTGTCCGCGTTGTTGCCTCTTTCTGAAGGTTGTACAAACGTATTATTTTTTTTTATACTGCAACAACGCTTTGGTTAAGATGTACTTAGGTTTAGGGACAAAATTACATTTAATTAAGGTTATGGAAAGATAACAGTTTAGATTGAAGTACTCGCTCTCGCGAGATCTTTCGCAGGTCTAGGGTTCCCATCTAGTCAAGACTTAAGCTAGCGTTAACGTTACTTTCAATTAACAGGCTAGCCCAGGCTACTGCAGCGTCGTTACTAATCGACGTTTTCTCGTATACTTTTTCAAAGTGATTTTGACACCGGTGATGTATTATTTCCTTCGATCAGTGTGGTTGTTTGACTCGTGGTGTCTAAACACAACATGAAAACGACAGCGAACACTTTAACCGTATTTAATTTGTAAACACGGAACCTGATTTGGTTTCAGTTGATAGTCAGTGGCTGCTGGGTTAGCTTGTGCGCAGGCAGAGCTGGCCTGGACTCACCGTGATGTTGCAGTGAATGATCAGCAGCTTCTCTCCTGTTACGTTGAATTGGCAACTGAGTTCGTCGGGTTTCCAGTCTATTATTCTGAATCGTTCGTGGTTTGGGTCAAAAATTGACTCCAAAAACTTCAATTCGGCCTTCAGCCCCGAAACCGACATCTTCTACTCATCTCAAACCACCAGGCCGCTGGCAGAGGGGAAGTCGGGGCGGGATGTGACCGACCGCGCAGTTGAGTCGGGTCTACGGATCTCGCATGTTAGCGTGAGAACAACAACAAAGGGCTGAGGGTGGAGGTTCATCATGTACTCTGTCAGGAGTATTTGACAGTTACGACACTACATAACTTCTATTTAATTAATATGTACTCTATAATATTTCGTTTATTTCATTTTTTGTTGTTGTAGCCTATTACTTTATTATTGTTGTATTACATGATTTTATTTGAGACTAATTTCATAAATGTTAATAAATTATAGTAGAGATACTCAGCTTGTTTTGTCTGGGCGCAGTTTATGAGCAAACATTAATAATAACGTTATTTATAAGATAAAATACAATGCACACAATATATCTTGATTTCTTTTTTTTTTTTTTTTTTTTTAATTAGCAGACTTATTAAACTAAATTAAAAGGATAGTTCCCCCCAAAATGAAAATTAAGTCATCATCTACTCACCCTCATGTTGACTGAAGGTTGGGTGTAGTTTTTTTAGTCCACAAAACAGTGCTGAAGTTTCACAAGAAAACAGTTTTCAAACAGAAACCTAACCCCAAAGAAGAAAACGTACCTCCATACTGCTTGTCAAGCATAGTACAAGTATCCTAAAGCCCCAAACATGCCGTTCACCTGCACTCACACGTCACACCACACACACCCAGTTCAGATGGAGTGCACTTGCAGGTGAAAATGGCTCAAAGCCGAGGATCTGCAGTGATGATTTAGACTAAAAACATGGTTAAAAGATGCCTTTCAAGTCAGCTTGTCAGGGCTTTAGGAGACTTGGATTATGCCAGGCGAGCAGGGCAGTATGGCCTTTTGTTTTCTTTCAGTTATTTTTTTGTATTTGAAGACTGGTGACCTTTCAAAATGTCTCCATACTGCTCGTGTGATACCCTATACGGTTGTATAAAACAGAACAGTTCAAAAATAGAATTATTACCTCACAGTTTTATGTCTCCACCAACCAGTCAAGTTACAGTTTACATCCATGTCTGTACAGACTCATGTAATGTATGTAGTGAAGACTTTGAAGAAATTTAATATGGAAGTTACCACTATATTGACCTGTAACTTTGAAGGAATTTAATAATTGGTATTAAGTGTGTCTTTGACCAAGAGAACTTTTGTATCCAGAAGTTTGAAGAAATTCTTTCAAGGTGTTCTTGAGATATCATCTTCACAAGAACCTGGTGGGGATAATAATAATGCATCTACATGTATATTAATATGTAATACACAAACAAACGAGATCTTGAGGAAGTTTTTCAAAAAGCTAGGCTGGATTACCAGTTGGGCAAAGCAGGCAGTTTTTGCGGGAAATCAAACCTATAAGGGCCTCAAAAGCCTCATATTTGCTGTGTGTTGGTTCAACTATAATCTGTATTATGACATAATCTTGCAGTCTTGTGTCCAACTCCAGTTTCAAAGGTCCAGTTGGTAAGATTTAGTGGGATCTATTGGCACAGAAACCGACAAGTATGTTTTAATTAGTGTGATAATAACCTGAACATTTATATCTACAGCACAGTTTCACAGTTTCACAGCCACTGTAGGTTCTCTGACATGCTTGGATGCATTGAGATAGATGAGGTGTTTTTAATCTGCAAGATCACCACTAGATGCCACTAAATGCAGCACATTGCTCCTTTAAAGGTGCTGTATAGCAGTGTTCCCCAACCCTGGTCCTCAGGGCCCACTGCCCTGCATGTTTTAGATGTTTCCCTGCTCCAGCACACCTGATTTAAATAATCAGGTTGTTGTCAGGTGTCTGCAGAGGCTTGATGACGAGCTGATCATTTGAATCAGGTGTGTTGGAGCAGGGAAACATATAAATCAGGCAGGGCAGTGAGCCCTGAGGACCAGGGTTGGGGAACACTGCTGTATGGGACATTCACTGCCACTAGAGGTCACTGACCAGCATCAGACCGAAACAAATGCATGCTTTATTTACTCAATAAATCTGAACACACGCTGCTCACAAAACTCAGATCAAACTGTCAGACTAGGCAGTGCTGATCAAATTTGGATCAAGATTCTGTTACTGCATTTTTCTTTTTTTTCTTGCCTCAAATGCCCTCAGAAAGTCTACTGTTCAGCTGCAGTATGAGAAAGTTTCTTACCAGGCCGCCATGTTGAAAACGATCATGCCATTATGGGACTAACATGCACACCAGGCCAAACAGGGTCTGTGCAAAATATAATAAGGCTTCCATCTATAGTGTGCAGTGAACTTTGAGGCAGCAGGGACCCAGTGGTAAACGTTTGCCCTGGGGCCCCCAAAACATGTTAAAAACACCCATGGTGAGCAAAAAAGTAGGCATAATCACAGGCATTATTTAAATACTACTTTATTAAAGGGTTTGACTACCAGGCAAGTATTTCTATTGATAAGCATTAAAGCACACAAGGCAGTCCAAAACAAACCTGTTGTGAAGCTTAACAAGTTAAGATTTTTGAGGTTGTGTTACAGAGGTGTTGATTCTTCTCTAAGGTAGTTTTTAAATCAGAATACATAAAGTTTAATGCATGTAAATCTTTAATGGGTAATGATACATGCATTCAGGGCTGCAGTTAAGGATTGCCATGTCAAATGAATTTCATTGCTCAGATTGACCTCATGCTACACCGTGCCTTTGTCAAATAAATACTTTTTAAACCCAGTTTTACCAGAGAAGCATGTTTTCTATTGCTCTGTGCTTTTTGGAAAACTTGGTATTGTTTTAGGAAATGGGTGCTGCAGTTGTGAAAAATGGGCCTGATAATTTTACTGCTCTGTTAAGGTGAACAGTCACTGTACTGACTTGACACTAGATGGCACCACAGATAAAAGTCTTTGAAGCAGTAATACCACGAGCGGTACACACATTTTACAACAGGCTCCTTATCTGCAGCCGTGCCTTCTTATACAACAGCTGTACATAGTACATGACATGTAACTACATGGCAGTGAGACATGACTTTGAAGGACAGACTGAAGGTGCATTCACTGCTCTTTCTTTCCACCTGTGCACAAAACCTGCCATCTTATCAAATAATATAAAAACACTGAAGCTGAAGTGACACTTTGGAGGTGGATTACATTTTCTGGACCAGCGGATTTGGGTAAGTGCTGATTTAAAAAAGCTGTTACAAGTAAAAACAGCCATGGAATGAGTGTGATTTTTTGCCATTTTATCTGCAGGTTTTCGTAGTTTTGTGCAAGTGTGAAACTTAACAGAAGGCAATCCAGTTATGTTTTCAGATAGAACTTGGTTTTGCTGTGTTGCCAGATCATAAGCACATCCGAGAGGAGTCATGGTGCTTCATGAGCTTTAGATGTTGTGTTTACAATCCTCAATTTGCCTTTATTAGGACATAACATAGATAATTTGACCTCTTTTGACCTCAAGCAGATTTTACTGGTGGAACTGATAACAACTCATGGACATCTGAAACACAACAAGAGGCTCCAACCACTGGTTTAATTTTAACAATGCATTGTATTTTACAAGAATATCACATTTCTGTGTAAAATGTCTTTTTGAAAAGTAAGTATAACTCTCAAATAGATGTAGTGGAATAAATAATGCAATATTTCCCAATACTCCAAAAATAAAGTACCCCAAAACTATTTTCAAATACAGTATGTGTGCACTTAGTTAGAAGTAAACATTTTCTTCAAGAAAAGAAAGGGATTATGTTTATATGGGCCTATACATGCTTGTTTTGTTTTTTTAAAGAAAATGTTGTATATTATGCCTTTAAGTATAGTATTTCAGTAAAAATACTTAGTTACGTGTAACTACTGGTGACTAAACACAAAACATGTAGTACTCTCTTATTGACTTGTTTTTGTGTATTTTTAAGGTCTCTTAGGGACATCAGCATGAAGGTGTCTCATTCATCTCTGCTCACCTTTGCTCTACTGTTTATGCAACTCTCCGGTGCAGCTGGGGGCAAAATCCTGGTGTTCCCGTTGGATGGAAGCCACTGGGTAAACATGAAAGTTCTCATAGAGGAACTGCATGGCAAAGGCCACGAGATCACCGTGATCCGGGCGTCTGACAGCTGGTACATCAGTGAAAAGTCTCCTCTCTACACCTCTGTCACCCTCGACAGCCCTAACGGGTTTGAGCAAAACTTTGAAACCTTTTTGTCTCAACAGCTGGACATCCGGCTGCAGGGTAGGCACACCTCTTTGTGGTCTCGCTTCTGGAGTCGTATTGAGATGGAGCAGGTGAACGTGAACCAGTTCTCCCAGTTCCATAAGGGAATGAGTGAAATGGTCACCCAGATGTTTGAAGATGAAAACCTGATGCAGGCTTTTCGTGAAGCCAAGTACGATGTGGTTTTGACCGACCCCGGCATCGGTGGAGGAGCGATGCTGGCACGGCGGCTCCAGGTTCCCCTTGTTTTTAACGTCAGATGGACCATTCAAGGTGAAGCTCATTTCCTCATCGCCCCGTCACCTCTGTCATACATTCCTTTCACTGCAACAGAGCTGACAGATAAGATGACCTTCCCTCAAAGGGTGGGGAATGTTTTCAGTTACATCATGGGGATGTACACAATGTCGTACATCACAGAACCTCATTATAAGCCACTAGTTAAGAAGTACTTTGGTCCTGAGGTGGATTACTCAACGTTCTTCCTGGATGCTGATATTTGGCTCATGAGGAATGATTTTATCTTTGAATTTCCACGTCCGACGATGCCCAACATCGTCTACATATGTGGATTTCAGTGCAAGCCACCAAAACCTCTCCCCGCGGACCTGGAGGAGTTCGTCCAGAGTTCTGGAGACCATGGGGTCATCATAATGACCTTAGGAACTTTAGTCGGGACGCTTCCTCAAGATATCGCTGAGGAGATTGCCGCAGCCTTCGCCCAGCTGCCTCAGAAGGTTGTGTGGAGGTACATGGGAGAAAAACCAGCCAACCTGGGCAACAACACATTGATCGTCAACTGGCTGCCACAGAATGACCTCTTAGGACATCCCAAAACGAGAGTGTTTGTGACCCACGGAGGCACTAATGGGGCTCAGGAGGCAATTTACCACGGAGTTCCTGTCGTTGGACTTCCCTTATTCTTTGATCAGCCTGATAATCTGTCCAGAATCAAAGCAAAAGGAGGAGCTGTGATTGTTGATATCGCCATGCTTGATAGGCACGTCTTTGCAGATGCCCTGACGGCTGCTCTTTACAACTCCTCTTACAGGGAAAACATGCAGACGCTCTCGAGGCTGCACAGAGATCAGCCCATGAAACCACTGGAGCAGGCTGTGTTTTGGATAGAATACGTGATCAGACATAAAGGAGCCCGTCATCTGCAGACGCAGTCCTACAAAATGTCCTGGTTTGTTTACAACTCTGTGGATGTCATGGCTGCTTTGTTCACAGTTGTGTTGCTTCTTATATTCACCTGTATTTCAACTGTGAGGTTATTGTGGAGAATTATTTTTGATGGGAAAAAAGTTAAACGTGAATGACATTAAATAATAAACTGTAAATCACCAAACATTAAAGAGTTTCTGCAGATTTACATGTATTTTTGAGCTGCAAAATGAGTCCTGAACTATGATTAAACACATTTATACTGGTGTTAATATTAACATTTCACACCAAATTCATAAAAATATTAATTTCATTGGTTGAAAATAGTTTAACACACCAGAGTCAACTGTCTGGGACTAATTTATGTCATGCAAGTTATAATAAAAAATATGTTGATGCTCTCTAACCAGAGGAGGGTGGCCCGATTCACTGAGCAACTCCTGCACACACACACACACACACACACACACGCACAAACACTTTTTGTCCACATTTCATAATGATACAGTGGATGGACTTTGGTTCAGACCAGGACATGAAGTTGCACTTTTTTTAAGAATACCAGCTTAATGTTGATTACACATCAGTGGGCGAGGCAGAGTTCCACTTTAACCCAACAGTTATGTCTGTGTGTGATGTTTCTAAAGTTGAAAGCATTATGAAAAATAATGTGACATTTTTAAAATTTATAAAATGTGAAAAATAAAAAGTGTTGTATAATGTTATAAAGATATACGTGTGTGCGTGCGCGTGTGTGTGTGTAGATGATATAAATCACATAGAGCAAACTACAGAAGCATGTAAGCAAATTTTTATTTTAACTCGGAAATACACTGTGGTAGAGTAAAACAGTAAAAAATAAAAGAAGAATAATCACAGAAAAAACAAAGAGAAACTTGCATAGAAGTGGCAACAAGAAGTAAAATGCAATAAAACCACAATTATTTATTGTAAAAACAATAAATAAATAAGTAAAACCATCAATAATGAATAAAAACTGTGAAAATGTAATAATGTTAATGGGGCGGTGTAGCTAACCTGTTGTTGTAACCTATGGTTACTGGTGTAGAACAAGGGGGCCACTCCCATGCTCATGGTTCGATGTTTTCAACACTGTAAATTTTATTCACATGCACCTTAAAGTAAAAAAATATGTTTTAATACAACGCATGGCAATACTGAAAGAAAGAAATGCAACAAAATGGCGAGATTGTCTCTACATGTTATAGTGGTAAGAGGATTAAACTGTAGCAGTACTGAGTGTAGTTATGTATTAACACTGGCCATGTTAACAATGTTCAGTCTAAAGACCAGTGTAATGACTGTGTACTATTTGAACCATCCTGCAAACACATCTTGATCCTGTTCATAGTTCTTCAAGGCAAAATGTCTTACTGTTGATCAAGGCACAGACCTGACACATCCTTCCTCACAACAACAGAGGCCTGTGCACTGATGTGCAGCCTTCTTGCACCCGCACTTTCTGCAACCACTCTTGCAGAGAATGGTTTGAATAGCACACAGCAGTTTCACATTGTTAACATGGCCTATGTTAATAAGTAAACGTACTCAGTACTGGTACAGTTTAATCCAGTTATCGCTATAACGTAGGCACAATGCCACCATTTTTGTTGCATTTCTTTCATTGAGTATTGTCTTACTTTGTATCAAAGCATGTTTTTCTGAAAGTTAGAAATCGAAAACGAGGAGCTAAAACATAGAAACAACCAGGTATCACATGATATCGTGTACTAAAAGCAATGCTATTTACATGTTTTCAAATAATAACTAAATGTAAAATGAATGTGGAGATTGAAAGGGTCACCTCCAAACCCTTACTGGTCCTCACTGGTCACATCACCATAATCACATTCCAACAAATTCCAACAAAAGTAAAAAGTGAAATACTTCTGCTTTTTGCAGATTGATCTCTTAGATTGTGGCAAACAAGCAGGTTGAATGGATTCAGCTTTATTTAAACCTGAAATGAGCAACAAGAGATACAGGAAGCTTTTCTGCACATTTTTTGTTGCAAACGAGAGGTTTCAAAATACATGTATCTATGTAGGATTTAGAGAGGAAATGAAGAAAAAAAAAGGTCACATTACACCATTACACGTTAAACTTAAACATCAACTTTCACTTCCAGATCAAATTTCAACTTTATTTGTCCCAGAAGGGCAAGTGGCTTATATATATATATATTATATATAAGAATATAACATTCTTCAGTCGTCTATTTCCTCACGACCTCGTGGATTTTGTCGACGTGGTGGATTAAGTTCCACATTTTCAGACTCAGAAGTGTTTGTTGTCTTAGGTTTTAGGCACTTCGATATGACATATCCAAAGAGAACCACAAATAAAAATATCAGCAGACCAAATCCGATCCCCTAAAGAGTGGACAAGTTAGTGAGACAAGGAATGAAGATGTTAATATACAGTTTACCTGATGATAATACTCAACAAGTCAATTTCTGATATTGTGTGGAACAAACAAACAGATTTTCTTACCTGAGACAAAATAAACATCTTCTGTGAATAAGCCATGAGTTCTTCTGATGAGTTTGTTGTTGTGTTGGCTGGTGCACACCACTTCAGATACGTTTGTTCAACAGAGACAAACGTGCCCGACCAGTTTGTCACGGCACAGACGAAGTATTGGCCATCAAGGAAAAGGAGAACAAGCCACACCAGCGGAGGGAGAAAGCTGTACACACATTTCATGGGCTCCTTTTGAGACTTACAGTTATGGATCAGCAGCATCAGCATGAAAGCTATTAAGGCGGGAACTACAAAAAATGCAGCTGAAAACAGGCCGTTCCATCGAGGTTTGCAAGGGCAGGCAAATTCGACTTCAACTGCCTTCTCAACAAGAGCCAGGATGAGGCCAAAAATCATATTTGACACGGCAGGACTGTGTCCAAGGTCTTCTTTGAATCGTGCGATCAGCCTTTGCTTTGCGACCATGATGAATTCTACATACAAAGAGAAAAGTGCAGATGTAAGCTGAGAGAAAGGATTTAGCTGTAATGTGTTTTTAGGAGGGTTTATAATGATTTGATTTATTTGTTCAGAGTTCACCTGTCTTTTTTAACTCACACTGAGAGCTCAACTGGTTGTTTTCAAGTTATTTTCCTTTCAATTTTGAAACAATGAAATGAATGTTTGACAGCCCACACAAACTTTCAGTGTTTCTTATGAACACGGAGCGTCTCTCATTTCTAATAAACTTTAATTTTCACCAAAGAAATATTAAGAAATATCAGTAAAAACACACCACACAATACACATATCAGAATAAAACACCCTCATTGGGGTAAAACATAAAGTACACAGTTTAATATAAAACCTAAAGATTTGTTGAAACCAGGAACCAGTCCCCTGTTATTGTCTCCCAGTATGGATTTATACAATAAGAAAAATTTTTTACCGACCTTTTTCACCCTGAGAACACCAAGAGATGTGCTTGTCTTGATGTGAAAGTTTCAGTATACTCTCTTTCAGTCTTGTTTTGTAGTTTTGATCTCTGCACGCCTTTTACTTCCGTGGGATTTTCCTTTTCATGACACTTGTGCTGTCGTCATCAAGTTGTTAAATCTTCTTATTTATAACATCCCAGTCCCAATCAAATAATGTATCAAGGTCAAACAAAATGCAAAATTCAATCTGTTGAGTATCATTTGTTTTTTTTTAATTGTCATGGTCCTTTACTGCTTTCATAATTTCTATGCAAACTACCTGTGAGAATGATTATGTGAAGCTGTGTTCATATTCCTACTGCATCTTTAAGAAAAGATAATATTGAAAAAAAGATGAATGATGACTTTGAAGAACAAAATATTGGTTTTGTGTATAAAAATAAAGCTTCACAGAAAAATCAAACTGAAATCAAAATTAAAACTGAATGTTAGGAGTCAAAACATCTACAGGAAATGGATCATCACACACACACAACCTGCACCATCCAGACATTCAGCTTTAACTCTCATGTAGTCTCATTTTAACACTCATTTTATTATGATGATTATTATTATTATAAGTGTGCATGCCTTTCAATGTCAAATTCCTCTTCAGGTTCCACTCTGCAACAAATGTTTTGTTCGATCTGTGTAAATTCTTTTATTGGGATTGAGATGATATAAACAGGAAGACATAACAACTTGCTCAGGACAGCGGACGTGTGACTGACTGAATGACAGAATGACTAAAGACTTCTTCAAAGCAGTATTCAAGACTGGTTGGTTGGTACACGTACATACTGAGAGACAGCTGCTGCAGACTGGTTCCAGGTTTTAGTAAGTCTTTACATTTTATTACACTTTTACCCCTACAAGAGTGCTTTATTTTTACCAGATAACATTCTTGTAAATAAACATTTGTAATGTACATTTTTTTTCTTATATCATACAAAGCTTAGATTTTCCTAAAAGTTTTCCTGCCAAACTGTCATACTGTCATCTATATGTTACAGTTTCAGTATCAGACAGGAAGAACACAAAACTAGTGTCTGACGGGGGAACTGATTTGGAGACCAAACAGATAAAGAAATAGAGTAAATATTGAACTCCAATGCAATAATGCTAACAGCTCTCTCTATATACATGAAGGCAAGTGTTTGTTAACATGTTAGTTATGACAAAGTGGGGAAAGCTTGTCTGTTGTCTGGCTTGTTTTTGAGTTCTTCAGTCAAAAAAAAAAATCAGCAGAAATACTACTTTAAAAACACTCTGAACATGACCCATCTACCATTAAACATCCTCTCTATAACAAGTTGAAGAAATAAAAATTGTGATGCATGTATGACCTTACATGCTGTACACCTTAATAGCTGTAATAAGGCAGAAAAATAAATAAATACATATATAAATACATAAATAAATCAATGAGTAGGAAAAAACATACAATAATAATAATGATAAAATAATTAGGTTTGTAAGAAATCTATGAGAGATGAGATGAGATGAGATGAGATGAGATGTCAGATGGGTTTGGGGTCTATGGCTGTGTTCTGGGAGGAGGTGGATGTAGTTTCTATGGCGATGTAATCCATGAGTAAGTTTTTCCAGTGTGCAGTGTGGATGATATTCCTTGATTTCTGTTCCATGAAAATATTTTTCTTGGCAATAATTAGGGCTAAGAGGAGTAATCTGCTGTATAAATAAATGTGTTAACTTAACCTTTTAGTTTATTGTTGAGGAATCAAGTATGAGTCTCAGTAAAAGCTTATATATAATATAATGTATTAATTAGAACAATTCATTCAGTTATTTTACAAAAAAACTAAATAATTGTCTTTTAACATGTTTTTTTTTATTTCAATAACGACATACAGAAAATGGAAATACATATTGCATATTGTTATTTCACTTTATTTCAACATTTTAAATCTTCCAAACACAAGAAACAAAGTGTAAATGATAAATGCACCACAAACCTAAAACTAAAAAATGTACTGAGACTGGTTACAGGGATCAGGAAGTCATGTAAAGTAGCATAAATGTGAAAGATCTTGACATGTTGCAATAAAATGAATTTCTTATTTCATTATTAAAAACATGGAAGAACATGAAAACAAGATATTTACTTATTTAAAGGGACAGTTCACCCCCAAATCAGCAAACAGAAAGCAACAGAAAGCTTTTTCTCAACCATTTTGCTTGAAATTGTGTAAGATCTTATCAACTAAGACAGTTTATCAAAGTTAACATATGTTACAGCAAAAAAAAAAAAGTTGTGTCCCTTTCCTCTTTTAAACTCCAGTGGAGGTTGTAGTGTCCTTGTTAGTTTTTAACCTCTCACACTCCTCCTCCTCCTCCTCCGCATGGCTTTTTGTACATGTACATGAAGATGATGCTGAGTCCATATAATGAAGTCAGGACTGTGACAATCCACATTCCGATGTTCTAAACCACCGACCAAAGAATAAACAAATGAAAAGACAAACATTAAAAGCTGGTTATCAGCACTGGTAATCAACGAAAATGAGTACAAAGTGTTTTTTTTTTTCGCTGTGCTAACAGCACAGTTCATTCACTGATGTCTCTCAACAATTACTGGAGAAAGTGCCATGAAATATTATGCAAACATTCATGGTCCCTTGAGAACGAATCCTAAAACTCTGGCAGTCCTCTAACTTTTCCTCAAGTGGGTCAAATGAACTTTTACAACATTTGATAAAAACGCTCATTCATGTACTATGACTCGCTGATCCGCTGACTTTCCCTCTAGCGCCACCATGAGGTTGACATGAAGAGTTTTCAGTGAAATGTTTTATGCTGGGAACATGTTCATGCTCTCCTCAGAATGAACTGTCATCATTTTGGTGCATTCACTTTTTATCTAGCATCATCATCGGAATTTATTTTTGTCCAACAAGGTGCTAATGTTAGCATGCTAACAGGCTAAACTGAGGTGGTGAACATGGTAAAAAAGATGCATCAGTTCAAAGCACCGCTGTTTCTAACCACAGAGTTTATAACATGACTGTAAACTCTTCATCTTGCTGGCAGATCATTTCCTGACAAATCCTAAACAAGTGATTTTTTCTTACCTGAGACTGAGAATACCATTGCAGAGTCTTGTGCAGTTCATCTCCTGATGATGAGCTGGAGTTGGTCGGTTCACACCATTTCCAAGGAGCAGCAACAGTAGCAGTTACAAACCTGCCTGACCAGTCTGTCTTTAAACAGACAAAGTATCGGCCATCAAAAAACAGCAGGATGAGCCACACTATGACAGGGACACTGCTGGAGAGGAAAGTTTTCCCCAACTCTGAGCGTGATTTTTCCTTGTATCCTTGAATGAATAGCATCAGCAGAAAGATCAGAAATGGAGGAACAACAAAAATTCCAACCGTAAACACAGTATAGTTTTTAGATTCACAAGGGCAAACAAACTGCATTTCCAATAACTTCTCCAAGACAGTGAGGACAAAACCAAAAAACACAATTGACACAAGAGGGCTCTTCTCAATTAGACTCATCAGAGCAGGCAAAGCAGTCACAGCTGCCGCAACACTCATAGTAGTCAGAGTAGTCACAGGAGCTTGTTCTGCCATTTTTAATTCTGCAAAAAGACAAAAATAAAGATGAAAAGTCAGAAAATATGTAAATTCATGACAGTGAAGTGCCCTATTATTGCCCTAACAGGAAACCAAAAATCATTGTCTTGCTTTGGAAGCCATTTTGATGAATGACTGTGGTTAGCGCAAAGGCAGCTTGGGTCATAAAGTGACTTTAAAAATGTATTTTGATAGTTACTAAATACCTGTTTGAAAAAGAAATCAGTAACCTAATCCAAGTATCACAATATTAAAGTAATGTAACCTGTTACTTTTGGATTACCTCAGTACCAAATATGTTCAAATTGTTTATCCTAGACAGCAAATTTCTGAAGTGAAAAATCTGGTAGTGTTCAAGTGTTAAATGTGCAGAGTTTATTCTTTAACTCTAACTCTGGTTTGTGTTGAGGGATACTAATTATCAGAGTAATATTTTGGCGTTCATTCAGTGACTCACTCCACACCGCGCACAGCAGGCTGAAACTGGACTTCATAGTGAGGCAAGATTGAGCTTGTTTTCTGCTTTTGCCTTTAACTTAACTATTATAAAATGTTCAGTAGGTATAGCTTACATAGCATTTTTGTTGAAGTTGGTACACTAAGCTATTTATGTTTGTTTTGAATTTGGTATTGAACAGCTCCGTGTTTCCCATATTATTCAGAGTATGCTGCATTTGGTCTTTGGCTTTTTGCTCGCTCTGTTGTAAAGGAGATAAAGTTTAGGCAGCCATTTTTTCCTGTTGAACCTTTTAGAAAAATATGTTTTCGCTCTCCAAATGAATGTGTGCACACTGTTGGTTAGGAAGAACTGGTAGATATCAAAAACTAATTTGAAAAAGTTGTATTAAAATATTAGGTTTACATTAGGTGGCTGAAATAGTCGTCCTTTCCTTTTTAATTAGATTTTGCAAGACTTCTCATTGATGTTTTGAGAAGAGGCCACATCAAGGTTCCTGCAAAAATGGAACACCAGGTTTAAAGACAAAGTCATCCAGGAGTTTACCTCATGTTACACAATGTTTCACTAAACACACCACTGCACAGGGAGTTTATTCCAAAAGCCAAAATTCCCATTTTATGATTGAAGGACAAAATAATGGCAAAATTACCAACGAGTGAAGTATTTCTTCACATGATACCGTGATATTAAAGTGACTGTGAGATTAACTGGTTTTATTCAGACCAGAGTGGTGGTGTGAGATTCATTAAGTGTTGTAATGTGTGCGCACTGTTCATGGTAGCATATCCATCTCTACTTTAAAATGTATTTAAAAATTGTTATCCTGCCAATAATCCTCATTTTTACTAAATTTATCTGATAATGTCTTTTATCCCTGTAATTGTAATGGCCCATTACATGTAATCCATTACTCTCCAAGTCTTGTGGTTGGGGCAAATTAATTAAATCTCTGGTGAACTGCATTTTTTTTTTTTATCTTGGCTATATTTTAATTTAGTCAATATTATCTGAAACAGAAGCTTAGACTGAGAGTAAATCAAAAATAAAATGGTGAAAGGCTTATCATGATGCCTCTTTGTAACCCACATAAGCAAGTGAGACCATCTACAAAGAGCTGTTTCTACACAGTTATTCCTAATGCCTGCTGCGGTGTCTGTGAAATCAGATGAAATGAGCCAGTGTTTTCATTTTCCCAGCCAAAGTTACAGTGAGTGTCTTAGCCAGTTTTTGATGTCATCCTTCGTGGCTATTATGACAGAAATGCTACCACTTTGGTCTACAGGGGCGTCTAAAATCAACAAAATATGTGCAGTGCAGTTTTTGTTAGCAACTATTATGATGAAAAACACAGTATGTTGCAATTATGCATCATACTGTTATGAAAGATGTGGCAAAAGGCAGGATGTGTGGCAAAAGAAAAACTGTATTATCTTTTCTGCTTCTCATGAGTCACATCACCATATTCACAGTAAACATGTATGCATGGTATGTTATGGTCATGAATCTGGACACACAGCAGCGTGTTCTGTGACTGTCAAACTAAAGTTTTACAAAACTTTTTTGTTAAAAGCAGCATGCATACTACATATGATATATTGAAGAGAAAGACCATTTCAATCTAGTTATTTCACAAGAAATTCATATTTTTTACTTCCACGAGTAACATACTGAAGCTACACAACCATAAACAGTAATAATAAAACTAGGGCTGCAACTAATGATCATTTTCATCATCATTTAATCTGCTGTTTATTTTCTCAATTAACTGGGCCCCATTTCCCAGAGCCTTCGTAGCGCTACGTTAGTCGTAAGTTGTATCTTAAACATACAATTTACTACACACGTAGCGCTACGACAGCTCTGGGAAACAGGGCCCTGATTAGTTATTTGGCCTGTAAAATGTCAAAAAAGTGTTGATCACTATGCAAAACTCAAGACGACTTTTTCAAATGCTTTGTTTTGTTTACAAAACCAAAATCCATTTACATTCACAGTAGAGTAAGGAACCAAGAAAATACTCACATTTAAGAAGCTGGAAACAGACTGATAAGTGATTAACTGATTATCAAATATAGTTGGTCATTATTTTCATATTTGATAAATAATCATTTAATTGTTGCAGCTCTGAATAAAACATCCAAAATAACAACAAAAAAAAGCACACAAAGTGATCTCAAACCCAACTGTCTTCCAATATGTGTTTATATAGTTGAAATAAAGTTTTACCAACCTTAAGATTGTCCTGAGAACACCTCGAGAAACGTTCTTTTCTTGAAGACTGCTTTGAAAAAGTGAAAAAGCTGCCCCCTTGCCCCAGAACCAAGTGCATACAAGGACATATATGCATGAACACACACAACCACAATTACAAAGCAGGCGATGGTTATGCTGTAGTTAGGTCAACTAACTCCAGCATAGTGTCTGTCTCATGCTGGATGTGGTAAAAGACAGGATGGTTTGACAAAACCAACCACATGAAGACTCAAGATATGGTGTGACTCAGGACATACAGTAGCATGTTTTGTGTCTGCAAACATTTTATAGATGACAAACATATTATAGAGGTTGATACAGGAACAGGATGATTTTCAAAATGATAAATATGCACACAAATATATTTTTAATCCAAAAGCAGGTTCATATTTCAAACAACTTGTTGATAAAACAATGCAGCACAAAAATGAAACACATACCTAAAAGCTTTATCTCTGCAGTTTTTGCTTGAAGTTATGGAATATATAAATAAGACAACATCAGGTCAGACAGTTTATCACAAAACAAATAGAACACTAATCAATCAATAATTAATCAATAGATGATTCATTAAGAAACAAAAAAACTCAGCTATATTTTTTATTTCTTCTATTTGATGAGAACTGGGAAGATTCTTATAGTTACGGAAGCAAGATGTGGAAAAATGAAATATCTATTAAAAAATAAGATGTTATATAGAAACAGAAAGCAAACACAAAGACACTTCCTGTCAAAGATCTCAGTCACAGCTGTATCAAAAATACATTTATCTACCTGAGATGTGGTGGGAAGATGTGAAAAAAGGAAGATATCTTATTGATTGTCCACACACAAGTTGTCCACAGCTCCTGTATACACTGATATGATTTTATTACAATCTGCTTGCACATTGAAGTATACTGAATATTCACATGAAACAGTTCATTCACTTGCCCCCTGAAGTGGAATGGATTGAGCACCAGGAGCTTCTTCTCCAGCTCGACAACCTTGTTGGGTGTTTTCTTTCTCTTGTCTGCTGCATCTTGTACATATAATATATAGAATGAGTACTATGAGTAAAAATGTGATGATGGCATTTCCGAACCCCTGAAAAGTGGACGCAGATTTCATTAAGACACAGAAGCAAAACGCTCATCAGCACTGTTACATAAACAGCAGGATTTCATAGGAGGCTGTGAAAAATCAGACAGGATCAGCTGGACTTTTCTCACTCACACTTTTGTCATTTCTCTTTGACCCCTGCCCCATCCTCCTCAGACTCAGGGAAGCTCAAGGTTGCTGCATGGAACATTGCACAACCTTAGGGTGCGTGCAACGTTGTGCAATGTGTGAAATGTCCTGAAAACAGGCAGTGCAGTATTTTGAGCTGGTGGCGTCATGTGGAGCCAGAGTCTGTGCAGCAGTGATCAGTACTGGAGTCGAGTCTTTCTTGTTCCTGTCCTCACAGCTGACTGACTCAATCACAAACAGTGTTCAGTTGTTGATCATGGCATGAAACACTGTTTTTATATCATCAAATAACTAATTAAAACCAAACTGATCAGAAAAATGAACACTTAAACAAACATCAGCGTAATAACAACTACATAAAATGACAGAAACCATCTTTAATGAAAATTTAATTGACGTGTACTTTGATGTTTTAGTTTGGCCCATGTCCTACCTATTAACACTGATACAGCAGGCAGCCACCAGGGGGCGACTGAGAGACTTTGACTTCACTTGTGCAGAGCTCTCTCATGTTGTCCATTTCTAATATACAGTCAATAATAAACATTAGGATATTTTTTGTTGGTGGAGCTTAAGTGGAGGTAAAAAAAATCTCCTCACATTAACTAGTGGGACTATTATTAAGTATCTGTGACTAATTCACACCATAAAAATTATATTAAAAATATGCTAATGCCCTCTAGAAGTGGGAGACCCAAGTCACTGAGCATCTTCTGCACACACACACACACACACACACACACACACACACACACACACACACACACACACCTTCAGCCTTTTGCCCCTTTTTTTAAGTAACTGTCACAGTTATACAGTGGGTGGACTTCAAGTGGGAGAAGCACTTTTTAAAGAATTAAAAAAAAAAAAAATCTTCTTGTTCTTCCTGATTTTGTTTCAAAACCAACATTATTGCAACAAAGAACGTGCAGTTGCAACCATTAAGTGAATTTTAATGGGCATTAAGTAAAAAGCAAGACTCATCTTAGTGTGTGTGATGTTTCTAAAGTTGACAGCATGATGAAAAATACTGTGTGAACATTTTTAATACAAATTGACAGGATTAATGCTGATAACCACAATATACAAACACAAACAGTATTTTATTTCTAAAACACAAAAAACATGCAACAGAGATTTAAAATACATTTGAAATGCAGCCTTTAATTTCATAGTTTTGGGACTTACTAAATGGGATCATCCATTGCATATTTTTATGGTATTAGAAATGGAAATATGCCTGAATTTATGAAAATAGATCAGGAATATATGTGTTAACTGATACTGTATGTGACTTATGGATGTTGATGCTGTAAACTTGATCTAAATCTGATTAAAATCTTTCTTGATAAGTCTACTGCTTAATTTATTTTTGAGGAATTTAGTGTGGATTCACAATAAAAACCTAAAGAATAGTGTATTAATTAGAAACAATTCATTCTGTTATTAAAGACAAAAAGATAAATAATTGTCTTTAAACATGCTTTTATTTAATAATGATACAGTAGATACATACAGACAATGGAAATCACTTTATTTCAACATTTTAAATCTTCTAAACACAAGAACCAAAGTGTAAATGATAGATGCACCACAAACCTAAAACTAAAAAATATACTGAGACATTAGGTATTAGGGAATCATGTAAAATAGCATAAATGTAAAGATCTTGACATGTTGCAATAAAATGAATTTCTTAGTTCATTCTTAAGCACATGAAAGAATATGAAAACCAGATATTTACTTATTTTACCCCCAAATCAACAAACAGAAAGCAGCAGAAATCATGTAAGACTTAATCAAATAAGGCAGTTTACACATGTCACAGCAAAAAAAGAGATAATAAGGAAATACAGGCAGGAGATACAGCTACCACACACTACTAGAGGACATCAGTGATGATTGAGAGGAATTAAGGTTTATAAAAAGTCTATATTGTTTTTTTTTTATTTAGTTGTTTTTTTTTTCAGGAAAATTTTGCATATTACCTGTAAATACCATGCACAAATTTAGAAGGATTCTCTTGTTAAAAAAAACACTTAAAAAGCACTTAGTAAACTATACATATAACAATTTTGATGCATCAGAATAAAAAAACATTTGCAACCCTCTCCATCATTCATCCAGTCATTTCTCACATAAAAAGGAAATACATATTACACATTACATACAATACAATTATGAACTTATTCATTTTGTTGTCTTTCTCTTCAGAGTGTGACGAGGGACAGTTTTTAAATTAAGAGTGGACAATGTTTAAAAAGGCCTCCCTGATTAATTAGCTCAAACTACAATTACATTTGATTTTACCAAAATGGTCCAGTCAATTGCAAGATGTCCTCCTATCAATAAGACCATGTGATAATGCCAACCAAATGTTTGTTTTTTTAAGCATTATCCAAGATTTCTACTTTTAACAAATGATTCATATTGTAGCAGTTATGTCGGTTCCAAGCCTTGGTCCTCCTCCGTTTTTGAAGTTTTGTCCATTTCTTCCTCTAAACTCCGGAGTCTCCCACAGGCACTTCAGGATTCTGACCATCGTCATCATTACCTGGTGAGTATTCTGTTTCGTTGTTTTCCTCGCAGCACATGATGATCATATGTGCTCCTAAAAGTACAATAATGACTATGACGAATCCCATTCCAGCGTCCTAAACCACAGGCCAAAGAATAAACACAGAAAAAGACAAGTGAAATTAAAATATGCTCATCAGCACTGTTATTAAATCAAAATGGATAGAAAATGGATAAAGTTCTGCTGTGCTAACAGCACAGTCTCTCAATGATTACTGGAGAAAGTGCCATGAAATATTATGCAAACATTCATGGTCCCTTGAAAATTATTCCTAAGACTCTGGCAGTCCTCTAACTTTTCCTCAAGCGCCCTAAGTGGGTCTAATGGAACATTTGATAAAAACACTCATTCATGTGCTAAGACTTTGACAATCTGCTGACTTTCCCTCTAGCGCCACCATGAGGTTGACATGAAGAGTTTTCAGTGAAATGTTTTATGCTGGGGACATGTTCATGCTCTCCTCAGGATGAACTGTCATCATTTTGGTGCATTCACTTTTTATCTAGCATCATCATCGGAATTTATTTTTGTCCAACAAGGTGCTAATGATAGCACACTAACAGGCTAAACTAAAATGGTGAACAAAGATGCATCAGTTCAAAGCACCGCTGTTTCTAACCACAGAGTTTATAACATGACTAAACTCTTCATGTTGCTGGCAGATCATTTCCTGACAAATCCTAAACAAATGATTTTTTCTTACCTGAGACTGAGAATACCATTTCAGAGTCTTGTGCAGTTCATCTCCTGATGATGAGCTGGAGATGTTTGGTTTACACCATTTCTGAGGAGCAGCATCAGGAGCAATTACAAACGTGCCTGACCAGTCTGTCTGTAAACAGGCTAAGTATCGGCCATCGAAGAACAAAAGGATGAGCCACACTATGACAGGGACAAAGCTGGAGAGGAAAGTTTTCCCCAACTCTGAGCGTGATTTTCCCTTGTATCCTTGAATGTTTATCATCAGCAGAAAGATCAGAAATAGAGGAAGAAGAAAAATTCCAACCGTAAACAGAGTATAGTTGTAAGATTTACAAGGGCAAACAAACTCCATTTCCAGTAATTTCTCCAAGACAGTGAGGATGAAACCAAAAAACACATTTGACACAAGAGGGCTCTTCTTAATTTGACTCTTCAGTAGAGCAATCCAGGTTTGTTCTGCCATTTTTAATTCTGTAAAAAGAGAAAAATAAAGATGAAAAGTCAGAAAATATGTGAATTCATGACAGTGAAGTGCCCTATTGTTGCCCCAACAGAAAACTAAAAATCACTTTCTTGCTTTGAAAGATATTTTTGATGAATGATGAGTGTGAAGGCAGCTTGGGTCATAAAGTGTGTGGGTTCTGGAGGGTTACTTTAAAAATGTATTTTAATAGTTACTAATTACCTGTTTGAAAAAGTAATCAGTAACCTCTGTAATCACAATATTAAAGTAATGTAACTAATGTAAATTACTCAAACTGGTTAACTGTTTATTAGAATGATTGGCCATTATTTTCATATTTGATAAATAATCATGTAATTGTTGCAGCTCTGAATAAGACATCTTTGTGGGGTTAAAAAAAGTACTAAATATAATTTCATACCCAACTGTCTTCCAGTAGGTATTTATATAGTTGGAATAAAGTTTTACCAACCTTAAGATTGCCCTGAGAACTCTTTAAGAAATGTTCTTATCGTGGGAACTGCTTTGACGAAGTGAAAAAATTGAAAAAAGTGAAAGAGAAACTTTCAAACTGAACTCTGTAATGGGAGGTACCTTTTCTTGTTTTTTTGCTGTCGTCACAAAGTTGGTATATTGTTCTGTTTATATCATTCCAATCCATACAAAGATCTAAAGTTTAGAGGCAGCAGTGTGGCATAATTGTGGTCGGCCCTGGTGCAAATATATTTTTGTGCCACACCTTTGCCCCAAAACTAAGTTTTAAAACTAGTTCTAAAACTAAGTGCACGCTCATAAAGACACATACGCATGAACTGCAATATCACACCTCATGCAGGACGTGGCAAAATACAGGATGTGGGTAACACAGCCGCTTTATTTGTTCTGTTTCCCACGACTAAATCAACCACAGTGAAGATTCAAGATTTGTATAGATGACAAACATATTATAGAGGTTGATACAGGAACAGGACGATTTTCAAAGTGATAAATATGCACGCAAATCTATTTTTGAACAAAGAGCAGGTTTGTACCTCAAACAACTCATTGGTAAAACAATGCAGCACAAAAATGAAACAGATAACTAAAAGCTTTATCTCTGCAGTTTTTGCTTGACATTATGCAATATATAAATAAGACAACATCAGGTCAGACAGTTTATCACAGATAATATAATCTTTGTTTAAATACAATACATGACCATGGAAGGGGGTAAGATGAGAGAATAATAAAATATACATTCCACAATAATGAATTTAAATTAAAATGAAAAAAACATTGTCAATCCTCACATTCATTCTTAAGCATAATGGTTCATATAGTGAACACAACTGATTCAGGTGATTACAAATATGTACAAAACAAACAGAACATTATGAATAGACACTATTATTATCCAGTCCAGTCCAATCCACTGGACATTATGAACTAGACATGATTCATTAAGAAAGAAACAAAAAATTAACCTACTATATTTTTTTTATTTCTTCCATTTGATGTGGACTGGGAAGATTTTTTATAGTTACAGAAGCAAGTTGTGGAAAAATGAAATATATATTCAAAAAAATAAGATGTTATATAAGATGCAAGAGAAGCAGAAAGCAAAGACACCCAGATCTACCCAGAATGTGGTGGGGAGGTGTGAAAAAGGAAGATAGCTTATTGACTGTCCACAACTCCTGTATACACTAGATACATTTGATATGTATAAAAAACAACATTTTATTACAATCTGCTTGCACATTGAAGTATACTGAATATTCACATGAAACAGTTCATTCACTTGCCCCCTGAAGTGGAATGGATTGAGCACCAGGAGCTTCTTCTCCAGCTCGACAACCTTGTTGGGTGTTTTCTTTCTCTTGTCTGCAGCATCTTGTACACCTAATATATACAATGAGTACTATGAGTAAAAATGTGATGATGGCATTTCCGAACCCCTGAAAAGTGGACACAGATTTTATTAAGACACAGAAACAAAACGCTCATCAGCACTGTTACATAAACAGCAGGATTTCATAGGAAGCTGTGCTCCCATCATACTTTACTGTAAAAAAATCACACAGGAGTTTGGTGGAATCAGCTGGTCTTTTCTCATTGACTTAAGGTAAATATCCAAGTTTTACTTATTCAAATTAAAGGAGTGATATGTTGTAATTGCAGTCCTACTTAATTTATGATCTGTGGTTGAAGCAAGTTGTTTACCCCTGCCCCCTCCTCCTCAGACTCGGGGAAGCTCGGGCTGGCTGCATGAATCGCTGCAGGAGCTTAGGGTGTGTGCAACGTCACAAAGTGACAATAACAAGTTGTTACTGTACGTTGATCAGCTGTTTATAACTGTCAGTTGTCTTGTCGCTTGTTAATGTAAAGTTAAGCCTGTTATCCTGAAAAGGAAAGGCCACTGCTCCAAAAATACACACCCTGGACTTTACGTTTTAGTGACTGCCTGTGTCACTGCCTGCCAGACTCCATTCACATATTGCTTAATTTAACCGTTATAAAGATCTTCTCCTTCTGCAAGATTATTCATGATTTCTTATGACTCATAAACAGACACTGACTCATTCAACAAACATTCGGCATTAAATTCAACTCTAAATGATATGAACTGTGCAAACAAAAACAGTAATTCTGGCCAAGAATATAAATTTCAGGTGGACACTGTGGCTGCAGCACTGATGTCAGAGAAGGAAGTATTTCAACTTAGCATATTATGGTAATTTTATGATTTCTTTCAGTGAATATTTTACATTTCTCCTTTAATTAAAATAGAAATTTCTAGTAATTATTTTCTGAACACTTCAACACTTAAGAACATGAGTTGTTTTGAAATAATGAGTTGAATGAATGTGCTGTACAAAGTTCAATCAACTCATTTAATTAAGTTTCTAAAGAAAGACGATCAGACTTCCCAACATGCACTGTGTGACAGTCAGAATTTTTCAGAGACCCTTATGTTTTATAGTTTGAAGTTTCAAACAGAGAAAATGTCAAAGGAAATTGAATTTGTTTGTAATGTTCATCATTTTGACGAAAGAAATGTTGGTTTATCTTAATATCTTAAGCTTTTTGAACACATTTTCTCAAGTAGAACTGATTTAGTATCGTTTATTTGACTAGAAAAGTATTTTTGTTTTGAATTGTTACAAAACTACCTCAACTTATTATTTTTTAGTTTATATTAACAGTGTTTTCTCACCTGAGACAAAATGTAAAACCTGTGTGAACGGTCCAGTAGCTCTTCTGCAGAGTAAACTCTTGTGTTGATTGGTTCGCACCACTTCAGATATGTTTTCTGCGTAGTTACAAATGTGCCTTGCCAGTCTGTCTTTGCACAGACCATGTACTGACCATCAAGCAGCATCAGGGCCAGCCACACCACGGGAGGGAGACAGCAACACAAAAAGTTTTTATACCCTGTGTGTCCATGGATCAGCAACATCAGCAGTGAAGATGTGATGGCAGGAATCAGAAAAAATGGAAATACAAATGCGGCGTTCCATGTAGGATTACATGGACATGCAAATTCCACTTCCAGCATCTTCTCCACACCAGCCAGGATGAAACCAAAAAACACATTTGACATAACGGGGCTTTGTTCAAACTCGTTCTTGAGTCTCCCAAACAGGCCTGTCTCTGCCGCCATCACGATGATGATAATCTACACAAAACAAAAAGATGAGAATAAAAATCTGATGAAAGTTTCAGATTCACACGTGATGTCTTATGTTGGTCATACAGTACTTGTTTGCACAAACCCATATCTCCACTCTGAGAGGTGACTGGGGAAGAAAGTGGAGACTCAGAAACAAAGGAGAGTGTAATTAGAGCAGATTCTACTGTTCCCACAAAACAAAGATGAACTGTGATAGTATGGGGCTCCACTGAGTGCTTTTAATGTGCATTCATTGGGACTGGAAGTGGTCAAAAAGTTTTCAGCTTCTATTTTTTGTGAGTTTTAATTGGAATAAGCGTAGTGGCAAAACATTATCAAAACATCATTAAGTAAAAACATCATTAAGTAAATGCATATTCAATACAATAACAGAACAGAACAACTGCTAAACTGCGCAGTTAACCCAAACAGTGAACGCAGTTGGTGCAGAAAGTTTGTGTCAAACAAGTGATTTGGATTAATTTTGAGCATCATTTCCTGTGAATATTGATGATTTTATGTTGTCATATTGTTAGGAACTTATTATACAATTCTCTGCCAGATTTTTCTTTTCTTTTTTGGTGCTTTGAGTGCAAAAAGCTAAGTGACGTTTAATCCCATTATATTGGAGAGAAGCGAGGAATCGCATTTTTCTTTTTCTTGCATTGCAGCAATATGCTGCTGGAACTCACAGAACTCGATTTAATCTTTACATATATATATATATATATATATATATATATATATATATATATACATATTTTTACTATGTTAATTGTTATGCACCAATATGCCAAAGCAAATTCCTTGTATGCAACTGTCTCCCAGTGTAAGTAAGATTAAAGTTTCACTTACCTGACGATAGCCCTGATAATTTCTATAGAAAGGTTTTCCTCTAGAAGACTCCTTTGAAGATGTGAAAGTCTTTCAGGTATTCTCTCTCTCAGCCACGCACTTTATCTCTGCCCGCCTGTTATTATAGTACAGTTTCCGTTTCATGACCTTTTGTGCATCAGTCACGTTTGCTGTCCTCATCAAGTTTTTGTGTCTTCCTGTTTACATCAAATGAGTTCTAAAACAAGCATACAAGGGTGTTAAAACTGAAAGTTTCGAACACCAGGAGCTGAAACATAGAAACAACTGGGGGATGGTATCTTGTTGATCTTTCTTTCTTTGATCTGCCCCTCAAACTTTATGGAAGTTCAATATTAAGTTTTGCGTGTAAAAACTTGAGCTTTACCAAACATTAATGCAATAGTGTGATGTTGTTAAAGTAGACCGTTAGAACCACTGACACCAACTGACCACACTGACACTGTCAGCATTTAACTGTAAAAATGTTTGGATGTAACACAACAAAAGGTTATAATGACAGTTTACCCATAGAATTGTACTTTTGTATGTTGTGTTGTGTGATAAATACTTACATTTTTAGGATCAATGCAAGTGCAGAATAAGAAGTGGGTGTAGATGTTTTGTCCTTTTGGTCTATTTGGTCTGCCATTTATGCGATGCAATAAATGACATCAGCAGCAGTGGCGTGAATGACTTTATCTACATATAAGACCTTTAATTACATAGGTGAGTGTCAAAGAGGAGGATTTGATCGCTTTGATCACAGTTATCTAGCAACGGCTGAATGAGTGTGATCACATCTGCAGGCTCTGCTTAGAGCTCTGCACGAAAAGCTAAAGTGAAAACCGTGGAGTATTGCTTATGTCATTCTCATGAAATATAAACCAGGTATGTGATCCTGGCATTATAATGCACCATTTATAACAAATAGTCCTGCTGGACTGTGTAAGGCAGTAATTGTCTGAGATGTGCAGGCTGTGTGTGGTGAGGCATTTCCTGTCATCTCTACACCAGAACAAGAGACCATTATGTGATGATGAAACACTGCAGTGCAAAACTTTCCCACTGGATGGTTACAGCATGTACTGTGTACTGAACAGTATGTGATTAGTTAATATCATGTATTGCATATAGTATATCTCACTAATGAATGGCTTATCAGTTATTTCTGAAAAAGATTAAAAAGATGTCTTCAGTTGGACTTATGTTAAAAAAAAAAGTTTTAAAATTATATATATTTTCTAATATCCAGAAGGGACTAAAGGAAAGAGCCAGAGACCTACAGTATTTCTCAGTCAAATGCTATTTTTGAACATTTTATCAGACATTTCCAAGTTGCTACTAGAGTCATAATGATCAGGTCAATGTTGAAAATTCACACAATATTTTTTAAGACTTTTCATGTTTTAATTTTTTCCTCTTAGTGCTATTACTTTTAGGAAATTGGGAGCAGAACCGCATCCCCAGAAGCCCCACTTGTGTCCTGGTTTGGTGCCACAGAATGGCTGCTGGCCTATTATTGAGCCAGAGGTGGATTCAGGCTGTCTGAGAGGCCGCACACACACAAAAAATGACAAGGGCACCCGCTCATATGTGGGGCAGAAGTTGTGATGCATTTATGTTGGTGGATGGTGAAACAGGTCCAAACCCTGGTTAAGATTCTCATTGTTTCTGCATGTGATGCAGATTTAATGTATAATCAGAAGACCTACACCTCTGTAATAAAACATAAAGGGAATAATTGACTATTTAACTATTTAGAAACACAGAGAAGCAAATGAACTTTCACATCAAGTCAAGCTGTGTTTTATTAGTATAGCCTAATATCATAAATCACAATTTTCCTCAGAGGGCTTTCACTCTTCACACTGTACAGTGTGCAACACTCTCTGACTTTCAGACCCTGGAATGAGTTTAAAAAGTAAAAAAAATCCTCAAGGAGATCCACAGAGGATGCATAAAACAAAAAATATATGTTAAAGAAAGTGGATGCAGGAGGACATCGAGAACAACTTAAAGTGTCATATCTGGGACCTGAGTTGTACGACTCCTCTCCATCATGAAGACCTGGAGGAGAACAGGCCACAAAATCACATTTAATACCAAATTTTGAAGACAAAACATCTATAATACATATGTAAAAGAATGTGCACTGATCATTAACGGGAACACCTGTACACCTGTAAAAAAGTACACAATGTAATTTCAAACCCAACTGTCTTCCAGTATGTATTTATATAGTTGGAAAAAAGTTTTACAGACATTAAGATTGCCCTGAGAACTCTTTAAGAAATGTTTTTGAGAACTGCTTTGACGAAGTGAAAAAATTGAAAAAAGTGAAAGAGAAACTTTCAAACTGAACTCTGTAATGGGAGGTACCTTTTCTTGCTTTTTTGCTGTCGTGATAAAGTCTGTATATTGTTCTGTTTATATCATCCCAATCCATACAAAGATCTAAAGTTTAGAGGCAGCAGTGTGGCATAATTGTGGTCGACCCTGGTGCAAATATATTTTTGCGCCACACCTTTGCCCCAAAACCAAGTGCACGCTCATAAAGACACATACACATGAACCGCAATATCACACCTCATGCAGGACGTGGCAAAAGATAGAATTTGGGTAACACAGCCGCTTTATGTGTTCTGTTTCCCACGACTAAACCAACCACAGTGAAGATTCAAGATTTTTATAGATGACAAACATATTATAGAGGTTGATACAGGAACAGGACGATTTTCAAAGTGATAAATATGCATGCAAATCTATTTTTGAACACCTGAACAATCATCAGCGTAATAACAACTACATAAAATGACAGAAACCATCTTTAATAAAAAATATAATTGACGTGTACTTTGATGTTTTAGTTTGGTCCATGTCCTACCTATTAACACTGATACAGCAGGCAGCCACCAGGGGGCGACTGAGAGACTTTGACTTCACTTGTGCAGAGCTCTCTCATGTTGTCCATTTCTAATATACAGTCAATAATAAACATTAGGATATTTTTTGTTGGTGGAGCTTAAGTGGAGGTAAAAAAAATCCCCACACATTAACTACTGGGACAATTATTAAGTATCTGGGACTAAATTACATCATGAAATTAACTCAAAAACATTATTGCAGCAGAAAAGAACTATTAAATGGATTTTATACACATTAATGGGCATTAAGTAAAAAGCAAGACTCATCTTAGAACTTAAGTTCCACTTTAACCCTACAGTTTCTAAATTATGAAAAATACTGTATGAACATTTTTAATACAAGTTGACAAGATTAATGCTGATAACCACAATGTATAAACAGTATTTTATTTCTAAAACACAAAAACATACAATAGTGATTGGCAGAGATTTAAAATATATTTGAAATGCAGCCTTTTTTCTACCTCTATTTAATTTAATATTTTTGGGACTTACTAAATGGGATCATCCATTCAGTATAAGTGCACATTTTTATGGTATTAGAAATAAAAAATATGCTTGAATTTAAGAAAGTAAATTAGGAATGTATGTGTTAACTAATACTGTATATGACTTATGGATGTTGATGCTGAAAACTTGATCTAAATATGTTGATTGAAATCTTTCTTGATAAGTCTACTGTTTAATTTTGATCTAAATAAAGCTAAATAATTGTCTTTTAACATGCTTTTATTTAATAATGATACAGTAGATACATACAGAAAATGGAAATACATATTGCATATTGTTATTTCACTTTATTTCAACGTTTTAAATCTTCCAAACACAAGAACCAAATTGTATAAATGTAAAAGATCCTGACATGTTGCAATAAAAAGAATTCCTTATTTCATTCTTAAGCGCGTGAAAGAACATGAAAACAAGATATTTACTTATTTAAAGGGACAGTTCACTCCCAAATTAGCAACCAGAAAGCAACAGAAAGCTTTATCTTGACCATTTTACCTGAAATTATGTAAGATTTCATCAACTAAAACAGTTTATCACAGTTAACATATGTTACAGCAAAAAAATTCATGACAGTGAAGTGCCCTATTGTTGCCCCAACAGAAAACCAAAGATCATTGTCTTGCTTTGAAAGCCATTTTTGATGAATGATGAGTGCGAAGGCAGCTTGGGTCATAAAGTGACTTTAAAAATGTATTTTGATAGTTACTAATTACCTGTTTGAAAAAGAAATCAGTAACCTAATCCAAGTATCACAATATTAAAGTAATGTAATCTGTTACTTTTGCATTACCTCAGTACCAAATATGTTCAAATTGCTTATCCTAATATGTTTTATGTTCATTTTTGAATTTATGAATTGCTTGTCCAGGTATTTTTTTTTTTTATTTTTTTTTTATCTTGGCTATATTTTAATTTAGTCAATATTATCTGAAACAGATGGTTAAACTGAAAGTAAATCAAAAATAAAATGGTGAAAGGCTGATCATGATGCCTCTGTGTAACCCACATAAGCTGTAAACTCTGTGACTGTCAAATTAAAGGAAGAAGCAACTAAAGAAAATACATTACATTTTACAAGTGAATATTTTTGTAAAAAAGCAGTTTACAAAATATATAAGATATATGATCCTGATAAATTCAAGTGAAACACAATTTCAATCTACTTATTTCACAAGAAAGTCACGTTTTATTTCCAAAAATTATATACTGAAGCTACACATCCATAAAACAGTAACAATAAAATTAGGGCTGCAACTAATGATTATATACAGTATTCAGTTAATCTGTTCATTATTTTCTCAATTGATTGGTTAGTTGTTTGGCCTATAACACGTCAGACAATCATTGATCAGCATTCAAAACCCAAGATGATGTCCTCAAATGTCTTGTTTTGTCTCAAGCCCCCAAAAATTCTGTTTACATTCATAGTAGAGTAAAAACCCCAAATTTACATTTACATTAAATTTACATTTAAGAGGCTGGAAATGGAAAAGTTTGACTTAATTTTCTGCCCAAAATTACTCAAACTGTTTAACTGATTATCAAAAATAGTTGGCCATTATTTTCATATTTGATAAATAATCAATTGATTGTTGCAGCTCTGAATAAAACATCCCTGTAGGGGTAAAAAAAAAAAGTACACAATGTAATTTCAAAGCCAGCTGTCTTCCAGTATATATTTATATAGTTGGAATAAAGTTTTACAGACATTAAGATTGTCCTGAGAACTCTTTAAGAAATGTTCTTATCGTGGGAACTGCTTTGACAAAGTGAAAAAATTGAAAAAAGTGAAAGAGAAACTTTCAAACTGAACTCTGTAATGGGAAGTACCTTTTCTTGCTTTTTTTGCTGTCGTCATAAAGTCGGTATATTGTTCTGTTTATATCATTCCAATCCATACAAAGATCTAAAGTTTAGAGGCAGCAGTGTGGCATAATTGTGGTCGGCCCTGGTGCAAATATATTTTTGCGCCACACCTTTGCCCCAAAACCAAGTGCACGCTCATAAAGACACATATGCATGAACCGCAATATCACATCTCATGCAGGACGTGGCAAAAGATAGAATGTGGGTAACACAGCCGCTTTATGTGTTCTGTTTCCCACGACTAAACCAACCACAGTGAAGATTCAAGATTTTTATAGATGACAAACATATTATAGAGGTTGATACAGGAACAGGACGATTTTCAAAGTGATAAATATGCATGCAAATCTATTTTTGAACCAAGAGCAGGTTTGTACCTCAAACAACTCATTGGTAAAACAATGCAGCACAAAAATGAAACAGATAACTAAAAGCTTTATCTCTGCAGTTTTTGCTTGACATTATGCAATATATAAATAAGACAACATCAGGTCAGACAGTTTATCACATATAATATAATCTTTGTTTAAATACAATGCATGACCATGGAAGGGGGTAAGATGAGAGAATAATAAAATATACATTCCACAATAATGAATTTAAATTAAAATGAAAAAAACATTTTCAATCCTGGTTCATATAGTGAACACAACTGATTCGGGTGATTACAAATATGAACAAAACAAACAGAACATTATGAATAATTAAACTAGACATGATTCATTAAGAAAGAAACAAAAAATTAACCTACTATATTTTTTTATTTCTTCCATTTGATGTGGACTGGGAAGATTTTTTATAGTTACAGAAGCAAGTTGTGGAAAAATGAAATATATATTCAAAAAAATAAGATGTTATATAAGATGCAAGAGAAGCAGAAAGCAAAGACACCCAGATCTACCCAGAATGTGGTGGGGAGGTGTGAAAAAGGAAGATAGCTTATTGACTGTCCACAACTCCTGTATACACTAGATACATTTCATATATGCTGTATAAAAAACAACATTTTATTACAATCTGCTTGCACATTTGAAGTATACTGAATATTCACATGAAACAGTTCATTCACTTGCCCCCTGAAGTGGAATGGATTGAGCACCAGGAGCTTCTTCTCCAGCTCGACAACCTTGTTGGGTGTTTTCTTTCTCTTGTCTGCAGCATCTTGTACACCTAATATATACAATGAGTACTATGAGTAAAAATGTGATGATGGCATTTCCGAACCCCTGAAAAGTGGACACAGATTTCATTAAGACACAGAAACAAAACGCTCATCAGCACTGTTACATAAACAGCAGGATTTCATAGGAAGCTGTGCTCCCATCATACTTTACTGTAAAAAAATCACACAGGAGTTTGGTGGAATCAGCTGGTCTTTTCTCATTGACTTAAGGTAAATATGCAAGTTTTACTTATTCAAATTAAAGGAGTGATATGTTGTAATTGCAGTCCTACTTAATATATGATCTGTGGTTGAAGCAAGTTGTTTACCCCTGCCCCCTCCTCCTCAGACTCGGGGAAGCTCGGGCTGGCTGCATGAATCGCTGCAGGAGCTTAGGGTGTGTGCAACGTCACAAAGTGACAATAGCAAGTTGTTACTGTACGTTGATCAGCTGTTTATAACTGTCAGTTGTCTTGTCGCTTGTTAATGTAAAGTTAAGCCTGTTATCCTGAAAAGGAAAGGCCACTGCTCCAAAAATACACACCCTGGACTTTACGTTTTAGTGACTGCCTCCATTCACATATTGCTTAATTTAACCGTTATAAAGATCTTCTCCTTCTGCAAGATTATTCATGATTTCTTATGACTCATAAACAGACACTGACTCATTCAACAAACATTCAGCATTAAACTGAACTCTAAATGATATGAATTGGTCAAACAAAAACAGTAATTCTGGCCAAGAATATAAATTTCAGGTGGACACTGTGGCTGCTACACTGATGTCAGAGAAGGAAGTATTTCAACTTAGCATATTATGGTAATTTTATGATTTTTTTCAGTGAATATTTTACACATTTCTCCTTTAATTAAAATAGAAATTTCAAGTAATTATTTTCTGAACACTTCAACACTTAAGAACATGAGTTGTTTTGAAATAATGAGTTGAATGAATGTGCTGTACAAAGTTCAATCAACTCATTTAATTAAGTTTCTAAAGAAAGCTTTTTGAACACATTTTCTCAAGTAGAACTGATTTAGTATCGTTTATTTGACTAGAAAAGTATTTTTGTTTTGAATTGTTACAAAACTACCTCAACTTATTATTTTTTAGTTTATATTAACAGTGTTTTCTCACCTGAGACAAAATGTAAAACCTGTGTGAACGGTCCAGTAGCTCTTCTGCAGAGTAAACTGTTGTGTTGATTGGTTCGCACCACTTCAGATATGTTTTCTGCGTAGTTACAAATGTGCCTTGCCAGTCTGTCTTTGCACAGACCATGTACTGACCATCAAGCAGCATCAGGGCCAGCCACACCACGGGAGGGAGACAGCAACACAAAAAGTTTTTATACCCTGTGTGTCCATGGATCAGCAACATCAGCAGTGAAGATGTGATGGCAGGAATCAGAAAAAATGGAAATACAAATGCGGCGTTCCATGTAGGATTACATGGACATGCAAATTCCACCTCCAGCATCTTCTCCACACCAGCCAGGAGGAAACCAAAAAACACATTTGACACAACAGGGCTTTGTCCAAACTCGTTCTTGAGTCTCCCAAACAGGCCTGTCTCTGCCGCCATCACGATGATGATAATCTACACAAAACAAAAAGATGAGAATAAAAATCTGATGAAAGTTTCAGATTCACACGTGATGTCTTATGTTGGTCATACAGTACTTGTTTGCACAAACCCATATCTCCACTCTGAGAGGTGACTGGGGAAGAAAGTGGAGACTCAGAAACAAAGGAGAGTGTAATTAGAGCAGATTCTACTGTTCCCACAAAACAAAGATGAACTGTGATAGTATGGGGCTCCACTGAGTGCTTTTAATGTGCATTCATTGGGACTGGAAGTGGTCAAAAAGTTTTCAGCTTCTATTTTTTGTGAGTTTTAATTGGAATAAGCGTAGTGGCAAAACATTATCAAAACATCATTAAGTAAAAACATCATTAAGTAAATGCATATTCAATACAATAACAGAACAGAACAACTGCTAAACTGCGCAGTTAACCCAAACAGTGAACGCAGTTGGTGCAGAAAGTTTGTGTCAAACAAGTGATTTGGATTAATTTTGAGCATCATTTCCTGTGAATATTGATGATTTTATGTTGTCATATTGTTAGGAACTTATTATACAATTCTCTGCCAGATTTTTCTTTTCTTTTTTGGTGCTTTGAGTGCAAAAAGCTGAGTGACGTTTAATCCCATTATATTGGAGAGAAGCGAGGAATCGCATTTTTCTTTTTCTTGCATTGCAGCAATATGCTGCTGGAACTCACAGAACTCGATTTAATCTTTACATATATATATATATATATATATATATATATATATACATATTTTTACTATGTTAATTGTTATGCACCAATATGCCAAAGCAAATTCCTTGTATGCAACTGTCTCCCAGTGTAAGTAAGATTAAAGTTTCACTTACCTGACGATAGCCCTGATAATTTCTATAGAAAGGTTTTCCTCTAGAAGACTCCTTTGAAGATGTGAAAGTCTTTCAGGTATTCTCTCTCTCAGCCACGCACTTTATCTCTGCCCGCCTGTTATTATAGTACAGTTTCCGTTTCATGACCTTTTGTGCATCAGTCACGTTTGCTGTCCTCATCAAGTTTTTGTGTCTTCCTGTTTACATCAAATGAGTTCTAAAACAAGCATACAAGGGTGTTAAAACTGAAAGTTTCGAACACCAGGAGCTGAAACATAGAAACAACTGGGGGATGGTATCTTGTTGATCTTTCTTTCTTTGATCTGCCCCTCAAACTTTATGGAAGTTCAATATTAAGTTTTGTGTGTAAAAACTTGAGCTTTACCAAACATTAATGCAATAGTGTGATGTTGTTAAAGTAGACCGTTAGAACCACTGACACCAACTGACCACACTGACACTGTCAGCATTTAACTGTAAAAATGTTTGGATGTAACACAACAAAAGGTTATAATGACAGTTTACCCATAGAATTGTACTTTTGTATGTTGTGTTGTGTGATAAATACTTACATTTTTAGGATCAATGCAAGTGCAGAATAAGAAGTGGGTGTAGATGTTTTGTCCTTTTGGTCTATTTGGTCTGCCATTTATGCGATGCAATAAATGACATCAGCAGCAGTGGCGTGAATGACTTTATCTACATATAAGACCTTTAATTACATAGGTGAGTGTCAAAGAGGAGAATTTGATCGCTTTGATCACAGTTATCTAGCAACGGCTGAATGAGTGTGATCACATCTGCAGGCTCTGCTTAGAGCTCTGCACGAAAAGCTAAAGTGAAAACCGTGGAGTATTGCTTATGTCATTCTCATGAAATATAAACCAGGTATGTGATCCTGGCATTATAATGCACCATTTATAACAAATAGTCCTGCTGGACTGTGTAAGGCAGTAATTGTCTGAGATGTGCAGGCTGTGTGTGGTGAGGCATTTCCTGTCATCTCTACACCAGAACAAGAGACCATTATGTGATGATGAAACACTGCAGTGCAAAACTTTCCCACTGGATGGTTACAGCATGTACTGTGTACTGAACAGTATGTGATTAGTTAATATCATGTATTGCATATAGTATATCTCACTAATGAATGGCTTATCAGTTATTTCTGAAAAAGATTAAAAAGATATGATCAGTTGGACTTATGTTAAAAAAAAGTTTTAAAATTATATATATTTTCTAATATCCAGAAGGGACTAAAGGAAAGAGCCAGAGACCTACAGTATTTCTCAGTCAAATGCTATTTTTGAACATTTTATCAGACATTTCCAAGTTGCTACTAGAGTCATAATGATCAGATCAATGGTCAAAATTCATACGCTATTTTTAAGACTTTTCATGTTTTAATTTTTTCCTATTAGTGCTATTACTTTTAGGAAATTGGGAGCAGAACCGCATCCCCAGAAGCCCCACTTGTGTCCTGGTTTGGTGCCACAGAATGGCTGCTGGCCTATTATTAAGCCAGAGGTGGATTCAGGCTGTCTGAGAGGCCGCACAAAAAAAAAAAGAAGACAAGGGCACCAGCTCATATGTGGGGCAGAAGTTGTGATGCATTTATGTTGGTGGATGGTGAAACAGGTCCAAACCCTGGTTAAGATTCTCATTGTTTCTGCATGTGATGCAGATTTAATGTATAATTAGAAGACCTACACCTCTGTAATAAAACATAAAGGGAATAATTGACTATTTAACTATTTAGAAACACAGAGAAGCAAATGAGCTTTCACATCAAGTCAAGTTGCGTTTTATTAGTATAGCCTAATATCATAAATCACAATTTTCCTCAGAGGGCTTTACACTCTGCACACTGTACAGTGTGCAACACTCTCTGACTTTCAGACTCTTCCACTTCAGGAGACGCCAGTGGAGCCAGAGCCATGCAAACACACTCTCCATCATGGACACCTAGAAGAGGACAGGCCACGCAAATTATAAGGAATGAAAGAGGGCGAGAGGGAGGGAAGAGAAACAGCTTGGAGGCATGTGGGAGCAACAAAATATATTTGAGCATGTAAGGCACCCTGGAGGGCACTGTGTCCTGTTCTCTTCACTGGAAGGACACCCTATGGGGCATCTTCCACGTCTTCTTGCACATTGGCCCATCAGCAAGGACACTTTATCATGTTTTATCTCTCAAGCGGACCGGCACAATGTTTTCCTATGTAGGCAAAGTATAGGGCACCAGAAAACAACAGGCTTGTTAAGTTTAGGTTTTCCAAGTTCAGTTTAGGAAGGAGGTTACACTGTGTTGTAGGCGTGAGGCTGCCATTAGCCTACATTAGTTCAAAGAGAATTAGGATTAAAAGTCTACTTAAAGCCCCAGGTCCTGTTGAGGTCAGGGCTTAGTCAGCCTGAGCAACTGCTCAGCCCACGGCACAATTTAAAGCCCAGTAGTTGTTTGTTAAGGCCTGGACACCTTTGGTTTACAGTTGGATAATTCTGCATCAATAGTGGCACTGGGGAAGCTACTTTCA
The DNA here is from genome assembly GCF_056507025.1 of Lutjanus erythropterus. Lineage (NCBI taxonomy): Eukaryota > Metazoa > Chordata > Actinopteri > Lutjaniformes > Lutjanidae > Lutjanus > Lutjanus erythropterus. The sequence goes on from NC_139329.1 coordinate 33,995,275, forward strand.
AACTTTGCACACTGGAAGCAGTTGAACTAAAGCAAAGCCACCCTATGGAGAAATCTATTTCGCAAAAGCAGTTCCACACTACTAAAATACAAAAATAGTCACATGATAACAAAATTAAAAAAATCTTCAAAATGCAACTCACATCAGAACAATCCAGATGGATAAAAAGCAGAGGGCAGAGTCTCTGCAGATTCAGTTACAGTGTTCTAGTTGTTTTGTTTTTTTTTTACTTGAACTATTATTATCTTATTTTATTCATTCTATGTATTCTATTTTCATCTTTATCTTATTTTTACCACTATTATCAGGTGGATTTTATATTCCACTTTATTTTCCAATAATTATAACATTCCTTTCAAGTTTTTATGTTCATTCTAAGTCTTTTTGGTGCATGCAAATTCTTTGATGTGAAGCACTTTATTGGGCTGCGTTTGCACTTCTTATATGAAAGGTCCCATCAAAATAAAGTTTCTTCTTCTTCTCCTTCTTCTAATTCTTTTTATTATGAGATGTCTTGTTAATTTCACCACAGGATCAATAAAGCCTTACGTCTTCCAGCAGACTGCAGAGTATTTATCGACTTAAGTTATCGATTAAGTGTAGTGGAGTAAAAAGAACAATATTTACCTCTGGAATGGAGCAGAAGTATAAAGTAGCACAAAATGGAAATTACAAGTACAGCAAATTACTTAAGTATATGTACTCAGTTACCAACATAAATAAGGACAAGAATAGGATAAGAAAATAATAGCGACCATCTTGTTCATTGTTTTCATTATTGATTTCTGCTCCACTTTATGACGGGACGTCGTTCCTCTGCGCTCCTCCAAGATCTCGCGGGATTTAAGATGATTCGGCTGCTTTAAAAAAAAAGGTGGTTCCTTCCCCTCTGTTGCTGCACCGGGCTGACAGACAGACGGCAGAGAGCTGCTCAGGTACAAACCAAGCAGCAGCGAGGAGGCTGACGGCTCCTGTCAAAGTCTACCTAGCGATACTTCTCCTCCTCCTCTGTGCGTGACTCGATTGGAGAGCGTGGAGGTGCGAGCCCGGATCCACCCCGCACCACCACCACCACCACCACCGCCGCCGCCGCCACCATCACACCCCGCTCCTCAGGTCACCTTACCGGCATTTTCCATCTTCTCCAGGCTGCGAAGATGATACCTGGCAAACGAAGAGCTGCAGTCATGTCCTTCTCGGCGGTGATACTTGGAGCCCTGATGCTGCAGTCCGTCTCCTCGCAGAACGGTAGGAAATAAACGCTCTCCTTATGGAAAATGCACGACAATAACCTCACATCATGGCGAGAGAAAATGCGGCTTTTTAAGGGGGGTGGTTGCGGGATGTCGCCTGCGTTTCTGCATTGGGGCATTTTTAATGAATCATTAGAAGATGTGTCTGTTTTTAAGAGCGCTGTCCATCACGATTATCTCTCCAGCAGCCAAGTCTCATTAGATAATCTCTTAAAGCAACACTAAAATGCACATATTAACTGAATAAAAAGCGCAGTTTTTGGCTTTGCATTGGCGAAAGAGGGGTCAATAAATGATTAACAGGCTACAATCTGTATTGCTGAAGTGGGCCATGCGCAGGAGGCCTGTGCGATGTCCCTAAAATGTCCTTTGAAGTGTGGAGCTGCATACATGAGCCAACAAGGACAAGTTCTGCTCAGGAAAAAAAAGGTGCATTTAGGGAAATGGTGTCACACTGAAGTTCAAAATCATGCTCAACATGCTGTCACGCCCGGGTCTGCAGGAATTCAGCCTTTGGTATCTTCTAACTCTCCCGCTGGGTGATTTCTCTGCACCAGCTCCTTGTACCAGAGCAGATCATGTATGTAATTAGATGTTAGAAGAAGGGCTCCTCTGTACTGTAAATAGCATCAGTCCATTTTGCTGCATCCTTCTATTTTTAGAGCAGAGATGCTGCTGCTGCTGCTGCTGCTGCTGCACTGGGAACCATGGCTTTAATGTCCTCTTCTTGCAACAGTGGATCTGTTAACTCTTTGCTGAGGTGCACTGCACTGCATCACAGAATGGCATTGATTTCTCAGCACCTTGTTCAAATGAACCCTCGACTCATAAATCTCATCCCCGCCACCGTTACAGCGGTTCAGAGCTGTGTCTCCGACGAGCATTTGGGAGGTGTGTTTTGTTAAGTGTCCAAGTGTAGCTGGTTGTGTCCCTGTGCAGGCTTTGTGTGAGAGTGAGTGAGAATTTATTCAGCCTCGGCCCTCCCTGGAGTTGACCATGTGTAGGAATGCATTACACATCCATCTCCTCCTATACTGCACACCCACTCGTAACATCTCCTCTTCAATCAGCGCTCCAGTGGATAAAGCTCACAATGCTGCTGAAATCTGATGGATTTTTAAATCGCTAGCTACAAAGTGTGATGTTTCCTTATCTTCTTCACTTGTCTTCAAAGAGTCCAGAGAGGATGAATGGTTCATAGATCAGATATGATTAATATAGGGCTACAACTAATGATTATTTTCATTATCAGTTAATCTGTCAGTCATTTTCTCAATTAATCGATCAATTGTTTGGTCCAGAAAATGTCAGAAAACGGTGAAACATATCAGTCACTGTTTCCAAGATGACATCCTGAAATGTCTGCTTTTGTCCACAAGCCACAGATATTAAGTTTACAGTCATAGACGAGTAAAGAATGTAAAAAAAAGTGTCAAAATTCTTAATTCATTATCAAAATAGTTGGCGACTAATAGCTGATAACTAATCAATCAATTAGCTATTCCTTACAGCTCTAGATTAGTATATATATTACACCATTAGTGGGGGGACATCATGATTCCCAGAATCTAGGATTATTTAAAGGTCAGGATTCAATTAGATTTTTCATATAAACATATTTTAGCACTGATGGCTCTGCTATTAAGATCAATAGATCATTGATTATTTATATTGTCGAATTCTTCTGTAAAAATATAGAAAAGTGCAGCTGCAGGTTACTGGTGAGCTTCACAACATCGTCATTGAAGCGTTATGTTGCACTGTTGTTGTTTTTTTTCTTTGAACACATGCCATAAAAAAACAGAAAAATCAATACAGATCCTGAGTTTGATTTTCATCCATTTTCGATGAGGCTCATTTTGATTGATTGTCAATTTATCATTGAAATCATTACACCTGGTATTAGTGTGTCTTGTTTTTCTTGATTCTTCATACAACTCAGTCACATAATGGTAAAATATTACCTGCAGGGCTCCCTAAGGATTTGTATTTCATCTAAAGTAGAGAGTTTTGGGTAATTTCTCACAGAGAAAGGATTTACCAAGTGTGTTGCGAATTTTAAAGGACCAGTGTGTAGGATTTAGTAGTATCTAGCAGTGAGCTTGCAAATTGTAAAGACCCTCCTCTTCCGAGCGTGTAGAACCAAAACTTACACAAATGTGCATACAAAAGGCTGAATCTAGAGCCAGTGTTTGGTTTGTTTGTCCTTTCTGGGCCGCTGTAGAAACATGGACACACTGGACCTTTGATATTTTCTCCAGCTCAGTCTGGTAATGCAGGATATTCTATGTAAGGTTCCCCAAAGACGTGTTTCATCTAAGACAAGGAAATTTTATTTATATAGCATTATTCAGACACAAAGCAATTCAAAGTGGTTTACAGGGGGATAGAAATACATCAGAAATAAGACATAAAAAGCATTAAAAATGCATTTTAAATACAATAAAAACAAAAAGTGAGCAAGTAAAGCAGATAAATAGTAAAATAGAGAAATTGCACTCTAAAGTGAAGTGGCTTTTCACCAAGAAGGCTCTTTAATCGTGCACTGAAACCATGTCTCTCATACAGAAGCCACAAAAACAGCCGATAGTGAAGGTCTTGACTAATGAAGCGATCAGTGGAAACGGAGGATTTTCTTGCTCCATTAATAAATAGAGTGCAGTCAATGAATACGTGGGAATTATCAGTCTTGACCCAACCGGAAATGTGCAAATAGTGAAGGATTTACCTAAGTTGTGAATTTTTTTAAAGTAATTAACATAGAGCTCATCATTGAAATGATCTGTACAATTTACAGCAGGGCTACAAATATTGATTACCTTCATTATTGATTAATCCGATTGACCATAATGTCTGAAAACAGTAAAAACCAACAGCTGAGACCAGTAGATGTTTGCCATTTTTGCTTGAAAGTGACTCAAATGATTCTCATGAAAACTGGTGCTGATTGTTTTTCTCTCAACCAGAGGCCCTTCTACGCGTATGACGTGAATCTTTTTGGGTCTCCTCTTGTTTACCTGTAGTTGTTGTGCAAACGCTCGCCGCGGTTGCCTCACCCTGTGCACTTCCGCCTGTGGTTTCTGAGGTGGAGGGTTTGACAGCAGATGTCTCGATAGTAATTTAGGAGGTTAGAGGTCATGTTATTGTTGCACGAAGTATCATGGGAAGCCTTTTGTTAATATTGTGTAAATTAAATGTTTTGTGGGTTTTTTTTATAAATAGTTTTCATTTCTGTCGTATTTAACATCAGCTGTCATAACTCAGCTCTCAGCTCATTCAGAGCTGCAACGATTCATTCACTGTTAAATGAATTCTCATCAATTTTGACAACCAATCAATCGTTTTGTGTCATTTTAAGAAAAAGAGTCAAATTTTTCTGATTTCAGCTTCCTAAATGTGAATATTTTCTGGTTTCCGTAGTTCTTTGTGACAGTAAACTCAAGACATTTGAAGACATCTTTTTGGACAACATTTTACAACATTTTCTGACATTTTATGGAAATAATTGTTAGACTGTGGAGACAGACCCGTACGTCCGTGTGCTCCACATGTTTGGACCTATTTTTCAACAAGATCGTGACAAGATTGATTAATTGATTAATCAAGAAAATCATTGTCTGATTAATCAACCATGAAAATAATCATTAGTTGCATTATTTAAAAAAGTCAAAAAACAGGTAAAATTCAGTTTGTAGTAGAGATTTGTTATGTAAAGATATGAGGTCAGCTTCTGGATGGTATTAAACTACATTAATCTTAGTATTTTAGGCTAAAATCATGTTTATATCTCTTTAAACAATCACTCTTGCTGGTCAAAATAATGTCAGTCACTCAAGGAAAATTTCTCTACATCCATCATTCAACCTTTTGGCTGTCAAAATGATGAAACCATTTTCAATATTGAAGTCGCCTGTACTTTTAATTCTCCTGAGCAGCATGTGTGTATTTGCAGTATGTGCTTTCTGCTGCTGTTCTGCCCTGATCTCTTGTTGTCTCTGTCCATCATCAGGACTGTTTTCTGTTCTGATAGAATATTCATTTAGCCTCCAATTAGCTGCTCGATATGTGTTGCAACAGTTTTTTTGGTACATTAACTGGGCCAGCGGCCAGGACTGCTTCGTATTCCACTGGTTTAAGTGGATTCGTCGGAAGAGACCTGAGAAAATATCTGCAAGGAAACACTCATGACTAGTCGAGGCCATCTGTTGTCAGGTTGTGCTGTTAGGTTTGAATAATGATTCAGAAATTATTTAGCATCAGTTTAAACTCAAGTCAGACTCCAGGGATGATAAAAAAGTGGTGTGATGAGGATGATCCTGTTTTCCTCTTTTCTGGTTTAAATACCAGATTTTGACAGATTTTTATCGATCTGATTGAAGGGAAGTACGATACGGCATTATAAACTGTGAGCTTTATTTCTCACTAAATGCAGTATGCAACTCTAAAACTTTATGAAAATAAGACTACACCATAAGGTTATATTTAGAGCTGAAACAATTAGCAGATTAATTGATCAGTAGATTAACAGAAAATTGATTATAAATTATTTGGATGATTGTCAGAGTTAGTTATCAAGCTCAAACTCTGCCTCTTCTCTGGTACCTGCTTCTCAAATGTTAGGATTTATGGCTTTCGTCTGTTTCATAACTATTTTTTTTTTTTGAGTTTTGGACCGCTGGTTGATCAAAACAAAACATTTAAAGATGTCACCTCGGGTTTTTCCATCATTTTTTGGACCAACCAATCTAATGGATTTGAAGTCTGGTATAAAACCTCCTACACATAAACACACTTTTATCACCAAGAAAACAAACACGGATTCAAAGCAACACGAAACACAGAGACAAAATGAAAACGGTGAAACAAACAAGTGCTTTAGCAGATATTTAAACTTTAAAATTGGGATTGGAAACCAATAGATTTAAATAAATAAATAAATGTGTGCACAAATTTGGAGTCAACACTGATGGGAATGAAAACAACAAAGTGAAAGCGATAAACGGCACGAGGAGGCAGCAGAAAATTATAGGTTTTTGAGCCTGCTCATTAACTGAAAAAAGAACTGACTTTATCAATAATAAATAATGATCCGTTGGTTGCAGCCCTGAAATGAAATATCTTTTTTTAATATGGGCAACACAAGCAACCTTAAGGTGCTGTTGTCTTTAAAGAATTGCGATGAACATTTCTCATAATTTCCAGACAGTGTAAAGACTATCAAAAAGATAATTGATAGATTAATTAATAATCAAAATACTTAGTTGGTGGTTTGCTCCATGCATATAAAATTATTATTATGGTTTTATATTTCTTTGTAATGTAGCACAGTGTTTACAGTGCCACCGTCTGGCTCATTCCTCGAAATCAAACCACTTTATGATCCCCCAGAAATACATATTTAAATAATTAAATCAATATCATAAGCATGCAATGATTAGTCAACTGACGGCTTGAACTAATGACGACTGGTCGACTTGGAAAATCTTTTGTCGCCCCAGTTGCAGCCTGAAGGTTAAGAATACGTGAATAACTTTAGATCGATCTGAAGTGATCATGAAACAAGACTGAAAAAGTACAGGACGCAGCCTGTGTAGTTCTAATGCCACCCGCACATAACCACACGCCAAAACTGAGCGAACATCGACCTGACATGAGCGACGTCATTCACACATATACAGCACAGTGGCGTGCGGGGACAGCGCGACTGGCTCAGCACTTTTTACACATCGGAGTCTATCGGAGGTGGCAGGATCTGTCTCTCAGCAGTTCTATGTTAAGAGCTGAGGTGTTGGCTTTAGTTTGCAGTCCCAGTCATGTTATTTCCTTGTACTGACTGTGTATATGTGTATATATATATATATATATATATGTGTATATATATATATATATATATGTATGTATGTATGTATGTATACACACTCGGCTGGTGGTTTCTTAGGTCCTGTTGCTCAAACTGATGCAACAGCCCTGCAGTAAATCATAACTTCATGAAGGTTAGAATCTCCTGTTTTAGAGACATTTTTATTCAACTGTATCATCATTTTGGAGGCTTTGTGTTGCTATTATTTTGTCCACTCCATTTCTATCAGTTCTCAATTCTCAGATTCTGGCTTCTTAAACGTGAATATTTTCTGGTTTCTTTACTCCTCTATGACAGTGAACTGAATATCTTTGGGTTGTGGGCAAAACAAGACATTTGAGGTCTTCATCATCTTGTGATGTGGGAAACACTGATTGACATTTTTCACAATTTTCTGACACCTTATAGACGAAACAACTAATCGATTAATTGGGAAAATAAGCGACAGATCAATCAACACTGAAAATAATCTTAAATTGCTGCCCTGCACACTGCCCCTCTGAAAATAATCCAAACTGTCCCTTTAACATTGAACACAGCCTCCGTATTTCATTTGTTCAACCACTTCCTTGTAAAGGTCGCCATTGTGATATTTGGGAATATCCAAAAACTTGATGTCCAAGTCTGTCGTTTCTCCTTTCAATCAGAAGTGTGTGCTTTTCTTTCGTACACGCGTCTCTACCCCAGCCTTGCAAACTGGTTTGTTTACAACGCACAGAGCTTACCATAAGGCAAATCGGCAAATCCCATATCTGTTAATTGGAAAAATCTCCACTCAGGATAAGACCTAATTCTGAGTATCCGTATGCTGCTTGCATGACCTGTCTCAACTTTGGAATATTTGCAGTAATATTGGAAAAGTGCATGTAAACTGAGTAATTTTTTAGCTAGGTGTACCTAATAAACTGGCAGCAGAGTGTGCACAGGATTCTGTACGTTCCTATAGTAAATGTGCTGGTCTTGTGGGCTGTGCAGCATGGTTATGATGTCGGCTCGACAAAAACACGTGATCGTCTGTCCTGCGATCATCTGCCCGGTCTGGTTGGCTGTCTCTTCCTCTTCCTACTTTGTTGCCGTAGCGTGCTTCTATGGAAACGGAGGGGGTCTATCACCACGCGCCCACACGCTCCCCAGAGACCCAGAGCTGCCGCTTCTATAAATCTCCTCTCAATCTCATGTGCTCTCCACAGTGCCTATAGACTGTACTTATGACTACAGCCCCCCTCCTCCTCCTCTTCCTCCTCCTCCTCTTCCTCCTCTCTGTGCAGCCATGATCAATTGTTTCACTTTTATTGCAGTCAGTTCAGAGAGGAACACGTTTCAGTGCAGTGAGATTACCAGCGCTGTTTGTGTTCTTTTCTGAAGTACTTATTATACACCCGAGATGTACTGGAAATGACAAGGTCACTTGGAGGACTTTTTGGATGTTAGCTCTGCGCGAGCCAGACGCAAATTTATATGATATCATTAATTGGACAAAACCAAGTGAGAGCAGCCCTGCAAGGACGTCCCAGCAGAATTGAATTAAAGCTTCCCAGGAATAGCAGCAATAATGGCTCAGGCAGATCTGAGGTCGCCTCACTCTCCGTCTTTCCGTCTCTTACCAAAATGAGACGACAGTTGATTTCGCTGCTTTGTCTTTGACGATTTTATGTTGTGTATTAGAGCAAATTAATATGATCTAATTAGCTTTAGAGCATTTGAAACAACAAGTCTTGTGTGTCCACCTTTTCATTTCGTAATATTTGCCTGAAGTCGTCAGCCAGCATCGATTTTTCGAGAGCAGCAGATATAATGCTGCGAAGAAAAGTCATGTAGAATTCCATCATTCCATGCATATTACAATCTAATACATCTTTATCTTGGCCAGTAATGTGTTGTCTTTGGTTGGAATTTTTATTAATTAATGAGAGAGAAAAAAAACCATTGGGTTATGCTGTAGATTTCATAATCTGACTGGTATTAAAGAGAGCGCGGGGTGCAGTATGTTGGCAGCAAAAAACGACCAGATGTCGCAAACAATAGTAGTGTTTAAAAGGGAAAAAAAGAAGAAAAATGATATATTCGAACACTTGGGACTAAGATATGTAAGCCTAATGTAGGCAGGATATAAACAAATATAAAATAAAAAAACACAAATAGAACAATTAATTAACATTATTCTGTACATTATAACACAATGTGTATTTAACTCTAGTCAGTAGTGATTTTAGATCAGGTTTACCGTCATTTAGGAGGAAGGAAATGTGCTAACATGTAGAAAAAAATGCGGAAATTTACACAAATGTTTACAGGAGGATGCATGAGTTTATAGTCCAGGGCTCGAAACTAACTTTTTCACCTGCTTCCCAAAACTCTCAGGGGTAACATACGATAACATCGCTGACGAGGCTGCCTGCAGATGTGTCTGCAGACATTTTTTGTGTATCAGTCTCATATGTGCAGGCATCGGTCAGTGAAAATGACAAATTCTTAAAATTACAGACAATCAGCCCGATAATCACCTGACTGACCGGTCAGTCACTATGTCTCAGTCTTCTATGTTAGTAAATTGAATATTTTTGGGTTTTGGACTGTTGTTTGTCAAAATAAAGCAATCTGAGTACGTCAGCTCTGGCTCTGAAAAATTGTGATGGACATTTTTCATTCATATACCTGCCAGTGAATCAGTGTATCAAGAAAATTATCATCAGATTAATCAATAATGAAGATAGTTAGCTTCAGCTGCAAAATTTAATTTTCTCCTTTTTCAGTTTAAATTTTGTTTGTTGTCTTTTGTTTTATTTCATTTGTTGTTTAATTTGTCTGTCCATGTCTTTTTCATTATTCAATATGATCTTTTTTTTCTTTGTTCCCTTTTCATTGATCCTGTTATTTTCTTGTCTTTCCATCCTGCACCTGTTTTCCTTTTTTCGGCGTATTCTTCACCACGTAAACCTCTTCCTCCTCCGCCGACCGCCAGCGGGTTTTGTGAAATCTCCTCTCTCTGAGACTAAGCTCACGGGCGACACCTTTGAGCTGTACTGTGACGTGGTGGGAAACCCCACCCCAGAAATCCAGTGGTGGTACTCGGAGATCAACCGAGGCGATTCCTTCAGGCAGCTGTGGGACGGCGCCCGTAAGCGGCGGGTGGCCATCAGCACGGCCTACGGCGTCAACGCCGTCAGCGTGCTGGGCGTCTCTCGCCTCATGATGGACGATGCCGGGACCTACGAGTGCAGAGCCAGCAACGACCCGCGACGTAACGACCTGCACCAAAATCCAGCCACCACCTGGATCCGCGCTCAGGCCACTATAACGGTGCTGCAGAGTGAGTGGTCAGTTTAGAAGAAACATCCCTCCCACCCCCACATTAACAACCAAATTTAACAGCTCCTGTGTGATTCAGCCTCCTTCAAACCTCTCCAGAGGACTGCTAGCTTCCTCCGTAGGTGCCATCCTCCCCTACAGACTTGGAAAATGAAGAAAAACACCATCAGCTAGTCAAGTAGTATTTTACATTCATCCCTCGGTTCAGTGCATCCTTCAGCCTGCAGCCTGTAGAGCCAAACCTCCTCCAGACTTCAGTTTCCTCTATACTTCATGTTTCTTTCCCTTTAATCCTCATTTTCTCATTATATTCAGTTTATTTTGATTATTATTGTCAAAACTGGTTTTATTTCTGTGTTTTAATGTTTCAAATTTTGCAGACTGACTAAATTTACACACAAAGTGGTCCATCCTTTGCAGATGCGTCTTTTCCTGTGAGACTTTTTTTCCAGAATCTGAAATGCAAAGAGTCTAAATGCAAAACATGTGGATCCTGAATTTGGGTGTCGAATCTTAATAACTTTTTTGGTCCAACTATATACAAAAATGTTTCTGTAGCGCAGAAAAATACCAAAAGCTGCTACCAAACATCTGATCAAATTAGTAATCATGTTTACTTAGTCTTTGATCAGATCGTTCCAGGTTTATTTGCGAAATTTTGCAAATTTTAGATAATTTCATGCAGGCAACGTATATGCTTATATTCCTCACGCTAAGGTACCAATTCTCAGGTGCTGTTTTGGTGGTTCAAAAAATTAAAAAAATAAATACAGTTAACACTTCTGAATACTCAGATTGAGAGATTCACCATTGTTTACATGTACAAACAAGATGTAGATAATCAGGATTAAGCTGAATACAACACTCCAATTAAGGTCTTCGAGGTTTAAATGCTAATCCAAGTGAGGATTTTCTGCAGGTTTAGTTTCAACCGGATACAAATTTTGAGTCCTTAAAAGCTTTTTAATCTCATGTCTGAATTAACCGAGTTGTTGGATGGACCTTCACCTTGAATTATTAAGTTAAAATCACCGTCTCCCAGGAGAATCGATTGTTGTAATCTTAGCTGTAAGATTTCTCTCTTTAGGATGGTGGCCACTCTGAGTAAGGTGGGTGCCGTCACAGGTGGCTAGCCACTTCATTCGGCCCCCTCGGCCCCACAGTCTTCGCCCGTTTTTAGATTAGGTGTGAGTTAGGCGGAGTTTGTCACTGCCAAGACGGTGATGGCCAGAACCACCTCACTGTGAGCTGCATAACGGTTCTTCAGAAACCTGTGGGTGACGTCATGGAGGCTCCATCCAATATTTACTTTAGAGTCTGCATGTAACAAAAAAATTTAAGCTCATTGATTGGATACTGAAATGCACCTTGGGAGCTGTAGTTGACTTCTCTACTTACATTTCTATGTACGGAGGCTTGCACATTTTTGGTTTTTAAGAAACAAATAAGCTTTTTTTTTTTTTTTTTTTACTGATGATTCAACCGAAAGTGTTTCATGTCCAGCCGAACCTCAGAAGAGCTCCCACACTCCCACCTTCAGCTAACAGTACAGAAAATCACTTCTACTTAAGGAGCTCTGGATGCCCAAAATAATTCCTCCCACTTCACGGCTCTATTCCTGTGCTGTATTGTATACAGTTTGGTTGGTTGAGGTGTCCGTCTGAGTTACTTATTTACATCTCCCAACACACCGTCACCCACCAGTCCGAACACGCATCACTTCTGTCGTGGCTGATCTGTGCCTCTCTTACAGAGCCGTCAATCACCTCCTCTGAACACACCACACTTCCTGTGGAGGGCGACGCGTTCACACTGCAGTGCAACCTAACCTTCGCCCACAGCACCCACCAGGAGAGCTTCTGGATGAAGAACGGAGAGGAAATCCCAGAAACGCGCACCCAAAACAAGAACACCGAGTACAGGTTGGAGACGCGGCAAAAACCTTGTGCAGCTTGTGTGTGTGTGTGTGTGTGTGTGCGCCAGCGACAAATAAGGTTCGGCATGATGAGCATCTCAAAAAGCTTTTAAAAACTTGTTTTAACAGCATGTGTCAGGTTTGTTAAAATGCACACTTTGTATTTATGTTGGTTGTAACATAATTTGAATGACATTTGCACCATTTTTTTTTACAAAAACTAAGACTGAATGCACCTAAAAATGTCAAGTGGTGTAAGCACAAAAGAATTACTATTCTCTCCACCCACAGGGTATGTAGGTGTACTCATGAAAGTAATAACTTCATTTTAATATTTCACATGAAAATAGAATTATATGAAGCATATCTCTGAACTTAAATTGTGTGCATTTGCTTTACACATGCTGAAAAGCTGAAAACACCTCTGCTTTCCAAATAATCTTTGACAAATTAGGTTAAAAAATGTTAAAAAATCATGTTATTGCACCACAATAGAGGATTGCATTTTATCCCACATTCATTTTACTGTTTATTATCATATTTTTATGAAAGATATGGTCATGCCACTTAGAAATGGACACTGAAAATCAGTGTTGCATGGTGTGAAAGGTTACACTATTTGACATTTCAATTTAAAATCAAATTTTACAGGCATTATCATGGACACATATGCACATGCACATGACCTTGGTATGAATATTTCCAACATAATTTTTTATAGTAAATGCTCCTTCTTGTAATTAAGAGAAATTATTAAAGGAAAAGTCTGTAATATATTTGCTGTAATTTATTATAAAATGACCATGACATGCCATCGGGGATCAAGGAAAGGTGCTAAATTGACTTTCTTCTTTGGCAACAACACTAAAGGTTCAGTGTTTCTCTTTTGAAATTTCTATTCAGGCCCAGAATAACTATTTTCGTTTGCCTGTTTCATGTTAATTTGATTTTAAATTAATGCAAAATGTTCGCTGAATGAGTTCATGTCTGTTTATGAGTCATAAGAAATCATTAATAATCTTATTGAAGGTGTTAACGGTTAATTTGAGCGACGCAATCACAGAACTCAGCAGAGCAGTGGGCTTTTGTTTTTGGGATAACTTAGCTTTACAACTTTACAGACCGACAACTGACAGTTATAAGCAGCTGATCAACTTGCAGTGTAAGACTCGTTGTCGCTTCCTCGACTCCGTGGCAGAGGGGACCGGGGGAAACGACTCGCTTCAACCATAGATCATATATTAAATAGGGATTCGACCTATTTAATATACCATTTGTGGCTCCAGCTCACTGTTTGGACTACAGGAGTCACTTTTGGATGCACATTTGTTACATATTGCTCCTTTAATGTTTTCCTGTTCCGTGTAAATCAAAGCATTCCTGACCATAAAATGTCAAATTATATTTTAAAGTTTTCCTGACCTTGGCATGCAGCAGTTAGGATCCTCAGGGGTCCCTCTGTGTGAGATCATTTTCTGTCACATGGTCTGCAAGACTTTTAATAACTGATGGTTACACCACCTGACACTTTAGGAAGGCTGACATGAGTGACAGTTGACTCCCCAAAATTAAAATTACATATTTTTCCTCTGGCCTGTAGTGCTATTTATCCATCTAGATTGTTTTGGTGAGAGTCGCTGAGTTTGCCTTCTATTCAGTATAATAGAATTAGATTGCACTCGCCTTGTGGAGCTCAAAGTGGAAAAAAGAAAACAAAAAATCTTCTGTCTAGTGGAAAGAAAGTACATGAAGCTGCTCACCACAAAGTCTGTGGATTGTCTTGAGTAACCGGGTCATGATTTCTGGAAGAAGACATTTGTGTTGAGTTTTTCAAATGTGTTTTTTGGCGCTTTGAGATTATATTCAAGAGATGGTTAATCTCCAAAACTCTGCAACTCAAAGCAGCGTCTTTATGGTTACACTTCCCAAAATATTCTCTCTGAATTGATTAAAACAAAAATTTTAGATTGTATGACAGTAATTTGCACATTTATTTCAGAACTTAATTTTAATTTAAATTTAACCATGGGGACACAAAGTTATCTGGATGTTATTGACTTGTGTGTGAGAGTGTTAAACACAGAGTTTAGCAGCCTGATGTGGGTTCACGCGAGGTGTTTTTCTACCCTGCAGGCTGAACAAACCACGAGGAGACGACGCGGGAGTGTACATGTGTGTCTACACCTTCGATCTGGCTCCTCCGGCCAACGCCACCATCGAGGTTAAATGTAGGTGTTGATTTGTGAGCTGCAGGCGTCACTTTGTCCGTTTCGAGGCCACATTAGAGATGTCGCCAATAAAAAATAAAAAAAACTGGCCCGAGTGGCCTTGAGCACGAGCAGCCCTGTCATGCGAGGACCTGTGATTTCAAACAGCTCTGCTGGCTGCTCAGGGGCAGCCGGCGCCCTTGACACCTCCATCTAACCAATGCCCGGCTCAGTGGCAGCAGATGGTGTCTTGTTTGTCTGATGGCGAGGGATTATGTCTCAACGGTAAAATCTGGTCAGCCTTTTCTGCCGTCCCATGCAACACTATGGAGGCAAATTGGATTTCGGGACGGTTCGCTTTTATTTTATGGGGCAGAAAAAACGATTTACAGACAGGGAGGTTTATAATATCCAAAATACATAGAATAATGTTCACACGTTCCTGATAGATTAGATTAAATGTTAAATGAATGAAATATTCGATTTGACCTCTATTCAAATAGAGGTCAGTCTGACTTCCCTGTATTTTACTCTGATTATGGCTAAAACACCTGGAATTACAGTAACATGTCCTTGTATTTTAGGTTTTATTATTTAACATTCATTCTATTTAAAATTAAATTAATTGCCAGCTATTCTGGTAATTGATTAATCTTTTTGAGTAATTTTTTTAGGAGAAAATGTCCAAATTCTCAAAAATGTGATGATTTTATGGGCTCTTTTGTCCTCTATGACAGTAAACTGAATATATTTGACCATTTTTGATCAACATTTTTCACCTTTTTCCAACTTTTTATAAACCAAACAACATTTTTTACAGGAATTTCTCTCCTTGCTGTCTTGTGTGCTGCATTATTTACCACCGACACCTGTTTTAACACCAGTTACATTTTTTTTTAAATCTTCCTGACTCTGCAAAGTGCTTTGTGCATCTTGTTTGAAAAACACTCAATAAATAATTATTTAATAATAATTATTAATAATTTTATTTTTAACGACTGGTATTTGTTATTTTGTTTTAGCCGCTCCAGAGATCACAGGCCACAAGCGTAGTGAGAATAAGAACGAGGGCCAGCGTGCGGTTCTCTACTGTAAGTCTGTCGGATACCCTCACCCTGTGTGGACCTGGCGCAAGTTTGACAACGGCATTTACAGGGTACGTGATACGAACCAACGCTCCCCGGCCACTTTATTAGGTACACCATTACCATTTAATGCAACAGATCTGCCACAAACAGTTCCTGTTGACACTGTCAGAGAGGTGTTATCTCAGTTATATATTTATAATTCAGGTCGTGTAGTTGAACTGCTATGAACACTGTTGTCTTTATAAAGGCAGAATTTATGGCTGGGTTATTGTGTTTTATTTCATTAGATTTTACAGGTGTATCTCATAAAGTGGCCACTGATTGTACATTATACTGATATGTTTCCATAATTGTGAATGATTTGCTGCAGTTTGTTTTACTGGGATGCCGTCACAGACATCGAGGTGCATGGATGATGAGGCTTATCTTTGTGGAATACCTCAAAAGCCTAAACAAACAAACAAATATATATATATATATATATTTTATATATATATATAAATATATAAACTATTTTACTATTAATTTGGTGATTTAAATATCCTGGTTTGTATTGACAAAATTGTAAACATGTCTGAGTTAAAATAACTGGGGTAAGATGATGCTGTAATTATGAGAAACAACATTAAAAGGCCCAATAAACTCTGGCATGTTAACTGGAGTGCATTAGAAGAAGATAACTCAGTTATTAGCTACCTAAGTGGAGGAGAAACGCAGAGTTAAGAGGTTACAATCCACTTTGGCTTAAGCCAACATTTTTTCTACACCAGCGCTCTCCTCTGCTTGTCTCAAAGATTCTCTGCAGGACTACTACTACTACGACTACTACTGTTAAATGGAAAGTCGTGCATGTATTGTACATTAATTCATAACAATAATGATGACTGATAATAATGAATGACTATTTATAAAACACCTCTCAAAAAACAAAGTTACAAAGTGGGGAAAATTCGATACACCGAGCCAAACAAATAAACAGATTTGTTCTGGTGCTGGAAATCCTGGAAATCTTTGTACATTTCTTTCATTTCATTCCTCCACAGGAGATTGACAACTCGACCGGACGCTTCTTCATCAGCAGCAGAGACAACTACACCGAGCTCCACATTTCCAACCTGGACATCGGCTTAGACCCGGGCGAGTACCACTGCAACGCCACCAACATGATCGGCAGCCGCGAGGAGAAGTCCGTGCTGAGGGTCCGCAGCCACTTGGCCCCGTTGTGGCCTCTACTGGGGGTTTTGGCCGAGATCATCATCCTGGTCATCATCATCGTTGTTTATGAGAAGCGCAAGAAGCCAGAGGATTTACAAGACGGTGAGTCACCAGCCCCGGTGCTGAGGGTTGTTTTATTATTCCTCTGTTTTTAATATATCTGAGGAGAAACGGGTCTCAGTTTTGACGCAGATGAGTCTTTTTTTTTTTTTTTCTTTTTGTCCAGGTCAGTGAACTTTTGGTCACTGGATTTTTCAGAAGCAGGTACTCACAAAACAACTAAAAGTGACTTTTGTTTTAAAATACAAAAATTACAATTTAAATACAAACACCAGTGGGAGCAGCCGTACCTCCAGAGCATAACCCTCACTGCTTTATCAAGATTTATACATTATGCATTTATTAACACTTAACTATACATTTTAATGCGCCCAGATCTAAGGTTTAAGCACTGATACTTAATAAATTATTTTATTATTCACTTAAAAGCAGTAAATCATATTTCTTTTTTTTAAATTTTATATTATTTTCAGGCTTCGTTCCTTTATTGGACAGTGACAGCTGAAGAGAGTCAGGAGATGAGGGAGAGTAAGAGGAAATATAACATTAATAATAAAGGATTTATTATATTAGATTTATTACTTAATGAGTGTTGTTCACACTTTAGATCCAATAGCCTCAAAATGCATCATTAACTGTTGACTGTAAACTGTTGCATAATAAAGAATGTAGAATTTTTTATATTCTGAGACCAGATGTTGTCATTTACAAGATGAGAGCAGCAAATGTGCCAGTGTTGCTTCAGTTCAGGTTAAATGTCTCTGATATGAAGTAGACATGGTAAAAGGATAACGAAAGGATAATTCAATGACCAAGAGATACGCCGACCCTAAAAACCCCCGTCAGGGTGGCGTTGGACTGTGAAAGGTGGCGCACTTTCTTCTGGGGCGGCCGCTGAAGTCATTCCTTCACCAGAGTTCTCTGCCAGAGTCGCCTGACACTGATCTGCGCCGCCCCTGCGTTCAATAATTCAGTCTGGCGAGGTTGACCCGATAGGCGGACACTGTTGCAGGAGGTCGCACCTTGTCAGGACATTTTCATGTATTTAATATTCATGAGAAATATGATACTGCAGTGTTGCGGAGGTGGACGGTTTCAATTATTAATGGCCTCCCAGGGACCTTGCGCTGTCCCCGAGCTGCTGCAAGCTTCACCACGAGACACTCATTTAGCTACACGACCCGCATGTGTCGTCCTGGGATCGTCAAATACTACTGAGTACTTTAAGAGCATTTTTATATCATAAATTATGCATTAATGGTATTTGGGCGACCTTTTCCTCTCAAACAGAATTTTGATGTTGTCACATGCTGATTAGATGCAACGTGCAGCGAATGACTGACAGCTCAGAGCAGTGACACTGTGCAGGAATATACTGTCAGTGCTGTTGGGTTTAAGTCACGGTGAGAATCCTCACCCTCTTACAAAATGGATGTAGACTGCGTGAGTCATGCAGCAAAATCCTGGCATGAAATGTTAATAATTCTTATTTTACTTGCATTTCTTTAAATTAGGTTAGCCTCGGCTGTATTTTAACAGATTGTTGTAATATCTCCCATCCCCCCCTTTTCCCTAATTGCATAACCTAAACCGTGTTTGTGGTAAGTGTGAGACTTTGCATGCTTCATGAATTTCAATAAGCATTCAGCCTCATCTTCTTCCACTTCACAGCACAGCACACAGCTCTGTTTAGCTTCCTCATTAGTGTCAAGTGCGGTTTTAATTTTTAAAGGGACAGTTTGGATTATTGGACGTGCTGTTGTACTGTATAGGATACTTATTGATAGTCAGTGTGTTACCTACAGTAGATGGTGGTCAGAGTGCCACCAGTCAGAAGAAGCAGAGAGGAGCACCGGCACACGTACACTATATTTAGAATATTTTTTACAGCTTTACCTTACTATCAGGCAGCTTAGAAAGAGCAATATTTGCTCTCTCCTAATGCACCAAACTCCATAAGCAAAATCACTCATTCCACCTTGCAGAACACGGGAGATGCTGCTGATGCCGCTGGACTGATCTGTTAGTTTGTGTGTGTTATTGTGTGACTTTAGAGAATCTGAACTATCCTTCACAAACACAGACGTCACACAATAACACAAACAAACTAATCGGTGGGGGCAGTGATCGACCAGCAGCTCCCATGTTCTGTGAGGTAAAATGAGTGATTTTGCCTCTGGGGTTTGGTGGTTTAGGAAACCTTTTTTAAGTGGCTAAAATACCTTTTGTCGCTGACCCTGTCTACAGCAGTACGTCGTTTAGCTTCGGTGCTGGCACCTCACTCTGCTTCTGCAAGCTGGGGGCGTGCAGACCACCATCTACTGACACCGACTGATCGATAAGCATCTCATGCAACTCCAATAATCTGAACTATTTTTTTTTATGACTGTATTTTACAACCAGAAACTTCAGATCTTTGCACCAAACTTGTAATCACTGCAGCAGTGAAATGGCATGTAAGTCACTGCAGAGAGGTGAAAATAATTTGTGTGTGTGAATCATTTCTACTGTCACTGTTTCACACTGTGGCAGTGACTTCAGTCGAGTGCTGATATTGATGGAGCCGCTTCTCACTAATCTCTTTTAGAGTGAACAGCTGCTCTTTGCGAGCGCTGCCTGTCCGTGCATGACAACAGTATTATTTTTAAATGTGACTTTTGCCTGTATGTAATTGTTCTCACTTGCTCATGCGTTTAAATGTGGTGTGTTGTTTGTGAGTGACCTCATGAGGTGGTTTCCTTGCGGCATGACAGCATATTGTTCGCTATTTTGTTACTCCATCTAGTCTACGTTTTCATCCCATGTCACAGTCTGCACACACAGTATAACTGAAACATGAAAAATTCTCAGAAACCTCAGGACCAGATGCATCATTTGTCAGCCATGATGCCATTTTTTATGCTCTCTGAACAAAAAACAGCAAAAAAAACCAAAAAAAAAAACACTTGTCACTTCATCAACGTGTGCAACTTCCTTGCGATTCTTTTATTTTTTGGTCTTCATTTCTCCATATTTTCCTTTGTTGCCACAGATGATGACCCAGCTGGACCAGTGTGAGTATTTAACATTTTACTTTTCCTCTGTTTAGCCTGGTTATGAGTGTTTAGTTGTAGCTTATCTTGATGTGTCCACTCCTGACTGTCTTTAGAGCTCAGTGTGCAGTTCTCCCCAAATCTGGGTCACAAATAACTTAGAGCTTCCTATGATGCTGATTTGCTGCGTTCAAATAAATCACAGGGAATTATTTAAAGTCAAGTAAGGACATTTCATTGACAAGTTACAATCTGAGCTGTCCTGATTAGGGAGGCTCTGCCCGTGATGCTCTTAAGACTGAAAAAGGCCACACGTTAAAGGTCCAGTGTGGAAGATTTGTGGGATTTATTAGCAGAATGTGGAAGAAATGGTATAATCACCTGAAAATTTAAATCATTGTGTTTTTGTCACCTTATAATGAGCCGTTTATATCTACAGATGGTGCAGGTCCTCCTCCACGGAGGCCGCCATGTTGCAAACACTCGCTCTGTAGTTACAGCCTTTAGCGTTTTTCATGAGTTTGTTTCCACTGTGGGTTTTCTTCCACGCTTGAAAAGGGAGGCGGAGGTTAGTTGGGTTCAGTCTGCAACTTCACTGTAAGATGCAATTAAATCCTACACACTGGTCCTTTAAGTCGCCATGTAACCAGTCAAAAGCAGTATATAAACATTTAATAAATTGTTTATAACACACTATAATGCACTTGTAAACAGATATTAGTGTTTATTCAATTCAGTTAAATTCAGAAAACTGTATTCATCCCCAAGCGCAATTCAAGAGGCAGACATAGTTAAAAAAAGAACATACATACAGGACAAGACAATATAAATACATTATAATACAGTACATTATAATATAAAATATACCTATGCTTTTTGTTTTTATAGTCTTTAACATGCAACTTCTTTAATCTTTAACTGTCTATCTGCTTGTATTCACTTTATGTTTTTATTGTCTCTTAAATATATATTTTTAAGTTTTCTTAAAGTCTTATTTTTGATGTTTTTCTTCCCTGAATGGCCTTGGGTCTGAATAATGCTATGTAATTAAACTTGCCTTCAGTGGAGAATTTATAATTGTTGATAAGTACTGTATATTAATTAATTAACACTTAAAATGCCCTTATAGCTGCTTACAACTAAATTATAATGTGTTATAAATATTTAATAAATGTTCATATACTTCTTATAAATGCTACATAGGGGTCTTAAAATGTGTTACATTTTCAGACAAAATAAGCCTGTATTGATCCCCAGAGGGGAAATTCAGGCATTTCAGCAGGACAAGGACAGAATTTAAATACAGACAAATAGAGAATTTTTTTAAAAAAAAGTATATAAAATAAAACAGAAGCCATACTAGAGAAAGTTTCTATTCTTATTTTTATTTTGTAGGTTTTTTTTTTTTTAATTATAAACTATACTAAGAATTGACCATCTTCACAGCAGCCAATTTGACCAGTTTCCAATGATTCTAATTAAGGTTCAGTTCCATTTGGCTCAGAGTCGAGGTGTGGCTCTTGCTTATGTTGACTCATTGTAAGGCTCTGTTACACTAAATGTAGCGTAACCTTGATTAATTTTAATAATTAAATGTGTGTTTACCTGCTTTTTGATGTCAACATCACAGGTGTGAAAAAATATCTATTGTTTAACAACTGTTGCTGGACCAACATCTGGTTCACTGCTCCACTGTGAAGAATAGAGTTTGTGTTCATCAGATGTTCAGTGTTCACTGATGCTGAAATCAAGTATTATTTTCATTATTGATTAAAGGGGCATTTCACCAGTATTCCTCATGACATCATCAGGGCAATTTTGTCAGACTTCTGGACTCGGAACTAAATTTCAACAGTCACATAAAGACGGTTACTAAATCAGCCTGCTGTCACCTTAAAAACATAGCACGAATTAAAGGTTTCTCTGTCTAATCAAGATACAAAAAAAACTTGTTCATGCTTTCATTTTCAGCAGGCTGGCTCGGGCCTGAATACATCTCTGATTTACTTGTATGTTATGAAGCACCCAGACCCCTCAGATCACCTGGTGCAGGTTCACTCAGTGTCCCAGGATCAAAATGAAGGGAGGTGAAGCAGCCTTTAGTTTCTCTGCTCCCCACCTGTGGAACAAACCTCCTGAATGCCTGAGATCAGCTGAAACTGTTGGCTCGTTTAAATCAGAGCTTAAAACATGAAGGTTTACTGAAGCTTTCCACTGAAGTAGATACATAACATTGTTTTATGTTAATGTGTTTCTCTGCTCCTGTAAAGCATCTTGAAGTGCCTTGTGTCTGGCCTTGCCTTGCGTTGCTTTGCCTCCTATCACAGCCACATCATACACGTTATACAACTGTTTTCACTGGCTGAGCAGGACCAAAGGGGAACATTTGTGAAGCCAGCCAGAATGCATTGAGCTGCAGAACCTCGAATGCCTACTGGCCGGCTTCAAAAATGGGTCAGTCCCCACAGACCGCCATGTTAAAATGTCCAACTTTAAAGCAGAAATAAACATGTTCACAGCCTGGTGCAAAAAACGGTTTTGGTCTCTTTAGCTAATTCCCTCGTTCATGACGACAGGGGGTGAATTTTTATTTAACTCACCTGTTTAAATTATATTAAACAGTTCTACATGATTAGCCAGGAATTAGACTGAGTCAGACGCTGCGGTCGTCATGCAGATCATGTCCATGTGTTACAGTCTATGAGTAGGACTGACCGTGCATAATCTGTGAAGTGCCCCTTTAATCCACTGTTGTTTTGTTCTTTTCTAAATGAAACCAGTCAGAAATTGTGTTGACAGATGACTTCAAATTAGTTATTCTAATAATATAAATGATTTAACAGATATTTTAATTGTAATGAAATGTTTATCTGTCCCTCACGATCATTTCTTTCATTTGAGGTCTGACCTGATTGTGTTTTTTTTTTGCTTCCTGTTAAAGGAAAACTAATTCAACCAACAACCACAAAGACAAGAACCTCCGCCAGAGGAACACAAACTGAGCAGCCCGTCTGCTGAGTGAGTATTGAATTATTAAGAGGAGGCCTGATTAATAATGTGCATTACACGCTCGTGGCTACAAATTACAGGATGAGCCTCCGTGTGAAACTATCACCGAAAGCTCTCGTCAACAAAAAACACAACTAATGAGCTGAATTTTCTCTCTTTGCTCGCAGGTTTCATTTCACATGTATTGACCATATGAAGGTAAACCAGGAGGGAATCCATACCAGTTGTTAATAGGATTTATCTGCCATTAAAAGTATGGTTGTGGGGGGAGTTATAAGTGAGGCATGCCTTATGATTTTGTTGTGTGAGTGTGCGAGGTCAGGAGGTACTCGAATCATTATGGGATTGTTAACATTATAACCACTGTTGCTGCATGCAGTTGTTGACGTTTATGATTTATTCCCTCTTATCCACTAATTTTAATATTTTTACTACTTCTAAAATAATGCATGCAAGATTTTGACCTTCTGTTTGAAGGCAGAAATGTTTTCTTTCTTTTTCTTTCTTTTTTTTTCTGTCGTTCTTTTTCTCTGAGAGTGGCTTCATGTAGATAATCTGTGTATTCTAGAGGAAAAACAAGCCGGGCAGCGTAAAAGAAAATGCCACCATAATCCGGTATGACAGTTGTGTATAGTTTTATCATTCTGCTGCATACCATTTTCTAAGTTTAATCATTTTATCAGATAATATCTATTACATTTTAAGGGCTTTGCAATGTCCCTATAAATTTGATTAAGGTTTAATTTACTGTATGTATGTACTGTATGTGTTCAATCACTATAACTATGTATCAGATCAGCATTATTATAAAGACTATTCATATTATGATGCACTTAAATGTTGAGAATTATGAAAAACTGTATAAACCTACTTTAGGAGATCTGTACTAATCATTCTAACATATTGTTTTATAATTATGTGTATTGTACAGCATGGCTATTATCCTATGCAATTATTATCCATATCAATATATTGAAAAATCATTGCAGCTTTTGATTTCTCTGTGACAAAGCTTTAAACTAGTAGGATCACCGTAGAGCGTTGATGGCATACTACTGTACACAGCTGCATGAGTTCTCTACAGCTGGCGTGGGTAGGCGGCGACAGAAAAAAAAAAGCCCACGTCAGGACTGACACATGTGAAGCAAACTGCAAGATCCCGACTCATTTTTAAGAATAAATATCTTAAAAAAGAAAGCGTGTCTGTTGAGTGGGTCTCTTTGTGAAATTGTGCCAGACGTGAAGTTGTTCCATCAGGCCCCCCTCCCCCCCGTGGGACTGCAGAGAGGTAAAAGCGTGTGGGGAGCAGCACCATCTAGTGAGGATCTGAATGACTCACAGCAGAGACGTTCAGCATGATGGTGATGAACTGCACAGGAACAAGGACTAACAAACTTTGATTAAGAAAATCACAGCAGCTGGCAGATGAAAAACATCGGTTAAGACTCAAGACATCTTTTGTGATCAGTTAATAATTGATGCAATGCAAAAGCAAAATTGTAGATCAAACATGAAGGAAACTCCTTTCTGGGAGCAGCGGGATTTTTCTTTGAAAAGTTAAAATTTAGAGAGGGAGAGAAAACAAGGAAGAAATACAAAGATAAAAAATACAAAAAGGGGAAAAGACAGAGTGATAATACACAAAAAAGAGAAAAGTGGCCCAAATAAAGGAAGACGTGGATGTAAATGCAGTACACAACAAACATAAGCACAAAACAGCGTACAATACATATAATATACAACAATAAATCCTTAAAATGTTATTTTATTGTTCTTTTTGTGTCATCTTGCCTGGAATAACAGATGAAACAAAGCAAACTTGACCTCATTTACAGACTTTTCTTCTTTTGATCCATGAGCCTCGTCTCTGTCAAATAAACTCATGAAATAAAAACATGTAATACTCAGTATATCTGAGCATTTTTTTTCTTCAGTCTGCCCACACTGTCCACACTTTCTCCTTCCAGTGATTTTGATGTGTAAGATTCAGATTAGATGTGAAAAGATGGAAAATGTGACACTGCAGACACCCAAGGATGAAGCCGTGCAGTGTGTGCGCAATATTTAACAAAGTAGGGTGAGTTAGTTTGGTTAATAAACAGGCTTGGGGAGTAACAGATTACATGTAATGAGATTACAAAATCTGGATACAAAGAAAAGGTAACTATTGCGTGCAGTTACAGATAAAAAAAAAGATGTAATCAGATTACAGATACATGTGGTAAAAAAGGAGGTTATTAGTGGCATTACAATTTTAAAATCAAAAATGAAACACTGCGATGCATATTTTTTTGTCTTTAAATCAATCAATTAAACAATTTATTGCACACAGTAAAGGAAGGAACAGCTGGACAAGCTAATTAACCTAACAACAGCCATAAAACCCTTAGGGCTGCAATGTTTAATCTATTATTAATCAACTGTTAAATTAATCTGCGTTTATTTTAATAATCAATTAATCGTTTTTAGTCTATTCTTCTAAGGAAAAACTGCCAAATTCTCTGATTTCAGCTTCTTAAATGTGAATATTTTCTGGTTTCTTCACTTAAATCTGACAGTAAACTGAATATTTTTGAGTTGTGACATCACCTTGAGCTTTGATCAACATTTTTTACAGTTTTCTGACATTTCATGGACCAAACAGCTCATCAGTAAATTGAAAAAACAATCAATGATGCGCATAATCATTAGTTGCTTCCCTAAAAACACTACATTAGGCTGAGTGTAATCCAGTTACATGGCTTTAATATTATGATTCTTGGATTATATACTGACTACATTTTTTAGACAATACTGCTAATAAACAGGTGTATTTTTCTGTTGTGTTACTGTCAGACAGTAGTCGGCAGCACATCCAACATTTTATCTGAGAAACTGCAGCCATACAGCACATACAGGGGGCGCTCTCTTAGTGCTCCTGCTGGCTGGCAGCACCGGTGAACAGGTTTTATAGTTATGCTTATGGAAACATTTCCTTAAATACTACCAGCTGGAGAGTATTTGAATGAATTATAATGTGATTTATACCTTTTAAACTGGTCTCTTAATTGTCCGGACCTGGTTCCCACGAGGTAATGACGCCGTGTCCTGGATTAACATTTCACTGGGAATCAAACTGTAACAAGAACAGCCCATTCCTAGAGCAAAGAGACATCTGTGACTTTGTGAACCCTAAAAAAAAAAAGGAACACAACTTTTGACAAAAATGATTTGTAGTTCTGTCTGTGTGGGTTAATCTCTCGTTCAGGCAGTGAGATGTCAGGTGAAATTTAAATAATAATCTGATAATCTGACTGGGCTGTGTTTAATAACAAATTTAGTTTTATAGTTTTATTTTTGAATAAAGTCACACCGTAGCCTTCCTTTGAACACGTGACCGTCTCTGTTTCATGTTCTCATCGGAAACAACTATTCATGTGTCATATGTGACCAGACTGGATCTACTTAAAAAGATCCTCTCCAGACATGTTTTACAACATATAACAGTAATCTGCTTTGTATTGGTGGATGACTGATGGGTTCCTGTGAAGTAACAACTGTGTGACCCAGTATCCAACACTGCAGACTGCAGACTCACAATGTTCCCCATTTGATATTATGGGAATTATTCCCCCAAAGGGTGTTAAAGTCATTTAAGTAGAGAGTGTGCACATGGGTTTTACATGTTTTTTTGTTTCTTTTGTTTCCACCAGTGATTACATTTGATTTGGACAGAAAGTGACATTTCTACATGTTGCTGAGCAGGCATGAAATCTTCCAAGAGTCAACTGCGGCCTCATATTTAGAGGAATTTAGTTTTTTGTGACTTTGTTGTTCTGTTTGTAGAAGTCTATCCGGGAAGGGGGAGTTTTTTCTCTCACCCTTTCGAGGGTTTAAAGCAGTCATTCCCAAAGACTGGTTCGTGACCCACAGGTGGGTCGCAGGAAATTTTATTTGAAATAAAAGACTATGGAAGAAATTTTTTGAAAAGTTAAGACATATATCTGCAGTACACCTTTTATTAAACATTTAAAATGTGAATATTGTTTTACTGATAAGCGGAAGAAAACAAGAGTCTGCTAATTCTGCCTAAATGCACTTAATTTATAGAGTGGCAAAAAAAATATTTTATTTCAAAACTTTGATTCAAAACTCAAAAATGTATTACAGTAAGTTGCTGTGAAATTTTGGGTTGTCTCGATTTTTTTAAAGTTTTTTTCTTAATGAGAGGAAATAAAACCGAT
This sequence comes from Lutjanus erythropterus, assembly GCF_056507025.1. Taxonomy (NCBI): domain Eukaryota; kingdom Metazoa; phylum Chordata; class Actinopteri; order Lutjaniformes; family Lutjanidae; genus Lutjanus; species Lutjanus erythropterus. The sequence continues at coordinate 34,022,446 of NC_139329.1, forward strand.
GAGACATTAACTCAGCCCAAATGCCAGTCAGATCAAACAGTTGCTGAAGCCGGTCTGAAGAAGAGTGAAAACATCTTTCTCGTTTCTCTCCAGTTCTGATGTAACTGATGCTACTGCAGTATCTATGCTAACCTCTTCAAGAGACGACATTGTTTGTTTGAGAGTTGCATCCATGGATGCTTTATGCTGTCATCACATCTAAAACCACGCCCGTAGCTGTAGTAGGATGCTGATTGGCCGGCAAGATGGATTCTCACATGATCTTGTGAATCCGTCTTAACCAGACCAATATGGCGACGATGTTTACATACGATCCAAAGACCAGCACATCATCCTCATAAATACATCTATGGTTCAAGTTTGCATTTAGAGATCCCCAGACGATCGGTAGGCAGAAAGAACTCTCATTGTCTGATATTGCAGAATTATTCTTTGGCATTCAATGCAAATACTAAATACAGCCTCTATTGTATAGCCAACACCTGTTGATTATCCACCATCAGTGGGATCATCGACAAATTACAAGGATTCACCTGATTTCATCACAATCAATGAACAAACATTTTTATTTATATACATTTTTTGACACCAAGTTGTGTAATTGAGACATCTGAGCATTTTTGGGAACTGCAGCAGGCACTGTGTGTCCCGTTTATGATTTGCCTTGAAAAAAATACCAAATGTGGTAAGTGCCAATAATAAAATCCTCAGAGCTCAGTATGTGTTCATTTTCTCCACTTTAAATTCAGCTAAACCTACGTATTACAGTATGTCTCTACAGGGGATACAGACACCGAGAATAGATGCTCAACCTACAAGGTTTTACTGCCTCCAAACAGACTGGAGAGTGATGACATGGAGTGAAGAGTGAACTAAAATAAGGCGCAGAGTGTGAAATCCTAATCTGGGCAGTTCATGATCAGAAGACTCCAAACTTCAAGTACTGCTGACGCCAAGACACAGATTGTTTTGGTCTCTGGATGATTACTGACGGAAAGAGACACAAATAACCAGCAGCAATAAAAGAAACAGGACATTCTAGTCGGTTCCATTTTACGACGGCTGATTGGAAAATTAAGAGAAATAAATTAGGACAAAGAAGAACAGACTGTTCCAGAGAGCAGCAGACTTTCAGTGTTGTGAGAAATCTTGAACTCTCATTGTTATCTATGAGTGCATGATGTTCTGTTACATCAGTTTATCACTGCATCATGAGGAGATATTTTGGCAGAAATAATCTTCACTTCTCCTTGTCAGATAGTGTGACTCCATATGAAATTGCCAGGGATGAAAGTAGCTAATTCCAAATGCTTAAATTACTGTAGTTAAGGAGTTTTTGGGGTGCTTGTACTTTTATGAGTATTTAAAGTCTGAAATTTGAAATGAGGATGTTAATGGTTCATGATTAATCATTAATCGATTCCACTGATCATCACTGCAAATCAGGGTTGGGAGGTTCACTTTAAAAATGTATTCTGATACAGCTACTAATTACCTGCTAAAAAATGTAGTCAGTAACATTATCCAAGTATCACAATGTTAAAGTAATGTAACTTGATTACTTTCTGTACTTTTGGATTATCTCAATATAAAATAAGATGAAACTGTTCAGCCTACTGTAATGTTTTTAGGGCTGCAACTCAATTAATCAATTAGTTGTTAGGTCCATAAAATGTTGTGAAATATTGAAAAATGTTGATCAAGGCACAAGATGATATCCAAATTTAAAAAAAAACAGAAAACATTCACATTTAAGAAGTTTTTGAATTAAAAAATCACTCAAAGAGATTAATCGATTAATTAATCCTGTCATAGTCTTGTCAGTTCATGTATGTCTATGTGCTCCACGTTTGAAGTCTTTCCTGTCACGATTATTTTCATCGTCGATTAATCTGTTGACTCTTTTCTCCATTGATCAATTTGTTGCTTGGTCCATAAAATGTCAGAAAATGCTGAAAAATGTTTATCAGTGTTTCCCAGAGTCCAAAAAAGTCTTGTTTTGTCGAAAACAAGTTCCTTCCTTTGTTTTGTGCAATTTATTTATTGATTGATTGATTTAAATACAAAAATGGACAAGATTTCCACCCAATGAGGTGTTTTTTTCTCTAGAGACCATGCTGTATCTGTAATCTGATTACGTCTTTTTTATCTGTAACTGTAATGGAATACAGTTACCTATTTTTGTATCCAGATTATGTAATCTTGTTACTCCCCAAGCCTGCTGGAAATGTCTTCTTCAGTGAATAAAAATGGAGCACACTGAGAGCATTAATGGATCTGCCATATGGTTCAAACAAATCCACCATTAACAAGGAGAAGCATCATTCACACTGGCTTCTCTCCGGTGCTCAAGCTGTAGATTCAGAGGTTGATCAGAAGATGTGGGGATGCAAAATTGAAAATGATCAATTCCTTGGTTGATTTTAGATGTTTTGGCCCCTGCATCATACTGGTGAGACTGTAAGGTAACAGGAGGGAGGCAGTCTGTCAGCTGGGAGGGGGTGACAGATCACAGGCATCACTGCAAAGATGTTGCCCTCGTTTGTTTAGTGCTCGTAGTGCTGTAAGTAATGTTATAAAGAGTACAGTCTTGAGCTGCTCTGTATGAAAAATGCCCTTCTGTTATGATTTGGTGCTACATAAATATTGCCTTTAGTCTTTTGTTTTAAAAATTATGTTGCAGCTTAAATGATTGAACTGCAGTTAGTGCAAGTATTTGTTTATATGCATTTCATAGCAAAATTTGGCACAGTCCTTGTATAAAACCCATATCTCTAATGCAGTATCCTGCATACTGTGAATGCACGGTCTTTGAGGCGTTCACTGAGCTGTCATAAGACCTTGAGGATGACAGTTTTTATACATTGTGCATAACTGAAAAAAACAGTGATGTCATAAGACTTCAGCACCTTTTTATAACAAATGTACTGTCCGATCGTTGTTGTTTTAATATAATAAAAGTGGAAAAGAACTCTTATAAGCCATTACACATGCTTTCCATCGCGAGGGTATCAATGAAGACTGCAACTGAGGATTATTTTCACCATTTTCTCCAGAAAATGTCATTTTCAAATGTTTAGTTTTGTCCACAACCCAAATGTATTCAGTTTACTGTCACAGAAGAGTAAATAAAGCAGAAAATATTCACATTTAAAAAGCTGAAATCAAAGAATTTTGGACATTTTTAGACAAATAAAAGACTCAAAACGTTTATTTGATTATCAAAATAGTTGGTGATCAATTTAATACTTGGCAACTAATCGATTAATTGACTAATCGTTGCAGTTCTTAACTGAATGTAGCCTGAGCTTCACAGAAAGAGTCATTTTAGCACAGACTGTAACATGAATTATCTGTCAGACCGTGACACAATATTTTCTGGCCTGTTGACAGATGATGCACAAAAACAAGACTCTCTGTCATCCCGTCGCTTCCTCTCAACTAGTAAACTACCAACTCCTCGGCTGGATCGCATCCTTGAATCATCCTCTCCAGTTTGTCCTGACTGGGCGGGGTGAGCGCATGTGCCATCCTCTGGCTCCTATGGCAACCCGATAGATTAGCACCATCAATATTCCCGTTATTAGAGAGCCGGACTGGAGCCGGCTGATGGATCAGTGATGTCAGCACTGTTTGGATGCAGCTGCTGCCAGCTGCGTGCATGTGTGTCATCACCTTGCACTGACAGATATTTTGGGGAGGTGGAGATGATGCTTTGTCATTGAGGAGCTCAGCAGCAGCAGCAGCAGCAGTATTATTCTCCCACTCCGGCACGTCCGACGCTCAGCATGCTGCATCCTGATGCGCTCTCGTCTGCACGCTCTGGACTCACCTGGATTTACACGCATTTCCCGTTTAGCGCCTTTACATGACCGTCGGATTGAAGCGGCCACGTATTGTTGACGCATCTCAATGTTTGGACCGGGGGGCAGAGGCACGTCCCAAGTGTCAGATAAGATACAACCTGTCCTGCGGATGCGCCGTCACTGTTTTGCCTCCAGTGGCACCCCAAGTGTCTGAGCTTCATGATTCATCCCTGTGTTTTCACGGGCTGTCCTTAGAGCGCACATCTTCTCCTGCTTCAACATGGAAAGATTCCAGTCCTCCATGCGCAAACGGCTCTACAGCCTGCCGCAAAACATTGGGCAAAAACCCTTCGTGATTGACGAAGGAGACAGCGGCGACAAGGACACAAAGAGGAAAAGTATTCGACTAAAACATTTGTCCTCTCCGTCTCCTGCGAGCAGTTGCAAGAGCATTGAGGAGGCCAGGAGCGAGGACTTGGACAGGGACGTTATTGTGAAGACCAACTTGAATGGGGACTGTCGCTTATTCAGGGGCAGCATCTCCTCCATCACCGGGCGCCATCCTCCCGGGTCAGACCCGGCGGAGCAGAGGCGCCTCATCCCCGAGGCTGATGCGGGAGTCAGCGAGAGTTTCCCCGGTGAGCCCGGCCCCGGGGCCCAGCAGCGGGCAGCGGGGGGGCTGAGTGGCGCAGCCGGGCAAGCATCTGTGTTTGACCAGTCAAGTTTCATCAAGTTGGAGGGCAGCGAGCAGATAATACCCGAGGATGACCGGCTGTACCAAGCTGGCTTCATGCACCGGCAGTTTGGAGCGATGCTCCAGCCGGGAGTCAACAAGTTCTCCCTGCGGATGTTGGGCAGTGAGAGGGCCGTGGAGCATGAGAGGGAGCGGGTAAAGTCTGCTGGATTCTGGATTATCCACCCCTACAGTGATTTTAGGTAAATTGTCTGCAGATTTTTTTTTTTTTTTTGGAACAAGCAGTGGTGTCTTGCAGGATAGATAGATACTTTATTGATCCTGAGGGAAATTTAGACATCCAATAGCTCATATGACACAAAACCCCCTGCAAAAATGAAACAGAAAATGCAGCAGTCATTTTGTCACACATTTCAGGCTTGTCTGATCATTTCAGAATGGCCTAATCTTGACATGAAAAACCATCAGGTATGATAATTAGGGTTGCAACTAACAATTATTTCCATGATTAATGGATTAGTCATTTAGCTGACAAAAGGTCAAAGGATTTGTGAAAAATTCTGCCCAGAGCCTAAAGAGAGATGTCTTGAAATTGCCTATTTTGTCCAACCAACAGTCCAAAACCCAAAGACTCTTAATTTACTGTTGTAAATCTCAAAGAAAAGCAGCAAATCTTCACATTTAAAAAGCTGGAACCAGCAAATGTTTGACATTTTTGCTTGAAATATGGCTGTGACGATTAATCGATTATCAAAATGGTTGACAGATGGTTTTCTTTTGATCGACTAGTTGATTAATTGATTAATTGCAATTTAGTCGCAAAAAGTGTCAAAGATATCACAATTTCTCAGAGCCCAAAGTGACATCTTCAAATCGCTTCTTTTGTCCAAACAACAGTATAAAAACAGAAGACTCTTAGTTTATTGTCATAAATGGGCAGCAAATCCTTACATTCAACAAGCTGGAACCGGTAAATATGGAACATGTTTGTTTGGAAAACAACAGAAACTATTTATCGCTTGTCAAAATGGTTGACAACAAAATTTCTTTTGATTGACTAATCGATTAATCATTTAGTTTACAAAATGTCAGAAAATTGTGAAAAATGCTTCCCAGAATCCAAAGTGATGTCTACAAGTTATTTTCGAATTCCAACCAACAGTCAAAACCCCAAATACTCTTCATTTGCTGTCATAAATGACAAAGAAATGCAGCAAATCCTCACATTTAAGAAGCTGGAACCAGCGATTATTTGCTTGAAAATTAACTGAAATGATTATCAAAATAGTTGCAGACTAATTTTCTTTCAATCAACTAATCAATTAATTGACTGATTGTTGCAGCTCTGATCTTAAAGCCACTATAAACTTAATATCATCTACACACACTAATCCCCTACAGTATATAAGATGAGTGTGTGTTCTTTGATCATTGTGATGATATCATGATAACAGCATGATCATCAGGACTGTGTGCAGAATATCATATCAGTAATCTATACACACCTTGAAATGATAACTGGCTTCATGTCTGAATTTTTTCTAAATTCACCCACTCACACTGTAGAGGCCTTTCTTACTGGGAAACATTTGATGCATCATAAAGGAGTTGGCTGGCACACAAAATCCTCTTATAAGGACAATGACAGCCAAATTATATCATACATGTGTAGGCTGTAAGCGCCTCTTTTGTTTGGCCTGGAGAAGTGTGTGTGGGTTTCATTCACACAAGGATAGGCTATATGATAATCTAACCTACCAATTTTCTGCACAATTTTATAAATTAAATGTGTGCACCCAAACTAAGCCAACCTGTAATTCCCTAATTTACCTGTGCCACGCATACGTGCATGCTCTACATTTCATTGCATGCTGCACACAGAACCAGCATTCTGTTCATCACCGCCATCAAAGGATTTTCATGACATTTAACCTTGAGGCTCACTGTCATCATATTTTCACCGGCCAGTTGTACGCCCGATGTGTGTCACTGCAGGTTTTTTCCACTCATCTGAATTACACTTTTTTTTTTTTTTTATCATTTAGCGAGGGCAATGGATTACAGAGAGTGCAGCAGGGGCTTGGAAATGGGGTAATCAAAATAGGGTAACATGACCATTCAAGATATTAGAAGCACACATCAGTGGAGATTATTACAGTACAATTAGTCTAATGGAGCAGAGATGGTGTGGACAGGGAGGGGACACACCACAAAACACCGAACAGACAGAGAGAGAGAGAGAGAATGAGAGAGATTGAAATGAAAATGATGTTGTGAGGAATCAGGACATCCAGATGTTAACTCTGTGTACATGTGAGCTTTGAGGTGTCATTACTTCATGCATGGTTTGGGTCGCACTCCGAGCGGGAGTGGTTACCTGCGGCACGGCGCGGGCCTCTTAAAGTGAACACTTTATCCTGCAGATCTCATTTCAAGTTACAGGTGTAAACCTTTGCACCATTAACGGGTATTTGGGTCATTTTTGGCTTACCGATGAATCCAATCCTAATCCTGCAAACAGTCAACTTCACCCTCTGATGTCTGCAACAGTTGTGTGCTGACATGCTGTGTGTGTTTCCATGACCACTGTGCATCCACGCATGGATCCTCTCCTGGTATCTCTCTGTTGTTTACACCACTGGTTTGTAACCTTTTCCAGTCACGATCCCCAAGAATATTTGTTTATTTGTTAGGATCCCCAGTGGCCATGCCCTAAATTTAAAGCAAGTCCTCTTGGGGTCCATATTAAAAAAATCTACAAACATTAACCAGTCCACACAAATCAACATGTGGAAAAACTTACATTAAAGTTGTCAAGTAAAAACTTGCACTTTTGCTTGGATATCCATCAAGAGATTTCTCTGTAGAGTGCCCAGCAAAAACTACAAATCCCATATACATAGCATCCTTCCAAAATGATTCTTCAAGACGTTTCCTTATTTGCTTTTTAAACATTAATTTCTGTGTTTAATTTAGTCAATGACAATGGCAAAGAATTCCATGTTTTCATTGCTTTGTATACAACTGTGCATTTAAGAAAATTGGTGCTTGTCTTGGGTCGAGAAAACCAGACTTCTGTTGCTTTTCTGCTGGCGAATTGTGTTTTAGTTGACTGTACTGTTAGGATGGAGTTTTGGACTTTAAAACTTTCCATGCTGAAGAATATTCAAGAATAATCAAGTTGGTTCGTGACCGCCACAGAAATTCCATATTGCAGAAAGTCAGGGTGATATTTCTGAAGCTTGGTGGGAGCTCGGTGTTCTGTTGGAAACACTGGCGCTAGAACTGCAACTATTAGTTAATTAATCAATTAGTTGTCAACTATTAAATTAATTACCAGCTGCCTTGATAATTGATTAGTCATTTGGAGTCATTTAAAAAAAAAAAAATCTAAATTCTCTGATTTCAGCTTCTCAAATGTGAATATTTTCATTTTTCTTTAGTCCTTTATGACAGTAAACTGAGTATCTGTGGGAAGTGGATGAAACAAGACATTTGAGGACGTCATCTTGGGCTTTTTGAAACACTGTTGAACATTTTTCACCATTTTGTGCTATTTTATGGACCAAACATCTATTCGATTATTCGAGGAAATGTCCAACAGATCACTGGATAATGAAAATAGTTGAACCCTAGTCGGCACCTTGTGTGTCTCTGTTGATGGAGCTGAAGCCATCGTTCCACATTAGTCTTTCCATGTGATAGCTAGCAAAATTGGCTATAGCTGCATATTTAACGATGGCACCTCACTAAATGAAAGCTTTTTGCGTGTGTAATATATGGCTCGTTTCCCATCATGAATGCTGGACTGAGTACTTTAAGTTTGCTGTTTTATGATGTGTGTGTTCAGAAAATGGTGCTTTATGTTGGTAATTGTCGTTTTCTAACTGCGATACAAGTATTATCTTTTGATACCACAGCAAAAAGGCACACAAAACACTTTTTTCTTTTTTTTTTCTTTTTTTATTAACAACTTGCACACCTTTTTTTTTTTATGTCGCAAGCGAAATTTCAGTCTGGACAATAAATACTAAACTGAAACAAGTTGTTAAATGTGCACTTGTAGATTCTTTTCTTTTCTTTTTTTATAGCTTTGGCTGCTTTAAAAATATGGTATTGAAAAAGTGCTGAAGAATCAACATTTTTGACAATTTTAGTTTATATTTCTAACTATTAGTAAGGTGGCTGTTACATTTCTTTTTTACATTTCTTATTTATACATTAGTCTTACAACCATCTGGTGACCTCCAGGAATTATCTCATGACCTCCTTGTTTGATAACCACTGGTTTATACCATAAGTAACTGCTGCTGTGAATCCAGCAGCAGACATACTGAACTGGCACGCTGAGTAAATATGGTTAATATGATTGCTGGTGGGACTGAGCCACAGTACAGGTGTGTGTTAAGCCACTGAGCTGCATGCAGGCTGTTGTGCTTCAGCTGCGCCCTGGCAGCAAGAGATAAGTATCTCTAGTACAAATGTGATCCCTTTTTCAGCTGTCCTGATTGATCTAAGCTCCTTTCACCATTTTAAGCCTTTTTGTGTTCACTTTGCTTGTAACTCCCCTCTCTTTGTGCTCTCATGCTCTTTAACGTAGCTGCACTCTGACCCAAATAGTGCAAGACTCCACCACGGGACCAGTCGAGGTCCAGAGACCCCACAACTGTCAGATGGATTTTGATGGTAACACCAGATTTACTTCAGCAAGTTGTCTGCGTGCACAGTCAGCTGATGATCATGCAGGATGGTCTGCAGGGGGACGGCAGTAATGCACTGTCCCCTGCAGACCTTCTTTTTTTTTTTTTTTTTGGTCCAGCTGTTCCAGTGTTCGTTCTGCAGCACAGTGACGTGTGCAGAGCAGTAATGCTAACTACTCAACATCTGGCTGATGGGAGCTGACTTCTGGAGATGACATGGATTCCCAGGAGATAACGGTGGATTTAGCTAGAGAGGGGAAGTGCAATTAGGACCAGTGTGTCACCGCAGAGACACCAGGCAGATGAAGAGAGGAATGCAAATGCTTTGTTTGGCAGAGAACAACAGAAAGCTGATTAGAACAAATGGCCAACCTGCCCTCGCTGGTTCCCTTTTTTTGTGATGTTCTCCCGTGGAGGTTTGCTGTAAGTAAGCTCGTAGGTTGTGTCACATCTAGGGATGTCACAGTACCAGAAATTTAGTGGTCGATACCAATACCAGTGACAATTTGAGACCTAATTTGATACCACGGTAACAAACAAAATCAATAATAAAATTCAGCCAATTTTATTTTTGTTTGCCACAACAAAAGACTGAGGGAATATTTACTAAGACTGACGCAAATCACAGCCAGGGAACCATGTTGTCCATGTCTGAAGGCAGTGGAGTGAAAAGTTATTTCTGCTGCAGAACTTTGAATTTGGGATTGGACGCCAATTGTTATTGGATGATATTATGTAAAAAAAAAAATATGAGATTAGGATTGATGCTTTCTAGATGCCGATGGTGACACAAAAAAACTTGAGCCACTTCTCAGCTGACTTGGTGTCATTGTCACATGCTAACTAACCAAAAGCAGCGCTTCACCCTCAACATGATTTGTGTACCAGTTACTCACCCTGTGTTTCCTCCATGTGAACATGTTGATGGTGCTCCTTACATTTAAAAACTCTTACACAGCTCATGCAGTATAATTCAAGTCTTACTTATCTAGTCGTATGCTCGATACTTAAAAAAAAAACATGCTAATGAAATTATTCAGACAAGCCCTGAAAGTAAGAACTGCATCAGTACACTTTTGTGCAAGCTGTGTCTTCACACAGAAGTAAAAAAGGTATGAAACCTTGTTCTTGTTTCCAGACCGCTCAGCACTTCCTGTATCTGTTTCAAATTAAAAGCCCTGCAGCATTTCAGTTAAGAGAAATTCTTCTTTTCTTAGCAAGGCTTTTACTGTGAAACATTTGCAGTAATGTGTTGTGAGAACTCACAGACTTGAAACTCCACTAATTCTCTCTTATGGGCGCTCATGTTCCACTGGAACGTCTTAATGACTCACAACACCCAGTGCTAAAATTTGGCGTTATTGGACAGGCTTAGTTTAATTTCAAAAACTGACCACCAAATACTACTATAGCAAAAAACAAAAGAATATAAGTTCAATTCAGAGTGCAAGCAGTAGTTTAAATTTACTGACATGGTGACAAAATGCTAATGTTACATTTTTTATAGTTACATTATGTTAGCTTTAAGACATTGCAGATTGTTAGCTTAACAACAATGCAGCCTTCTCAAACAAAAATAATGATAATGTGTATTTCAGGATAAGATTAAGAAGGATAACACTTTAGATATGTTGTTAAAGCCAAATTAACATGAACTGAAAGTTGGATGTTTCCTCCTTTCATCTGAATAGTTCAAAGGCACCTTTTGCATACAGTTTTTGCTAATTTATTATTAATCTCTGATGAAAAATTGTCCAGATATATTACGAGTGATATTGCATTGGTGCCGCTTGTAACTTCTCTCTCTGCAGTGGAGTAAGTTAAGTATCTAAATTAATTATTCATGACTAATTTTCTTAAGTCAGGTTGGGGACAGTTTTACACGTATCTCCCAGCAGCTCCCTGTTTTCTGTACAAAACCTCATTTTTTTGTGGATATTCTCATATAAAAGGTGCCACTTCTCAGTCTCATTAATTAGTCTCTTGCTGTCTCTCCTGAAGGGAAACAGAAACATCAAGGATGTCAGCCTTGAGTTTGACCAAAGAAAATTGGTCGGAGAATAAGCAAGCGTGTGAGACTTCTCAAAAATAGAGCCAGGGCAAGCATTCATGTTACATAACCTGTTTGCTGATGCACAGTGCAGAAAAGAACATCCTCATTTGGAAAAACAAAAACAATCTGATGTTCTCTCACTCATTTGTTTGCATTTTTCCAGTTAGGAAGTGGTGTTACTGTTTTTCTTTTCGACAAGTTGACCAGCACACTTGCTGCATCCATCGGGTGCTGGAGAATTGCACTCCTGGTACCTACAGTATGGTACTGTAGAAAAACAAATACTGTCACATTTTCAGAATTTCAACTATAGTATCGCTTTCATGTGACATCTCGGTTGGTCACCTCTTTCATGGACCCTCATCTGTCCAGTCAGCGCTTTTGTTACATTACCTCTGCTTGAATTATCCTTTCTTGAATGCAACAATCATTTGGCTCATACAGTGTGGTTACTATATGCTGCCTCACATGCCACGAGTACCCGAAAGTGGTGTAATGCATGCGCCATCGTAGACGCCCTCGACACCCCTCCTCCCTGTGCAGTTTGCACCGGCCCTGTAGGTGTGTCAGGCTCCTGTCGGATCGATCTGTGGTTAATTAGGTCTCTGAAATGGATCGGACATGCAATCACATGCATGCATGCTTTCTCATCTCATAAACACTCAAGACGGTAATTGGTGAGCGACACTCTCTATACCTCAGCTGGCCTTTGTACATGTGTAACTGTAGTCTACATGTTTCCTGTTAAAATTGCTCTGATATTCTCCTTTTTTATGCATCAATACTGCAGAATCAAGGGAATTAAGAAAACCAACAATAGTAATAGTAAACAGAGTGAAACAACGTGGTGTGGTGTCATATTACGTGATGATTTTATATTTAGTTTTGACTATAACTTGCCACATTTGTTATTGAAGCTTTGAAATTTAATCAAACAATTTTAAAGTACTTTGAAATGCAATTTGGTGACTGCACTGTAAACAACAACTAAAAGCAGCTACTTTTTTCATGCAATTATAGGAGAAATTGAACCCTCTGCCACTGATACTTGAGGATTTAGTTAGTTGTGAAAATCAATATTTCCTCATGAGTAATTCAGATGAATTCCAATAAGCCATTTTCGTCTCCGTCCCTGTGGCCAGCAGCCCAGTATTGAGCTGAATTAAAGAACCATTGTAGTTTCATCGTTCATTGTGTTGCTTTGGTTATTTCGAGCAGTTTGTTTGCCTTGTCTCTGCCCACTTGAACATAAATCTACTGGACTTTGATTTACAGTGTGCAACTGCAAGATGCAGTGAGATTAATTTCTATTTGAAGTTTCTGCACGTCCAGAAGTACTTTGAATAAGCAGCACATATTCAGTATGCACATGGACACACACACACTCAGACTCTTGCTTTGAGTCTTATCTGTAAACCAAACAGCAACCATTGATAAAACTGGTGTCTATTTATAACCTGTTTCTGTGTCTCTCAGGTTTTATTTGAGCATTTTGATGAAAGAAAACAGGCCAAGAAGTTCAAACTGTTAATCAGACCTTACTTATACTGGGGCTGCAATTAGTGATCATTTTTGTTATTGGTTAAAGCTCTAGTTTAAAAGATCTAATGCCAGAATATGGCAGAAATGGAGTGTTATACTCATATTAGATTCATCAAGATTCTGTCATGAAAGATTATGAACTGATGCAGAAAAGTCAATAATTAGAAATTTAAAACACTGCTTCCTGCATTATGATTGCGGTTAATTAATAATTTTTAATTGATTGAAGACCAGATACATTCCTTACAGCTGCCTATTTTTTCCATGTGATGCACAAAATTCTTATCAAAATCTCTCATTGTTGTCATCAACATTATACCAGTAACATGACACCTCTCAGTTTCAAACACTTTATCTGTAGAATATGCCTCATACATGAAAATATCAGGGGCAGTGCGTTTATTTTCCAGTGTCCTCTCTTTGTCTTTTCTCTTTTTCTCTCCATCACTTCCTCTCTCTCTCTTTTCCCTTCTTCGATTCTCTTTTGCAAACTTAATGCAGAAAGCTAGGGCTGGAAGGAGCGGCGCTGCAACAGAAACACTGCCTGCGTGGACACCACAGGAGTGCGAGCTGCAGCAGTTCCTACATATTTGAAAGGCCAGGGTGAAGCGTGTGATACTCAGTTGGCTGCATTCTACAACCTCACCACTAGATGCCACTAAATCCTACACACTGGTCCTTTAATCTGCAGATTATCTTGATTATTTTATTTATCGTTTGGTCTGTAAAATGTAACAGAAGGGTGAAAAATGCCCATTATAACACTCCAGATCCCAGCATAACATATTCAAGTAGATTTTTACCAAAACTCCTTGATATTCACTTTACTGTCATCTATGACAAAGAAAAGCATTAAAACCTCGTAGTGGAGAAGACTGCACTTTTGCTGTAAAAGTGGCTGAAAAGATTAATTAAAAATAGTTGCTGATGGGATGCTCTGGTCACTAATGTGCCCCTGGTTCGGGTCCAGCTGGAACTTTGTTGCATTCCCCATTATTCTCTCCTCTCCTTTTCTGTCAGCTCTGCACAGATCTCTAATAAACACATAAAAATACAAAAAAAAACCCTACTAAAAATTATTTATACACCCTGACATAAAATTTTCAGCACAGTTGTGCCTCAGGTCTGGCTGAAGTTTATGATGATTTATCTAAATGCAGTTTCTGCGCCTAAATGACTTTGTCCTGCTGTTAATTACAGCGTGAGTTATGTGTGTTTCAGGTTCTACTGGGATCTGACCATGCTGCTGCTGATGGTGGGAAACCTCATCATCATCCCTGTGGGCATCACCTTCTTCAAGGACGAGCACACCCCGCCCTGGATCGTCTTCAACGTGGTCTCGGACACCTTCTTCCTCATGGACCTGGTCCTCAACTTCCGCACGGGCATCGTCAAGGAGGACAACACGGAGATCATCCTGGACCCGCAGCAGATCAAGATCAAGTACCTGAAGAGCTGGTTCGTGGTGGATTTCATCTCCTCCATCCCCGTGGACTACATCTTTCTCATCGTAGAGACACGCATCGACTCAGACTTTTACAAGACGGCACGAGCCCTGAGGATCGTCCGCTTCACCAAGATCCTCAGCCTGCTGCGGCTGCTGCGCCTCTCCAGACTCATTCGCTACATCCACCAGTGGGAAGAGGTAGATTCTGCAGGGAGAGGTTTCATATAAGACTCCACACAAACTAATAGAGTGCTGTGGCAATGACGTATTTTTATAGGCCAGCATCCCTCTGGTTCCCTCCTAGTGATGCGTGGACCATAGTTATACCCTTTAGCACTGTGGATTGGGTGGGCTAGATCATAAAACTTTCTGATTAATAGTGGATGGACTGTAGGTGGAGACTAGGGTGAAGCATCTCCCTTGAGAGTATGTGCATTTACACACAAGGCACAGCAGCACAGCTTCTTTGGTTATTGAATCTGTTCCCTCTGTCCTGTCAAGATTAGAACTACAGGTTTTGGTTTCCTGTTTATTTGCTGCAGTGACACTACTGCACGCATGGAAATGACACTAAAAGCAGCCTCTTTAATTATTAATGTAAATTGTTAAAGAAAACACTCACACATCAAGTAAAACTCACAATACAGAAATCACCTGGAAAGCTCAACTAAAAAGGTAATATGGCCTACAGGGCGCACTAGAGGTCGGGGTGGGTCTCCTCAATAAGAGAGACGCTGCCTGGGCATTCACACACAAGGCACAGCAGTGCAACTTAAATGTTGCACAGTACATTTCTGCACGCATGGAGTCGTTTAAAATGACTGAAAGCAGCCTCTATAATCATTAACGTAAATCACTGAAGAAAACACTCATACATTAGATAATTTAGAAATCACCTGGAATGCTTTCGCTGCTCAACATGATGTAAAGGTTAATGTAGCCTGGAGGGACCAGTAGAGGTGCGGGTCTCTACATATGGGGGCGGATAAATGATCTGTGTACATGCCGATTTTGATTAAATCCAGGCCTCACTATCTTTCCATTGGATTTCGAATTTGTGCAGTTTATCAGCAATGTGGCGAGTTTATGATTTTTGAAGCATAAATGCTAACATTGGCTATAAAAGACCTGCACCACGGTCACATGACCTCACTGTCACCACCACTAAGTGACTAGGGTTTGGCTTGGATTTTTCCACTTGTTAGCAACTTTTTAAAGACATGTAAAAGCCTCAAAGTTCTCAAGTGGAGTACTTACTGACATATATTGTAGAACAAAATTTGAAAACCTCTTAAGCTTGTGTTACGCACATAGTAACCAAAAACCCAGTGACTTAAAGACAAGGGAACCAGATTTGGGTTATCATTCCTGCAGCACTCTATAGAGCTGTAACAGTCAATTACTCTTCAGTTACTTAGAAAATTATTCTGCAGCAATTTTGAGAATTTAGTTATTTTTTTAGTTCCAAAAGTTCCCAACTTTTTAAATGTGAATATTTTATTTTAAATCTTTGCATTTTGCTCCGACAGATGTATAAAACACGTCATGTAAAGATACTGCCTTGCTTTGAGATCATGTGATGGACATTTCTCACAGCATTCTGGCAGATTAATCAATTATGAAATTGTTAGTTGCAGCCCTGCTCTCAAATGTTCATCTGACTAAAGTGCTGAACGTTGTGAGATTTGCTTTGCATTAGCAGATTTCTCCTAACATGTAACGTTGTCTGGATTTTTTTTATACTATAAGTATACTATACTGCTCATTGTGAAAAAGCCGTGGAGTTAATTTGTCGGTTCCTCTCCAACGCTCACACACAATCAACTCACTTAACAACAGATTTTTTCCTGCATTATCTTATTTCTATAATACCAACTGAGGCTGCACTCCCCGTAGGCCATTAATGTTGCTTGCAGATGGTTATGCAACCCTGAAACAGCCTCTGGCGTTCTATAGAAGATTAAGAACAATGTGGTCTGGTATAGGTCCCCAGTGTCCATCGGCCCACACAGGACCTGCTGTACGTTTCAAATCCTCTGATTGCATGAGAGAGAATTGAAATTGTATAGATTTATTTACGAAGAGATGTGTGTTTGTTTATTTCACTTCCACTTCACTAAAGCTGATAATCTGTGCCACAGGTTTTCCATATGACCTATGACCTGGCCAGTGCCATGGTGCGCATCATGAACCTGATTGGTATGATGCTGCTGCTGTGTCACTGGGATGGCTGTCTGCAGTTCCTGGTTCCCATGCTGCAGGACTTCCCCCCTGACTGCTGGGTCACCAGAAACAAGATGGTGGTAAGTGGAGGATTTATGATTCAGACAGCAGCCAAACGTGTTTTTTTTTTCACGTCTGACTACAAGTGATGTGGTCTTGCATGAATTCGTTGGGCAACATGTTAAAGCTTTCTAACCAGCCACTGTCAGCCCATCAACCAGCAACTGCCGATATATTCATCCCCTCTCATGCATCCTCCCGTCCTCCCGAGTCTCAGCTGGGAGATGAGTGCAAGCAGGGAGTTTGCTATGTTTCGTATGTTACATACGTTTGCTACGTCCAGTAAACAAAGCAAACACACAAACTGCCAATAAATGAAACACGCTCACTCCTGTTTTCCTCCTTAAACAGAAAAATACAACCGTAGGCCATCTGAATCCAAGTTTCTTTCATTTACTGAACTAAGATGAGTGTAACTGCCTCATTAACTCATCGTAAAACCCTCTTCTTTTAAGCTGGACATGAAAATAAGGTAAAACTTGCTAAAACTGCCTTCGTTAGATTTTCCACTGTTCCAGCTATCACCAACTGAGGGTTTATTAAAATAAAACCTTAATTCGCTGTTAAATTAGTGAAACAAAATGACAAAACTGCCCAGAAACCCTCAGCCCGTTAGCTGTAGCCGATGTATTTGTCCAGTCGCCCAACGCTGGCAGGAACACAACATTTTCAGCCAAAGTTGGTGACAGTAGCCGATCCATACCTCCGGCCTGATCAGTGCTGCACGTGTGTAAATCTCAACAGAGGCGAGACGGGAGCGAGGTGGCTCACTCGTTCTTCAGAAAAAACAATGTGTTCCCAAACTGTGGCCAGGTGTGCCGTGGGTTTTTGTGACTACCTTATATTATTATTGCAGTATACAACTATACAAAAAGTTATGATTGAATGTTTTTTTAATCAGTAGTTTGTATGCACTTATTTCCCGATGCAGAAGCAAATTCTGTACCCTAAAAGAAAAAATTCCCAGTTTTTGCTATTTGAGCAGTTTCTGGATGGTGGGAATTATTATACTGTGACACCTCAAAAGCACTGATTTTTTCATTTCATCATGAAAACTCACTATTTATCAGTATTTTGTCGTATTGTTAAGAATATTGTCATTGCAGATTATCCTAAAACATCATGATATTATTTCAAGCTACCATTTACTCTACATTAAATGGAGCTTCACTACACTGAAGCTGTCCACCAGAGAAATGCAAGCAAGCTAAGCTACCGCAGCATGGCAAAAGTAGTTCGCTCAGTTTTTTTAAACCATATATATTTTAATCACATTTTTTAATGATGGATTAGCTGACGACTGAGCTTTCTCGCTTCCTTCTCATCTCTACTGAGAGTTGCGCAGATCAGGTACTGACAGTTAAAACAGTTTTTGTTGCCTCACATCAGAGATTTTTCTGTATTTTATGTTTTGTCTGTCCTGTTTTCACTGGTTTGAAAAAGGTGATGTCACATGCTTGTGTGCACCAATCAGGATTTAGCAACATTTGACCCAAAATCTGATGACAGCTGTGAGGTTGTTTGGTTGCAGTCAGTCAAATCAGATCCAAAAAAAAAAACCACCCACTCTGTCCCGATGAAGCAGACCAGCTGAGTTTATAAATGTTGAACTCTCAACAAATAATACTTACTTTTTTGACTTTGACTGACTTATTTAGTACTGCAGTTTTCAAATCGTTGTAAGTACCATATTCGGTAAAATCGAAATGTGTGTCAAAATATAATTTCTAAATTAAATATTATTGTGCTGCAGAGATGTCCTGGCCTACATTACACTCTATAGACTTAAGAAAAGTTTTATTTTGTGGTACAGATCCTCACAAAATTCACATCATAATTCATGAAAATGAGAATAATGATGATGAATGATCGCAAATCATGTCACAATCGCAAAATCAGTCAAAATAATTGCAATTAATATATTCTTTTTAAATCACTCAGCCTTAATGCTGCCACAGACACCCAGTTTGTAATAGTGCAAATATATAAAATTTGCATTACTTTTATCAGTGGGCCCCGGGCCACTGATGATAGTGAACTAAATATCTCTGTATTCTGGACTATTGGTCAAATAAAAGCTTTTTGACTTTTTATCAACCAAAGATTTTCATGGATCAGTGAGAAAATTGCATATTAAATGATAATGGAAATAATTGTTAGTCACATCCCTAATCATGGTTAAGTATTTATAGATAAGCGTTATTAATTATCAGTCTGAGTGCAGAGTATATTAGTCTTACACCACAGTAATGCAGAGGTCAGAGGTCAGCGTGTGGATGTTTTATGACAGTCTGAGCCTCTCGGTCAGGTGCTTCAAAGCCAACAAACTGAGTAAATAAAGGCGTCATCACCTGTGGTCTTGATCAATAACCCTGAATGGGCTCATACAGATGTGCTCCACCACTGTGGATATTGATAAACTTTCTCTTTTCTCCTCTCCGTGCCTTTCAGAACGACACTTGGGGTCAGCAGTACTCCTACGCCCTGTTCAAGGCCATGAGTCACATGCTGTGCATCGGGTACGGCCTGTACCCCCCCATCGGCATGGCTGACGTGTGGCTCACCATCCTCAGCATGATCGTGGGCGCTACCTGCTTCGCCATGTTTGTGGGTCATGCGACTGCACTCATTCAGTCTCTGGACTCCTCCAGGAGGCAGTACCAAGAAAAGGTGGGTGTTTGTTCTCTGCTTGGCTGAAAATCAACTTTCTTTACACCCGAGAGAGTTGAACGCAGTGGTGGGATGTAAATAAGTACAATTTTGAGGTGCTTGCACTTTTCTGGAGTATTTCCATTTTATGCTACTTTATATTTCTGTGCTACTACATTTATTTAACAGCTTTAGCCACTTTTCAGATTACAATTTTAAATTAAAACATACAATCAGTTTACAAAGTACAATGTGCTGTTAGAGATTAAACTTCTCAACAGTAGAGCTGCAGGGAGCAGTCGATTAAGAAAATTAATCACCAGTTATTTTTATAATTGTTTCAGTCAGTTTTCAAGTTAAAATGTCAAACACTTGCAGGTTTCAGCTTCTTAAATGTGAAGATCTGCTGCTTTTCTATGTCATTTATGACAGTAAATAAAGGATGTTTAGGTTTTGGACTGTTGAGTGGATGAAAAAGTAATCTTAAGTTACTTTTGGCTCTGCGGAATCGTGATGAGCATTTTTCAAAATTCTTTGACATTTTATAGACTGAACGATCAATCAACTAATCGATTAATTGTGAAAATAATCGGCAGATTAATCAATGAAAATGACTGTTAGTTGCAGCCCTATCCAACAGTATAAACTACATTGTAACAGTGCAATGCTATTTACATTAATGCATCAGTAGTGATAATCCAGTAATATAATACATAATAATAAAAGACTCATAGGGGCCATTTCTGCATAATGAGTACTTTTAATACTTTAAGTACAATTATAGTCTAACAATGGCTTAGTGCACAGTGATGAAGAAAATGTCTGAATCAAAAATCGAAAATTGAATAGAATCACAACCTTAACATCGCAAGTCAAATCGAATAACCCCTAATAATCGCAATATGTAACGTAAAGAACAAAATAATCCAGAGAAAAATAACCTCCTGCTTCTATTTAACTAGCGAGCTGTACTTCGCCTGTGAAAATGTAAATGTGGGCCCTTCCGGTCCACATGCCGACCCACTTACAGGCATCAAGCATAAATAAAATAGCCTCCTTCTTGCTGTTTTTCTTGTTTGCTTATGTAGGTCAGATAGATGCATTAGTGTTAGATTGATAATCAGTTACAAAGTCCTTGTTGTAAGTTAAGGTAAAGAATTTGAATAACGTTCCACGACTGATTGAAATGCAGGTCAAATGTTGATGATGATAAAGTGAGAAAATATTTCACCCAAGACTGATGCGAGGACTTTCACCTGCCTGCCATAAATCTGTATGCAACTGAGTGAGAAAATGCGCCACAGAGGAAAACCATGACTAGATGAGAAGGGTTAGAGCTGTTTGAGTTACTGTTATAGATTTTTAACAGAAAAAAAAAGAGAGGGACATTATCGAGGGGTGACTTACAGCAGGACATAACATACATAGAGATCGGGTTCATATGTGCTCTGCTGGTAGAGAACACGGCTGAAGGACACGCCAGTTAATGTTATTAGCCGCCGCCTGCAGAGCACAACTGTATCTGTCAGATGGGACAGAGGCGCAGGTTTCACAGATGGCCTGACAGTTGACTGTTAACATAATGAGACACATTATAGTCCACCTCTGAGCCAACACATCAATCACTTTAATATATTCATTTTGACATGACTTTGCATTTTGTCTTGGACAAAAATGTGCTTATATTACAGTTACAGACAAAATACTTTTATTGAATTTATCATTACGATAACTGGAGATGTGTTTACGTCGTTGTTGTTGTTGTTGTTGTTGTTACAGTATAAACAGGTGGAGCAGTACATGTCCTTCCACAAGCTTCCTGCAGACATGCGCCAGAGGATCCACGACTACTACGAGCACCGTTACCAGGGCAAGATGTTTGACGAGGAGAGCATTCTGGAGGAGCTGAATGAGCCGCTGCGAGAGGTCGGACGTCATCCGCCTTGTTGTTGTTGTTGTCTTGATGATAATACTGCTGAGTCATCATAAAGTTGGCCTCAGCGTCTGTCACAGCTGAAAGAAACACACTAACTCCACCTTTTTAGCATTTACAAGAAATAAAAAGCAATATAAGCCTCAACAGGCCATCGAGTTAAATGCCCTCGTCATTTTAGGCAAATTTAAAAAATTTTAAAATGAACTTTAGGTCTGTGAATGCTTCAAAGAGCAATACCATGGCATCTTTCAATTTGAATTATTGATGTTTTGTGTTTTTGCATTTGTTTGTGACTTTAAAACACTGTGTAGGACATGCAGACCTTAAAAAAAGATATGTGTAGAAAAAAACATATTAACTAAACAAATTAAATATTCAACAGACTTTCAATAAGCAACATAAATTACACATTCATTCATTCATGATGCAACATGCTTGTCTAGTCCTACCCCTGCTTTATACAAATCCATCAGTAATCAATCAATCACATAATTGATTAACCAATCAATCAATCAATATGGCTATTGATGGTTGATATACGATATGCGATTTGCTTAAAACTACATAATTGTGTGTTATAACTCATTTATTTATGTTTATATACTACTTTTCTATGCTAAATTGTGGGGTTAAACTAAACTAGTAGTAGTATTTTTGTTCAGTCATTACTCATAAAAAAAATAAATATGCATTTCATGCAATATGCAATACAATAAATAAATATGTATTAACAGCAGGGACAGTAGAAAGGTATAGTATAATAGGTATATGTATTAAGAAGTAAAGTGTTCATGTATTCCTGTCCTACATAAACAGAAATGTTTTAAATGTATGTTTTCTCAGCATCAAATATGTGAATTAATGAAGTGAGCATCCTCGTCCTAAATGGTTTACAGTTAATTATTTGTGTAATCTAATACAGCTCTCTTACTCTGCACGATAATGTTAATAGTGGTGTAATCTGATTAGTAATGACTGGAGACTGTATGAGGACAGAGAGCCTCATTAACAGAGCACTAAGCCACCGCTAACCGCCCTGCTTTTATAATGATTGAAATGTACACATATAAGTGACACACTGACATCTCTGTTGCGTCAGCTGAAATCTAAAACACAGTTTTTTTTGGTGTGTCTTCTGCAGGAGATCATCAACTTTAACTGTCGTAAACTGGTGGCATCCATGCCTCTGTTTGCCAACGCTGATCCAAACTTTGTCACCTCCATGTTGACCAAACTGCGCTTTGAGGTCTTCCAGCCGGGTGACTACATCATCAGGGAGGGGACCATCGGCAAGAAGATGTACTTCATCCAACATGGCGTCGTCAGCGTCCTGACCAAGAGCAGCAAAGACACCAAGCTGTCTGACGGCTCTTATTTTGGAGGTAGCGTCTGCACGCAGCCTGCTGTGTGCTGCATGATAATGTATTCTGTGGCTGGCAGCGAGTCACTTTCAATGTATGTGAAGGAGTGGTGATAGTATGATTTGTTTTGATTTATTTTGCTCCGGCACTCAGCAGATTAACTTCCCCGACTATTACAGCTGGGAGAAATTGTCCACATCATCTCCTTAAAAGGGCTCGGGGGCTAAGAGGAGCAAAGCTTTGTGATCTTTGATTCCATCTGTGGGGTTTTCCCTTTTGTTAACGCCATATTTAAAGCTGAAAGCCAGAACTTTTCCATTTGTCGCCGCCATTGTTACGGCGTCTCAACCCTGTCGGTGTCCAGCTGTGCAGCAAAATGAAATGTCATCATCAAATGTCAATCAGGAAACACTGATATGTTAATTTACTTCACTTGCATTTTCAGCTGAAAGCAGACTTTTTTAAAAAAAAAACAAAGAATGGTGATTATTTATGAGCATATTTGAGCAAAATGTTTTTTATACTGCACATTTGAATTATACACAGCTGCTTTGTCAGAAAGCCTGACTAACACTGTATTTTTGGGGGAAGAATATAGAATATATGCCTAAACATTTTTTTCAATGACCCTTCAGAAGTGGTTAACACTTAAGACAAAGAGGATATTTCACAATTTAGCAATAAACTTTATTGTCCAAAATGATGTCAGGGCACTGACACAGTAAACTTTCACCTGTATTGTAAATGATGACATAAAATGTTATTATTATTACATAAAATGCTGCCTATAAAGCCAACAAATAAAAACAATCTGCATTATATTCTGTTGGACAATATAGACCACTACAGCTAAGATTAGGCCGATATCAGGTCGATAATATTGGTCGGCCGATATATCAGTATCAGTCAAATTCACACCGAAGTCAGTACATCACCTTGTCAGCACAAAATAATAAATTACAGGAGCCTATTGGTTTAAAAACAAGTCTGTCTTAGAAGGAGGTTAGTTATCTTTTTCCTTTAAGTACACCTTCTTTAACACGTCTTACCTTTGATGTAAGGTGGGCATCTTTCATACAACAAATACCCAAAGCGCCTTACAGCAAAGAAGTGACATTCATTACGTGCTTTACATAAGAAAGTCACAGAACGAACACATAAAAATGGGGTTGAACGTAATAATTAATGTAAAACAAGATGAAAAATAAAACCCACAAGTAAAAATAAGATTCAAAAACAAGAAGAGAAAACATAGAATGCCCCTTTACATGGATGAAACCCACTTGATAAAACTGCCATAAAAAACAAGGATGAAATAAGATGAACCCACTGCATAATAATAATAAAA
Source organism: Lutjanus erythropterus (assembly GCF_056507025.1). Lineage (NCBI taxonomy): Eukaryota > Metazoa > Chordata > Actinopteri > Lutjaniformes > Lutjanidae > Lutjanus > Lutjanus erythropterus. Next base: position 34,046,265 of record NC_139329.1, read on the forward strand.
TTAAAGGTAAAGAAGAAGTAAGCATTTCTTTTATCTGTAGCTCCATCAGGGATTGTTCCTATAATATAAAACAACAGATCTAATGTAAAATCAAAATGGCAAATATCTCTGTATGAATCTCTTCCCAATATCACTTAAATGTGTGTGTGCACAAATTTGTTCTACTTCTGTCATATTTTCAGACAGTGGAAGGAGTCATAAAATACCTCCATCTGATATTTTAATCACAAAACATTCTATATATTTTTGCATAAAGCCTCTCAGCACACATTAAATGAGGACAGAAAGTGTTTGTTTAAAACCAACACATGGTGAAATAAATATGTCAGAAATCCCATGTCGTCATGTGTAATAATAGATTAAATTGATAAGCAGGACAGGGTAGAGGGAGACAGAGCGTGTGAGTCTGTGTTTGTGTGTTTGTATATCCTCAATATGTCTGCCCTGAAAAATATGTCTACTCTTTTTTTTTTTTTTTAAATGGCGCATTATTTTATTTTTCTGATCTGGCACGACAGATGAGGTCAGGACAAACTGTAAGCTGCAGAAATTGCATTAAGTGCTCCATCTGTGGGGTTCAGAGGCACTGGTCTTTTCATGTTTTATCGTCTCGCACTAATAAAACTATTTTTGCCTTTGCTTTAATGAATGGATCTAAAAAAGACAGAAATGTATTTATAATGTAACACACAACTTGTATGCATGAGAAAAATGGACAGTCATCATTAAACATTTCATGTTAATTACCCTTTTTTTTAATCCCGGTTGTTAATCTCTGACTTTCACTCAGCAGGACATGTTTTAGAGAAGTAGTACAAATTATTTTCCTTTTTTTTTCTCCTGCTCCTACCTGCAGAGATCTGCCTGCTGACTCGAGGCAGGAGGACAGCCAGCGTGCGAGCAGATAACTACTGTCGTCTCTACTCTCTGTCTGTGGACAACTTCAACGAGGTGCTGGAGGAGTATCCCATGATGAGGAGGGCCTTTGAGACGGTGGCTCTCGACCGCCTGGACCGCATCGGTGAGTCCAACAGATAAAAGGAGGCAGAGTTTACATTTTAAACATGTACATATTTATTTTCCATTTTGTTTGCTTCTGTTATTCATACATTCGTTTAATGCTGGTCTTGTATGAATAATGGAAATTATATTTTTTTGCGTGTGTTACTGGTATTGCACTGCAGTGATGCTGGTGGCACTGGTTGACAGAACAATTGAACGATCAATTGTCATGTTTTAAGAAAAAAATCTCTGGTTTCAGCCTCTCGAATGTGAATATTTTCTGGTGTCTTTAGTCCTCTCTGACAGTAAACTGAATATCTTTGGGTTGTGGACAAAAGAGACATTTGAGGACGTCGCCTTGGGCTTTGTCAAACGCTGATCAACATTTTTCACCATTTTCAGACATTCTATGGACGGAGCAGCAATCGAAAAAAATGATTAACACCACCAGATTAAACGATAATGAATATAATCATTAGCTGCTGCTCTATTTCCGTGGAGTGAGAGTCTGTGTAGGGAGGTCAGTGTGGTGTTTTAAAGTAAAACAAGAAATGGAGGCCTAATACGTGCACGCTGTTTGAAACTGAGTGCTTTGGTCCTTCGCTCAACTTTCTCCTCTTCCTGTAAAAGCAACGGTCACATCTTAATGGTGTGTTTCATTTACCTTGGAGGTTGGAAGTTGGAGCTGGAAATGACGTCACACCCAAGTTTACCGTTTTCCAGTACGACAAGTCGGAAAAATACTTTCTGTGCATGGTAGTTTATACATGCAACCACCATAGCACACATGAACTAGGACAGTATTGTGTGAATGACAGACAGAAGTGCTAATAAACCACTTTCACTACTGTTGGTGCAGAGCAGCGGTTGTTGAGATTGCTCTGACTTTCTAAGTTAGAAATCACACTTCAGGGGCATTCCAGTTGAAATTTCCCACTTTGGTCTCAAAAACATTTTGGTTCAAAGTTAACTAAAGTTAGCGAAATGCAAGTCAACCAGCTAGCTAATGATCGATGTAGATTAGATAGCTAGTGGCTAGCGTTTTGCTAAGAATAGCTAAGGCTTTTATAGGACCCTTAGCAATGTGTTTCAACAGTCTTCAACTGATTTGGTTTTCTTTTAAACATAGATGAGCCTAACATAAAATATAAGTACAAAAAACGGGAAAGGAGAAAGTTGACTGAGGTACCAAGATTGTCCAACTGTCATTTGAGCACAGACCAGAAATGGGTGGGAAGGAAGGTCAGTTGACTGTTTGTAGCACAATCTGAATGGTGATCTAAAAGCATTTTTTAATTTCATCTCAACTTTAATGACAACAAAAGAAAGCATGGCCTTACTTGTACTTTCTCAACAGGGAAGAGGAGCTCTGTTCTTCAGAATAAAGTCCAGCATCACCAAAGTTCTGGTACTCTAAACTTCCAAGAGACTGAGATCATCCAAAGAATAGTGCAACATGACCGTGACATGGCCCAGTGCACGCAGCTAATCCAGACCAGCCTAAACCCTCCTGTTGCTCCCCCATCACCCACCCCGGTCATCTGGGCCCCGCTGGTTCAGGCCCCACTCCAGGCTGCTGCTGCCACCACCCCTCTGGCTTTGGCCTTGGCCCACCAATCTCAGCTGCCTCCTATCCTCTTCCACCACCCCTTGGGCCCAGGCGCCCTGAAGGACCCCGTCAGCCATCCAAAGAGAGTCCATGTCGGGGCGAACGCGTCCAGCAGTGGTGGTTCGGGGTCCGCTTCTCCTGCCAGCTCCGCCAAATTCAGACCTGGGCTTGAGACTCCCACACTGGCGTCGCTCAGGACACAACACCTCTCCACTGGGCCCGTCTCCCCCACGCTGATGTCCCAGCCCATCTTCACCAGCAGCCTGCAGCCTCTGGGCCCTCTGCCGCCTCACCAGCCTCCGCTCCACCCTCCACACTCCGGCATGGCCTCCGTCTTCCCCATCAGCCAGGCCACCGTCTCCTACACCTGCTCTGCACAGCTCCACTCTCAGCCCTTCCACGGTGCTATGACCACCCCACCACACCCACCGATAGGTTTACTCCAGCAGGGGGTGCCAGGGAGGTTAGTTGGGAGATTCCCAGCCCCCTCTGCCTCCGCCATAAGCCCTCTGATCACCAGCTCAGTCGGGCCCTTACTAAGCCAGCTGCAGCAGACCTCTCATGCAACCACGCAGCAGATGGGGTACAGTCATGACAGAGCAGGCAGGACATCCAGCGGTCTGAGCCTCCCACATTTTCCCTTCATCACCAGCAGCACCCAGTCCTCCAGTGGATTAATTCAGCCGGGGCCTGCAGCAGTTGGAGGGGCCGCAGCCTCCCTGGCACAGCACAGCTTCGCAGGTCTCCAGTCTGTTTTCCTCCCCCAGGTCCTCCCCGAGCACTCCGCCCTCGCCTCCCTGGCACAGTACGGCTCCGCCGAGGCCTCGCCCTGCTACACGCCTCCAGTCCACAGTCCCAGCATACAGAGCCCTGTGAGGGGAAGGACAGTTTCTCACAGCCCTCTAAACCCCCAGACCTCATGCCCTGCCCGGGTGGCCTGCGAGTCCTCGGTGGATCTCTTTACCCAGGAAATAAAGACTATCTCAGGCTCTCACAGCTCTATACACCAGGAAAGGCCTTTGGGGGAGGGGTTGGCGGGGGCATCATCGAGCCTCTTCTCCTCCCCCATGGCTGTCAGTAAACCCTACAGCCCGATCCCGGGCCAAGCCACTCCTGTCAGTCGGACACATTCAGGGCCCGAACCTCAGAACCAATCGCTTGGCGTTCACTCCCCCCGCGCTAGATCTCCCGCTAAGATGTTAGAGACCGAACACAAACAGTCCAAACTCCCATCCAACTTGTGAGGTTCAGACACACCCTCCTCTAATGCCTGAACAAAAGGGAGATCATCTCCACCTTGGCATTGTTTTAACCACTATTTTGTCAAATTTCAAAGTGGGAGGGTGTGTTACTCTAATCAGATCGGAAATGAGTGGTTTCATTTTTAATCAGAGTGAATGGATCGTGGATAATAACGGACAATGATGGATATTTTTTTCTACAGGATATTGCATCTTTGAATATAGTAATAAAATCCAAAACCTATTGATGGGTATATATAGCACCTCATGAAAATATCAATTGTTCTGTGTATTGTATTATAACCACACTCTGTGATTTGTTCTAAGTATTTGTTTAAACCCCATCGTCCAGGCGATTTTGTGTCACCTTTTAGCTACACCCATTTAGTTGGAACTTTGTCCACACTTACTGTATCCAGTTATGATTGAAACCAAAAATTATCGTCCTTTTTTAAAACCCTTTCCCACCACTTGAGTGTGTCGTGTGAATGCAAGGTTACCCCTTAAGAGATTAGAGGAGAGGACAGACTGTGCACTTTGCTCGTTTCAGAGATCACCTAATGGTTTGATGACGGCATGTCTTCCAAGATAGCGTTTCAGCAATATTGCACACCCAAAATGGGTCACACAAATCAGATCACATTATAAAAAAAAACTGAAGTAATGAATGTAATGTAATGTTTGTCTGTCTTGAGTGGAAGAAGTGGGATTAATTTTTGAATGTGCTGAACTTGAGGGCGATAATGGTTTTCTGTAGAGTACTGGAGAGTGTAACCAGTTTCAGAGACAACGCACATACTTCCCTCCACAACTGCTCTGGTGCATGGCAAGGCGAGGCGCACAACCTGATGCCAATTCATTTCAGTCCGACAATAACTCTGGTAACAGAACATACACCTGAGCCAAGGTTTGTGTGCCATCAGCATAGTATGCAATAATCTGTGTGTTGTTGTTTTTTTTTATGGGTATACAAAGGTACTGTGAATCGAAGCACTTCAGTGATATTCTGTTTTTAGTTAGAACCATTGACTCTAAGTGAAGATGGATGCCGGGTCTCCTCTTCGTCCTACAGTACAAAAATGAAGCCAAAATATCCTGGATATGAGCGCTGTCATCTTGCGCTAGTGACGTCATTTGGAGCCACAGTATCGTGGTCCGGCTCTTACACCGAGCCGTCTCAATCACGAGCAGGGCTCAGCTGATAATCATGACATAAAACCCCCTTTTTTATAGCATCAACAACTAATTAAAGGTGCTGTATACAACATTTATTTCCCCTTGAGGCTGCTGGGTGTTGTTGTCCGATCAAATTGTTAAACTAGGCAGTGCTGATCAAATGTGGATCAAGATCATGTTTCTACATTGCCTATTTCTTGCTTAAAATGTGTTCAGAAACATATTTTAATGCACTGTTTAGCTGTAATACGAGATTGTGACCAGATGGCTGCCATTTTGGCTCTGGTTTCCAACAGAGACTCCAAAAACTCAAATGAAGCTGTGAAACTAGGCAGTGTTGATTAAATATGATATAATTCAGATGAGATAAAAACATATTTTACTGTACTGTTTAGTTGTAATATGAGATATATTGTCAGTGCATTAAAATCGAGTTACGTTTACTGTGTTTACGCCCTGTCATGCTGTGTTCACGACATTGTAAAGTTTTCTGTTAGCTCTGAGTTCACTACGTATTATTCATGACTTCTGTCATAATTACGAGTTCACAAGTTTCACTTAAACGCAGCAGGTGACCAGGCAGCCGCCATTTTGGCTCTGGTGTCTGACAGAGACTCCTGAAACTCAGATTAAACCATCATCATAGGCAGTGTTGATCAAAGAGGGTTCCAGATTATGATACTGTGTCGTCAGTTTTCAGTAGTTTTCAGAGACCTATTTTAGAGCGGTGTTTACCTGTAATATGAGAACGCTCCTCACCTGGCAGCCATGTTGAAAACAGATACAGGGAAGACAGAGAGTGACTTTCATTAATGCACAAACATGCCCGGATAAACAGAGCAGCTTGGATAACAATATGCACACAGGGAGCTTAACTTCATTCTAGCAAATAGTTGTTTGCTGACATCTTGTGAGGTTGACTGTTGTATATTGCACCTTTAAAACCAAATGGATGAGAAAAATTAACATTTGAATGTACATCAGTGTGATGATAACTACCTAAAATGAGAGAAAACATCTGTCGGAAACATTTATTTGACTTGTCTTTTGGACCCAGTCCGATCTCCAAAACATGGAGAGGGTGGGGCTTATGACCTGTACCACAGCCAGCCACCAGGTGGCGAGCCTGATGTTCTGGCTCCACTTTTCTGGAGAGAGGCAATGTCGTCCATCTTTATGGATGCCAATGGTTAGAACAGATTAAAACAAGGGAATTTAAATGGAATAACAAAAAGCAACTGTGGATAATCAAACATCCTGAAACCAGCAATGCACTAAGACTGATCTGAATGTTTCTTGCACCAGTCAAAGGGCTAAAAGCAGTTACTTGGACACACGGTTAACAAGAAACCCTGATGGGTCATATTGCTGCATATTTACCTCTTTCATTTTACATCATTTGATTGTAAAATTTGACATCTGTTGTTGAACAATTGCTGCTTTGTGATGCTATGCTGAATCAATAAGACGTGTATCACTGACTGCTTTTTTTTAAAAACCAGACTCTTGAATCCTTCTACTTGTTAATAAGTTCACGTGTTTAGATGATACTTCTCTTTCTCTCTGTGGACCTGTGGCCCGGCGAGGAACTGTGAGCTGCGAGCCGGTCAGCAGGTCAAACCATCGGCGGATCCTGTCCAGTGGCTTTAACTGCCTGGTTACTGAACCCGAGGTTTGCTGTGACTCTGAACCCCCATCCTCCTCCTCCTCCTCCTCCTCCATCGAGGGAAGGGAGATACAATCAGTCACTAGCCAGTCACTGCCAATGGGCTCGATCAATCGCTCATTACTATTCTCCTCCAACCCCGCACCACCACACCACCTGCCAGAGGCGTCAGCTCGGATTGAGAGTGAGGTTACTTTGAGTTAAGGTGTGTGCAGGAGAGGAGGTGTCAGTCATTCATGTATTTATATATTTATATTTCATTTTGCTGCCTTTTAACCGACAAATCTGAGGATTATTCCATCACCTATGTATGTTAGGCATATTTTATTTTAGCTACTGAATTCAATGCAATAAAATAACATATGGTCAACGATGCTCGTCCTAGCTGTTGATTTCTTTTTCGAGAGCAGAGCGCGGAGGAGGAGAATCTGATAAAACGCTGGTGAAGTTTCAGGCTTTAATCCGGATTATAAATTGAGAACTGCATGGTGTTGTTTGATGCCAGCATTCAAAATAGCCAGGATTATAATCTGCCAAATATTCAACTCATCAGTACAAAAGAAAATTATCTGCCATGTTCATGCAGTGATGACTGTTGGATTATAGGTATTTAATTCAATGCTACAGCCAGATCTGATTAAAATAAGCTTTTTTTTTTTACTTTGGGATGAAGCTGCCAAGTCGATACAGAGCAGACAAAACTAGATGAGCTAGATTTACGAAGATTGCATCATTATAAAATAGTCTTTCATTGAGTTTTTACTGCTTTTACCTAAAATTCTAGATATTTCTCCAACAGTTTACAGTACATACACATGATCAAAGACAATAAACTGGGACATTCTGGAGGTCTGATTTTTATGGAGACCCAATAATCATGACTAAATACAGAAAAAACATAAATCATTTTACAATAAAAGACTACAGGTTATTAATCAGGTTGTAAACACGTTATAAATATTAATAAACAAATATAACCAAGTTATAACAGTTTTTATATATTGATGTGGGATCAATATTTGTCAAGACCAAATTACTGCTCACTACTAATTAATCTCAATAAAGAGTTACTACCATTTAGATAATTTGATATGCCAACTAAATGTTTAAGGTATTAAAATATGGTGACAGCGGCTAAATGCTAGCAACAGGTTACTCTTTTTCAGGGGTGGAAGTAACTAATTACAAATACACAAATTACTGTAGTTTTAAGTAGTAGTAGTAGATTTTCAAGTCTGTACTTATACTCGTACTTAAGAGTGCATTCCAAGCTATAATATACTTCGTTACTTTTAAAATCATAGTTGAGTACAATTTGATTTAATATCCAAACCTTTCATCTGCATTTCAGCAGCCAATCAGGTGATCTGATTCGATCTGATTAAAATTTTGTTCATGGATATTTAATCAATAGATGTGGCAGCAATTTGGACCGAGCCATTTACTGAATACAGACAATTAAACTTTGACTTAAAACAAGAAAAAATACAATGTGTCTAATGTATCTAATAAATTATCAATGACTTATCAATTATTAGCGTTTTCAGTTATTGAAGGAAAACACAAAATTTGCATAAAACTTTGCACGCAAATTTGGCATCAGCAGGTAACAAATACTCTGAGTAGTTTTTGCAATGAATACTTTGTATTTTTATTTTAGTACATTTCTGACAGCAGTACTTTTACTTGTAATTGAGTTATATTTTAGCAATGTAAAGTACTTGTACTTGAGTGCAGATTTTCAGTACTCTTTCCACCACTGCTCTTTTTATCCAGTGTGTCCTAACAGCTTATTAATGATTTCTAAGGTGTTGACGACCTAATTAATAACTATTCCAAACCATTTATAAAGGCAGTCTCATTGTAGCATGTTATCAAAATATCTATTATTACATCCAATGTAAAATAATCCTCTAAAAGTCATTATTGTGAAATATTATTTTTATTTTACCTTTTTTTGTTGCTTATATTCAGATTCACTACTGCAGTTTATTCAATATTTATTTGCAGCCTTTTCTATTCCAAAATATATTTTTTTCCAGAACGTACAGAGCAGAACCAGTTATGTGATCGGCTGTCCGTTCATTTTCTCTCCGCGTCCGTTTGTCTTGATTAATAGACGACTGATGGAAAGCAGCTTTATTAAATATTGGGAGAAATTAGGATATTTTGAATGAAATAAAAATATCTTTTGATAAATTTAATGTGAAAACAAACATAGTGATGAATTAAGTTTTTAAAATGAGCTGTGCAATTTTGTCTGTATTTACTCACTGGCTTGTTTATTGCCCAGTGTCCTATGTATTTATTGTATATACTTATTTACTGAATTTACTGTTGGAGCTTTTAGCTTCTTACTCAAAGCATTGTGTATTGATTGTCCTTGGATTTGAGCGGGCTTGTCTTGACTGAGTGTAGTGGACTCCAGCAGTAATCTTATTAAGAATTAATCTAAACCAGCAACTTCAGGAACTTTTTCTTTGCAAATTCATCTTGTCCAAGGTTGTAATAACTTTTCATTGTCTCCTTTCCCACATTAGATAATATAGTGGTTTTAATAACTGATCCTTTTTGAAACACTGATTCAACTGAATAGACACATCACCATTCAAACTAATGATTTTTTACTTTTATAATATGGACTAAAACAAATTCTTTAACATGTACTGTGTCCTGTATATTGTACTACACACATACATTTAGTCAGAGATGCATGTGTTTGGGCGCCCTCTGGAGACACAGCTGACCATGAATTCTTCCTTGTATCTCCCTAAAATACTTGGAAAGTACAGATTAAAAAATGACTCTTGTCTCAGTTTATAGTGTGAAAACCAGAAGAAGACAAACACAGTTGACCCCAGAATTCCTTTTAATGGATGGAAACATAGTCATGCCAGATTACTTCACAACCAACTGGTGAAGACAACAGCAGTACATATTTATGTTTATCCAAAAACCAAGGAAAAGACATAACGTGTACTTGCAGAGGAACACTGGTTTCCGCTCTGTTCACCATGCAAACGCAGTCGGCACACACATGACAGGAGAGTTTCCACTAAAAGGTTTTGAGTTCAGTCTCTGACAGCAGGATTTAGACAATAAATTACACATATGAATGAGAGGAATTGGGAGTTACTGTCTGTGAACGACACTATCAAAAGTCCTTTGAAGGAGCGGCCTGTTTTTTTTGAGTTTCTGTTGGTTGTGAAGGAAAAAGTCCGACACCGGGGGGGGAGGGAGGGGGGCAGGTTACAACAGAGGGGAGGAGAGGTGGTTACTAATGTCCTTTGAAGAAGTTCAAGGCACCAGCACAACTCTCATGGTGTTGGTGTAACCGGCACCGGGGCGCCAGCCAGTGACGACGATGGCCACATCACCGGACTTGAAGAATTTGCGGTGCTTGCCTACGGATAGAGAAAAGAGAGGTGTTAGCGATTCAATTCATTACTACACCTCTTGGCTTTTCATTCCCTCCTGATACTTTACTGTTTGAAGTCGGCTTTGTGACGTAGTTTAACACAACTCTCACCGTATTCCAGGGCAAAGTTCACGCGCAGATCAACGTCCTCGGCCCAGACATCGTTGGCGGGTTTGGTGTAGAGCACGGGGTAGATGCCGCGGTACAGGTGGGCCTGGCGGGCAGTCTGGCCACAGCGGGTCACAGCAATGATGGGGGCACGGGGCCTGTATCTTGACAGCATGTGAGCAGACCTGCAGGAAACAGGGACAAATTATTAGACTATGAGAGAAAATATTTCACTTTAAAATATAAATTGTGCCAAACCGTAGACCTCCGATAACAAGTCATAAAACACAACACTGAAATATATATGAAAGCAAACAGTTGGCTTTCTGCACATCTAGCAGTTACTGAGCAACATTATCATTCATTTGAAGTTGTGTTTGTGAAAACCTGGGGGATCTAAGTCCAGATCCACTCTCTTTTAGCTCTGTTTTTGGTCTCTACCAAATCCTGAGGGAAACATCTTGCTTTATAGTTGCTAAATGCTCCACTATATTCACCAGCTAGTCGATAACTGTGTCTGTCTGTTGTTTGGCCCTTGAGTAATCAGTGCACAGTGGGTTTTTAGAGCTTTTTCACTGCTCAGAACAGAACATTTGCACATTTACTAAACAATGACAAATAAAGCTTAAAGTGGGGCTTGTGGGCGAAAGTTGGCCTGCAATAAGGTTCGATTTGACCTGCCAGACGTGTTTTGCAAAAAAAGAAAATTAATAATTTGAAAAGATCCTAACATAAATGTTTATGTGGTTTTATTTGTATGAGGTGAACAACTTTACATATGTAGGATCCCTAATCATTAATTATAATCTGAGCAAAGTGGGCAGAGTGACATTTTGATTTGGAGGGCAGTGTCATGGTTTGGTGTTTTGTTTTGTTAGTTATTTCCTGTTTTATTTTGTAGTCCTTCTCTTCCCTCTTGTTTCTGTGACTTTGTCCCCCCCCCCCCCCCCTTTTTGATAATCATTTGTTTCACCTGTGCCTGATTAGTTCCTTGAGTATTTAGTCCTGGAGTTTGTATCTGTGTCAGTTTGACAATGCCCTTCTGTTCCCTAGAGTCCCTGTTTTACTCCTGGTTTCCTTTTGGACTATTCTCTCTCATTTTGATTGATCTTTACTGGATCTGATTTAACCTGAACTTCTCAGCTGCCCTTTTGTGTTTTGTTTCTATCATGTTTTTGTCCCTTCAGTCCGGTGACTTTGATAGTCAGTTAGTTAAGAACCCTTGAAATCTTATTATCCTTTTTCTTCTGTACAAAAGAATATAAACCAACAAGTGTTTCTGTCTTGACTATCCACGGAAAACCTTTGCCCCCTCACCCCCCGCTCCATTGAGTAGATTCCGGAGATAATACTCCATGAAACTCCTTTCACGCACAAGTAGTCATGTGATCCATTGTTAACATAGAAATATCATATAGCTGCTTTAATTATGTAATTATCATGAGGAAATCTGTCCAGCTGTCAGTAGTATGTCCTCTATCTCATGTGCTGTGAGGATGAACACCCAAACGGGGAGGAATGAACAGGGAGTTAAAATTAACTCGTAAAATGTCAGGGTTCAGATCTCAAAAGGTCACAAGTGGAGCACAGATTGTGAGCACCGTGAAAGTTGGCACACTTCATCTGAGCCAAGGGCTTCTGTCAGGGAGGGAGTGGAGGCGGAGGGATAGAGAGACATTATAATGCACCAGTTTCTTTGCTCGCTGTGGGAGCTGTGCAGGATATTATGACTCAGAGCACTGCAGAGGAGATTTACTGGATGGAACTTCTTCTAGGAGCCTCACCTGCCAGTTTTGGTGAGCACGATGATGGCGCTGGCGCAGCACTTGAAGGAAGCCTCGACGGCACCGATGGCGACGGACTCTGTGGGGTCACGGGTCAGATGAGAGGTGCGACGCAGCTCCTCAAACATCTGCCTGTGGAACATGGCTGCCTCGGCCTCACGGGCGATCTGCACATGTCAAAAAGGCAATAAAAATAAAAAACAGATTGAAGAAGTGTCAGGCTGCAGTCACACAGCCAGATTTAACTGCAGGAGTTAGTTTGTATTTTAAAGGACAAAACAAAGGGTCAGTGCAGAGGTCTTCATACCTGAAAGCACACTGAGACATGAAGCTAAACAACAGCGGCGGTCATGATGTCCTGGGACTGTTGCTGTGCACTGCAGATCCTTAGACACATGCTATCTGAGTGATATGATCACACAGTTAAAGCACAATGCAAGAAGACAACAAGGCATGTTTGGTAGCAGATGGACGGAGGGAAGGGCGGGTGCAACAGGGATACACAGAGCAAGTCAAACAAATACAGAACAAGCTGTTAGTAAAAACCCACGCTGATACCAGCGATGTGCTCTGAACGTCAAAGCTGCTTTTCCCTTTATTCTAAATGATTTATATAACTTACACCACAAAGCGTTACCAATGTTTTCTTGATGCTGCCACGAGTAGCATATTTTAAAGTTAATTTTAGCAATGTGTTGGTTACTAGTTCATTATTCATGACCTTGACTGTCACTGAACCGGGTATGTACCGTCATGGGACTGATCAGATGTCGAAACAGAGTTTAAATTTTTTTGCAATTAAATTTAATCTTGGTTTAGAGTAAAAGACTAAACTGGGGTTTAATTTATTCCCTTCCTTCTTTATTTTAAACTAGTTTTAAAGTTTGGGGCAAGATCATTTGAAATTAAACCATGATTTAATCAGGTTTAAAAATTTATCCTAGACAAAGAGTACAAAATCACCAGAACCACTGTGTTGCATCATCATGTATATCTGTTAGCTTTTGTCATTAAAAACCAGTGGCACAGCTGTCACATCAAATTTTAGAAACATGACCAAAACATGCACAAACACTGGTCTGGTCTTGGGATGGGACCAGTCAGGTCCACTCTTACCCTGTGCTGTGTGCGCACGGCCTCCAGGGGGTAGTCTCCCTTGGCAGTCTCACCACTCAGCATGATGCAGTCGTTGCCATCCAGAACGGCGTTGGCGACATCGCTGGCCTCAGCGCGAGTTGGGCGAGGCTTCTTGGTCATGCTCTCCAGCATCTGAGGAGAAACAACAAGACTGTCTGCTACATTTTTCTTTTTAAAAAGTTTTCCACATCCTGCTGATGTCACAGACCTGTGTGGCACAGATGATGGGCTTGCCGATCCTGTTGCACCTGCCAGTCATCATCTTCTGGGCGATGAAGACCTTCTCTGTTGGGATTTCAATGCCCAGGTCACCACGGGCAACCATGATGCCGTCACTGGCCTCCAGGATCTCATCGAATCTATCAGTCAAAAAGGGAAGACAATCAATTGAACAATTCTCCGAAGGTTCAGATCTGTGCAGATTCAGCGCTCATCCACCCACCTGCGCACACCCTCGTGGTTCTCCAGCTTGCTGATGATCTTGATGTCCTTGCCCTTCTCGCCAAGCACCTTCCTGACAGCGTGAACGTCAGCGGCTTTACGGATGAAGGAGGCGAACACCATGTCGACTCCCTGCTCCACGCCAAACTGCAGGTCCTTAATGTCCTTCTCAGACACAGCGGGCAGGTCGACAGCAGCTCCAGGCAGGTTGACACCCTTCTTGCTGCCCAGCATACCGCCATTTTCAATGTCACACATCAGGTAGTCGTTGCCTTAAGACACAAGAATAAAGAGAAACTTTATTTACACCAGTCAGCAGAAATTTGAGAGCTGCATGAAAGACAGACAAGCCGGCTTACCAATTTCTTTAACCTTGAGGGAAATCAGACCATCATCAACGTAGATGTGGCTGCCGTTCTGCACAACCTTGGTGATGTTCTTGTAGTCGAGCCACAGAATTTTCTCGTCACACTTTTCCATGTACTGGTCATCCAGGGTGAGCTTGATGGTTTCACCCTTCTTCAGCTCAACCTCAGCGGTGCCACTCTACACAACACCAGGGAGAGAAGATGAACATTTCTGCAGGAAACCTTCATATAACTATTTGTGCAGTAAATCAAGAAATGCCTGGTAATTTGGCAGAAACTCACGCCCTTGATGAGTCCGGTCCTGATTTCTGGTCCCTTGGTGTCCAGAGCGATGGCCACTGGTCTGTATTCAAAAGTTCCAGGGCCAAAGCTCTCAGTTGCATCACGGACGTTCTTGATGGTCTCGGCATGATACTGTATGACATGAAAGAGTGAAAGAATTTTGAGTTTTGTTTTAAAGAACCAAGGTGATACATGCGAACTAGACACAAAACCAACACTTTAAAAAGAATAAATTACAAAATTTATTTAAATAACAAATATTAGAAAATATAAGCAACAACAGGAAGAACCCATCTCTGAAATAACAACCGAATCTACATGTATATACACATATAAACACACACATTATCAACCAATAATGATTCTGCCCTTGGAGTAAAATGCCATGTTGTTCAAGTAAATCTGGCAGCTCACTATTTACTAATCACTAAACTATTGATAATTGATTACTTGTTGGTAGTTTTCCAAGCAAAATGGCAGAAAATGCTGTTTTCATCCTAGTTTCCTGGTTTCTAGTCATATTAAACTCTTTTGGATTTTAGCCTGACAAAATGAGACATTTAAAGTGATCACCTTTGACTTTGAGAAAACTGGGATGGATATTTTTCACTATTTTTTAAATTTATTATAGATATATAGATTCTGCAGCCAACACGACAATTTGCTTTAGTCTGTGAGATTTCTGACCCATGAGCCCAACTGAGCAAGTGAAAAAAACATTAATGAGGAACCCTGACATGGATAAGCCATTTTGACAAATTTTCATCAAAGATAGTAATGTGAGTTCTTAGTTTAAATGTGATTCTCTCATTGTACATATATTGTAAACTACGTTGATCTACTCTTTTATGGTTAGTATGTCTTTCACATGTAAGTTCTTCTAGATAGCCGAGGAACATGATTTTAAAATTTCAAATCATCTTTCAGCTTAAAAACTTTAAGCCGAAATCATTTAATTTAAATTTATTAAAGATTATCTCTAATTCTTAAAAAGTAAAATGAAGTTGGTACAACAAGAGGTGGAAAACTTTTACACAGTCACGCAGTCACAAGGACGTCACAGCACTGGTTGTATAAGTATATGTGGTACATCCTGTATGACAGCTGCAACACATTTTAGCACATGACATTGTTCACTCTGACTGCACAAAAACAGCTGCTTACAGACCATCACGTCTTATGTGAACAGTTTCCAAAATGTTTGACCTACAGGCTTTAAAGCAAAGAGTTTGACAAATTAAATTAAAAATAAAATACTTAATACAAAAACCAGAATAGTTTGTAAGTCCGATCTGTACACTGTCTACTGTCCTCAGTCAAATTATGAGCGTTGGTTTCACTGCGTGACTTCTCCTCATACTGTTGCTGCCAGGCGGACTCTCAGAAAAGTCCTATTTATAGCTGTACTGGCAACTGACACACCAACGAGACAGAGGTCAGATCTATTCTGCCCTTCTCATAACAAATCATATATCCACTTTGTTGTTATTTGCTCGAGTCATCATGACCAGTTTTATTACTTTTTGTGGTTAAAATCCTGGTTACAGTGCAGACTTTACTTTGATTTCACAGTGCTGAGTGATCACACCCTCCACACCGACGGCACAAAAGTCACTCTGAGAGTTGAGTTACATTGAAAAAAAAGCACTGCTGTTAACCTTTAAAGATCCAAATATCAGCTGTGTGTGGTCACACTACAGCGATGATATATCTGATGGCTCATCCACTCAGGTGACAGTGAAAAAGGTAAAAAGGCATGACTTTTAAAGGCGAAGGGTCAGTAGTATAAGGTGGGCCAAAGAGTTGGCTGTGATGCAGCTTGCTCGCCAAATCACAAGCTACAACACAGACCCAGCGGAGGGGCAAGTATGAGCTCGTAGATCACGTTACAGCCGCAGACGGTTCCCGGGCCACAAGAGTAATGTCACACTGATGGCTGCAGCTGCAGGGTAAATCCACACAGCCGCTCGCAGAGGGTAAAGAAACGACTGCTGTGCTGCTCCGTCTGGGTTCAAACGTGCTCCACTTCTGCACACACTTAGATCGGTGAGGTCACAGCAGGTGTTTTGGCTTCGACAACCACTGAATCACCTGTTGTGTCATCACCATTTGGGATTGTGTAATGCAAAAGGCTGTAAATGTTAAAGTTAAAGGCATAATATGCAGCATTTTCCTAAAAAATGTATAAACTCTTACGAACATAAGGCCTTTCAGCCATCACTTATGACCCACTAGAAGTGTGTGGTGGTGCCCTCTGCCTGTACTTCCCCGTTTTCTGATTATTTTGCTGTGCTTGGGACGCTTTACCAACCCAAAACGTCAGCATTTGAGACTGGGAATGAGACTCAACGATCAGTTATCGTTCTGGTGCATTTATGAACAGCTTGGCTCACCTCATGTGTGCCATGAGAGAAGTTCATTCTTGCAACGTTCATCCCAGACTTGATCATTTCCTTGGCCATGTCCACAGATCGGGAAGCAGGTCCTGCATGGAGACAGGTGAATGATGAGCCACTGAGATATATATAGAGACTGTATAGATGTTTTAAACAAATACACAAGAGAATAATCTTTGGATGAAGTGTGTATCGACATGAGTCTGACCGATTGTGCAGACGATGCCAGTGTTGCGAGACACGGCAGGCTCAGAGTCGATGTCCAGCAGGCACATGTGCTCGATGAAGGTGTCTGCCATGGCAGCGTGCAGCTGCTGGGTGTGAATGATGGAAGAACCCATATCCTTTGTCTTCGACATGGCTGTATCCGTGTCTGCAGGAAATGTCCTGTGGAAACAGCGAAGGAAACAAGAACCATGATTGATTAGCACCTGACAACCGATGTATTATGGGTTATATTGGAGATTCATGGGCCACGGTTGCAGCCTAAATGGTTACAACCAAGAACTTGTAATAGAAGCTACAATAAAATAAAAAACTTATCACATAAACGTGAGTGCATACAATTGCAAAGAATGTGGAAAGTAAATCCGAAACTAAAGAAAATCTCTATCAATGGAGAAGTGCACATTTATAGAAAGGAGTGACCTCTCAGTGGATTCATTTTTAGTCTCCAGCAGTGGTGAGTGACTGTGCAGGCTGACCGAACAGCCTGTGCATAAAGCAACAACGACAGTGTGTGCCTGCCTGACTGCACTCTCCCACATTCCAGCGGGAGTTTACATGCAGCTGAAGAAGAAGAGCTGCTGGTCACTTCTGACAGAGGCTGAAGATTTTTCGAATAACTCCAGCTCTCCAGGAGGACGCTGACATTATTTATGTTGCATGAAGTGCAGAATACAAACAAACAATGTACGTTAAAATGACAAATCTATTGAAGCTATTAAAAGTTATCAGGATTCAGTTTACAGTCGAATCCTAGAGGTGCGCAACATGCATGACAGATGTGTGTCGTCAGCATGGAAACATGGCATGTATGCTGGGACACCATTCCTGCACACCCAAAATACCACTGAGAGTATTTATGGACGGCAGAAACATATGAGAAAAACCATTGTGTTTGCATGATAAAATGTCTGTTAGTGAAATATTCCTAGTCTACAAAAGCTCATTTTAATTAATGCACCAGATAATTACTAAAATGAAAAAATCTGTAATTATAGAGTAACAAGGCATACATTAGGCTGTTATTTAGTTTTCTTTATGCTTATTTTATTATTCACTGTCCACCAAATTATCAGCTTCTGAGGACATCTAGATTGTCAATACTCAGATAGGAAAAAAAATAAAATAAAACTTTAGATGTGTAGTATGAGAACAGGGTACAGATAAATAGATAAAATACAGACAACTAATAAATAAATCAAAGTTAGAGAGCTACATGAAACCTGCTGCTCCTGATAGTTTGGATCAAAGTGATATTATGCACAATCATTATTATAAAACTGAAAATATTATATTCATAAATTATATTTTTCAAATTGTTTGTTAAGTTAAATAACTTTGTAAAAAAAAACATGAGAATTTCATTTAAACTAGGAGACTGTCCTCTTCACTCTCTATGTCACACAGGAGGCAAATCTACTCGCTGTTACTCACCTACTGGGAAAACTTTGCAGGGACGAAGGCGCCACTGGTTCTGCTGGTGCGACAGTTTTTATTCCCCTCACTAACCGGAACTACTTTCCTGGGTGAAGAGCACCCGGTGACACCCCGTGACACAGGATATAGGGCGCGGCAGTCAGGGACGAAATTCACCTTTTTGACAACGAGTTGAACGTAGATTTTTCACAGGGAATATATTTAATGTTTTATTTAGGTGAATATCAAATATAATTTCATGTTTTTTTCTGTCAAAAAAGCACAGAAGTTGGGCAATATTGTGGGAGGATACAGCGCAGGTGCGATGTTGTTCGCCTGACCAATCACAGAGCTCTCCGCTGATGCTTCGTCACCAACTTGGACCTGAGCCTTAAATTACAAGACAGAGGAGACGACCTCTGACGGCTTTACTGCACTTTCTGCTGTATTTTATGTTTTTTATGACTGTTACTGATATTTAAAGTACAAACCTTAAAGGGGAAGAAACATACTGCGTTATATATTATTATTATTATTATTATTATTATTATTATTATTATTATTATTATTATTATCATGCAGTGGCTCAAATTGCTGTGAGCTGAAATGAGCTAGAAACATGAAACAGGGTCTGGGAAATTTTGTGCAGATGCTTCACAAGAAACATGAGGAGCCAAATCAGTCCGATGATGGCGACGAAATTAAAGACCAAAAATGCAATTTTGGAAAGGGCACGCCCCTCGCACTGACTTGACATTGGAGCATGGACGTACTTGAGGAAAGGTCCATCTGCAGACTCACAGACCGGCTACACTACACGACACACCCGTTTCAATTTAGCGCAAGACATGTCCCTCCAATATCTTTTCCGAGCCCTTCCCAAGTCGGTTTGGTCATAGATACTATAGTGAAATAGATACACCGTGCAAAGATGGCGTCCGTTCAGTCCAGTGTGAATTGCTCACCTAGGTGCAGTAGTGTTTTCCGCCTTGCCCCCACCCACGATTTCCCGCCTGCATTTGTGATGATGTCACTGATTCTTAAATAGTTTTTCTTGGCCTGAGCAAAGTTTTAAAAACATAAAATATCAATGGATCAACATTGTGTGCACTCCGAGGTTTCCTGTCAACAGTTTTGTCTTTTATAATGGTGACTTATCGGGGAAAATACTTTTTGGGCTGCCGGGGAAATTTATTTGCTGCAATACCGCAAGTGGCCACTGGGAAAAATTGAAGGCAGGGCTGAGCAGCAATACCCTATCTAGATCTCTATAACACATGTATGGGTTTGATGCCTAAATTACCCATTTTTAAAAGTGTTAAATGTAGAAGGTGTATCTTGTAGCTACTGTGTGTCTGCAGATTACTCAGTCTTGGTTCCCAGTTGCCACTTGCAGCACTGCAACAAAAAAACATTTCCCCCGTGCCTCAGTCACTGGCTGACTCTCTGGCTCATCAGCTAGTGTTTTGTTAAAATAAGCTAACTTGAGATGTGAATATATGTCGTTTTTTACTCATCCCCAGCAATGTCTTTTAAATATCTTCCAAAGTTTGGTTTTATTTTTAATATAGGACAGCCTAGCGTAGCATATAAGACCAGGAATCAGAAAAGGAGAACTTAGGATGGATCAAATACTGAAAGGTGGCAGACGTTGTGATGATGATACGAGAGTGTGATTGGTCTCACTCCTTCAAAGCAGAATTAAACCAGCTGGAATGACATTGCTCAGCTTTGTGAAGCCTGGTATTGGCTCGTTGCTGCTCATGGCTTTAATTTTGGCAGAATGAGATGCTTCCTTTTGTTGAGCACCAAAAAGTTTGAATCAGGGCTCTATTACCTGTTTTTTTTTCTCTTTTTCTCTTTATCTCAAGGACCAAGCAGTTGGATGTGTTATGGCTATCTTCACTTATACCATGATGACCCTCTTCTTTCTGAAAATGACAAGAAAAACAAACCTCTGACCCTAAACATGATTTGCC
The DNA here is from genome assembly GCF_056507025.1 of Lutjanus erythropterus. NCBI lineage: Eukaryota > Metazoa > Chordata > Actinopteri > Lutjaniformes > Lutjanidae > Lutjanus > Lutjanus erythropterus. The sequence continues at coordinate 34,066,513 of NC_139329.1, forward strand.
CCATGCTCAAACACAATTCTCACACCACCCTATTGTCCTAATTTGTGCTTGAACTCACAAACTATAAATCTGTTAAAGTTCTTTAAATGAGTGTATTGGAAAATGTAACCCACTGAGTCTGAAAGCTCTCACTTCTCTGTTTTGTGAGGAGATTTGTACAGAAATACAAAAACTCATTCTTTTCATTTGGTCTCCTTACTTTCCTTTCCAGAATACATTATTATCCACATCTAATCTAATAAGAAATTCATTTGTTGATCCCACGTCGCTTCAGGTGCACACGTTTTCTCTTCCTGCTTGCACTATGATCTCTCATTTCGAAGCTGATTTACACATGAGGCTTCATGTCATACCGTCAGACAGACGGTGGTGCATAATTTTATCTTGTTTTATGAGCGCAACAGGGGTGGAACTGTCTCTGCATTCTTGCAGCATGATATGACGATCCAAATGCACTTATGCGGAGCTTGATGTACAGTAATGGACTTTCAAAATGAGAAGAAAGGTGCAGCCAAGCTGAAAATTACACGCACTTGAGGATATGACAGCTGAGGAATCAGATTCAGAAACAGGTTTATTGCCATGTAGTTTTTCAAACAAAAGGAATTTGCTTTGATACTTGATGCATAACACAATAAACATAGAAAGAGAAAATAAAGAAGCAAGTACTGCAAAAGTCAAGAAACAAAAATAGAAATCAGAAACACTGATATTAAAAATGTCTGCAATTTATATAAAAATATGCACAAAATCCATGCACAATATATTTCACAGTATGAAGTATAAAGAATATGTGAAATATGTGGGGATCATTTTCCCAAAGATGTGCATTAACGTCTGAAGCAACAGTAAACCTGCTAACATATACAAATGCATGCATTCAGGTAGTAACATATGACACACTTTTACCAAAAATAGGTGTGAAACCCCACCATATATCTGGTTGTCATTCTCTTATGGTATATGTATATATAGTAGAGCTATGTTGAACCATGTTTGGCTCCATGCATGAGGATCATATTGGGAACATGCTGTACCACACCATAAAATTAGATCCACCCAGTGCCATGTTCAACATATGTGCACACTCCTCAATGTTATTCAATACAAACTACAGTAAATAGATCGGATGGGAGAGCTTGGGTTTGCTCATCTCTGTAGCTGCTGAAAACAAAGCTGGAGTCTTCATTTGCTGATCAGGCTGCTAATTAATACGACCTCATAAATGCTTTAATGAAGGTAGCCTTATAGAACAATTGGAAATATGTAGTGAGCCTGATTAGCTATTATGAGCTTATTGTAAATGTTTTTGCCTTACAAAACCGTACCAGAAAAAAAATCAATAACTTATACAGTATTTCATCTGGATGTATATGACATTTATGGCACGTGTGGATGCTGTCACTCATCAACAGACAGAAATCTGATTCCAAACTGACGTTCACCCAGCTCGAGTCCATTTAAGGATAAATGTACTACCTAAAGTGTGAAAGCTGGATGGAAGCCAGTGGTGCATCAGGCTGCAGATAAATGTCTGTCAAACTGACTTCCAGTTTAAGATTGGTTAAACAATAAATCATTTCATTGCATGCATTCAAAACATCAAACAGAAGTAATCAAAATTTATGGACTGTCTGATCTTACACATTCTAAAACAGTGCAACAGGTCACACAGGTAAAAGAAATCCCTCTTATTTCATATCATTTTCAGAAAAATATTTGTAGCATTTATCTAAGTTTGCACTTTGTCAGTACTTTGCCATGTTAGTAATTATACACCCTTGCTGTGTGCAAAATCCATACTAGCCTACATACTAATAAGGTTTTGAGTCTGCAGTGTTTTCACAAAGCATGCATACTAAATCTGCTTCATTTTTGAGTGTGCTAACGATGGACACTGTCCCACGACAAAGCAGAAGACGTAGGAAGGCATACTTTATTAAGCCCTCAAGGGGAAATTGAGTTTTCGCACTATGTTGCAGTTTTACTCACACACACGCCTGAAATACACACATATGGTCAAACAGGATCCGTACACATGCATCAGAGTGTGGAGAGATGTCAGAGGGAGGTGGCTGACACATACCGGGAGTCAGGCACCCAGAGCAGTTAGGGGTTCGGTTCCTTGCTCAAGGGCACATTGCCAGTGGCACCTCTCCCATGATGCACTGCACAAAGGAAAAGGCACCGTTACTCCCTGCTGCAGCAAAACATTAAAGCAAATTGTAGCTTTGTATCAAATCTATGGGAAAATGATATGATATCTGGTTGTTTATTAAGTTAAATTTAACTTGTTAAATTAAATTCTCCAGCAACTGGTACATCGTGTGAACTGGGACACACTGTCCATCTGTGGGTCTCTCTCTCTCTGTCTCTCTCTCTCTCTCTCTCTCTCTCTCTCTCTCTCTCTCTGTCTCAACAACAGCGCTCTCTTGTGGATGACAGGTTGAAGTGTCTTGAGCTGCTGGGTGAGACTGTCAACCTGCAAAACGACTAAAATGTGATGAAATGTGGAATTATTATAGTGATCCATGTTCAGTGCAGATGTTTATATGCAGACGATTCGCTGTCTTACTCAATCTGAGCTTCAGTGCTGAAAAATAAAATGAGAATGTCACAAAAGCAAAAACAACTTAAGCTGCACCACATGTTCAAACTGGTTTTAAGTTCAATGGGGTTTTTTTTACACGCTTTCTCTTCTAGAGATGCAAAACTAATTTGGATGATGCATATGACTGTTGGCGTCATGTTTGTCTATTTGACTTTAAGCAGCGTATGTAAATCCTGATAGTTAAGATTCAAATATCAAATGTCCCTTTGTTGTTTTTTATAAACCGTCTTTCTCTCTTCTAATTTCCTGTCTTTATCTGTATTAAAAAGAGAGCAATCTTGATTTCCATTAGACTGACGGTTTAAAACTTGTATTCATCAGTTTCCCTCCTGATCATTCTCAGTATCGACTGTTTGGTGTCTACGACGGAGGCAGCAGATATTCTATAAATCTGATCCACTGTGAACCTGTTGCTCATTTATCTTGTGGGTGTGACAGACACATAGTTATGACATAACAGTAGGTGTATAAAATGAGGAGGCGGGCACAAAAACTGCTATAAATCAATATCCTGCAACAAATACTGGCTTTGTGACACTCATCATGTTGCTCACTGTGACTGAGACATGTTGACTCACCTCAGCAGAAACTCCAGTTGCTTTTGTGTTCTTACAGTTCATGCAGGGCATTGAAAATGGCAGTATAAAGCACAGGGGTTTGTGATATTGTGCCCACCCACTATAAATAAACACCACAGCCACATTACAAACACCCACTCATGTCTAAGTGGATTACTGTGAAGAAAGCACTTGTTGAGAGAGGACTTGCACAGATGTATGCAGTCCTAGAAGTGCCTAATCTGGCCAGACTGCAGAGCAGCAGGCGACGGCTAACAAGGGTAACTGCCGATTAAGGTCAGTCTGCAGCACAGCGAGGCACAGAGGAAGACTAATAAACGCCAAACATCACCCAGATCACCATCCTTCAACTGTGCCACCAGGGAACTCTGTTGTCGTCACAGTCTTAAAGCTGATTCATGAAGCTGACTGCTCAGAAGACAGTGATGCATGAGTTTGTTTAGTTTTTCTCCTGTTTCACTGAGGAGTGCAGTGGAAAGGATGGCACTCATATCACACAAACAGGATTTTTTTAAAAAGTAGAGAGTTTAAAGCCCTGGAGCTGCAGGTCTCATCCTCAGCCTCTTCTCATCTGTCTGGACCAGGTTCAGCTGATCAGACTGTTAGTATCTGCAGCCAGTCACGTGACTCCGAGGTCCAAGACTGAACATGTGGGACTTCCTGCTGTTCACAACCAGAGGGGGAAGAGGACAGCCGAGCACACAACAGCCAGCCAAGCCAACAAACAGGAATATTCACTTACGTTTTTGTTGTTTCGGGGTCACGTGTGGACATGAGATTCTCCTGTTTGTTGTTGTTTTTGCATCATTACATTGTTTGTTCAACGGGAAAAATGTGGAAAAGTTTTTCTCAGGAAGGAAAGGTAAGGATTTTTATCGCTTTGTGACACTGACATCATAAACACATCATCACTACACATGTTCCTGTGTTTTAAATAACTTTATTAGCATTTTCAACATCACAGAAGACACTGAGCTAAAGGGAGAGAAATACAAGTAACATTGTAATGGGATTACTGCCAGTAATATGTTTATTTATAATATGTTTAATGTTTAACACAGACTGCTGACTGTTGAAGAAGTGCCAAACAACTGAACACATGGTGAGTTTATAAATCCAGATTTCCTTCACCCGTTCATATTTCATTTATAATTTTTTCTTAATATCTGATAGTCTGGATGTGATTTTAGGGCAGGGAGTTGCTTGTATTGACAGGTAATGAGCCTCTCTTTTTTAAGAAATAAAATCAAAATTGAGTTCAGAATTTATCTGCAACAATTTTGATAATGGATCAAGTCCTTTTTTAAAAAAGAAATACCAGAAATTCACTCGTTCAAGCTTCAATTTGGGTTCTGAATGTGAATATTTGCTGTTTTTTGCTGTCTATGATAATAAATTCTTTGGGTTTTAACAAAGCAAGACATTTAACATTTTATAGAACAAATAATTTGATTAATCAAGAACTGTTACCACTGATGCAGCATCTAAGTAGTTGACTTGTTTGGTGACAGAAGGAACAAATTAGCTGCGTAAATAAGAGGATCTTTTGATTGACAAATCTCCCCTTGAACCTCACAGGAGACGGACAGTCAGGAGTGGACAGAGAGCCAAACTGATGAGGACAGTGACACAGAGGACTTCCTGTGTGAATTCCATGTAAGAAATCCCTATTATCATCACACACATACAGACATTGTTGCACGTGAAGTTTTGATCAGAGCACAAGTTACCGGATGTTGGAATAGCAGTGCCGTACAGTAAAGTTTTGCTTTAATATAAAAAAATGAATAAATGTTAAATAACACTATAAGCTGTAAGCCAACCTAAGGACATAACAAAAAAAAATAAAAGTTTCTTTAATGTATTTAATATAGTTGCTCCTCTGAAGCCTCCATAACACATGCATGAAGAGGAAGTAAATGATTGATTAGACAAGATGTATTATATATGATTACACACATGATTACCACGTGTGCAGATCATACACAAGCAGGTTTAAAAATTTTTATAAATGTGTTCCAAATTCATGAAGACACACTGAGTTTTAAGTTCGTTCTCAACCCCAGAAACAGTTTGACAAAAATTTCTTAGCTCGAGGTCCATTTAGATTTCTTCAGCAACTTCTCATGGCCTTCATCAGCAAACACGTTTTTTGAGAGAAGACATAATGCATAATTTGTTAATATAATGAACATAATTATATAAACCGCTCTGTAAACTCTTTACATTAAGGTCCCTGTAATAAGTTTTAATTAATGGGTAATAAGGCCCTTATAACTTCTTTTAAGAGCTTAGTAAATGTTTAACAACAACATAAAAGTCAAGTTATTAAAACTGCATTACTCATAAGACTTATATTAATGTTCTTAAGCAGTCTGCAAACTGTTTTAATAAGTGTTAATAAATGTATTATAATCTAATAATGAGCATGCTTCTGATGTGATTAGTCACAATAGTCTTATTAACACATAAGTACACATAATTATGTTAATAAACATCTTATATGAACTCACAAGGGCTTGATTAACTCCTTTTATCTGCTTACAACTAACTTAAGCTGAGTTATAGTAAGTTATAAATCATTTAGTTGTTGTTGAGGTCAATAAGATAAAATGTTATGCACATTCATATCTTGAAAAACTTTGTTGTCACAAAGGGAATAACAGCCTCCTTCTCAGTCATTGTAGTAAAAAGCTGAGTGGTTTAATCTCTCGGCCCCCTGTGGTGCTGAGCTGTTTGGACCATAAGGTGAGTGTGTCGGTGTTTGTCTCTGCAGGAGAGCTGTGCCACTGACCTGTATCACCATCCTCAGCTGGACACGGACATAGACGCAGTCAGGACTTTGTATTCAGACTCTGCCATCTCTGTCAGGTCAGAGCATATTTTCTTATTCGTGGACTTGAAATTAAAGCATTGTTGCTGCTTTTATACACCAGACTTCTCCTTTCTTCTCCTCTGAAATAGTGAATATGGGTCAATCGATTATGTGGATGTTGACTTAAACATAAATCCAAACTTTTTGGACGTAAGTAAAAATTACAGTACAGTCAATACAGGTCCAATATATCAACATGTTTGCTTTTGTGGCACCTGTGTGTGTTTTAAGATGATTACACTGTTTGGTGTCAACAGGCGGACGTCGCCAAGGCCTGGAGGATTAATCCATCAGAGCCCATCATTATCCGTCTGCACTTCTCTCTGTCTCAGTATCTGAACGGACCTGGTGAGCATCAGCAACACCGCTGTTAATCAAATTCATGAATTTGAACTTAAATTTACTATAAGTCAACATGACGCCTGATCGGATGATGTTTCTCACCACAGCTCCTTCAGTTGAAGTCTTTCAACCATCCAACAGAGATCATTTCAGCCTGGGGAAACAACTTCAGAAGTGAGTGCTCATGCTATAATTTTTATGGAAGGGATAATTAGATTTCTTAAAGGTCCAGTGTGTAAGATTTAGGTGGATCTGTCGGCAGGATATGTTGGAAATGGAATATAATAGTAGGGTGCAAGTTATCCGCTTGAGACCCATCAGCAAAATGAGGTTCTTCCAGCAGAGCAGTCGTTTTTTATTCCTCTGTCAGTCACTGTGGATTATAATAACAGGATAAATCAGATAGAAGTTTGCAAGAATGCACAGAGATCACATTTCAAAAGGAATTATAAATAAGACGAAAAATATATTTTACCCTGAGAGAGGATGAAAGAGCTGCTTGGTAAGTTTCTCCTCTTGTTTTTTTTAGCTGATTCACTGTACAGTGCAACAACATGACAGACTGTAACCTTTACAAACCAAGTATCAAAATCAACACAAATGAAAAAACTAATTGTGATGGAAGAGGGGAAGAGTGATAGAAACAGAGCCTCTTCTTGCAGGGCAGGTGACGCCTGCTTGTTTGCTTGTGCATGTTTTTGCCACTGACAGGCTCAGATTGTTATGGTTTTTGTCTGATAGTAAGCAGGTAAGTAAGAAAAAGCTGTTTTATTGCTCTTGCCAAACTAACCAGACTCCCTTTGAAAATTTTAAACATCATCATTAGCTTCGTTCAAACTCAATGGAAACAAAATGTACTGACAAACTGTTGGTTCTGTTCCTCAGTATTCTCACAGTCTTCTCATCTCGGGAGTGGAAACACCTGACCAATGAGGGCATCAGGGTTCGACAGAAGAGCAGACAAAGCTGGTTCAGACCGAGTGGAACCATCAAGAAAGTTCGCGCAAGACTTAGCATCTGGCTTCCGCTGTCAAAGTAAGTTTCGATCCAACGGTTTTATCACCGATTCGGTCCGTTCTCGAGCCTTTGTTCACTGCTCCCCTCGCTCACTGTGAACAGGTCCGATGAGGAACCTGCTGTGAAACAAAGGATCATTTTACCTGCAATGAAACTGAACCGTTTCACCAATCACACAACTTCCTACACCATCAAGAATCCTGCAGGAGAGCTCTTCGCCTACACACCCAGCGGAAAGGTGAAGCACAAATAATTCAGAATACGCTTCTATGATGTTCACTTAAGTATTTCACGGTTGCTGCCGTCTATTTCCAAGTTTTTGTCTCCCCTGTAACTTACAAAGTAAATAAAAGTGTTTGTTCTTCCACAGAGGGTGGTGGTGTCAGCGGTCAAGTCATCAGCACAGCTCAGCACCAAACAGCTGATAGAGCTGCTTTTCTCCTCCCAGGCCATCGGTCACTGTAAGACCACCCCAACTCTGCAGCACGGCTTCTTGGTGCAGGTAAAGCATATTAAGTCAAGAAATATTTCTGTCAGAAAGTGAATTTCAAGAGTAACTGTACCCGGTCTCATAATCCAGTGACAACCAGTGGTAACCACGTCCTTTTTACACATCCTGTACAGCAGTGATTTAGAGTGGTGCCCTCGTGCAAAGGTTTTTCATAGTTTAAAAAGAGGCAAACACAATCTCACTGGGATGACAACAATTCACTCAAACATTTTTACATATCCACCTTGCGTAACCATGGAAATTACCAAAAATAACTGAAATACAGACAAAACAATCTCACCACAAGCTCTACTCAACAACTGTTCTTTTCCTTAGACTTAACTTTGAGCACTTTTTGTGCACTTGTGAGTGCCAAGTTGTCTTAAAAGTTTACATTTACATTTATTTATTTGGAAGATGCATTTGTAGATTAGTGACTAATGGGAGATGAGAGAGAGAGAGGTGGTTGCAGAGAAAAAGTGTAAGATCCTTTTTGTTTTACTGAAAACAGCTGTTCAACTCTGGTTTGGTTGAAATAGATCCCTAATTCATAGAGTCAGATATGAAAATATTCTGGCTATAGATGCTCTTTCTCCCCCAGTATTTTAAGGGTGATAATGTTGACTGATATTATCACAATGGGTTACACAAAATGACATGATTACACTACTGAAACCCTCACAACCTTCAGAAATGTAGATTTCTTAGATAAAGTCACAACAAAGAAGCCACCAATTTTAAAATAATTTGACTGGAATTTATATTGAAATTGATAGTAAAATGTTCTAAAATGGCTTAAAAATGCAAACACTATTTTAATTTTAGTTTTGGCTCATCTGGAGCAGACAGTAGGACAGAAAGCAACATGTTTTCCATTGTGTCCACAGATAATGAGGTACGCTGAGCAGAGAATCCCCACGCTGAATGAATACTGTGTTGTCTGTGATGAGCGTCATGTGTTTCAGAACGGCCCCATGCTAAAGGTACACTCCTACAGATAAATTTACTGGTGGTTTAGCGGATGATCTACTGAAGCAAAACTAGGAATTCAGGCATAGATACTCACTATTGTGCTTTGTGTGTGATTGTAGCCTGCAGTTTGCACCAGGGAGCTCTGTGTGTTTTCCTTTTATACGCTGGGTGTGATGTCTGGAGCTACTGAAGAGGTTGCCACTGGTGCAGAGGTTGGTAACACACACATTCATATTCTTATAGGCACTCTGGATGGTCTTAATATAAGATTATTGTGTTGAAGTTGTGTCTGTTCTACAGGTAGTTGACCTGCTGGTGGCCATGTGCAGAGCTGCCCTCCAGTCTTCACGCAAGAGCATCATATTTGAGCCGTACCCTTCCGTTATTGATCCATGCAACCCCAAAACCCTGGCCTTTAGTCCGAAGGTATCCTACTGCAATTTATGATGTAATGGGGAAATCATTTCTCAGTTCTTTTCTTCTGCATTCATATATTCTTTTGGTTTGGCAGAGAAAGAGCTACGACAGGCTGCAAAAAGCTCTGGACAGTGTTTTATTAATCAGGAGGATGGCACAGGTAATCTTAAAATAAATCCCTCGTCTGAGAATAATCTGAAATCTGGTGAACGTTTCCTTGACAGCTGCATTAATGTCAGATGGATTAAATTGTCTTTTATCATATCCAGGGTCCATATTCTGAAATAAAGAAGCAGATGGACAAGATAGACCCTCTCGCTCATCCTTTACTACAATGGTGAGTGACACAATCTAAACGAGCCTTTCACTCAGATTTTTATTCTGTTTTATGAACTCGATGCGTCATTAAATTTCTCAGATTCACATCCAGGTGTGTGTCTGTATGTTTGTAGGATTTTAGCGAGCAACAGATCGCACATTGTCAAGCTTCCGCTGAACAGGGTATGATAGAGTAGTTCATAGATATAATCTGATGTCTTAAAGGGACATGTCACCCCAAAATCAAATGTACTTATTTTTCCCCTAATCAGTAGTGCTATTTATGCCTCTAGATTGTTTTGGAGATGTCTGCTTTCACTCAAATACAAAAACTCAACATCAGTGTCTCTTTCCAGACATCATGACTTGATTGCTCAAGATAATCGACAGACCTTGTTGTGAGCAGTTTCATGTCGGAAGTGTTTGCTTTCTACCGAACTACAACCCAGGATGTTCTAATTACCAACTTGTCAAATGCAGATGTTTTGTCGTCAGCGCTTGGCAACTCATACAGATGCATATGGTATCCATTACTGGCAGAAAGACGCGCCAGACTTTCAAATGACTTGAATGCAAACCTATCAGAGACATATTGAGCTTCTAGCGTAGTGTAAAGAGGGAGAGAGTCTGCATTTGGACAGGTGAGGTGGACGCCCGGCTCAAACAAACACAGGAATTTCATCCATATGAAACCAATGTAATTGTTTTATGTGCCCCATGTGACATAACTTACTTATTGTAACCCCATCCTAAACCTACCAAAGTAGTTTTGTAGCCTAAGCCCACCCAAACTGATGCAGTTCACAAAATTAACAATGGGTTAAAAAGTCTTGCTGGCAGCGTGTCATACAGCTGTGAAAGGGTACTTTCTGCATCAGTATGAAACGCTGAGGTACGGTGACAAATCATGGGTATGTAGTGAGTTCGGATGAGAATGCATTGGCCAACGCTATCACCAAGCAGAATGAAGCGTGCATCTACTCATGGACGAGAGACTTGTGCGCACGACGACACTGGATGTAAATAAAAGGTCACATATTATGCAAAATATAGTTTTTCATGATTTTTCAACACACATATGAGTCTCTGTTGTGTCTAAAGGGGACATTCCTCTCTCTTTATAGTTTGCGCCACCTTTCAGAAAATGTGCTCCAAAACACCAGTCAGATTTGCCTCCTCTTATGATGTCATACCACCTCCAGCTGGGTGACTGTCTTGCTCATTTTCAGTCTAAAAAAAGTGTGCACTGTTTTGCGTTTTTTGGATATGCAGAGGAAAGATGGATTATGATCACAGGTGTGCAGAGTGACGGACGAGTGGAGACCAGTGAAAGATTTGTTTGAGTGTGGCGACGCCGTGGAGGAAAGAAAGAAGATATTTAGGTTTTTGAAATCTGCAGGATTAATTATAAGATGGTAATGGAGGAGGAAACGTGTACGGTTAAAGCCAGAAGGAGGCAGTAATGCAACATAACTGAAGCCAACTGCTGTAAGAGTGTAGAAAATAATTCCTACATGAAACTTCTCACAACAGAATAATTTTGATTTTGGGGTGAACTGTTCACTTAACACAATAGTTGCAAGTTTTACAGCAGTAGTAGTTAATAGTTGGCCTTTATTGAATTGTAAACTTTTTTTTTCTTATTGTTTGCATCATCTGTTTTCTTTTTTCTCACTTTGCGCACAAAAGCAACTGAAGTTCATGCACACGCCCCATCAGTTCCTGTTGATCAGCAGCCCTCCATCCAAAGAGGCTCGTTTTCAAACTGCCAGGAAGCTTTATGGCAGCACCTTCGCTTTCCAGTGAGTAAAATCAAAGCTGTGCCACTGATAGAAAACCTGCATATCAACACTCACAGAAAATGATTCCTGCTTCACACACTTTCTCTATTTTCTCTTCTTTCAGTGGTTCCCACATAGAAAACTGGCACTCTATTTTGAGAAATGGGCTGGTTAATGCCTCTTATACAAAATTACAGGTATGAAAATACAAGTATGACAAAAAAGTTTTGTATTATTTGAGCTAAATTAACACAATCCCTTAAATCAGGGATGCACAACATTGATTTTTGTCAATACTCAATATTTTCCAACTAATTTTGTCTGATCAGAGATTCTGATATATATACAGACTTTTTTTCGTATAATTGCTGAGAACATCAAGTCTCTCCTGTAGTATAATGAACTCCTTCCTTGTGGATATTTCAACAGACTTTTGAGTTTTCTTTTTTCTTTTTTCGCTACAATCTCTCTCTTTTCCTTTTTAAGCTTCATGGAGCTGCATATGGGAAAGGCATCTATCTGAGTCCCATCTCCAGCATATCATTTGGATATTCTGGTATGAATAAATGCACATTTTTGATGATAAAAAATTACCAATTTACACAAAAATGAATTCTAATATTTTTTAATCCTTCTGCCGTGTTCAGAGATGGGTAAAGGGCGACACCAAATACCAACCAAAGAAGAACTCATAAAGAAATACAACCAAATAAATAAAATCAGTCAGGTAGAGAATCATTCAAGTTGTCCAAAATTTGCAGATGCAAACAGTGCAAGAGCATCTTCTCTTGTTCTTTGTATCTCACTCTGTATCCTCTCCTTGTTTTTAGGAACAGCCGGGGCAAGCCAGATTTCTGCAAAACAGGAACCTAAACTGCATCGCTCTGTGTGAAGGTAAATTGAGATAATATGTGCGTGTTACAAGCAGCCTTGATTTTGTGGCATTGTTTCATACAAGCTGTTTGTGTGTCTTGACAGTGATAACTTCAAAGGATCTTCAGAAACATGGGAACATTTGGGTGTGTCCGATATCTGACCACGTGTGCACACGTTTCCTCTTCGTGTGAGTACAGCATGGAGCAGCAGCAGCCTTTCCACCACTCGGTGTAATTAGAAATTTCAAGGCCGTATTTCGGATCTCTACAACGCTCTGCTTTTCTTTCTCTCAGGTACGAGAACGGCCAGGTGGGAGACGTCCACATCAACACTCAGGAAGCCAGGATCCACAGGGAAATTTTACAAGTAATTGCTTCAAGGGCGTGCTGAGGCTTTGAAGCAAGAAAAAACACTGACTGAGAATATGTCTTGGTTTCTTTGTGTTTAAATTCATTATGTGTGGCTTTTATCAGTTTGACAAGTGAATATAAAACAACGAGCTGCTTGATATTACATTTTTCAGCTTTTGTTTGAGGAAAGAACTCAAAGGAAGAAAAAATACCACAACAAAACTGAAGATAATCTCTTCTTTATGCTATCAATTGCACTAATATTAGATGGATGAAACTCAGTAGTTTGTTGTTATCGCACACCTGTAAAAGCTTTGTTTGCCTTATTTTTTAATTTGTCATAACTGTATACTATAAACATGGATGGATCACTGAATGGGCTCAGACCCGGGGGCCTAAATGGTCAGGGGGTCACTGGGCCAGTGACCAGGGGTAACATTTCTTGCTGGAAAGTCAATCAGACAACCACAAAGCTATGCAAAGCAAAGAGACACAAAATGACTATAAAGAGACACAAAATGACTACAAAGAGACTGAAATTGACCACAAAAGGCCACAAGATGGCCACAAAGAAATGCAAATTGACTTCAACTGAAAACTTTTTATCTGGATCTCTTGCTCTTGCTCCCGGTGGAGAGCAGGAGGCTTTATATCTCTGTGTCCAGGAGCCCATTGTCTCATACTGTAAACAAATATTTTATACATTTTTATAACAATGCTTTTCTAAATAAAGGCTTACAATGTTTGCTAATTTTGTTAAATAATTTTGGTCTTTTCCCTTTACTTGTTAATGCAGATTGCCCATAGCTCAGAGGTTCTGTTTTTTGTGTAATACATGTTTTGTACCACTAGGTGGAAGTGTAACCAATGGCAACCACAGGGCCAATAACACCCCATAACTGCCATGCTGTAATTCTAAATGCATGTAAGTGGAGACTGCTGGGGATTAGATCACACAGTGAGCACATTTAAATTTTGGGTGTTGACATGAGCCTGTGTTTTTTACAGCTCTCTTTATCATGCTTTTTTTTTCAGAGTGAACAATGACTGAGTATAAATATAGAGAAAATTACCTAAGAATATACAAACAGTCAGACATGAAAACAGAGGAAAACACAGATCCTGTAGAATTTGTCCTCATACTCTTCCAGTGAGAATTCAGCTTTTTAGATGCAGATGCTGCAGTACATCTGCATGAGGGCAGAGTGAGTTGGAGCCTGTGGTTACATCCAGTTTAATAATATCAGTCTGCATACTGGAAGTAGATACAAGTGTTATCATGTTATATTGAAACCTGGTATGGTATCAGATCCTCTTACTCTGAAGACTATTCAAATTACTATAGATAAGTCATTTATTTGAGTAATTGTACTTTTGAGTATTTTTAAGGCTGTAATTTTACTTGTACTTAAGAATAGATTACACTATGCAATTTACTTAGTTACTTTCAACATCATAATTGAGCACTGTTTAGGTCCACAATTTAAATTTTAATATCCAAACCTTTCAACTGTATTTTATAGCTAATAAGACTATCCAGTTGCAAATAGGCCAATGCAAGTCATTAATAATAACAACAAAAAACAACCAGCAGCTGGGAGTAATTTAGGCTGAGGATTTAGAGAAACAGAAACTCCTTTTGACTTTTCTTTTTAACAGAATATTAACACCAGTAGTTTTGCACGTAGTTGAGAAATATTTCAGTACCAGTAGCTCTCCTTGAGTACAGATTTTCAGCGCTCTTTCCACCACTGGTTATATTCTACAACACTGGTCAACTGCGCATAACACACCAGATGTGTCATATGAGTCACACACAAAATATTCATGTGCTTATACTGAAAAAAAGGTCATACAAAGAAGAAACTGAGAGATTTTTTGGCACATGCAGCAACGCACCACAGTCATTATCCAGATGTTTAACCATGATGGCAATATATTCACTGATGGATTCTCCTGGGAATCAGTTGTGATTTGCTCTGAGCTACATATCTTGACAGCACCAAGAACCACATATTTGTGCTTGGGTCAAACAAGTAATCAAAATTAATTGAAAATATAATGTGACCTACTGCCACACAGGAAGCGCAATATTTGTTAAAGGCAAAATGTGTGTCAAAATACCACTTTTAATTTAAATATTGTTGTCCTGGCCTACGCTATATTCTACAGACTTAACAAAAAATCTTTATTTGATGTATATCCCTCCAAAAATCACACCATAACCATGTTAATGATAATGTTTTTCAATAAGAATTATAATAATGACGTAAACTTTGTCACAATCAGATTTGTTTTCAAAATCGTTCAACTGTAATTTGTGCTGATTGTTCAAGTCAGTGAATATCATGGAGTGCATACCATCCTGTGAGGCAGAAATGCACCATTATAACAGTATACTGGTTCCATATGAGCCACACAGCTGCCCCCCCCTCCCCCCCCCCCGACCTCCTCACTTGGCTCAGCTCCTTTAAAGAAAAAAAAAAATATAGGAAAACACCTGTGTTTGCATCTGGATGCAGATATTTTCCTGTAAGTTCTGTTTTTTTGTTTTTTTTTTATGGTTCCATGCAAGTTTGCCAGCAGCTCCAAGGTATGATTGTCCTCAAATGTCATTGATTCAAAGGAGGCAAAAATGATGTAGCAGGCATTTTCTGGGTCAGCCCAGCAGGCTGCAGGACTGAGGGGAGGAGAACTGCGAAGTAGCTGTAATAGCCCAAAGGAAGACACTTCTCGAAGACCATATGGCTCTCTGATGATAGTGCAGAGGGGAAGTTGTCTTGAAAAACGTGATATCTTGTATGTCGTTGCCATAATTATTATATTGTTTCTAATCTTTTATCTTTACCCCGGTGAGATTGTAGTTTGGTGTGATATCTGCAAAAAGGTGCATCAAGAATGTCAACAATCAAAACCAGTTCAGCTGAAACAAAAGATTGTTTCGACTGCATGCCTTGTTAAATCTCATTAACTCTCGTTTATTCATCCATATAATTCAAGCAACCACATGGACAAATAACAACTCCGAGCCCTCAAGGGTTTAACAAAAGCTCCCCTCCAAAACCCACAAACTAGAATGTGACAGACATTATTAAATGTTGCATGTGCCTTTAAGAGCACTATGTCCCACTCTACATGTCTCTCTCTGAGCCTCATATGTGTTTGTTGGCATCAGCTGTCCTCAGTGCTGAATAGAGCAAGGACATCTTTTCCTTCACGTCAATGGGATTAGAGGAAGAAATACCCTCTTCACACTGCTGGCTGTCATCTCAGTGCTCTGAAGACAAAAAGGAAATGCAGTATGGATAGAGAGGACAGAGGGAAGATCACGATAAGTCACAAGTTTGGATTACAAAGATGATCAGTTTTTAGTTTCTTATACTAAATGGACAAGAAATGTGATTGTCAAGGGAGATATGTGCAAATAATCCGGCTGCAGCATCCTGAACTGTAATTTCAAAACCATGACTGAACCCAGGGGTCAGATGAAGAGTTCAAATGGTGCAAGCAGCACTGTGATGGAGCAGCAGTCTGATGTCCTGTCTTCGTCTTTGTCTCCAAAACTTGGCAACTTCAGGAGAGTCAGCCGCACAGAGGACACCGGTCCCTATCCGATCCCCGGCCTGGCAGCAGACATCCTGCACATGAGAGTCAAAGAGGGAAGCAAGATCCGCAATCTGCTGCGGTTTGCAACAGCCCGCATGCAAGGGGAGAGCAGCGGGACATCCCTGAGACAGGTGGTCTTCACCGGCTCAGGTAGAGGAGTCACCAAGACCATCACCTGTGTGGAGATCCTGAAACGTAAAGTGGGAGGGCTCCACCAGGTGTCCAAGCTATACTACAAGACAGTGAATGAGGTGTGGGAGAGTCCACAGCAGGGAGCGGCGGGTGTAACCGTGCAGAGGACAGTCCCTGCTATCTGTATCCTGCTCTCTAAAGACCCTCTGGATCCCCAGGAGCCGGGATACCAACCTCCCCAAACCCTGATTGTCCCCACAGAGGACGCAGAGAGACGCAGACCAGCTCTGCACAGGCCGGCATATAGTCCCTCCTCACAGCACACAGCCAAGAGAGTTCGCCTGGATGACTGGAGTGTTTGTTCTCCACCAGCGTCCAAAGTCTGAAGGCATCATGTGAAATAAGAGACAATTAACTGCTATATAAGCTTGGTCAGAGGGTTGTTTTATCATGTCTTTTTAGCTGCATTAAGTTTGTCTAAAATATGAAATACCTCTGAATTTTAACTTTTGTATTTTTCGTCACTAAAGTGAACAGTTGCCTCTGCCTCCAATGGCCAAACTAAAGACCTCTCAAATCCTGAGCTACAATTTTGCATAAGTATACAGCTTCACTGAGAATTAATAAAAGTGACAATACTCTGAATGATTTGTAGCAATGCTAGTGCATGTTGAAGTTTAAAACTGTCTTTTGCAACACTTGTAAGCACACTTGTAGTAATGTATGGCAGTAACATAAATAGTCACATTAATATTATTCTGATGCAAAAGGTTAACAAAGCACTGCAAAAGTCAAGTCAGTCACAGTCACTGTAAATACAAAACATCAAAGTTTGCATCAATAATCTTCAATCTGTTTTTTACTTTTGGAGGAAATTCGTGTAAATTATCAAGATCTTAGGAACAGAACATTTTGATTAGGGGTTGATTTTCATAATGACGCTGTCCTTTTTTTTTTTTATTTTTATGTAACCTCAACAGAATAAATAAATAAATGAGTTGCATCTCAATTTTAAAGTTTTAGGCTGTGTTGGAGAGTTTATGTGCAACTTTTATGTGCACAAAAGTAAAAACTTAGAAAAGAATAATAGAAGCAGACTAAACCTTTAAACCTGGGATTTTACAGAGAGAAAATATATTTTGATCAAAGTTAGTTAGTGTTTGTACTCAAAACATGTCATCTGGCATGTCATTTTGTGTTATAGAGAAATACAACCCTTATCTAAAATCTTGTGGTATTTATAAGTGAGTCATAACTGAGAAAAGGAAGTATCTACAACAGTGAAACTCAACTTGTGGCCTGTTGTCCAAGTCTATTTGTTAGACTCACAATGAAAAAATGGATTCACACTGTGTATGGATTCACACAGGAAGGATGGATTGATATACCAGTTTTGTATGATGGGATGAATTAGGCTGTCAGTAACAGATAAGACTGATCTTTGTGCGATGGCCTTTCAGGCTGTGCAAAGTGCAGTGGGTTCGGACAGTGAGCAATGCAGGGGAAGACAACCATTGACTGATAAGGAGCAAAAGTAACACAGAAATTAGGATAATTCTGATCTGAGCAATTTATGTTTATGACTTACGAAACATTCCAACATTTCAATGATAGATAAAGTTCCAGCTATGTTTAATGTTATATAAAGTCTTTCAAAAGTTACTTAAACATTTACAAATAAAAGGCAGTTATTAAATGCATATGAATATCTGATTAATCTGTCAGTCCTTGCACCAAGTTCATGAAGTTAATAAGTAAAGTTAATAAGTCAGTTAATTTGAAAACAAAGAATTTTAAAGAAAGATGAGTTATCTTCCTTTTAATGTTAATTTATTTGATCTAATACATAGTGGAGTTTATTTTTAAATTGCATTTTACTGAAAATAAATCCCATCATTATTGAGCATTTATATGAGAATGATAATAATGATGATAATGAAGATGTTGGTCTGTTTTACATGGGAAACTATTGCTCAAAATAAAGACAATAAAAATCATGAAAATGTTGGGTACTTTACAGTATTATTTCTAGGTCAAAGTTAGATCCAGTAGGTCAACAACAGAAAAAAAAACATCAATGAGCTGCATTTGCGCATGCGCAGGAGAGGATCACGACGCGTACGTGACTAGAGAAGCCAGTTATTAGCGCTAGCTTAGCTTCCGTCTGAGAAGAGAAATCTCACCGGTTCGTGTAGCTGGCTGTCCCGCATCATGTTCAGAGCCGCCGTCCGACTCTCGGTCTCCGGTGTCCGGAGTTTAACCCGTACGCAACCACGGTGCCAAGGTATTTATTCTTTCGGCTATCGCCTCTGAGTGTTAATTTGTCTTTCGGTGTCTTATGAACCTGTAAGAGCGAAGTTCTCATGGAAATCATGCGTTGCTGTCTCCACATTGACGGCTATGCTAGCGCGCTGATTTTAGCTTAGCTAGTGTAACTCGGTTATAATACATGCCGCACTGTTGATGTTAACGTGTCAGTGAAATTATGTTAACTCTCGTTCAGTACTCCTATTGCCTGCATAATTTGGGTGTGTACTGGTCTAAAAATGTCCCGGCGCTTAGCTCCGTGGTGTCTGTGTCCTTGCCGTGACCCACTTGGGAGGCTGAGTGTGGGGCCTGTAGCTGTGCTGCTGATGCTAGTTGCTGACATGCTAACTAGTTAGGTTAGTTGAGGTTAGGGTTAGCTAGCTTGTGTTCAACCAGCTAGATTTGGGTGCTCTTGACAGGAAGTTATGGTTTGGTACAGATAATAACAACAAGAAGACACATTGTCCTGATTTTTTTCAGTGGTGTTACCCTAAATCTTTGCTACATTAACTTTATTTACAAGGAAAGCTAAATTGGACAAATGTAGATGAATGATAAGTGTATTTGACGTTAACTAAATGCACATTGTCAGATTCTCACATCATCTTAAACACATCAAAAAATCATAACGCATGTATAAATAGAAATTTTCTGTTTGTCAGTATGTATCCAGCCGTGTAGGTGCAGTAGATAGGTCATGTCAGGCCGTTGGATATGATCCAGCAGCATTGCATTACTAGACAGCGTTTGCCCTCTTTCCATTTCACTCAATGTAGACAGCCTTTACTGTGTTTGCCCTTGTACATGACTTGAGTCTAATCTAGATGCCACTGTTGGTGCCTTATTTTACCAGTGCCCAGTTAATGAAATACTTTCATTGTGCAGCTGTTTTGGCCTCAAGGTGTTACTCACATGGGAAGCAAGAGACAGATGAGGAGTTTGATGCCCGCTGGGTCACCTATTTCAACAAGCCAGACATTGACGCATGGGAGCTGAGAAAAGGTACAGTTACAGATGATGTAATGGATATTGCTTTTATCCTATTTTACTGTTGTTATCACGTTGTTTTTATTTTCCATCTTATTTAACATTGATTATGGAGATTTGTTTAATGATCATTCTATGTCTGTTTTCATGTGAAACACTTGGTGCATATCATTTTTTTCTTGTTCGGCACATTAAGCTGTATTTCTTGTATGCCAGGTGCTATACAAGCAAAGTTATTATTATATTGTCTTACAGTTATTGCAGGGTCTATCATGAGGAAGTTGTTTTCACTAGTTTAGTAAGTCGAAGCTAAGATTTGGCGATAATGCATTATGAGTCAACACATGCCAGAAGAACATTTGTATCTGTATTATTTAGTGCAAATAACAAATCAACACAAGGGCCAGGTGGCATTACAAAGTTTTCAGTGTAGAGTTTTAGAACAAATATCACAACAATACTTTTTCAATACTTAGTTTGAAGAGTGTACACTTGTTTTTGTACAAACCCCCTGTTTTCATTAAACAATAGAATCCCAACTCAAATGTTAACTGATAGACAAATAGCAGTACAAGAACTTTTCCTAATTAAATCACATTCAGATCAGCAGAATCAGGATTCAAATGCTGTGCTGTTAATTTTTTTTAAGAGAAGACATTGTGTTGGCTGTGCCGAACAAGAGGCAAAAGACTGACAAGTAGAAGGAAAATTAGCTTTTCAGTGGTGTTTAAACCCACGCACATAAAAACCAGGCAAGTGCATTTGATACAACCATACAGAATAATATCCGCAAGTGGAAAAGCATCCACAAAAGGGAGCATTTCTGTTTCCTGTGCACAAATGCAGTGTTATGACCACTGGCCTGTGATGAACATGAGCTTGACTCCCTCTTTGTGCTCTCAACTGCTCATTGCTCAGTCATCAGCTTGACTTTTGAGACTTTGGAGGTGGGAATGTAATAGCCAGTGGCTGATGTCTCCACAAGTTTGTGATAAAGTATAGCCTGTTGTCCCACCACTGAAGCCTCAAAGCCCCAGAAATAGTATTTAGAACGGCCCTTGTCGGTACCTTAAGTTATTGAGAATTTGTAGCCAACCATAGTTGATGCAACTCTCTCAGTTAAGACAGAGGCCCCTGGCAAAAAAACAAAACATGCTGCTCAACTTTGCTGCATCATCCACCAAGATGCTGCATTGGCTGCTTAAATATGTGTAACACGGGCACTGTACTTTTGCTGTTGACCTCACTGTTGTAAAGACAAATAATAAAATGATAGTCATTGTGATCATTGTCCAAGGTAATGAAATCCTTTATCAAACTGTTTCAAATGGCAGTGTAGTGTTTGGGTGTCGGATTAGCCAACACACACATAAATCACTCAGACTGGATTTCCTGGATCATATTTCATCAATACTTGCAGCATTACGCATTCTTTTAATGCGTTCTTTCTGTTTTCGGTTGAAGTTCCCAGAAAAAGAAAAAAGGGCAACAGATGGCAGTCCTAATGGTTGATCATTACACTGAAACGTTAGCAGGAAGTGGTGTTGCAAATGTGGTTGATAAGAAAAAATGTCTGCTCATCTAGTATATTGATACAGTATTTAAGGATGGGGTAGGGAATATTTAATATTTTTTAATGTCCCCAAATACCAAAAAAACAACGAAACTGGCAACTTGTTAGTCTCTTGCAGTATCTCAACATTCCTATCATTCACACTCAGCTGCACGCCCATTGGCTTCTTCTGAAGTTGTAAACCTTTGAAAAAAAAAAAGGGTCAAAAATATCAAGTTACATTGTTAAAAAAAAACAGGCTCAGCAATTTCCTAGAACAGCTGGACTAGCTTTTACCAAACATTGCTCAAGTAAATAGTTCAGTTATTAGAGACTACTTTCAGCCTTGGATTAATACACATTTTCACACACACACTAGTGAGTATTTTTGGCTCCAGGGTGTGTGTGTGTGTGTGTGTGTGTGTGTGTGTGTGTGTGTGTGTGTGTGTGTGTGTGTGTGTGTGTGTGTGTGTGTGTGTGTGTGTGTGTGTGTGTGTGTGTGTGTGTGTGTGTGTGTGTGTGATAAACCCAAAATAAACTGCTGCAGTCTCCATGTTTTATTCCAGTGAAGGAATGAAGCTGTCAAGAGGTCAAATACAGATGGTACTTTTTGTAGTTTGGTCTTTTTGTGGGATTTATTCACAGAGGGGAAAAAAAGTTGCCTCCTTTATCCTTTTAAAGGGACAGCTCATCCCATAAACAAAAATACATTTTTTTTTGGCCTCTGGCCTGTAATGCTGTTCATCCATTAGGGTTGTCATGACTCTGCAAATCCATGATTCAATTTGATATTTTAAGGTTACAATATTTTGATTTAAACATTTCTGAGTGCTGAGACTAGACTGTCAATCTATTTTGTCATTTACTTTTTTTAATTGTATTTCAGTTATTGAAATTGTGACACTCCTGTTATCCATCTACATTGTTTTGGTGTGAGTTGACTGAAATGTTTGGCTCTATAATATATTGGAAGTAGATGGCACTCTGTGATGCAGAAAAATTAGCTCGCAGCAAAACCGTCTAGATGGATAAACGGCAGTACAAGCCAGAGATAAAATATGTAAATTTATCTCTGTTTCTGGGGTGAACTGTCCCTTGAAAGCAACACATGAAATGAAAGAAATGTCGCTGATAGTAGTTTTGTATCTGTACTTCCTTCTTCCAGGGATGAACACACTGATTGGTTACGATCTCGTACCCGAGCCAAAGATTCTTGAGGCAGCACTGAGAGCCTGTCGGAGGTTAAATGACATAGCCAGTGCTATCCGAATTTTGGAAGCTGTGAAGGTGAGAGGGGGGGAAAAAACACAGTGTCTGAGTTTGGTTATAATTCAGGGAATATCGCCAAGCAGCATCTTTACAGTTGGTTGTCAGAAGTTAATGATTAATTGAGGTTTTGCCGTTTATTGTTTCCTCAGGACAAAGCCGGCCCTCATAAAGACATCTACCCGTATGTGATCCAAGAGCTGAGGCCTACATTAGACGAGCTCGGCATCTCTACACCTGAAGAGCTCGGCATTGACAAAGTGTAGACGAGTAGGTATCAAAATTCTCACTGGGTCATGTGTGCTTTGACCCCAACCGACTTTTGTCATAAGATGGCAGTCTAACAGAAATTTGTTTGTCTGTTTCAGATCTAACAACGGTGGATATCCCCCGGACACAGAAACCTTGTACTTAAATGTTTGCCTCATATAATACGTGTGATATTTAATTTGGCCTTTATTAAGTTCTTTTGCTTGTAAAATATTGATGAACCTAATAAAGGAAAGTGTGTCTTTATTGAGTGTCACAAGTATGTTTGGGAAATATTAAATAGTTTGAGTAGTTATTGAAGCAATACATTCAATACAAGTTACTTTAATGAGAGAGCCGAGCGTCACTTTACGGTGCATGTTGTCTGAGTGTGTCTGGACATTTATTTTTGTGAGTCACATTTTGCCACCAGGGAGCAGCGTTTTCATATGAATGTAAAAATCATTCTACTGTATTCAGTCTATATTACATCTGTTTTCATTTCAGGAAAAATTTACATGCTGGTAAAATAAACTTGTTCAAATGGCAAATTGTGCAGTTTTATTATCAATACATCACTGGAATATTGGAATAAGGTACACTAAATATGACAGGTTCAATTATTTTTTACATTTTTTTTAAAGAGTAGGACAGTAAACAGTCCTTGGATTTAACTATAAATGTTTTTATGTGGACTGTATTATGGATAGTATTGGATTAGTTAGATGTTTGCATATTATGCTTATAATGACCATGAACACCCACATGGTTGGGGTGAGCAGAAAAGGTGTATTGGTAAAAATGTGAAGTCAGTGGGCCTGTGTTGTTCAACTAATTTGTAGTCAAACCATTCTGAAATAAGTGTTCTCATTAAACTCTCGTTATTTTGAGGTGAGACATTACAGGGAAAACTCAATCTTCAGACTAGTGGATTGAAAACATCCACAGTACATGTTCAGGGGTTTATTCTGCTATATTTTATGTCTGTATGTTTCTCCTAAATTCACCAAAGGTTAGTGTCAAACAACCCCTCCTCTGCATATTAAAACAAAATTTCAGGAAACTTATAAAACAACAGATAATTGTCTAAATGTATGCAATCAACTGAAAGTGTCATGGTGATATTTTTTTTTGTCCTACTCACCTGTAGTGTCTTGCAAAATGTATAGAAATTTCACAATGCACATCTTTTAAGGTTGTTTTCTCAAAGTGTGTTTTTTTTTCTTATAGTCTGATCCAGAAATCTCCACTTCAGTAGCACTTACATTCACCAAACCTTTAAAGTTTTATTCTTATCTATTTGAATTGAATTTGAATTTGTATACACACACACACACACACACACACACACACACACACACACACAGTATATAACATTTTATTCCTAAAAACATGGTGAAAGTGTTTGTTTTTTCAGTTACTGTTGACAGTATTGTATGATTAGTGCAGTGATAAATGGAGAGATCCAAATTTCCCTTAGTTGATCCAGTGTTCATATTTCTAGTCTGGAAATATATGCAAATTAACACATTTTTCACTTGAAGTGTCACTGTAAGGAAGTAAATCACTGGTTTACAAGGTACTGACTTTATATGAGAGGAACAGATATGAGAGAAGTTTAAGATATGTAAGAGTAATGACTGAATTTAAGTCTTGTATAGCTCCAGTTGCTCTTTTCAAGTCCATGAATGCACCATTTCATTGCTAAATTCTGTAAATCAATGATGTGATTTCAGCTTAAGTAATGTTTCTGCCCGATGCTCTCTCAGAAAAAGACATCCTGAACCTAAAGGTCCATCTGTGTAAGATTTACAAGGATGCACTGGAAGACTATGGCAGAATATAAAATTTATTAGTATGTTTTCATGTGTGTATACTCACCTAAAAGTAAAAATCATTGTGCTTCTGTGACCTTAGAATGAGCTGTTATATCTACTGCCGGCTGGGAATCACTATAACCACCGATTCCCATGAAGGCGAGAGTTATTGTCACATATGTTTAAATGTTCAAAATAAATAAATCAAATCAAATATGTTTTTTATTGGGCTTTTCAAAATAGAAACGCATTAGATGTTCAACAAGATGTTGAACAGTTAAAGGGACAGTTCATCCCCAAATCAAAAATACATACTTTTCCACAGGCCTGCAGTGCTATTTATCCATCTAGATTTTTCTGATGCGAACTGCTGAGTTTTGAATCGATGGATGTAATACGCTAGAAAGAAAATACTTCCTAAATGAAGGCCTATGGTTTATCCTGAGTAACTGGCTCATGATTTCTGGAAAGAGACATGGCCGTTGAGTGTTTTAAATGTTTTTTGTTGTTGTTGCTTTGAGTTCCATTATATTTAAGAGAAGACAGACATCTCTGCACCAAAACTGTCTATATGGATAGATAACGCTACAGGTGAGAGAAAAAATATGTATTCTTGATTCCTGAGTGAAGTATCCCTTTAAAATTATCTTTGTTTTGCAACCAACCAGCTGTAGAAAGAGCCCTCTTTCTTCTGTTTGGGCTCAAATTAGTTAATCAGACAACAAAACGCACATTTGTTTCTTTATGGCACTACAAATATAAGAATTAAAAGATGGAGAACAGATGACCTCCTGTGACATTTTCCTTGAACACTTTAACACACTTTTCTGATGAGTATTCTCAATCCTGTGCAAAGGAAACTAGAGGGAAAATGACTAATGAATTACGTTAGAATCATAATGAATGTCCACGCATATTTCTGCTATGAGTGTAGTGTCCTGTGGGTGAAGGGGCCACACTAAAATATCTTTAGTTATGTTTTTAGTGGAGGTCGTGTAGCCTTAAATGTGCACGGGATAATAGCGGTGGGTGGGATTTCCTTGTGAAGTGGGTGGATGCAGGAAAGAAAAACCCACTTTACGAGCTTTACGCACGGGGCGGGCCTTTCATTCATCCAAGTTGGGGGGTGTAGGCCACTCAGTCAAAGACAATCAAAGATGTTTGAGTTTCCATGCGCAGTGACCAGGGAGGTAAAGCGCAGAGCATTATTACCCCTCCTCCAGCCTCCGCACTACAGGGGCTTTTAAAACACGTCTGATCAGAAGAATCTTCTTTGCTTAAAAAAGAAAGAAAAAAAAAAAAACTGGTCATGCGATGCGATTTGTTTCTGCCGGAGGAAAGAAGGGAAAACTAGATACGACCTGTTGGCGGTGATGGATTACTCAAAGGCGCAAATGGTGAGTGTCGACGACCGTTTGGTTTGTAACGCTCCCACTCCGCTCGTGTTTGTTACAGTAACAAAGCAAATGCTGTTTCATGCAAACATTTTCTGCAACACTTCCTGTTTTTTTAAACAAGTTTTCGTTTTAGTTATCAATAAGGTTGCGTGTTTTTTTTTTTCGTAATTATTAACTTAGGCCCTTTATTAGCGTTCATCTGCGCCGGGAAATAAAGTTAATTTTCCATCGCAAAAACTGATGAAACATGAGAAAAGTTCTGATGTTTAAGTGGCTTTTAGTACAGCGGGGGCGCAGAAAAGCTTCGTGGAAATCATTTGCACCCTGATACTAATTATTCGTGACTGAATTAATGTAGTTTCTGTTAATAATTGTCTCAAGCCATCAAGCTTT
The DNA here is from genome assembly GCF_056507025.1 of Lutjanus erythropterus. NCBI lineage: Eukaryota > Metazoa > Chordata > Actinopteri > Lutjaniformes > Lutjanidae > Lutjanus > Lutjanus erythropterus. The sequence continues at coordinate 34,092,846 of NC_139329.1, forward strand.
GTTTCAGTTTAATCCACCAATGTGCTCTCTGAGGGGCCTCTTTGAAAATGTTTCACTTTAACCAGGACATTTGTTTGCATCCAAACACTGTGATTTCGTTCAAACATCACACTTAGTATTTAAACACCAGTTGGGTCAAAGTTAGTTTGTTTTCTTTTTTGTTTCCCTTTTATAACTACTTGTTGAATGCAGTTTGCATTATTTATAGGGATGGTTATATCTCAAAAAAATTCAACAACTGTTCAGATCCCTTGGCTTTGATACTGGTGCCTGAGAGATACTTTTTTGATACCAAATCCATTTTAACAAAAGGACTATTACATCACACATTACAGTACAATTACTCACTTTAAAGGAAGAAGCTGTGAAATGACCTGGGAGCAGCTGGAGAGACTGTCTTTACTCCAGGATAACTGTAAAACTTAAATGAAGGAACATGTAATATTTTCCCAGTATTTGACTATATAGAAAAATAAATATCTGTCAGGTATTAAGAGTTAAATGAAAGTCTGGTTGTGCCAGTATCAGAGTTTGGTACCCGGCTCAAATTATAACTTTGAATAGTTTGCTGCGGCGTATAAAAGCAAAACACCCAATCAAACTGTACAGTGAAATAAGATATGAAATTTCCTCAGTGGAGTCAATGATTTGTATTTTTTGTCAATAGTCAAGCTTATCCGAGGAGAGCAGTTCAGCCGGGGGTCCACAGTTCAATCCCGCTGGGGTGAAGTTGGAGGCGGTGATGGAGCATCTGCAGAGACAACAAGAAGCCAAACTGGACATGAACCTGCAGGAGAAACATCTTCTTCAAGCCCAGCTCCTGTTCGCTCAACATGCCGCTGCAGCGGCGGCAGCCAGAGCCTCAGGCTCCAGACTGGACTCTGCACTGTTTGGCAAAGCAGATGGACAGACTTATCAAGCGGCTCAGCAGGCTTTGAACAGCCATCTCAGCAGAATAGATCCAGATGAGGAGGATGAAGACTCGGACGAGGAGGAGCAGGAAATGGTTGAGCCTGAGGAGAATGATGAGATGGAGGAGAACAAGGCGGAGGAGGAAGAGGAGGAGGAGGATCAGCGGGTGAAGAAGCCTCGACTCCAGCAGGTTGAGGGTTTCCCCTTCGCTCCTTATTCCACATCTCATTCATCTGCTGTGAAGCAAATGTCCGCATCTCCACCTTCAGCAATAAAACAGGAGCATGAGGAGAAGGAGCTGCTGTCTCCTGCAGGCCAACAAGCCTTCACATCACCCAACGGCTTCGCTGACTGGGGCTACGATGAGCCATTCAAACAAGTAAGTTATCCTTGATTTGACTTGTTTATCATCTTTTTACAGTGAGATTTGGAGCTTTGTCTCTCATAAATTACAGATGCATCACATACATTGTCAACTCTGTCCTCTCTTGGATGTATTGCAGTGATTATAGCTCCATTTTAAAGTATAAAGAGTCTCATCTTCACAGAGAGGATTTTAACATCTTTACGTCCCCCTTTTTAGCTGGTGTTTAATTGTTGACTTCTTCCTGCTGGGAGTCGGGCTCACGGCGGCCTGCTCTGCCTCCTGTTCTCTCACATGTGGAGGGAACAAGCGTGTCCCTTTTGGCAAGATGCCCCAACTTGATAGTGTTTAATGACTGACCAGGCCAGAGATCTTCTGTTATACTTCACCCCGTGTCCGACACTTTTGAGAGCACATTCTGACCACCAGCTGAGCTAATTGGTTTTGGCTGAGGTCCAGTCGCAACAGTTTACAGCGGCCGGATCGGGCCTGACAGAGATGGAGTTAAAATGAGAGCAGAGGATTAATGAAATAGCCTTAAGCTTGTTTTTATAAACACGGGTGGCTTTAATGGTTAACTAATGTAAGGGATTGTTGGGTAGGGGGTGGACTTTCTCCTTTGAACATGAAAAAATATGGAAATATGGTACTAAATATGAAATCCAAAGGTACTATTTATTAACTATGAATTTCAACAGATATGTTTGACTAGACATAGGAAACAGAAGTTTCCCTCATACAGTTTTTTCTTCTTTACAGAGTCCAATCTGATTGGCTCTTCTGTGTGTAGCTTCCCTTGAAAAGGCCCCACTTCAATACAATACATTATGATTAATGAGGCCTGTAGGCAGAGGGACAGCTGGGTTACAGCATACCAGCAAGCAACTACCCATAAAGTTTACTTACAGTAGTTTCGGTGGAGCAGAATGGGCTTTTTATTTTTGTTATCAGAGGTTTTACATGTTTCCTGTACACTGTTTAGAGATATTTAACATTTTCTCATGCTTTTTCTTCCCTCTTTTTTGCAGTGTGTAGGTAAACGTTACATGTTTGCTAAAAGTTACTACCAATAAAGTTTACTTACAGGAGTTTTGGTGGAGCAGAATGGGCTTTGGGTATTTGTTATCAGAGGTTTTACATGCCTCTTGTTCATTATTTAGAGATATTTAATATTTTCTTATGCTTTTCGTCCCTCTTTGTTGCATGCCTCATGTTCATCATTTAAAAGAGACTTAATAATTTCCTGTGCTTATCTTCCCCCTCAGTTGCTGCATTTTGGTGAATGTTAGACCTACATGTGAACTGAGAAATGACTGGCTCACTTTATGAGCCCCTTTTAAACCTGGACACGCTCAGTCAGAAAACTCGGTGCTGACGTAGCTGTAGCTCAGTGGATAGCTTTGCATAATTTAGCTGTCGCTTGGCAACACTAAATGGCAGCTTAATTCAGCTGCAAGTAATCAATACATTATATGGCAACTGCAGTGAGAATGCATCTGCTTTTCTCAGGCCAGCACACAACAGCCAGAGCCATGAAGAACATTTCTTTTGTTTCGGTTAAAGCAAAATATTGAGCTGTGAGAGACTTGACTTAATTGTGTGCATTTGAAATGTTTTGGATTTTGTTTTTCCATTCCTTAAAGCACAAGAAACATCTCTGAGAACATTAGAACAAATGTTAGTGAGACATTTGCTTTTGTGTCAAAATTTGTAAAAAAATCTTTGTATGTGGTCAGATTAACTTTGGATGATGTTTAAATAACTTACAACTTAGATGATTACATCATGTTTAGCAGCTTTCTTATGGCTGACTGTTTTAACTGAGCATTCCTTGAGCTTAGCAAACTACAGTAAAATGGTATGCAGCCTATAATCAAACAGAGAGTAGAAGATGGCTTTATCCACTATTACTGATTAACTGAAATTCAAAACTCCCTTTCAGTAGTTTGCAATGAAGCTGTCTTTAACTGACATGCATGCAAATAAGTTTGAAATGTTGTCTTTTGCGAGTTAATTGGTCGCTGCTTGAAATGAGTCACTCTCTTTACCCTAAAATCTTATCCGAGTCGACCGCTTCTTTAGCCTTTTCTTTGATTCATTTCATTATTCAGGCATCTTTGAAGGCCACGACAAAGCTGTACAGGCCTCACCATGCTGGGCAGCCATTGTTCGCCACTTGTGTGCAGTCTCACTGTACGGCCTTAAATGAAGCATGGGGCAGGGATTAAAAAAAAAAAAAAAACACCCCGTCGCTCCCAGCCTCCACTCACAGCGCAGCAAGGGGCCAGATAAATGATTTTGACTTGTTCGGGTGACTAAATGCCCAATAATTTGATCTGGATTAAAAATTTGTTCCCCCCTGCAGTTGCATTGAAATTTGGAGAGGGATACACTTTCACTGTTGCTCTGTCGGAGCAGCTGAATCATTTTAATGAAGCTGATTATAAGCGGTAGTTACGATTAGTGTCGATGTTTAATGGTTTTAATGAGACATTGTGCCTTTTTTTTTAAATATCTTGACAAGTTGGGCATATTTTATTTTGAATATAGTACTATGCATTACCCTGATGATTTGTAATTTAAATATATAAATGAAACTAGCCAACAAAAGGAACCTTTTCCTGACCTAGATACTGAACTACTATCAGCTTTCCCAGGGCTGGATGTGTGAAAACTCTGTGAGCAATTAACTGAAAGCTCTTTGTTAATGGATCCACAGTAGGTCTCACTCAGTCATCAATAAGGGGGGAAGGGTTTTATTTCCATTTGATGGTGAAAAGACTGGGATGTTTATCTACCTTCACATCAATAAGCCTTCTGGTGGGGGGAGTAGAAGTCCTTTATTAGAAATTCTAAGCTGTGAAGCCATTAGACGTCAACGGCTCTGCCACCACAGGGGCTGAGTTTTATGTGTAAAGTGGATACATACAGTTAAAACTGTTTAACCACTTTAACTAGAAAAAAGGGAGGAATAGAAAATAATTTTCAGGAGAAGTTGGTGTTTACAGGGGTCCATCTCAGCAGTGATTCCAACCCAGGTACTCCAGGGGTTAACTTACTTCTGCACTTAAGATAAAGATCCTGGAGTTAAGTAAATAAAAAAAAAAAAAAAAGAAAATTACAGCTTGATTTAAACATATATCCTCTTTGAGTCAGTTGAATCGCCTGTGTTGCAATTCCAAGTGTGTGGAAAATTTCAGGTGAGCAGAGAGTTTAAACACATCAGCTTAAAGTCGGACAGACCTAATGCTTGTAATAGTTATCTAAAATCAGTGGATAAATTGTTGAAATAGTCAGCTAAAAGTAAAGGATAAACCCTTAAAATAATTAGTTTAAAGCAATGGATTAATAGTTGAGAGTTCCCTAAAGTAATGGATAAGAAGTTCAAATAGTTAGCGAAATGTAGGATAAATAATTCAGAAAGTAATGGATGAATAGTTGAAATAGTCAGCTAAAAGTAAAGGATAAACCCTTAAAATAATTAGTTTAAAGTGATGGATTAATAGTTGAGAGTTCCCTAAAGTAATGGATAAGAAGTTCAAATAGTTAGCGAAATGTAGGATAAATAATTCAGAAAGTAATGGATGAATAGTTGAAATAGTTAGCTAAAGGTAATGGCTAAACATTTGATAAAGTTTGCTGAAAGTAATGGAACTTGAAATTATAGGTTGAAAAGGATAATGTTAGATAAAAGTAATGGATGAATAGTTGGAACGGCTAAAAGTAATGGAAATATGCTTGAAAATGTAAAAAGTTGAAATAGATAGCTAAAAGTAATGGGTACACATTTGAAGCTTCTGTTTCTTAAGAGTTAAAGTGTATAAAAGATTTCTGTCACAATATCCACTTTTCTGCAGTTATTAGTGTCAACATCCAGTTTAAAGTCACTGAATAAAATGAACTCTGGTAGGGCTGTGGGGATACATCTGACAGCGAGGGTTGGGAACCACTGCCTCGCAGTATAATGCAGCCGTTTGTGTGTCAGCATTTGCAGTTTGAATGGTGTTTTTACTGTAAACACGAGGAAAGACAGAATATTGGTTCTCATGTGTTTTATAGCTCAGGGTGAAATGTTATGGTCATCAACCCCAGCTGGGATCAGACTCCCACACCAAACATTTAGTGAACGGGATAATGTGTTTAAAGCCTAAAATGACACATTTAAATTCAAGTATCAAGTAAAATCATTATCCGGGAAGACAAGGAAAACCGAAAACAGTCCTTAATTCTGATAAACCACAAGCTTTTGATCCTATCAAATACAAAAAGCTTGAAGTGAATGGCATGTGAGCAAAGCCTGGCATAAGTCTATGTAAAGCAAACCAATAACAGAAACCAGTGTGACATTTCATGTGCTGCAGCTAAATCTACAATAATCCTCAAATAAATTAATGGTAATGACAGCTTTGAATAAAGATAGGAGGTATAATACAGAAAAAAAAATCACCCAGCCTACTTTATGTAATTGTAATGACATACCGCTCTTATGACGGGCATCATAAAGCAGCTCTGTGTGCATGTTCGCAGGACAATAACCTCTCAGCAGGCTTTTCCACACAGTTGCACACACACTGCCCTCAGCTCACATTTTTAACCTTTAACTGTCATGTTAAGGGGGGAGGTGAAGGAGGAATAACGTGTCATATCAAACTACCTAACGAGCATGGGGCCTTTTCATTAATCTCCCTTTTGCCGTGCCCAGCTTTGAGCGGACACTCCCGGCGAAAAAATATGCATTAATGTATACACAGAGGAGCGGTAGGGGCAGCCAGATGTTTACAGTGACCAGCTGTGTACTGTCTGGACTGTCCCACAGTGAATGAGCCCTTGAGGAAAAGTGGCAAATGAATAGAAGCTTTAAATAGGAAGAGGATATTGCATGTCTGGTGGTCGGTATATAAAGAAACACATTCCATAACATTTTGTGGATCATTTTTTAGTCTGGAATAAACAATTGGAAATGAACTTCTACTCGTTCTGGTGTTTTTTCAAGTGCTTTCCTCATTAATTTCAGCATACAAAGAGGACGAACTGTTCACTGATTTTTTTTTTGTTTTTTGTTTTTTTTCTATGTTGGGTGTTTTTACAGAGAGGAAATGCCATCTGGGCTGAGGAGAATGACGGAGGAAAAATAAGAGGAGAACCATCCAGGGACTTTGCCAAGGTCAGTAGATCTGTTGATGCATGTAAACAAGAAATGCCAGAAATGATCGGAGTAACAGTTGACTTTCTTGTTGCTAATGTTTTTTCCCTCCAACTTACAGCTTTATGAACTGGATAACGATCCACAGCGGAAGGAGTTTCTTGATGAACTCTTTGTATTCATGCAAAAACGAGGTAAGATTCGGAGTTGGAGCCTTTGTGTGTTTTTGTGTGCAGCTAAAGGGGCTTTCTTACTTCATCAGCTCAAATCTTTATGGACTCTTTTGAGCATCAAATAAAGAACCACAAAAAGTGCTTATGCATTTCAGCTCATAACCTTTTTACACATTGCAGCTGTTCACCCTGAAGTTTTTCCTTCCACATGTTTCTGCATTTACTTTTCTCAGACCCTAGAGGTGTGTAATATAGCCATACCTTTGAATGTTTTGGTAGCAAACCCAAACACATTGCCATTCTTTTTTAGATCTGGTGACAAAAATGATGAATTGCAGATATTATTTGACAGGAGAGGTTTCGATTCTACTTGGTACTGGGTTATTTCAGTCGATTGATTAGCGATACCCAGCTCTAGTCATAAACTTATGGTCAAAGTTGAGGATCTTTGGATTCAATTCACTATTTTGATAGATTTGCAGGTGAAATAAAGGCTGATGATTTTAAACACCCCAAAAGTTAAAAAAAAAAATCTGAGAAACAAGTCGAAGTAGAATCAAAGGTATAATATGCAACAAGAAAAAATACCAAATGCTCACGGTTGCAAAGTAGTAACCTCCAGGTACAAGGCAATTTTAAAGTCAAACTGGTTAACTATGGAAAAAGGAAAGCGCCTGTACTTTATGTACTTAAAATCTCTTTATTAAGTAGGGAATATTGGAGGGAAAAAATCACAAAAGGAGGACATGGATCTTCCTCAGGCCGTGGCTGCAAAGAGCAGTCAAACTTTGCCTTATAAAGATCTGGATACACCAAAGCATTAAATTTAACAATCCAAGTGAAGTAATTTATTTAGACAATCACCTCTGATAGACTCACACAAACTCAGTGTCTTCCACTATCAAAAGGCTGTTGTTGCCATCGGCTTCCTGGCCGCTAACTCTGGTTGACTCCTCTGTCCAGCCAGAAGACCCAGTGAAGGTTGAAATCAGTTGGCGTCCTCCTTCTGTGATCTTGTATATGGCCTAACTAATAAAGGCGTTTTAAGTATATTCTTGGGTCGGTGCAAGTGTGCCTGAAGTAAATCCAAGAGTTCTCCTTTTTATAAAATGTGGCCTAAAATGCATAAAACAACTAGATCTATCTTACGTTTTTGTAGTTGTGTAGTTAGATTATCTTCAAAAATCTTCAATGTTCATTTTGTTGCCTGTCAGTGGCATCATATTCCCTTTAAACCTGTGATACTTCAGAGAGCGAGGAAGGAGGTTGGTGAACAAATGTTTTGCAGCATACTTTTGTTTAAACCTTCAACACTATCGCCGTCTAGCACGGTAAAGTCCTGTATGTTAAAGACGGTTCTGTGGATTAATTTGGACCAATTGGAACAAATCCAGGTCCCACCAAAAATAGATGCAGCGGGACACTATCACAGCCTTTACTCCACAAGTGAAAAGGTCATGGCGGTGGCAAATGTGCATGTGTGTCCCAGAGGCATTTGTTCATTCTAAGCGCAAAGTAATCTTATTTCTACGACTGCTTCTCGGCCTCCTTCATTAATTGGCTTTGGTCCAAATCAGGATTGGAAGGGTTGGCGGTCAACCCTGTGATTGGCAGGCACTGCTGCCTCTAAAATCACCCCTCCCCCCCGCCCTCAAATCAATGCAGCAAGAGAGCTGCTGTTGTGGAATTATCCCCACCCCCATCCATCTGAAATAAGCTTCATTAGAGAAGTCTGTCCACACAGATTATACATGTTAAGCCATATTACCTAACATTAACCTCAGGACCTCTGGTGTTGAAGTTAGAATATATGTTCTCCTCCTCCCTGTACCCGCCCTTCATGGTATTCTCTTGTTTTAGGCCGACTATTCAGGAGTAGATTTGAAAGAAAACATTTCATTGTGTTTCTCCTCCCATTAACTCAGGAACTCCTGTGAACCGCATTCCCATCATGGCGAAGCAGGTGCTGGACCTGTACAGGCTTTATAAGCTTGTGACAGAGAAGGGAGGCCTGGTGGAGGTAATTAACAAGAAGATCTGGAGGGAGATCACCAAAGGTCTCAACCTCCCCACATCCATCACCAGCGCAGCCTTCACCCTCCGCACCCAGTAGGTGTCATTTGTCTCATTTGCAACAGAAAAACATGCACAAAATATTCCTGTTTTTGCCTCTTATTCCAAAAAAGGCAATATTCCTACTAAGCTGTTTGAAAATGGATATTCCTGTTTATATGCAGCTGTGCATACTCCGATTAACATAATGTTGCACGTCCTACTCATATTCTCTATCATATCTGAAGCGTAACCAAAAACCTGTTGATATCCAAGTCTTTCATAATGTTTAAAAGTAGGTGTGTTTCTCCATCTGACCAGAAATGTTGGCTTTTCTTTTGTGCATGCACCTCTGCTCCAGCCTTGAAATCAGTTGGCTCACTGGTTTGTTTGCCACACAGAGGCCTGACTGTAAACAGACAAGAGGACAAGTGTCACAAACCCACAAGTCATGATCAGAAAATGATACAGTGAGAATATTGTCATATTCTGAATAATAGTGGAAACATTTTGGGTGTAAAATTGACAGGCAATTTCTTAAGGAACAATCTGAGGAAGTGCTGCAAGAATAAATCCACCAGCAGTCATCACTTACTTTCAAAATGATTTATTGGTTTCATGCTGTTTGTAAATCCAATTAAAGAAGGTGAAAGGCTTAACCTCTTGATTAGCTTAATCATGCATGTTTCAGTAATACTTAGCACAAATCCCTCAGTATTATCATCTGTAGGTGACATTTAAAGCCAGACTTTTAAGTAAAACACATTTTTAACACTGAAATGTTAAAATAAAGTGTGACAGACATTGACTTAAACAGGAACCCATTTAATGAATGCATTATTTGATATATTGCACCCAGATAATCTGTATTTTAAAATTTAGTTTTCATTTGCACCACACTGTGACTCATGAAGCTTCTCCTTGCAGGTATATGAAGTATCTGTACCCGTTTGAGTGTGAGAAGAAGGGTCTGAGCTCTCCAGGTGAGCTGCAGGCTGCCATCGACAGTAATCGCAGGGAAGGTCGGCGTCCCAGCTACACCAACAGCCTCTACCGCTACTCCCCCTCCCCGAGCTCTGCTCCGCACGCCCTCCTCTCCTCGCCCACGATGCAAACTCCCCCAACAGGACACAATGGCCTCAGTGCATCCGCCAGCCCAAATCTTAAGAGAAAGACAGGTATAGCAGAATGTACGCTGCGTTTTATTTGTAATACTTCCTTTTTTCATTGACACACTGATTTCATGACATGTTTAAAATATATCTTTCATTTTTTTCCAATCAGATGAAATGTCAACCCCTGTAATACCCAGCCGGCTGCCCATGGCTCTGGCACTGGGGCAGCAGCAGCAGCAGCAGCTGGCACAAGCCGCCACATTCGAGCATTTGAGAGAGCGGCTGGAGCGAGGAGCAGCAGCAGCAGCAGCAGGAGGAGGAGCTGCAGCCGACGGCCCAGAGAAAAAGATGATGCAGCTGGCGGAGGAGCAGCAGCGCCTCATGCAGCAGGCCCTCCAACAAAACCTCCTGGCCATTGCCTCTCACTTCAACCCCATGAACCTCAAACTTAACAATGGACACGGTGAGTTACCTGCCGTTAGGATACAAACAGCATATTATTATTTAACATAAGTCAATTAATTGCAATCTTTTCTTTTTCCCCCACAGAAAAGAAACAGGATTTGTCTGTGAATATCTCCACAAATGGAGCAGCCAGTATCAGTGTATCTGTGGAGGTCAATGGCACAATTTACTCAGGTGAGTACTGAGGTTTTATATGACAGCACAGTTTTAGCCTTTCGATCAGCATTTTATTATTTTAATCCTTGAAACAGAAAAGAAGCAGTAGAGTTGTATTAAATTTAAATTTAAACTTGTTAAAATTGTTATATTGTTTGCATTTGTTTTTCTATTAGCCTTTTAGTCAGCTGTATTGTATATTGTTAAAATGATATGCTGATGCAATATCTTACACTGAATATGAGACTGCACATTAATGTACATTGCACTTTATATAATAAGCACAACTCCATTTACTCAGTTACACTACTTACGAGAATAGTTGAATATTTTTATATTTGGAAATATACATAATTGCTTTCTTATCAAGATTTAGATTAGAAAATAGGTATCCATCTCATATCAGTATGTTAAGCGTGCAGCTAGAACCACCAGGCGTTAGCTTGATTTAGCATAAATATTGGAAACAGCTAGCCTGGCCCCATCTGGAAGTTAAAAATCCAGATGCCTTATATCACCTTTAAAGTTCAGTAGTGAACATGTTTTATTTCAACAGTTGTTTTACACAGTATTACAGCTTGTCAGTGTTACGCCTCAGTTTTATACAGATTAAATGCGCAATATGTAAGTTCTGCCAGTAGGGGTCTCTCGCACATTAAAACAATAACAAAAGACATACTTTCATGGGAGTTGGTTTTTTTCATTGCCAAACAACTACCATTGCAGATGCAAATCTATCTGATGAGGCATTGTATGAAAGTTTTGTTCACGTCGCGCCGAGACGCCTTTGCCGTCTTCCTTCCTCACTCTCTGACGTATCCCGTGTTTTCCTGGAAGTTATAGCAACTAGCGGCTAGCAGGAAACGCACCATTACCTTGAATAAATCAGATTTCTCTGGGGTGGACATTGTTGGAAACATTTGGGACAATGAAAGTACACAACTCAACAAAATATATAACACATGTCAAGGGTTTTTAGACATTTTAGTGCAGAAATGTTCCTTTTTAAAGGATTTAATTCCTATACAAAGTACTTAATGACACTAAATTCTCCCATGAAGTTGATCTTGAAATTTGTAACTTCTGCAATACGTGTTTTGTATGTGTATTATTTTTAGTTTTAATCTTCTGTCTGATCTCTGTATTGCAGGAATGCTTTTTGCCCAGAAGTCAGCTGCCTCTGTGGCATCGCAGGCCGTAACAATGGCAGGAACAAGTGGGTTCAGTGCCCTGTCCTCCTCCTCACACAGTCCCTCCTCTGCATCTTCCACCTCCTCAAAGGGACCAAATTAAGGCTTCTCTGGCTCACTGTCAAATCTCTTCTGGGAAAAATTATTACACAATATACCTCTCTTGTCAGACAAGAACTGTGTGGACTCGAGGGGAAATCAGCCGCAACATATGAAGCGATTCATTTTTTTTGTCCTAGAATTGTTTTTGTTCCATTACTTTGACAGTGTAACGTGCTTTAAATTAGTCTTGTCGAGAGGACATCGTTGTTTGACCTCAGAAGCTTCCAAACGGACTAGATTCAGGTCAGTTTACCTTAGTGCCTGTTAGAAGCAATGTAAATATAGTGGGATTCACGTCTAAAGGGCTTTACGAGGTTTGTTCAGAAGTGTCTTTAGAGCAGAGACGTGCATGGCGAGAACAAATGCCGAGCCTCTTTATGTGTCGCTAATTATCAAACAGTTCTGTAGCTGCCTTTTTTCCAAGAGTAGAACAGTGATGTGCTGCTGATAAAGACCAAAAAGCCTTAGCTCAGTGTCGTAGCTCCCGTCTGTAACCGTTTTGCTGAAGCTTATAGTTTATACTTTAAACAGCAGCTTTCAGGGATTATTTACATCATCATTTTCCACAAAAGAATCAAATGGAATATAAAAGAAATTGGTGGCATGTTGGTTGGATTTTTTTATGTTTTACTTTGTGTTTTATTTTAATTTTTTTATTTTTTATTTAATCATTTGATTCAGCGCCAAAATTAAAAAAAACAAACAAAAAAAACATTTATTTCAGCCAGCTGTGAATCAAAGGCAAAATGTGAGAGCAAAGGTTTATGCAGGATGGAAGTGAAACAAGTTTACCTCAACTGACTACCCTTGTTGGTAAGTTTCTCTGGAATTTTTTTTTTTCTGGACTCAGGAACGTCCTCTGGACTCGTCGCTGTTATCTCATGAAATATAGCTGTGTTGTATTTGTGCAAACGCAGAGAATGTATCGCTAATGACTTCAAGCTTTTGACAAGTGAACACTGAAACGGTGCTACCTCACTATTTTAGGAGAAATATGCAATACTTCGTGCAGCATGCGTTGATTTGGCCATCTGCTGAAATCTTCTGCATGTGGACAATCAAGTGGACATATCATTGCAGACAAATGTCACTGTGAAGTTGACAGCTGTAAACGAATCAAGCTTCATGTTTAACTCCAAGTTTTTGGTCTTTGATTACATATTCCTTGGACGTGTGGCCGTGAGGAATAAAACAATCTTGTGTGCTGTAGAAAGACTGTTGTTGTTGTTGTTTTTGTTGTTTTACACAGAGCCAGTGTTTCGTCAGTGCTTCTGCCTTTCTGGAGATCATTCAAAAAGGCATAATGTTTCTCAAAATGTTAGCTATTCTAATATTTCATGCTGTGCTATTTTAGTTCAAGAAATAGTGTTGTGTAGAATTTTTATAGTTGGTTTGGTTTGTACAAATCTTAAATTAAAGGTCTGGTGTGTAAGGTGCATGGGCAGTTATAAGCAGAATATGATAAATATAGAATATAATTTAAAAAAAAGTGTTTTCATTAGCGTATAATCACCTAAAAATACCTGGAATAATTGTGCTTCTTTAAACTTAGAATGGCCTGTTTGTATCTACAGAGTAGGGCTGAAACTAATGATTATTTTCGTTGTCAGTTAATCTGTCAGTTATTTTATCAATTAACTGATTAGTTTTTTGTTCTATAAAATGTCTGAAAGTGGTGAAAAATGTCAATCAGTGTTTCCCAGAACCCGAGATGACGTCCTCAAATGTCTTGCTTTGCCCACAACCCACAGATATTCAGCTCACTGTCATGGAGGACCAGGAAATACTCACATGTTAGAAGCTGGAATCGGATATTTTTTTCTCTAAAAAATGAGAAAAAAAAAAAACCTTTATCGATTATCAAAATAGTTGGTCATCAATTCATTAGCTGATATTTAATCGATAAATGGTTGCAGCTCTCCTGCAGAGGGTGTGGTTCCTCTTCCCTGGAGGCCAGCATGTTTCACTGCCATCTTCCTACCAGAACAAACAAATCAGTCACTGTCTCCAGATGTGGCCTCACAACCATCATAGATTCTCCTACTCATTTGGAAGGGGAGAGCGAGGCATGATGTTTGCAATCTGTTGCCCTTACCACTAGATGCTACTAGATCCTATGCACTGGTCCTTTGACTTTACACACGTCACACTGTATTTGACATTTTACTAGTTTCTGAAAGGACTAAGATTTGACATAGAAACACATGATCAGTTCATTAATATGATTCATTAATAGAAGAAAAAGAAGATTAATTAGTTTTGAAAGCTTTTTTGATGTACATTTAGCTAATGATCCCTACACACTTCTTTTATTAACATTTGCAGGACTAATATTTGTAAGTATTTTTATATTGTAGTATTAAGTGGTGGAAAGAGAACTGAAAATCTGCACTTAAATACAAGTACTGTTACATTACTAGTACTCAATTACAAAGTAAAGTACTGCTGTTAGAAATACACTCTAAGTAAAAGTACAAAGTATTCATCTCAAAAAATACTCAGAGTATTAGTTACTTTTAACCACTGATGTCACTGTCACTTCTCCAGACTAGGGATGCAAATTTTGTGTATTTTCCTGAATCAATAGTTCAAAATGCTAACAAACCATTAATTATTAGTAATTTATAAACTACAAAACATGTTTATTTCCACATTTTCTCCTGTTTTTCACCATTTAAGTCTTAAGTCATAGTTTCCTTATTCAAATGGCTCCACCTGACAAAACAAAGTCAAATGCCAAAACTATTGATTAAATATCCATCAATTAATCATTTTTAATTGAATAAAGTCCTGACAGCAATTAATCAATCAATGATTAATCATAAATGTCCTTACTGCAAATTTGTGCTGTTTTGTTTTCTTTTTTCATTCGTATGTCATTGTTTTCATTTGTGATCAGATCACCTGATTGGCTACTTAAATGTAGATTAAAGGTTTGGATATTAATTCAAATGGCATTGATTTTAAAAGTAATTAAGTAGATTACAGTCTGTAATGAATTCTTAAGTATGAGTAAAAGTGCAGACTTGAAAATCTACTCATAAAAGTACAAATACCCCCACAAAAAACAAACTAGTTAATTACAGTAATTTGAGTATTTGTAATTAGTTGCTTCCACCTGTGGCAGCATTACTACTTTTACTTAACTAAGTAAAGGATCTGAATTTTTCCTCTGCGTCATAGCAAAAAGAGTAAAATACATAAGTGTGTGGCCAGATGGGGGTAGTATATCCTCCTCTGTACAACACACGCACGCACGCACACACACACACACACACACACACACACACACACACACACACACACACACACCATGTCAAGTTCAGCTGTATCATGCATTGATTGACACACACATTTGTCAGTATTTCTACTTAATCATCATCATTTTCAGTTTTGCAGTTTTGCTAAATGCTGCCTTGGTGACAAAAAATGTGTGCATTTGTTTTCACAACATGTATTTCACATCATATTATGTTCATGAAGTAAAAATCTACACATAGAGTATATGGAAGAGTACATACAGAGAGAGCCTGTATGTAATTCCTGAACCCTGCAGCAGACCAATGACAGAGGTTATACTAATGGAGATAAGAGCTCGTGGGTCAGAGGGTGAGGGTGGGGGTGGTGGGGGGGTGGGCTGCAGGATTTACTGCTGGGAGAGTTATTCTATAGTGACACTGCTGGACTGGCATCTGGAGCACTGTGGAAGAAACATACCACAGGCACAATTCAGGGGTATTATGAGATGGATATCCCCGCCCACGGCCCCCGCCCGCCAGGCAGGAATAATAACGGTCAAGTCACTCTGCTGATGAGGAGATCAGTGTCCTGGGATGAAGACTGGAATATACTGAATGAAGCGAGTCAGGACGGCAGCTGGATTTTCCAACTTTGACGAGGGGAGAGACACCTGAAGCTGCAGTTGAGTATAACATCTGAAAGGTGGTCGGTCCTCCACCTGTCCATCCTTTTTATGAAATATGGGGACACCATGTGAGGTGTAGGTCGTTGTCACTCTTCCCAAGATGTTTTTGTGCCTTTGTGACAATGGCTTTGATTGATCCTCTGGAGCAGATTTACATGGGGAGATATCTCCAGGACTGAACGCCAGAATGTGTTTTCATGAGTCAAGCAAATCATCATCTTCACTGGGACGTCTGGACTTCTTCTTGTGAATGTTTTGAAGTAGTTTCTGACAGACCTTCAGCACTCTGTTGGCACCATGCCTTACCATGATGAGGAGTACCCCGGTCAGCCTCTGTGGCAGTCTGTGCTGCTCTTCTGCTGTAAGGGCATGATTGAGGGCATCATGGTCATACTCTTCTTCTGGCTCCTGGTGCAGGTCCTTTTCACCAAACAACTAGAAGGTATGCAAGGAGTTCAAGACTAAAACAATACTCACATGCTCATATTTAGTTATTGGTCGTTGCAGTTCATCCTGGTCGTGCGGGGGTCTCCCCCTAATGTGATTCCAGTGTATATGATGAGGGACAAAATGTACAGTTCTTATGGATCTGTGCAAAAATGCATGAAGCCAAAGTTAATATGAGGCATAATCGGCCTGATTTAATCAAATCAGGTGGGTATCTTCAAAGTTACAGTGTTTTTTAGTACAGTATTCCTTCTTTCTGTTACTATCCCTCCTCCAGCTCAACAAAGAAACTGTCTAAAAAAGAAGCAATTTTGTAATAAAAAGCTGTAATTTTGGAAGATAATGTCTTGTAATGACAAATTCAGACTGCTGAAGTCTCACTATAATGCATTTTTGGAGTTTGAGTCTCTTCTATTGGAATCACACCAGGAAGAGACAGGATTTCAATATACATATCAAAGTAAAAATCAACTTTTTCGTCAATTCTGCCATATATACAGGACATGTAGAGGACTGAAATTAAATTTCTCTCAGACTGGTGTGAGACAGTAATAATAAGTAAAAAAGAAAAAAATACTGAAAAAAGTAAGAAAGAAAAAATAAAAATAAATATTAACAAGTTAAGCAAGGAGGTCAGGGGATGATAACAAGGCACAGATTAAAAAAAATACACAAAAACTGTAAATGTAATGAGGCACAGATAAAGAATGAGAACTGTAATGATAGTATAATCTGCAGTAAATAATTATAGTGCAAAAAGAATAAATAGTGTAGAGCATTATTGTATGTAGGCATGTGAATATTGTTTCAGATAGACTTGACAAAATGTGAACTAATACTTAAACACTTCTTTTATATAAAGCATGGGGTCTGTGCTATAATAGTCTGGTGTCATTTAATCCAGGGGTTGCATAAGGGTGAATGAAAATAGTTTCTAAGCTGCTGCCTTCTGATTAATCTTATTATTCTCTCTTCTGTCTACAGTTCACCTCCAGATTCTTTTGTTAGTTGGACTGATCGTCTTTTGTCTGTGTTTGTTCCTGGGATGTATTCTGTGCTGGAGGAACAGTCAGATTTGTCCAGGGAAAGACAAAGATCCAGTGACGTCAGCACCGGCCCCCGCTGAACCTGTGACCTTTGCCCAGGCTCCGCCTCCCTCGGCTGCGACGACGGCATCCAGGCAGCAGTACGAGGAGCTGGACGGAGATATGCTCGATGAGTACCCCTCCGCTTTCACCAGCCCTGCTCCTTCGGAGGGAGAATTCACCTCTCTGCCATTATCTAACCGAGCTACGGCTGCCTCTGAGCGGAGGGAGCAGCCAAAGTCTTATTTCTCCTTGCGGCGCCTCAGCACGCCACCACTAACGTCACCCCTTTATAAACCCATAGATCCCAGTCACGCTTCCCTGCCAACATTTCCCAAACTGGGACTGTTGGCCAAAACATGTAAGGCTCTGCAGAGGCGCGGCACGGTGACTGGAGGGACTATATCTTACAATGAACACAGCAGGCTCACCAGCCCCAGTGCTGCGTGTCCTTTAATGCCTGAAGAACCAATCCCGCTGGCTCCACTGAGCTATGGCTCCAGTGCCAGCTGCCAACAGCCAATATCACCAAAACCATGCCTCCATTTCACTATGGCCTTCTCCCCAGAGCAGCAGACCCTGGCAGTCACGGTCCTCGGCCTCACGGGGACGCCCCACAGACTGGAGGATGTGTCTGTGCTGGGCAGCCTGCCGCCTCTGTACCCCTGTCCCGTACAGGCCTCTGGCCAAAGCAGCCTGAGCCCTGAGACCCACAGGCTGGTGCTGCTTCTGAAGGTGAGCTCTGTGAAGGAGCTCCAAAGGTGTGTGCTGAGAATAACTGTATACACACGGGAACCTCCCAGCCTGAGAGGCACCGTACTGGGAGAACTGGAGGCTGAATGTGGAGGAAGAGACTGGAGAGCAGAGCATCCTTTTCACTTCACGAAAGAGCTCAGCCCAAACAAGTTGAAGCCAAAAAAGGTATTATCTGTGAGCAGGTGTTGACTTATTTTGAAGCCAGGTATAATCCGAAGTCCCAGGGCAATAATCTTCTTAAATTAAGATAGGAAATAGAAAAAGACTTTGAGTCTTTTTTCCCCATTTTGGTATTACAGATGCAAATCCTAACTAACTTTAGGAATCCTATCATCCTGTCTCATTTCAGGTTAGGAAATCTTAAATATTCAGTCAAACGTTGCTCATTAAATTTGCGTTGCATTTGAACTGACAAGTCAGAACTTCCGAGTTACCACCTGGAAACTGAAACACCACCTGAAGCTGGCTGTCTGACTCGGAATCTCAAAATCCAATATGGCTGCTCCGCGTAGCAACAGTAGAGAAAGCTGTTTCTTAACACTTGTGTCTCATTGAATCAGTCGTACATACTGTTGGTGGACATGTTGCTATGGTGTATGCACTTATCACAGAAGAATGTGTTGCACATTCTGACTTGTGCTGAAACATCATGGTGTGACATCATTCCAAACTTCGACCTCTGACCTCAGGGGCAAATGGAACGCACCATAACTTTTAAGTCCATTACCTTGGAACCACCACTACTTTTGTCATTTTGCTAAGCTAAACAACACCAACAGTATCTCTTGCGCAAAAGCAATAAACACAGCTCCCATTAGCTAGTTAATAATTTAGCAACTCCTACAGGTGGGCAAGTTAGGATGTTTGTGTAATACACTTTTTGTATCTTAAGTTTGGGAAGGAACATTGACATAGGAACTTTTTATTGATAATGGTAAGGTTGTAAGTAATAATATAGTAAATAAAGGGTCTGTAAGTTAGGTAGTTTCTGTAATACGGCCCCAGGATCTTTCTGAGCATTTTTAGGATGACAGACTGTGGTTTCCAAGGTCAAGAATGAACATTCAAGCACTGCCTTCAAACTATGTTATATTGACGTGCAGTGAACCTGGGAGTTTTGGGGCCCTTGTGGGTCTGGGGGCCCATCGCAGATTGTTGCCTGCAGTGCCTGGCTGGTAATGCAGCCTTGCATTGGGAATACCAGTTGAAATTATCTGCTGAAAAAAGCTAAAAGGGGAGCCAAAAATCTGCATATTGTGTTGTCTGATGTTTTGTGTTGCATATATAGATGTAATCTCTGTGGCTGGAACAATTCTATGTGATTTGTGTTTACTACAAATCAAAAGCCTCATGTTGTATTTCCTTCTGATTGAGGTTTCCCTCTCTGCTCGGTGAACTTTTGCCCTTTGACTGCAGATGTCACAGGATGCAGCGAAGTGTAAGGGGCTTAGCTGCCCTCCACAGATCTTCATTTTGCTTCAGTATCAGACTCTGGCTCACCGCATCAAAGCCACAGTCCTCAGAGCCGATAACCTGGACCACCTCATTCACACGTTGGCGGCGGCAGCAGCAGGTAAAACCAGCTTTTAATGTCACTTGAATTTGACAAAATGTGTATTTGACTTAGAGATCCCATAAGGACATCATGCATAGACACATTATGTAAGCATGCGTGGACAGAGGTAACTTGTGCCTGACAGGGGCAGAGGTAAAATAATTCCCTATGTTTGCTTTTAATGTTTAGGGGATTAATGAGGTCTTACAGGAGTCGAATGCAGCAGGAGATCATCCCTTTTTTTAATGACATTGTGCTTTAATCCTTCACTATTCACAATCCTCAGAAAAAAATGTTTCAATCTCCTCTGGATCTCTGATCTGACAGATGTAATCTTTGTTTGCATTAGCCTGTCAAGGCATTTTTTTTTATTGCACATGAGCACATCCTGTATTCAGGGCCATTAGACTTTATGATATCTGTTTCATGCACAGTATGTCACGTAAATCTGACCATGATAATCTGTTTTTGATGCCTGAAAATATTTGTTCATGAATGTTTAGACAGCAGAGAGTAGACAGGACTGCACTACTATGGATAAAGACGAGGGAACATATATTTATGTTATGAATTTTAGCTCCATGTTTTATTTGACCAAACGTTATACTGTAAATAGTGTTTGGTTTTATTGTGTTTTTAAGTCTTTTATCCAGTTTTTGTTCCTGGACAGTGCACATAAATGTTCTTCAGTGATTTTTCAAACTTGGCAACTTTTGATAAGAGTTTTAGATTTGACACTGGTGGATTAGAAAACGTGTTTCTCTGCAACTGTGGGGTTGGTGTGTGTGGTGGATCACGGAAAAAGTGCTATTGTAAGTTTTCCTACATGCTTAGAAGGGGAGGGTGAGACAAGGTGCAAGTGCAGTATGCAAGCTCAGCACTAAATGCCACAAAATTATACACTGGTTCTTTAATTTATTTTTGTAAATCCCTTTTCCCTCCGATTCCTCTTTTTATTGCCCATCAAATTATTAATTATTGTTAATATTACAGATTAATAAATTACTTTGTTTATTAATGTTGTTTTTTATGTTTCATATTTCCATGACACTTGGATAGGAAGGAAACTGCTAATAAAGTATGAAAAGAAAGATTTCATACATATTTTTGGCTTTGTATGCCATCTCAAGTCAGGACTACGTTTGAATTTGATGCCTGTCTTATGATTATACAGTGTAGTGTTGTCTTACTATTTAGAAATTTAGTTACTTGTAAACAGCAGGAAAGAAAGTCAAGTCTTCCCTTCCATTTAAATCTCAGTTTTCATGTTTGATGCTTATTCTATTGACTGTTTTTTACATTTTATAATATTTTTGCACGTGTGCGCAGAATACCAGGTGGTGATCAATCTGCATCATGAGGGAGCTGTGATCAGCAGCAGAGAAACTAAAGGAGGCTCCTGCACTGTGTGGAACACTTCTTTCCTGTTTGACCTGCCTCCAGGAGACATCGGTCAGCTGCCCCTCATGCTTGAGTTCATAATCATGCAGGTAAACTCACTATTTTTGCTTCTATCCACATAACAACACAGAAACAGATAATTCTGTTGGTTGAACAGATGCAGATACAAATAATGATGTCTCATGTGCACCTCGACTGTCATTCTGCACCCCTGCTTCTTTCCCATGTGACAGAGTCAGGTCCTTTCAGAAGGTAAAGTTCTCGGCCGAGTCCGAATCGGTGCAGAAGCCGCAGATGCGGGACGTGCTCACTGGAGGGACGTGTGCAGCCTGCAGGTGGAGCAGGCACGCTGGCACACTGTACAACCAGAGCCTCTGTAGAGCTCTGTGGACCTGACAGACTCCATGAACCCAAACAACATCCAAAATAAGCCTTTGTCATGAGAGTGCACACAGCTAATGTTTAACTTTGTACGTCAAACGATGTGTTCACTGACACTGCTGTTCTAACGGATGGATATATGGGCACTCAACAGTACAATCTTTACAATGGCCTTATTTCAGTATATCAACTTGTTAATAATCCCGTGAGAAAGTATTGTAAGAGCACAAAATGACACACCAGACCGGGTTAAAAATTGAACAAGTGTGGAGTTAATATATCACTGACACAGTACTGGGTTAACTTGACCCAGTACCAATGGGACGCAGTGTTAGTGTAATTTTTACAGAACAGTTGGATTAAACCCAGTACATTTTAGTGTGACCTTTTGGAACAGCACAGGTCTGTTGGCTTATAGCAGAACTATTTATTTGTGAAACATTACTTAGAACAGATACTGTACTGTACTGTTTGGAGAACCTGTCAGTGATCTCCTCCACCCATTCAGCCTCTTTCCCAGCAAACAGAGCTAAAACATGAAGGCAATTGAACTGAGCAATGTGGTTGTTATCTAGAAATATTGACTACTGTTATCTAGTATTCACTTCCTGTGACTAAAATACACGTTGTCATTCATTTGATGTATGTAACACACATGTACCTTCTATATATGCACATATACACCTGTAATTTATCAGTTCTTTTGAAATAAGTTTGATCTTGTTGGCTGTGGGATCTTCTGAATGTAAATATGATGTGAGGAACATGTCATGTCATATAAATAAAACACACTTTTGCCTGCAGGTAGCTCGGTGACTTTTATTAACACTATTGTCTGAGGTATAAATATTCATATTTCAATTGTTTCAATTGTTTTTCTGTTGGATTTACATACAAAAATATCACAAGGCCTTTTGTTTCCTGCAAGTATCACCTTTGCAGAATCTTGTTTTTAAAATTTTGACGTGAGTATGTCTTCACATCTCATGCAAGTAAAAAACATACAGCATGAGCTACAAGGCACAATGCTGGTGGGTGCAGCACCCTGTAATGACTGGTCTATGTATAGATCTGTACTGTAAAAAAAGAAAAGTTGAGAAAGCTTATTAAAGTTAAGCAACCAGCTGAAAAACCTTTTTGAGTTTACTCATACCAGGGCCTATTTGGCGTGTCGACTTAGGTTAAGAAGTTCACTCAAAGTCCTATCTTAAGTTTGCCAAACTTAACATTACTATTCAGATCTGCTCAAGTTGAGAAAAGTTAAATTATTACATTTAATGAACTGGAAACTGTGTGTTATAATTTGACTTATACTGTATACTACAATATAAGTCAATGTATGTCTCACAGCAGTGTCCAGGGCTTTTTAAGATTTTTTTAATGCAGTCCAGTTGATGTATGTCTTCAAATTATAAGAACACATAATTTCCAGTTAATCAAATGTAATAATATGAATTTTCTTAACCTATGCATATGAGTAAATCTGAATAGTAATGTTCGATAGTGCTTTGAGTGAACTACTCAACCTAAGTTCACACAGCAAGTTACCCCTTAGCTGAGTAAACTCAAAAAGGCTTTGCAGCTGGCTGCTTTACTTTTTAAATTAAGTTAACTTTTTTTTTGCAGTGTGTATATAGAAAGTTTTTCCCAGCACAGGAGTTTTAACCAAACACCTAACTGTCCTCTTCATCTTCATCAGGGCTGCAGATATGTACAAGCTCAGCCAGGAATATTCCATCAGGGCAGAGGGAGGGTGGCCTCTTCTGCTGCAGGTCAATCTCATCTGAACAGCGAGACAGCTTTGGCACTTCAATATCAGAGGACTTGTCTGTCATTTTTTTTGCAGTAATAGGACGGTCCTGGTTCGGCTGCCTGAACCTTAGCGTGGCTGAATAAAGAAAAAAGATGGACACAAAGATTAACAATTCAAAATGTTACAAATTAATTGCGTTCTCTCACACATGCAGATGATAAAAGCCGAGGGAAAGGAGAAGGGAAAATGTACTGAGATCAGGGACTTATCCACCAACAGCAATGACAAAAGTAGCTTGTTATCTTATTAAATTTTGTGCTCCATGTTATTTAGTCCAGATATGCATTTGTGGATAGGTCCCTGTCTGAGACAAAAGATATCCCAAGGATGCAAACTACAGTATAAACAGCACAGAACACAGCACACTCTACACTAATGATCACTACACTAATTCATACACAACTTCACCTTGCAGCAGATTCTCATTTTTTGCCTTCAAATCGCTGATTTCTGCACTCACAGTTGATTTCTGGCAGAGGAGAAAATGGTTTAAAATCTTATCTTTGGGAGCTACAGGCCTTCTTTTTCTACATGATTTTAAATTAAATTTTAAAGAACATTTTTTTGCCCATTTTAAAGGGGTAGGTCAGATTTAACCAACCATTTTAACAACCATTCACTCTCACATTCACACCTTATGGACAATTTACAGTAAACAATTAACCTATTATGTTGCATGTCTTTGGAGTCTGGGAGGAAGCCGGAGTACCCAGAGAGAACCCACGTGGACACGAGGAGAACATGCAAACATGCATGCAAATTCTGCACAGAAAGGCCCTGAACCAGCTACAAACTCCCCAGCCCCCCAGCCGGCTGTCAGTTCAAGTTCATGCGATTCAAAATTAGAGGCTGTATTTATCAGTGATCGACACCACCAAGTCTGTTTTAATGACACCGTTTATCATATAGTCTGGATGGATGTCACTTCTAGGTTGTGATACAGTCACAGACCTTCATTATAAGACAGTGATGTGCTGTATCTCTTTCCTATCCTCTTATGGTCGAGTCAGATG
Source organism: Lutjanus erythropterus (assembly GCF_056507025.1). Classification (NCBI taxonomy): domain Eukaryota; kingdom Metazoa; phylum Chordata; class Actinopteri; order Lutjaniformes; family Lutjanidae; genus Lutjanus; species Lutjanus erythropterus. Next base: position 34,116,894 of record NC_139329.1, read on the forward strand.
TGTCCAGCCGAACGGTTCACTCCTCAGCTTCAAATCCGATTATTTACCGAGTAGAAAGAGTCATATGTGAGATTATAGCTGAAATACGTTGAGTGGTTATGCAGCCAGGCCGACACCCCTCCCTGTGTGCTGTATGCTCTTTGATTAAAGCAGAAGCCGGGATTAGTGCCGTCTGCACATATGTGTGTGTATATGTAATGAATGAAGATGCGGGTAGCTCTGTTAATTTTATGATATAATCTGTGCGCCACTATTTATGCCATTAATGATATTAATTTGCATCTGTTGCAGATGTTGATACATCTTTTATGGAACATCCTAGCATGCAAACAGGGAAATATACAGTAGCTGGTCTTTTCAGTGGAGTAATATGTGTACTTTAAGCCTTTACAACCTGTTGGTTTTGGTCGTGGATATTTTCCACCTCTGCTGGTTTTCCCTCCTCCTCTCCCGGCCCGTCACTGCCCTCCTCGTCCTCTTCAAACACAGGCATCAAACCCGAGATCTGCGGCCAGCTCCTCCTGTCCACTGCACTCTGAAGGAAAATTTAAAAAAAACATGACATGTTCTTTCTGCGTACATGCTTGCTCGAGGAATTAATTTAATCACCATTAGCGCTTGCTGGTCATATTTTTTTCAGTTTTATTTGCTGAGGTTTCTTACCCTCATAACTTTAGCTGCGGGAGTCCAGTCTTGATGTGAGGACACTCCAGTGAGAGCTGCTGCTGATGATTTGTTCTCAGCGTTTCTCCCCTCCTTTCCCTCTCGCTCCTTAAACAGACTCTTTAACTACAATTATGAGAAGAATACAGTATATTCCTTTAATCTTTAATCAGGCTTGCCAATAAATCTGCCTAAATCTTACACACTGGATCTCAATTTATCAAATAAATGTTTAAAAGTACAACATCTGCCTTTGAAGTTTGATGTAGAGAAGTAAAATAAGTTTTTCAGAATTGTACTCAAGTACAGTAATTGAGTAAATGTAGTTCTGCTGCTTATTAAACGTATAGCTCAGGCTGATGGGAATTATTATATATCATTATTTGCAGGTATCTGAGGATGACCTAACTCATTATAATTCATCCAGTGAGGAAAATGAATGTCTTTCAAATCTGATGGTCAAACCAGCCAGTAGTTGTTGTGTACCTGCTCGGTGACCATCCTCCTCTGCAGCTCTGTGTCGGGATTAACCGGACAGACAGTTTTATCCTTCCCAACTTCAACAGATGGTTTTTCATCTTTAACCTGTAGACAAGGTGTCTGTCATTTATTACGCTCATCACCACCGCGGGAGGCCATCTTTAAACACTGTTGTTTTTATGAACTTTACCGGGTAAAGCTGCCTCAACGTTTGAAGCTTCTGGACTGCCAGTGTTTTCTCCTGCTGCAGCTGCTCCACCCTCCTCCTGCTCTCTGGAAACAGATGGTGGGGCAAAAGGTTTGGAGCTGAGCCACTGATAAAAATCAACAAACTATCCTCAGTAGAGTTTCCAGAAGAAGACTCATCGTACCTTCTAGCTGGGCCCTCAGTGAGTCTGTGGTTGACGCTCCATCGTCTTGACCCTCTTTAGAGCCCTTTTTCATGAGAAACAGAAATGATAAAGAAAGGAGAGATGTGTCGGTTAATTCTTCATTCAATACACCTGCTGGTAAACACAGATGTAGGCTGTAGCGACTGCACCTTGAGCTCCAGAGCAGAAATCTTGAATTGAAGTTCATTTACTTCCACCTCTCTCAGCCTTTCTAGACTCCTCAAAGCTTCTTCCCTATCACAGTAAGGATGAAAGCCTGTGACATACTCTCTTCCCAGTCATAAAGGGATAGTTTGGATTATCTGACATGGGGTTTTATGAGGAACGTATTGATAGTCAGTGCATTAGCTACAGTAGATGGTGGTCAGCATGACTCCAGTTTGGAGAGACAAAGAGTAAATCCAGTATGGAAACTTTTTCAACAAGAAACTGTCATTGTATAAGTCCAACATTGCTCTCTTCAAAACAACCAAACTCCATAGGCAAAATCAGTAATTTTACCTCACAGAACACAGGGGCTGCTAGACCACCGCTGCCTTGGTCTGTTAGTTTGTTTTGGGTTATTGTTTGACATTCAGTGAATCCAAACTCTCTTTTTAAAACAACAAATCCGCACGATCAACAGATCGAGGCAGTGGTAGTTCAGCAACTCCCGTGTCCTGCAAGGTAAAAGTACTGATTTTTCCTTTGGAGTTTGGTTGTTTTGAAAAGAGCGCTATTTGGCTTATACGACAGCAGTTTCATGTTGGAAAATAATTGTCTCATGGCAAAATAAAGCAGTGAAAATATTCTAAATATAGTGCACACTTAAACTGATATTATTATTATTATTATTATTTTAATTTGGCTTAAACTGCAGTGCAATTCATTGCTTAGTTTCTGTGCTGGTGCTCCTCCCTACTTCTCCAGTCGACCAGTATTTATAGGCAATACAGTATAGATAAGTACATCATACAACCCCACATCAAATAATCTGAGCTATCCCTTTAAAAGCAATTAGTCATTCATCAGTCTTTCAAAGAAAAGCTTACTTTTCCCTCAGTTCCGCTTCTTTTTCAGCCAGTTTTAGCTTCAGCATTTGAACCTCGCTGCTTTGCACACACACCTATTAGTCATAAAAGTCAAGTGTCAATAATCTATAACAAAATAATGGTCCTAAATGCATGTTTACATAAGAATACATCATTGTACAACATATATTATTGCATTTTCTGTGTTATTGAAAATTCCTTTCAGTGAGGGAGGAACATCTTGTTACCTGAGGGGTTTTGTTTTGGCTGCTGTGGGAGTCTGATGTCGGCTCCCATAACAAAGAGGATTGTGATGATAAGCTGATAAACAGACAGAGAGTACATGATAAAGAGAAAGTTCTCAGAATTTCATTTCGATTTGTGGATGGAGCGTTTTGAAAATGAAAATCTTGTCAAAATCCACTCACTCTGTCAATGTCTGTTTGTCCTGAGTCTGAACTGAGGATTCACCACCTGCAAATACAAAGTCAAGCGCCCCCTTGTGTTTACAAAAATAAAATAACATTTATTCTCTGGGGCTGGACTGCTGCTATACTTGAAGCAGTAATCTTGTTGAGAATCATTCAGGAATTTAGTAGAATCATCTAATATTTTCTCATTAACTTAATGTAAATATAAGTTTTATTTATTTAAGTTCACTAAACTTAGACTTTCTACTGAGACTTACCAGCATGCATTGTTTGAGAAAACTCTCCTGAAACCTGTTTTATATTTATTTTTTGAAGAAAACATGTATGATAGAAACTTGCTGCATGTCTCCTGTACAGTTCAGGATACATTATGCTTGATTGTTTTCTCAATAATAAAATTAAATTAAATGTTCGTCACTGTGGTTCAGGAGTTTTGGGTTCAACTTAATATCTTAAGCTTACTGAACATGTTTTCTCAAGTGCAACTGAATTAATATCAAGTTTATTTGACTAGAAACATTTACTTGTTTTGAATCATTTAAAAAATTACATAAACTTGTCTTTTCTAATTCAGTCAACTTTTTTTTTTTTTTAACAAATATATACTTTTTTTTAACAGTGCCGGTGGTTTAGATTTATATTAACCTGTACCCAGTGGTGGAAGAAGTACTTTTACTTGAGTAAAGTAGCAAATCCACAGTGTAATAATACTCTATTCATCCATTCAAAATCTCAGATAAGTAAAAATACAGTAAGTATTGGCATCAAAACTAGTAAAAGCATTAGTGCAACATGGCCCATTTCAGAATAATGATACTGGATTATAATTACTGATGCAATAAAATGTGTTATGCAAAAATGTACCTGGTGTGGGTCAGTGTAGCACCAAGTCAGTACTGGGTTAACTTGACCGAGTGTTGGTGTTATTTTTATTTTAGATCAAAACAACCTTTCTGTTAATTGAGTTTCTAACTTTTGATAATGTGTAAAATTCACCCACTATGGTGGCTGGTGCAATATTGACCCCAAACTGGGTACATTTTAACCCAGTGTTTTTAGCATGTAGCTAATCCATTTTAATACTGAGTAATTTATTAAATTTGTTGATTTATATTTTGTATTAATAATCTGTATTCTGCATTATAAATATATATAAAGTATATAAAGAACAATATTGGCTTCCAAAATGTAGAGAAGCTGTAAGAAGCACAAAATGGACATACTCATATGCCTTATGTGCCTTAAAATTGTACAGTATTATACAGTATTATATGTGCATTTTATAGTTTATATATAGTTTAGTCACTTTGCAACACTGCCTTTACCTTTATGTTTAAATCTGTGAAGCAGCGTCTGACTTCGGCTCCTCTCCAGATCCAGCTCTTGTTTGCATGCGTCAAGCTCAACCTTCAGCAGTGAGTCAGACTCCTTCTGTTAAAAAGCAGATAGTTAAATAATCACTTGTCTGTCCCTCTTTCTTTTGTTTCAGTTATCTTACTTTCTATACACACAGCTTCAGATTAGATATTTGAAAGTTGTGGAATAAAGGGTTTTTTAAGGGAGTGGTAAAGTGGATAGTTGTACTTCATTTCTCTTGTTGTTCTTTTTGAGTTCATCGAGCTCCTCCTGTGTGGCCTGCAGGGTCAAAGCCGCCTTTTGCCATTTCTCTGTCCAGTGTCTGGCCATGGCTTTTAGCTCCTCTGTGCTCTGGACTCTCGCTGCATCTTGTTTCCGATTCTCTTCCTCCTGCAGGTGAAGCTTCTCGTCCTTCTCAAGGACCTCAGCCTCCAAACACAGGCACTGATCTTGCAGTTTCATTTTTTCTAATTCCAAAAATTCCACAGTTTCCCTGGAAAAAAAAACAGTAGTTTGATGGTTTCAGTAAAGTCAGTGGGATTAAAGTACTTTGATAGCAAAAAGTTGCAGAATAGTGTTTGATCATGATCTCACCTGAGCTGGCAGCATTTTTCTCTCATCTCCGTCAGCTCCTCGTGTCGAGCTTCATTCGTTTTACTCAGCAGTTCCTCTTTTTCTCTGGTCAGCTGAGAGCATTCTGCCTCCAGATGTGTGATCTGTTTGGAGCTGACGGTCCTCTCTGCTGTTATCTCCTGTACCTGAGACTGCAATGTGTTCAGTTTCTGCTTCATCATTTCAAGCTCACGGGCCAGCTTCTCATTCTCCTGTATAGTGTAAAGACACAACAAGGGTCATTTAATAAAGAATTCGGGAAAAACAAAACTTAACAAAAAGATAAAGTTTCCAACCTGTCTGAGAGCCTTTGCTTGTTCTTTCATCAGAGCAGTTTCCTGATCCTGTTTGTTTTTGTGTGATTCTTCTGCGCCTTGTTGCTCCCTCTTCGGCTGCTTCTGGTGCAGACCTGCGTTCTCCTATACGAGACACAAACACCTCATCATATTTCAGAAACATAAGATTTTGATCTCAGATGCTTCAGATATTGCAGTTAAATATCATATATGACACCTGGATCAGGTGATTTTTGTCAAGCCCTGGCAGTTTGGCCTTCAGTTCTTTTATTTCATCCTCCAGTTTTAGCACTTGGGTCGACAAGATGGCTTTTTCCTGTAAGAATAAAAAACAATTTTCTGCTATTATAGAATTTAGGATGAGGTCATTTTAACGGTCCAGTGTGTAAGATTTATGGGAATTTATCGGTAGAATATGGCAGAAATGGAGCATAATATTCATCAGCGTGTTTTCATTAGTGTTAAATCACCTGAAAATAAGAATCTAGAGCTGCACTGATTAATTGATTAAAAGAAAATTCAGTATAATGATGATTTTTCAAGCAAAAATGACAAACGTGCTGGTTACAACTTCTTAAATGTGCTTTACTTTGCCAAATTTCATCATAAATGAAGGGTCTTTGGGTTTTAGACTGTTGGTTGGACAAAAAGCGATTTGAAGACGTCACTTTGGGCTCCATGAAACTGATTAATCGAGCAGACAATCAGAAGATTAATCGATAATAAAAAATAATCGTTACAGCCCTAGAAGTCACTGTGCTTTCTTTATCCAAGAATATCTACAGAGAGCGTGGGTCCTCTTGTACGGAGGCCGCCATAGTGCATGTTTCCGTGTGCACTGGCTGTAGATGTGTGAGTGAGACGAGGTGTTAACAATCTGCAACCTCATGGCTAGATGCCCACAAATCCTACACACTGGTCCTTTAAATCAGACACTGACCAGGTATGCTTGGCTGATCTTGTTGTTGGCTTCGCTCAGCTGTTCCTGCACTTCAGAGTGATTCTGTCTTGCATGGCTAAACCTCTGGTTCACCTCCTCTATTTGATTCAACAGCGCCCTCTGTGTCTAAGTACATAAAGACAAAATACACATGGCAACTTTGTAATTTTATGCAAAAGGGATCAACAGCAAATTTTGATGTGTCTTTTATATATATATATTTTAAACTGACCTCTGTAGAAGTCTGGAGTTTCTGCAGAGCCTTGGTTCGTTCTTCTTCTTGTGTTTTTGCTCTCGCCTCAGTCTCTCTCAGAGCCTCTTTCAGCTTGCACAGCTCTGTGTCAACCCTCTGCTTTTCCTGAATTAAAGCCAGATGAAAAAGGAAAGTTTGGCAAACAGAAATACAGAATAATATCAAACAAAATCTATTCTTAGAATCCATAAAGATTTTTTACACCTGTTTGTTAAAGTCTTCTTGACTCAGTGGTAATGTTCTGCCAAGCGAGCCAGGGGTTCTCTCAGTTTTTTGATCATTGCTTCCTCTGTCCAAAGCAGACCTCATTTGCTGCACGTCCTTCTCCAGCTGTAGGACCCTTGTGAGTGAATTGCACATGAGGAATTTCAATCTTTTCTTAAGTCACTGAAACTTTCTTTTCCATCTCCTTGTGCTGCACTTACTTGTCATGAAGCTCTGCACGTTGCCGGCTCTTTTCACATTGAGATAATTCAGCTGCCTCCTTCTCCTGCTCAAGAGCGCTCACCGCTTCTGACAGCTGCTGTGAAACACATCGAGATGACAGGATACTGTGTGCAACTGAAACACACACTACATACGTATCTGAACCACACCCGTCACCCAAAACATCGAGTGATAAGAGGGGATAAAAATGCAAAAAAGGTAGATAGGCTAATCGAATTTGTTTCCATGTACCTTGTGTTTCATGTCGAGCAGTTGTGTGGTAGTTTTGTTGTAGCTCAGCTGTGAATTCCTGGTCGTCAGTTGGTCCAGCTGAGCGTCCAGATGCTCATGAGCGTCCTGCAGCCATTGTCCCATGTCAGCTTGTCTAAAGCTACCTGCGCCTCGGGCAGCCATCAATTCGGCCCCTGGAGATGGAGGAAAGGATCGTGCGGGACCCTCAGGAGCCAGATGGGACAATGACTGCCACTTCCTTAGACCCGGATCATTCTGTCTGAAGCCACCGACGCTCCCAGATGTGCTGGAATACAGACAGTATGTCAGTCACAGCCACAACCACGCTGAAGTGAAAATTAACATTACCTGACAAAAACTTCTTTGTCCCAAGTGCTATCAGGGTAATAGATGGAATTAGGATTAGTATAGACTTGTGTACTATGAGTTGTATTTTTGTATTTATGGATGCTAAGACGATGTACTGTCATATGTAGAGCTGCAACAATTAATTGATTGATACATTATACAAATCATCTATTAAATGAATCATCAACTATGTCGACTAATCATGTGAATCATTCTTTTATATAAAATGTCCAAATTCTGTGATTTCAGCTTCTAAAATGTGAATATTTTCTGGTTTCTTTACTCCTCTATGACAGTAAACCTGGATATCTTTGGGTTGTGGACAAAACAAGACATCTGAGGACATCATCTTGGACAACATTTTTAGTTGTTAGTTGTTAGTTACAGCCCTAGTCGTATGTATCGTAGGCAAATGTTCACATTTGGACAATGAAGTCTTCTTGTTTGTATCTGTATTTGTATTTGTATCTGTATCTGTAAAAAACTGTATAAATGTTCTCTCACCTTGTACTAACTTTGGAGAGAAACCCTGTTCCAGAGACAGCTGCCATACCACACCATGCTGAGGTCTAAGAAAGAAAAACACACATTTTTAAAACAGCTACACTTTGATCGACCAGTTCTACCATAAAAAAAATAAATAAAGTAAATCTGAGTCTTACCTGGGCTGTAAAGCGAGATTTGGTGTCCCACATGTCGAGGTCCGTGAGAGAAAATGGACTTGAACTCCTGCATGAGGGTCTAAACATGTTGGAGTGTCTTCCCAGATCCAAACTATGACTGTCCTTTGTAAGGGAGAGGCTGCAGGCTTCATCACCCCACATGTCCAGTGACAGGGATAGATTTTCACACAAAGGTGGCGGCTCGAGGTGTGTGACTATTCCTGGATCATGTGTCTTGATTTTTCCACTGCTTGTTTTGATGATCAACAACTAGTTTTAACACTGCATGACTATTACAGCATGTTTGTGGTCCACAGAATTATTTAATCCCATTATGAATTTGTTGATGACACAACTTTTTCCCATATCTAAACACGTCTATGTATGATCAAATGTAGAAAAGAAACACAACATAGTCTGCACAAAATGGCACTTCCTCATACGGTACCTTGCTGCAGAGACCCTCTCCTGTCCACTGACAATGCACATTAATCTGCTTATAGCCCCCCAACACAGCTTTGATTGCAATCTGTTCTCTTCTGTAGACGTTGAACTGGGTATCCATGGTGACCTGTGTACACAGGACGCAGTGGGGTGGGTGTGTCATGTGCTAACACTTCTGGGATAGTCTCCACATGATCTCACTCAGTCTGCTAACTGGCTGTTTGTTGACACGAGTTGTTGAGAATGTACCAACAGTGATCTTCATAGCATAGCTTACTTCTGATTAATTATTTATGACAGGGAATGTTGCAGCTTTGATTTCGATCATCTTCAAGCACACAAAGAGAAAAAAAAGGCTTTTGATCTTCTTAGGTGTTTTGATTTTAGCTCCAGGGATGAGCAACCATGTGAGGACTTGTCAGAGAGTATCATGGCTATTAATACTCAACAGCTCAGTGTGAAATTTTGCATGGCACTGACTAAACCCAATGTTATTTCTTTGAATATTCCAGTCAGACATTATTCAGCTCTATCTTTCAAAAATATTGTACATCCGGAATTAATGCACAAATTGTCATAAGCCAACAATTGTTGCTGAAAGATTAATTTTGAGGGAATTTAAATCACAAACCTTGCCTTTTTTGTTTTTTTACCTGTCCTTTATTTTCTGCACATCTGAGCTCACCTTTTGTCTGTTTTTGTTGATTCTTCTCGTTGCTTATAAAAGCCTCAGAATAAAATGTGTATTATTAAAAAATGCCATAAGCCATGTATCCTTTTTTTTGTTTTGCTCTTCTATGTTTTTTTTTAAATTGACATGAACATACAGGGACTTGTAGAGGACACAGACATAATACACATGAAATGTTATCAAAATAGATGGAGGAAAATGGGGTATGGGGGAACTTATATGAAAAATATATAGAAATAAATACATATATTTTTAAAACAGTCATTTTTCATCACTTGGTGTTGACAAGAAACTAAAAAAGAGCAAATACTTCAAAACAAGTAACATCAATCAAGGCAAAAAGAAACAAGAAATATCCCCACAAATATTTAATTACTATTTTTACTGAAGTACATATTTTGTCTGAAATCATTTAGAAACAAAATAAAGGAGAGGTTATTGTCCATTTGCTGTCAGAAAGAGTTTAAATCATCTATACAAAAAGTATGAGAAATGTCAAATAGGGACTAACATGCGATAAACAAACCCAAAATATACAAATATATATACAAACTTTTAATATCACATTTAGACCTACGTAGAAATACTTCCGGTTAAGCTCTTATTTTGAAAAATGCCTTAGAAAACAAGCCGGATGTCGTCATACAGAAGCTAGCAGCAGCAGCGGCTTTTGACCATTCAAGAAGCTAAAAGCTAACTGTTTAAGATAGCAATAATTTTCCTCTCAGCACTTAACTTGACACTTTATTCATTTGTGTCCTTAAGGAGTGTGTTTTGCATTAATTCCGGAAAGGTACTTCACTTTAACCCAACGTCTTTAATCAAACACAGCGTTTGCGTCTTGAAATTAACGCTAGACAGTAATTTAGCTAACGGCACGATAACAGGCCGACCGACGCTAACGCTAGTCAGCTAGCATAACTGTTCGTCAAGCAGTTAATATTTCATTATCCTACTGTCAGAAATATTTTCATTTAACATAAAGATTTTACTGGTTGTTTTTTTTATCAAGTAAGGTTAAATTCTAACTTATGTTCTTTATCATTGTACAGTCATGGCTGCGGATTGGTTGGGTAGTTTGGTGTCAATTAACTGTGGGCCAACACTGGGAGTCTATCAAGGAGAAGTGGTATCTGTGGACCAGTCCAGCCAAACCATCTCTTTAAGACAACCTTTCCATAATGGAGTCAAGTGCCCAGTTCCCGAGGTCACATTCAGGTACAGCTAGACCACGAATTGTTTGGCCATTGTTTTTTTTTTTTTTTGTTTGTTTGTTTTTCCCACATATTTAATGGTGTGTGTATGTCTCCTTGTCTTAATGTAGTATTTTATTCGTTTTTCTGTAGTGCCATTGACATAAAGGAACTAAAGATTTTAGATATCAGGAATGGAAATGCTAGGAACAACTCTACTACTAATACAAAGGTAAGCAGTGCACCAGTAGCAGTCCCAAAGGGTGACCCAAGGTCCGTGGAGAAACTAAACTCTCCTCAGCACTGCTCTAAAAGCTACGGAGATCGTCATCTGGATGTACCCGGTCAGCCAAAAGGATTCAGACGAAGACACAACTCCTGTAAGTGTAATATAGTACAGCATAGTCAGAAAAGACTTTGCTGATTGTTACGTTGAGACTTACTATATATTTTTTTCCCATCAGGGTCATCCAGTAGTCGAGGGGCAAACCAAGTGACGCCAAAAAAGAATGGAGTGAAGAATGGCCAGATGAAGCACAGAGATGATGAGTGTTTTGGTGATGGCATGGATGACGGGCTGGATACAGACTTTGATTTTGAAGGAAACTTGGCTCTTTTTGACAAAGCAGCAGTTTTCTCAGAAATTGACATATCAGAGCGCCGTAATGGTGCAAGGTCTCGTGGGACACCTCAAGATCAGACACCCTCACGGTACCGTCATGATGAAAACATCCTGGAGGCCAAACCTATTGTGTATAGACAGATTACTGTACCGCAGCCAGGGGCCAAAGAGTACTGCACTGGTAAGTGTTTCACATTGTAATGAAACAAATGGAAGTTGGATTAAATGATCTGAAGTAAACTGTTACATACTGGTGTCCTTTTTTCCATACAGATTCTGGGCTTGTTGTGCCCAGTATATCCTATGAACTACACAAGCGTCTGTTGTCGGTTGCTGAGCGTCATGGTCTCTCACTGGAGCGAAGACTTGAGATGACTGGAGTGTGTGCCAGTCAGATGGCACTTACTTTGCTGGGTGGACCCAACAGGTACGCATAGTGTGATGGTTTCTAAGCACACATGAAAACACCCTTAGTTTATTGACAGTTAAGTCCTACTCAGTTTATTTTATTGCCTGCTGACCTAGTAGCCTACAAAAAAGATCTGCCAATAATAACTTCCCCTGACCAGTTTAGTGTTCATTTATCATGGAAATTAGTTATTTATCTGTTTACAGTGGCTATAACTTAAGATAAGATAAAGCTTTTTGTTATGTGTTGTTAACAAGGTACATTTTAACTGCAACAGCATTCAAAATCATGTGTGATGCAAGTCTTATTTTTATTTAAAACCCTATTTGTTAGATATTTATGAGGCATTAATAAATAATCAGAAAAGAAGTGGAGGGAAATACTGAGCAGAGCTTCAAAAGTATATTGGATTATTCCACAATTACTGTGTTTATGTATCACTGTCATTTATCTGTTAATGTATTTGTCCTTTTTTTTAAATGTTGGACTCTTTAGGTCTGCATACTAATAGAGTTCTTATGTACTTTCTTTATAGAGTCATGGTTCGGTACATTTTCAGTACAGCACAGAAAGGTGAAAAATGTGGACAATAACATTTTCGGGTTTTATTTTGAAAAAAATAAATAGGGCTTATTGGCTGTAACTTGTACTAGTAAGCATAAACATAAAATAATGCAAATGTCAGAATGGCTGTACTTTTTTCCCCTCAGTTCAGCACTATACTTAAGTCCTATATCAGTCCACATGTGTGTGTTTTGCCATTACGACTCCCCTTTTACTGCCGTTTTTGTTATCCATGACGTGAAAACATCAAATTTCAACACAGAGAAAGTAAAAGTGAGTCCTCCTGCGCACAAATTCCAGCACACTCCACTTCCATCACAGTTAGTTTTGTGGTTTGTGGGGATTTTGAGACTTGGGTTGTAAAGGTCTCCGACTGATGATTAGAATCTTTGACTTTCAGGGGCAGCCTTAAATGTCACTAATGTTCCATCATATGACTCACCTGTTGACAATTCCTTAACTGCAGCTTCCACTCATTTAAAAAGGGCGGGCACAATGGACTGACTAAAATGCACAAGTGACTTGCCTTCCAGTCTCTCTTGTGTTGTTCCACTGAGTGGGATGTTTGTCTGATCTTTGTCCATTTTCACTGTTATTAACTGGGAAACTAATGCTCCCATACAGCGGATCTAAATGTTGTTAGGATCCTTCAGCTGTGGTCCCATATTTGTATTTGTCATTCAGATGGGAGTGTTGCGTGGTCTAGAGTAATTAAATAAACTTGAAACTTGAATGTTGATCTCAACTAACCTGGACAACCAGGCCAACCTGGCTACAATGCTCATAGACTGATGCACTGCCAAAATGTTCCTAGTTAAATTTGTGCACTAGAATTTCTGTTGTGTACATGTGAGTAGTAAATAGAAGTAGGCTACTTTGACAGTAATTGTTTGGGTCACAGGGCCAAAACCAAACCAAACTGAGGAAGCTGTATACTGTTACAAGCGTCCTGTACCTCCTGTACACGTGCTGTCACACCCCTACATACGAGTGAACCTTATTGTTTTATATGGCAAATATGAATTTACTGGCAGGAAGTGCTTGGTTAGCACAAAATTTGGGAAATAAACTTGGTTCCATTTTCATGTCCTTTCCAGATTCACTCCGAAAAATTTACACCAGCGTCCCACAGTGGCTCTGCTGTGTGGCCCCCACGTTCAGGGAGCTCAGGGCATCAGCTGTGGTCGTCACCTGGCCAATCATGAAGTCGAGGTTATCCTGTTTCTGCCCAATTTTGTCAAGATGCTCGACTCAGTCACCAGCGAGCTCACACTCTTCAATAAGACTGGTGGCAAACAGGTGTCAAGTATCAAAGGTGGGTATATTTTTCTGCCACTATTTTTTTTGTATTATTTTTCCCCCCACAATTTGTATTCTGTTTGGTCAGGTCCAGCAATGTGCTTGGAGATTTTTCAATTTTTCTCTCGCATTCCACAGACCTTCCAGACACCCCGGTGGATCTAATCATTAACTGCCTGGACTGCCACGAGAACACATTCCTGATGGATCAGCCTTGGTACCGAGCAGCCGCAGACTGGGCCAACCAGAACCGAGCGCCAGTGCTCAGTTTAGACCCTCCTGGTAGTGGAAAGGGGCAGGCGGTCGAGGCCAAGTGGTCCCTTTCTCTTTGCCTCCCGCTCTCCCTCGCTGAAGGGGCTGGCAGGGTTTACCTGTGTGACATAGGCATCCCTCGCCAGGTGTTTCAGGAAGTAGGAATCAAGTACCACTCTCCTTTCGGCTGCAAATTTGTCATCCCCTTGCACTCTGCATAACGGGACTAATGGTCAACATGACAGATTGAATCTTTCACCCTCCATGACCGTTTGGGTTTTGGCGCCTTACTGTATAATTCCAGAGCTTCAGCTGCTTTTCACTTCATCCAATAAGTTTCTAACCCATCAACATGTGAACAGGACTTTGTCCTCATTCTGAAGGACCACTGCTTGGTACATCTTCAGAGATTAAGTGCTCATAGGTAGCATAGAAAAAGCTTTATTGAAAAAGTGAATGTGTTGACCATTAGAGGCTTCACAATTATGTAGATACCATTGTATTTACATAATATTATAAGGTATTTGGAAGATGGGTATAGCTGAAGTGTCAAAACAAGAATAATACGACATAGTGTTCAGTTTTGAATTGAATAGGACAATCTCTGACTTAAAATGGAATATTTCTCAATGTCACTGTCATCTAACCTCATTCCAAAGCCATCCGGTGAATAAACGGTCCACCATAATAACTCATGGAAGTGCAACATTATTACATTAATCTGAATGAGACAACAGAAATCCATCTTGCTGTATATTGGTGTTACTATTGTTAATGGCTTTGCTTTTGGCCTGCCACACTCTGCAGCAGCACTAAGTTACTGTTGTCTGATGTTTTATTAGGGTAGAAATTACATCTAAGCAAATGTGGAACATTTGTCATTTCTGTGAATTATGCTGAATTTTCAAACTAAAGCAGTGTTGAATAGGGCAGCTTCTGGAGAGACTCCAGGTATTAGCAGTTTTGATTGTTATATGTGATAAAAATTAGGCTGTGATTAGTCTCGCTAGACAATCGGAGATCTTGCTGCTTGCTGATTGTCTGGAGATTTCCAATTGCAAAGTAGTTGCAGCGAAAACAGCCGCTAACAAACCTACACCTCTTACATGTTTTTTCAAGGACATGCCTTACTGGAAGCAATGCTCTCTTTAATATGAAGGGCCGTCCTAAAGACTTTGTTTTGGTTCAGTAATGGAGGTGTGTTTTAAACTCTAATTGTTTCCATCCAGTTTTAGTAACAAAAACTGGGAGATTGTCTTCAGTGTCTGTTTAGCGAAGCGTGTAGAGACTGTCTTGTGAGTCTAGGCTGTGATGAATGAGAGTTTTGATGAGATAACACAGCCTGCAAAACCTTTAGCAGTCTTGCTTTTTAGAGGAAAAAAAAGGTTTGCTAACAAAAAATTTGGTACAGTAGAGAGCTGAAGTTGTGAAGTTGCATCCTGGCTAGCCTCTGTTCCATTAGCTTCTTTAATACAATGCTGTCTGTCAGTGCTACCATGAAAAACTACAATCGTGGCAGCGTAGCTACTGGAGTTTCATCCATATCTAGAAAAGGTATAGGGCTTATGGGAATTCATGCTCATTAAAGGGTGGTAAAAATATAAATATTTTCCTTGTTGAAACCCATGAAGTGAAGTGTTGAGGAAGGCTCAGTTTCAATGTGGGTTTTTATGTTAACTTTTCATACCGTTTCATCTCTAGTTACAGATATCAGTGAGATTTTTGAGGTTTCTTACTTCTGGAGCAGAACCTGGATTTTCTGATTTCACTTCAGCTCTCTATTGTATCAGTTAACGGACCATACCAGAGTGACAGCAAGTTTAACTTCCTTAACTTACAAATTATGTATATTTAACATTTGTGCCAATATGTTTTAAATGCAGACTACAGGTTTACGTTTTTAGTTATTTTTCTGTTAGCTTCTAGTATTTGCTGTACAGTATAAAAATCAATTGGCAGACACTTTCATAATCTGTCACAGCGAACATCAAGTCTATGGCAGTTTTGATCAGTTTCACACTATTGTTGTGTGGTAGTGTTGTTAAATTGCAGATTTCAAAAGTCTGTGCTGCTTTACACTGACAAAAACAAAGGTATACTTGAGATTGTCTGTGATGGACTTGAGTTACAAGAGTGTCCTAGTAGATTTTTGTATTGTTTGGAAGTTAATGTGATTTATAATAATTAAGCTAAATAATACGGGTATGGTCCTTTAAGTTTCAAACCATGTGACAGCTTTTTTTAATCAAAGTCACAATGATCAAAATGCAGTATCCTGCACTGGAACACGGTAACCTCTTTGAGCCAGTTAGATTGGATCTTTGTGACGAGGAATTGTTGATGGGTCGACCGGCATGGTCACATCCTTGACTGTTAGTGGTATTTACCGTGAAACCTAAAGCTTAGACTGTGAAACATAAATCAAGGTGAGCTTTGTCACATGTTTTTGAGGCCTTGACACAGGGGCTGAAGACATCTCCTGACAGATAGGTTTGAATAAGCTTAACAAATTTGAAATGCGTCCAGATTTCACCAGATCTTCACTGGACACGCATATTGTCCTTAAATCTTGTCATCAAGGGCAGCACTGAAGCAGTTCACAGTTGCAGAGGTTATAAATCACCTGGGACATGGATTAATGCAGCTGAAAGTGTTTATAGTCTCAGGAGGGTTAAAGACACTTGCATATTTGCTTTGTTTTTTATCTGTGCACATTATCCTGCGCAGGGTTCATAAACTGATCCAGTGAAAATTACTTTCACGCACAAAAGGTTTTGTCCTTTCTCCAAGTACATTCCTCCGGCCTGATGTGTTATGTCTCATCTGTTGAGACAAGTCTGGCTTGGAAATAACCAGCCAGCGTTACTGAATGTGAACTTAATTTGTGTTTCTCTTTGGCCGCCAGGGGGCCATGAGCCCACACACTTCTGGTGGCTCCTCTCTTCCTTGTTCTGCTGTAATGGCAGCGTTATGAACCGAATACTATTTCCTCAAAGATTAGTATTCCTCTTACATATTTCTAATGTGAACAGTCAAGAAACCAGGTGGTGATTTTTTTTTTTTTTTTTGTTTTTTGAAAGCAAAATTGTTCAAACAGGTTTCTTGAGAATCACTTGTTAAAGAGTCTCAGATCTGCACTGGGTGTTTTAGTCCACGCGAGATCAGTTTGCAGTTCATAAAAATCGCATTAAATATGCAGTGGGAGGTTTTGTCTAGACATGACAACTGTTTCCTTTTTAGGAGGGACTGAAGTTCACTGTCAAGATTCTGGTGCAAAAATCCTGTGCAGTCCTACTTGTGTCATGTCTGCAGATTGAATCTAATAAAACAGTTCACCATCACTTTTTTTTTTTTTCTTTTGTGGGCTTCTTCTTGTGAACACTGATCAAATTCCTTCACCAGCTTGACTTAGATAGACCCGGTGATCCATTTTTAGACCGACTGGTTTACCATTAACGCGCATGTGCGATGCAAAAAAATAAAGGTGGGGCAAAAAAACTTAAAACGTTTCTGACGGGGAAAAGGAGCTGGGCAGCCTGAAGTTGACTCGAATTTAGACTGAATCGCGTTTATTACGTCGCTGCTTTTTAATCCAGTTGCGTTGTTGCGTTTTCTGACTCATTGAACGTTTTTCCTCTGAACGCGGGTCGAAACCGCAGCGATTACCTCACAGAAAACTTTTTTTTTTTTTTTTTTTCCTCACAGAAGGGTGATTTTTTTTTTTTTTTTTCTCCCAGATGATTTTGACAGGAGACACACCAGCAACGGTCTCAGCTGATTTTACCGAGGTACTTTTGGACTGCTGAAGTTTCGAGTCACCTGAGACACATTTCACTTCCTCATCAGGACTTTTGCGCTTCGACAACATCTGTCGGTTGTTTATGTCGTGAATGGGAGTTTGTCTGCTGTCCCTCGGATGAAAACAGACGTCGGGCAGTAGCAGAATCACCTGTTATCGTCTCAAACCTCTGGAATTTGCCAGCGAACAGGTAAGACTTTTGTTTTGACATGGCGCACATATTCTATAAAGCGGTTACGTCGTGTTATGCCTTTTAAAAATATCTAACACTTTCATCCATTAATGTGCAGTGACTGACAGCTCTGATGAATGCACTTTGGTTTGGAGGTTATGACAAGTGGCACGCACGTTATAAGCGCTCATCTTCACTTCCTTTCGTGATAGATGCAGCTCAAAAAACAGAATAAATGTGAGATGCGTTGCATGACAGCCGTGCCTATTTAACATCCTCCTACTTCAAATTTCTGCCACTTCCTCTGACTTTTTCTGGGGTGCAGCAGTTGCATCATGCAGCTTTCCACATTGTCACAACTTGGTAGATAAAGGTGTATAGATACTGATCATGGTCTTCTGATGACTGGAGATATTGCTCGTAATCGTCACAGGGCCCCGCGATCTGAGCAGAGCCGGTTGCACTTGCAGATGTATGACTTGCAGACCTCTCAGTTTGACATCGCCTTTTCTCATTTAGTCTGTCATCGTCAGGAAACAATCAACAATTTTGGGGGGGGAAGAACCAATGCAACTGTCACAGAGGCTGTGATCATTCACTAGTTTTATGAAGCCATTAGTGACTCTGCAGAGCTGGCAGCTCTTGCAGAAATGTGACTTGCATAGATTTATTTGCCTCCCAGTTTGATATTGCCTTTTCTCATTTGGTCTGTCATTGTCAGGAAACACTTAATGAAAAATCTGGAAAAAGCTACTAATGCATTTAAAAGCAAGTGCCAAACAGAAAACAAAAGTTCACTGAAAGCGGCATTTGTCAGACGGAGGAACTGAGGACCTTCTCGGGGTGATGCCGCCCCGGCTGAAACAGGAATTCCCTCAAAGGTCAGCAACTCTCTGGAAAAAAAAAAAAGACTGAAGCCAGTCTGGTGCTGGCACAGCCTCAGGGTCTGTTCCATAGAGGATTCTTCTTTTAGAGTGTGACAAAACTGTAAAGAAGGATTAAACTGGTGAAACAAGATGAAGAGAGCTCATGAAACCACAGCAAAGCATAGCTGCTACCCTGTAATGTGTCATGCATGGCTGCATCAGCAGAGCAGCATTGCACTGCATGGTGTGTGCATAGCACGGAAGTCCACCTCTCAGACATGGTGTTTTTCCATGAGTACAATTAATCAAATCATCTGTTAATCAGAGTGTCATGAGTGTGAAGACCTTCATTGTGTTGTTTGAACTTTGGACGGGAGTAAAATGCAAACTTCACTATTATATCTGGATGTCAAATTAAGGGGGATTACCCCTGACTAGCAATCATTGATTTTCTCTTCCCGTTACTCTGAAAGAACCTTGTTTTTCAGCATTAAAGTTTCTATTTATTTATGATAAACAGGACATTTAGGTTTAGGTGTATACTCTGTCATTTGCCTTGTTACTGAGCCTCACAGGCAAAACTGCCTGTCGTTAAAGTGATACAATGACGGCTTGTACTGCAGGGCCTGCCACTGGACTCGTGCTTCCGCCCCTTACATCCTACAGACAGTCGTTTCAGTGAGCCGTGCTGCTGCAGCAGAGTCCAGCTGTTGTCCCGCAGGCAGAGGTGATTTCCTCCTCCGAGGCTCCTCAAGAACATCTGCAGGCTGTCAGACCCAGCTGGGTCATCTGTTGGCATGCACTCTCTCTCTCCTTCTTGTACATTTCTCACCGCTCGGTGTGTTTGCTTGTATTTCTGCCAGATAAAAGCTCAGCGGATATGGACAGAAATCATTGTTCCCCTCCTTCTGTCTGCTCTTGGCCCTGCTTCCCTGCTGCTGTAATGGTGATGATAACAGGACAGCAGCATCAAAGCAGTCGCGGAGCATCCTGGAGGCTGGAGGGTCAGGATGAGGGGCAGTTTACCCAGGCCCCCTGCTGCACATAGAAGAGGGATGCTCACAGCTAATGACTCAGACAGTATGGTCATTGAGACATACTACAGCATATCCAGTGGTGGAAGAATGACCATTTGCGCAAGTAAAAGTATCAGTGCATTAATGTAGGACTACTTAATTACGACTAAAAGTTCTGTGTTCAAAGTCCTACTCACAAAAATGCACATAAGTATTATCAGCAAAATACACTTTAAGGAGTTTTTAAATGGTTATGATGATCTTAATTTAATACTCATGCCTCTATATGACCTACATGTGCAAATGAAACCATCTGCGAAAAAGAATGGCTGTTTATAGTTATTCTTAATGGCTGCCACCGGGTTGAATTCTCCGTGAAATCGGATGAAAATAAGCCTGTGTTTACATTTTCTCAGCCAAAGCTATAGTGAGTAGTGTCTTAACCAGTTAAAAAGAAGTAGGAGTAGATTTTTATTTAGAGAATTTTATTTTTGATGTTAGATTTTGTGAATATTAAGGTGAAAAAAACTACTACTTTTGTCCACAGGGACCTCAGAAATCAACAAATTATGAAAGCTCTTTGTAGTAGCTTTTATTGCAAGTAAAGGTTCTGCATTTAAAATAATACTCACGCAAAAAGCTCAAGTGAAAATATACACTTAAAAGTATAAAAAGAAGTATTTGTGACATAGATGGCACAAGTAGGATAAAAAGGAAAAAAATGCATATTTTTCTGTTGTCGCAGAGGAGCTACTTTCATCTACTTTAGGTCCTATTAGGTACTTTCATCCAGTGGTTCCAAATCTAGGGCTCAGGCCATTTTAAGAGGTCACAAGATAAGGGGTTCTGATAACCATTTAAATTAATGTTTTGGCCTTTTCTCTCATCCTTGTGAGGGAAATGACTCTGTGATGAAACTGACAACTCGTAAACATATCAAATATGACAACAGGCCCCAAGTAGACAGTAGACATGTTTCAAAAAATGTATTATTATGCACATTTTTAATGTTGCATTGGAAAACCTTGATGGAAATAAATAAAAAATGGAAATAAAACTAAATGTGTAAATAGGGGGTAAATATATAAATTCAGACGATCTGATGTAGCCTTCCTCACATTAAAACAAAAAAAAATGTCATATTGCTCTTGTGTTTCCTACATTGTTTTTCACATTTGAGGTTTCAACAGGCGCTCTTTGAATTACGTCATCTTATTGCGCGGTCTTCTTTAGACAATTTACTCTAAATTTGGTTAAAATTGTGCAATACATTTGGATTGAAAACCTGGCTACTACTTGTTTGTAAGGAGTCACAAGCCAAAATGCTGGCTGGAAACGAAACCCTTGGACCCACGGTGCCCCAAAAAAAGTACAATATTAAGTAGCATAAAATGACAATACTCAAGAAAAGTTCAGGTACCTAAAAACTGCACTCAAGTACAGCACTTGAGTAAATGTGCTTACTTTCCACCACTGACAATATGAAGGCTAAAGGTGGCCTAGTTGTTCTTTAAAATAACCTTTCAAAGACTCATCCATTTGAGTGAGATTTTTTTTTTAAAGCTGTCCACAAGGCTTTCAGCCCTCCACACTTTACTTGTTTTACAGCAGCTTTTGCAACACCTAGCACATTCAGCGTTTTCACCTCAGGTTTTGTCTGCAGATAGACGAGGGAGTGGCAGATTTAAACAAGACCAAAGAAGATATTTCTACATTCCTGTCCTGTCTTGCTTCGTGCAGCCTGGCTACCACTGATTTGAACAGTTTAGACTCAGACTGACTTGCATAAGACAAGAGTCAAATGTTGATCAGCCGGTTTGGTTTGAACAATAGGATTGATATGGATGCTAAGAATATGCAAAATCGGACTGTATGGACTTTGAAGAGGTATAACACCTCTATTTTTTTAACTACTTGTTAAGGATTGTGTAAGTTTGAGCTTTTTCCTGGTTTCATTCAGGTTCAGTCTGTCACTGAGTTTGCTGGCTTCCTGTTGCTTTCAGTAGCTTATGTCATGCATCATTTCTCCTGTAGCAGACAACATTTCTCAGTCGGATGTGCGGAATAATTCACTTCTTCAATCACTCTGTCATGACGTTGTTCGGTGTTTGTGAGGTGATTTTTTGTTCTATTTTTAAAGTAGAATTCATATGAGCATTAGACACAAATTGATTGTACTTGCAGAATAGAAAATCCTATCATCAGATGATGATGATTAGCCCTCTATTGCTGCCTTTAAAGCACTTCACTGGACAGACTGATGATGATGGACTTCTCAATGGGACAGGGGTCAGTAGAAACTCGACCGACTCACAACGACAGCTTTGTCCACGTCTTGAAATGAGCAAGCTGTGTTTCCATGTAGAGCTCTCTGGAAATGGCAATGTGACACCATGACAGTCTGAGTTCTGTCCCTTTCAATCAGCTGCTGGTGGCCTGCTGCTGAGACGCGTTCACTGTCCCAAAAGAGACAAATTAAAAAGTGCTGTTGTTGTGTGTCAGCGTTGGCCCCGTTGATCCATTCTCACTCGGTGAGATCACTTTGCTCCTTCATCGAGGACTTTGCCCAGACAGAGTCTGTTGCAATCAACAAATTCTGATAGCTTTCTTGTTTTCAGGGAATCATTCACATGGTTTACTTCTTCAGATTATAACTCATACTAAGAGTTTAGTTAGAAGATTAGATTTCTTACCTGCATTAGGTGAAGGTATTAGCCACACTAGCATTATGGTTCTAGGGATGGCAATGTCAGCTGGCCGCGCACTTTGGTCCAGACTGAAACTGTTGACTTTTATTATCTATTAATCATTTTGAGTCATTTTTAAAGAAAAAAAAGTCCAAATTCTCTGATTTCAGCTTCTCAAACACGATTATTTTCTGGTTTCTTTACTCTTGTGTGACAGGAGGAGGACGACAAAACAAGAAATTTAAGGTCTTCGCCCTGGGCTTTGGGTGATCAATATTTTTTACTATTTTCTGTCATTTTGCAAACACATGACTGACTTACTCTTTCTGCTGTCAAACCCTGTCCCTTGAAAGTCTCTTCTTTGCTTCTTTGAAATATTCTTTGCTCCAAATGCTGAGATTGTTTCATCCAATTGGTTCATTTTTAAATGCACAATATGTAATGCATGAACTCATATGAGGACAATCCCTTTCAATCACCACTTATGACCCACTAGAAGTCTGCAGTGGTGACTGTATCTGCAGAGACCCCGTCCTCTGCCTGTATGTCCTTATTTCTCCTCATTATTTTACAGTGCTTGGGATGTTTCGCCGAGCCAAAACGCTGCTCCCTGACATCCTGGGACGTCATAATTACTGAACGCCTACCCACATGAAACACTTTGAGATCCGCATTTTGAATGGCTTTGACATAGCCAACATTTATAAACTCTTGCATTTGCATTTCAACATCATACACGTGATCAACAGTGAGAGAATTGCAGGAGTCAGACTCACAGTTACCTCAGCCTGAGTGCATGAACACGTTTTCAGGTCCAGGTTCTTGAGAAGAGAGACAGGCAGTGGGCAAAAAGCCCCACACAGAGCATCTGAGCTGAACAGCCTGGCAAAAACGATTGCTGTTTTTTTTTTGTATCTTGATTAGCAAAATAAAGTCAAACATCACAACATTGTTATGCATTTTACTTTACAAAGTGGCAACCCAATAAAAACGGGTCCCTAACTTTGCAAGAAGCTGCTATAGACTCTTAATCTTCTTTTCCTGTTATGGTCTTCCGCACAGTTTGAAAAATTGGGGTGTCCTTCCTGGGTTGTTGGGCGTGGGAAATGTGTCCAGATAGTTTTGTCCCTTGATGCAGAAAGACAGCTGCAGCACTCCACTGGGGACGACATCCACCACATCCTCATCATACGGCGTGATGACAGTCCTCTCTGGGACGCATGAGAGTTTTTAGTCTCACATGTGTTATCTGTGAAGAGGATGGTCATTTATTTAAAAGTGTGACATGGGGGACGTGTCAGATTATGTTTTCAGTGGGAGCGACACGCTTTAAAAACGGGGATATCAGCAATCTCTTGTATCATTCAAGTTTCTATGAATTCCACCCTGATGTCAGAGTATTGCAAATCTGGCCTCTCATACAGGAAGTCGATGTCATAGAAATGGACATGTCGGAGGATGTGACCTAATGTAAAGTGACAGATGTATCAAAGCCAGGATTTTCCCTGAGCGCTGCTACTTCTTCATGGGAACCGATACAGGAAGAGAGGAGAGGGGGGAGGATAGCGATGGGGGACATTGAACTGAGTGACTTTCTCCACAGGTCATCATTTCACTGGAACACCTCTGCTCTAATTTGTTGTGCATGTATCATGGAAACGCTGCCCCGGGTGAATCAGGCCAATGGTTACTCTTGCAGTGGCTGCTTTATTGACGTAAAGAGGCGCTGGGCTGGATGACTCCCTCAGGCCTGGTCAGATCTCACCACAAGTTTGCATTCCAGCGTTGAAGAGAGCTATCTTGATTCCTACAAGGCCCACTCATTCAGGCTTAGCTGGAGACCCGGTGTGTGTCCATTTTTGGTCAGAATGAACAGGATTACCATATGAAATACAAAATAAAAAGCAGATCAACCCTAATGCTTTTTGTTTTTAGTCAGTTTGAGTTCTTAATTTGTGTTATTGGTCCATAAGTACTTTGAAAGTTCATTTACATACTATTAGTCTACGTCATGGAAACATTCTGCCCCAGTTGTGAAAGTGTGATTAAAAAAAAGAAGACTTGTCAGTTCTGCTTTCTGTATCAGCAGGTTATTTTTACTGACACTGTCTGAGCTGGTCTTTACTCTAGACCGTTCTGATAATAGCTGACTCTTGTTCACTTCAAAATAACCTACAAAACCTCAAATTCGCCATCTTCCTGAGCTTGTGTTTGTGGTGAAGTGAATATCTCTGAAGCAGGGGGGGCGTCAGCACTGACTAAATTCTGTTTCTTGTCATAGGTACTGTAGGAGCGTGCGTGTTTACCAGCTCTAATGATAGCAGCCAGAAAACATCTCCTGTGAGAGGACTGAAACGCCTCACCATGACAGAGGTCCAGGTAAGACACAGTAGGCCTCTGGAGCACAAACACGCCAAAAGTCAGATGCACAACAAGTACCGTCTGATGAGTAATTTGTCGAGGGTGCGGTTACTAATTAGTGATCTGTTCATGTTCCCGTAGACTCCGTGGCCGCAGGGCACAGAGTGTGTGGCGAGGTACAACTTCAAGGGCACATCAGAGCAGGACCTGCCCTTTAACAAAGGAGACGTGTTGACTATTATTGTTGTCACAAAGGTAATGTTTTCATGTGCTGCATTTCTTATTTTCCTTGCAAATGGGAGAAGTTAGCCATCAAGACCTTCTGGCAGAAAGGCTTTAAGTAGGTGAAATAGTATCAGGTTGGTGGATGAATGGGTTAAAGCTATAACGTATAATAATTCTGTATTAAAAAACCTAAAAACGCTAGACATATGTATTTTGTTGAGTTGTCTACTTGCATTACACCAAATGTTTCCAACAATGGTCAAACCCATTTTTTTATGGTAACGGTGCATTTCCTTGTAGCAGCTGGTCACTATACTTTGTGGGAAAACACAGGATATGTTGGATACGTCAGAGGGTGAGAGAGGAAGTTGGAAAACTTGACCAAACATGAATAAAACTTGATATATTACCTCGTCCATGAACATGTTTTCTCCCTGAGTCATGTGCTGATTTTCATCAGCGGTGGCAGTTGTCTATACTCAGTAGATTTATCGTCTTCACTTTCTTTTTTTGAAATTTTATTTTCAATTTTCTGTTGCAGTAGGTTAAAACACCAGAATTACTAAGTAAAATATTAATAGTTTGGGTTAAAACAGACAGTTAACCAGGAGTTACAAAAGTTTTCTGACAGAAAGATTTCACTTTAACTTATTTTAGACTTGACATATAATCCTCATTTAATCGTCTAATTATATTTTTTTTTTACATTTCTTTCACAGTGTGGATAAGTTTAGGCACTGAAATTAGTTGGTATAAGGTCCAGGAAAAGATTGTTGTTTGTCTTCAAATAGACCCCAAACCATGCTTTAGAAAGGCTTTCTGGCAGAAAGATTTGTTGTTGACTTATTTTTTGACTTAGTTGATTAATTATCTTCATTTTCTACATTGTTATTATTTTCAGCTTTCTTCTTTTCTTGTTTTTTTTTAATTGTGATATATTATTTTCTGTTGCAGTTTGACTTTGTTCAGGCAACAAAATTACTTGGTCAAGTTTAGGAAAAGATCATGGGTTGGTTTAAAAGAGACTGTTAACCACACGTTAGAAAGGCTTTCTGTTAGAAATTGTTCTTACAACTTATTTTAGTCTTATTTGGTTTACTATCTTCAGTTTTTTATTATTATTTTAAGTTTTCTGTTGGTTTGGTTTAGGCACCAAAATTACTTGGGTATGTTTAGGGGAAAAAAATCATGGTTTGGCTTAAATAGACAATTAACCACATGTTAGGCAGGCTTTCTGCCAGAAAGTCCCAAATAAATGCTGCTCCTGCTGCTGCTGCTGCTGCTGCTGTGTGAATATAACAATGATATGAGAATGTCTGACATTTTGTGTTTCAGGATCCAAACTGGTACAAAGCTAAAAATGCTGCAGGTTGCGAGGGAACAATTCCAGCCAACTATGTTCAGAAAAGGGAAGGTGTGAAATCTGGAGGCAAGCTGAGTCTAATGCCGTGAGTACACATATTATCATGCTTGATTCAGTTCTATCCAGTACTTATATCCAGCGTAATCTTTCACTGTCTAAGTAAACCAGATTAGGTTTATGTATCTGCTGCCTATATCTCCGAGGGCGCCACCACACCAGCTTTGTGCCTTGTCTGCAGTGATGGTTAAAATAGCTCTGCCCTCTTCCTATGGCCATGTGGTTGCTGTAGGCAGATGGCCTATTTGTCAAGAAGGCAGTGCTGCTGCAGTTATGTGAATGGAGACCACAGTTGGGTCGGGCTGTGTTATAATTGCAGTGCACTTGTGTCTGTTTCCAGCTCTGCACAGTTTCCTGTTGTTTCTTTTCTATCTCAAACTGAAGTCACCTCAAAAATCGTTTGTCCACAGGACAGACAGGTTTCCATGTGCATGCATGTGCACGTGTGTGAAAGACACAATGTTTATTTATAGAGCCCTTGATCACAGAGTTATGTCATGAATGACTTCATTAAGATACACCTAGACCAACAACCAGTCACAAAAACACCCACAGAAAGGTGATGTGAAACATAAATACCAAATAAAGTATATCCATTACAAACCAGAATTAGTTTTATTGCCAAGTGAGTTTTCACACACAAGGAATTTGCCTTGATATATTGGTGCATAGCAATAAAGACCGAAAATGTAGATGTAATATAAGAGAAAATGTAAAAAAGATTAAAACAATACTGCAAGTCAAACAAGAATAAGTATAAAACTGGCATATGAAAAACAAAAATATATATTATAAAAGCAATAAAAAAAGAAATAACAGCCCTTAAAGAAGACAAACGGTGTAACACCAATTGATTTTGTCCTCTATGCAGTTCCTGTTTTAAATATCACAAGTCATTGATGTGAGAGCTGAAAGGTAAAGAAGTCCTGAGTACAGCTGCTTCTGTCTCTGTTTGTCTCAGCTTTCCAACAAGCTTTTTTCTGTGCGTGTGATATTTAAATGTAATTTTCTCATGGAGCCAGATGCAAATGAAGTTGCTGTACAGTCTGTGACCCTCTCAGTAATAACACCGGTTACAGCAGATATGCAAATCGCTGTAATCTGTACGTCCCGATCTCCAGAACAGTATTTGTTTATTTCCATTAACGGCCCATTTAAGGTCAATAATAACATTATGAAATATGTTTAACAGGAAAAGAGGAAAATCTCTCAAAATCTCATGGAACGGAATCAACAACGAAGGCCCAAAATGGATCCTTGCAGCGTTTCTGTAGTAACCGTTGGGAATTTAGATTTGGGCTTCCCTGTTTTTACCCACTGTCAGTTTATGGCTCCCAGAACAGTTAGAGGCATCCTTTCAAACGCTAACAGAAGATGTGCTTTGTAAAAATAAGGGAAGACCAACTGTATCAAAGGCTTTAGATAAATCTGAGATGTTGAGAATGGAAATTAATGTCTTCAGGTGATTGTTTGACCAGTGACAGGCAGGGCAAAAAAAAATTAAAAAATCAGCTCCAGCATGTCGTCAACACTTGTGATGAATTTATTCAATAGCTACGTTTCAGTCGAGCAACAGTCATCGGGCATTTCATGTCACGAATGACAATAAACTTGTGTGTATGTATGTAGAGACGAACAGAGGAATCAGCTCACATTAGGAACCATGTAATCAACAAACCCTGTAAACAAACACGATAAAATTTAACTTTACTCAATGAAATTTAAAAGTAACTGGAACGGCACAGACCTCCGCCAAGGACAAATGCTCTGTCTGTCAATGTTACTGTATTTTCAAGAAGTTTCATGAAAATCGGCCCGGTATTTTTTTTTTCGTAATCCTGCTGATAGACAAACCAACAAACAAATGATGCTGAAAAAAAAGCCTGGTGAAGGCAATAATTCCAGCACTTATAACAACTTTCAAGAACGGAAACATTTGCAAGCAATGACAATAGAAATATAGAAAAGGCAAGACCACGTTAAAGGGATAGTTTGGATTTTTTTTAAAGTGTGTTGATGCAGGTGAACAGGCCTCCAGTTTGAAGAAGCAGCAGGAGCACTGGTGTAGGAAGCTAAGCCACATACTGCTGTGGACAGAAAAACTAATTTTAATCTAAATATCAATATCAGTTTGAGTGTACACTATATTTAGAATGTTTTCAGCTTTATCTTTCCATCAGACAGATTTTTCTGATGGCAAGGCACCATTACAGAAACCAAATCGCTCTTTCCAAAGCAACCAGACTCCTTTGGCAAAAACAGTCATTTTACCTCTGCCTCGATATGTCAGTTTGTCTGTGTTCAGGTGTGACTTTGGTGTTTTAAACAGTTCATTTTGATTCACCATAAGATTCATACACAAGCATTTAAAAAAAAAAAAGCTACAAAGTGCATTACAACATGAAAACAAAAAATCAGACATGAAACAAAAAGATTAAAATTAGGATAATAACTCAGTTGCCAGTTTATTAGGTCCATCTGGCTAAAATGAATTCAGTTTAATACTATAAATTGCTATAAATTCTAAGTTAATCCAACTGAAAGGACATTTTGGAGGCTGCAGTTTGCAGTGCTGCTGAACTGTTTTGCCTTATATGGAGTGGTGTTACTATAGATTTAGTCTGGTGTCATTGATGTAAATGGGATGGAAGACATGCAAGAAATACTCCTCAGTATAATGTAATATAATTAAACAGCACTATGTCAAAATGATCACAACACTTCTTTAAAACAGATTCAATAAAAACCGAACGGTACAGATTTCGTGAAGGTAGGATTTATTGCAGGATTATTGCAGTGCAAACGCTTTTAATTCACGTTAGTGTTTTGGGACAGTCAGAGCTGTGATGTGCTGTTAACCCTCTGGTCCTCCTGCTTTCAGATGGTTTCACGGGAAGATAACGCGGGACCAGGCAGAGCGGTTGCTTCACCCTCCTGAAACCGGCCTGTTCTTGGTGCGAGAGAGCACCAATTTCCCCGGCGACTACACCCTGTGTGTGAGCTGCGATGGCAAGGTGGAGCACTACCGCATCATCTACCACAACGGCAAGCTCACGATCGATGACGAGATGTACTTTGAAAACCTCATGCAGCTGGTTGAGGTAAGGCTTAAAATTAGTGTTTGATTTATAAATAAAGCAAGGTATTTCTAGTGTTTTCTCCGCTGCTATATAGAGCCGTCCTCTACTGTATGCATGTTGTATTTTCCTGTTTGAGAGTCCCCGAGTCTCTCTGCCACCACATCGACCACATACAGTTCCTGGAACAAATAATGAACAGGAAGTGTCAAAGAGGAAGAGTGAACAGTGTGCTTAGGTTCAGAGTCCTCACTTCAAAAACACACCAGGCCTTTTACTCTCAAAGCTGCTCCTTTTCCTGTGTGACATGCTTATGTTGAACAGAAACATGTATGTATCTTACAGTAGTAAAACAGAGGAGTATGAGTTAGTTTAGAACGATCTTTTTAAGGGAAAACCTTGTCAGTTGTCTTTTATATCTCTTGCTGTTTGACTATACAGCCCTCTGTTGGTCATTCTGAAGCACTGCTCACTGAGTTTCATTGCTTCTAAACTGTAATGCTGTGGGGTTTTTTTTTGTCATATCTGTTTTACTGAAGCGATGTTCACATGTCAGACTTTTGGTGCAGTTGTATGATTAATTAATTAACAAACAAAAGACGGAATAACATGGTGAAGAGCGTACAAGCTGACAAACAACAGGAAATAACTGCCACTCTAGTAGGACTGTACCAACTGGTGCTTCATTCGTAATGTTGACATTTGAATTCTGCACAGCAACTTTTACTTTTGCATTTCTCTTAGTTCTGTTTAAACGTGGTATTTCTGCACAGTTGCAGATAAAGATAAACACCATACCAGGGGTGTGAAGCGTACGACTTGCGGTCTAGAACTGAATGGCTTTGCAAAGTGCAAAATACCAGACCAGAATGCATTTCTCTCAAAAAACAACAAATTCTTATTATAGTCATAATTAAGGACATTATTGAAATTGCATTTTTTCTGAAGACATCACAGGCTTTTTATCATCTGTTTTGCAAAGGAACAGTTCATTGATTGTGAACGTTTTCAAAGTGTACCTGTACTTCTTTACATTAAAAAGAAAGGGGACATATTTGAGGTGTTTCAGAGGTTATTATACAGTGACTTTGTTGGTCCGGCCCACTTGAGATTAAATTTTGCTGCATGTGGCCCATGAACTAAAATGAGGGCTACACTAATGTTACTAGTCTTAAACTATTGGTAGAATTAGATTCCAATAACTCCATGGTTTTGTAAACTGCAAGTGTCAAAGTTTATTGAAAAAAACAACAGATGGAATCATTTCCAAAATTCACACATTTTTATCCAACAAAATATTATGCATCAGTCGATACTTGCTGGCGTTTAGCCTTTCGAAATCAACATTTTCGCTGTGGTGTAAAAACTATTTCTGCTGGTTTGCCGCACACAAAGCGAGGCGCGCGCCTGAGCGGTGCAATATAGTTGATTTAGTTAAAAAAAACAGACTAATTTAATCTGATGAATTGCTTTATTCAAACTGAGGATTTTGTCAAGGATTTTTTTGAGTGATGACGACAATCATTCAAAGCTTAAAAAAAAACCCTCAATAGATACTTCAAATATATACATATATATATAGATATTCAGTAGAACCTACACTACAACCTACAAACCTGATTCTGTCCAGGTGGAGGATACCTGATGTCCTGAAGGCAGTTCTGGTGTTTTCCTTTGCTCTAGTGAAATTTTCTTGGCTTTAATTGGACTATTAACCTTTGGGATCTGCTAAAGCAGACGTGTCTCCCTTTCATTTTCTTTTTACATTTGGTTATTTCTCTGTTTTGCTTCATTTGTAGCACTACACCAAAGATGCAGACGGCCTGTGCACCAAATTAATAAAGCCAAAGCTGGAGGAGGGGACGGTGGCCGCCAAGGATGAGTTTTCCAGGAGTAAGTCTCGGTTTATCACTCCTTTACAATTTAGTTCATCACTGTAGGATTTTTGTTTGTGTACCGGCCTGTTATGTTTCAGCTGCGTGTTGATTCCTCGCAGGTGGCTGGGCGATGAGCAGAAAGGACCTGAAGCTGCAGCAGGTTATTGGAAAAGGAGAGTTTGGAGGTAAGTGGCTTCAAAAACATTCATGTGTTATTCTGTCTAAATTTCCGTTCATTCTTGGTCAGCCCAGGATCATACACGTAAATTTCACAGATGAACAGTTCATCGTTATTGTTTGTCATTTATCATTCCAGATGTCATGGTGGGAGACTACCGAGGGACTAAAGTAGCTGTGAAGTGCATAAAAAACGATGCCACGGCACAGGCCTTTATTGCAGAGGCTTCTGTCATGACGTAAGCAAAATTACACATTTTGTCACTTATTTTTTTGTTCGGGTTTTTTTTTCCCACAAAATGACTAAACATGTCTGCGCGCTCCTCTCCCTCCTCAGGCAACTACGGCACGATAACCTGGTGCAGCTGCTTGGCGTGATCGTGGAGGAGAACGGGAGTCTGTATATAGTTACTGAGTACATGGCCAAGGTGGGTGGCGAAAAACTCTGCCCGATCGTTTGACAACATCCAGACGTCTGTTAGAAAGACATCGCATTTATGTGTGTTTGTTTGTTTGTTTCTTTCAGGGATGTTTGGTTGACTACTTGCGTTCCAGAGGCCGGACAGTACTTGGTGGAGATGCCCTCCTTAGTTTTGCACTGTGCGTGTGCCTGCAGTTGTCTATTGTTATCCTTTATACTGTTCACTTGACCACTAGTGGCACTGTGGTGCAATGTTTTTGAGTTTAAAGATAAACGCCCTTCAGATTTTGAACTTTCTTCCCTTGTACTTTTACAGAAACGTCTGTGAAGCCATGGCGTACCTGGAGACCAATAACTTTGTCCACCGTGACTTAGCCGCCCGCAATGTCCTCGTGTCAGAAGACAACATGGCCAAAGTCAGCGACTTCGGTCTGACCAAGGAGGCCTCCTCCACTCAGGACACTGCGAAGCTGCCTGTGAAGTGGACATCACCAGAGGCCCTCAGAGAAAAGGTACACTGTGGTTTAAGAAGACTGTTATCATGGCGAGTAGTTTACTTAACCTGCCACTGATTGAAATAAACTCTAACATGTATGTTTTTCTTTTAATCCGTAGAAATTTTCCACCAAATCAGATGTCTGGAGCTACGGTATTTTGCTTTGGGAGATTTACTCTTTTGGTCGAGTGCCTTACCCGAGAATTGTAAGTATCAAAACCTTTTTGGAAAGAGGCGTACAGAAAATACTAAAGAGGAATTAGATCTTTGACTGCAGAGAGAGATTAATCAGTGATGCATTCACAGTCTAGACTTTTTCCTTTTGCTGTAATGCCAGACATCTTATTTAGTTTATCGTGCTAAAAGGTAGAATTTTTGTAAAATATTGTGACGTTTATTGCTGTAAAAGTGATGTAGATCATAATAATGTACAGTGTGAACACCACACTGCTTGTATGTTCTTTTAGGTAAGATACAGACCTGAAATTAATTCAGAGGTCAAAAAAACAAAAAAGAACAACTTGAAACTTTATGCCTCTTTACAGAAAATTTGAAAAGCAGAAATTAAGTTTTAATCAGTTCACTGCAAAAAGAAACTATTTGGTTCAACTTAAAAAAAAGAAAAGTATCCAGGGTACCTTAAAAAGTTAAGTTGACTGAATTTGAAAGGACAAGTTTAGGTAATTTTGTAATGATTCAAAACAAATAAACATTTCTATTTGACTAGAAATGTTTATTTGACTAGAAATAAACATTTCTAGTCAAATAGGCTCGATACTAATTCAGTTGTGCCTGTGAAAACATGTTCAGTAAGCATAAGATATTAAGTTGAACCAACTATTCAGTCACACTGATGTACATTGCAAACAAAAATGATTTCCTTTTCCATTTTCTCTGTTTGAAAAGTCGGTTCTTCATTTAATTTCAGGTGTAGTAGAAACACAGCAAGTTTTAGTCTTATGGTTTCTTTAAACTATAAAAAAGAATGGTCTCTGGAGTTTTAACTCTCAAACAATGCATTCTGGGAAGTCAGCTAATATGCTAATATGCTAAAAAGAAATGTTATGTTTAATTAACTTGAATTCAATTAAATGTTCACATTTTATTGCCTCATGTCATCCTTCATGTGACACAGAATAGAGCGACAAAATAAGCTGTTTTCCATCAACACTCTTTTTCCCAACAACTTTTCTCTGTTCCTTTCTGTAGCCTTTAAAAGACGTTGTGCCGCGGGTGGAGAAGGGATACAAGATGGACTGTCCCGACGGCTGTCCCGAGGTGGTGTAC
This sequence comes from Lutjanus erythropterus, assembly GCF_056507025.1. Classification (NCBI taxonomy): domain Eukaryota; kingdom Metazoa; phylum Chordata; class Actinopteri; order Lutjaniformes; family Lutjanidae; genus Lutjanus; species Lutjanus erythropterus. The sequence goes on from NC_139329.1 coordinate 34,150,370, forward strand.
AACATCATGAAACAGTGCTGGAACCTGGATCCTGCTGCTCGACCGAGCTTTCAGATGTTGAAGGAGTGGCTACAACACATCAGCCAAGGGATGGGAAAAAAACAATGAGACATCTGACAGAACGGGCGCAAAAAGTGACTTTACTTTCGTTTTGACCACTTGGACCATAACCTGGGATGGAAAAAAAAAAAAAAAAAGATTGCCGACTGTGTATGTTTATGTTTCTGAGTGTCATCCTTCACCTCAAACTGCAGTAACTCTTAATTACTGGCTCAGTTGCTCTAGTTAAGTTTGTCTGTGCGCTCGGTTATCAAGAGTGAATGATTAACTGTCATATCGATGAGTCTTTCTGTAGAACACAGTGCTGCCTCAGAGCCACAGTGCCTTGACCTGTTTTTTTATATATATTTTATGTCCTTTACGTTGATATCTTGTCATACTGATGACATCATTTCATTTTATGAATGTGTAAACAGTAACATCATTTGACTTTGTTGACTGAATCCTTTGTGTCCGTTTAAAGAGGAAAGACTCTTCAAAAGTAGGAATACAATTTTGATATTACTCGCTGTATTATTTTTGTCCGTTTCCAGGTACATTGTTTTGCATGAATGTTGAATTATTTTGTTAAAAGGACTAAGTTAAAAAAAAATATATGCAGCTTTATTTTTTCATTGTTATGTAATTTTAAATATGTCATGCCTACTTTTAGATCCCCGTAAGTCAAATAAGGAAGCACAAGTTTGGAGTTTTACTACTGATACAGTAAAATCATTCTGCTCAGTCATGCAGACATCATTCCCTTGTACACAATTTTCCATCTAACAACAATAAATGTTTTATTTTGGGAATAATTTAACCAAATTATCTGGATTTTGTATGTAATGAGAAATAGAAATAAAGTTAATAAAGTTACTGTGTTGCCATTTTCAACAATAAAAAATAATAAGTTTTGATTTTTTTTTTTTGCAGCAATTATTTTTAACACCCTTTTTGTTATCAAAGTGTTGTAAGTTAAAGTATTTATTTAATATTGAACTAGTAAATAGAAGTTTAAACTCCATCAGCATATAAAATATAAAATTGCTCAAATACGGCACTCACAATTGGTAGTTATTTTGGTGATAAAGATTTTACAAACAAAATAAATAATCTTTTAAACTATTATGCTTTATTAGAAATTAAAAACTACCCAGCAGCATATGGGTCGGTCCGTGTATCTTTTGGTGACCCGGGACCGTCACTACACGAACCTATTATATTTTATTCTATATTTATTGCCTCGTTTATTCATATCAGGATTCATTATTTATTTCATAGTCTTATTCATTTATTTATTTATCTATTTATTTAATATTGACCAAAAAACATACACTTGTCTTGGAGATGTCCTTGTAATGTTATTATTTGGAAAGAATTTGCTCATTAGATTCGTTTTAACATTTCTGTTTCATCGTTTTCATCACTATACAAAGATGTGCTGTTTGTTTTCTGTGTCAGCAGATCAGAATAAAATCAGCATTACATTTTAAATCTGATTTATTACCTTAGCAAAATTTTACATTCACATAAGTAAACGTTATAACAAAAAACGACTATATTTTTTAATAACTGAAATGCAACAATAGCTACATACAATCTATTCAGCAATCTACAAATTCCAAAGCCTTTAATATTATTAATATGTGAAACAGGTAATTTATTAATTTAAACATAAAATACATTCAGGATTACAGTTAGTTCATTTATGGTACAAACACTGTATGAATTCGCACAAGCTACCGCTAGATGGCGACAGATCTCATATGTATGAAAACACTAACATGAATTAATACCGCAGAAGAGCGTAGCAACCAAAGGTGGTGTTTTTAATGAAGAGCTTCACTCCGTAGATTAAAAAAACAGTACCCCTTAAAATACACATATATGGCGAAATGCCAAAATCGAAACCTTTCAGATCATCCTGAGTATTTTTTTCACAACTCCTCCGATGTTCTGTATTAGATTGGTACAAAAATGACGTAGAGAAGACGTATTATGAAAACTCGTGTGTGGCTAGCGAGTTTAACTGCTAGCTAGCGTTACAAATAGCCCAAACAACCTAAAAATAGTCCCTGAAAGCTAGTAGTTTACTTCACTTCAGTTTAAAAGGCTGTTATAATCCATCTCAACCAATGTCTTCACAAAAGGGGAGCCCACAAATGCACAAACAGGCGACGGGAAACAGGGTATTTGTTGTATCCGTAAATAGAGTCAGAGTAAGCGCTCATGCTCTTTTAATTGATCTCTGTGTTAGCTAAACAGCATGACCTGCTTGTGTGTCAATGACAGGCAGTTAGGTTTAAAATGGTGAAAATCAGCTTCACGTAGCGGCCATTTGTTCAAGCGACAGTGAATTAAACAAGGTAAGACCTTACTAGCGTCACTTACGTCTGTCGTTCTGTCACCATTTTCCGTATTTCAAACTTTTAGCCCTGCTAACTGTTACATCAGGGCTAACAACACTGACAGTAGCCTGGATTTCCTGTGCAGGTGGTTAGCAATCACATACAGTACGTGTGTGATATGTGTATATGCAAACAGAAGATATTAAAATGGTGAACTTTACTTTGCCAGAAAATCCTAATGATAACACATACTCATAATACCTGCATGAAGTACTTTATGCTGTCCAATTATATGATCCATGGCCCTGATCATGAGACACAAAGTTACAATTTATTATTAACAACTAATATATCTATTACACTTATTATGCATAATTTATTTTAAATAACTTCATATTGCAAGAAAATGCAATATGAAGTTAAAATGTTTGATTAAAAAGGTGAGCACACAAAAACATATGCTTCTTTCAGACATATAGTTTTCCATTTTATTTACTGATTTTTTTTTTTTTATTCTTCCTCTCTATCTGTCAGGTTCAGAAAGTCTGTGAAGATGCCAGCCGGTGTGTCTTGGCCTCGATACCTGAGGATGTTCGGTGCCAGCGTGCTGGCCATGTTTGCAGGAGCACAAGTCGTCCACCAGTACTACCTACCTGATCTGGTGAGGGACAAATTTAACCCTCCCCCCCAGTGGCAAAAAAGTGAGATGCACTGGGATGATCATCTACAAGTTTTCAAAAAGTTTGGAAAACACAAAAAATCTTGTACTGCCACTGTGTAGTGCCACTGTTGTGTATTGTTAAATAGTCAAAATCAGCTGTAGGTGTAAAACAGCACATATTATATTATATTTGTTAGTGTTTTCCTGCATTACCATAATGCATTTTTCGTAGGTGGTATGTTTTTTAAGTCTGTAGTCTGTTGATTTGAAACCTCAAGTGACACTAAAGCACAAATTCTTTTGTTGATGTTTTAGATCAGCAGTAAAAGATCAGTACGGCAGCTGGTAATATGTTCATGTGATGCTCTGTTGACCATTTATGCATGGTAATAGAAAAAAGAATTAAAACATGACTCAAGCAAACAGGCCCAGTCTTTCAGTATGTGTGTAACAGTGTTCATTGATGTTTTATTTTCTAGAGTATACCAGAGGTCCCACCAAAGCCTGGAGAGCTTCAGACAGAACTCAGGGGCTACAAAGCCAGAGAGGAAGCTGTCGCTGCATTGCAGCAGCTTAAAGCAGAACAAAAAGTGGACTGATGGACACTTCATCTGAGTGATGGAGGAAAGGACAGAGGCTGCCATGTGCCTGGGAGTGAAGTCATTTCTGGGACAATCTGCAAATGGATATTTTCTTTGTTTGGTGTTTTCTTCCAATGGAACAACGTGAAGTGGAATAAAATGCTGCACGGTTGGCATCTGGCTGCTCAAGATAAGGATCATATCTGGAACAAAGTCATTTGGTGTTTTCAACCATTTGCATCTGTTTGGTGTTGATTCGTCTCAGTATCATTTTTGAATGTGTTTGAACTTTTACTCCAAGTGAAATGTTTAAGAGAGTGAAAGAGGGAACGGTTCATGAACACATGTTACCTGCTCTAATCTGTTCAAAAGGACATCATTTGATTTTCCCTGAGCAGACAAAATGTAATTGAAATAAAAATATCAAACTAAGCTTTTGTCATTACTTTCTAGTAAATGTTTGTGCTCTATATGGAAATATTTACAAGCTTGCAAAATTAATCATCAGTTTTGATAATAAACAGTTTTCACAGCAGGAGTCTGTTTGACCATTCAAGGCAAAGAGTCAGAGTTCTGCTGTTGTGCATATTGAGTCACTAGAAAGGCTCTGATACACTAAATGGAACAGGAGCTTAATTAGTATCATTGGAAACACCTGTGTTAACTGTTTCATAGCAATGTGGTCGCCATGAAAAAGGGCTATTGATTAATATAAATTGTTTAAAGTCATTTATCAAGCAAAAATGCAAAACGTTCTTCATTTCCTTTTACTTTTCGTTAAATCTAACATGTATACGGTAATATATAAACAACAACAAACGGTGCCTGTGTGTGCGCGCGCATGTCGGATGTTGCCGTATCTTAGCAACAACTTCGAACAAAAGTGAAGTGGGAAAGATGGCGACACAGAGAGAAGATAACGCCGCTGACTACGTCAAGAAACACAAAATTCTGGAGCTCATGAACAACCTGACCGGCATTCTCGTCTTTTACAGACCTGGTTAGAAATTATTTACTCTCTGTGATGAAAAACGTTATGTTTTTTATCGTAGCTAGCAAGCTAGCTCGAATCACAACATGCTACAGTCCATGAAAGGACCACAACAAGTTTCTGGTTGGGCTTTTCATTCACAAATTGTACTTCATTTAACTACTGAGTTAGTATTGCTTCTTTCTGATATGCCTTTCTGATAGCTGTAACTTGTTTATTAATTTTTTATATTGATTTTAAGACTACAGATGAAAACTAGCCTTTGGCTGGTTCTGGCATAATATTTACAATATTGTTTATTAATAGGCACTGTCCCTGATAGATAAGAAATTAAAAATAAAATTATCTTTAACATCTACAGCAGTAAAGTGCAATATACACATTAGTGTAGCATTGTATTTTTAATAATTCAAAAACATCACATATGATAACTACTGTCAGGGACAAATTTTCTGTTGTACTTTACTTACTTTTGTACTTACTTTCTACTAGTTAGTTAATGTCCATATTCATTTTTATTCTGTTGATATTGTTGTTCTGTATTCTAGTATTTCGGCTGCTGCATTTTTTTTTTCCTTAAGTGTTCAATAATCATTATTTATTACAAGAAACACATACGTGCACCTTAGTTGTAGTGATTTATTGTGATTAATTCTGTCATTCAGAGAATCCCAGAGAGTTTCTTGTTGAGCAACTGGAACAGCTAAAGATTTCTCAGCAGAGTCGTGTGAAGGGGCCAGATCTGTTCAACAACACCAACCTGGATGCAGTCTTCAGGATATTGGACCCTACTAATCAAAAATACATCAATTTTGCTCAATACAAGCATGGTGAGCACAGGACATGGACACTGTTAATACACAGTTGTTATTTACACAGAAATATACTTGTAAGATCACTTGGAAAAAAGATTTTCATGCCTTTATTTATCAGGTATTTATGCATTATTTCTGTTTACAACTAATAATTACACTCATAATTTCTCATATGTTGTAGCCTGTTCATTCATCATTCATTTGCTACCTGTTGGTTCTTTTAATATTACTTCATACAGTAAAATTTAATAGTGACCTTTTTTTTCTACAGCTCTGACCACACTGGGGATAGAAGACATTAATGAATGTCCCGAAGGTGTAAATGAAGACAGAATATCGCATGAGACCTTCAAAACAGAAGCGTAAGAGCATCATGTAAAACCTAAACAGCATGACTAAAACAATATTCACCAGAGTTCTAAAATTCATCACATTATGAAGGTAATTTTTGTCTCATTTTGTTGTTACAGGATTCAAGGCCTGCAGAGATGCTCAGCAACATATAAACAGCTGTGAAGCTGGATGTTGATTTATCTGTGATATGTTGATATACATTTGGATGTTTTCAGTAGGACTGGTGGAGCTGTGTTTTGTAAAATTGGCAAATTTTATATAATTATTGTTATTAAACTGCTATTGTTAATATGTATTGTGATGCAGCCAGTTTCCCAGCCTTTTTACGCAAAAGTCAACAGTTACTGTGCCTGAAGAAATATCACCATGTCAGGGTGCAGGATGTGACGTGTTTTCTTTACTTTATTTAATTTTACTTGTTTTGTATTTTTTGGATTAGTTTTTGTTTTTGTTTCGTTTTTGTTTTCAGCAAACAACAAATATATATCTACGTTTTGTCAGTATTTGTGTTGGCAGTTCTTGTCAGAGTGACAGGGCGCGAGGGTCGTCAGGTTGCCATGGAAACCCGGAGGATTTAAAAAAAAAAAAAAAAAAAAAGAACCGTTGAACCGTTAAGAGACTGACTGACTGTCATTAAAAAAATCAATATATTAGCTAAATACAACTACTTTACTTATTTACTTTGCTGTCTGGAGGGCATAATACAGAACACAAAAATGTGTACCCCTAAGGTAAAAAAGAAAACAATGGAGCTTAACACGTAAGTAAAGTTCACGTTTTTTCAACACGTTAGCCAACAGTTTTAGCTAACTCGAGAGAACACACACAGTTAATTAGCTTTTCTAAACTGTTTGTTTATATGTTATTATCCCAGATCTTGTCGGGCAATGAATCACTCAGTATTAGGAGATCATCAAGTCAGTCCAAGTTCAAGACGCTTCACAGGTTCACAAACCCCGAGAGGCTCCATGTTGGTCGGTGGCAGCAACAGGAGAGCCGGTCGAGCTGCCAAAAGATCATTTCAGGTACAGTATCTGTAATCTACATGGGCTGAATGCAGCGATGGACTAAGTTACAAAACTTAAAGGGATAGTTTTCAGAAAAATGAAAATTCAGTCATTATTTGCTCACCCTTAGGCTAATTTAAGGTCTTTTTTTGTTTTTGTTTTTTGTTTTTTTTACAGGAAAACAGCGTGCAAAATTTCCCAAACAATTGAGGCGAATGGTGACCAGTTTTCAAATATATTTTAAAAAAAATCAACAACCAAAAAACCCATAAAATGCCTCTTTACCAGACCTCCGGTGTAATCCAAAGCCCCAACATGCCAAACTGACTTGAAAGACATCATTTACGCCATGTTTTTATCCTAAATCTTAACTTTAGATCCTTAGCTTGGACCCACATTCACATGTGCTTGCACAGTCTGAACTGGATGTGTGTGTGTGGTGTGATGGTGAGCGTGTGCAAACAGCATGTCAGGGCTTTAGGAGACTTGGATTACACCAGATGAGAAGTGGAAAGCAGCAGCACCACAGTGCAGACATACTCATTTACAAGTGAAAGTCCTGCATTAAAATCTTACTCGAGAGAAAGTACAGCATATACAGTCTATATGTATATATACATATAATATATATTATATAGTCCTTTTGCTCAAGTAAAAATTTGTGTGTATGTATATACGTATATAATCTATGTATGAGTTAAATTCTGCAAAAAGCCATCTCTGTTGGAAGACAGAATATTTTCTTTGTGTGTGTGAAATTTACAAATTAAGAATTTAAGACTAACAACAAATCACAAAGACTTAATTTTTGAATTACCACAACTGTAACAGAATTCCCAGTTTTATTGACAGTAGCTTTCTGCATGATTGTCCAAAACACACGATAAGGTGCAATAAGTGCTTAACTCATTCTGGCTGATGTTTTCATCTTTGCAGGTGTTGGACAGTAACAACAGATATGTCACTCCTCTGACCCTGCATCATGCAGAGTCAGAAGTTATGCAGCCCAAACCAGACAGTTTTTTTCTGGATGGTCTGTATTCCAGCTCAGGATCAGAGGCCTCGAAATCCACATCAAGTTTCAGGTACCAGGCAGTATCATTCACATACAGTACACCTGCTGATTTGATGATCAAACTAGGCTTGCAAATAACCATTATTTTCATCATTGATTAATGTGTTGATTATTTTCTTGATTAACTGATTAGTTGTTTGGTTTTTAAAATGGTGAAACATATTTATCACTGTTTCCCAAAGCACAAGATGTTAGTCCTCAAATGTCTTGTTTTATCCACAACCCATAGATGTTCAGTTTCCTGTCAGAGAGGAGTAAAGAAACTGGAAAACATTCACATTTAATAAGCTGAAATCAGAGAAATCTTCTCTTAAAAAAACTTCTCAAACAAATTAATCACTTATCAAAATAGTTGGCGATTAGTTTAATACTCGATTACTCTATTAATCATTGCATTTGTTGATCAAATGGCAGGTCTGACATTGATTTAAGAAGGAATCGCCAGCTCTGTTAAATCAGAACCACCAAATTCACTATCCAGTAGCCTTGTGAACAGACTTATTTATAAAGGGTTTAGTGATTTAGAGTTATAAAAATATGTATAACCTTCATCTGTGACCACAAAAATGTACTAATGACATTATTTTGCAGCTCTGTAGTGAGTAGCAGGCAACCATCCAGCCTGTCAATGTCTAAGGAGTCTGAGGATAGTATTTCCTCTCCAAGGGGTTGGTACACTTTTAGTATATATAGATATATATATATAGATATAGATATACTGTATATATATATTCCTTTTGGTGTTTATCATATCACCCATTGTTTAAAACGAGTCTTTAATTAACACAGTCCATCAGTCAAATGCTGGTAAAATATGCAAGTGACTGGAAGATTTCTTTCACTCATCAGCCATGAAAACATTTTTCCAATCTTTTGAGTTGTTAAAATTTGAACAGTGGATAAAAAAATATTTTATTTATTTATTATTTAATTTCTACCTGCATACAAAAGATAACATGAAATCCTGTATTTTAAGGTATAATTGAGTTTCCTTTAAAAGTAAAGTGTCATTTACATCATAGAAAGGATGGTAGAAAAAATAATAAGTGACAGAATTTCTGCAGTTTTATTAATAACATAAAAGTGTTGTTAGTGATAAACAAAAAATCCAACATGGCCTTTGGTACTTATACTACATTAAAAAAAACATCAGGTATAGTTTCTGGCATGCTGCGTGTAAGCATTTGTAAATCCATAAATCTGGTAATGGATAAGCTTGTATAATGAAGAGAATTTAAACATTTTAGAAACATGTTAATTGACGGTATATTCTGTGAAAACAATATATGTTGTGTTTATGTTCTACTCTACAGCAGACAGATGTGCTAATTGTGTTTAGAGTTTTGAAAATGGGACCACAGATTGAACAAAAGTATGTTAGTGATTGTAAAAACTAAATCTACAGCAATCTGTTATGATTACATCTTTTGTGGTATTTTATACATGTATATTCAGTGTTTATATATTTTGTTTTCTTTTGTTTGCTGCCAGAGGTGCCATGGAAAAAAGACAAGGTAATCCAACATGTGACAGAAGAGATGTTGGATGACACAGTAGAAATCGTTCTCACTGAGACAGATACCTTTACACTGCTGGACATACCCGGCATCATTGTGTCAGAGGATGATGCTGATGCAGGAGCTATTCAGTGAGTTAAATTCTCTGCTTGTTGGTTTCTCTCTAATATTAGCCATGATCTGAAATGCACTAAAGTTATTTAGACAATAGGAAACACCACTTTATATCTGGTCACAGTGAGAATACATGTCACTTTATGTTTTGTGCAAACATGCAAGCCAGTAACATGTAGTACTTTTCTTTTTTGTAACAAACTCTTCTCATTGTCACGCTGGTTTTACAGGGAGAGAAACATTCAGTATGCTGAGCTTTGCAAGAGCAGACTGGGCAATGATAAATATGTGGCACGGTCATCGCAGACACTATATAGAGAAAACCCCAAATCGATTCAGACCGACAAGATTACCATGGTGGATGAAGGTTAGGTTTAATTATCCTCTTTGTGCACAATAACACAGACAAACTGACCAGTCAAGTCAGTGGTGGTCCAACAACTCCAGTGTTCTGTGAGGTAAAGTTGCTATTTTAACAATAGGAGTCTGTATGCTTTGGTGAGAAACTAACAGTTTCTTGTCAGAGAGACCTGTTGCATGGCAAGGTAAAGCTGTGGAAATATTCCCAATGTTTTGTATGCGTACACATCAACTGATATCATATTTCAAAAAATGACAAACTGAAGTCTCTAAAGACAGCAGCTAAGTTTACTGACAACACTTTCTAGCTGATATCAAATGGTAATGCTTTAGTGAAAAGAAACTTAAATGTGAGTAGTTGGCCTTCCAACTTCAGATGATTGCAGAACTGTCCATCAAGGTATTGCTACAGTATCTACATAGTTCAGTTCAGCTTAAAGGTGGACAGTTAGTTGAAATTCCCTTGTGTCCACAGGCACAGTTGCTACTGGCTGGGACATCTATGACTCCTTCTGTGAGCAAACCCCTAAAAGCGGGAATGCTGACTGTCCAGGGAGTTCTGTGAACACCAGCAAAGGTCAAGAGAGGAGAGGAAAGAAGAACAGCAGCAGCGGCACAGGTAAAAGGACTTAGAAGAACACCGACTATGCTCATGTATAGTTCTTTGTCCAGCAAGTGCTTGGGACTGGAGAGGTATAAGAATTAACAAACATGTCCATTCTCAAGCTATTCATAGTATTATATTGTACAACATATTTAACAATTTGTGCTTTTTCTAAGGCTAGTTTTGCACTAACAGGCATGTGTTATTTTCTCAAATTTCATTTCATCAGGCAGTACCATTAGCTCACTGTCAGGAATGGATATGTATGGGAACAGTTCAAATACTGAGCCCGACCTAAGGTTGATCATGTTGTCAAAGTCGTTTCAACGCAGTCTGTTAGTAATGGAGAGGACCATTGTGAGAAACATGTTTCAACCCAAGCTGGCTGCTTATAGACAGCTGCCCATACTAGAAGGTAAATTCACTGCTTTCTCAATCAAATCAAATAAAAAAAACATATTTTCCCTCTTACCTTTACCTCTTACCAGTGCTATTTATCCATCTATATAGTCTTGGTGTGAGTTACAGAGCTTTGGTGATATTGGCCGTAGAGATGTCTGTGTTCTCTCCAATAATGGAACTAGATGGCACTCAGCTTGTTGTGCTTCAAATAGATTTGTAAAAACTAAACAGCAATGTCTCTTTCCAGAAGTCATGACTTGGTTACTCAAGATAATTCACACATCTTGTTGTGAGCGGTTTCATGTTCCAGTAGATGCTATTGCAGAAAGAAAGTATGTAGTTCCTATATGAAACTGCACACAACAAAGTGTGTGAATTATCTCGAGTAGGTGGGTCATGATTTCTGTAAAGAGACACTGGCGTTGAATTTTTCAAATGTATTTTCTGGCTCTTTGAGCACCACAAGCCCAGAAGAAGACAGATATTTCTACAGGCGATATCTCCAAAACTCACACCAAAAAAATCTGGATCTGGATAAAAAGCACTACAGGTAAGAGGAAACATTATGCAGATTGTGATTGTGTGCTGTAAGACCCTAATAGTGCTATGAAGCCTCAGACCGGGAAACAGGATGAGGAGGATGAGGAGACCTCTTCATCTCCAAGTCTGGAACGTCTCTGGGCTTTCAGTTGCGAGCTCACCAGAGGACACACCGTTACCAGCATGGCCTGGAACAAAGAGAACACGGTAACTAAAGACACACTTCTGACTGTTAAAGAAATTCCTTGGATTTTCCTAAATGAGAAAAAAAAATCACATAACAAAAAAGAGAAAATTTATTAATATAATATAATTTAATTAATAATTATCAAAATAGCAGGAGTTGCCCTTGATTCAGCGTTATAATGGACACACATTTACTTTTTTGCTTCTACCATTACTAGTCTTTGTTGAGTCTTTGATGAGTGAATGCTTCTTGTACTGTACAAATCAAATGTGTCAAATGTCTCTTTAAGGATATCCTGGCAGTGGGCTACAGTGACGGACACCCCGGCAAACAAAAGCCAGGTCTGGTCTGCAGCTGGACCATCAAAAACGTCATGGTATATTTAAACATTTTTTGTCCTTTATTTCCTTTAAGCCATTGTCCATATTTTGACACAATAGTACAACAAAAATTAAGTGGTAATAGGAAATATCTGCAGTGCTTTTTTGTGTTTTCTGAGAAAATCTTTTAATTTATGGGGCAATTGTGGTTTAAGAGGTAAAACAGGTGGTCAACTGATCACAGGGTTGGAGGTTTGATCCGTGTGTCCTCCTATCCATGTCAAAATGTCCTTTGGCAAGACAATGATCTTCAAATTCTTCTTAAAGGGATAGTTCGGATTATTTGAAGTAGGGTTGTGTGAGGTACTTAGCTTTCTATAGTTATCCAGATACATATTGGTAATAATTAAACAAGAATAGTGGTCAATTTATTGTTTTAGTTTATCAAATCTTAAAGGAATAATTAGGATTTTTAAATTTTGGTTGTATGAGGTAGGCAGCGTATTACCTATAGACAAATTCGGCGAAGTACCACAAGTTAACAAGCAGCCATTGCTGCAGTGGCATCTCCCTACAGTATGAGCACAAATTAATGTGAACCATCATAATAAGTTTACAGTTTTCTACTTTTACACTTATTACTGTCACAACATCTAACTACTATGTAAAATCTGAAGAAAACATTAATATCGCCATTCTAAAAGGAACGTTCATCAGTTACTCATGGCCACTGTTTAACGTTGTCAACCCAGTCATCCATTGTCAACAGACAAGAGCAGACACTGCGTCTAGAAGGGAGCCGGAGACCTGCAAGATCTTGAGTGAACATTTTGACCGAAACCATGATCCAAAAAACAAAACTTTGGCAAAAACAGTAATTTTAGCCCACAGAACACAGGAGTTGCTGGTCTACGGCTGCCTTTATCTGTTAGTTTGTGTTATTGTGTGTCTTCATTTAATCTGAACTAACCTTTTAAAACACAATAACACAAACAAACTAATAGATCCAGGCAGCTGCAGCCACGCAACTCTTGTGTACTGTGAGGTAAAATTACTTATTTTGCCAGTGGAGTTTGGCTGGCTTGGAGAGAGCGATATTTGGCTCATATAACTGTAGTTTCCCATCAGAAAAGGTTGTCAGATGGCAAGATAAAAGAGTAAAAATATTCTGAACATACTGTACACATTGCTTAGCTTCCTACATTGGGACTCCTTCTGTTTTCCCAAACTGGGGCTGTGTCGACCACCATCTCCTGTGGGTAAAACACTGACTTTGGATACGCATCTCATACGATCCTGTTTAAAAATCATTTGAACTATCCCTTTAATGGTCAGTCCAGTGTCAGCCATCAGTGTGTGTGTTTATGTGTGTGTGTGGTTAAATGAGAGGAAAACTGTGTATTAATGTAGTCCATTTACCAATGTAGTCTTTTTGAGATTGGCAGTGACTCTAAGTGTGTCCCCTGTGCAGTGGCCAGAGTATGTCATCCACTGTCATAGTAGTGTAACATCCCTGGATTTCTCAGCCAACAACCCCACCCAGCTGGCTGTGGGGATGTACGATGGTACTGTAGCCATCTACAATGTCCCGACTCAAACATGTATCGCCGACAGCAGGTGAGGAGTATGAAAACAAACTCATAGATCACAACTCTTTTTTTGTTAGCTTTCTTAATATCTTTGTTTTTTAGTGATTGTCTCAACAAACACCTGCAACCAGTGTGGCAGGTCACCTGGAGCCAACAGGAAGTGAAATTATCAGGGGATTGCAGAGCAGAGGTTCTCATCTCCGTGTCGGCAGAAGGCAGGGTTACCAAGTGGGTTCTCGGCAGCAGTGGTCTTACCAGCCTAGGTACTCTAGTCTGGCTGTTTTGTCAACAGCGTGATTACAATTTAACACATACTCTATGATGATAAAAGCTCTTTAAAGGAGAAATCTGAAAAATATTTACTGTAATTTATCATAAGTTGACAATGATGCCATCAGAGATTAAATAAACATGCTAAATTGAAATATTTGCTTCCGTGACAACAAAGCTAGAAATTTTAAATTTTTATTCTGGGCTTCAATAACTGTTTTAGCTTGCCTGTTTCATGTTTATCACAATTAAAAATGAATGCAGGATGTTTACAGAACTACAGAGTTTACAGAGTCCTAAGAAAAAATGTTAAAGGCAAGACAAAATACCATGAAATGTAGTTGTGTTTTTAACAGGTGATATACATAAGATTTCCTTTGATGCTCTCGTGTAAATTACTTACACTTTAACCCTGTATAGCTGTGCTCTAACACATAATCATGTCTATGTTTTCTGGCATCATGTCGTCTTAGACCTGATGATGCTGAAGAGGAGTAAAGAAAAAACGAAGCTCAAAGGAGACAAGAAGAAGGCAGGATGTTTTCTATCAGAACGGACTCCTGGTTATTGTGTTGACTTCCATCCAACAGTAGGTTGACAACAGAAATCAGATAGATCCTTGGCTGCTTTTAACTGAGACTAGTCCTCAGGCTAAACAGGTTATTGATGTGGAAAAAACAAATGTCTCCTCTGGACACAAAGCTAATTAACAGACAATTTAACATTTTAAGATGAACTTACTGGGTGTGTGTTTGACTCTGACTTGAAAATACATCATATATTTCTTCTGGATTGCTTTCACTCTGCAGGATTTCAGTACTTATCTGGCTTGCACAGGGGACGGCCTCATCCACAAGTGCTCCATCTACGAAACTAAGCACTTTCTGGACACTTACAAAAATCACATTGTAAGTCCTTCTGGATAAAACCTTTGGTTCAATGAAAATGTGTGAATGCACACACAGTATATTCCAATACCTCTCTACGATAAGCATGGTTTTCAGCTGCAAGTCGCCTTTTTTGTCTTTTACAGTGCCTGGTTTCAGGTCGTGCTGCAGTTCAATCAGGACTCGCTCCTAATGTCCATGCCCTTTTTTATTCCATTTGTCTTCCCCCAAACACGTATTGCAGCTGGTAGAAAAAAAGCTTTGGTCCTCATTTGACGCTCCAAAATCGAAACAAGTTCGGAGTGGGAGTGTCAAGGCAGTTTGTCATGTGTCAAGTCACTTTCAGTGCGTGTGCTGCCATTTAAAACAATGGATGTACTTCAAAATGTGAGCGTCAGATGCTTTTAGTGCATTTTGGCCTGTTGAATGATCTGAGCTTGTCAGTGGCAAAAACAAGTACTTTTGGTTGAGGTACTTTTATGCTGCACAGTTGCTCATAAGGATTATACTGTAGTTTAGTTTTACATTAAGGTTAAAGAAGAAGTCTTTAAGAAATCTCTGCATGTAAATGCAGGGCATGTCATACTGGGAAAACCTCAAAAGGGTCTCATTCAAGATGAAAATTATTTATTCAGAATCCTCAGAATCACAGCACTGAGGCAAATAACAAAAGGGTAGAAAAAATACACCTCCCTTTAATAAATGGAAAATACAATTCAAGTAATACAACTCATGGAGAAAGTGACTCAAAGTAATATAGAAGATGTGTTTGAGAAAAAGTTTAGATCACTGGAAGTTAAAACAAATGATCAAAATGACACTGACTAACCCCCGTGTAATTGATGTGTATGCCCAGAAACATACAGTATATTTCTTTATTAATATGTATATGTGTGGATAAATGTATAGATACATAAATGTGAATGTATTTAATGTACATGTGGGCAGTATCCAACCTGTCTGTCACCCCCCCCTTCTTTCTTTCGTCTCTTTTGTTGTTGCTGTTCTTTGTGTTTGCTTGTTTAATTCATAGCCTTGATTTAAAAAAAAAACATTACAAAGTGTAAAGGAATTAATTACATTTAGCAACAACAAACATGCAATTCTTTGTGTTGACTTGGTGAGCTTGCTATCTGTTTACAACAATTTGATCTATTACTATAATGTACATTACATTGACTCCATATCACTTCTCTGTCTCAGTGCTCTGTGAACCACGTTGAATGGTCTCCGTTCAGTTCTGATGTGTTCCTGAGCTGCTCTTCTGACTGGACCATCCAACTCTGGAAGCAGAACCAGTTGAAACCCGTGTTTATCTTCACATCCACCCAGGAGGCCGTGCGTGCCGTCAGGTGGTCCCCAAACTGGCCCACAATATTTGTAGCCATCAAGGAACATCAGGTGGAGATCTGGGACCTGAATTCAATTAAGTGAGTCAGATGAACCACTGTACGTCTTGAGCTCTGTCTCATTTACTTTTGTTTGCTGTTTCTGAGTGTGTTTCTAAATAATCCTGTGTCCACCAAATGCAAACCTTGCCTTTTAGCATGCAGCCAATCATCGTGCACCATACTGCACCTGATGTGAAGATGACGTCCCTGCTGTTTGCCAGAGGGACAGACTGTGTCTTGGTTGGGGACACTGACGGGCAAGTGACTGTCTACAAGCTCTGTAACCTCAGTGCTAGAGAAGGCAAGGAGGTAAGACTGAGGTGGCTTGCGATAATCTACACAGCATATGCCCTTATTCATTAATTTATTTGTTTTATTTATTGTTCTTGTATTTGGATTGCTGGGCACACAAGGTGTTTTTCAGCGAAGCAAAGTAGTCACAGGCAGGATATTGGACAGTTATGGAGAACGTTCTTGATTTCAGTTTTAGGTGGCTTTGCAGAACACTAAAGTAAAAGCATACTTGAAACCTCAGCTCAGGTTCAGGGTTTCTAAATCATCAGCCAGTCACTGGAGCAGAGATCCAGAGAAACACAGATTTATATTGATTTGATTTACTTCTTTTGAACACTAAAAGTATATACATGTTCATATATATAACTTTTTTGTTGTTTTTTCTTTTTGAGGAAAATGTTGCATATTATACCTTTAAGATATTTTTCCACCAAATTTGAGAACATTTATGAGTAAGAAGAGGAATACAAGAAAATAAATCATGATAGTCATTGTAAGGTAAACATTTAGCACACAAGTTAAACCTCTTGGCGCCTCTCTTGTGTTTTCTTCCGGGGCAACAGTTTGGATGACATCATTCAGGTGTGAAATAGGACTGCATGATATGAGGTTTTCACTACAGCGTAGTCAAAAGAATTCTCAATAACAATATTATCACAATATCCTGAGAAAATGTGAAAAAAGAATGTGTCATATTTGTCTCAGAAACTGCTTGAAATTGTAATTGCATTACTTTCACAAAAGCCAAAATCAGAGAATTTGGATTTCTTTTTTTTTTTCTTAAAAAATTACTCAAAACACTGACTCGATTAATTAATCCTGTCACAAGCTTGTCAGTAGAAAAATGGTCCAGACTTTCCTGGAACAATTATTTGCAGAAAAGACAAAGGAGTCCTGTTGACAGTTTTGAGAGTTTTACAGCTGAACTATGTGTTTGGCACGTTAGTGAGATAAGAAGGCAGGGGAAGTATTAAGAGAGGTAGTGATGTACACTAGAAAGACATAATCCTAAGTATGAGAGCATTTCCTCATTAAGCCAAGGAAAGATGTTATAAAAGTTAATTTAATGAATGTCACTCTCCATTCACACCACATTGTGACTCATATGAAATGTCACACAAATGTCAACCATGATGTTTAAAAACATGCACCCACAGTGGCACTCAGGCTGAAGTACACTAAAAAGGTACAATAATGTTTCAGATGCATTAATGGGCTGCAGTAACTTCATTAAACCACCAGATGTCACTGTGTTTAAAGCCCCAAAGCTCAAAGTCTTAGTAAGCAGAAACACAAAGAAAGACCCAAAGCTTCATAAGGCTTAATCTCCTCATTACAAGTGAAAAGGCCACCAGATGAGGTGATAAACAAAAGGAAATTAAAAGAATTTTAGTACATGCAGTATGTGCAAGAGGACCTGGATTATTTGCACAATATTATATGTTTACTATTAACATGATATCAGTATTTAATTTTTAAAATGTCACAGTTATCGTCAGAACAGGTATATCGCGACAACCCTAGTGTGAAATAAATATTTAATTTTATGTCTCGTGCAGCTAGACATGAAAAACTGCAATGCAAATGTTAAATTTCTTTTGTCATCTTCAAGATATAAAACAGTATAATTGTACTATTTCTACTTTTTTGTTTGAGAGCCACTTTAGGTTTGTGTTACCGTGGTTAATTCTCTTGAGTTAATGTAAGTATTGCCAGCTATTGAAAAGTTTGGAAAATGAAGAAAATTCTGGGCAAAAAGTATTAACAATGATATGAAATAGACCTCAGAGAGAAAAGGCAACTAAATCCACAAAGCAGACTAAGCCAGCTTGTTAAAAAAAAAAACAAAAAAAACACAAGGTGGCTCATTCAGAAAGAATTCAGAACAGCAGTCTCCATCCTTGAGTCAAAAATCAATCTGATTATGTTCACGTGGTTAATTCCATTATGTTTGTTTAATAATCAGTAGTTATTGAAAATTTTGAAAACGTATATAGAATTGTAGGAAATAGATATTTCATTCAGTGTGTTGTGCAGTGAAGCTCATATATTTATTCATAAAACAACACAACAGATAAAACAGGTGGACAAATGCGAGAGATAAAAACTATGACAACAGAACGTTTCTTAGGTTCCTGCATCGGTACTCCTGCTGCTTCTCCAAACTGGGGGCGTGTCGGCTACCATCTACTGTAGGCAATACGCTAACTATGAATAAGTACCTCTGAACAATCCTTTTAAGCACTGATTTTATTCTAAAGTTGTTCTGCTGGACATGAATGCATCATTTTTCTGTGATGTGTAATGCTGTCTTATTTTGTTGGTCTGTGTGAGGAGTTGAGTGGCAGTAAACATCACAGTCGAGCTGAGTGCAGAACTCAAGAATGCATCAGCTAGCACAGTTATTCTGTATGACAGTGCTTTCTTTCATTCACACACTGGCTCCAACAAATTGCATCACGCTCCCCAGACTGGCTGGTATGTCTATAAATGACAAACTCTTCAGGGCTGAAGTTGTGGCGACTTGCCTTTACGTTTCCCGGAAAAGAGTTTCAGGAGAGGGAATTCAAATGCCAAAATATATGTGTAAAAGTGAAACCCTTGTCTTTCTGGTGTAACAACCTCATGATTTAAGATTTCAAATTGTCAGACTTCCACACTGATGCAACTCGTTCACAAGATTAAATTACAACTTTAGTTAATTTTCAACCAGCCACTCCAAAATGGATAAATATATGCCCAAGGCTCACAGTACTGAACATATGATAGTGAAATAAGCTTCTCTGCCCCGTCTTTCAGCCAAGAAATTCACCGACTCGTCACAATAAGAAGCTCATAACGTAGATTAGAAGAGTGAAAGAAGAAATGAAATTAGATTTAAAAAGTCCTTCATGGTTTATAAAATTCTTTCACTCAACAAGGTTTAAAAGTCTTACTGAATCCACTGAAATAGACTGTAAGATATGCTCTTCAAAATAAAGGTAAAAAAGGGGTTCTTCCTGAAGGTCTGAGGTTCTACCTACAACCATTTCTTTATGAAGAACTGTTCTTTTAGGAAAGGGCTTGTCAAGGGCTCTTTGTAAGACTAGGGGTTCCATTAAAAGCTCTTTTCATCCAAAGAACCCTTTTTGGAAGAAAGAGTTCTTCAAGTATTAGGATTGTTTCATCAAGGGTTTGTCAAGGGTTCTTTTAGCCATCATCCAGAACCCCCTAGGTGGATTGTCAATAAAACCCTTGGAATATAAATAGGTTCTTGGTAGAACCTTCTGAGTGTGTTCTAGACAAAACCCTTAGAATATAAAAAGGTTATCAGTAGACCCCTGTAAGTCGGTTCTAGATAAAACCCACTGAATGGTTTCTAGATAAAACCCTTTGAATATGAAAAGGTTCTTGGTAGAATCCCCTGAGTGTGTTCTAGATAAAACCCTTAAAATATAAAATGGTTCTCAGTAGCACCTCCAGGTCTGTTCAAGATAAACCCCCCAGGTGGGTTCTAGAAAAACCTCCTGGGATATGAAAAGTTTCTCAGTAGAACCTTGTTAGTGTGTTCTAAATTAAACCTGTAGCGAGTGGATGCTTGTTTCCAACCAGAAGGTGTAAAGGTTCTGAACAGAACCCCTAGAGAGGGTTCTGGGAGGAACCATTACACCATAGAAGGGTTCTCTGTCTAACCTCTCATCGGGGGTTCTGGGTGACACCTTTCACAGATGGTTCTAGATATAACCCTTTATGTTGCGCTCTAGGTAGAACTTTCTGAAAGTATTCCGAGTGGAACCCTTTATGGTTCTAGTTAGCACCTTTATTTCTAAGAGTGTATACAAAACAAAGAGCAAGAATATTTTTTGATAAGGCCGTCTTTAAGACCAATCCAACATGAATTTTTTTTATTGTTAAAAACTTTTCAAAAACAATGAAAGTAGAACCTAATGAGACTGAAGTTGTTTAATCAGACGTATTTATTTTTTGTTAATGTGTACGACCAGTATCTGCTGACAGCGAGACTTCAGGATTCACATGAGCCGTAGTAAAAACACGGTGATGAGGCAACGCGCAGACAAGCAGAACCTCTGTTATATTTTTACCCTGCTGTGATCTTTGGCTCTATAAGGTCACATATCCTCATACAGAGCTGCTTAAGTCAGCTCTTCTGCCTGCTTAAATTAAAACACAGTGAGCAACAATGGGAAGATAGGAAGATATAAATCCCATGATGACGGGTCACAGGCAGAGCATGTGATTCTGGCTGAGGTCAAACGTGGAAAATGAGCTGCACAAACAGGAAAAATAGCTGAGGATTGTTATTTTGTGAGGCTTATTGTGCAAAAAAATTGTTCCTCACTAAACAAAGTTTGGTTTTAATTTTGAGCAGTGGGCCTGAGAGGATGTGAGTACAGTTTTGTGTGATGTGGTCCGGGTTTACATCCCTTTTTATATCCATTGAACTCTTTGTTTTACTTTGTGTTTCAGGCAGGGCTGGAAGTGAACCTGGATTTGAAAGTGGCATGTGGCACTGTTTCTCTTTGAGACTTGTTCATTATAAACCAAGTGGCCATTCAGATGTCAGATTTTATTGGTTTGAAATTGTATTTTCGACTGTGTCCTTTTGATTCTGTCCTTATGAATAAATATTGTTTCCTGACCTGAAATGAGATGTTTCCTCTTTTAATGCTCCCCATAAGCTCTGACGCTGTCCAAAACAGAGCATAACAGAGCTACATCGTCATTCCTGTAACAGTTATTTTCATCATGTCAATCTGTCAATCATTTCCTCCACTCATCAATTAAATGTTTGGTCCATAAAATATCAGGAAATGTCTGTCTGAGATGACGTCCTCAGATGTCTTATTTTGTCCACAACCTGAAGATATTCACTTTACTGTCAGTGAGGAGTAAAGAAACCAGAAATTATTCACTTTTAAGAAACTGGAATCAGAATTTTTTTATTTTACTTTTTTTTTTAAATTACTCAGACGGATCAATCAGTTATTAAAATAGTTGGTGATTAATGTAATAATTATATTATGTTAAATCATAATGGAGTTTAATCAATTTGGAGATGCTTGCCTACCAATTTAAAATAAATAAATTAATAAATAATTGTGATGTTGGGACCTCGTAGGTATAAAAGAGTGGCTGCTCTGTTTACTTTAAGAAAACATTACATTGTTTACAAACAAGCTAACAAAAAAGTTAACAAAAAGTTCCATTCTTTATAAGGTAACTAAATGCTAACTAAAAATTTTTTTTTTAATTCTATTGTGAGCTAAAAAGTTGGTTAGCCTACTCATAATGGCTCAACAGATATATATATATATTTTTTTGATCAGTCCATGTCACAAAGGCAGCCATGTTAAAAGTTTAACCTCCTCAAGTTTAAGTTTAAAGTTAAGACCAGACTGCAGTTTAAAGTAAACTGAGGCTTAAGTGGGGATTTAAATTGAACATTTCCTCATTTTAAGCTCGTTGTGGTTGCAACTTAATTCCAAGTTAAACGATGATGTGTTGTGTTTAAAAATTAACCCTTGTAGTCACAGAGTTGTTAAAACATGACAGTCCTTCAGAGACACAGTCATATTTAACTCTCAGACACTGACTGAGTGCCAACATGATCTCCGCCCACTAAACTGAACTCCAGCAGCTTTGTGTCGTTGTGAAACTTTTACTCATAAATGTTGGACTGCACCTTTAATGTGCCTGGATGCGCCTGACTGTTGGGTTCGTCCAATTAGTGTGTAGGTGGAGCTCAGGAGGAAACCGACCGCAGCCAGGCTGTATACACACACAGACACACACAGACACACACACACGGTCAGTTAGTCTGTTTTCAGTTCCTGGACGCAGAGAAGTTTCCTCTCAGTTTGCAGTAGAAAGTTGATCTCAGACTGTTGATAAGGTCCGATGGTTTTGGAGGAAGATTTCCCGATGATTGAAGTGTCGATACCTTCGATGGAGCGGGAAGTGGATGTGTCGGGAAAGACCAAGAAGGTGAGGAGGACGCTGTTTAATCTGACATTTTACACTTTCCTCAGCACTTTAACTCATCATTCCTCCGTAATCCCCCTCTGCTGTGTTAGTACTAAACCGCGTGTTTATAGTTTGCTCGCAAAGGTGAGCTGTGACGTCAGTTGAGCCGACAGGTAACCTCAGGCAGGAGGAGTGAAAGTGAATTCAGCTCAGGCTTCATGTGATCTCGATCCAGAGGTGCAAAAACCCTGCTCTGATCCTTTAAAACCGTCAGATGTTTTATCAAGTACAAGTAACAATACCATACTAAATAAATACTACATTACCTGTACAATACCTGCAGTTCTACTTTAAAGCAAAAGTTCAGAAGAACTGGCCACAAAATCTACTTCATATATCAAAAGTAAAAGTACTCTTGGATCTCTGCCTGGATTTATCACGTGAGCACAAAATATACATAAAAATTTTTAATCCAAAAGTAACCACTAAATTTAGCTGTCAAAAAAGTATGGAGTTTCTTCTGAAATGTATCGCAGTACAAATACTTCAAACTTAAGAACAATACTTTATACCACCAGGGATGGAATGTAATGTGAGTACATTTACTAAGGAATAATACTTAATTACAGGTTTGTGATACTTTATAGCATACTGTACTTGAGTTTTCCTGTTTATACTCAGTACTTCCACTCCACTACACCTCAGGGTCAATTTGTACTTTCTACTCTTTTGCATTTGTCTGACAGCTTTAGTTACTAGTTACTTTTCAGATTATAATTTTTCATGCCCTTCCTGTGAAAACCAGAGTATGTAGCCAGTACATTTATATATCTATTACCAGATTTTTTTTATTTTTTTTTAAAATATCAGATATGTTAATACTTTTACTATTTCCTTTTAACTACAAGTAAGGATAATAATAATGACAATATATATATAAAAAACTGAAAAAAGGAAAGATTGAGAAAAAACAATTAATTAAATTAAGTATTAATAAAAAATAATTATAATGAAATAAAAGATAAAAAAAAAAAATTGGACAGGAACAATATTATCCCAGTGTTAGAGGTCCTTTAAAGCAGCCCACAGATCATCATTTATTAAAAAATACACATCTTTGCCACATGGGGAAAATAAAAAGTCAGTGATCATGTCCCCTATAACCGTTAACCAGATTCCCAGTGTTAGCACTTTTTTAAGCATATCCAACACGCTAACATTCCCCCAGTAGTTGGGTTAAAGGGCCCCAGATTCCTTCAGCAGTTTTACCTTTTCAGGATACAAGTCCTCTTCTCCATAGCATAACAGTTACTGATCAATCGATCAGCTGTTTGGTCCATAAAATGTCAGGAAACGATGGGAAAAGTCCAAGACGATGTCCTCAAATGTTTTGTTTTGTCGCCAATTCAAAGTTTACTGTCAGTGAGGAGAAAAGAAACCAGAAAATATTCAGATTTAAGAAGCTGAAATCAGAGAATTTAGATTTCTTATTTGTTAACAAATGACTCAAAATGATTAATAGATTATAAAAATAGATGCAGATTAATTTAATAGTCAAAAGGCTTATTAAGGCAAGAAAAAGGGTAGGATGAACCCATGTGGAGTCTCAGTTTAATAACTGTTCATGTGTTACTAAAGTTTTCAGTAATGCTCGTTCAGACTCAGCTCACCGCGGGCAGCTGAACTGAAACTAGACACCTGGTTGTGAATTTGTGACAAATCGTATTCACACCTCCATTTTGAAGTAGTAAAAACTGACACTGGCCTGGGGAATTTTCTCCAGCTGATCCCTGATGTGCTGAACTGACCTCTGTTTGGTGTTTTATCATCTCATGCTGAGGCTGCAGGGCTCCATAAGATCGTAGACTCGTGTTACCTTTTATTTACGTTACTGATAAACTGTTGTAAGCTCTAACTGTATGAGGACGACACCCTGCAGTTTGTTCTGCACAAACCATCAAGCATATGGTTTCTCTGCTCTGTCCATTAGTTTTCATTTAAAAATATTTTTCCATCCAATTCATTCTCTGTAGACGTCTGAAGTGGTTTAGAGCAGCTAGAAAATAAGTAAATAAAATTGAATAATCATTATGTGACTAATTTATAATATTGAAATATTATTTGCCGTGTTTATTTTTCTGCCGTAAAGCTGCTCTACTCCTTAAATTTAGTGCTAACTTACAAAAAATGGACACACATTTGTCACTCATGTTAGTTAATGTTTTGAATGCAGGACTTTTTACTGTATTGGAGTATTTTACAGCGTGGAATCTGTACTTTTATTCAACTAAAGGATCTGAACGCTTCTTCCAAAACTTTATCATAAATGTTTTTAACTCAGTTAGGTCAAAATCCCAGCTGTTACTGTAAAAATGTAAAAAGGAAAAAAAACAAAAACAAAAAAACAGGGAAACCATGTTGCACCAGAGAAATCAGAATGATCATACAAAACCCACAGTCATCACAAACACTAAAACCATGTATTCAGTTGGATAAGATATGTAATTAAGTTTGACAGTAACATAAATGTGATTTTATTATTCATGTGTGCAGCTTTAATAAGCAGACCTCACTCATCTATTTCCATTTACTGTTTCCTGAGAGTGAACTCTGAAGCTCTGTGTCTCCCCCTGGTGGAGAAATGACAACCTCTGAAGAAAAACCTAAACGGATCCCAAAATATGACTTTACAAATCTCAAAACATGTTTTTTTCCTTTGCTTTAAGTTCATTTAAGTCTTTGTTCCTAAATGTAAATGGACTTTATCTTTGTTTCTTCAAAAAGAAATTTACACAGCAGAAGAGCTTTAATTTTATTAGTTGAAGTTGTTAGTTGAGCACAAAAATGTGTTGCGTTCATGGTCAGCTATACCTGATATATTTGATTTCTGCCAAATATCTGTCTTCACTTAATGGGATTTTGTTCTTTTAAATGTGGTGCATAATAATAATAACGATAATAATAATAATAATAATAATAATAATAATAATAATAATAATAATAATAATGATAATAATAAAGAAGTAGTAGTAAATTACAAAGCACTTTACACACAATTATAAAAAGGGGCAATAGGAGTAGTTAATAAGATATAATGAAACATAATAAAGCACAGGGAAATCAATAAAAACAAACAGTAAAATCAATAACAAGTAAATCTAAAATAGAGAGTTTTTAAAAGATAAAGATGGTTAATCAATATTACTGTTCAAATACACACTAGAAACAATTTTCAGCCTTGTTAGTCTCTGTCGTTATAATTCAAGTAAGATTTGACCAAATTTCAGAACCATATTTGTTTAAAACAGAATGAAAATGACAAGGAAGCAAAAATATATTTGGTGTATTTTCTTCATTATTTTGAAAAGCACCACAAACTTTAAATGTCCTAACTGACAGGTCTTTAATTTACTAAATGACATTGTGATTGTGAATAAATCCTCTGCGTGTCTTCTTCTTCTTCTTCTGTTGTTTTGTTTGCAGCTTTTCAGAGTTGAAGTCCTGTTTAACGGGAGGAAACATTTTGTGCTCAGAAGAAGCAGCGAATTCCAGACTCTCCACAGAAAAGTATGTATAACCTGCTTTATAGCCACTGTGTTCTGTATGCAGCTCTGCATGTGAGGCTGATAGGTGAATAATTTCTTCGTAACAGAAAATAAGACCCTTTACATCAATTTAAGATCACAAGGCAGCTTCACTCTGATGGATTTTACAAGAAGTGAGATATTTTGGCAAATAGAAACGGGTATTTGGGAGTGAACGCCCAAAAAAACTGCACCACTGCCCTGTTACTTCAACAATTTCATATCATATTTAAACATTGTAGTTATTTTTATTGGTGCAATTGTTGATGGATGGATGTTAAAAGATAAAAAAGTTATTTCAGCACAGTTTTAATAATGTAAAATGCAGAGTGTGTGTCCTTCAGCTTTTACAAACCTGTTGTTGCATTTCCTTCCTCATAAGACGGTTCAAGGTTCAGTTTTATTGTCATCATACTGCACAGTACAAGAT
This sequence comes from Lutjanus erythropterus, assembly GCF_056507025.1. NCBI lineage: Eukaryota > Metazoa > Chordata > Actinopteri > Lutjaniformes > Lutjanidae > Lutjanus > Lutjanus erythropterus. Next base: position 34,176,694 of record NC_139329.1, read on the forward strand.
TTTACAATGAGGCCGCTCCATGTTACACACAGAAAATGTTTTAATATATTCAAATACTTAGAATAAAACACTAGAAAAAGGCCATAAATGACAACAGAGTGTGTAAAACTAGCACTAAAGAGAAGTGAAAAGGAAAACCAGATATTTACAAGGAAGATTTAGAGGATAAGTTTATACATTTATGCATAATATATGAACATCTGACCGGCCAGTTCCAGTTTTCTTTCTAAGAACTATAATTGACTTTCATGGAAAATTAAATTGTATGTTCATAGTAAAACACTGACTTTTAAATAACTTTTCTTCTTAAGTGCTCCGGGTTTCTGTCAGACATTGTCCTCTTGTCCTGTTTTTTCTCCCTTTCCCCTCCTTCTCTCCTCCTGTCTTCTCTCGTTTTCTTGCCCTCTCCACTCATGTCCTCCCCTCTATTTCTCCCTGCCTCCCTGGAGTCTGTCGCTACTCGTGACACTGAAGACACGGCTGTGCCCCTTTCTCTCTGTGAAGTGAAGAAAATAAAATATTTTTAATGTGCTTTTTTAGGACCACTACTTACATTCACTGGCCGATTGATCGGTGCATCTTTCCACATCAGAAATGTATGATTTTTGCTGTGTTTCTAATATTTTGCATCCATGTCTGCTGGCTCAGTCGTTCTTCTTTTTCTTCCCTCCCATTCATGAAAACTTTGCTTGTGCATCACTGCTACCAACTTACAGTCAGTGGAATAATGTGAACCAACGACAAGATGTGAGCTGTGGTCACAGATGTGTTTGCAAACCAGGGAACATGTTATCTTTGTATCATTTGGTGCCTGCAGCTCAGGAAGATCATTCAGACTCCAGACTTCCCGAGCAAAAGGAACCCCCACCTGAGGACCAAACCTCTGGAGCAGAGGAGGCAGGAGCTGGAGGACTACATCCAGGTAACACGTCCAGGTCTTCACACAGTGAGGAGAAACTTCTGCAGGCACTTTGCCCTCTGCCTTCAACCTCCATTAACAGCAAGCCCCTTTTCTATCCTAAAACTTGAAGATTATCATATTGATATCAAAATCAAAGCAATATTTTTAATGTTCCGCATGATTATCTGATCATATTGCTGTTTGTAGAACTCTGCCTATGTAAAGAGGAGCATGAGTATGTTTTACCAGCAAGAGTTGGGTTGAACACTTTTCTCCGTCATCTGTGATGTGAGACAACGGATTTTCACAAAGTTGGAGAAAGTTAAAGTGTGAATCCTCCTAAAGTTCAGTTGTAAAATTGCAGCAGAGCTGCAGAGCGTCTCTCCACAGGCTGCACCGGCTGTCCTGCGTCACCTGCCGTGCACGATCCGCGATCCTTCACGCTGTGGATTTATTTTGACTAAACAAGAGTTGCTTATTGCTGGAACAGTGGAAAGACAGACCAAGATGTTTTTAGTGAGTTTGATTTTCTTTCTGTCAACTTTAAATGAAGCTGACGATGACTACGTTTTCCAGAAGGAGTCTGGTGAGTTTGGCAATAAATCAGCTGTTTCTGGTTACAAAACAAAATATTAATATATTAACTGTTTATCAAAAAGGTCTCACTGCAGCGATTCTTTACATAATGTTATCTGACACTTAGAATCATAATCTGAGCCTGTCCGTGGCAAAAACAAGCTCAAGCAAACACACTCGTCGCGCTCCACTGTGCGCTCTGGTGAAGTGGCTGAAGCGCGTCACCTGCACTCTGTTTTCTGACTCTCCTCTCCGCTTCCAAAACACTTAGTTTTGTGTTTTTCTGGGGATTTAGAGACTCGGTTTGTGAAGTTAACAGCCTGTCATTCTGCTGCATTGCTCTTAAAAAACACTTGTTTCACCTTTGCTCACCTGTTAACTGACAGCGTATGATGTCACATGCATATATTTTTAAATAAATGCACCAGATAATTGCATTTTTGCAAGCTTCTGTCTGTTTTATTGTGCAAGTGTACTGCACATTGACTGACAAAGGGAAAAAAATGACTGCTTGACTGAAAAAATCATAGTTGACTGATGATTTGAATCTTCATCTATCAGGGTGCAGCCCTACAAAGAGTGTAACTGTACATAACAACCATTTCAGTATTCCTTTTACTTTAATCTTAAACATACGATGTAAATGGATGTGCAGTTTATTAAAAATGTGTTTTGTGTTGTTCCACCTGATAAACTATTAATTTCTAAACCTTATTCAACTAAAAATAAAATTTTACCAGTTGTATTTTTGTCTCTTGTCCAGGCGATCATCAATCAGAACGAAGACGTGCCGCAGGTGCTGCTGGACTTCCTCCACGTGAAACACTTTCACACAGGGATCAAGATCAGCAGCATGGAGTAAGTCCTTCAGTCCGAGCTGCTCTGACTGCACCCAGAGATGTTGGACATGTTGCTATATTTAGCATCTCTATTTTTGGATTTGGGGGCAATGCGACAACATGATAAAACTTTGAGCATATTTGATTCAGTGGTGTGGAGCTGCAGCAGCACCGGCTCAGACCCACAGTACAGCTGATGACAGAGGAGGGAGAAATGTACAGATCAGATCCGTACAGGCTGTCTATGTTTTTGTTGCCACTGTACTCAGACATAACAACTTATTATATTACTAAATGTGGCTGAGTTGGATTATCTTTGTTATAAAAAAAATTAATTGCATAAACAAAAGAAAGTTAATCTCTGTATCATATATGATTTTTACATTAAAATTAGTGTGTATGTTGTGTGGCGAACCCACTAAAAGTAGGTGACTGACTTCAATGAGTAGACTTTCTCTTTTTTTTCTTCTTTTTTTTTTTCTGATGTGTCACGTTTGTGACCCAAAAGCCGAGACTCAACTCATGTCTGCGCAGGTGACCAGAGAAGACATTTTAAAAACTCTGTGTACATTTCTGGGTACTTTTGTAGTTTCTCTCCTGCGTCCCTGTTTGTACTTTGAGTCGCCTGCTTTATGTTATGTTTAATATCCGGTTTCAGTTGTATAGGAGGTTGAAGGGTATCTTAGGTATTTTTGGATCTGGTCCTGGTCCCTGTTTTCCCCATGTTTTTGTGTCTAAGTAACTAATGAGGACAACAGCTTTTGAAATTGGTCCAGTATCGAGGGAGAGAGCTGCAGCCGGCCAACTGCTCACCATCACATGTCCACTAAAAGTGCTTAGCTTTACCACAGACAGGCTCAGGTTGTTATTCTGAATGTCTGGCAACATTATGGAAAGCATCCTTACAGATATAGACCTATTTTATTTAGCCAGAAACAGATGTGTTTTTGCTCTTGTAAACTCACTAGACTCCTTTTGCAAAACTGTAATTTTAACATCTATTCAAAGAATAATAAGTGTTTTTGTTTGCCCATTACACATTAATTAGACTTAACATTAATGCCGAATGAGCGAGTGTCTGTTTATGAGTTGTAAGAAATCATTAATAATGTTAATAACGGTTAAATTGAGTTAAATGTTAATGGAGTCTGGCAGGCAGTGAGACACTGAACTCAAACTTTATATGTGTATATTTTCAGAGCAGTGAAATTTTGTCTTGTCTTGCACTCCTGCAGTGTTCCTGCAGCCTGAGGAGGAGGGGGCAGGGTGGGAAACAACCCCTTCAACCATAGATCGTATATCGGATAGGATTTCAGTTTATTTAATATACCGTCTGTGGCTCCAACTCACTTTTTGAACTGCTGTACTCATTTTTGCACACACAGTTGCTACATATTGCTCCTTTAATCTTTATTTTGACAGTGTCCTTGCAGGAAATGTGTAATAGTTATGTGCTCTAATTACAGATCACTTGATGAATTGGACAGTCAGGATTACAGGTAAGATTTTTACTTGTTCCACCATTATTTCAGTGATGACAGATATAACGACAATAGTATGAAACCTGCTGTATTTCACCTTTGAGAATGTTTTATTTCTTTGCAATCCTGCAGGTTTCATACAAACTCTGATTGAAACTCCAAGAAGCGTGAAATGAAATGATAAAATCACTGTAAACAGCAACATTTGTTAAAACTCCTGCATGTCTTGTTTTTTTTATGTAAGCTGACACTTAGGTTTTAACTTCTTCTGTCTGTACATCTTGTTCTGTGAGTGTTAGAGGCATTCATTTCCATGCATGACATGATATGACACTGCACAAAATGTTCAGGGTCCTGGGTTTAGTCTGTTCTCCCCCTCAAGGACGGGCTTGGTCCTGTTTTTGTCATAAAAAACATCTGTGTCAGCACCCAACCTCCTCGTCATGCTTCTGGCAACAAAACCAGAATGTGCACATACCTGAATGACATCTTGCACCAGCGCAGATATACTAGACAAATGTATTTCGTGTACATATTATTTTTTTTACTGTTACATAAGACTAATCACATTTTACCTCTGTTTCCTCAGTTATCAGTTACCACATCAGCGAGTGCTGGGGTTTTTCCAGGATCCTTATCTCTCAGACTGCACATCAGGTAGGAGAGAGCAGACAGCTTCTGTGTTGGAGTCAAAACTACTCTGAAACATTTTAGTTTTGTTCAGACTGCAGGCAAATCAGATTTGCTTCTCAAATCAGTTCTTTAAGACTTCCGCACTGATATTTGCAAGTGATCAAAGCTGCTTTTAATCTTTTATTAGTCCCACATCAGGGAAATGTGCAGTGTTACAGCAGCAAAGAGGCTCGCACAATAGAAAGAGGATCAATAAAAACAAATACTGAATCAGTGAGCAAGCATTATAAACAGGAAGACATATAAAAATAGGAACAACATAAGTAAGAGGAAATATATTAAAAATTGAGCAATATAAAGAAGAGGAAACATTAAAAATAAGAAGAAGCAGTATATGCACATGGATATAATGACTAAGTGGGTAAAAAGGCAAATAAAAGAACAGCCTGATAAGGTCAGAAATTTGCATGACTTTGCTGTAATGCAGCCTTTAAAACCAGGAAAAGACAAGACTTACACCATATCATGACATAACAATAACGGTCGGTTCACTCTACATGCTTATACATGTGTGTGACGGCTACCTCGCTGAACTGCTGCAGCTCGCACACTTGTGTCTCACACTTCCTTATTTTCAGGTGATTATACATTAATGAAAACAAACTTATGAATGTTTTATTCCATTTCTTCACAGTCTTACACACTTGACCTTCAAGAAGCTCAACAAACTTGTTGATCTGGTATAAAGCCTGAGTTCTGTCTTGCAGGTCTCCCAGATGTTGTTGTGGACGGCGTTCTTCAGGGTTTTTACCCTCGGGACGTCCGGGTCAGCTTCACCGCCCCTCTTCTCACAGAGCCCGACCCCGCTGCTTCTGTGGATGCCTGAAAATGAGAGTTTTTAAGATTTAATGCCTTAAAGTAGAATATGCAGCACAGTCGAATGCACAAAGACAGCAAGGAAGATGAATAAAAGAGGACAAAAAGAAAAACAGCCTGAAGTAGGTCACGTTGAGGAGGCTTTTGTCCAAAATCAGAGGCCACGGTGGGATTTAAACCTGAAACTGAGGCTTTGTTGTCTGATACTCGTCCTGTTGTGTGTTCAGCCTCATTACGGCCATCTGAGAATCTCATATTGAGGCCAAACACCAAAACTGAAACTTGTTTTGATCTGTTTGTTGAGGTTGTCACTCAGCATGTGTCTGTGTTTTTAGTCATGAAGATGGTTGTCAGCTTAAAAAGCATACAAACTGTTTTTAACACAAATGCAAACATGTCTTTTATCATTATTATTATTGTTATTGTTATTATTTTATTTGTTTTAGCAGTACTGAAGTTTAATTTTAAAATACAGAGCCACATGGGAGTCAGTAGTTTTTTAAAGATAGTCTTGTTTGTACTTTGGCCTCGATAGAAGTGGGACAAAACAATACAGAATTAATAGTTTCTTATGTACATTTATAATAATTTAGTACATTTTTTTAAGTTGGCATACAGGATATGTACTTTTGTATTGAAATTATCATTAAAAAATATCAAACATGACTCCTCCTCCTGCATTGTTCATTATTTTTTCATATGAAATAATGATTTCAGTCCCAGACTCTTCCCATGTATCTCTACATTCAGTGTGCAGAGGTAGAAGGTGTCAGTTTTCCCGTCGGCCTCAAGCCAAATACTTTACAAGCTGCAACAAGCAGAACATCCAAGCTTATTTGCCTGAGGGAGAAAAGGCAGGAACCACAAAGTCTTTAATTATGTCATTTGGCTGTGGTTCAGTAGTGATGTAAATCACCTCCTGTTTTGGTTCATTTTAAACACCTGATTGGACCTGTTCACTGAAAATTTAGCCAGAAAAGTAGATTTTCTGGATCCTGTGTGAAGAAGGAAGTGCACTTATTTCAGAATGAAGTTAGAACTGTTTATTACTGATCAAAGTACTCACTTGTAAAATGCATTAATAATATGGCTGGTGCTGATTTTAAGTAAGATGTTAAACATAAATGCAGCATTAAATTTTTTTTTTTTTTTCAATGTTGTATTGGGTAATGTTTCACTATATTCTGCATCACCACGTCCCTCATTATGAGTACAATTCTTAATTTTAAAAGAAAAGTTGGGAGACTTGGGAGGGACAAATTACAAAAAAGAATGGTCAAAATCAACACAGCAGAGGCAGAGATATCCTCACTTTTAGTCCCTTGTATGAGTTATGCTCTAAAATCACTGGCTCCTACATTTCCCATAATGCAACTCAATAGCATCTGTCACAATCCACAGCTCCAGTTATGGAACATATGCTTTCTGTTAACAAATATGTAGTCACGAGGGTTGGGTAGTAACAGACTACAGTTTTGCAATCAAGCTACAAAAACATACGCAACTATGATCAGCTGAGATTACAGGGTTAAGATTTATTTTCAGAATTTTATTTTTGACATTATATTTTGTAGTTTTTTATGGTAGAAACACCATTATATTAAGGTATGAAAAGTGTAATCTGAAAAATAACAAGTAACTAAAGCTGTCAGACCAATGTAGTAGAGTAAAAGTGTGATATTTGTATCCGAGATGCAGTGGAGAGGAAGTATAAAATAGCATAAAAATGAAATAAAGGTACCATAAAGTTGTGTTTAAATGCAGTACTTGAGTAAATGTACTTAATTACATTCTTCCTCTGTTTGCGTACACTTTCAGATAAGTAAAGAGTCTGAATACTTCTGTTGAAACGCATGTGTTTAGCCTGCAGCGCTGTTCCTCACAGTCTGTACTGTACGCAGATGTATTACTGTACCCTGAATGTATCATGAGTGTTCCCTGGAGTTGCGCATGCGCAGAGCGGCAGACGGAAGCCGCCGCCGCTGCTATGTGCTGGCGGTTTGGAGCCGCTGCCTTTCCCGATCATCGCTCCTTCAATGACTCGTACAGACTCTGACTTGTTCGCTTACTTCTCCCTCCTCCACCAGCAGCAGACAGCTTCATGCTCTTTATGTGATTCACCAGGAAACAGGATCGTCTTCCTGAATTGCAAACTTGAAGCCTGCACATTATCGGTACGTGCCGCTAACTAACTCTGGATCTTTGGCTACTTCTATTTCTAACCAAAGCTGTTAGTAAGATGCACACACACATACACACACATACACACACACACACTGTTTTTGGCTGCTCTCTTAATTAGATTGCTTGCTAATCCGAGCTAGAAGCTACTTGCTACTGTCAGATTAGCTTTCATAAACTGCAGCCAAACATGCAGCCTGTGTGCTGGTGTTAGCATGTTAGCTAACAAATAATGTGTGTCCACGTTAGCAGTAACTTAATCCCTGTATACTGTCCCATAAAGTACATAGCATAGCTGCACCTTAAAGGGCAATGCCACATATATTCTGGGTCGTGTACAGACGCCGGGGTCCCAGTCTTTATGTCGTGTGACCCTTTAAAACGAAAGTTGTGCGTAGTTGTGATTTTTCTCTCCAAGATTGTTTCATGTGAAGACTTTTTAGTGATCAGAACAGACACATTTATTCAGTAATTAATAAGGCAAAGGACAGATAAAATTCTGGGGATTTTTTTTTTCATTTAGCTATTGAAATATGATTCGTGATTATTAGGAATGATCGATTTCTGCTTCAAAATAGAGCTGCAAAAATAATTAGACAGTTAATTAGTTAACTCGTAAATGAATCACCAAATGATTAATCATCAATCAATTACTAGCTGTTTAGAATTCAACTAATGAAAAATGTGTTAATAAATACATGGCGGAAGCACGTGAAAGTAAGGAAACTGAAACTTGAAATGAGAAAGTGCCTTTTGAATCTTATTAATTATTAATGAGCAATAGATTGTATTTTTTACCATCAGTGAAGGAGAACGCACAACACTTGCAACCCTATCAACAACTGTTTTGATAATAGATTATGTTTTTAGTCATTTTAAATTTTAAATCCAAATTCTTTGATTTTAACTTCTCAAGTTAATATTTTCTTTTGAGAAAATAAGTTACAAATCAAAAACTAAAATAATCATTAGCTGCAGTCCTAAGATAAACCTAATTTTCTTTAATAGACATGTTTTTTTTCCGCTTAATTATTCATTTCATCATGAAAATAAATCAGCATTAGTTGCAGCACAGTCGTAAAGTTGATTAATCAATAAGTCCTTCTAAAGAAAGATGTCAAAGGTTTGACGTTTCCAGCTTCTTTTGCTGCTCTTCTTGGTCTGACGTCATAGTAAATTTAATATTTTTAGGTTTTGGACTGGAAGCCGGATGTCACTTTGTACCTAAAGATATTATGATTTGCAGTTTTTACCGTTTTTTTGAAAGTGATTATCGATAAAATAATCAGTAGATTGATTTGATGAGGTGCATAAGGACCTGCATGGCTTTACTCTGTTTAACACTTTCATGTTATTCAAACTAGGACAGCAACTAATTATTATTTTCATTATCAATTAATCTGTCAACTGTTTTCTCCATTAGCCCAATCTGTCAATAAAACATCAGAACACCCTTGAAATTGCCCGTCATATTAAACTTGGGCACAAAGTGACATCATTAGATGCCTTTTTTACTGCAGAATAGTAAAAAAAAATTTTTTTCTATTGATATGACAGTTTACTATGTTGCATGACAGACAAAAGTAACAAATTGTCACATTTTAGAACCTGGAGCCACTAAATATTTGGCGTTTATATGTTAAAGATACTTAATCGATTATCAAAATAGTTGCTGATTAATTTCTTTCAATCACTGTTTAAACCCCTGTAATCTCATCATTAGTATTGTTTCTCAGTTTTCAACCAAATCTTATGATAATTACGTTATTATTAGAGCTGCAAGAATGAATTGATTATGACGCATCTGCTAAATTAATCGGCAATTATTTCAATAATTGATCAGCTTAAGTAATTTTTTTCTTAAATGTGAATATTTACTGGTTTCTATGCTCCACTGTGACCTTAAACTGGATCTCTTGGACGAAACAAGACATTTAAGGAAGTCTTTTTGTGCTTTGGGAAACATTGCGAGACATTTTTCACCATTTTCTGACCTTATATAAACCAAACAACTAATGGATTAATTGAGGGATTAATCAGTAATGAAAATATTTGTTAGCTGCAGCCCTAGTCATTATGTTATCCTTCTACACGTTAATTATTCCAAGTGAGCTGTAATTAAAGAGCCAACAAAAATAGCTGAAGATTTTGTACACAGCTCTTTAATGCCTTTTATTCTCTTTTAATTAATCACTTCTGATTGCTAATGGATGATATTTTAGAGAGAACTGACTGGTTTCCTTCTTTGCAGGAGTGTGTGGGAGCATCATGTGGAGGAAGGCTTCCGCAGCGGCCCTGCTGGCGTTAGCTGTTGGCTATTTCTACTATGGCAGCCCGGAGCTGCCAGATCAGATTCTACAGTACGTCAGCCTGCCAAACCTCCAGTCTTCATCTCAGAACAGCCAGAAGAGCCTGGAGCAGGTGATCTCCGCTGCCTGGCAGACTCTGATCACTCTGCCCAGCCGCCAGTGGGGAAGAGTGGCAGTGGGGTGAGTTCGTTGGTGCCGTTACTGTGTCTGTCTGTCAGTTGATCGTCTGTGCTCCTACTGTCGCTCCGCTGTACACTCACACTTTCAGAGGTAGGATCGTGTTATCATGAGTCAGACGGTGGTGCCACAACGAATTAAGTTAGTGTCTATACGTAGCCTTTAGCCTTTAGGCCACTTGAGGATAAACAGCAGGCTGGATCAGTGTTTTAAGATGTGGAGGGCGATGATTGGCTCGACCTGGAGGACAGCCTATCAGAGGGAAGGACAGAGTGTTTCTACCAAAGAGAGAAGTGAAGGAAAGGAGGGCTTGGACTTAAAATGCAAAGTCACAGTGAAATGGCAGTTATGATAATTATATAATATGTGGATGTGGCACTTTTTAAGAGGGATGTGGAGCTATAGAGGACTGTCTCCACACACTCCTCTCTCATTTTACATACATGTCACTGGATTCAAGAGATAACTGAACAATTAATGCACAGGATAAGAACATGGGAAAATTGCATGGAAATAAACATTTTTTTCTTCTTTCCTCCTTGAGCTATTTGGCTTTTCTCCAAAGCAAGAAAACAACACTTCAAAGATGACATGCTTCATAACATATAGAACGGTTTTTCCCAGACTTTTTTCTGGGGAACCACTTTTTTAAAACATGACAAACCATCATGACCCAAAGCACAACAATCCTTATCAATAAATAATAAATGTGTTCAGATTGAGTTCACAGGGCGTCTAATTGTTTCCTCTCATTGGGAAAACAGCATAGGAAATTTTATCCTACTTCATAAATGAGACAAAATAAGTGAATGCAGGCAGAATTAGCAGGTTCTTGTTTTGTCCTCTTGTCAGTAAAACAATATACACATTTTAAATGCTCTGTAAAAGGTTTGCTGCAGATATAAATATTAAATTTGCAGAATTTCTCCTACCGTATGTTATGACTCAAATAAAATCTCCTGTGAAGAAGAGTTTGAAAATGTAAATCACAGTTGTCAGGGTATAAAATTCATGATCTGTTGGTCTTTACAAATCCAGACTCAGTAGTCTAACAGTGGCAGAGCCATCATTTGGATTATTACCAAGAAGAAGGATAGGTGTTTTTGATTTTGGGGTGAACAGTCCTTTTGAAGAGCGAGATCCTTTTTGTTTAACCAGAAACAGCTGTTTTATAGTTCTCACCAAACCCAGACTCCTTTCACAGAAACAATAATTTTATCATCATAAAACACGCTTCGTTCAAACCTGAGCGAAAAAGACCTTCCACTGTTCCAACAATCACCAACTCGACTCTGGCGAGTGAAGGATTAATCCTCACCAGAGTTGGCGATTGTGGCAATTTTTTTGTTTCTGTTGAGTTTGATTGAAGATGAGGATTTTTAAAATGACTGTTGCCTTTTAGCTGATTTTTATTCTAACACTTGACTATCTTGATTCTAGGCCGCCCAGATCTCCTTTAGTCTGATGAGATTACCAGCAGACGTTTTAAGAAGTATATATATACCTTGAGGATTATTTGCTGCTGAATTCTGAATTAACAGAAGTCTGTAAACCTGTCTCTGTCTCCCGTCTTGCTCAGGGTGAACGCCTGTGTCGATGTGGTCGTCTCAGGAGTGGGCCTGCTGCAGGCCCTAGCTGTGGATCCTGGCAGCGGCCTGGATCACGAAGTGTTGCACTCCAAAGAGGACTTGAGGGAAGCCTTCATCCATTACATGGGGCGTGGAGCAGCTGCCGAGCGCTTCTTCAGCGACAAGGAGGCCTTTCAGAGGATCGCACGTGCAGCGGCAGAGTACCCCGGTGCAAAGGCAAGGCCACCTTACTCTTCCACTCCTCCAAACCTTCTCAGAAGACGACTTGCTTGTTGTTTTATTAAGTCAGTTTTTAATTGACCTTCCTCCTGGTAAAGTTTAAAAAGTTTACTGTTTCTTTTTTCTTCCAGTTGTATGTGGGAGGGAATGCTGCCCTCATTGGCCAGAAGCTCGCCACCTATCCTGATCTGATGGTACAGTAACATGTTTATACTTCTCTTACAAACTCTTACACCTACCTTAAATTAATGAGCTCTTAAAGATTTGTCTGGCCCATTTAATCTCTCCCAGTCCTCCCCCTCCTCCCTTATACATCATCTGAAAGCTGAGAACCTGAAGATTAATTTAAGATGCTGCTCACTGTATCCAAGTATTGATGACCAAGTTATTCTGGTTATAAATCTGTAATAAACATGTGTTTTCTTAAGCTGCTGGAAGGTTTAGAGCAGGAATGTCAAACTCAATTTCATCTCGGGCCACATCTGTATAATGGTTGCCTTCAAAGGGCCGATTGTAAATCTACAACTGCTAGACTATGTAATGTGTTTACTTGTCATCAGTGGCTGACGCGGGGGGCAGCTGTCCGAGTGGTAGGGGCAAAACAAATACAGACACCAGCTGTATGCACTACTTTGTCCACTTTATTACAGTCTATCTACAAAGGGGCAACTAAGATGGCACTTTTGCATTTTTCTGTCTGAAATATGTGCCACCAGGAGGGGTAGCCCCATGTTTGAAACTGTGAAACTGGGCAGCTCTGTTTAACCCCATTATATTCTTTGCCAGCTCTTGCGGGCCACCAAAAATCCCGTGCCGGCCTGCAGGCCTTGAGCTTGACACTTGTGGTTTAGAGTGTGTATAATATTATGACTGAAGTATATGATGGTGTAGCCATCTTGCCACCACTGTGAGTTCCCTCCAGCACAGACACACAGATTTCAGCCCTCAGATCATATTCACACTATACAATACTTTTATTGTGACCCTACTGCCCAGAACACAACAACAGAGTCATCAATACAGAACGTGTGCCTGCAGCTGCCCGGCTCCTCCAGCGCACGTCTTCCAGTCCGTTCAGTTTAAACTGAAAACCCAGATGGAGTACCTCTCCTTTGTCTGGGCAGCAGTCCTCTGAGGGCCAGCGCACTGCTGCATGAAAAGAGGGGGGAGATGCAATCAGGAAAAACCAGCAGCAGCTATGCCAGTCAACTCACCTGACACTTCCTCCCACACCTCTCTCTCCTGCAGCTCACTGCTAACCTCGCCCGCCTCCACAGATGGTCATTCTCATAGTCTACCATGTCTCATGTGTTGTTGCAGCGGTTTTGGGGTTGACACCATTTATTAAACAGATTTGCTGCTAATTTTAACAATTTTTGTGTCATGAGGCTCTGACTGTACTAGAGGTCACTCTTTGGTACCCCTCGAACCAATTTTTATTCAGAGCAGTCAATGGCCATGCCAGCTAGCTAGCTAGCTAGCATGACAAGGTTGACTCCAATGGATTCTAGTAGTCTTCTAGTTTCATATGAAACCAGTATCTTCAATAGTTTTACAACTGAGCCCACTACAGCCTCTGAAAAGGATTCTACTAAGCTGTTTACACGACTAATGAAAATGAATATTCCACTAACTTTTTAAAAAAGTTTTCCTCCAGTGGCAGATTTGTTCGACTGTGTGAACTCAGCCTCCCTCTTTCATTCATTTAATCATTTAAGCAGTATTTGCATGAATCCAAATACTTGTTGATATTTAAGTCTTTCATGATATTTAAAAGTAGATGTATTTTTTTTTTTTTTACCTCTGATCCAAACGTGGGCTTTTTTTTCCTGTGTATACATCTTTAACCCCGGCTTGCAAACTGTTGGCTAGCTGGTTTGTTTATAGCACAGAACTGACTATAAACAGACATGAGGCTGTGAGTCACAAACTGCAGTAAAAACCCTAATGGAGATTCATCTTCTGTATATACATATGTCCACAGAATGCTCCTAAAAACCTGAATAATACCGGCATATCCCTCATGTCTTAAATAGAATATGGTCCATTCAGAATAAGGTTTAATTCAGAATATCCAAAGCTGTTTACGTGACCTGTCGCAAATTCAGAATACTGCCATATTTTTAATAATAGTGGACAATTAGTGTGCATGTAAGCATAGTGATTGAAGATACGAGCTGGTCAGTAAATCTATTTTAGGTAGTTCAGTAATGTTGAGTCATGGTTTGGGTGCCTCACTTTGCAGAAATGATCAATATGGGCACCGCAGTCTTGTAGTGTAATTCAGAATCCTTGGCATTCAAATATGATTCTGGTATTTTTAAAAATTTGGATATCAGATAAAGTGCAGTTCCTGTCACAAATCCAGCACAAAAAGTCCCAAAAGTGTAATCATTCTACCACACGACAGCCAATTTTGAAGAATTTGTTCAGGATGTAGTGCTTATGGTTGACTGTTATTTTTTATGCCACAGGTTTTGTTATGTGGGCCAGTTGGTCCCAAACTTCACGAGATGCTGGATGAGCAGATAGTTGTCCCCCCTGAATCTCTCCAAGAGACGGATGAATTTCACCTCATCCTGGAGTATAAAGCAGGTGAAGAGAACAGCGGGATCTGTTGCACCTAACGAGGTCTCCTCTCTCCGTTAACGTGTAATACAGCGGGTGTGTTTTTGTCGTCTTCTCTGCCTCCAGGTGAACAGTGGGGTTCAACTCAGGCACCTCAAGCCAACCGCTTCATCTTCTCCCACGATGTGTCTAATGGCGAGATGAGCTCGCTGGAGACGTTCGTGGCGAGCCTGGACGAGTTTCAGCCGGACCTGGTCGTCCTGTCGGGGCTCCACATGATGGAGGGTCAGGGCAGAGCATTGTGGGAGGAGCGACTGAAGGAGGTCAGTGGATGAAGGCTCTTCTTCAGAGTTTCGGCCCTTTTACTGCTGCTACTTTATATGTTATTTCCTTCTGATTTAACACAGTGTATAAAACTTTAAAGGGGCATTTCACCCCAAAATCCTGCCTTCCTATAATATAATGTAACCTCTCGTCCACGAGTTGATGCACACTTCCTTCTGTGCGGTGATACGGTTGGTGGGTGTAGCTCAGAAGAATGAAAGTAGTTTCTAGGTCTGTGGATTGTCTTGAGTAACTGGTTCATGATTTCTGGAAAGAGACACTGAGGTTTTCAAATGTACTTTTCATGCTTTGAGCACTACAAGCTGAGTGCCATCTAGTTCCATTATAAAAGAAGTCTGACATCTCTACAGCCAATATCTCCAAAACGGTCTAGGTGGATAAATACCACTCCAGACCAGAGGAAAAAAAAAGATTTTGGGGTAAACTGGCCCTTAAACTTTTATACTTGTGATGTGGACTGCGATTTTATGCCTGAACTAAAAGCGGGAGAACGGACACTTTTACTTTTCTCTGACTGTGACAAAGAAAGGCCTCAAAACGTGAGTCTTACTGGTAAAACAACATTTAGGCTGATGTTTAGGGTTTAGTGTGGTGTTGAACTGAAAGAAACAACCAAATATGATTCAAAAATCCAAATTTTGAATCAGGTGCAGCCCTAATGTATACTTTATGCATGGTGACATGGCAACTACCTCAAAATGCACATAGTGTTTCTAATATTTTGTTCCTTTCTGCAGGCCGTGTCAGCCATATCTGACATTCGTAAAGATATTCCCATCCACCTGGAGTTGGCAAGCATGACCGACAAAGACTACATGAACAGCATCATGCAGGAGGTACATGTGGAAAATGGTTAAGAGAGTCTTTTATGTAGTGAACTTCTCAAAGTCCTTCACAGAGAAAAGAGCAGTGTGCTCAAAATCTACAAATCCCTGAAGGTTTCTCGATATTTAATTAAAGTTTCTCGTCTGTTTCCTGTTAGCAGGTTATGCCCATCGTCAGCTCCATCGGGCTGAACGAGCAGGAGCTGCTCTTCCTCTCTCAGGCTGGCGAGGGGCCTCATGCAGACCTGGCTGCATGGAAGGGCATTCCAGATGTGGGTCAGGTCAGCGACATCCTCCTCTGGATCCTGGAGCAGCACGGCCGCAGCGACCCCTCGTCAGAAGCCGACCTGACTCGTATTCACTTCCACACTCTGGCCTACCACGTCCTGGCTACGGTGGATGGATACTGGGGGAACCAGGCGGCGGCGGTGATGGCGGGAGCGCGGGTGGCGAGCAGTCAGGCCTGTGGCCTCCAGTCTGTTGACGTTAGCAAAGTGGAGCTCAAAGCCCCGCAAGAGTTTCACAGCTCGCACGCTGAGCCGCGAGAGAAGCTGTCCCTGAACCCAACAGAGCCTGTTGCTGTGTGGCGCCGAGGAAACGTCACCTTCCACATGACGCCGGTGCTGGTCTGCAAACAGCCACTTCGGACGGTAGGGCTCGGGGACGCCATCTCCGCAGAGGGACTAATTTATTCAGAATTAAAGAGCCAGCAGCCTTTCTGAGGTTTGCTTGAATCTGACACTCCGTTTGTCTGATGGGAAGTGGTGAAAAGACCCTGTGAAGTTCCACCTGGAGTCGTGTTCCTAAACGTGTCCAGAACTCCGTGTCCTGATCCAGGCTCTGTGTCTTCCTTCCCGAAGCTCCACTGAGTTTAAGAATGTGATCGATGGCGATAGTAGTTTTAAAATCCTGCCTGATGTCTCCTCCAGCCAGCTCCGACCTCTCTGCACTCCCTCCTCTGATCCTGCAGAAGACACAGAAACCGAGGCAGAACGTTCCAGAAGTGGATCTGAGCGGCTGTGAGGTGGCCTGACTCTATGCACTGGGCGCAGCTTGAAGCCATCTTCACAAACTCCAAAGAGTTCTGTTGGCTCTCCTAATTTACTTTGACCTGCGTACCTTGAGTATGCTGTGCCTTGAGAAAATAGAGGTTATCATTAAATATTTTAGTCATGATTCAGAGCCAAACAAACCTAAACTTAAGCATCACACCAGTTACCCTTCTCAGATACATGTACACACCTGTGTTTAACTGGAAACCGATGAGCGTCTCACTATATCGTAGAATCTAAGTGGTATTCTTGATGTTATTTGTTTCTTCAACTTTTGGTGCATTCACGTCAAATAGTTAACTAGATCACTTGAAAGCTCATTCTGACACCTGTGGGTGTCTGACTTCTTAACGTGTAATAACTGTTATCTAGATATACTTGACATTTTTGTTATTCGTCCTGTGAGGATAAAAATACTAGAGAGTGTGACAAAGTTCGTGTTTTCTCAGTTTTTGGCCTGAACACTCCCAATATGAAGATGTTTAAGTTTGGAAACTCAGCATTGTGCAAACAATGGTTTTTATTCTTACAGTGGTTCCCAAACTGGGCGGTGGGACTCGAATGACCAGGGGATACATTAAGAGTGAAACAAAGTTAAATGAATATGATTTATGTAGGGAAAATAAACAAAAAAGAGTTGACTGATGCTGTCATGCTGACCTTTATTTTGCTAAAATTTGAATTTTCTGTTGCTTCCCCAATTATTGTTAATGATTGCTAATAATTGTGGGGTGGGGCATGAACTTTTTTGGCTTCTGAAGGAGGGGGCATCCCAGAAAAGGTTTGGGAACCACTGGGTCATTAATAATCTTTATTGTTTGCTCTACATCGTAGATTCCCTGAGGAGCGTCTTTATGGATATTTGATCAAATAATGAAATGGTACATTTGTACATTTATGCAGTAAAGCTCAGTTTACAATCAAATGCCAGCTAATTAACTGAAAGGTTTGGTTGGAAATTAAGGGGATAGTCTGGATTATTTGAAGTGGGGTTGTATGAGGTGCTTATCCGTATTCAGTGTATCACCTGCAGTAGATGACAGTTGAGACGCCTCCAGTTTGGAGAAGCAGAGGAGTACCAGCACAGAAGAAATTACATCTGTGGACAGGATCAGCAGCAAAATGTGTTTTAGCCACCTAAATAAAGAAAAATCAATATAATTTTAAGTGTATGCAATATTTATAATAGCTTCACCACTTTAGCTTACTGTCAGACTGTCCAACAAGACACTGCCACCATATAACCCAGATATCACTCTCTCTTGCTCAACCAGACTCCTTTGGTAAAAACAGTAACTTTACTTCACAGAACAAAGGACATGCTGTTCCACTGCTGCCTCAGTCTGTCAGCTTGTTTGTGTTATTGTGTGACTTCGGTGAATCAGAGCTAACATTTTAAAACACAGAAGTCACACAGTAACACAAGCAAACCAACAGATTGAGGCAGAGGTGGACAAGCAGCTCCTGTTTTATTAAGATGTAAAATTGCTGATTTTGCCAGTGGAGTTTGGTTGGTATGGAGAGTGATTTTTGGTCCATATAACGGTGGTTTCTGGTCAGAAAAGACCATGTTACGGCAAAGTAAAGCAGAGAAAATATTCTCTTTTTTTTTCTTCACCATCCTAGGTTAGAAAAATCGCTTTTAATGGTGCCATTCCGGGATTAATAAATTACATGGTACCTGATAAATGCATAGACTTGTATAGTCACAGGTACCAATATCAACATTTTAGGCAGTATCAGAGACATGTTGGTATCATATCGGAGCATCCCTATTTTTTTTTTTTTTACATGGCTCATGTTTTTTTAGGTGGCTAAAATACCTCGTGCACAGCAGTAAATTTCCTTCATATAACGCCACTTCAGATAGTCTGAACTATGCCTTTAAAGGTAAAATAAAATTTCAAAATGAGGTGTGGGTCATATATTATCAGGGTTACTGTACTTGTTTGTTTATTGTTTTGTTTGTACATCTTTTCAGTTACTGCTTTCCGTCACTTATAAAATGTGATTATGTAACATGATTGGCTGGAAAACCTTTAAGCTGGCCTGCAAGAAAAGCTTCCTGATTCAGATTCTAGTATATGGATAAATTATGCTTTTTCATGGGTTGTTTGTTGTTTTTTTCCTGAGCTTACTGGGGAACACCTGCATCATGTTAAGATGTACAGTATGTGACTGTCAGAACAGTGTATTTGTATACCTCACATGGCCACTGACGGCATGCAATAATGGAGTCTTAATGCAAACATACAACAAAAAGATGTATGGCGTTTTGTTTAGCAGAATTAATTCTTTGCACTAGTACAAAGTGGCAGGTGTGCCCGCAAAGGTGAATGTAACCTTAACTCCGAACCCCCCTTTATTTTTTAGCAAGTACAATCTATTCAACTTTACTCATTTCATAGTTTGTGTCTCATGATTTTAACAATGTAACTGTCAACAAAGTTTCATTTACTTGTAGTTTGTCATTAAAATATGTATGGAGAGTACTTGACTGGGGTGCTGCAGATTATTGCTCAGATTTGTTGATGTTAAAAGAACTTGAAATTAGTGCTCATCTTCTCCATTTTCACCATTTTATGTAATTGCAAATTGAGCTAAGTTAAGTTTGATTTTTTATTTTGTGCTCTGAGTAACAGCGATGTTTTTTTTATTATTATTTTCTGACAATTGATCACCTAAACAATAAATCAGTAACCATTAACCATCATCAGCCATTAACAATGAGAAAATAGTAAGTGTAATTGAATTTAAACTATTCTGAACAATGTGCATTTGTTTGATGTTGAACAGGTTTTTAAGATGTTCATGTGTTCCAGCAAAAACAGCTCAGTGCATCAAAAATACAGTATATGATTTAATATACAAAATCTGTGCCATCAAATAGTTTGCCACCAACATTTCTTGGCCTGAAAGGTTTATTAGTATTGTGTGGGCTAAAGATAATAAAGATTAAGTGTGTTTCTTTACTTGGATACAGAGTATTGTGTGTGTAATAGCCTGGTTAGCCCTTGGGAACAAGCCAAGCCTAGATTACCAACTTGGCAAGCGGGCAGCTGCCTCAGGGGCCCCAAAACACCCAGACTCAATGTGTGTTTGTAGTAAATTGACTTATTACATAAATAAATTGAAATGACAACATCCTTTACTGAGCCTCACATTAATTGTGAGGCCCTGGGGAAAAAACAGCTGCTTGCACACAGATTGCAAATTACTGTTGTTCACTGATTGCAGCTACATTGGACCCTGCAGGGATCTTGCATGCTCATGCATGGCTCACAAGTAAAACTTCTGTCTTGAAATCAATGTAAGATCAAATTTCCTAATGTTGCAAATTGCAGCTTCCTTGTCCATGTTGTAAAAGATAAGATATGTCAAAGATATTTTGTGCTGACACTGTGCGTATTGCTTTGGGGAGTAAAGGATTACATGTAACAGGATTATGTAATCTGGATACAAAAAAGTAACTGTATTCCATTACAGCAACATTTTTATCTCAAAAATCTGTCAATCAATAAATAAATAAATTGTGTACAATAAAGGAAGGAACAGCTGGACAAACTAAACATTTAAAGCTGCGACAATTAATCTGTTATTAAACGACTAATACATAAATCTGCATCTATTTTGATTTCTATTTCTGGTTTACTCCTCTCTGACAGTAAACTGAATATCTTTGATGTGTGGACAGAAAAAAGACATTTGAAGACGTCATCTTGGTCTTTGGGAAACACTGATCAACACTTTCCTACATTTTATGGACCAAACAAGTATTTGATCAATTGAGAAAATAATCAACCAATTAATCGATGATGACGTTTACTTGACTGATGATGACTACTGTAGAAACACGGCAGCCTTAAGGATGATTATTGTGGATAAAATAATTCACAGTGATGATATTGTCGTGATATCTATTTTTTTTAGAAAATCTTGCTGTCAGACAAACTCATCTTTAATTTTGTTGACTGTGTATTTTGTCTTTTTTTTAGCAGATGAATTACACTAGAAATGTGTAGAGAGGTGGTGAGTCTTTAACCATAATTGTAACTGATTTAAGAGCCACTGGATTATTTACATAATATTATATTATGTGTATGTTTGACATGATATCAATATTTAATTTTTTATGTATTACAGTTATTGTCAATACTAGTATATCTTGGCAGTCTCCATGGAAGAGGATCCATGCCCTTTGTATATAAAAACGTTCTAAGGTAATCAAAGCACAACAGTTCTTATTATGATTATACATAAAAAATTATGCATTAATGAAAACGTACTTATTAATATTATATTCTATTTCTGCCAGTAGATTACGAGTATTGTATTACAAGTACTCAAAATGGCATTTCTGATACATTTTTTTGTTTGTAATGTTTTAATCAAACATCTGTAACTGTGTGTGTTTTGGATATGAACATGGGAGAACATACTGTATGATCTTTCTTGCGGCTTCTTTTTAGGATGTGCACAGATGGGAAACCCAAACCCGCGAAAGACCTCGCGAGAGTGATCATTTTAACCAAATATATGGGTTTTCCCTAAAAATAATCTAGTGTTTTCTCCCTTTAAACTTACGCAGATCTTAAGTGCATCGTTTTTACTTTGTAGAGTATAAATACTTTTAGCAATTTGCACAATTAAGAAACAACTCCTACAAATCTCGCGAGTTTCACATATCTAGGGTTCCCGTCTGGGCACGATTGTTTTATCAGATGCAGAACGGTGTTACGCGTCTGCCTCTGATTGGGTAGAATGCTCCGGTACGTGAACCAATCAGAGCCCCGTGCGTCTGTGCGCTGCGTTTAAGCCCCGCCCCTGTGTCGTGGAGGCAGCGCAGCCCTGGAGCCCGGAGCGGCCGCCGCTGCAGTCTCCACCCCGGATACCGCACTCCGACCCACGTCTCATATAAAGGTAGCACGTCTAACAGGCCGTCCCGGGCTGCACATCTTTCTTGTTGATGGTTAGACTCTGCGAGAGAAGGATGAAGTTCCTTGTAGCCGTCACGATCATCGTGGGATCAGTGATTTTTCTCGCTTTTCCCAACGGCTCCTCTGCTGACGAGAAGAAAAAAGGCCCCAAAGTGACTGCGAAGGTAGGCGGTAGCTCATTGGCTAACTGGCTAACGGATTGTGAATCAAATCAGAGCTCTTCCTCAATGTTAGCCGCTAGCTGCAGATTGTAAAGCCACGTCACACGCAAGTTAGCTCCTGACGGGTTGTCCCTTGCTAAAACCCAATGGTTTGGCTCGTTAGCTGGGAAGCTAACGTGAGCTAGCAGTGGGCTAATGTGAGGCGTCGGTGTGCGTGCAGTATTTGAGGGCGTTCATTATGTTATGAATTAGTGCATATTAAAGGGTTAACCACTGTTGCGAGACGAGGACAGCAGACTACATTAACTGGTCTTTGCTCCTTGCTAATCTCAGTTGAGCTAGCAGAGCTAATAGCCAGTACTTTGGCCTTAACCTCAGCTGTCGGTATTTTAAAATGTACCAATCATGAACTGACCTACATCCATTTAAAGCTTAAATTATTTGGGTATCCTCCTTTAGATAACACTTGGCTGTAGCCCAGTGAAGCTCAGCAGATGTTATTATGTCTGTCTGTGTTGTGTCTGCAGGTTTGTCCACGTCTACAGTTACAAGGCAGCTTAGAGTCTGTGGGTCAGTCACTGACCACTTCATTGTTTCAGATTTTCCTCACTGTAAAACTACAAGTTATTCGTCTTGACTTGCAGCATATATCGTTGAGCAAGACTGACAAGCCCAGACCAAACCTCTTTTTATAAATGCAAGAAACTGTTTCCTCAAAAGTTTTGTCCTGCAAATGGGGTGTGAGAGAGCCACTTAGAAGAATGATCAACTGTTGTATGAAGTGGAAAAAAAATCATCTGAATGATTAATGTAGATAATTTATGTCAGCTTTAATTTTTATCAGACTGGCAAATGAGCACCTAAGAGAATTATAAAAAAGTAGACTCTGATGTGATTATATGACATTTTAACCAGGCTAACTCCTGGATACACTTCAAATTAATGTTTCTTTAAAATGCTTTTCGGTTTTATCAAGAAAGCCATCGACTATAAAAGCCTACAGTCAGTGTCCTCAAAACAGGAAGACTGGATTGCTGGGATGAATGAAACTGTATGGTCTCTCTAACCTGTACATTATTGAATTGGACTGAGTACTGTACTCGATACCTTAAGGTATCAACTGAAATAACCCAGTACCAAGTAGCATCTCCAGTCAAACGATTCCTGCATTTGATCCTTTTCGTTCTCAGATCTGCACTACAAGAACAGCTAGGACTCTTCAAATGTTCATTTACATTAAATGTAATGTTCATCAAATAATACATACATGAAAAATAAATTCGAGAAAAAAAAAATTGCCCAAGAATCTAAAATTATCACTATGTCAAATCAAAATTAATAAATATTTGTTAGTTAGCTGGATAGGCTGATAATTTATTGGCCCCAATATTTGTCATGCATAAAATGCAGGTGGTTTATTTCAGGAATGCTTCCTTTCTATCAAATGAAGTAGGAAAAAAGGTATCACAGTCTTAAACAGTCTATTGGTATTGGTCATATAAACATTACTGGTCTTGGTATGGAAAGAATGCACTATACATGCCTATAAGCTGTTACCCACTGAAAGATCCTGTACAGTTATGTCAACCCATCAATTTTTATGTAAAATATCAGCAAAACTGGAGGCACCCCAATAGCCCCCACATTTTCTGAGGTTATTAGTCGTCTGCAGCCCTTTGCCTCATGTCATCCCCCCACTATGTCACTGCTTTCCAGTTAAGTCTTCAGCTGTCAAAATGGCCAAAAGTAATTTCAATATATAGAGAGTATATCAGCCAGAATAAAGACAGGAAAAATTTTCTTGCCTCATCATGGGAGGTATCCGAGTCTAAAATCACTTCTTAATTTCTTTTACAGGTGTATTTTGACATTAAGATTGGAGATGAAGATGCTGGAAGAGTCGTAATCGGAGTGTTTGGGAAAACTGTTCAAAAAACAGTCGACAACTTCGTAGCTCTGGCGACAGGAGAGGTGAGAGCATCGCAGTTCATGCTTTGTACCCAAACTGCAACAGTCTGATTTTGTTTGGCCCGGATAATCTCCAGATTCAACACTGACTGCAAGTTAGATTGCAAACCTAACCAAAATTGATGCACATTAAAAGAATCATTCCTTTGTTTTTACTCGGTGATGGAGCATAGAAAAGGTGCTCAGTGGGTGTTGAAGATGATATGAGCCGTCTTGTATTCTTTTAACTTGAGGTCAACATCCTCATTCACACAACTGCCATATCCTGGAAACACATTTTGAATATGTAATCCGACTCTCATCTACGTAGTAAAATACTGGCAGCTGACATCTCTTCCATCATTTCAAGTGGTGTTTATATTGTGTTGTTTGTTCTAATTAAACAGAAAGGATTTGGTTACAAGGGCAGCAAATTCCACAGAGTCATCAAGGATTTCATGATCCAGGGTGGAGACTTCACCAGAGGAGACGGCACTGGAGGTAAGATGGCCACCGGCACCTGCAGGATGGCATTTATGTCAGGATACAGATTGTACAGATCTGTCTCTGCAAGAATAAACTTGCTCATGATCTCCTGCGTCAGTGCTGTCCTCGGGGTTGCTACACAGTATAGAAAAGTATGGAATCTGATTTAAATGGTTTCCAAGTCTGTGAAAAAAGAAGAGTATGGATAAATGTTATTGTTTTCAGACGGTGATCCTATTCTGTTTCCTTAAATATAAAATTCAGAATTTCTAAAAAATAACCTGATCACACAAGCAGAGTCTTTTTCATGGCGATGTCGTCGAAGTAAGAGGCCTGAAAATGAAACTCTGCTTCAGCCTCACACTGTGATTTTACAGTTTAAAATGTTCAAACAAAAATGTTCTGTGCGTTTCTTTGCCTTTGACCTATTATGCAAACTAATGTCATTACAAAAGGTTTCATTGTAGTTTTAAATATTAAATTATTTCCAGACTGTGTGAAGGCAGGAAGCCTATTTCCACTTTACAATAGTTCACTAGAACTTTGAGCAAACTCATTAAAATATGCAATAATTAAATTGGTTAATATGATGGAAAACTGGCATTAATAAGTGTCGCAGACTACCAAATCTTTAACAAAAATTTTCTGAGGGTGAACAAAAGAAGTTAGACTAACTTTGCTCATAGTAAGGTTGTGAAAAGTGGTGATGCCCCACGGCTGGCTGCTCCATATCCCTTTGGAAAGCTCTATTCATGAGTTATGCAGTGATGATGTCATCACAGAAGTAAACAGACTATCTTCTCTGCGTAAGGAAACATACCTTTTATGGCTGCATTCATAGGTTTCTGTAGACACCATGAATGAAAGCCTACAGATGCCTTAAAAATGACATTTTTAATCTCATTTTTCAGTTTATGTTCATAAAATGGTCTATAAATATTGGGAAACGATAATATTATTTCTACAAGATGTTAAGAGAAATGAGTATGAGCATAGATTGCACCAGTTTACTTCTTTGGTCAGAGGTGTTTGTGACACATTTTCTAGCTTTCTGTGCAGGTTTGCTTGACAACCCCAAATGTAAGGCCCCAATGACTTAAAGGTTGTTTCAGCCTCGCTCTCTTTTGGGTTTTACAGCAGTTCTGCTGTGCAAACTGTCAGGTTTTCATGTACTTGCTTTCCTTGTTTCCATATAATTCAGATGTATAACAATCTCCTGAGGGTTTGCTGCTTTTATAAACTGATGATTCATTATTTTGTTTAAAATGTATGACCTGAGGCACTGAAAGTTATCTGAAACTGTGCCAAGCGTTGTTTAGCATGGGTTACTCAACCATTTGGCAGAGCTCTCACAGTGCAGTGCAGCATTCATGAATAAGAAAATCATTAATGCACATAAGAAGCAACAGTCACTACTGCGAGGGAATGTTTGGGGAATTAACAACATGACCCCAAACATCAGCTAACTGTCTGGTGCAGATTTAAATGATATATTTTTTTATTTAAATGAAGGCAAGAGCATCTATGGAGACCGTTTCCCCGATGAGAACTTCAAGCTGAAGCACTACGGCGCTGGCTGGCTCAGCATGGCCAACGCCGGCAAAGACACCAACGGCTCCCAGTTCTTCATCACCACCGTTATGACTCCATGGCTGGACGGCAAACACGTCGTTTTTGGAAAAGTTCTGGAGGGGATGGTGAGTGTCCGGATCTTACACACACACACACACACACACACACACACACACACACACACACAGGTCACTGTGTCAGTCACATCTGGGGAAATTAAACAGCTGCATGTGGGTGACTTAAAACCCAAATCTAAGATGTGCTACCACACATTATCCAAATGCTGATCTATTATGTCTAATTTGTAACAAACTGAGCTGCACAGTTTCTATTGAAAGGCAAAAAATAGCAGTTGAGTTTCAGCCTAAAATAGACACCAGTTTCCTGCTCTGCACCGTCCTGAGATGCACCACAAACGCATCAAAGATATGACTCGCTCGATTCATAATATGGTTGTCAAAAGTGTTGCTACCTCAGTATTTTTTAAATATCACACATTTAAAACAGTAATATCCATTAGTTATAGAGTTGAAGCTATAAAAAAATGATCTAAGTACTCATTCAAGACTTCAGTTCAGGTCAGTCTGTATCATCCTGCCTGAAACTTGGCTTGCAGCGACACCAGACACTGTTCAGTCACAGTTATTCAGTTATTTTGTGCCTCATCGATAGAGGTGTAGAGGTGTATCGTTTGTTCTTTTTCATACTACTACTGTGTCAATTCTGGTATCCTGAGGATTCCACTTCATAAAGCAGACTCATGCTGGTACTGAAGCTTTAATTAACTTTAATAATTTTGGCACTTTTTTAAGGTGAGGTTGGTGAACATGTTAAGATTTAGTTTTAGTTTTTGCCCTCACACACAAACATGGCAAAGATAAGTAATATACAGTGCAGGCAGACACAAAAAAAAACCCCAGAGGGAGTATTTGAAGAAAGATATCAAGTTATTAAGAACACAAAATGCAGAATAGTACAGAAAATAATACAAGTGATGGCAAAGTAATTATTGGAATATGAATAAGTATCAACACCAATAATAACCATTTAAAGGCAAACTATTTAAATGAGATTTTGAAAGTTCTGACACCTTCCTTTTTTTTGAAATCTTCCAGGATGTGGTGAAGAAGATCGAGGCAACAAAGACAGATGTCCGTGATCGGCCTCTTAAAGACGTCATCATCCACGACTGTGGCAAAATCGAGGTGGAGAAGCCATTCGCAGTGGCCAAGGAGTAGAGCGCTGCTGGAAAAACAGGACTGTTAAGAGGGGGGTGTTTGGTTGAGGGAGGGGGGGGTGATCGATCGTGCAGGCCACCTTGTTTTATCACTAACCACCCTGTGGTCCTGGAGAAGGGGCTTTGGGTCATTCTGTGTCGGTGGCTGCTGTCTTAAAGCACCAGAAGAGCGTAAATCAACATCAAGCAATCATGACGACACTCTGGGTCCATTTACCAACGAGCATTCCAAGGTGCACTTAAACTGTTGGTTGTTTTTTTTTTTTTTTGTAAAAAATGAAATCTGAAATAAAGGTTTCAATTTTTGTTACATTTCTGAGTCTTTTTTTCAGTTTTGGAGCTTTATGTATAACCTGTTTTGGCTTAAACTCTTATTAGACAGAACATGTGGTATTATTATTATTATTATTATTATTATTATTATTTTCATAGTTGATTTATCTGTCGATTATATGTTATCATGTTGATCGGTGTTTCCCAAATCGGATGACGACGTCTTCAAATGTCTTGTTTTACTCACAACTCAAAGATACTCAGTTTATTGTCATAGTTGTAAAGAAACCAGAAAATATTCACCTTTTAAGAAACACACCGATTAATGAATATCAAAACAAAACAGCTGGTGATTAATTTAATAATCGATTACTTGTCGCAGCTCTAAGTGAGTATAAAAACTGGTTATATGCTCTGAGAACCTTCACAGGGTTTGTACAAAGTCTTGACACCTTTGAAAGTGCTTAATTTAACCTTTAATATGCTCGACTTCGAAGAAATTCTTACTCTTTCAACATGATCTTGTGTTTTCATCTACATGTAAACCAAAAATCATTTTAGCCTCCGATAAAAAGCAATCCTGTCATCATATCTGTTGTCTGCTGGTACCAAAATTCAAAACGTACAATTAAAATTAATTTGAACAGCTGTTAAAGGCATATTGTGCAACATTATCTTTGACAAAAAGTATAGACTCAAACATAATCCCTTTCAGTCATCACTTATGACCCCTGTATTTCCTTATTTTCTTATTATTGCTCTGTTTGGGAGACTCAGGGCTCAACCAAACCAATACGTCAGTACGTTCTGGGAATGAGACTCAACAATCAAGTGTTTATGAACAGCTCAGACAAATCTTTCTGATTCTACCCTAATATACTTCAATCTGAACGTACTCTATGAAAAATGATGCATTTTTCAACATAACCTGGTCTTTCATCTACAAAATCACTCGTGCAAACCCCAAAATTAAACCTGAAAATTAAAAACGTGCAATTAAAATTGATCTGAACATCAGGTAAAACAAAATGACAATATAGAGAACATTGATAGCCGTGGATGTAGAGGTATTCTGTAAACTTTATTTGTCTAATTGCATTTATGGTGTGGTGATGATAAAGGTTTGGACATTTTGGTTTAGGTACCTTGAATTTTACTCTCAAAAAGCTGGATGAAATTGGGTATCTTGTGTACTTCCAGACACATAATTTATTCCTCCCTGTGACCACTAGGGGCACCATTTACTCACGTTGTTATCTGACTACACCAGTGGAACTTTAGTAAGGTTAAATCAGTCTCACCGACACTCACAGAGGCACCAAAAGGCCAAGACAGTAGATGGAGCTGACAGATTTCCAGAAGTAAACTGTACTCTCATTGGCTAACATGACTATTTGGGATGTTCTCATCATGATCTGATTGGATATCTGCCCGAGGAGAAGTGAAATGACAGTCATCTGATCAGTGTTTACACACAAAGAGTCTAAAAACTGCTCTCAAGATGGCTGGCCCTTATTTATAATGATGTGAGTAAAAATAATAAAAGATATCCCAACCCCAACTCCAAAGATTTGGGACGTTGTGTAAAATGTAAATTCAAACAGAATGCTATGACTTGCAAGATATTTAATGCTCAAACTGATTAACTTCATTGTTTTTGGTAAACCTACACTCATACTGAATTTGAAGCTTGCAACGTGTTCAAATAAAAGTTTGGACAGGAGCATGTTTACCACTGTGATACGTCACATTTTCTTTTTACAACAGTCAGTAAGTGTTTGGGAACTGAGGACACTACTTGTTTGTGTTTTTAAAATGAAAATATCCCTTTCAGGTGCTCAACAGTCCGGTGTCTTTGCGGTTGTATTTTGCGCTTCATAATGCACTGCACATCTTCAATGGGAGACAGTTCTGTCTTCTGTCTTCTGTCACCTGTTACTAATTAACCTTTTAATTACCTGTGGAACGCTCCAGGTGTTTTTTGAGCACTTCACAACTTTCCCAGTCTTGTGTTGCTCCCGTCCCGACTTTTTCAAAACATGCTACAGACACCATATGCAGAATGAGTGAATATTTACAAAAAAACAATAAAGTTGATCAGTTTCAATGTTAAATATCTTGTTCGACTGTATTCAACTGAATACAAGTTAAAAAATTATGTGCAAATTGTTTCATTCTGTTTTAATTTTCATTTTACACAGCGTCCCAACTGTTTTGCAATTGGGGTTGTACATGGTAAAAGAGAACATGTAATTAAAACAAGTATATAAATGCATTCCTTAAAAATGCAATATATAGCATACAAGTTCAAATAAAACATGTACAGAGTATTGAGGTTTAGAGTGTTTTGAGGTCACATGTAAACTGAAAACAGATCTTTCCAGCTGAGAACAAACTGGAGGGTTTTAAATCCAGTCATTAGACCATGTCTGATATGGGCCACACTACCAGCCTAGTAAAAAAAAGTAGATATAAGATGGCCACCTCCCAATAAAAGCCTTGTAAATAAACATTTATAGGTCACATGGAGGCGTGAGCAAACTGCAGAGGGCTCCCTCACACCAGAGATCTGAGCTGCAGGGCAGAACACAGGCTGCCCATGCTTGTGGTTTCACATGTGATTTAGTGCAATAAAATAAGGAATTGTGCATTTCTGTGGTACTCTGTCTATTCATGATAGTTGAAGGCATAAAAAAAAGCTCCTCTGGCTTTCCACTTGTTTGTTCCATTTCTGTCACACATTATCTCTGCAGGGAAAATAAGTTGTTTACAGAAGAATCAAGTATTAGCTTTTGTCCTCCTCTCAAACAATGAATGCTGTATTCTTTTGCACCAG
Source organism: Lutjanus erythropterus (assembly GCF_056507025.1). Taxonomy (NCBI): domain Eukaryota; kingdom Metazoa; phylum Chordata; class Actinopteri; order Lutjaniformes; family Lutjanidae; genus Lutjanus; species Lutjanus erythropterus. Next base: position 34,206,713 of record NC_139329.1, read on the forward strand.
TTCAGGACACTGCAGCTATTGCTGTCAAAAGCAGAAAAGAAAATGGACGTTAGACGCACCTTCCTGTGATTGTCTGATCTTCCTGATGAGGCAAAACCACTCCCACCATGAACTTAGCAGATAGCTTCAGGCCAGACATGCTGTCTTGTCTGTACAGTATGTTCTGCTTGACTGGGTGTTGTTGTAAGTTATGATTAGCGACAGATTGTTTAATTATTCACCTACTTTGTATGTAGAAAACCGGATTAAACAATGGTTGGCATTTTTTTTATTTCCTATTGAATCATCATGAGGGTAAATCAAAATACTGACACAATGAAGTGCATCAATATTTTAAACACCAATTCACTCACTCAGCTTGTAAATTTATTACAAACAGCTTGTACACATACCTTTACAGCTACTACAAGGACTTTATAACTGGTTATGAGTCTCAGTTTATTACTGATGGCTCTATATGACTGTCACATGAACATAAAAATACTGAGGATGCATTTTACTTTCTTTTACTTCAACTATCAAAATATACCCTAAGTGTACAATGTACCTGTTGTTCACTGGTCTTAAACTAATTGACCCGTCCTAAGTTCCACCCCTTTTCACACTGTGCTCCAATAACAGTTGAGCAAGCTTCGTACCTCGTTCAACTTTCTATTTTCCCATTTCCTGTAGCCTACTTATGCTAAGTGCTAGGCTCATCTATGTTGAAAAGAAAAACAAATTTTGTGGACAGTTAAAATACGCTGCAGGGGAAAATGAGCACAGCAGTCTAAATAGTGAGTTGGAGCCATAAACAGTACATTAAATAGGTTGAAATCCTGGTAAATATGTGATCTATGGTTGAAGTGTGTTGTTTCCCCCCGCCTCCTCCTCCCCAGACTTGGGGAAGCTCAGGCAGGCAGCAGGAACGCTGCAGGAGTGCGAGATGAGTGCAGTATTGTAACACTAAAAAATGATGACATGTCCAACTATTTGTCTGTCAATGTAAAGCTAAGTCTGTTATCCTGAAAATACACACTGGAGCTTCAATTCAGTGGCTGCCTGTCTCACTTCCTGCCAGACTCCATTAACATTTTGCTTAATTTAACCGTTACAAACATTTATGCCATCTACAAAATCATAAATGATTTCTTATGACTCATAAACAGATATTTATTCATTTGGTGAACATTCTGCATTAATTTGAACTCTAATTAATGTAAAATGGCCCGGCCTTTAATAGAAATTTCAAAGGAGGACACCGTGGCTGTAGCAACTAAACAGAAGCGCCATATGGGACTACATTCTAAAAATATTGTCTATTTCTGTATAATTTGGGGCTTAATAAGAGCTAAAAACTATAGTATTTAAAATATGTGACAGCTACCCTCCCCAGCTTTGGCCTTACCCAAACAATACCCCTGATAATAACTGATGTAATTGTAATATAGTGTAATTTATTCCCATGTAGCCATTTTTAGAAGCGGTGCCTGGAAACATGTAGAGGCCATGGGAACAGTGCTGGGTGAAGGAATGGTATTCCTAAACATAACTGACCTCATCTGCTTTTGTCAACGTGTCTGCAGACTGAAGAAGGTAATCTGAAATGTTCCCAAGCAGGAAAAGTTCATCATCCATCTGTTTGTTTGAGGGCCTGTTTGTTTCTCTGCATTCTTTGTTGGAGATGTATGTAAATAACCTGAAACGGGCGAGTGTCTGCTTTTGATCCTGGGGCTCTAGATTCAAACATATAATTACCTCATTAATATATAAAGTCATTTTTACTGGACTCTATCTTCCATTTTGGTTTATTATACTTAAGTAGAAACTTTTTTTTTCCCTGTTCCAATTATTATTCCATCATAGTTCAGTGATAAAAGACTTGTTAAAGTGAACATCTGTCCATATGAGGGTTAATGGGGTTAAATGTTAATATTGTCATTCAGACATTTCTTATGACTTATGTTTGAATAAAAAAAAAATCTCAGGCTACTTTTATGGTGATGGCACAGGTTTTTAGCTCTGATTGGGCTACTTTTTGTCAGTACAATCTGGCAACACTTGTCGTTATTTGACTTGGACTCGAGACTTGCTTTTACAAGACTAGACTAGAAATCCACTTATTTGCTTTCTTGCTTAGAGTTAGAGATACAATGTTTATGACTGTACCGTCACAGTAAGCAACCAGTTAAGCTTAGCTTAGCATAAAGACAAAGGGGGAAACAACTAGCCTGTCCAAAAGTAAATGGATTCTGCCTGCCAACATCTCTAAAGCTCACTAATTAACAGTCATTGTTTTGAAAGTCTCGAGTCTTTACACTCAACTCCTAAACTTTAAGTTTCAAGTCCTAAACAAGTCACAATAACAGTGTCTTAATTGATGTACAAAGTTACTTAGCTTTTAAGCTAACATTAGCTAAGCAGTAACTTTCCAACCATGTTAATATTAGCTTTAAATTATCATTCCAATTTGTTGAAGTTAAAATGTCAAACAAAGTTGGAAATTGTGGCTATAATTTTCAACCTGCACATTTTGTATTTGTTGACTGCAGCATAGTTTGTTTTATGCAAACGAAATATCTTTGATATCATTTTTTCCCAACTGGTGCTCAGGAATGTAACATTAGTTCTTCATCATTCTCTGTTGTCTGATTGGTTCAAACAAAGTGGATCTGGTTGTTGACTTCCTGATAATGAGTAGCATTAATGTTAGACAGCTCAGGAAATACAAATGAACGGATTCCTGAATCAGACATTTTAAATAACAGGTATCAAGTAATTTCATGTCAAAAGGCTCAAGTCCAAGTAAGTCTTTTTTTTCATTTTGCAGAGACCAAGTCATGTGACTCGAGTTCACACGTCTGGAACATCGATATCATTCTTGTGTCTGTGCGGTAAATATGAAGCAACCAGTTAGTTTAGCTTAGCATAAAGAATGTAAACGGGTGGAAACAGCTAGCCTGGCTCTGTCCAAAAGGTAAAGGTGCCAGCCAGAGCTTTTTTCATTTTCATAACAACACAGAGTACGATAGACTGATGTACACCTCCACAAAATTATATCCACAATTCTCCACATACGCTTGCGTACAACATAGCAGTAACAGCATCATTAAAAAGTTCTTCAGTCCTTGTTATTTTAAATGTCACAGTGCCGTCATTCTTCACATGGACTTACCAAATAAAACAAAATGGGTCCACAATAGAACAGATAACAACTAGAAACATTATAGGAACACAGCCACGGCCTTTAATTATTCAATAATGTAATTAAACTCCAAAGTCTCTGTAAGCTCTCCTTTAAACACCAACAACAAAAGGCTGTTTAGTCTCTAAAGTATTCTTGCAATAGCTGCAGGCGCTGCATTGTTTACTAAACTGCTCAATTCCCATGATGCTCGCTGGGGTCACAGCTACTTGCACACGTGTCGTCTTTCATTAATTTGATTGGTAGGCAGGCTGAGCGTGACGGACAGTGGACGATGAACAAAATGTTTTAGTAAAGCCATGACGAAACATTGGGTCATTGGGTTTTTTGGGTGTGCCAGCTGCCTCATTGGGTGGCACTCTCTATGCCATAGGTACAAAATGTTAAAATGTCATGTTAGGTAACCAGCTGCTGGGTGTAGCTGCATATTTAGTGGAGTAGGAGTTTCTGGCACAACTTCACTTACTTCCAACATGCATGGAGAAGTGAAACTCCAGCAACAGTAGTATTATATAGAACTATTTTATTGTTAGACAAAGTGTTTCGAGAAACGACCTTTATATTGGGGAGGTATGAAACAAAAAGAAAATAGAAGTATTATTGTCAAGAAAATCAACAGATGTATCTACTAAAAAATTAAATTATAAATTAAATATAAAACTATTCCTTTAAACAGCTGGCAGGCAGTTGGATTTTCTGTTCAGATACAACCACCATCGATCAGTCATTACGCTCCAGCTGCAGCCATGAGACACAAAAAACGAGTTCATAAATGTACACAAACATCTAACTCAGACTTCAAATATGATTTATATGTTTCCACGTTATGATCCTGTAACACTGCAGGTACACACCCTGACTGGAAACGCTTCCCACCACAGGGAAAATCCATCTTTATTTTCAGACGTGGTTTAGCATGAAGTTGCATAATTACAGAGGAGCGTGTGAGGGCTATGATCGGAGTATCATTTGGAAAGATTATCCCACTATAATATGAAATTATGTGAGCCACATTTGCTTTGATGAGCTGTGAATTTAGTTTGAAGTTGTAAAGATAAACATTAAGCCTCAAAAGTTAAAGTCCTCAATATTATTATTTGTAATGCATGATTTTTAATAAATGATTGAGGGGAAACATGCCTCAGTGTTACTAACCGGCAGATTCAGCCAAGAAAAACAATTTTTGATGAGCCACAGAGGGGATCTGCACCCCACAGTCCTTGTTTTGCCCAGATTCACTCAGGCATCCAGTGACTCACCAGAAGGAAAGTATGGGAAGAATTCCCCGGAGTCGGCACAACCGTGGTCTTGGTTAAACCCTCTGTTGTTCGGTTTGGCCTTGTTTGTGGCGATTGGGGATTGTCCAGTGAAACAGTGTTATTCTTCACTAACTGGCTTTACTGGCACAGCCGTGACGGGCCGGACATATCTGGCATAGCTTCCTGCAAGAGGCTTTGTCAACGAGATTAAAAGAACACTGGGGAGAATCACAACACGAAGCGTGGAGGTTTTCTGTCACACTGGAGGATCGAACGTCCACATCCTGCCCTCCTGACAGGGACCAGTGGAGCATATTTTTATATTTGTCTTCTAACTCTGGAAGTTTGAATGTAGCGGATAGAGAAGAGGTGCATCTGCTGTGAATTAAGGAGTGTAATCATCTAAACCAGGGTTTTTTTTATTGCAAAACTCATGATACAATACAACCTCAAACTGTCCAGTACTTACATGTAATTGCAATGTTTTTTTTATATACACCCTGGTGATACAAATGTAAGCACAAGCATCTTCATCCAAATCCATAAACATCCTTCATCCATACACAAACAAACATATAAGCACCTCTGAACACACACAGGTATGAACACAAATATCTGTATGTACATATATGTAGTCAAGTTTGCATGATTGATTCAAAAGTTTGAAAATCTTCATGCAAAAAGGTAAACTGAGTAATTTCATAAATGTCTTCATTATTGGCCTCATAACTCATCTGCTTAAACCAGCGTCTTTTGTCCTCTGTTTGTTCATTCCTTACTCTATAGGTTCTTCTCTTCATTTCTGAAATTTCCTGTGTCGTTACTTTCCATTTTTCTGACTGATGGAGTTATCCTCTTAAAGTGCACCAGACTGATGCATTTAAATGTTAAATGCATGCCCTTGGATCACCTTATAGGGTGTGGAATCCCCCCATCTATAGTTTCACAAAATAGGGGCTTCCAAACAGCATTGTGCGTGAGGCCCCAAAAAGCTAGAAACGGCCCTGCTCCCTCACCCCATCATCTTTTTGTGGCTGTCTTTGGTGAGGAGTCTGAAAGTGGGTCAACCATCGATACGACTTTGTCAGAAACTCCTGGAAGCTCTCCTCATTTGTTTTGCCTTGTGGGCAAAAGTCAGACACCAACACACTCTATTGCGCATCTCATTCCTACAATAGTTTCAGTCAGTTGTTGCAAGGACTTGTTCAGGCAGTCCAGCTCTTCACTCACTTCTCCAGGGCTCTTCTTGCTCAGTTACTGTGTTTGGCTGGATGTCAAGTTATCGAGTTTTGGCGGTTTCATGTTCCTGATGCTCGTGGAGGCCTTTTCAGAGCTTCAATCAATGCCTGATTATAAAGCTCAGCTTTGTGAGGACATTTGATTGGAGCTCGTGGGCTGGTTTGAATTTCATTTCTAGTTAGCTGAATTTGCCCAAACGGTAACCTCTGAGGCTGAAAATATCACAGATATGAGCCACGTTGCACTGGTGACATCATTTGGAGAGCTGCCAGCAGGACTCAGCCGTCAATCATGACCTAAAACCCAATTCTAATAAGGTCAAATAACTAATTAAAGTAAATTAGCATTGTTTATATAGTTATAAATATATGGTGTTTAGTTTTTTAATCTCTGCTCGATACGTCGCTGTCCAACAGTGTGATTCATTCATGTGTTTTTAATAGTTGGACAGAACTGAAGCTCTGCACAAGACAAAACTTGGATGAACTGATTGCTGTTTTTTGGGCTCGTCATGGGTTTTGTTGATAGTAAGAACGAATTTTATCAATCCAAAAGTTGTAGACATACCAGGTGTAAGATACTGCACAAACCTGTTCCGATACCTGTAAACAGGTTTTTAAAAATGTTTTAGAAAGTGTTTTAAGAGTGATGAATTATAACTCTGGTGAAGAATGATAGCTGGAGGCCAGTGACAGTTGACTTTAACGCTCTAAGAAGCCAGGGACTGTAAACAACTACTTGCTATGTAAAGATTTAGTGCTTCTGTACTTACACTAACTGTTGTGAGTGTGTTAAGTACACTCACATTGACATTTATAGAAAAACGAAATGCACTCAGGTACCCGGATGTTGTCCTCAAAACATCCAAAAAGTGTGAAAAATGTCTTTGTTTAAATTTCCAACTGGGCAGCCAAAATCCTGTTGGAGTATGAATGAACCAAATGTGGACTTTGGACAGCTAGAAGTGTTTACAAATCATATAATACGTTTTACCTTCAGATAGCTGCTGCTTCAGGTCAGTCAACTGTCTGAAATCACTCCTCTGCTTCTTCAAACCTGGTACCATCCTGAAATACGTGAAACTCACCAAGTTCTCTTCTATTCCTCTGTACTGGGTGTACCCAGGTACGTCATTTTTTATTTTACGACTCAAACGGTAGAAGATAAACTCCTCATTGAAGGTGCATAGAGTTACTTTCCAGTGGGATGCATGGAACACACAGAAGGTGGATATTCATGCCGGACTTTCTCTGCATTTTTGCTTTGTTTTTCGTCTCGTCCCCAGAGTAAAAAGGCCTTAACTTCATGAATTAAGGGTTCATTTCAACCTAACCAGAGCTGATGATTGTTGGAACAGTGGAAAGACAAACCTGGAAGTTTTATTTTGTTTCTGTCAAGTAAGAATTGAGTGGTTTTTATGATGATCTGTGAGGTAAAATGTATTTCTCAATGGAGTCTGGTGGGTCAGTGCGGCCATTTTATTTTGGTCTGAGATTCTGGTGCTCTAGTGCGACATCTGTTGTTATTCTCCCCTCCCCGCTCAGTGCTGATTTACAACTGGGAAAACTGCCAACTAAAGAACCAACTACTTAATAAAAATGTCTGCAGGTTGAAAGCCCTGCATAAAGCCGGGATCAAGTTCAAAATCCCAGCCGAAGCACGTCCACAAAGATAAGGAAACACAAACATGCAGCGTACAAGTCAGAGGGGAAACAGTTCGACAGGAGAAGTATAAATATACAACATGAGCAGCGGCGTGGGAAAGGTCGCCGTGGGAACTGGGCCTTGTTTTTTGTCAATGAGTTTCAGAAAGCCAGGCTCTGACTCCAGTACAACAGACTTCTGGGTTCCCACCCAGACCTGCAGCCGAGCCGCGGTGTCACATCCATTTCTTCATTGTTTTCCAGTTTCCTCTCTGGTTTCTCTTCCCCTCCTGCGCTGCTCGCAGTTTGTCACGTTGTTGTCTGGAAGGAGCTTTCTTCGGGATCTGGCCGAGGCTGCGGTGACTCGCCGGGTTCCCACGATCTCCTGCCCTTCCTCCAGAGTTACTGCTTGCTCACCGCTCCGGACAGGAAGACGAGGCAACAAGGCCATTGAGAGTGTGTGCTAATTCAGGCCGGCTCTGCTGGGTTTCTATTGTCTTAGATGGGATTTACGTGAAACACCATGAGCCTGTGTCTTCTCCGGAGCTCATCACCAGTAAATCCGAGTTATATGTTATCCTTTTAAGGAGAGAAAGACGGAAAATTTCTTAATTATCAAAACATTTTCCAGTGACGGAGATTAGATCAAAGTTAGAACAATCCTTCAACTTTAATTTTATCCCACAAGACAGTAGTTCAACCTGGGGGTCAGGACCCTTTAAGTGGTTTCTAGAGAATTCTGAGGGGTCACAATGATGAACAAGAGATGGGAGAAAAAGACAAAACAAAAAAAATAAAACACTATACTTAATAAAACTATAGTTAAGTCAGTTCACTAAGTTTAATCACGCTGCCTTTTCCTTTATGATTCATTTTTAATAAACTGTCTTGAGGCTTTAAAACCCATTTTACCTCATCTTCTCTCCATCATCTGGGGATTAAAATTATTAAAGTGTAGTTAATAAGTAAAATCACAGGGGATAATAACTTTCCGCTCGCTCTGCACAGACCAGGTGGCCTTAATGCTCTGTACACTCTGTGCAGGGTACTTGGCTAATTAAAGTCACTTCCCCGCCACCGGCCTGCGTGCATATTTTTGGGGACATGATAAAACGCTGTGGCACGGGGACACTGTTAAGTGCTCGGCGACAGACAATAAAAGTGCCGCTGCATTCCTGCTCGTCTCATGTAGCTGGGTAATAGCAGTGGCAATGGGTTATGCTGACTAGCTAATTGAGGCGGTTGCGTAAGAGTATGAAAAATTAATCGTACTGTAACTTTCCTCGGGCTAATGGACCCGGTGCCAGATTTTCAAGTTATTTTGATACTCTGTGCTGAAACAAAGTCTATATACATGCATTAAAGAGTAAAAGTGAGTCAGTGATGTAATATTTATGGACCCACATACTAAAGGAAGGATCTATATCTTGTGATATTTACACTAAAAGCCTTCCCGGCCCTTCCAGACGTCCCTCTGTGGCGTACGTCACAGGGTGGTGGATGGAAATGGGACAGCAGGACTTACGTAATGAAGCACAGAGCTGAGGGGCAAGACGAGCTTCTTTTAGAAAGAGCAGCTCTGTGGGCACTCGAGGCAGCGTCATATCCAGTCAGATACGGAGCCCACTGAGAGATTACCCACTTACACAGTTACTGCTGACCGCCTCGTCTACCCTGAGATCACCATGATCCTACAGTCAAATCACTGCTGCTGCTCTGTGAGACCAAACGGCTGACAAAAGTGCACGTGCTGCGGTGTCTGTCGTGAATGATGCCAGCACCCTCTTTACTGTTATCATCTCCATTAGCTGTTATTACAGCAAGAGCAACTTGAGTCTGGTGTTAACCAGTGGTTGAAGGAGTACTGAAAATCTGTACTCAAGTACAAGTTATATTACTAAAATATTATTCACTTACAAGTAAAAGTACAGATGTTAGAAAAATATTTAAGTACAAAGTATTCCTGTCAAAAACTACTCAAAGAGTTACTTTTTAATTGGTAGGTAGGTTTAACATATCATTTATAGAAACATTCAATCAAAGGAGTTTCTTCAGTCTAAATTACTCCAGACTCCTGCGCTGTGCATTTTTCTTAACCCATAGTTGAAAACACAAACAATCAATTAATCATTAATCATTTTAAGATACAAAACGTACATTCATCTCTCATTTTCAGTCTCTGTTTCTGGTTTTTATCTATTTTTTTTTTTCTCATTTTAAGTTTAAGTTTCCTTATTCAACAAATGGCTCCACCAGACATTACTGCCATTTCTAAACTAATGCTTAATTAATACATTTTTAATTTAATTTAAATTCTTAGGGGCGATTAATGATCACTCATTAACCTGTGCTGCTTTATTTTTCATGTCATTATTTTCATTTGCTTGTTTGCAGTCAGATGACCTTATTGGACAGAAAAATGCAGATAAAAGATTTGGATAATAATTCAAATTGTACTCGGTACTCAATTATTATGTAGAAAATAACTAAGTAGATTACATGGTGTAATGCATACTTAAGTACAAGTAAAGGTGCAGACTTAAAAATTTACTCATCAAAGTACAAGTACCCAAAAAAAAGGTACTTAATTGGAGTCATTTGAGTATTTGTAATTAGCTTCTTCCTCCCCAGGTATTAACAATACTTAATGAAAATATGCAACATCTTAACGTTGTACGGTTACACAAGTAGTGTACTTGAAGGTGCAGTATGTAAGAATTTTAGTGCAAAGCATTCAAAAATGTACTAAAAATATCAATATTAAGTTAAGAGAACAGTCATTACTTTATGTCACAGATATCAATGTATCTGTATTGTGTTGCAGAGATATTTACTGATGTTAGCCAGTTAGCTCTGCCCAGTCCTGTCAAATAATACAAACAATACAACTTCGTGCCTCAAGAGGTGACAGGCCGATAGTACAGTTCAGCTAGGATAAATGTGCAAGCAACCAATTTGCTAAGTTAGTTTCTCTCTTGTTTTTTAGTTTTTTAGTATAATAAATAAATCCATAAAATGTCAAGAAAGGAAATATTCCTACACGTATTAAAGCTACATACATATGATACATAAGATTGGTGTGTCTGTACTATTCTTCTTCTATTCGTCAGAATTGGACCAGCAGTGTCTCCCTGCATATATCTTGTCTCAGAGTTCAAATGAGCTCTTGTGTGATGGACAGACAGATGACTGTGTCTGAGGCCAGGTTCATGTGCTATTGTCTCTACAAGAGTCTCGACATCTTCAGCCTACCTGTAACTGATTATTGCTGCAGACGTTGATTAACTGAAGTGTCGAGACTGAGAGTGTGTCTGGTGATCGGGTCAGCTGCAGGGCACGCTCTCAGGACAAGCTCTACCTGGAAACAGTGAGACACTCGTACGACAGGGCTGCATTACACAGAGACAATCAGCTTATAAAAGATGCTGAGTATGAACAGCGCGTCTCTCAGACGTGAACTTGGCGCGCGTGAGGTTTATCACGTGAGGGCAACTTCCAAACAAGGTGACACATGTGGGGGCGATGGGACTGGAACCACGTTTCCTGCTCGCTGTATTTCCAACATCCTACACCTGTGGAGGACATGACAGTCAACTTCAGTCTGACGCTTTCCCTCTCAACAGACAGCAAGACTTTAGCCTCCGAAATCTTTTTAAAACATTTCTTTACTGATTGGTTGCATGAACCTTTAAAGACAAATTGAAAGTATTTTTTTGATGATTTTCGATAAAATCTGGTCCTGATTTGACTGAAAGAAAGACAACAGAACTGAAGGAAATGATTTTCCTGTAGAGTTCAACAGTGATCGCCCACTTACTCAGCAGCTCTGGTTCCAATTGAGTCACTCTACTGACATTTCAGAAAATCCTTATATGAAGAGTTTTAAACATAAAACCAAACCAACCAACTATGAGGTGAAGCATGACCATAAAACGTTTGCTTTTGAGCAAAACAAAACCATTGCAAATGATGCAGCCTATTCTTAAATTTAATGTTGTATAATATTGTTTTGATGTATTGTAGTCTATAGAAATTATATTCACTGCAGCATAACGACATTATTGGTGTGATGCATGTTAGCTAATGTTAGCTACCTATCTAGCCACCTGCTAGCAGAACTACCGTAGACTTATTATAGAATTAGACAGGGCATTGCCGCTCAGCACTGCCACTTCGCTGTGGTCACTCGCGGTATTGCTGTGAAAATTCCCACGGGCCCAAAAAGCATTTTCCCTCATAGACCACCATTATAAAAGACACATCTGTAAAACTGTTGACAGGACACCTCAAACTGCAAACAAGGTCACTGACGAGTCTTTGAATGAATTTTTGATCCATGTAGTTTTTATATAAAGTCTATGAGGAAATACAACTGTGCATATTCAGTGGGTTAGGGTTAGTATAACCAGGAAGTGAACCCAGGAGCTAGAAAACTTTTTCGGCTTATGCACCAGTCGAGCAACTCTCAGCAGCGAGCTGTGCTCATCAGAAACATAACTGTTACACCTTAGGATTGTTGGTATTGTCGTACTTCTCCACGACACTGTGAATAGGATAACCAGATCTCAACAAACCAAATGTGGGACATAGAGTAAGCTTGTGTTGGACAATGTGGGACATGTTACCAATCCTGTAAGGCAGTCTACAATTTTGATAACATTTTCATGCCTTGCCCTCTGCTTGATTCAGTAGCACACAATAGACAATAGATAAGTAGTTTCCCAGTCTTTGTTGTAGCTGCGTTTCCTTTTCTTTGTTGTAGTTTCTATCACGTTCTGCATGCCTGCATAGCTTGTGACTTCGTGGTGACTCGCAGTTTACCCCAGTGGGTGTAGGGTAGCAGGTGGGAAGGAGGGCAGAGTCTTCAGCAGAGGTGGGAATGGGGGCGCAGGTGATGGGTGGGGATGTTGACAGAGTTTCTGAGTAAACATAGGTGCTGATATGTTTATTAGAATAGAGGCATGTCTCTGAAATATTAGTACATGATGTCACAGTCCAGCCTGCAGGTGTATAGTTCAGGTTCAACTTCACAGTTTTCAAAAACATCTTTGCTGAAAAATAAAATATCATATTTCCTTGTATACAGAGTGTCTAAAAACATATGTGTTACATAGGCGTGAAAAACATCAGAAGTGGGACACAAACTTATGAATATACCTGTCTTCAGGTTTCAGGCTTGTAGCTAAACTGTCTCTATTACAAAGCACGTGAAAGAAAAGATGAAAAATAAAGAAGTGTTTGTGCAGTTTTGCATAACTGCTCCTGTATGAGAGAGTGTGTGTGTGTGTGTGTGTGTGTGTGTGTGTGTGTGTGTGTGTGTGTGTGTGTGTGTGTGATGACAATCTCTGGACAAACTCTTGATCTAATTTAGGTTTCCATTGTTCCTCTCTGGCAGCGTCCCACATTCTGTGTGGGGAGAGGCTGATTTACTCTTGCAGATAATCACAACACATTAAAGTTCAGACGTCCAGGATTCTTACATTTTCCCACTTTTAGCCCTCACGTCCTCTGGGCTGCAGTCCTGCTTGGTTTCTTATAACGTGCAGATAAAAAGACAGCGACTGTGAGTTTGGATAAGAAAAGCTCTTTGCCAAATCTTCAGTGGAAGTTATGATGATGATAGTGATTGTTGTGGGTGAGGTCCTCGTCAACAATGGAGCCAGGCGTCCACAGGAAGGACAAGTTGTTCGCTTTTGTTCTTCAGATGATTTCAGATTGTTTACTTGTACTTTTGTGAGTCGCATGGCGGATGCTGTTATGCAGTAGTGTGCTGCTTTGGGAGTTAATCTACAGGGTGTTGATGTGTCTTTGTTGATGCTGTGTGGCTCTCCACTCCAACTGCTACTCCTCATCCTAAAATAGTAATGCAGATCGTCACTATACACCATGTCCTGATACTACTGAACTAGTCCAACATTTTATGAGCAACGTTTCTCAATGCCTTTTTCAGTGAATTCTGGGATTTCACCATCTACAGTCCACGATATTGTTAAAAGATTCAGAGAATCCAGAGAAATTTCCACACAAAAACGGAAATCATTAACAAACAAACAACAAACATTAATAAACTCTTACTGAGTGTTGTTAAAAGAAAAGGTGATTTATCGTGCACCAGTCCCAACTTTTCTGGAGCATGTTGCAGGCATCACATTCAGTGTGTGTATATTATTGATTTGAACAGTAAATATCCTTTTTGTGTAGTGTATTCTACTGAATATAGGTCGGAAAGTATTTTCAAATCATTGCATTCTGTTTTTTATTTGCATTTTACTCAACATCAGCACGTTTTTGGAATTGGGGTGGAACTTACAAGAAAAGGAGTGAAACAAAGACGTGCTTGCACAAAACTGTATTATTTGAAAAACCATTCATCCTTTGTCTTATGCATCCTTTGACCCTGGTAACACCTCTGATTTGTCCCATTTCTATAATCAAACACCAACATCTGGCAACAACAGGGGGACTCTTTTTAAGCATCTTTTTTTCGTTTCATTCCCCACTGAGCTGCTGCTGAATATTTCATCCTCAGAGCAGAGATAGAGTGTCCCATGCTGTTCACACGATCTGCCTTTTGTCTTCGGTGTGAGGAGCTCGGCGGACAAAACGAAATACCAGGTCAGCGGTGTCAGTCTCAAACAGCGACGAGGCGACAGGTTGAAACATGAGAGATGTTTTGTTTTTCAGCCAGCATCTCATGTGCGACTCTGTGACGCTGAACTGGAGTTCATGAAGGGCAGCCGAGGGACACTTTGTCCTGGAAACTAAGATGCTCAGTGTTCACCTGAGCTTTAGCTCAGGCTCAGATTGCTTTTTTCTGCTGCTGCTGAACATCTGCTGCAGCCAGTAAAACAAATTACTTTGCTTTGGAAAAAACCCTGAAAATTATTATTTTGTTTGATTTTATTTTATTGTCAAGATTCAAGATCCAGTACCTTATTGCCATATCAACATGGTTTAGTGAAATTTGCCTTGGTGAAGGGGCATAAAGATAGAAAAAGACAAACTCATAGAGCACAAACACATTCAATAATGTGAAATATTCACTTAAAGTTCAAAGTTTCAGCAACTATTGCATGGATTGCTATGAAACTTGGGACACATATTCATGTTTCCCTTAGGATAAATTGAATTAACTTTGGTGATTACTTCACTTTTCCTCTAAAGTTTGAAAACCTCAAAGTTTTAATTCATCTAATACTTTTGTTCATGTCCAAATACTGAGAAAACTAATAACATTCCCATCAACCTCAGTTGTACTTTCTGTTTAATGCCAATAGCATATGTTAGCCGCCAACAACATGCTAAATTAGGATGGTAACCATGGTAAACATTACCCGTTAAATGCCAGCATGTTAGCATTGTCAGTGTGACTATCTTAGCATGACGCACAGTTGTGCCTATAGCTTCAGAGCAGCTAGCATGGCTGCAGACTGTTCATCTTCTCCTTGAATATTGGGGATCTTAAAGGATCAGTGTGTAGGATTTAGTGGTATCTACTGGTGAGCTTGCAGACTGCAAATCCCTCCCCTCCCAATGTGCAGGAGAACCTACAGTGGCCACTAAACCCATGAAAAATGCAAAAGGCTGTTTCTAGAGCCAGTGTTTGGTTTGTTCATTCTTAGACGCTGTAGAAACATGGCGGTTCAACATGGTGGCCTCCATGGATAAGACCTACACCCTCAGTAGATTTAAACAGCTCATTCTAAAGCTACAAAAACACAACAATTCTTATTTTGATTTGATTATACACTAAAAAAACAGTATGAGTTGCTCAAGCTCTGCCTGCATGCAGCCACTTAGTGCTAATATGCTAACATCCACTAAGTGTTAATCCAGTAATCAGTCAAAGCTGATTGAAGTACTAATCTAAACTGAATCCACACTGAAAACTTCTCATTTTCACTCAAAATATAAATAAAATCGTATTAAAATGCTGTATTTCTTTCAACTGCACCATATTGCCACGTTTCCTCTCAAGTCACATTATTTTTAATCTTGTCATGTGGAAAACAGCAGCAGTCCTTCAGTGTCTGAGACAGAAAACAACACACATACTGTAGGTCAGTAGGTAAACAACATCTCAGCATATTTCTTTGCATTGCAATGAGACCAAGAATTTGACCTCGTCCACAGGGTTTGTTTGCCGTCTCAGTGTGACTGAATTGAAAACATCTGATAGAGTCTTTCCTGAAGCAGAAATAGGTCAATACACTTGTTTCGTTCAAGTGTGAACTTGTGTAATACTATCAAATTATTAATGAATCATGCTTTACTTTAATTTTTATGACATACCAGTCAGTTTATATTTTAGATAATATTAAGTAAGCAACTGACTGACAAATTTCTTCAAATGTGCCCTTTACTGTGTTTTCCCATGTTTGTACTCTATGTTATGAGGTTAATGTGTCTTTTTTTTTCTATTATTGGAGAAGGGCAATGTGAAAGCCATATAGGTGGTTTCTGTGTTACAGAAAAGTAGCATCATTTGGTGTTTAAAAAGTGAAATGATTTGGAAATGCACTGACACATTTTCATTTTATACAGAAAACTCACATTTTCATCATCGATGCATTTTAAACTTTTGTTAAAAACTTAATGAAAACTATTGAAGGAGCACCAAAAGACATTCATTTGACCTGTTTGGAGGCTTAGCTTGACACGTGGCTGTAGATTTTCTTTACTCTGCTCTTTCAAAAGTTTTGTTTAACTTATTTGAGGGTGAGAAAGAGCATTAAGAGAGAAATGACAGCTTTGGTCTTAAATTTGTGTTTGACATTTTTGCAGTAGAAAGTGTAATTACTCTCAGTTTGCAGAGCTCACACGTAAAAATGTTGGTGTAGTTGGTGGAGCTTGTCAGTGTCATGTTTTTGCTTTAGTACGGCCACAGTGCCTCTGATTTAGGAGGTTTTTCCATGATGATGCTGTTGCTGTGTGAACACTGAGCAACACCTCTTGCACATGTACTACACAAAGGTCAAGTGTGTGGTGGTGGCAGCCTGACAAATGCATTGCCTGGGCATGCAGTCAGGATGAAAAAAGTAGGCATGACTGTTCGAATGGGTTCAAGTACAGTAGAGAGGCGATGGAAAAACTGTTTGCAGTTTCAGTGGTGAACCACACAAAAAAAATGGCCAAAAAAGGTCATTTAACTACTTGAACCACAATGCAAATATAAATGTAGTTGAACTACCAGAACAAATTTGGAAAAAGTTGCTGCAAAAGTGCCCCCTAAGATGCCCCTATGGTAGGATAAAACATGATAAAGTGCCCACTAGGATGCCCATAAAATGTGTAGTGCTCTCTAGAGTGTCCTTCCAGTGGACAAAATGTGATAAAGTGGCATCAAGGGTGGCCAAGTGTCAAAGACAACACATATCCTTTTGGGTGCCTTTCTAGTGAAGAAAATGTGGAAAAGTGCCCTCTAGATTGCTGTTCCAGTGGAAAAAAACATGAACTGCCCTTTAGAGTGCCCTTCTAGTGGAGAAAATGTAATAAAGTGCCCTCTGGAGTGTTCCAGTGTCCAAGACAAATTGATAAAGTGTCCTCTAGGGCTCCTTCCTAGTGAAGAAAACTTGACGTGTCCTCCAGAGTGATCTTCCAGTGGAGAAAACATGATAAAATTCATCACAACTTTTGGTGCTCTGTGCTCCGCCGCAGACAGCCGGTGCCCTCTTTAATTTTTTTTTGTCCCTGCCCCTCACACAGCCTGAGTCCGACGCTGAGTTAAAGATTTAAAGCCTTACTGAAGGGCAGCTCAAAGGCAGTTATTAGTCGTTAGGTTCTCATCCTTCCATGATTGTTTGGGACACTCCTTCTCATGACATGCACTGAGGCGGCTGACATGTGGATTCTGCAATATAAAGAAAAACTAGTTGACTATTGATGAAGATTATTCCAGTATTAGACTATCTGTAAGTCAGATTTGCACAACGCAGACTCCCTCTGCAGGTTTCACTCACTGTTATGTCATATGGGTGCTGTTCCATGGTGCCTGGCAGGTGGCTGTGACCCCCGTGTCACCTGCTTACCCGGGCA
Organism: Lutjanus erythropterus; assembly: GCF_056507025.1. Taxonomy (NCBI): domain Eukaryota; kingdom Metazoa; phylum Chordata; class Actinopteri; order Lutjaniformes; family Lutjanidae; genus Lutjanus; species Lutjanus erythropterus. Next base: position 34,224,073 of record NC_139329.1, read on the forward strand.
AGCTGGACCGGCAACAGTGATGGAGCGATGTGCCAGGATCAAGTAGCTGGGCTGCTATCTTGTTACTAATCGGATAATCTGTTTGGCACGGGGGCTCTTTTCCATTCCTCCTTACATAACTGGGTCCATGTTCAGATTCAAGCGGGGACTCTGGCCAAAAGCTGACCGCCGCGGGGGGCAGACGGACAATTTTAGAGGAGGAATAGGACTCTTCCAGGAGGCGTATTAAGCTTGTTTTTACCGAATCGCTCTTCCTCGTTCTCGTCTGTCTCTACAGAGTCTTTCGAGAGGGGTCAGAGGTTTAAGTCCACCATAGTTCAGGACACTCACGCCAGTTTCAAAGAATCACTTCAGTACTTCCTGTAGCGATTAGTGTTTGCGTTAAACTATTACTGCCATCATAAGACATTTGATGGAAATGCTTCCTTTACCATATTTATCTTTGTAACATAAGTTTTTGTCCTCCTTTTTCTCAGATTATCACCAAACATTTTAGGTGATCACATCACAAAAACACTAACAACAGTAACTTTTATGGATTAGGACAATGTTTTCATGGCATCATTACTCAGTATTTTAATTTTTTCACCTCAGACATCTATTTGAGAAGTTTCTGGCAATACTTTAAAATGGGAACTGGAGTCATATGACTTGGACTCGAGTCAGTCTAGAGTCACAGCTGTGATGAGTTTAGATTCAACTTGACAAAATCAAAAATGACCTGTGCTTGAACATCAATGACACGTGACTTCACTTGGACTGGAGCCTTCTGACTTGATACCATCCCGCAAGGCCAAACATTCAGAAGCATGTTATTTAAAAAGTGCAAATCCACAAATCAATTAATTTCCTATCGTTTCCTGCATCAACTAACGTTAATGCAGTTCTCTCTCAGCAAGTCAAAACTTAACTCCTCAGATCCACTTTGTTTTAACCAAACTGACAGCATCCAATCAAGTTGGAGATGAGAATTATGAGAAACTACTTTACTGAGCTCCAGTTGGAAAGAAATGCTCTATGCTAGATCTGATATGTTGTTAGTTTCATCTACCATATGTTGCATTATGAATGAAGACTCTTTAAAGTCAAGCAGTGGTGGAGCACAAGTGCTTAGGTGCAAAGTTGGGGTACTTATACTTTAATTGGGTGTGTCCATTTTATGCTTTACCTCCATCCCACTTTATTTCAGAGGAAAATATTCTTTTTACTTCAAGACATTTAGCTCACAGCTAGACTCATATGGAAAGTACACAGATAAATGTCACTAAATGTTTATGTGTTTTATCTGTAATTTGTAAGTATCATATATGACAGTTAAATCAGATGCTACATATTTATATGTAAAAAGCAGCGGCACAGGTTCGATTTCAGCCCCTCGGCGCTCTGCTGCACGTCATCCCTGCTCCTGCATCCTGCAAATTTGCCCCCTCCACCTCCGAATGCCCCACCTGAAAAGATCTTGTATAAAGATCTTTTACTACCATCATTACACTCCCTTGTCCTCCCCTGTTCCCATTGTCTATGGCAACACTTAACAATCAGACTACCCTTCTAAATTATTTATAGAAGGTTTATAATTAGCTTATATGTTATTAATTAGGTTGCAAATACTTTATACATCATTAATAAGCTATAACAACACATTAGATAAAGAGGGCAACAGTGACCTGGTCAACAAAAAAATGAAAATGAACATTGCTCAATAATTTTTGCAGAAAGAGCAATAAGTCCAGGCTCTATTATTAAAATGGCAAAGCACATCAGGACTTGTTTAGGCCTCAAAACTCAAACTTTATGACTTGGGATTTGACCAGGGACTTGTTAGTCTTGATTTGGGATTTGTGACTTTCCAAACAATTGCTTGGTCCCTCCTTCTGCTTTAAAGTGCGATGCATATGTGAGGAACAACACGCAAGACATTATCCAAGCGAGGCATTAGTTTACATGAGAGGGTTAAAGATGTAATTTTCAAGTAATAAAGGAACACTTTGGACCCATGAAGGAGAATTAAACTAAGAGAGAACGGGTGATTTACTGTCATAAAGGCCAAAGAAATCCCCTATTAGCTGAAATAAGCTTCAAATACAAGACACAGTGTGTTACATGCAACATTTGGTCTGAGAATATTAGATTGTATTTACACTGGACACAGCCTTTTACCAAAATCAATGACTAGCTAAAAAAATCGAGGGTTTGTACGCAGAATACCTCAGTCAGGCTATAAGTAAACTAATCCTGGAGAGCACTGATTTGGAGAGAAAAAAAAAGCTTTAAAAGTAGGTCAGTCCCTCAGGGCAAACAACTATAGAAATACTAAAGCCATAGTGTGTTATTTCAGGATACCTTACAACACAATCACTGGGAAAAATACATATAAACTACAACACTTAGCAGTAATATTGACTGTTGAGTAGTTTATAATAGTTTAGGAATGTCTATTTATTGAAAAAGTATTCAAAATATTTGCTTTAATGTAATGTACTCAAAATAGAATCACATAATAGAAACACTATTAAAGTACAAGTAACTCAAAACAGTACAAGTACAGTACTTGAATAAATGTACTCTTTTAGCCTGTCTAATAATTTTAATGTTGTAGTTGGTCCAAGTGTTGCTAAATCTGATGTGTTTCGACGGGCAGATGCCTCATTCTGAATGAAGACTCGTTAAACTCAAGCAGTGGTGGAGCATAATTAGGCAGCTTTATGTACAAATTTGAGGTACTTATACTTTTTCTCTATGTATACATTTTATGCTTTACCTCTATCCCACTATATTTCAGAGGAAAATGTTCCTTTTACATCATTTAGCTCACAGCTATACTCATAGGGAAAAGGTATATGTGTTATCTGAAATTTTGAAAAAAAAATATATATATACATATAGCTCATGGCCATCAGTTGCATGTCATCCTCTCCTGTGCAGAAATACGTTGGTACCGCTTTACAAAAGACTACCTTCATCAATTATTTATAAATGGTTTAGAATTATGTTTTAATTGTCTTGTAAACACTTTATAAATCATTAATAAGCTGTTACAACATATCAGATCAAAAGGTCAACCGTGACTTGTTACTTGCCAAATAGTGAGCCTTAATTTATCTGTTCTGTTTAGCCTCAGATTTCATTGATTACTTCATTTAATTTGTCTTCTCCATCAGCAGCATTTAGACCTGCGAACTTCATCAGATATTCCTTAATGAGTTACCAACATTTAACCACCATCAGCATACCTTAATTTTCAAAAAGTTTTATTTTGCATATCAAATGAGTTAACAGATTCATATACTAAGGATTTAGTATTTTAGATTCTATTGATTATTTTTTTTGATTAGTTGTTTAGTCCAGAAAATAGGTGAAAAATGTTGATAGCTGTTTTCCAAACCCCAAGATGGTGTCCTCAAATGTGTTGTTTTGTCCGCAACATGTAGATATTCAATTTAATGTCAAACATTCACATATGAGAGGCTGTAATCTGAGAGATTTTATTTTTTTTGATTAAAAAATGACTCAAAATAATTATCAGAGTAGTTGACAATTAATTTAATAGTCAATTAATAATAGATTAATAGTTGCAGCCCTATTTATAAAGGGTATGCATGCTAAGTAGCAGCCTTAATGTGTAGTGCACACCCTACTTGATTATATTTTATTTATTTTTTATAAATATATTTTACACTTTTGAACAACAAAGCCTTTTTTTTTTACCATAGCAGGGCTCTGTGTGGTGTTTTGCTTTAGCTTAAAAAAATAGATGATATATTTTTTAAAAGAGCTCAAAGTTTCATTTACGTTAATATAAAAGATCGTGATTATTAATGAAAAGCTGTTGTAACTGTTTTCATTAGATGTGAGCTTTAATCGTTTAAGTTCAGTTTGTTTACTTTTCCTTAAAAAAAAAAAAAGTCTTACTTCCTGGTGTGGATTACCCATGATGCCTCGCTGCAGCTATAAATACCCCTCCGTGCTGCGGCAGACCGCAGAGTGTTTGCTGTCCGTCGTCTGTGTGAAAGGTCCGTCTCTCCCACGAACAGTCGCGCTAGACTTTTAACTACAACAAGGCTTTGTCTTATTTACGGATGGTGAACTTTTCCGTGGAGTTTTTACTGAACAGTAATTGTTTTAGTTGTCAAAAAGGAGCTAAAGACCCGTGTTTCCTCGAAGCTATCATGTTGAACACCGAGGAAAGGTAGGAGGATGCTGGTTTATGTTCTTCTAGAAACGTCAAAACCCAGACGTCGGTGGTTTTTTTTACTGGATGTCAGTTGTCCTAATTAACCTCGTGTAGTGTGTTTGTGTCAGTTTCAGGTGAACTTCTACAGAATGGGGCTTGTTGAAATAGTTTCATGTTACTTTTAGCTAACCCGCAAAATACCAGGAAAACAATACTGAAAGAAACTGCAGAGTTTAGTGTGTCTGTACACACAGAGCTGGATGCTGACAGGAGTTATCAGCTAAGATAAACATCCAGGGTGATGCTGTAGACACCATTTTTATCTTTTTTTTTTTTTTTTTACACCAAAAAAACATATAATGACTGAGCAAAGTTGAAGTGAAATAAACTAACTAAATACTCATTTAAGTGGAGGCTGTGTGGGGGCTGCAAAGTTAATGGAGATCTCCAGACCAAAAACTTAAATTCCCATTACAGCATGTTTTATAGTTTACCTCTCAAGTATAAAAGTTTTTTAGTTTCTTCTGAGAACCTGCAAGCCTTTGATTGTTTGTTACTGTCAGAAACAGGCCTGCAACCAACCAGATAGATGGGTAGTAAAACTAGTTATACCACAGTAAGATCTTACTTGAGCAAAAGTACATAAGTATTAGCATTACAATATACTTCACTTTACTATACTTAATGCAGAATGGCTCATTTCAGTATAATTTGTATTGTAGTACTAAAGTTAGTGATGCATTAATGTGTGCTGTAAAGCAGAGCTCTTTTCTATACTTTGTGTACTGCCGGGCAGATTAATCTATAACAATGCATCATGTTTTATTAGTTGAATTATATTTTGTGTTAATCTGATTCTGCAAAGTGTCTAGGTACTAAACTTAAATAAATGTAACGGTGTAAAAAGCACAATAATGTCTACCAAAATTTAGTGGCATAGAGGCATAAAGGAGCATACAATGTTCATACTCAAGTGCAAGTATCTCAAAAGGAGATTTATTTATCATTTACAGCAAGGTTGTATAACTATTGATGGATAGATAGATGGCTGCACAGTTGATCAGAATATTATCGATCAGTATTAATCCCCTGTGACCAAGTCCATATCCAAATCGCAGAGGCTGCAGTTTTTGGATTGTGTGCCAAAACAGCATTGTAATGAACTGTACTGTAGTCCTGCAGGTGTGCACTGACCTACAAATCTTGCTTGTTTGCTACGGATCCCAACAAATGTTACATCATCTTGATTTTTTATTGTTTTTTCAGTGAAAATAAAAATTAAGATGCAGTAACTGTGTATTCACCACTAACTGTGAATCATAACACAATGATAGACATGGCATTATTTTCATTAATGATTGTTTTATTGAATGACTGGTGAATTATTTCGTCTGCCCACAGGTTGTAAGAAATGCTCATCAAAAGTTCATGGAGCTCAGGATAGCTCCTTCATATCGCCTGTTTTGTTTAAGGAGCATAACATTTTTTATTCAGTTTACTGAACAGAGAAGAGTTGCAGGTCCTTTCATTCATGAAACTGGACATCATTGCTTGATAAGTGACTTAAATGATTAATTCATTATCAAAATACTTGGCAACTAATTGTCTCAGCCTGCTTGAGGACATGCACTCCTTCCAGCCAGTGCAGAAATAATTAGTCGATTAATGGATTAGTTGATGGACAGAAAATCCATTCACAACCATTTTGATAGTCGGTTAATTGTTTAAGCTATTTATCAAACAAAAACACAAACCTGTCAAACATTTAGTGGTTCCAGCTTCTTAAATGCACGTGTTTTTATCGTTAGAAATTGAATATATAAGTTTTGGGCTTGTAGTTGGAGAAAAGATACTGATATCACCAGTAGTGGCATTTTATTGCCTTGACTTGTCCAATGTCTGACCTTTTTTTTTTTTTTTACAGTTTGCATGTGCAGTCTAGTTGTCACTTTATTTATAGTAACCTTTTGTGCCTGTGTTTTTATTCTGTACTGGACATTCCTTCAATTGCGTCAGCATGGCAGTGCCATAGGGATTCGGTGTCCTGGTGGTAGTATTATGTTTGTCTTACGGGAGAAGTGATTGTAGGTTAGACCTCTAAGATGTAAGATTTTGTGAGCCATTACATGGAGAAATTGTAGGCTGTGTGTTTTTATTTCTCTGTGCGAAGTCAGAGGCACAAGCCTTGCTGTTGAGAGGGAGACGTCCATTGATACTGTGAGCCAGAGAGCAGCGACTGTATTAGCTCTCTGACTGTTATGGCCCTGTCAGCTAAAGGCATCAACTGGCCTACATCAGCCTGGTTACATAACCCTCCTCCCCTCAACCAGTTCACTTCTCAAGCATCAATGGTGTGTGTGTGTGTGTGTGTGTGTGTGTGTGTGTGTGTGTGTGTGTGTGTGTGTGTGTGTGTGTGTGTGTGTGTGTGCATTCAGTCAGAAACAGCTGGATTATCTAACCTGACTCACCTGAGTGAAACTAAAAGCCCCGTAAGTGGCCGGCACACTGATCTCCTCAGCGGTTTCTGGAAGATTCTCCAATTGGAGTGCTGTTAAATTTTCCGGAACGAAACCAAAACATGAAAACTGTGCCAACAAGTTTCAGCTGACATCTGGAATTGTCAGCGTCTGCTTTTATAGTCTGCTGCAGGCGAGGCTGTGATGCAGATCTTCAGCATGTACCCACAAGTGAGCGGCAAACAGGCACGAATTGAAAACATTTTATTGGAAAAATCGCCCGGATGCTGGAAGACAACTTGAAGTGGCTTTTCAGATGTGGAAAAAGATCAATTATACATAATTTCATTTCAATTCATCTTGTCTTTTCCCGCAAATTTTGATCAGTGTTTCCCAAAGCCCAAGATGTTTTTCTCAGATGTCTTGTTTCGTCCACCACCCAAAGCACTGAGTTTGAGTTTTTCATCTTAGAAGACTAAGGAAACCTGCAAATATTCACATCCAAGAGGCTGAAACCAGTTAAGTTTTGGCAGTGTTACTTATAAACTGCAGTCGATGATTTGTTTTTGTTGGTCATCTAATTAAGTGCTGCGGCTGATTGTTTCGGTTTAGTTGTTTTCAGTTTAGGTAATAAAGGTCATTGTTTTTTTTGTTTTCTGTCAGCATGCGGGCGGTGTTTACCCGTGTAATGGGGGTGTTTACCTTAGCTATACTGACCTGATACAACCTTTTCATCTATTCTGAAGTGAACACAAACAGATGTCATCGTTTTCATTTCCCTCAAGTGCTGGTATCAGCCACTGAAATACAGACAGTTAATGTCCAAAGCACAAATGTTTGCCACCATAGATAGTTTAGAGCCAGACACACACCCTCTTTCTGTTAGATAATTAGGTTGTGGTTGTTTCTTGCCAAGGCTAACGTTTTCACAACAAGCAACAGACATGAAGGCTCAAGTGCTGTGTCAATACGACGTTGAATTATGGCACTGGTTCGCTGTTAGGGCCCATCCCTCGGTTGATTGTCATACTGTTAATTATTGTTGCCACAGCATTACCTCACAGTGCCTGTACTGACAAAGCCTGAACTGAATTGAACCGTGTAGGTGTTGGATTCCACAGGCTGCAGTCATCCTGTGTTCTGGAAGGGACATTTTTAAAATGACCATGTACTCCAGATTAGTGCTGCCTTTTTGCACAGTTTGTATAGTTATTATAAAACAGAGTAAATGACCAAAGTGATAATTATTCTATTTTCCCAAGGTGGTAATCCTTCCTTTTTACATCTTTACTTAACAATTCTGTTGTTCTTCAGTTTAGCAGTCAGACATGCACATTTTTGTGAGGGTGCACAGTTTTTAAACTTGATTTTCTGCAGTGCATCTAGCCATGGTTGCTTTCCCTGTTCATTAGCACCGTGTCTCTAATGTTGGTTGGTCCACCACTTTGGTCCACATTGGAATATCTCAATATCTGTTTTGTATTTTCACTGAAAAAAAATTATGATGTGACAATTGTTGGGTTTTCTTATATCTGCAGAGCAAGAATTGTAGGCCAGGGCATCTCTGCGGCATAGACCCCAAAATGTTTTCGTATGCAAGTTTTTACGCCAAGGGGGTGCTGTCTGTATTGTGTCTGTGGTTGCTCACGCTCAGCCATCCTCAAACTCGAATTCTCAAAGCTCAAGTAGTAGCCTAGTTTAGAACATAAACACAGAGATTGTAAGCTGTAAGCAATATACAGCCTGTCTCACAACATTTTTACAGGTGATCATAAAGTTGAGAATTGGGATTTAAATGTCTGATTATTGACTTTTCTGCATCAATGCACTGATAGGATAAGCACCACAAGTACAGCCTCAAAGAGCTGCTACTTTGGATGTAGAGTTACAGTCTTGTTGTATCATGCGAACTGTACGTAACATCCCTCAATGCCTTTTAATCGTGACTGAGATGCGTACTGAATGTTACAGCTGGAAAATAAACTCATCAGTGCTCTCTGGTTGACAAACTATCTAATGTTGACAAATGCTGTTGCTAAATTATCTCAACATATCTTTGCCATTTATTTCCAGCAATTTGTTGTTATCTAGCAAAATATACATGAATGCCAGTATATCTGTGAAAAACTAAAATCTTCAGATGATCTCTGCCTCATCAGTGTATCTTTTGGGCTCAAATTTTCATGGTTGCTGCTGAGCCGATCATAATCCTTTTTAAAAAGTTCCAGAGAAACAAAGGAACACTTGTTATTTGCTTTAACACAACGCTGTATTTATTTGAATATCCTGCACTGTGCTGTTCTGCTTATTTAGACTACTTTGGCTGTTTTTGTTGTCTTCTGTGGGTCTGAGCAGCCGTGCACAGCCACAGTTTGGCTCCAGGGGTCAAAGCAACAAGTTTTGACAGGGATACGTCCAACCACACTCAGGTTTCAGAGCACGTGTGCCTTTCCTGTTTCTGTCTCGACATCTTTTCCGACACTCTGGTCTGCCAAACTTTCAGGGGTCGGAGGAGGTCTGAGGACTCTGCTGTTTACTTTCCTGCAAACATCAACATCTAGTTCATGTCTCCAACCTAATTTATTTTCACTACAGTTTTTTTGAGGGTCAATAAGCTTGTTTGTGTTGGGCTTAAGTTAAGTCTTTTTCCATTACTAAACTGGTAATTATAGTGTTAGAAATTGGTTTGGTGGTGATTTCGGTCTTATTGGAGGACCTACCAGAGCGCTTCCTGTTTTGGTTGAGTCGTGTGTTTCTTGGCTGTCGGCCAAACCTTAAGCAACTGACTGTACCAGGCTGTTCATCCCCTGAAACAATTCACCTGAATCAGTTCTCAAAACAACTCACAGCTCAGGAAGGGCAAACTGGCAGTGGAAGCGTTCATCCTCAGAAATAAAAATGTTTCTCTTGCGTACACACATGCCCTCATCCCTACTGGGAGAATCGGACGATGACGCACTTGGCATCTTTGTCCTGCAACACACAGATGATTAAATCCTCACCGGCATACTAATTCAGCCCAGGCTTGTGAGAGCGTTTGGCCTCTGCATCGGTGCACAGAGTTTGGTTCACCCGTCAACTCGACCTTCTTTAAAAACCTAACCTATATTCTGTTTTTAGGGTGACCCCGTGACCTATTGGGGCGCTAAAGGCTGCAGCTCTCTCCAGCTGGAGTGGCATCATGGGATGGCAGGAGGGTGGTGGTGTGGGGGGGGGTGCTGCTTGGAGTGTGGCTGAAATGTCAGAGGACGAAAGTGTTGCCTTTCAAAACAAGCTGGCATTTCCATCAAGGACAGGCTCTTCTGTCTGTCTCTGAAAGGGAAGATGGAAAAAGAGAAGCAGGTCTTGACATCTTGGCACGCACGCTTATCTCTTCCTCCATCTGTGTCCTACCTGTTGTCCCCGACACCGTCTGTATCAGTTTTGTTTCTGTGGAATAAATGAAGAGTAAGTTTGGCTGTCGAGACTGTTAATATGGTGCAGTGGTTCCAGATTTTTAGAGATTCCTAAATTATACCTGCTGCTGCCTTCTGTGTGCTGTGACTGCAAAGTTTCATGCATCATTATATTATATTATATTATATTATATTATATTATACCCCATTATGAAACTTAGATGTTAACTGAGTTAAAACTGCTTGTAGTACAATGTTATTGTACTTGAACCTTTTCTATTTTACTTCTAATCCACTACATTTCAAAGGAGAATATTGCATATATTGTTTAAATACCTATGATGAGCTTATAGATTAAACTACCCAAAAGTTTGTTAAAGTGGTTGAAATTAGGGCTACGACTGGCAATTATTTTAATTTGTGTTTTGTCTGCTGACTGACATGATTAACTGATTAATTGTTCAGTCTATAAAATGTCAAAAATCAAAATGTTCTTTTGTCCAACTGTAAAAAAAACCAAGACTTTTCATTTACTGTCATAAATGAAAAAGAAAATTCTTACATGTAGGAAGCTGGAACCAGGAAATGTTTGACTTTTTGCTCAAAAAATTTACAAACTCTCAGCTTAACCAGTTATCAAAATAGTTGGCAACTAATTTTCTTTTCATGGACTAATCTGAAAATGTTTGTGCAATTTACTTTTAAGTGCAGGGTTTTTACTTGTAATTCAGTGTTTTACTATTGTGGGTGCAGCTTTTTGGGCTGCTATGACTAAGCTAGTAGTAACAACAGTCAGCTGCTAGGCTCGTGTTTACTTGTTCACAACCTTGCACAAAGTCTTTGACAATGATCTCCCTCTGAAAACATCCAAAAGACCGTCCTCTGTTTTATTATTTTGTTCTTGTTAAAGATACGCCGTCAATCGGTTGAAATGTTTGGAATGTGGAAGGTTTGTCGTTATCTATTATTATCAGCGTTTTGATTGGCTGTTGCATTAAACTAGTTTCACAAAGTTGAGTTTTTCAACTGTTGCTGCTGAGTTTCAGATAAGTTTCAAGTGCGTTGCAGAGGTTTTTACACCATGCAAGCTCTTAGTGCTGCAGCTTAGGTTCAATTAACTAAAGTTGCATTAAATTATGTTCATTATCTATTGATCTGCAGATTATTTTCTCGATCAACTAGTCATTTGGTTTATAAAAATGAGAAGACTAATGATATCTTGGAGCACAAGGCTAGTAGCTCATTAACTGTCTTTCAATCAATTCATGGATTATCCAACTAATTGTTGCAGCTGTACTATTTTTACTAGAGTAACAGATCATCAAAATTATAAGAAACTAGACTGAACTTTACATTAACAAATAATGTATATAAGAAGCCATGGTCAGGGAGAGAAGGACAGAAGTCTTTTTAAACTTTAATGCCTCATTTCACATGTTGTCTTTGCATTGTAAAGAACCAAAGAAGTGATGAGACAGGGAGAGGGTGCGTGCAGTTGCTGCTGTGAAGTGAGCAGGCCAGGAATAATGAGCTTTGTTTTCCATTGCTCACTCTCTTGGCTTGTAGCTATGCAGATTAGGTCGTCCAGGTTACCTCACCTGTCTGGTCTGCAGGGAAAACTGCACAGCACGGCTCCTCCCTTTCACAAGAACAGAGATGTGTGTAGCTGATGTTTTTCTGCAGCGCATGACTCTCATATACAAATATGCACTCAAAAACAATTTGGTCTAGCTGGTGCAAGAAAGTCTAGCATGTCAGGTTTCAATCAAGGTGCAGGAATCTCACAGGGACAAAACCCAAAGGCCAGAATTTGACAAAATGACAGGCCTTGTGTGTCCAGGCCCATCTGGCAGCATTGGTCGGCTGCCATTACGTCTGGTTTGAGAGGCACGACTGTAACTCAAAACGCTGAAGATGTGTGTTCCTGAGCTATTTGCAGAGGTGTTTACAGATCATGTGCTTGTTTGTGATACATGCTTTCCACCGCTTGCTGTCCAACCCGTCAGGAACTCTTTGGATGCTGTTATAAATCATAGGCTTTAATTTTGTCTGTGTGGTGGGCAGCCTCATCATAAACAAACTGCCTGCGATGGGTTTGCAGGACAGTCAATGGACTGAAACTTGTTGCTAGAAATAATAAAGTGATTTCCAGAGCTTTTCCACATCACATGCTTGCCGGCTTTGTTCTTTGTTTTTGGATTATGAATTGAATTTGTTTGGATTCTGGTCACAGGATTCTGAAAATATGGTGAAATCTATATATAGCCAACCAGACCTGAATAACTGGCCCTCTTATTCTTAGGTTAAGGCTATTGAGATGCAGCCAGCGTGCTACTTCTTCTGATTAGTAACTTGTGTGGCAGAAACACTGAAGTGTGGCTCATTAGCAATTAAAAGAGAAGTCTGTGATAAACTTAGTGTAATAAGTCATAAAATGACCATGATGTGTCATCAGAGACGGAAGAGACGGAAGCTGAGTTGACATACTCACTTATCTGACGACAACTCCTTTGAAATTTCTGTTTGTTGTTTGCCCATTTCACGTTAATTACAGTTCAGATTAATGCCAAATGTTTGTCGAATGAGTAAGTATCTGTTTATGAGTTGTAAGAAATCATGAATAATCTTGTAGAAGGCGTAGATGATTATAATGGTTAAAATTAGCAATATGTTAATGGAGTCTGGCAAGCAATGAGGCAGGCAGCGACTTATCTCCAGAGTCCAGAGTGTGTTTTTTCTGAGCATTGTGTTTGGTTTTCAGGATAACAGTCTTCACTTTACACTGACAGACAGTTGACAGTTATAAACAGCTGATCAACACACAGCATACGACACGTCATTGCTTGTTATTATCAATTTACGATGTTGCACGTGCCTTACGCTCCTGCAGCCTGCCCAAATTTGCAGTCAACCATAAATCACATGTTAAATAGGATTTCAACCTATTTAATATTCAGTCTGTGGCTCCAACTTGCTATTTGAACAGCTGTACTCATTTTTGCACGTGCAGTTTTTACATATTGCTTCTTTAAGTCAAACAGGAGGCATTTGTATGAATAGATATCTGGATAAACCATTGGAAACCTGTTAATAACATAAAGGGATCCAACAAATGAGCAAACAGTATAATCATGTTAACTCCCTCTGGCTGCCCTTGATGCTGCAGTGGTTTAGCAGGTTACCACAGGTGCTTTAGATTTGCTAATTGCGGGAGCGTCCTTAATGAAGTTAAAATGGGACTGTGTGACTGAGGCAACAAGCTGAGAGGTTTACATCAGTAGCACCACAGGATTAGTCATCATGTGTTTCAGTTTCAGCTCTGTCTGCGTGCGTTAAAGATGCTCCGTGGTGTTTTAAACACACAAAAGTTGTTTACATTCTGGGCTTCTCACAAAAATGAGAAAAATGTGAATCCTTGAAGTCAAACAAATTTGTCAAGCGCATTTCCTTCCCCATTAAACATTTGCAAAACCCGATTTTGTTTTCAAAAAAAAGAAATGTTTACATTCTTGTTACTTCCCTAATCTTCTTTCCCCCTGCCTTTTTGCTTGCTACATTGCTATGTTTATTGGTGTGTTATCATTGCCAGCTGACCGTCACCAGAATTGGGTGAAACCAAAGTCCAGATGGGAATTGCAACCCTCACATGCATGCATGTGACTTCTTGTCTGCATATGGAGGGATCCCTTCATAAAAACATAAAAAAAACAAAAACAAAAATAAAATAAAAACAAAACCCCACAGGGCTTCTGAAGTGTTAAGTTTTCCAGTTATTTTCAAGCCTGGACAGGTCACTACAGCAACTTTGACCTAATCTTTAACACTTGATGGACTGTAAACAGCTTTGAAAGCTGCCAACACCAGCAGTGTCCAAACTGTTTACTTTGGCAAGCTGTGTCACAATGAGTGCAGCTCTTCATTCAAGCTTGTTGTCACTGTAAACCAGGACCTTGAGAGGCCTGTTTCCTTTATAAAACAGCAGTGAGAAAAACTACATTCACTTTGTCGTACTTGTAATTAGTTATTCAATATTGATAATTTGCCTCTCAGTTCTGAAGCCAGTGAAAATTGTGAATTTTTGTTTGAAAAAACAGTCAAAAGCCTTATTTGCACGGGAGTAGTATTACCAGAGGACCTCATGTGATTTAGAAACAACCCCCCAATGTCTGTGTTTTGTGCAGCACACTTACACGATATAAACAAAGCCTGTATTTTATTAATTTAGTGTCTTTATCCCCCAGACATGATGTCAAGACTCTGCATAACAACAACTTTTCAGAAGCAGAGCATCTGTTCTACAGCAGCCACATTAATAATATAGTTTAGAGTTGTTTTGCCAACTTTCTACAAGCATAAATAATGCATAATACTAACCTTCTCTGTCACTGTTACTCATTTTACATGTTAATATGGCATGCTGTTCATTATGAGCCAAGATCAAATTTCGTACTTTTTTATTTATGTGACAACAGAAAACAAAATTATGACCATAGAGGAAGAGAGAGTCGCACACCAGCAAGCTTCCGTTTAAAGTGTGATATTTGCACTTTTCCTCAGTCTGCTTCTATTATACACAGAGAGTCTTCAATACCCATAATTCATCAAACGCCACCACGTGACACATATCAAGCAGGTATTACAAACCTTACACATTACATCATAATACCCAAACCAATAACAAAAATACCAACTTTGAAATATTTTAACATGGTCTCTGTGTTTGGTGAAATATGGTGAGTAATTTTTACTTTACAAATTCCAAACATGGCAGATTGTACAGGATTAAGATCACAGATGACCTTTGCAATCATTACAAATTACTAGAGGTCCCTTGGTAATACTAGTCCTGTGGCTAAAGATAAGGATTAAAATGTGCTTTTTCAAATGCATTTATTAATTTCACACATAAATATAACATAATTTATCTTGCTGATTTTGTCACCATCGTTTTACCTGCAATCAGCAATACTGCTGCAGAGTTTGGGGATATTGCACTGATGTGTGAAACTGTGTTTTTATTTTTTTTTATTTTAGACCAAGTGCAGGACAGAGGATGAGAATCAATCTGTAACACTAATGGATTGTCTTTTTTCTTTTTGTTTTCCAGTTCTTGGTTAGCGGGGTCTCGGCTGCCCAGCTCCATCCCTCAGTCTCCAGGGCCTCTGTGGTGCTCCTGATGCCCCTCACCCACAGCTAAAGATCCCGGGTGGGCGAGGGACTGTCAGGGATCACTCTCTCGGCGTGCTACTACACAAGGTGACCGTCCTCGACTTCACACAGCAACACAGAGAGCTGTAGTTCAACATTTGTAAAACTTCCTGGTGAACCTAAAATGCAAAGAGCTGCTTACTGCTGCTTAAAAACAGTCGGAAAGTACATGCATCTTACTGAGCCACAGTGACGTTTTGATCCGTTTAAATCCTCTGGAAATTTATCTTGAAATAGTAAAAATGCATATATGATTAAGTGTGTCAGTTAGCATCCACAGAAATTTGAGTGGAAAAAAGTTCATAACTATGAAAAAATGTAGTTCAAAAGCTTATTTTTGCTGTTCAGACCATTTCTGTCTTAACATGGAAGCTAAGTAATACTGTTCTGGATGGGGTCAGCAGCAAAATGTATTTTAGCCACCAAAAAAAAAAGGATATTGTCTTTACTTTGCGATCAGATGGCACTTTGCAGCAACTTGAAGCTGCCATCTATGCTGTTTTCAAAGCCACCAGACGTCTTTGGAAGTTTCTTCCTTGCAGAAGAAGAAAGTTGCTGGTCTACCGCTTCCTTGATTGGTTAGTTTCTTTGTGTGTTTCTTTGATTTCAGTGTTTTTAAAGAGTTAGTTCGGACCTGGCAGTGGGAGACCAGCAACTCTTGTGTTCTGCGAGGACAACAGACATGTTGTTGGGAGATTTTTTTTTTCTAATTTTCATAATAAATAAGCATGCCCTATTCAAATCCAGCATTAGGGAAATGTACAAAAATTTGAATAAGTGCACAAGACCCTAAATTACATAGTTAGAAGGATGTTCTGGATTTGGGTTTCCAGCGGCTTCAGTAGCAAAAATCACTCAATAATCGTCACCTTACCTGTTCTGATAAAGAACAAAAACACTATCTTGTAAATGCAGCACAGTTTAATTTAAACTAGGACTTCAAATGTAATAAAAACAGGTGGATGATATAAGACTTTGTCCCAGATTGGTATTTTAAAGGCTTTTTTTATTTTGAGATAAAACAAGTTCTGTAAGCACTAAACAATTTTATAGGGTAATGATGGAAAAAAAAAATACGTTAGGTAATAAATGTGTTAAGTGCTTTATCCCTCAGGGACCAGTTTGACTCGGCACACTAAACACAGGAACACCTTGCTAATGAGTTGTACCCTCATTTAGCAAACTCGCCTTTTTTTAAAGCTTAAAAATCCTTTAATCTGTCTCCTGCTCATCATCTGCACCTGCGGTGGATTTAATGCATGAATTCATTCAAATTTTATACTAGAAAATAATGACTTTATCCACATAGTGTAGCACTTAAAAGAACACCTCACCGAACACCAGAAAGAGTCATTATTGTTTTAGTTATTTATTAACTTTTCTATCAGATTTCTGTATTTTGTAAAGATTTACACACAAACCGCTGACCCCTCTCTGCTGTGTGTGTTTGTGCACGTGCGTCAAGTTGTACCCCAGACATGTGACTGACTGTTCCTGGGGGATTAGAGATTTAGGATCAGACAGATCAGTCACAACTGTCATTAACATCCTCATCTGTCCTCATTGAGCAAAAAAAAAAAAAAAAACAACCCTGTAATATTACGGCTGTTATCTGATTTGGTCACAACTCGTAACACAAACTCTCGCTTATATTCACAGAGACTTTTATTTACAGTAATAAATGCTTGACTTGCTGCAGGGAGTAAAATAATGCGCCAAACAAACGGACTACACATTTAAACTGTAGACATCACTGCTTTTGACAGAGAACTCGTGGTAAGCTTTCACATGCTGTAAGAACAAAATCATATGCCTGACAAAATATGTGAGGATCAAAAGCTCAGTAAATTAAAGGCAGACGTGGTTTGTCAAAGCACACTTCAGTAACGGTGCAGGAACTGTCTGCTGCAGACATGATACTTCTTCAAGCTTCCCCCAGAGACTAAAACCACTTCCTCTTTGTTTCAGCCAATTTTAGGAGCTTTCTTCACGCTCAGACCAAATAAAGATAGAATGATTTGCAAAAACTTTTCATCCTATATTTAATTGAATACAGTACAAAAACAAGATATTTAATGTTCAAACTGATTAAGTTTATTGCTTTTTGTAAATATACACTCATTCTGAATGTGATGCCTGCAACATGTTCCAAAAAAGTTTGGACAGGAGGCCGTTTCTTTTAACAACACTCAGTGACAGTTTGAGAACTGAGGGGGCTGATTGAAGTTTTAAAAGCAAAATTCTTTCCCATTCTTGCTTGATGTGCGACTTCAGGTGCTCAACAGTCCGGGGTCTCTGTTGTGCACCACACGTATTTAATACGAGACTGGTCTGGACTGCAGACTGCAGGTCAGTCTAGTACCTGAAGTCTTATTATGAAGACACGCTGCAGAATGTGTCTTGGCATTGTCTTGGTCGCGTTGTCTTACTTATCTGGAATTGGGGTTGTATATTATTGTTGATTTCTGGTGATTTAGAAAGATAAAACCTGACTGTGTTTTGAATTATCAGTCAAATGAATCTTAGTGTAACGTGGAAAAATTAAATTGAATCAACTAACCCTCTTTTCTGTCCTCCCTGTAATAATCCAGGATGAGAAGTTGACCGTGACACAGGCTGCTCCAGTGAATGGGAACCCCTCTCTTCTCCGCTTCCACTACCAGCTGAGCGAGCGCCGCTCGGCCTTCTGGGATACGGCTTTATCAGAAGACAGCCTCTTCCTGGAGATTCCTGCCGGGCCACTGGTGGAGGGGAGCAAAGAGGGGTAAGGATTTGTTAAGACCCTTCACTTGAAACAAGGGCTGCAACAAACGATTATTCACTATCAATTAATCTGTGGATCATTTTCTTGATTAGCTGTTTGGTCCACAAAATGATCACTGTTTCCCAAAGCTAAGGAGACATCCTCAAATGTCTTATTTTTTTAAGACTATCGCTGTTGCCCCCTGATTAAAATTGATGCTAATACGTTTTCTGTTGCCCATCTCTGCCTGTGTTCGGCTGTAATCGAAGCCGTGACAGAGTAACCTTGCCTGCTGCGGGCACAGAGCCAGCGGTTTTGAGCAGCCAGCTTTGCAGCTGCCACCGCATTATTATGTAAAGTTGCAGCGCTTATGTAAAGAGAGAGGAAAAAAAAAAATACTTGGTGTGCGTCATCACCTCTCTTCCCCTTGTTCACCGGCTCTCTCTTTCTGTCTGTTCATGTCCTCCTCAGGCTAACCGCTCTGCTCGAGTTCGCAGAAGAGAAGCTCAAAGTTAACTATGTGTTCCTGTGGTTCCACAAAGGCAGAGAGGATCGATGTAAGTGCTGTTATTTTTAAATACTGTGATATTGTTTTTTATCTCTCACAGTCTTTTGTATATTGATTTCAAAAATATGAAGTCCTTTGACTGGGTACAGAGTCAATAGTAAAGATTTTTTTACTTACAGTGTGAGCATGGCTGGGTTAACTAGTTCAGGCACCCCGGGGCAAAACTTTGTTGTTGTGCGTTGGCAGGCCGCTGCAGGGTTAGCAGGGCTTAACGACTCTCTTGAAAGTCAAAAAACACACCAACGCCTTTAAGCCTCATTACTTCACACATCTTGTTTGTCTAATCTGTGCACAAAAAGAAGTAGAAAAACAGCAATTTGTGGTGAGATATGGCAAAAATACGGTCGGTCAGCGCAGGTCTGTACGACTATGGTTATAACTTAACCGTGACAACAAGACTGTAGAAGCTGCACGCAGGTCAGTGCTTCCAGCTGTTATTCCCTCCAAAACCACAAATCATCAGATTCAACTTGAAGTGTAAATTTATTGTCTCCAAAGAGAAACGTGCCTGCAGCCACGTGTGACACAGAACACACACACACTTGAAAATGAAGCGTAATAAAATAGACAATACATATTACAAAAATGTCAAATGTCAAAATGTCAAACACATTCTTAAATCTCACAAACAAGATCACTAATGGCATATCATGAAATCTGGTGTGGATCCAGTTCTTACAGGTGCTGGAACACATTTCCCACAGCTGTGAGGCTCTGAAAAGCTCAAAAATACAATGTGAAAATGCCTGAATTTGACATGAAGACGTGAAGGAACCGTGATCCAACCATCGTCACCCAACACTACAAACAAGTGTTAATAAGAGAGCTTTAGAAGTAGAATTTTGAACAGTGGTAGCAGGGCAGACAGCTAACCTGGCTCTCTTCAGTCTTTATGCTAAGCTAGGCTAACTGTGTTCTGACTGCAGCTCTGTACTTTTAAAAACAACGATGAGCCTTTTTTTGTGGCAGTATTTCGGGATCTCTGTGTTTTAGAAAAAGGGCTTGAGACTTCAGACGACACCAGTAGAAGCTCTGACTCTGTCCTTGTTTCCTCCTCAGTGTCCATCATCAAGACGTTCCACTACATGGGCTTTGAGATGGTGAAGCCGGGCAACCCCATGGTACCGGCGCGGCCTGATCTGGCCTTCATGGTTTACTCTCTGGACAACAGCAGCTCAGACGAGGAGTGAATGCCACGCCGTCTCCTGGCACCTCCCTCTCCCACCCTCACTCCCTTCCTTCCCTCCCTCCCTCCCTCCCCCGTAGCAACACACCTACCTTCTGCTTATTTTCTTCCTCGACTCTCGCTCTGACACAAACCCCCTCCTCCTCAGAAACCCTTCATCACTGACTGGGAGGTGTCACCTTTTTTTTTTTTTTTATAGACTTGTGATTTAAGGGGGTGTTCGGGAGCTGTAGGATTTCCATGTGACGCAGACGCCCCCCCACCTCCCCTCCTTTCCCCCTTCCCTGAGGATAACTGCAGATTGGAGAAACAGGGAGCAGTGTAGCTTGAACTAAGTCATCACATGCATCCTGGGATTTTTTTTTTTTTTTTTCATGTGGTTCCTTTCTTGGCCACGTTATTTGTTTGTGCTGCCATCAACAAGACAAACAACTGTTTGACATTCAGGAGAAGGTGGTGTTTTACATTAAAATTCAGCATATCTCTCCTCTGACAGCTTCGACCTTCTATAAGGAAAAGACTTTGGTTTGTCCTTGTATGCTGTATGCCATGCAAGTGGTGTCTGTAGGGCTAAAAAACAGGGAATCATGGGTTTGGTATGGTCGATAAAATGTTGTTTTTCTTTATAATCTAGATGCGTGAAAGCCTGATGTGTTACATTTAACATTAAAGCACATGTAAGCATTTCTTTACACTTCTTCCTGATATATGTAAAGGCATCATTCCAGCACATGTCACACGCTCTGGGTTTTTATTTTTAAGCTCTCATCTGCCCTAAATAAGCAAGCCACAAATGTGGAAATACCCTGTTAGTTTCTCCAGACGTGTCAAAGCAAAGCAGCAGCCTGTATGTTGAATGCCACAGTACGGTAGCTGCCAGCTCACTGAGGCAAACACCTTATCTCCTTCTCCTCCTCCTCCTCTTCCTCCTCCTCCTCTGTGCAGTAATCAGCCTGTCAAGCTGACTGTGAGAGTTATAGGTTATCCGGAGAGGAGCACGGCCTCGCTGTTGTTTCACTTTGCACGTCGCACACACAAACAAACAAAACACTTAAGAGTTTGCATTTGTCAAAGATCATAAGGTGAATAACTGTTGGACGTTGTGAAGCTGATTGGGTTTAAAAAGAAGCTCCACCTACTGTTACTTTGCATTAAAATGTACACGATGTTTGATTTTAGTGAAGCTTGGGCCCCAATTTGTGCCTCTCATGGACTGGTGTACATGAAAGTCAAACGGAGTATCTAAATCCAGAAAGGTTGTTTAAGAGCACTTATCGTTGTTTTCAAAATTCTCAAAGACTCTTAAAACCGTCAGCAGATTTTTAATCCACCTCCCACGTTGCAGCTAAATTTCTCGTCCAGGTTGATGCTTGTTCTCTACAACACATGAAACATGTTATTTTGTATGAAGATAAAAAATAAATACAACTTAAGGTCAATGTAGACAAACATAACTAATAACTGCACTTTTCTATTACATATAATTTAATTTCTGGCTGTTATCTTTATTTGGATCTGGGAAAAAAAAAAGCACAACTTGGAGGGGAAAAGTCTTCTATCGTGCAGCAAACTGATTTTTTTTTTCCTTCCAAATGGTTCTGGAAATATCTTCAGAATAAGGCTGCAACTGCTAATTGTTTTTAATAAACTAATTATTGATCATTTACTATGATCAGTGATGAAGAAAAGCAGCAAATCCTCAAATTTAAGAAGCCGGAATCAGAAATGGACCCTTTCCTAAGCCCCACCCCTTTTTTGCTCTGTGCAAAAGGGGGCGGAACTTGGGAAGGGTTCTTATATAGTCACATCTTAAGCCAGCTATTATTAGCAAATGTACATGAGTTAGCTTAAATTAGCTAATTTTAGCACACATTAGCAAACTAGCTAGCTGGCAACTGATATATTTTCTAGCTAGCTTTTTTAGCATTAGCTGACTTAAGATGTGACATGGTGTTGCTTCTGCGAGTCCCTTATTAACATCTTAACCATCTTCAAAAAGTCTAGCGCTTAGTGTGGTACAGGAAACAAAAACAAAGGAAGTTCTAAAAGACGCAGGACTTAGAGAGGGAAAAATGACTGAAACTATGAATCACTGATCGAAATATTTGGCAACTAATTTTATTTCAATCAGTCAGTTAATTACTTGACTTGTTGTTGCAGCTCTACTTCAAAACATTTAGTTTTTTCAAAGATCACTGCAATACGTTGTGACTTGAGTACCAGAGAGGCTCAAACTGGGGCTCGTGAAGCTTCATTGGGCCCCGTTGAGTCATCAGAACTATCTCACACCAGCTGAAAGCTCGATTTGAAACGAGGCTTTTTGTGCCTAAAGAGGAGAGTGCAATGTTCAATATTTTTTACTCATGAGTCTTATCGAGGAATGTGTCCATTTTTTTTTTCATCCCATGCAGAATCAGAGACATGTTACGTGAGGTAATGATCTCATCGTAGGGGTACAACAGGAGCACTTCAGGTGATTACCGTATATGCAATTAGAGTAAAAACGCAGGATGAATCCTGTGCAGGGTTTTTTTTTTGGTTTGTTTTTCATTTTAAGTTTTGTGGTTTTTAGTACTCTGAAC
Organism: Lutjanus erythropterus; assembly: GCF_056507025.1. Lineage (NCBI taxonomy): Eukaryota > Metazoa > Chordata > Actinopteri > Lutjaniformes > Lutjanidae > Lutjanus > Lutjanus erythropterus. The sequence continues at coordinate 34,246,385 of NC_139329.1, forward strand.
AAAACGCCAAAGAATCCATTCTGTCTGTAAAACATGCTGTCGATTCAAAATCACCTCGCTTTCGAAATTTAAACCTGGTATGTAAAGCAATATTAACCTACATTCCCCATGCCAGCCATACTACCTGTAACACCTCAGAGAAACACGATGATATTAGTCTGTTCCGCGTTGGTGTTGGGATGGGGTGGGCGCCTTTTTTCTTCTGCATGTGTTCAGATCATACGAGTCTTCGTTGCTACTGATTGAGCCCTGACTATAAGCTGTTAGGAAATGTCAATATATGAATTTTTCTCAGAGGTATATTTTTATGTATGTATATTTCTCAAATGTTTACTGTGATAGCTTAGGGATTTATTTTTTGTTCTCAGTGACTTAGATAGAAACTGTTCAATGACAATCCACACTTGTATACTCTGGAAATTTTTGTCTTGGGGGGAAAAACAATAAAACTTGTTATCTAAACTGGAGTGTCTTTGTTTTTTTCCTGGACAGTTTTGGGGTATGTGGTGTGTTTTCATGTCATCTTGTAATTGTGTTTTTATATTATTAGGTTTTTCTTTAATATAGATGTTATTTCTCTGTTTCCTGCCCAGGGACTACTGGTCAGCTGTGCACTGTCCATGTTAAAACAAAGACAAAAAAGTAAAATACTTAAAGGGACAGTTGAACCCAAAATTAAAAATACGTACTCTGAAAACCTCATACAGGAATTTAGTGGAATCAACTCATCGTTTCTCATTAATTTAAAGGAGCTTTATGTAGGAATTGCATGTGTGCAGCTGTTCGAGAGTTAAAACTCTTTAGATCTCTCTGTTGTGTAGTTTGATGAAAACACAAATGATAGAAACTTGCTTTGTGTCTTTAATACATGTTAAAACAAATCATGGTTGTTTATTTCCATAAGAATGAAAACGGTGCTAACAAACCATTAAAGGGACGGTTCACTTCATATTTCCCTGTTTTTCTTATGTTTGTGAAGCACTTTGGTCAGCTCCTGTTGTTTTAAAAATGTGCTATAGAAATATACTGCATTTGAACTGAAAAAAAAGTTTCTTTGTGTTTTAGAAACCAAAAAATATATTGCAAAAATTTAGTAGATTAATTGGAGTAAAAGTGAATAAATGGTTAATTTAATTTTCAGACACCCGACCAATGACAAATCGGGTTCACAGCTCACTGTGAACGATTATTTAAACACAGAATTTTTTGATTTATCTAAAGAACAAAAGTAAATTATGTCAAAACGTAAGAGCTTGACTTTGACTTAAAGGGATAGTTCACCCCAAATCAAAAATACATTTTTTCTCTGGCCTGTAGTGTTTTCTTTCTAGTAGAAAATAAAGTAATTCTGGTAGATTTTGAAGCACACTGCTCCAAAAAATTAAGGGAACACTTAATCTTGCAAAACTAGAGAAAAATCAGTCAGGAAGGATAAGGAGAAAGAAATAGTATGTGGCCATCTCCTGAAAAACCATCCTGTTTTTGAGGCCTGTCCTGCTGTTGTCTCTCGTGTGTCCACCTGTTGTAATTTTCATTGGCACCGAAGCAGGTGACACTGATTCACAATCGCTTGTGTTTTATAACTGGACGTGTGATGGGAACAGTCCCTGTAGTGCAGGTGAATGTGTGCTGTGAGTGAACGCAGCCTTGGCCTGACTCCTCCCCTGGCCAATCCTCTAATCAGGGCCGGGCAATATATGGCACCTGTTGGCCTCTGTTCTCCCCTTTCTGCCTCCGGCTCTGACCCTGCAGTGGCTGTTCTTGGCATTTGCCCCAGTTGTGATGTGTTGGCTGTCCTCCTGCAAACCTGCATTTGGTTAGAGCCCCATGCCAGAGGTTGTCCACCTGCTCTTTTAACCCCTTGCTGTTTTGCCCTTTAGTTCACCTTCAGTTTACCAATTTGTTTACTTATTGTTTTGCCCATTTCATTACCCAGTAGTTTATGTATTTTGCCCTTTTGCCATTTAACCATTAGTTCCCCCTTTATTTTGCCGTAGTTTGCCCCATTGTGTTATGATCCAGGCTTGAACTATTTTGATGTTGGGATTTCTGTTAATTCAACTGGGGTACTTGTTTGTTTTTGATTATTTTGTGTAAGTCCTCCCTCTTTCAGAAGCAGAGAGCCATGTTGTTAGGAGGCTAGGTACCCGTGGTGACGTTCACTCACTTTTGCATGTGAGTAAATGCACTGGGACACCATATAGACTGCACCATTTTTGTTGTGAGGATTGCGGTGATGTTTGCCGTGCACACCTGTAGTGAGTAGTGGTAGCACCCCTGTACACTCCTCAGTGTCGTCTTCCTCTCAGCAAGTGGCCTCTGCTTAGTTTCCTTAGTTCTTTAGTTTTGTTTCTGTTGGACTGAGTTTTATATTTTGTAATATTCACTTTATTTTGAGGCCTTTTTTTAGTGATTGTATCCACCACATTCTGTTAATCTCGTTCTTTCTTTCCAGCAGCTCCAGTCCCTCCTTTTTAATTGCTTTGATTATTTTGATCATTACTACAAATAAAACCTTTGCTTTAATTACAGCAACACGTCTCTGCCTTTTCATCAGTAGTGACCCTGTGTGTTTTACTATCTACTTTCTGAACAGTTTTCAAAGTTCCCTAAAGTATTTCCTGGTGTGAAATTCCCCAGGCGGCGTTGTTCGGCTTCTTCTCTAATCTCCCGGTTATTGACCTCTCCACAGACAGATCAATATCCCAGAAGTTTAATTGACTTGTTGTTATACTGTGATTTAAGTGTTCCCTTATTTTTTTAAGCAATGCAGTTCTGGTAGATTTTACTGCAGGAAGAAATACTGAGTATTTGAATGGAGAGAAGACAGACATCTGTACAGCAGATATCTCCAAAACTCTGCAACTCACACCAAAAAAATCTAGATGGATAAACAGCACTACAGGCCAGTGGAAAAATGTTATTTCTAAATTTGGAGATGAATGAAAACATGCAATGAAGCCAGTTGCCTTGCATGGGCTTTCTCAACTTTTGTTTTTATAGTGTATGCATTTTGATTTGGGGGTGAACTGTTCCTTTAAACTAGTTTGTTGTGTTTTTTGAAGACGGAGGCTGTAAACATGCAGAGGGAACAACACAGGAAGCAAACCAAGCATCTAAAACTTAAAATAATTACAGTTGTAGAAACACGACACAGGACTGAGAGAAAATAATAGAATGTCGAAGTGGAGCAACGATGATGAAGCAAATTTCAGGAAATGAAACTGGGTTTTTTTTGTTTTCAGGAACAGTAGTTGTGGGAAGCTGTGCTCCAGGCGATCGCTGACTCAGGCGTTAATCTCCACCCAGCTCAGCTCACAGCACATTACAGCTCACCGCTGGCTTCACGCCAAAGACTGCAACCTCCCCAGTCAGTTGATCTAGAGATCTATTTTCAGTGACCAGGCCAGGATGGACTCAGCTGTGCTATATCGGCGTCTCTAATACAGCAGCAAACTCATTTAAACCTTTTGTTTTCTCTGCCTGAAGGAGGGAAACCATTCAGTCTCAGCTTTAACCAGCAGTGCAGACGCCCTGAGGCGCCAATGAACGAAAGACATTTACAAAACAGAAAACACAACATTATTAAAGGTGTCCTGCAGTTTTTCTGCTTAACAATCAAAAGCTGTTTCCATCCAAATGTATCATAAATTTTAAACAATTTTTGAGTAAACTGGCACCACAGTTAGCTTAGTCAAAATACATAAAACCAGAATTGTCCCCACTTTTAAGATAAAGACACTGAATATTTTAAAGTCATATTATCACTGAACTGGAAATGTCTAGAAACTTTGTCACCTTGTGCAAATTAAGCATTAGTGTGACCACTTTGGGTCTGCAGCATAGCAGGAAACCAGCGTCCAGGCACACAATAAAATGGGGACCCACTCATAAAAACATTGCTCCATAGAGCTATTAATGGTCAAAAACTGTTTTATTATTCCTTCAGTTTTCTAAAATATTGTCATTTGTTCTACTTTTTTCTTATTTAAAATGTGTTTCCTGCAGTGTCGTAGTGTTTTGCACTTCAGGGCCACCGTATATCTCTAATTGCTATCAATCCAGGGCTTTGTCATCAACAACGAAAGACAACAACACCTCACAAGCTTAAATGAAACTCTACACATCAAGACAGAGTGGGAAATTCCCAGAGTTAGTGTTAATATGTGACCAGCAGGAGTGCAACAAACAGCTGTCACCTGTTAAAAGTGTCTCTGGGCCCCTGCAGGATGAATTAATCTTTCTGTCTGAGGGGCCCCCTGCTGTGTGGGGCCCTTACGTAAATGCCTCTGCTTACATCATGTCACAACGGTGCATTGAAAATCTGAAGTCGGGCATTCAAACTGTATCACTAATCTCCTGGACTAAAAGACAAGAGGCTGATAGTCCCCCTCTGGCCTTAATCTTATGTTGACTTTATATAAACTCACCTCAGATTGAGGCTGATAAGTCGCTCTCTCACAGCACGCCATTTCTCAGAAACTGCCTATGTATGCACTCGCATCTCGGTTTCCAGCATCCGTTTAGCGGAGTTAAAACCGTCCAGTCAATAGCTAATCCCCTCTAAAGGGACTTAACACTGCTGCGGGCCGCGCTGGAGCCTGAAGAGCAGATCAGATGTAATGTTCTCGAATGAAAACCCACTTTTCTCTGCTTTTGCTCTGTATTATCTCATAACATGTCCTGATATAACTCCTGCTGACAAAATTGTCAGCTCCATTTCCAGCAGCTTTTGATCATATCACATGCTCTTTATCAGCTGATGGAGATGTATGTTTTTTTTCTACGCACCTCTCATCCATGTTGCCTTAAAAGTTGAGAATCAAAGTTTATTCTTGACCTCAGACACAGCAGTTAAATAATCTCACCATATTTAGTAACTGTTCAGCAGCTTTCACTCGTGATTTTTTTTTCTTTGGCTCATGTCCCATCTGCAAACATGGAGGGGGCTGAATTTATGACCTGTACTGCAGCCAACCACCAGGGGCCACTGAGATGTTTTCACTTCACTTTCGGAGAGCCGTCATGTCGTCCATCTTTAAATACGTTGACTGAAACTCACTATAAATCTCTGTAAAGACAGTGATGCTGAAATTGGCACCACTGTCCTGAACATCTCTCTTATTACCCAGCTACTTTCTGCCAGTAAAACAAAAAAATATCCCTGAGGGCGGTTATAATTATGAGATTGAAAAAAGTTGAAATTATGTGACAAAAAGTAAAAGAAATATTATATAAATATTATGACTTTTTTATCTCACAATTTTGATTAAGTCATAATTGTGATTTTTTTTTTTTAAAGATTTTTCAGTTTTGACTTCTCATAATTTCATGTCATCATTATGATTACTTATCTCATTTCTTTTTAATCTTATAATGTAGAATTTTTAACCTCATAATTATGCCTTTTTGCCTCATAATTTAGACTTTCTATGATGTAGAAACTGTGATTTTTGTTGTTTAACTTCTTGTCAGTTTGAAGAGTTTGATTGTGTTGATGAGTCTTCTGGTCGTGGAAGGTCCTTTCATGTTAGAACTACAATTGTTGTCATTAATTGATAAGTTATGTGGTTATGAATATAGTATTGATACAGTCAGATAAGTGGTGGATACAGTAAACAGTAAACTAAACTAAAACCAACTTCCTGTTTTACAACCGACTGGAAAACACCCAGCATTCCTTTCAAAGGTGAAGATATTAATCGTTGTGTAATCGAGCCGTCTTATTTCATAACAGTATGCATGACACAATTCCTGCAGAATACATTAAGACCATCTGCTCTGTCCTACAACAGACTGAACAAACACATTTAGCTCTAATCCTGTATTGATTTCACATACATCATTAAAGTAATGGAAGGGATGAATAACTTTTAAACCTCTGAAGAGGGCTGGAACAGACTCACTGTTATTGCCCAGTTTAGTTCAATCGCTCTGAGATATTTTTAGACTGAAAAGTTATAAATAATTCTTGTTTTAATCATGAATAAAAAACATTTTGATCTTTTTTTTTTACAACCAAACAGATGAAGAAAAAAACATCAAGAGTCGATAATTCATCACCTGGATTTATTTTAAGAAACAACACAAATGCAAACAAACCTGAAGACTCAGTTTTTACATCCACACTCACAAGCTCACATTCCTTCTCACACACAAAACTGAAAAAAAAAAAAAAAATTGGAGCAGCACGACTACTTGTCCTTCTCTTTCTGCTCCTTCTCTTTCTTGTCTTTCTCGGCTTTGGCCTCCTCGGCTTCGTGCTTCTTGATCAGCTCCTCGACTTCCTTCAGCTTCAGCACCTTGATGCAGGTCTTGCCATTCTCGCGGGTCAGAGTGGCGATCTCCACTGAAAGACACAGACGGACAGTAAAGAACCTGCTGCTGGAACAGAACTTATAAAGTGACTTTCTAGCGATATCTGAATTCATTTTAAACGTGTATTTCAGTTAGATGCACGTGGAAAAACAGATGTTATCGCGTGGTTTGTCACCTGATCTGTCACAGAACAGGTCGACCAGGTGTAATAAAGTCTCGCTGAGCCTTGTGTGGACTCGCCCATGTTATCATGTGCTGTATACTTAAGGTAAACAAATGAAACCACACTGAAAACAAAAGGTGGCCTTTAGATTCAGAAGGTGACTGTTATTAATAATGACTGTAACGAACAGGATCCTCTTAGTGTTGTAAGTTCTGAGCAAATATCACTGTGCGATGAATCCTGTGAATCAGACACGGTGATACACAATGTAGTAAGCCTTGACAGAGGCTAACAGAGTAGAGATGGGCTGATCCGATACTTGGTATCAGTATCAGTCCGATACCGGCCAAAATCACTGCATTGAATGTAGAAACTGTCACGTGAATGCTTAGCTAAACTTTGAGTGAAATGCTGTAGAGAGAAAAGTGTCGTAAGTAGTAGAGATTAACAATCTCTCCATGCAACTACTCATATCTGCACCTTTCTCTGCAGACAGCTTGCTGACGTCCATGGTTTTATTGAGAACTTTAATGGCAAGAGCGAGGGCTGCGGAAAGTGTCATCTCTCCCTCCTTGAAGTCCTGCTTCAGCATGGAGACAGCTGCCTACAAGGGAGAAACAAACACAAAGTAAAAATCACTCTAATTGCAGCAAAGTCCCAAAACACCATCCTTCTTTTTAGTGCTGCAGAATTTACAGCGGAAGACGTGCAAAATGGCCTTCACATCTGTTTTCGATTATGAACGCTGTGTTTGCAGCTCAGTTTATTTTCTCCTCTCAGTCTGTTATCAGCTGATAAATCTGATCTCTGCTCCCGTCCGTCTCTCTGTGCCGGAGCACAACACCAGCACTGTCAGGATCAGGTGTGTGTTTGCTCACTGGAGACACCCAAACTGAAAGTGCATGCACTCAGGTACCATGAGGTTTCTTGAACAAAAGTGTTGACACAATGCTCTGAGGCAGGCCTGTTACCCACAATGCTCTGTGTGTTGCCCACTGAGATTAGTAAAGCCACCATGAATCAGGACTTACACAATTAGCTGCCCCAAGAGTCAGCACTAAGTAGGCCACGGCATGTCTGTTTATTGTGAGCGTCCAGTCCTTTTCATGGATGCTGGGTTTAAAAAACTGTGAAGCTGCGCCCCCCAGTGTCACTGAGTGGAATAGCAGTTTTATAATTCCCTCACTTTTGTCTTAAGACAGCATTTAAATACAAAAATTCTGATTCCACACATATTTTCTTTTTATAGACAGACTATATAATATACGGTAATTTACAGATGCAGCGCAGGATGGAACTCTTTGCAAAATCACGTCATTAAAACAAACAACAGAGCCACTAGAATCGGTACGATTTGTCCGAAATGTTCATAAACACAGCAGAAAGAAGCCAGAATGTCAAATACTTTTGTTTTTGGTTGGTAAAGTGTCTGGAGTGCAGCAAAATAATGAGAGAAAATAAGGAAATACAGTCAGAAGGCAGAGTTTCTGAAGATATAGCCACCACAGTAAACTAAAAAAAAAAGCAAAAACTACAAAGCACAATTAACTGCCTGAACAAACACTACATGTTTTATGTTGTTTGTTGCTAAACATATGCAATGTATACAATTTTTTGCAAACTTGTGTTTATCTGTTGGACCCCAGGAAGACCTGGAGGATCCCGATAAACTGAGGAACCCATTTTAAAAAACTGTAATTCTTGGACAGGAGCTTTGAAGTCCTCCTGTGAGACTTACAGCGCTGTTGTTTCCGATGCAGGTGGCCTTCCAGCCTCCGTAGTTTCCACTGGGGTCACTCTGGTAGAGCTGGAAGCCATAGTGTTTATCCCAGCCCATGTAGAGCAGAGAGACTCCAAAGGGACGCTTTCCTGTGAGAACACACACAGTTTTTATAACACTGACTCAGCTGAAAAATGTCCCAGATCAGACTGGTAGCTCAGAGTAGAAAGACAGTCCTCCACAATAATTTAAAGTACAGACTATTCAACACCACCTGGTTAGAAAATACAAAGGCTAAGCAGTCCAAAGTGAAAGTTGGTAAAGATGCTTCATTAATGTATTTTTCTGTTTTTCCTCTCACTTGTGACTACAGGTCATGATAAGATAAGATATGATATGATAAGATATGATTTCCACCTTAATCATAAGGTTTCAGGAAACTTCACTGCTGCAAAACAATGTATTTTATATGTTATGTATTTATACTATGTGGTCCAGCAGCCTCATGCAGTTTTCCTAATTACATATACCTTTATCATAAATTCTTTCAAATGCTTCAGTTCAGCCCAAAGTACAGAAATGTATATCCTGCATTAGTTATTGTAGCTAACTGAATAGAGATCTACCTCCAGGGGCAACTTGCCAGCTAAGCAAATGAAGCAGCTATTTATCAGCACACACTACTTTGTTTACATATGTGTGGTTGTGTGTTGTCAGTCAATGATGTATGAGCAGAAGACCAACAGAAAAAATAAAAAGTGAAAAGGTAAGCCAACAGTCCAACTGAAAACAATGAACAGGCACAGTTTGGCCACCGTATAGACGATCTAACAGCTGGTCTCATTAGGATGTATACGCTGCATGCAGATGAAACACTTGTCTCTTGCTAAGACAGAAGTGTGTGGTGCTACATCGTACCTCCAAACTGGGTGTAGGCCTGTTTGATGTCGCACAAAGCTGTGACCAGCTGCTCGCAGGGGATTGGCTCCTGGTACTGCAGCAGGTACCTGTGACAGCGACACGGATCATCGTCGCATTCATATTCATGTGTGTATTTTGTCCCACTAGAACCATTTGATTGCAGCAGAATTTAAACTCACCTCTGTGCTATGAGCCTCAGCTCATTGGTCAGCACGTTGGCATCTGATGTGATCCCTGCCACGCTGCACGCCATGTCTCTACAAGGAAATGTGGGAAAATGTAGGATAATTGCAAAAACAGTGATTTTTTTTTCTATATATAGCTGAAAGTCCAGTCTAGCTGTTTATGCCAATCACAGACCAATGCAAGCTGACTACTTTTAATTCCACAAACTACACCAATACCACTAAAAAAAAGACAATAACACTGAGGCAGGAGTAACTCACTCATTCAGCTTGTAGATTTTCTCTGAGAAAAACACTTCATCCAGCAGCTTGTGAATGTTCCTCCTCTCAGCAGCCAGCAGCACTCCGTCATTGGCTAAAATTCCCAGGCAGGTGCCGGCGTGGCCGATGGCCTCCATGGCGTACTCAACCTGATACAGACGCCCTGCAAAGGAAAAACAGAGCTGTCAGGATGAGGACACAAATTGAAAACGCAAGATGCCTGTCCCTGGCTTAAACGAATGAAAGTTATACCGATGGTTAAAGATTATTCAAAAGATGAGGGCGAAGTAATACAAAAACCAGATGGAAGAAACTCAGAGCCTTGACACACTGAACAACATGGAGCCTCTCATTGTTTACATAAATCAAGACCTCTTACCCTCTGGTGAGAAGATGGTTGTTCGAGAATCATATCGACGGGACTGAAAGAAAACAGCAAACAGTTGAAAGTTAATTCAAACTTATTTAACTTTAAAGAAAAAAAAAAAAGAAAAAGAAAAAAGACCACACGGCCACAAGTGATTAAGATTATTTTTAGGGCTCCTACAGGGACCAAAAAAAAGCTTTCTCTTATAAATATCAAACACCTTCAACTAGAAAATATGGTCATAATCCCGTACAATTGTTACACTTGTTTTTTGGAGCTTTTTCCTGTGGCTCAAAATGAAGCAAACTTTTTTTTTTTTATCTCACAAGAAAGTAGGCAAACAAATAATTTAAGCAGCACATCATGAACTTTAGCAACCCTCTAGAGTCCAGGTTCATTTTGGTATATTCACATCCTTTTATTCCACCTAGCTACAAGTCTGATCTGACATTCTGTCAGCTTAGTACAGTATAAAACAGCACAGGCTCATGTAAATATGTACAAATCTTTAGTAACAATAACTTAATATATTAATATAGAACAGTTTTAGTTTATAATCTATACTATTTCACAGTGATTCAGTTCTGAAGAGTTATTTCAAGATAATCTATTAGGGTGTGATGTTACTATAAATAAGACGTTCACTGATGAACAGACTCTGAGCTGTAGAGTTTTACTCACCATGTTGAAGGCTGCAGTCAAAGCCTGCCACTGTGGAAAACAAATAAAAAGTTTGATTTGATTGTCTAAATGGAGACAGTGAAGTTTACTGGAGCTGAACAGGTGAACATTAAAAACATGCTTGGTCATCTGCGGCTGGTTGTGTCAGTGAAAGTGAAAGAGACTAAACTAACAACAGCACACGTCTATCGAGTACAACAGCCAATGACTAACTAGTACTCTACGCTGATTGAGTCTGGTAAATTCCTTTATTAGCTCAGAATTATTTAGGCTAATGATAACTGTGTTAGCTTGACTGATGCCCAGTTTACTGTTAACACAAATGGAGATGAATCAACAAAATTTTAGCCTCCGCTGGGCCGGATGTTTTCACACGGAGCGAGTAAAAACTGTTGTTTTATTTTGTAGATCTTTAAGAAGCGACATAAGAAAGACGACATTAGCGTTAAATAAGACAGAGCTGTAATCTGAATTTGTAAAATATAAAACGCTTACCGCTTAAAGAGCTGCTGCTGCTGCGGAGCTTCTGTATGGCGCGTTTTGATGACGCAACGAGAAGGCGCGGCGTCAACGACATTTAGGTGCGTCCGTTCATTTTTTATTTTTTTAATGTTGACAAACAAACATCAGCATCTAAAATCACTGTAGAGAGAGATAATGGAAACATGAATACCTAGTATAAGTAATACTTACATAGGTAATGAATTTCCATCTTTGAAATGAACTGCAATAGGTCTTAATTGAAGTGGTGTATAGGACGTTCTGTATACCCGATACGGCTAGAAATACATTTAAAACATATCATTTGTGTTGCATTAATGTTTTAATCACTTTGATGTTGCAGCTGGTAAATTACTTAAATTATTTAATTTACTTTGGGTAGATTAACCTATAAAAATATATAATGAGTTATTAGTTGATTTATATTTTGTATTAATAATTTAATTCTGCAAAGTAATCAGAAACTAAAACTTTCAGTAAATTGTAGTGGAATAAAAAGTACAATATTTTTCTCTGAATTGTAGTGAAGAGCTAACAATTATTTTCATAGCTGATTAAATGGTTGATTATTTTCGCAAATAATCGATTAACAGTTGTTTGTTTTAAAATGTCAGAAAATGCTGAAATCAAGTCAAAAAGTGTTTCCCAAAGCCCAAGATGACGTCCTCAAATGTCATGTTTTACTCACAACGCAAAGATTTTCAGTTTACTATCATAGAGAAGTAAAGAAACCAGAAAATATTCACATTTAAGAAGCTGAAAAAAGAGATTTTTTTCTTAAAAATTACATAAACTGATTAACTGGTTATGAAGATGCTTCATGATTAATTTAATAATCGATTAATCATTGCAACCCTAATAAATAACCGGAGTCTGTCCAGGACTTTATTTGGCAGTAATTAATCATTTTCACCACCAGGGGGCCTCCTTGCATTGACTGTGTGGTAAAGATGAAGCCCACTGTACATCTACTATCTGGAAATGACTTTATAAAACTGAGTAATGAAAGACAGAATCAGTTTCAGTGCTGAATTCCTCAAAGCTGCTGGACAGAGTTGATTTACAGTCAGTGCAGTAAATCAGCACTGTGGAACATATATCTGAATGGGTGCTGCTCTGTAGCTGACCCTGACCTTTGACCTCTGACCTCTCTGGTCAGGTGGTCAGTTTTGATCCTTGATGTTTTCCTGCTATCATTGTCCCAAGTCCTGTCCTATTTATCCCAAAAATTAATGTTGTAATAATATATAATATGACCAACATATGAATCAATCAAATCATGTATGTAGAGTTCCTGCTTTCAGTTGTTTTTGCAAAATATACAAGAGTATTATTAATGTGTTTTCACTTGTTTATTGCACTGATTAAACTGTTTTAAACCAGATGAAACCAGATAAACGAGGAATTTGTGATTTGTGCTTCATATCATCTTAACTGATCATAAAAATATTAATCACAAATTATCAGAGTTACAGTCTGACATTTAAATTATTCTATACATTTCAATCTTTCTAACATGACTTGCCGCTGCTTTTGTCCACAGAGGCCTCCAAAATGAAACAAAGTCAGAAAACAAAATCAGAAAGTTCCTTGTAGTAGCTTTAAGATGATTAATGAGTTGCTACAGAAACTGAAGAGGTGTTTTCCAAAGTTTATTCACATTTTATTCAACATCAAACCAGGAACAAGACACGATTCTAGTGACTAATGACAAGAAAACAGTCATCTCTGTAGTCAGCAAAGTCACACTAGTTTTTACAAATCCTGTACATGCACATTTTCTCAAGAGTCTTCATCTGAAATCACATGATAATAATCTGTCAGTGATTTGTGCATCGGTCACAGTACCGTAACACTGCAGGGCAGACTTCTTTGTTTCTTGTTTGCGGTTTTCCGCTCAGTTATACAGTCGGGGGTTGCCACGGCCTGGCAGCTTACCTTGAGATTATCAAAAATAATCACATCCTCACATTGTTCTCCGAGGATTGGCTCAGGGGAGCGGAGAGTTGCAGCTGCAGCACCGCAATAAACAAGCCATAACACCGCACTGTTTATTCAGAGATGAGGAGTGTAGTGTGTTTTGATTTGTTTTGTTGGCCCCGGTGTCCGCCGTGGAGCTGGCTCAGGGATCCTCCTGGATCTGCCTGAAGACAGAGTTTATAGCTCCTTCACCGTATTTATCTTTTAAGGCCCTCTGACACAGGCCTCACGTTGTTCTCACTGCAGACCGTCAGTTTTAACGTTTGAGCTGAACCTAAAACACCTTTTCTACTCAGGAGTGCACTCTTAGAAATGAGGGTTCCAAAAAAGGTTCTTCCTGGAGGGCTCAGGTTCCAGCCAGAGCCATTTTCTTCTGAAGAACCCTTTGTTGAATGAGGGTTCTTTGTAAAACTGAAAACATTTAGAACAACTGTTCATCAAGGCTTGTTGAAATCCTTGAATTTTTTCGTCAAGGGTTTGTCATGGGTTCTTTGTACCGTAATAAATTCTCGGTAGAACTCCTGAGTATGTTCTTGATAAAACTGTTGGAATATTAAAGATTATTCGGTAGAACCCCTGTGTGGGTCCTAGATAAAACCTGGAGTACGAAAGGACTCTCAGTAGAACCCACTGGTTATGTTCTAGACAAAGCTGTTGGTATATTAAAGGGATGTTGGTAGAACAACCAGGGTATGTTCTGAAAAAAACCTTTGGAATATTAAAGGATTCTCTGCAGAACCCCGGGGGTGGGTTCTAGATAAAACCTCTGATAAATAGTTTTCAGTAAACCTTTGGAGTATAAAAGGATTCTCAGTAGAACACCCTGCTTATGTTCTAGATAAAACCTTTGGAATATTAAAGCTCTATAATATTAAAGGGTTCTCAGTAGATCCCCAGGGGTGGGTTTTCGATAAAACCCTAATATTAATGGGTTCTTGGTAGAACTCCCTGGGTATGTTCTAGATAAAATCTTTGGACTATGAAAGTATTTTTGATAGCACCCCCTGGATGGGTTCCAGATATACCCTTTGGAGTATAAAGGGGTTCTTGGAAGAACCCGTGGGTTTAATCTGGATAAAACCTTTGGAATGTTAAAGGGTTCTCTGTAGAACCCCCTGAGTGGTTTCTTGTTAGCACCCACAGGGTGGAAAGGCTCTTTATAAACCTTTATAAAAGGCTCTACCAAGAACCAAAGGGGTTCTCATATGAACCCTTTATGGTTCTAGTTAGTGTTTTTATTTCTAAGAGTGTAATCTCTTTTAGCAAATAGCCATATTGTTTTGACACACGGGCTTATGGCTGACTGATGCCTGATCTCTCCTCTGGCCTCTAATTGTTTGGCATCACTAAAGAAGTTTATGTTGTTGCAATCATTATTTAGCTGCCAGAGCTGGAGGCCGGCCTCACAGGGATTTTTATAGACCTCTATAAAACTCAACGTAGTGGCAAAACGTACCCGACACCCAGGTGAAATATGGGAGGCCGGGGTGGCCACCCACCAATCATTATGAGGAGGATGGCACGGATCCGCAGATAAACCAAACATTTACACACACAGTCACACTGTCAAACATTATTAGTGTCCAGTCTTACACAAAGTAAAGAAAATGAGTTTAACAGAAAAGTTTCCTGCCTGTACCCTCTGCAGAAGGTCAAAGTACCCAAACATTTGATGCAACATGAAACCATGAAACCTAACTTCAGAAAAAATACAAACAGTAGACAATGAGTCGATGATCTTTTTATCCCATTTGAAATTTGGCATGAATTACACGTTTGTCAATTTAACAGATCATTTTAGCAGGTCAAGAAAGTCACAGTTTGTCATCAGACTGTTCAAGTATGGAACTATGAAGACAGAAAGACCACACACCCAGTGGTCGCACAAGAGATGTTCTCCCTTCACACACGAGCGATGGTTCTTGCTTGTTTTTTCTCTTTCCAAGACAAAAACAAAGAAGTCAGTGGATAAACCACTTCAGGTAAGCTGACGGTGACATTTGTGCTGGTGATGTATTGTGCGAGACAAGAGATATAGTCCTCAGAGCGTTTTCACACAAAGATAAACCACGACAGACCTGCAACAAACTGTGACTGTCTTGACTTGTGAAACTCTCTCACCATAAACGACAGCTCACATTTTTCCAAAGTAAGGTTTCATGGAGTTGACTGGAAGGTGCATGACTTCACCCCTCTGTTGCATTTCCCAAATGAGATGCGGCCTCCTGGGGAGACAGAGGCATTCGTCATATCACACAGCGGCCATTTTCCCCTGATGTCACACTCAGGGTGAGAAGCTCAAATGTTGTACACCTACTGCTGTGTTACAGGTTACAAGTCAAATTTAGGGAATCTGACAAGTTGGATGGTGAAAAGTTGGACCATATTTAAAGCAAAAACAACATATTTGATAACTGATTAATCCTCTGTCAGACAACAGCTATCATGTTCATGTGAACATCTTTCAGTGCTCGATAAAAACAATGTCACTGTCAATATCAAGATTCAGGTTGGCAAAGTTTATACAATCAGTATGGACCGACTTTTGACAGGGAGAAAGAAAAAGAAAAGTCTTGTTCTCAGTTTAACTGTTAGTGTTGCAGGGTTTGCCTTTTGTCCTTCTGCACAAACTTTCATTTAGAAGAGACGTGAAAAGAAATGTGCAGTTCTTGTTCTTGATTATGTTATTTCAATAAAATTTAATTAGCAACCATTGTGTAATAGGTTTGTATGTGTGGGTTGGGAAGCGATGGACATTAAAATGTTGTAAACAAGCCTCAAGTATGTTTTTTTTTTATTTTTTATTAGTGCTATGTGGAACATTTCATGGGTCACTGACTTTATCCACTTGGTGTTTTGAATTCAGGAAAGTATCCGTTTGCCCATGTGTGTTAATTCCCACATTACCAAGAAGAGAAACAGACTGCGCCCAGTAAGTTGGTTCTATTTTTGTTCTTGGTTTGATGAGTCACAAAGTCTACCCACATCATCATCAGCAGCATCAGACAACATTTGGAAAACATGACACAATCAAAATTAGCTGGGAATGTTGAAATGATGGGATGTCCACGGGATCCTGGCTGGGAATGGGATCAGACGGTGTGTCATGTCAGGACAGGTGGGCGTGAGAACGTCGTCGAGCAAGAATATACGGCAGACACGTCCACACGGATGCGTTCAGCGTTTCAAACGGCACAATGTATGGAAACACATGCCCACTTTGGTATTTGCTCGGTCAGATCACATGACTGGCTCTGAGCTGCCTGTCTGTATTTTCAGACTATTTTATCATGAAAAGTGGCATAAAACAAAATGGTCATTAGCAGATCTGTAGCCAGCCCTTAACGCCCCACATTTTACACAATATAAAAATGTTATATTGTTTGGATTTTATTTGTTAAGTTACCTACTCAGTTATATTTTGTGGAGAGCTGTTTTTAAACTCTAACTCAAATAACTGTCTCAGAATTAACTCTTTTTGGACTGTAATTCGCAAATTAGTTGCACACTGTTGAATAAGTGTTACTATATTTTTGCTCCCAGCATAAATTAAATTTTGGTTAAGAAATATTGAATCAGTTATTAATTTAATTTGTTTGACTTTACACAAATGTTTGATGAACTTAATGATTATATAACATTTTATTCTGCAGTCATATTTTTATTACTTTTATATATATTTAATATTTTACATTATTAGCTTCATAATGTCTTGTTCATGTTTTATTTCGGGTCTCCAATGAGGGCTCTTATATCTGGCTGTTAATTGTGCAATCTGTGAGAATAGGGGGCAACATATCACCTCATATCACCTGCTAATTTCTTGATTGATTTGAGCTATACTATTGGACTATCACCTCTTGAGGGTATTACAGGACGGGGTTAGCTGTTTGCATGCTAATTTATCTCTGCAACACAAACAGATGTCTTTGAAATTATGACAAAACTTTTATTTTATTTCTTCTAAGCATAAAGACTGGAAATTGGTGAGGTTTTGTAATCTTTAGATGGAGCAAAGATGGCTGTTTCCAGTCTTTATGCTGCTGTTGGTAGATGTGGTTGCTTCTTTCATTGCGGCAAAATAAGGGACACTTTGTCTCTGTCAGATCTTGCAAAAGTGATCGTTTTAACCCAAACCTTTTCACAATGAAGCAAGATGTATAAATCCTGTGAGAGCTTTGCAAATCAAAGTTTCCCTTCTGGGCATGATCGCTTGTAGTCTAAGTCTCTGTAACCAGGGCAACAATGGCATAGCGACAGTCATCTTGCCTGTCATTCTGATTTTATATTTCTATTTTAGTTTTATTATTCTTCATGTCATTCAAAGCATATGAAAACTATGCAGTAGAGTAGGGTTTGCATGGAAATACGGGACAAACTGCATCCTGTATCGACTCTGTATTGTTTTTCAGTGCAGGATGATCCCATGTTATATAGGATGGGTGGCAACTCTAAAGCTTTATATTTACTGTATAAGAGAGTCGTATCAATCTTCTCATCTAACTCTGAGCAAATAAGTGTATTTCCTGAATGAACTCCTTAAATTTGGCAGTATCTTTATTCTATATCAGATGAATTTACAAATAAATCCAGTAGTTGATGCACATGGATTCTAATTTTACTGTAACAAAAATGTAGGAAATGTCTGAAATACAGAGGCCCTTTTGTTGTTGCTTCCTTTGTTTTTGAGGATTTTTGTTTTTTTCATCCCATCTCCGTTTTCTGGTCGACAGAAGAGTCGTGTCGGCCTCCTGGCTATGACTCCCCACCATTTCAACCTTTCCAGTCTATTGTCTCCATCAGCCCACCCTCTGCCCTCAGCTACTGTCTCTGTTATTTTATGTGAAGCTCCTGTCATTTTGGACACCGACGCTCGGCCTGAACGTGCACGCCGAGGGCCCCTCGGCGCGGAGTTGGATTCCAGCTTTCAGGGCCGAAGGGAGGATTTCCTTTTCAAAATGTCTGGCTGGTAAATATGTCACCAGGCTGGAAACCGATCCCGTGAAAAACAGGTGGGATGTTTTCAAACCCGCCACAGGAGTGTGTGCGATCTGTTTTCTTCCCTCACACACACTCTGAGGTAAGGAGTGTCAATCCCCTGCCAGCAGAGGTATTGTCTGTCAAGAGTAAGCAGCCCTGGAGCGGTTTATCTGAGATCTGCTGCTAAATCTTCTCTAATTAGATTCACCAAAAGATCCACTGTGTGTGTTATTTCTATGCACCTCAAAAAGAGTCGAATTTCACCGAACACCCCTGCGGTGATAACAAAAATGAAATGACACTGACCTTTCAACTGACAAATCCATTTTGACAAGGAGGAGTGTTGTGTGAGGGGAGTATTGACTCACTGGGAGCTTGTTGTCAACACGTCTCAAAGAGGAAAGAACCTGTTACTCATTCCTATCATTAAGTCACAGAAATACTCCATCATTTCTACAACAACACTGAATCGACGTCAAACACACTTCTTACTGTATCTACACCCCCCCCCCCCCCCCCCCCCTTACATATTTTAAATATATAGTTTGAAGACACTACAGGCGTACAGATATTAATGCTGTTTGACAGTTGCAAGCAGAGGTGGCAAAAGTACACACAGTCATTACTCAAGTAGAAAAAAAAGACTCTGGTGAAAGTAGAAGCACTGATTCAGCGTCTTTCCTCAAGTGAAAAGATAAAAGTTCAGGCTCTGTATGTATTCAAAGTATAAAACTAAAAAATTCCCTCTGAAGGACATTTCTATCGTTTGTTTCCATGTGAAGATAACTGAACGTCACCTTTCCTCGGCTATTCAGTCTCCTTCTCCGCCTGTTTCATCTTGTTATGTTTTTTTGTTACATATTTTACGTTTTTTTTAATATTGTTGTCTTTTTCATCTTGCTATGTCTGTTTTGTTATGTTTGGAATTTTTCGTCTTGTTACGTCTCTTTTGTTTTGTTGCACATTTTATGTTGTTTTTGTTTTGTTACGCCTTTTTCATCTTATGTCTTTTCCATCTTTTTTGTCTTGTCAAGTTTTTGTAAGCCGTGTTTGTCTCGTTTCATCTTGTTGTCTTGTAATTTGTTTTTGTCTTGTTATGTCTTTTTCATCTTATTATGTCTTTTATGTTGTTTTTGTCTTGCATTGTCTTTTGCTTCTGTTTGGTCTTGGTATGTCTTTTTAGTTCTGTTACTTTTTTGTGTTTTGTTACAAATTTTATGTTGTTTTTGTCTTGTTACGTCTTTTTGTCTTGATAAATCTGTTCTGTTTTCTTATGTCCTTTTCATTCTGTTATGTCTTTCATGTCGTTTTTTTGTCTTATGTCTTTCGACAGACATTGTCGGTTGTCATCCCAACCTTTCGTATTTCAGCCTGTTACATAATTTTTTTTTTTATCTTGTCACATCATCTGTCTATCCTGTGTGATATGCACTGATGGATACACCAAGAAATCGTCTTTTCTATTTAATTATTATTTTTCCATTCATGTAGGTTGAAAACAGTCTTGATGTTGGAACAGCAGCAATGATGCAAAATAAAAATAATAAATAATTCCTCTCAAATACATTAAAACTAAAGTAATGAGCCTGTGTTGAAAATATAAGAAGCAGAAAGTGAAGATATCTGTATTAAAATGTTGGGAATAAAAGTAAAAAGTATTTGTACTTAGTTACTTCCTACATCTGTTTACAGGTAAAGAAAACACCGTCTGCACCACACAGCCATGTGACCTGTTACAACATTTTGCCAGATGTCTAGCCTCTTTGTTTTTTTTTGGTAAGTCTGCCAATCTTAAACCACTAACAGTTTGTCTACATGCCCAAGGCTACAAATCATTAGTGATGATTATTTATCAGATATCACTGCCTTGATACTATGTGAATGCACCAATCATCCCTACAGTGTTGTCATATTGATATAGTGGTATTTGGTCAAAAATATATGATGTCATAGGTCAACAATCAATACTTTAATTTAAATATCTAAAATTGACAAAATATTTTTTATTTATTAGCAGGCCATGTCAAATAATTCAAAACAACATACATTAGGAGGGTCCCAGGTATATTTTCTATCTTGTAAGGGGTCCATGGCTGAGAAAAAAAAGAAATTGAGAACTTCTGGTTTATGTACATTGGATCCGCCCCTATTAAATCAGCAATAAATAAAAAGATGAATAAACAAATAAATAAATAAATAAATAAATATGCAATATCTCAACACCAGTAAACCTCACAGTAACACACTTTAAATCATTTAAAATTAAAGTAGTAATTTCCCTGGTTCATCCAGCAGTCTTTGTGTGTGTGTGTGTGTGTGTGTGTGTGTGTGTGTTTGTGTGTGTGTGTGTGTGTGTGTGTGTGTGTGTGTGTGTGTGTGTGTGTGTGTTGGGGATGGGGGTGTCCACACTTTTGGCCACACCCCTCAATCATGTCAGTCATGTGCTGAGTGACACTGCCTGTCTGTCTGCTATCAAACCCTTCATATTCTGTCTGGTAAAAAATAATAATAATAGCAATCCTAAATTTCTTCACTTGAAAACAGTTGTTGTTTTTATTCCACAGGAGGGTCCTCCCATCATCCCACCCACCCATTACACTGCTACACAGCTCCCACCCCACGGCCCTGGCACGTGGACGCGCAGCGCGAGTACACGCACGGTACGAACGACTGGCAGGCAGCAGCAGCAGCAGCAGCGGCTGTAGACGAGAAGAAAAAGGAGAGCAGAGCGGAGCGGAGCAGACAGGAGCTGAGGGAGGACGGAGGACTCAAAACAGAAGCTCTCAGGACTACGACAGACAGAGAGGAGAGAGGACACGGAAAACTGGATGGTATCTGCGGCAGATTTGGAGCTTTTTTGCGGCGGGATACGTGGTGCGGACTGTTACGCACGACAGCGTTTCCCTGCGGTAAAATCAGCCTGAGTTTTTTGGACAGGAGGCGCACGGCTTGCCTGCTCTTCCTCGTCAGAGAAGAGGGTTTCTGGCGGAGCAGCTGACTGAAGGCACACTGGAGGAGGAGGTAAGCCTCATTTTCTCCTTCAGGTCCACACAGTATTTGGGTGTTACTGTCAGTAAAACGCACCAGGGAGTGGAGAATGTCAGACCTCCGTCTCGTCTGTCAGGTTAACATCAGCTGCAGCTCCTCATTCACATGTAATATCACACCACGTAGCATGAATTATCATGATAGAAATGGCTCGACATGGTCAGAATACCCTCTGTACGCACCCAGGGCTCCAAGCCTTCTCCCCTCCTCCCCTCTCCTCTCCTCTCCTCTCCTTCCCCTCCTCACCTCACCCCCTTCATCGCCACCGCTGCCGCCGCCGCCGCCGCCTCGGATAAATGTCACGCTGTTTTCTTACATAATGCGTAAATGTGCTGTGCAGTTACAGATGTGTGTACGCTGGACGCCACATCTGGGCTGCAGTTTTGAGTCTGACAGGCACAGTGCAGCAGCAGCAGCAGCAGCAGCGGTAATGAACGTGACGCACTCACTGATATAAATGAGAGGAGACCCATCCAGAGCGGTGCTGGTTGTCGCAGAGGATGGGTCGGTGTTGTTTACGTTGGTGGTGTAAACGCTTTGTTTCGTGTCTGCTACACGGTGCTGAGAGCTGTGACGGACGCCTGTGACATTTTTCGTCATGTGTGAGACTTGCTTACATCACACTGCTGCTGCCTGATGGAGCTGAGGTTCATTACAGCTGGACTCAACGAGCCTCAGCTGCTGTGTGAGCGCTGAAACACTGGTGATGGAGCTGTGGATGGAGGTTAATGTACAGTCTGGAAGGGCCAGGGATCCACACAGAACCATCTGGTTCAAAGAAGCCTTTTTAAAGACAGGGTTCATCATGGGGTCTTTGTAAGACAATGGGTTCCATGAAGAACCCAAAGAAAGAGGTCCTTGTCAAGGCTTCTTTGCACCATAATATAGAAGGGGACTGGTTTGGTTCTAGATAAAACCCCTGGAATATAAGAGGGTTCTTGGATGAATTCCGTGGGTTTGTTCCAGATAAAACACCTGGAATATAAAAGGGTTCTTGGTAGAACCCCTGGGTGGCATCTGGATAATACACTTGGAAGATAAAAGGGTTCTTGGTAGAGCATCTTGGGTTTGTTCTTTATAAAACAGAATCTTTTAAAAAGATTCTTGGTTGAACCCCTGGGTGGGTTCTAGATAAAACCCTGGAAATATAGCAGGGTTCTTGATTGAACCCCCTGGGTGGGTTCTGGATAAAATTCTTTATATTCCAGGTGTTTCATCTGGTACAAACCCAGGAAGTTCAACCAAGAAGTCTTTTAGATTCCAAGTTTCTTGGTTGAACCTTCTGTGTGGGTTCTAGATAAAACCCCTGGAATATATACAAGGGTTTTGATAGGACCACCTGGATGGGTTCTTGTTAGCACCTTCAGAAGGAGGAAAGATTCTGGACTGAACCCTCTGGGTGGAACGATTACACCACGGAAGGGTTCTTTGTAGAACCTCTCATAGGGGGCTCTGGGTGAAACCTTTTTGCAGGTGGTTTTAGGTATAACCCTTTATGTTGGGGTTCCAGGCAGAACTTGCTGAAAGGATTTTCCAAGTGGAACCTTTAGAAAAGCTTCTACGTGGAAGCAAGAAGGGTTCCCTGTGGAGGCAAGCCAAAGAACCCTTCATGGTTCTAGTTGGAGCCTTCAAGTGTTGGGTTGTGATGTGATGTAATAATCAGAATCTATCTATCTATCTATCTATCTATCTATCTATCTATCTATCTATCTATCTATCTGTTGATCACAACAAACAGCCACAGACAAACAAATCAGTTATAGAAGAGACTGAAGCTCCTTTAATTCCATTAACACACCATTTTGTCACATACCTGCAAATTTACTTTGTCAAGGTTTGAGCTGAAATGATGAGTCAAGTAATCATTCAGTAAATGGAGAGAAAATTAATCTGCACCTTGAGTCATTTTAAGTGAAAATGCCAAAAATTCACATGTTTCAGCTCCTTAAATGTGAATATTTGCTGGTTTGCGTAGTCGTCCATGATATATTCTGTTTGTTTGTGGGACAAAGCATGCACTTCTACTGTTTTGTGAGTTTTAAATTACTTGATTCTTCTCTAAAATAATAAGAGATAAACTGACAATGACAGTAGTTGTTAGTTGCAGCTCTGGTCAAGATTAAGATAAACTGTAGTCTGCAAATGAAGAGGTGAAAACGGTGATATGAGGTGAAATAATGGCACGGTTGAAGGCAGAGAAGAAGAATAATGAAGCATTCATGGTGTAAAGATGCCTGAAGGTATTCGTCATGTTTAATTTAGGGCTGCTACCTTTATAAAATGTCAGAAGATAGTCAAAAAATGTTCATCCCAGTTTCTTAAAGCCCAAGGTGATGTTTTTAAATGTCTTTTGTCCAAAACCCAAAGATATTCAGATATTCTCAATTTGATGATAAACAGAAAAAAGCAGGAAGTCTCCATATTTGACAGCATTTTCTGTCACTTGTGCATGAAACATTACTTTAATGATTGATTGATTATACTGTCATTTAATAGTTTAATTCTTTTTTTTTTGCTGTTGTTAATTGCATCTTGTGAAAACATGTCAGTTTTAATTATAGGGCAAAAAAAGTGAAATCAACTTGATTTTTTTCTGACTATATGTAGGCTTTAAAACAGGAAGACGTTGTGTTCCAAATTGCTTTACAGAATAAAGTGTTTTAAAATAGTGAAAGTGGAGAAATAGCCTGGAAAATGTACAGGAAATGATGGTTTAAAGGCACAGAACAGGAGTATTGGAGCATAAATCCAGTTCAGGTATCTTTCATGTGAATTTGACACAGTTACTCAGTTTTGAGCTGAAAAGCTGCAACAAACAAACAAAAGTGGGTTTGTTGTCCAGACTTCAGTTGGAGCTGAAAATAGGTTGAATGCAGTCAGCTGACATGTTAAAACAGGCCTGAATGTCCTCAGCCAGACCAGACCAGACCAGCAGTGCCCCCGAGGTCTCTGTCCACGAGCCTGAAAGAGCTTCAAGAGGTGACCCACCCTGCTCCTCCTCCTCCTCCTCCTCCTCCTCCTCCTCCTCCTCCTCCTCCTCCTCCTCCTCCTGCTGTGGCTCTGAAAGTGCCTGTGTTGAGCAACAGCACCGTGGAGCCGAGTCTCTGCCGGCCTGTGACAACGTTCATGAAATGCCACAGGGAGGGAGATAAAGTCCTTACAGGTGGATTATTTTGAAATGCCAGGACAGACGAGAGCTTCTCACCTCCTGCAGGAGATCTGCAGTCGTCTCGTCTGACTCCCCCCCCCCCCCCACACACACCCCCGCCCCCCTCCGCTGCTGGTTCAGGCGGAGGAGAATTCCCTTATTGCGCTGTCAACTTTGCTGACATTAACATTTCATTCAGGTTATTATGTAAGTGGCAAAGCCCATGAGAGCAGCACTGAAAACATTGCTTTGACAGCTCCAGCTGCCCAGTGAATGTACTCATGAGCGCGGCTTGAAAGCAACTCAGAATTGCCTCGTTTTTACACGTGTGACAGATGAAGACGTCACGGCAGAGGAGCATCTGTAATGCCTTTTTCTAGCCATTTGCTGTCAATATAAACATCATAAATGCAATTACATACAAGGATAAGGGTGATGAAACAGGACATACTTCAATTCATAGAATTAAGCCTCTAATCTCCTTTTTCTAGAGCTGTTTGAGGACACTACAGGTACTTATAGAGGTGGCACTTTCTTTAGCATCAACACTAATATCTTCTGCGTCCATCTGAAGTGCTTGCTCTGTTTTCCAGACATTTTGAGATCGCTGTCAGACGCTCAATCAGTATTACTAACTCCACTTTGCATCCAAAAAGAGGAGAAACAATTATCTGTCCTTGTCCCAGATTAATGGAGCTGCTCCACTGAGATTAAACCGGAAACAAACTCTTTAAAGGCTTAATATGGTGTAAAAATAATTTTTGAATATAACGCAGTTCATATTAAGGATGTGATACTTTTTCCAAGACATCAGAAACCATCCAGAATCATGCAAGCTGGCTTGCTAAGTTTTGTGCACTGAGAGAGGTTGGAGAGGTTCCTCTTTTAGGTACTTTCACACCTGCAGTTTGGTTTATTTAATCTGGATTAAGACAAAAATTATATATTGCAGCCTTTTAATGGTGAGCAGGTAGAAACAGGCTGGGAAAGAGGTGTTTTATGATGCACATTTAGCACAGTACAGCTAGAGATTACTAGGTTTCACTTGTTTTTTTAATGAGAAACGCCTAAATACAGCCGTCCTAATGACTTTTCACTCTCTGATTCTGCACCCACACTTAATGATCCTGCATAAATATATAGGCCATGTCAAAGATTGCTTACTTTACAGCTGGCGACCAGCAGATGAATTTAAGAGGAGTTTAGTGTTTGAAGTCATACTAAAATCTTTTAGTTGGTCTGTTTTGAGTCCATTTGGAAGTGATTGTTTAGTTTTCATCAGAGTTTTATTGACAGATTTCATTCCGGCCTCAACAAAATGAGTTTCAGCTGATTCAGACATGTTAGATGTGAACGCGTCCTTACGTCAGTGCACCAGTATTATGTGAGTTCACAAGGGTCTGCTAGAGTCCATGTGGTCGCTACAGGCTCTGATCTGATACGCATGTGTGGAACGCGTCCTCCAAGCAGACTCCAGAAAGTAGTCAAAGCTAAAAAGGCGTCCGTGGTGTCTGCAGCTGTCCATGTACGTTCTTGTTTACAAGTACAATTCAACCGTAAATTTAAATATCCAATAATGTCTCCTAAAAGTTCAGTTGAGTACTAAATTGTTTTCTTAATGATGTTGTGTTGCTGGCAGGATTAGTTCAGAAGTGCATTTTTTTGGCGTGAATTTCTGTGCCACACTGGAGTCACGAGGATGTGGTCGGAATGGATGGAGGAAGTACAAAGCACAGAGTGCGGGGTTTCACTTCCAAACTTCCATCTGTGGAAAGGTTTAGGCAACAAAAGCACTTAAGGTTAGGAGAAGGTTGTGGTTTCAGTTAAATGTTGACAATCATGTTGTGTCTCAAGTAGCTGCAGACTTTTTCTATCCAAGACCACGATCTTTCCGAAGTCCTTCCAGCGCCTAAACACAACCAGAAAAAGTTTGATTCTGCTGTAGTCATTATGAGTACATGGTGAGCG
This sequence comes from Lutjanus erythropterus, assembly GCF_056507025.1. NCBI lineage: Eukaryota > Metazoa > Chordata > Actinopteri > Lutjaniformes > Lutjanidae > Lutjanus > Lutjanus erythropterus. Next base: position 34,272,626 of record NC_139329.1, read on the forward strand.
CCAAGATTGGATATTCTGGTAGAAAAACAATTAAAAAAAACTTTGTTGAAAATGGACATTTTGCTGATATATTAAATATCAATATTTTTGCAACTTCCCAGATTCATTAATTAACTAAATTTCCTGGTGTCACCAGAAAACTATTGTCTGCTCCAGTTTAGGTGTATGTAAACATTAGAGCTGCAATGAATAGCTGATTATTAATCAACTATTAAATTATTAGCACATATTATGATAATCATCTTTAGTCATTTTTTAAAGAAAAAAATGTCAAAATTCTCTGATTTTAGCTTCTTGAATGTGAATATTTTCTGGTTTCTTTTCTTCTCTATGACAGTGAGCTGAATATTTTTGGGTTGTAGACAAAACAAGACATTTTAGGATAATTTTCATCATTTTATTGAGCAAAAAACTGATTTATTAATTGAGAAAATAATCAATACATTAATCTATAATTAAAATAAACATTAGTTGCAGCCTTAATGAACATACTTTGTAAAACAGCAGGTGGAAATAACAGTGAATGTCTGAAGTGGATTATTGATTTATGTCTCAGCAAAGAAACAAGACATGTTTATGTTGTCAAACTGTACATTTAGAGTGTTTACCTCTTCTTTATGTTTTTTAACGGATAAACAACAGGCCTGTATGATCCCATAGCTCACATTTTTTCATAGCAACTGACATCCAATCAGTTTTCTCTCAGATTTGTCATAATCTACATGCTCCGATGATGATGTCTGTATTATATCATGGAGATAATCTCATCATCAGATTTAGGGCGGAGCTGAAGAGCTGAAAATCATTTCAATCCAGAGGCACACTGACCTGCATTTCTGTTTTCGTTCGACCTCTTTAAGTTTGCGGCTTTAAGAAAAGCCGTTTTGTTGTGTGTAACTGGTTGCCACTGGATCCCAGTGTCCCCGCTCGAGCAGTCAAATCACGCTCGAACCTGCTGCTGCAACGCTCCAGGCTTCATGTAAGACAATACCAGGATGAGGTCAATGTTTCACATACCATGTCAGTGCGGCTATATGCATCTCTAACCAGGTGTATTTATAGAGCCTTCCACAATGGCGGTGGAGGTGGTGGTGGTGTGTGTGGCATCTTAAATAGCATCTGTCTTTGTCCTGATGCAGATAAGAAGGCTTGAGAAGATTCTACAGTGAAGTAGTCAGGTTTCCATTGTTGTCAGTGCAGACTGTCAGATTGACAATAATCCTAGTAGTGTTTTTTTTCATGAATCAGACCTGATATTTTGATGAGCAAAACACATTATTTTGTTTTATTAACTGTTGCAAAGATTGCAGGATCAGCTTTCTCACATTTCCATCAAACCTTTATAACTTAACATTTTGAAGCCTGCAGCAGCAGAGCGTTTTATCATGTTTTTTTATTGAGTGAGTGAGTATTATCTGGTTGTATTGAGCTGTGAGGGTTTTCTTTATGTGTCGTTTCGCTGAGCTGCAGTGATATTGGTGTCTCACAGCCTTCATTTTAAACAGCCGGTCATATGGCTGTAATGCATTCTGGACGATTGAGGCCACTATCAGTGGAGTAATCAGCATGGCTTCCTGTTCTTTGTCTGGGTTTGCTGCTGTATTTTTGTCGTGATACATCTGTGCAAAATTCCAAATTTGGCATTTACTCTTTGATTCTGCAGGACACCAACATGTGACATTTACTAGTAATATTTCAGGTACAAAAATCTTGCAATTTAAAGGATACATCTGAAGATATTCCAGATTTCTCTTGCTGTCAACAAATCCCATGAAGAAACAAAACAAAAGCAACAATGACTTGATCATTTATCTACATATCTGAATCCTGATGTTATCCTTCTGTGAATAGAGCTTCATTTGAGCCCAAAAAGTATTAAAAACACCCACAAACTAGCCACAGTACTGGGTGATGCATTCCTGTTATTATGATGAGCTCAGCCACTGCAGGTTATTTTGACGCCATCCCACAAACACCATCCTGCTGCAGTAAATACTCAGTAGAGAACCAAATGTGTATTAATGCACCACTGAAAATAGTCCCCAACAAGTGCACCATTTACTCCTGCATGAGTGACGTTGGCCAAAAACCACAACGTCCAGCTCTTTTAAGAAATATTTGAGCCTTCCTAAAAAATAAATGTATGTTCCTGATCTGTTTTTGACTGAATCTTCAGAAAGAACCAGTGAACTGGGATTGAATGCCACAGAAATGCAAGCTATATAATGTATGCTATATTTAGAATATTTTCTCGGATTTACTTTGCTTTGCCTTTTCTGATAGGAAAATGCTGTTATATAAACCAAATATCACTCTCTCCAAACCAACCAGACTCCACTGGCGAAATCAGTAATTTTACCTTGCAGAACACAGGAGATGCTGGTCTACCACCTCCTTGATCTGTTAGTTTACTTGTGTTATTGTGTAACTTTGGTTTCTTAACTGGTTAGTTTGGATTCACCAAAGTCACATGATAGCACAAACAAGCTAACAGATTGAGGCAGTGGTAGGCCAGCAACTCCCGTCTAGTGCAAGGGAAAATTACTGACTTTGCAACAGGGGTTTGCAGGGAGCAATGTTTGGCTCGTGTAGCATCCATGTCTGGTCAGAAAAATAGTGTCTGAAGGCAAAGTAAAGTGATGAAAATGTTCTAAATATAGCGTGCAGTTAAACTGACAGATTTCTTTTAGATGGGCCTTTTTTAAGTGACAAAAATACAATTTGCTGCTGACCCTGTCCACAGTAGTTCATTGCTTAGCTTCCTTGCTGGTTACTCCTGCTGCTTCTCCAAGTTAGGGGCGTGCTGACCACCATCTACTGTAGGTAACGCACTGACTATGGATAAGTACCCCACACAACTCCACTTTAAATAACCTGAACTATCCCTTTAAGTCACATCTGGTCACATTTTTCCTATCCAGGGATTTGATGTGTCCTTTAATAAACGATTTTCCTGAACATTGTCACAGTCAGTTGGATTGTTCGGTGGAACCGTGGCCGCTGACACACACCGCTGACCTCTGTTGACTGACAGTGGTTTATCACGGTGTTCTGATGGTCAGAGTTCTCTAAACATTTAAGTGAAATCCGTCATATTAACCACGGTCTGAATCGGACGAGGATAACCTCACGCCGGCACATCTGCTCCTGTTTAAAGTCTTCATCCACAGTGGAGGTTAATTCACGAACACGTTCTCCTTGTTATGTTTTACACGTTCTTTAGAGAATAACACTCAAAGAAACCATGTCCAAAACAAAAAAAGACAGGCGGCGAGAAATCCTACCTCTCTCTTGTGCAGCTGTCCAACAATATTAGATTCCCTTTCACTTTTTCCACAGTCTCCTTCAAAGGCGTAGCTGTACTATAATGTGTGTCACTGGCACAGATTGTTAGCATGATAGCAGAAGTCCTTTTGATTTCAACATGGCTTGATTCTTAGCGGGGCGCTGCTGTTTGTTGTTCTTTCAGCTGTTCAAAGCCGGGCCCTCAGTGAATTTCTGCATCTATTATCGCTTCTCACATCTCTTTGTATTATTTATTTAACCTCATTCTATGGCTGTCGCTGCTGTAGGCATAAACACCACATTTCTCATTGTGCAAATAAACGTGTCCTCTTATTTTTTTTTTTTTTTGATTTGACGTGGAGGATTCTAGCCCTTGATTGTACTTCTTGCAACAGGCAGCAGCTGCTGAGGGCACGGATCAGTCCCCTGGCGCCGCCCGGGGCAGAGAGCAGCCAGCAGCATCGCCACGCTCCGCTCCGTCCTGCTCGGCTGATCACAGATGGAGAGATAGGAGGAGAAAGTTTGACAGGGAACAGGGATGATTAAGAGGAGGAGTGAAGGCATTAATACATGTTGAAGGATTCATTTTAAATCAGCCAGACAACAGGCGCTCTCTGCAGATCAGGACTGTGCCTCTGGCTCATATGACACTACTCTCATCTGTATAGAGTAAGTTATTAAAGGAAATGTGGGTCTAGATTTTAGAGGTTTGTCCATCATTTCTATCCAATGTGATAACATAATACTCTGCACACTAAATGCTGAGAGGTTTTCATTGGTGGCGTGTTACTGTGGGAGTCACCCGACTCTCTGATCCATAAGCAGCGTCTTACTAAACATGCCCTGAAGGTTCAGCTCATGTGAGCTCCAGCTTTTACCCTCTGGCAGAAGACATGAAGTTCCCAGATGCAGACTGAACCACTACACACATGCATTTGTACTTGTTGACAATCATTATGTTGATTTTGGAGGCCTCTGTGGACAGTAGTGGTAGTGTTACCACTGTGAGAAGCACAAAACCACACAACCAAAAACAATATGAAGTCAAAAATAAAGGAGCAGAAGAAGATTTTTTTTTAGATGACTTTATTTATAAGTGTCTTACATACATTGTACTTTTCACTCACTGAAATATAAACATATGTTCTTCTGGTCTGCATGTCTTAATGAAATGGCCAGTCTTCTCTCTGATGGTCTTGTTTGCTCATGTAGATCATTAAGAGGCGTCAGTATTAAACTGAGACTGTTTCATAACCTGTTAAAACTCCTGGCAGTAGGTTTAAGGCGGTAAAGGTTGCTGCTGGCTTCAGGTTTGTGCAGTGGGCCTCTATAGTTGGGTGCAGGACTTTATGCACTGGTGTATGATTTGTTTTTGAGTGTCCTCTGTGGTAATTTATATCTGTTGCTCTTATATTATGTCAGATTTGGAAAACTAAATCTGCATTAATGATTTCTTCTCCAGAAAATACGGATCGACATTAACCTTCATTTTCCTGAGGGGGGATATTTGTCTCTTCAGCTGCTAAATGCTCCACTGTGTTCATGCTACTCGTTAACTGTGTCTGTTTGGTGGTGGTGAGGTAGTGTACGGTGTGTTTTTTTTTTTTTTTAGAGCTGCTGCAACTGAAAATAATGCTGGTGAGAGTAAACCAAAACAGCAAACAAAACCTTGAGCTGAAAGATGCTAAAATGCTTGACAGCTGGGAGTCTGATAATTCTCTTTGGCTTCTATTTTTAATATGAAAACACTGATTATAGAAGCTTTAAAGTGCATTTTCTATCTGTAAGCACGGCCACATCGCTGAAAAGAAGTCCAACAGAGCGAGCTGCAGCTGGAGCATCCAGACGTGACTGTAAACATACCAACAACTGAGCCAGCTAATGCAAGATTATATAAACCACTTTATTTGGATGTTAAACCAAAAGCGAGAGCAGTGTTGGACCAGGAAGTCAGTGTGTGGACTCTGATCTCTGACAACAGAGAGTTTGAGTCATAATTTTACCCTTCAACTTTGTTTCCTGCTCCAAGATAACCTCAGGATTTGTTTAAAGCCTGCATGATCAGCTGACATGTCGCTTTACGCGTCATTTTTCTCATGATGTTGTCCCATTTTCAGGTTTCAGCGATGAACCCCGTGAGGACAATTTTATCCTAACTGGTAGGAATGACGGCAGGAGGACAAAAATAAGACTCGAGTTATACGAAACTGGAATTCCCTCCAAGTCTTTCTACTTTATCTCCCTCTCCTTGTCGACTTCTGGGTGGTTTAGTGTTCAGAGAGCCCATCCACATGATCCGCATGACCCCGGTCCAAGCATTAAGCCAGTAGTCATCTGCCCTGCTGACGGGTCTTTGATCAGTCCTCTGAATCCCTAGAAGCCCTCGAGGCTGACGCTCAGACGTCTACTGACTGGGGCAAGCAAAGGGAGTTTCCCTCCAGCGATCAATAAAATATCACATTAGTCATTTCGTTTACAGACTCAGGAAGTATTTTTTTCATCCTGTTTATTAGAACACGAGTCGAGCAGTCGGCAGCCAAACCGTGACTGTCGCAGCTGGACGTCGGTTTGAGGAACCTACAGAAAACAATGGCAGGAGGCTCAGAGGATGTGATGCACGAATGTACTGAAAAATAATCAAATTCCTTTTTATTCTAGTAGGAGCTCCAATTGGCTGTAATTTGTGTTGGTTAGGAAGTGAAAAACTTGATAGAAAACACTTAGAGAAAAGCCTGAAAACTTGTGCCTTGAACGTCCATTTAAAGGAATAGTTCAGATTATTTGAAGTGGGGCTATATAAGGTCAAAATGAGCTTTTAATTTCAATCAATCGAAACTACTTGTGGCATTCGGCATGCGTTTGCAGAAATAAAAAACACTTCGACCACACAGTGCTGCTTATCGACCGTTAAATCGCACTTGATATCATAAAGATAATAATCTTTTTAAAGAAGAATGTGAAAATGGAAATGACAGTTGTCAGGGCTTTAAATTGATAGTCTAAAAATGGCATTAGTGCAAAATAAAAAATGTTTAAATATATACTACTATGGACAGGATCAGCAACCAAAGGCCTTGTAGCTACTTAGAAAATGTTCACCTACAAAAAATCAGTATCATTTTAAGTGTAAGTTATATTTTAAATGTTTTCACACCTTAACTTCGCCATCAGACGGCCTTTTCTGAAGGGAAACTGCCATTATATACGCCAAATAGTGCTCTCTTTAAACCAAGCTTTCTTTGTGTTGTTATGTGACTTTGGTGAATCCACATTAACTGTTTAAAACACAGAAATGACACAACACAAAAAAACTAAGCAGTCAAAGCAGCACTACACTCGCCACTCTCTTGATCTGTGAGGTAAAAATACTGTTTTTGCCTGTGGAGTTTGGTTGGTTTGGAGAGAGTGATATTTGGCTTATATAACGGCAGTTTACTGGAAGAAAAGAGAGCAAAGTAAAGCTGAGAAAATATTCTTAATGTAGCGTACCTTGATTCCACTGAGCACAGTTTTGGTTTGTCCTCCACTCAACTGCAGGCCCCACCAAGAGCGTCTCACCTGCTTGATTATGTTGACTTGCTCAGATGTTGTTGATTTGGTTCTCTCTTTGTTCTACTGCCATGGATATCCAGGCTGTGCAGTTAAATGTTCTTTTTTCTCTGTTGTTATGATCATGAGTCTGCACAGGGTCTTTTACTTTGAAAACTGACCGGATTCTGTCTGCTGTTTCGGTGTCTGACTTCCTGCCCTTTCGATCTGCTCTGTGCACCTTGACTTCATACTGATAGTGATCTTTTTTTAAAGTGGCTAAAATACGTTTTGGTGCTAACCCCTTCTTAGCTTCAGCGCTGGCACTCCTCTCTCTTCTTCAAACTGGGGAAGCGCTGACTGACATTTCCTGTAGCTAATACACTGATTATCGATAAGTTCCTCATACAACCCCACATGAGACAGTCAGATCCGTCCCTTTGAAGCGCTTCAGAGGATTCAGGTGGTCAGTACTTGCTCTTGGTCGGTGTCTCAGCCCCGCTTCTGATGCTGACGCCTGCATTGTTTGTCTCTCTGTGTTACCAGCAGATTGATGGAGCCGTTGCTCAGATTGACAGATCTAGGTTCAGTCAGCCACTCTCCCCTGCAGCCAGCCAGACTCTGCCTGTGAAGAAAAAGCCCGAGCGGGTAAATCAGCAGCAAGAAAAACTCCCGCCCCTCTGCAATTAGCACCGTGTCATTTTGGGGTTCGGAGGCAGCCGATAATGTCACATCTCAGCCGCGTTTGTGGTGCAGTTCTTAAACATATTTGACAGAGTGCCTGCAGACTCAGGAGGCTGCGTTATTCAGCGCCTCTGTCACTTCCCCCTGAGAGCTGAATTACTGTCTTTAATAAGTGCTTGTCTCATATTTGTGCCGTCTGTGCTGTCAGTTAGTTTTGCGAGCAGCGTCTGGTTTCAGTCACCGTGGACTGGCTGCGGGTTTGGGAGTCGTAGCCAAATGACGCCCCGCTGAAGAGCGCTGGCAGCCGACACACACGCGAGAGGAATTTGAATACATGCACAACACGACGGGCAGGGAAGACGAGCGTGTGACCTACTGTCTGCCACTGCTTTGTTGCAATATGCTGTTGGCGGTGTGTGTGTGTGTGTGTGACAGAGAGAGAGAGAGAGAGAGAGACAGTGGTGGCCCGAGCCAGAACAAAGCAGTCTGTGACCAGAGGACTTGGGTGTGGCACTCCAGTTTGATGAAGCACCAAATGAAGTCTGATCTCTCAATACTTCTGCTTTACTGCATCTGTTTACTTGTAGGTGTAGCTGTGTGTTAAACCTGAATGTGTCTGTTGCATCAAACGTCAAAAAACTGTCAAAGAACCAAAGAGACGAACGCTTTGCCATGTTTTGTTTACATGTTCTTTGATCACACGCATGACTAGCATGTGGTTGAGTGTTGTGGTAATGTTGGTGTCCATGAATATGTTGATGTCATGTATGTCCACTGACGTATACTAGTGCAGTCACATTGATGTACACTGTTTATTATTGTTGATATGCTCCTCCCTTTTCTTGAGATAAGTACGTCTTTCTCTACCGTCTCACCTGTTGTCTGTTCTGTGTGTATGGAAGCACTCAGTTTCCCCCCTTATTGTGTTTTAATTTAGCCAATTTTCTGTTAATTTTTTCAAAGATTTGTTGCTTTTCTCTGCTTTATATCATAGTAAGCTGAATGTATTTGCATTTGGGAGTGTTGGTTGAACAAAATGAGACATTTGAAGGCATCACTTGCTTCAGGAAGGTTCACAATTTTGACATTTTATAGACCATTAGGATTGGGTACTGAACTCGACTTGAACTACATTCAGGTATAACCTGACTGATATACGCCTGACATTGGCCTATCTGTTTGTGTTATTTTATTTATAGTTATTTATAATTATTAAGAATACCGGTGAAAGTTTGCTGTTTCAGTGCTATGGGATGGATAGTTCCTGATTTAAGTCATAATTTTTCAAACTTTCTGCAGACTATTGCAGTGTTTTGCATCTTTTGTCTGCTTCATATCTTAGTAAATGAATGTGAATGTGTTTGCTTTTGGTCATGTCGGCTGAAGGAAATGAGATGGTTAAAGACTGCGCCCTCTTCAGGAAACTGTAATGGACATTTTTCACATTTTTAGGGTACCAAACTCAGTACCTTTAGAGGTACTGGCGGAATCATATCGGCACTACCAAGTCCGAATTCATGCCAAATTTCAGCACCTGAGGATGCATCTGTTACGTTAAACCTGCACCATGTTCAAGTCGCAGTCTGGGCAGAAAATCAGTCTCAAATGTGGTAGCAAACTCCACTGGTTGCAATATCTGTAATGTGAAATGCAAATCTGGCGAGGTTAACACATTGAGCAAAATATATCTAAATGCTTAAGATGCAGCTGCCTACCGGTATTAAGTTCCATTTACTTAGACTGGTACTGTATCAGTTCAATTGTTAATGGTACCCAAACCAAATTGAGATGAGGATGAATTCAGAATTGCATGGCTGCAAAACTCTGTTTATGTACCTCAGAGTAAAGCTAAGGTGAGAAATATTGATACTGACACGTACATCAAAGACATTCAAATGATAATATTCATTTGTAGCTTTCTGTTCGTCGTCCTTTTTCTTACATCTCTTTCCGTCTCTGTTCTTCTGGCTCTAAAAGCTTAGTCATTCTGCCAAGGTTGTCTGAAAGTTGCTCTGTCCCGCAGTCTGTCCTACTTTGGTGCACAACTCTAAACTGGGACGCCACAATACGAATATAGCAGGTAGGAGCTGAAGGTTCACTGGCTCGCGATCACATGATGCGTGGATCAAAACACTGCAGGTTTAGATGTCTCCTCTTCTGTCTCGCTGCCTCGTTAATGTCTCTTTGTCTTTTAATTGTGGTTTGGAGGCTCTGTCCTTCAGCAGGACACTGAACTCGGTGATCGTTCTGTCAGGATGAGAGTGGCAGCTAATTTGCCTGAAATGTAAATAACCCACTATTATCTCATCGGAGTGAAATGTGTAGGACGTGACACGTTTTCTGCCTCAGAGGAGCCGTGAACATGTGATTATTACGCTGTTTAATATGGAGTCATGTGGCACATCAAACACTTGGCATCTTTCTCTAGTTTTTAGGATCATCATTAGCTGATGATGTCTGTCTCGTTTGGCTCCATAAAGACCCACAGAGGTCGTGTTTTCATCACTTTATGTTTGTCTGGCTCTTCCCTCCTGTTTTATGGGTTAGGGTTAGGGTTATTTGTTGTTTAAAGCTGTTTCCAGCCTGTCAAATATGAGGATGCACAGCGTTTTGCTGTTTTATGTCATCGTAAATTTGTTTTTTGGACTGTTGCTGCGTCAAAACGAGCAATTTTGAAGACTTAACATTTGGCTTGGAGTCTTTACAGATTAAACAACCATCTAGTTATTTTTAAATATAATCTACGGATTAATTTATTAAAAATAAAACAGCCCTAAAGCAGCTTAGCAACTGTCAGGATCGTTCTTTACACTCTATTAGGATCCTCATTAGCTGATTTCTGTCTCATTGAGCTCCATAAACACTCATCATAACAATAGAAATCCACAGAAGCTGATGTTTTTGTTTCTTTTCAGGCTCCTCCTTTCTGTTTTTGGTATGATTCTATGTTAATAAAGAAATCCAGAGCTGAAATGATGCTGATGAACTAGTTGATTAATCAATTAGCCGATCAAAAGAAGTTATATTGCCAGACATTTTTCAAGCTATACGTTTGTAAATTGAATATAAGAAGAGATTTTTTTTTGACATTTTTTAGACTAAATGCATCAGGTAATTTGGATATTTTTTAGTTTTAGCTCCAAAGCAGCTTTGCATCATTATTTAAACTCTTTTAGGATCCTAATTTCTGTCTTGTTGAGCTTCATTAACACATAACATTACAATGAAGACCTGCAGAAGCCATGTTTTCATCTCTTTATGCTCATGCAGAAAATTCATTGCCAAAAATTTAATGATCAGTTTATTATTTTAGATGTTTATCAAGCTATATGTCTGAATATCTTTGAGTTTTGGGGCTGCTGGTTGGGTGAATTAAGACATTTTCCCCTTTTTCTGACATTTTCTAGATCAAATTAATCAACCAGGTTTGATAATAATAAGCAATTATCCTTAGGTGTAGCCCTAAAGCAGCTTAGCCACAGTCTTTGTTGTTATTTATCCTTAATCTGGACCCTGAATAGCTGATTTCATAACAATAAAGTGCCACAGAAGCCATGTTTGAAGTTGTCAGGCTTTCTTTTTTGTTGTCATTATATGGTAATAAAACAATTTAGAGCTGAGACAATTTGTTCATTAATCAATTAGTCAGTCAACAGAAAATTAGATACCAAAAAATTGGATAATCAACTGATCTTGATGAGATTAGGATTGTTGGTCGAGCAAAACAAGACATTTTTTACTTTCTTCTAACATTTTTCAGACTAAATCAATCAAGCAAATTGGATAATAATAAACAATTATCATTAGTTGTAGCCCTAAAGCAGCTTAGCAGCAGTCGGCATCGTTCTTTAAACTCTGTTAGGTTCCTCAGTTGCTGATTTCTATCTTGTTTTGGTCCATAAACACTCGTCATAACAATAAAAGACCTCCAGCAGCTGTTTCCAACGTCGCCTGGCTCCTTTCTTCTGTTTTCATGCTCATTATTTGTATGTTAATGAAGGAATCAGTCGGTACCGTCAGTCCTCTCACACACACACACACACACACACACGTTTTCTGCAGGGATTCAAAGCTTTGACCCTTCGTCCTCCTTTCTGTACCACAGATCACTCACTCATTCGTTCATTCATTCACTCACTCACTGGCTGCATACCGCTTCAGCTTTCCCTGACAGGCAGCAGTTGCTAGGAGCCAGACGCTCACACGCTCACTCAGTCGCTCTCAAATAAGCAGCCCGTTGGTAACAATAAGGGTCAGTGCTGATGAGCTTCAGAGAGGTGTTGTTTAGCATCAGGTAAGAATGATCCTTCTTATATTTCTGTCGTTATCGGACTCAGTAAAACCATTTTTAGTCTGTTCAGGTGTGGTGCTGCTGCTCTTCTCACATTTTCCTGCAGAAATGTGACATCGTCAGTTATGTCAATGTTGTTTTTCTGTTTTTTTGATCTGTAAATGAAATCTGGGTTTGTCAGCAACATACAGAAAGATTAATATAGTGTAATATTGAAAGATGGTATTAATTAGTTTGACCTCGGTTGGGAGTTCAGAATGTTTGAACTGTTATTTTTTTTTCTCATCATGAATCAGAATAATTACACTGAAGCGATCACTTGATTAATGAATTGGCTGATCAACAGAAAACTGCAACTATTTTGATTTTTAGTGATTTAAGTTGATTTATTTGTAACAATGCTGAATGTCTTTGGTTTTTGAAGTCTGGCAAAACAGGACTTTTGAAGATGTCCACTGTTTGGAAATTGCAAAGGACAGTTAGTTGATTATTCAATTAGTCAATCTTGCAATAAAACAAAAAGCAACGTTTATTTCATTTTCCTTATGCTTTTTACTTAGACTGAGGTCAGTGGTGTTGTGGTCCCAAATGTTAATGTATTTTCATAATTTTTTGACATTTTTTGACTAAATGATGAATCAGTTATTCTTCGAAAACAAACAGCAGATTGAACAATAATGAAAATTATTTTTAGTTGTATATATTTGCTGTTTTTAGTAGTTGTCTGATAGTAAATTTGGTATATTTGGGTTTTTTGGCTGTTTTTTGCAGATTTCTTTTTAAATAGTTGCAAAAATTGTTGTTAGTTGATACCTGAATAGAAACAAATGGGCATCAGAATATAATGAAAAGAAGAACCTTGGCATTAAAGAAGTATCAGATACAAAAACAAACATGGAGCAATGAAAACTGATCACAAACATCTTAAAGGAGCAGTTCACAATGTTCAGTAGACATGTAGATGATGAAGAAGGAGCTACAGTTAATGATATTTGATAATTAGTGTGTTAACATTAATTAATTAATTATTCTATTTGTCTATATTTTAAATATGCCAATTTAGGCTCTGAGGATCTGTGACGGGCTGATTTGATTATTTATATACAATTAATAGAGAAAATAATTGTTAGTTAAAGAACTAATGTAAAATAACGGCACTTGTATGTATGATAATTTAATAAAAAGAAGATCCACAGCAACAAACAAGAACAGGATATATAAACAAACACAACATGGAACAATAAAACTGATAATAAAGGGCTTAAAGGAGCAGTTCATGATGTTCAGTGGACATGCAGGTGATGAATAAGGAGCCACAGTGAATAATGTTTGGTGAAATGTGCTGTGTGTGTCTGTCAGGGAGTCGCTGTGTTACAGCGGTGGCGTTAATGAAAAGCTCTGTGTTCCTCTGAGGCAGCAGAAGCTCCTCTGAATAATGAGGCGAGCGAAGCAGCAGCAGCAGCAGCAGACGAGCGGAGACCACAGCCTCATCTGGAACAATGATGAAAGCTGCTCATGTAAAACGAGCCGCGCACGGGGCGCTCCCATTGGTCGCCGACGAACGAGGGGACCCGGGCGATTGGCTGGTGGCTTCCGAGTGGCCGCGTTGTGGTTGGCTGTTGTCACGGTGCTGAAAGGACTCACCAGAGAGAGAGAGAGAGAGAGAGAGAGAGAGAGAAGAGTCTGCATGTGTGTGTAGAAGGTATATTGGTGACAGTGAAAAGACTGTGTGCGTGTGTGTGTGTGTGTGTGTGTTTGTGTTCTCAGGTCAAGGTGAGCACAGTGGGGTTTAATTTAGTCAGGGTGAGGTGTGAAAGCAGGCCTGCTGCGGCTACATGGGTGTGAATGAAGGGTCTTTGAGTCATGACACGCTCTTCAAACACACACACGCACAAATACACACATGCACACACACACAGACACACCCTAATAAGTTATGTTCACATTCATGCCTCAGGGACCAGACTTTGCCTCTCAGTCTGTTTTAAAATTAGGGGCGCAAGTAACGATTATTATCATAGTCGATTAATCGGTTGATTGTTTTCTTGATACTTATTTGAGAAAACAAATGAAAATACACACTTTGGACTCTGAGGTCAGTGACTGCCTGCAGATTTAACCTTTAAGACCTTAAAAAATAAAACAAAGTCTTGATCAATACTCAACAGTAGTTTATGGTGGCTAATGTAAGCAGACGTGCTGTGAATTTTTTTTTCAGTTTTATGACTTTTGTCTGCTTGTGCTATGATTCCACTACATTTCAGCTTTTAACATTTTCCATTTCTCTTGCACAGCGGTTCACTGTTTAGCAAAATCTGCACGGGGCTGCTTTAAAATTAGGGCACAGTCACACATGCACATAATTAACATTTGCCTCCCGTTAACTTCCATTCTTCTCAAGCGAAGGAGCGAATAAAACATTTGCTTCCGTTGTCAAGGCGACCTTGCACCTTTACTGTGTGTGAAGTGTAATTTGATGAACTGGACTGGCGAAGTCACAGCTGCAAAAGACGTGTGTGCGGTCGACGCCACATCCTGAACTGCCCACAATCAGCATGATGTGATTTAAATTTCACAGGTGTTGCAGGTGTGTGTGACCATGTCCTCATACTACACACCACTGACATACTTTACACCCTGAACATACATCGACACCTCTCTGACACAGTCACAACAAAATTACTACTACTACTACTTTCGCTCTCTTTGTATGTTGGTGTTTGCTCCTGACTTGTTTTGTGTTTGTTGTTTGTAGTGTCTTATAAGCCCATGAGAGCTGGGCACCTTTCTTTTGGTGCATGACACTGAAAAAAATAAATTACCTTACCTTACCTTACAATAAATCAACTTTGATATACAAAATGTAAGAAAGTCCTAAAAAACACCCGTCACAATCCCTCGAATGCAGCTGATGCCCTCAAATGTCGTTTTGTTCAACTAACACTCAAAAACTCCCAAATATTCAATTTACAATAATAGAAAACAGAGAAAAGAAGTGAAACCTCTCATTAGAGAAGCTGAAACAGAGAATCTTTGGTGTTTATGCTGAATAAATTTCTTAAATGTCTTAATGTTGTGTTGATCAACAACTGATTATTGATTATTGAAACAGTTTGGCATTATTTTCAAGGTTGTTGTACTGGATTGTGTAGTGAACAGATGCATTATATCTTGAACAAGTGTGCTTTTAACCTTCACATTAGTTCATGGAGCCACTTAATTAATTTGTCCACTTCCTGTTGGTTTAAATTCATGGTTTGCGAGTGTGTGTGTGTGTGTGTGTGTGTGTGTGTGTGTGTGTGTGTGTGTGTGTGTGTGTGTGTGTGTGTGTTTAAGCTTGTATTAAATGCAATCTCATTAGTGCTCTCATTAATACGGGCTTGTGAAAATGAGTGTCGGCCTCTATAGTGACCCTGTGATCATATAGCTCATTTGTCTCCTTTATCACCTCCCGGCTGTGAAGCCCCCACACCCGACTCAGCGTCACTGGAGGTGGATTTGTGTTTTTTGTGAGGGGACTCTTCTTCGTGTGAAATCCCACCAGCGTCATTACTAAACCACGTGTGTCACTTCCTGTGTGTAGATGAGGTTTCTCAACTTCAGTCTTTTGAGAGAACACAAGGTCACACGGGCAAAACCAGGACATCTTAAGCATCATGACTGAATTTTCTTTTTTACGTTTTTTTCCTTTCCGTGGTCTCATTGTCATCTTTGTTGTTGAACCCTCCATGCTGCGTCTTGCACAAATAAGAACAGACATTTTATTAACATAAAAATTGACCCTGTATTCCTTACACTTGTGTACAGAGTCTAAATTAAAGATTCGGGGAGCTGTGTGCCGATTGCTTGAGGAAATTCAAATCTCCCACCTCTTCAGTGCATCTCCGCCTGACTGACAGTTGATTAGGTGGTCGAGACGGAGCAGCTGCCGCCAGAGAGAAAACAATCAGCGAGTCGCACACTGGCCTCTAAGTGGATTTGGTGGCTGGAAGGAAGGAGGGAGGCAGGGAGGGAGGGAGGGGGAGGGGATCCGTGTCTGTGCTTCATGTCTAGATCGCCTTGTGGACTCTGTGTGTGTGTGTGTGTGTGTGTGTGATTAGATGTGCCTTTTGTTTTCAGGATGTGTGTGTGTGTGTGTGTTGCCAGTTCCTGCGCAGTGATTTGGTTTTTGCCGGCAATGTGTTGGACATGTGTTGGGTTTGTGTGCCTAAGATGAAATTTTAATGATCCATGTGGGGAAACTGGGTCTTTCCACCAGCAAATTAATACGATACGGTGAAGAAATGGAGCATTTTAACAGAAACATGAAACACAGTCTGCAATCGATGACAGCAGACGCGTGTAAGTGACAACGTTAATGGTAAAATGCACGTCGTGGTGCTGTTGAGCTGTATCACATTATACTGACAGGTGTTTCTATTGTTTTGTCCACCCCATGTATATCAATGAGGGCCGGCTAAACAACAGAATAACGTCTTTGTGTGACGCAGTTCAACAGCACCACAAACCACAGCCTCCAAAATGATCTTGAAGTTGAAATAACCCCTCTCTGAACCATTAAAACCTTCATGACAGGAGAATTTATTTCATTAGAGTGCGTTAGTTTTAGCCAGGTGTACCTAATAAACTGACAACTGAGTGTAGGATTGATAGAATATATCAGTGATTGACAAGTTTGAGTCACAACATTTAATGAAACGTGGAAAACAGTCACCGAAGGAAGTGATGAGAACAGAAGAAGAATTAAAATAGTCTAAATTAACAATAATATTAAAGGCATTCAAAAGATAACTATAACAAGGTTATAACATGACAACAGATATAGAAAATGAGACAAGAGATGAGAAGGAGACAGCACTGTGGGTCAACGAGAGGAGGCGGGACTATGTGGGCATTGCAGCGATGTGTGTGTGTGTGTGTGTTAACTTGCCATTGGAGAGACGAAAGCAAGAAAATCCAGCTGGTACTGGAGTATCGATACAGCTTTTAAAACCCTCAACTATTCGAGGACGTCTATACTAAATGGCATCATTAGTTCTTCTTTGAACGCTGCCGTGCGTCAGATGAGTCGATCCGAATGTCTTGCAGTGGCTCGTGACATATTGTTGGAGGTCCCGCTCTAGGGATGAAACAATTGCCAGTTTCACAATAAACCGCAGTAAAATTCCTGATGATTAGCGAGTCAAATTTTAATTAGCGTTAAAACCACGTTTGATCATCTTGCTTTGGAAAGCTCAGAGTAAATACAGTCCAGTCTCCCACACACAGAGTTTGTTTTGCTTCATTGAAAACATCACAGGAGAAAATGATGCTGTTTCAATAGAAAACTTGGCAGAACGGTTTCATATTTACTTTTTTAACATTTTCAGGACATTTGAATAAAAATGCAATAATACTGACAACTGTAAAAATTTTGGTCGCTGAATGAAATATGAAATTTTCATATTATTTTATCTGTAGCACGCGCTCTCTGTGGGCACCGCCACCTTACAGGCCCCATGTGACGCTGCACTTGACCACTAAGTTGTGGCTAATGATGTCATGGACGTTTGAGTGTAGATAATTAATGTCTTCCTTGTCCTGCGTGTCCTGATGCAGCAGCTCATGGAACGAACTGTTCATGAAGTTGAATAGCAGCACTGTGTCAGTGTGTATAAGCTGTGAAGTCCCTGAACAAATCCATCACTTGGGAATACGTCACATTACTGACTCTCAAAGCATCCATGCTCGATTATCAATAAAGGGCGATATCAGTAAGCTGGAATTTCCTGGCTGTGTGCATGTTTTTGTTTGTCTCACCCGGTGCATGCTGGGATAGGCTCCAGGATTAATGAACAGGATTAATGACACAGAAGATGGATGGATAGGTGGCCGATTTTGATGGTTACACAGTTGAACTAAGACGTTTCCTTTCTGGAGCTGTAAAATTAAGCCGATGGCTGCGTCTCTTGCTTGCACATGTCAGTCGTTGATGTAAAAGCCTCATCACATTTTCATCTAGTCCCAGTTGTTGCTGCAGCAGATTCTGATGCACTCTGCGGCTGTATTTATCTTTGTGTGTGTGTTTTGAACATGGTGAGAGTTTGTGGTCGTCCTTTAAAGGAAGTTGAGAGAGCTGTGTCTCTCTCTGTCACTCAACTCTCGCTTGGCACAGTAAATCAAATCTGCTCCGGTCATGACAACAGACGATGAATGATGCACCTGAACTATAAAGATAAACTTTGCTTAGACTTAATTTTAATAAATTTTGCGCACAAAAAACAATTTGAGAAGAAGGAAGTTAAGAAAACAATGTGTTCAACATTGTGTTTTTGTTTTGTTAAGTGAACACAAATTATTGACTTTACTGAACAAGAAATTGACCACATCATAAATATTTTTTACAGCGTTTAGCTCACTTAATCATAGAAATATAGTGACTCAATTCACTGTTGACTTAACATAAAAACATTAATTATCCAGTTCATGGATGAATTATTGATTACAGTGTGTCTTTGAATTCAGAGTAATTAAAACAGTAATGTGATGTTGGAGTGGAACAGTAAACCTGGAAAGAAACACTTTCATTTCTGATCACTGTTACTTACAGTAGATTTCCTCTTTCTCCTTCTTGTCTTCTACCGTCTTTAACTTGCTCTTTATGCAGCTTGTTCCACATGGTGCAGCAGACTTCCTCTCTATTACCCAATCCCATCCGTTCTTGATTTATTGATGAGGATGATATCGTCTTTCCTGTTCCCACAGTGGATTCACACACATGTTCCTCTGTATTATTTATCTCTGCGTGGTCATGTGCGTCGAAATTCACAGAACGGAGCTGCGTGTTTGTGGCTCGGAAGATGAAGGTGAAGATGAGCGTGCGTGTGCGTGTGTGTGACCCCACCCTAGTTTTTTTTTTTTAAACGTGCCCTGAGGCTCATCCTTGTGGGAGATGCGTTTGGCTTAATGGCTGCATTCTTGGGACTAAATGGAGTGTACCTAATCCACATCATTGATATCCCCGCAAACACGCACACACTCACACTCACACATGCTGACACACACACTCGTGGAGGCTCATGTCTTCCTTCAGGGCGTAGGAAACAGGCTGGTGTCCGATGCTACAGACGGATCCTCAGTCGTCTCTCTGCAGCTTTGCTCTTTAAAATGTCATCATGAATGTGATGCGTTCAAATGTTAATGTCCCAATCAGAAGTAGCTGTTGGTCACGAAGACTTAATTAAAGCATTAAAAGTGTATTTCTGATGTCATCCAGCAGGATTTGGAGGTGGAATTTGACACTGCTTTTTCTTTTTTTTTGTCCCTTTCTCTTCTCTTTGGCCCGAGCCACCACTTTTCTTTTTTTTTTTCACGCTGACAGAAAACAGACATTTGGTCTGCAGGCGACACGAGGGGTTTTAAAAGCATCCTTTGAGTTGTTTGGAGGGTCAGCAGCGTCAGTCTGGAACCTGAGAGAGACAGAGGGAGATTATACTATAGCTGTGAGTTTTGTCACACAGTCTCTGTTTCTGTGATATAATCCGGCAGGATTCAGTTTTCCTCTGTATGATGGTCATATCTAATCTGTGCAGGATTGGACTGGGAGGGCAGAGAGGGTGAATGAGCCGGGGCTGTTGCCATGGTAACCCCAGGACCAGGGATAATCATTGGGCCAGGCATCTGGTTTCAGGAAAAGCGAGAGTGAGATGTTTTTGAAGGTTTTCTGTAGCACAGTGGCTGAGAATTTCACCTCAGTGGAGCTGCTTTAACATCTGATTTGTGAGGCCGGACATGGTTTGATTGTTTCAGTACTATTGCCGATACCAAAGTTGATTTTCTCTGTATTTTTGATACATAATTAAAACCTTTTTTAATTCAACAAAATTCTCAATTGTTGAAGTAATAGTTTGACATTTTGGTAAATATGATGCAGAGAGTTTGAGGAGAAAGTTCTTCCCAGACTCATGTCTGTGTGGTGAAGCTGATGAAGGTGATTAGCTTAACTTATCTTAGCATAAAGACTCAAAATTTGGGGAAACATCCTGGCTTTGTCAGATAACAATACCTGACTATCAGCTCCTCTAAAGCTTATAATAACACTTAATATCTCATTCGGTTGATTTTTAGGAAAATAGAAGTTAAAAAAGGATTTTTACAGTGGTTGTGTGCTGGACTTTGAGTGAGACTAGTGTGTATCGAGACCAAGACAAGACCAAGCAGTACCGCAGTTTGTAGCTTTTATGTTGGAGCTGACATTAGCTTACGTTGATGTAACATAACTATAGGCTACGTTTACATGTGGCCTCTCTCATCACGGTTCATCACAAGCAAATATGCAGCTACAGAGAAGCTTCAGACTTGAGTCTTTATTTTAGAGATTTCATATTAAATTCATTAGAGGGCTGTGCAGACAGTGAAAAATGTGCAAAAGTGCAAACGTTTCAGTCCATGTTAGACTTTCTTCAGTGCACAATCACAGAGAAAGACTAACAAAGGACACATTTTTAAGGTGCAGCTCAGTCCTTGTGAAACACTGATCTATCACATGCAGAAACATAATGTTTACCAGCTAGGTTTCCTCACATTATTTCTTAATGTGTTTTTATTTATGCTTCTTTTCCAAAATTTTTAAGTGGCCCCAGCCTCTCAGTGGGCATTGCATTACAGAATTTATGCTCTGCTGTGTGTTTTTAGGTCGCCAAGTTTTATTACAGAAGATGTGGCTGACATCTTCTCCCTGACAGCTGCAGCTTCTTCTCTTGTCTCCTGCATCCACTTTCCTGGAGTGCACGTGAAGGG
Organism: Lutjanus erythropterus; assembly: GCF_056507025.1. NCBI lineage: Eukaryota > Metazoa > Chordata > Actinopteri > Lutjaniformes > Lutjanidae > Lutjanus > Lutjanus erythropterus. The sequence goes on from NC_139329.1 coordinate 34,293,192, forward strand.
GTCCAGGGAGAGGCGACGGCCGTCACGGGTGACAGCCGGTAAAAATAAGATAACAAATCAAGTCATTGGTTGCATTTGAAGCAGGAGGTTTTACATCCAAACACAGTAATAAACATTTTGACAATGCACAAGCAATGAAGTGCGTGGTCTTGGCCGGTCTAGAAATAAAATCCTGAGTTGTGTTGGTCTGAGTCAGACAGAGTTCAAAAGCAGACAGATATCAGACTGGTATTAACTCATCTAAATCTCATCAAGAAAGAAAATAAGCATATTCTCCAAAATGGTGAACTATTAATTTTAAAAAAGAGGCCAAAATCATTAAGCATGAAATATTAATAACCTGGCAAATTAGACTTTAAATCATTAAGTATCTAATCAAAGATGAAGGAAAGAAGAGTGAATATGAGCAAGAATTAGTTGTTAGATTTCAGAACTTGCAAAGTTTTCAATATTCTGGGCAGCGTCATTTCATTTGGTGGAAAAAAAGTTTTGAGGTTTGACACTCAGGCCTACTAATAAAAAGTTCTTTTGTCTTCAGAGGGCTGAATGAATGCACAAGTGAGGCAATTCCCAGCAACTCTGATGCAGTTCTTTGCATGACTCTTTTGTTTGCTCTGTCAGCGTTGGTCCCCGTCAGAAGCACTCCAACCAAACACTGTGTGAGAGTTCATCTCTGAGCATGTGGTTGTTTGAGGTTTGAGTGAGTAACTGTGCGCTCACGCTGCCGCTGATCTCGTTGAGGTAAGACCCTGATTTATGACCCTATTTGGAGTCATCTCTGCCAAAGAGCCTTTTGTGTCCCCTCTTAGCCTCCAGGGTCAGAACTGAACACCAGCCGTCTCTTTTAGCGCCGCGTCGGCCATTTTTCAATGATGGGACGCAGCGGAGCGCTCAGTGCCAGAGGTCCTCACTTCATAACATAATCACTTGGCCGCAAAGAGAAGATGAGAATCGCTATCAGCTTCACATTCAGCCATTAGATCGACTCCTGCAGCCCCGAAACTGTAGCTGTTCACAACATATTGGTTATTGAATTAACTCGAAGCGTCAGGGATTGGTCACTTTCATTGTTCTTTCAGTAGTATTTTGACCCCAAACAAGACATTAAATTGGACACCCGCTTGGACATTTGGGACCACAAAACCACTGACCTCAGTCTAAGTAAAAAGCAGAAGCCAGGAAAATGAAACAAAGGCATATAATAAGGAAAAACCCTGCTGAACAGTGGGGAGTTTACGTCTATTTTGATGATTTAATAATAAATTACCACTGCTGCTGATAACCTCTACTTGTTTAGGAAAACATGTCACTGGAAACTAGAGTTGAAACAATACAAAAAACAAAGAGACTACAGGAGTTTTGGGGGATATTTGCCTCAGATTGACCCCTCCCAACAGAAATCTGGTCCTGGACCTTCTTGGTCAGTGCTGATGTTCAGCCCAGATTATCTTGTAATGCGAGAGGTTTACAGATCCAAACAGTCAACTTGTGTTGATTGTGTCTCCAAAACAGTTATCTCACTTTAGCCTTTGTCTTCTTTGTTTTTCTCCTCACTGCATACATTACAAGAGCAAGTTGTTGCACCATGTCAGACTCCGTTTTATTCACATCTGCTTCTGTCTGAGATCACAAGAGATCGTGTTTCCTCCTCCTCCTCCTCAGTTTCAAATCTTGTAGTGTGTGCATGTTTGAAATTAAAGAGCAGAAAATCAGATCTGTGAAGTTTCTCCTCGTGTGTGATGCAACCAGATCTCAAAATCTGTCTGGATTTTAAAACTCCTGTAGTCTGATCCCGGCATTAGTCAGCACACAGGAAAAGCAGTTGATCGGTTAAGTAATTCTTTAAGCAGCCCAAAAAAAAAAAAAAAAATCACTGTTTTCCGCCTTTTAAAATATGAATATTTTGTGCTTTTCTTTGCTTTCTATGATGGACCCTCAAATGGGCAAAACAACGAGGTTGAACATGATAACTTTTGCTCTGGAAACTTATCTTCTGACATTTTATAGACCAAATGATAATCCATGAAAATAATCTTAGGTAAACTGTTAAAGAAGATAATCATCAGTAGGCCTGTGGGCAGTGTGAACATGTGTCCGTTTTGGCCCTCACATACTGTACAGGATGCTGTTTGCAGGCCAGTGCTGTGTTGCAGAGTTAAAAATATACTGCTTTAACCTAATTTGGCAAACATTGTTTTTTGATGGTGGTTGGAGATAGTCACACTAAGCTGAGCTGTGAGCAACAGCCTCCACTCAAGACATGTTTTTCCACTGAATGGTATTATACTGTAGAAACTGTTCAGTATGATGACACCATCAGAGCCTGTTAGCTATTAACTGTTAGCTGATTAATTGATAAGCTGAGTTTAACAAAAATAATTACCAACTATTTTGATAATCAGTCCGGCTTCTTAAATGTGAGAATTTGCTGCTTTTCTTTGTCATTTGTGACAATAAGTGAAGAGTTTTGGGGGTTTGGACTGTTGGTTTGACAAAATAATCAATTTGATGAATAGGTAATTAAACTAAAACATTAGTTGCAGAGCTAGTCCTTGCACTTTTCCTCACCGCAGTATCTGCTGACCAAATGGCACCAAGATGATTACTTGTCAACTATTAAATCAATCAATGTGAATGCGAATCTTCTGGTTTCTTTAGTCCTGACAGTAAGCTAAATATCTTTGGGTTGTGGACAAGACATTTAGGACGTCACCTTGGGCTTTGGGAAACACTGATTAACATTTTTCACCTTTTTTTTTTACTATTTTATCAACATTTTATGAACAACTAATCCTTTAATCGAGAAAATGACAGCTGAATTAGTTGCAGCTCTACAAATAAGTCCTTATCTTGTAGTTTCGACCTGTTTTAATGATGAATAGTGCTGTTAAGGAACTGTTGAGGTGCTTCACAATAAAAGTCCCCTGCTGGTTTTCCAGTGGAAGATATATTTGATCAGAAATACATATGTTAAGTCCTCCAAGACAAAGTGGGGCAGTGGGAGTATGTTTTGCTGAGGGCTTCTGAAACAGTTTGGTAAGCTTTGGCATTTCATCGACTGGTTATTTCCCACTGGTGGTGCCGTTCTCATACATTTCATGTCACGTGTTGTCTGTGACATGTAAAATAAAGCCTCAGTTTATGTTTCTCCTCAAAGCTTGTCTCGTTAGGCGCAGGCCTGTGTGCCGTAATGAAGTGTTGAACCAGTCGTGCAGCCTCCAGAGCCCTGTCATTAGCTGCCGTTACACCACAGCCTCCGCACTCAGACCTGCACTTGACAGTTGTCTCTCCTGCTTGTTTTTGTCCCCTCCCCTGTGTGTGTGTGTGTGTGTGTGTGTGAGACCTGCTCGAATTCTGCAGCTTGTCAAGGAGGCTTGTAGGTAATTTGGACCGTCCTGCACGTTCAGGCTCTCAGGTTTCTCAGGTAGGCAGGGCAGAAACAGAGAAGTGTAAGAATAGGATCTGCGTATTTAAATGGAGCATCATGGGAAATGATTCATGTGTAGGAGGCAGGGAGCTTTGTGGCTGCAACCTCTGAGGTGGAAGTGAAAGTGACCACAATGCCGTGTTTCCCCTCCTGCCTGTTATCGTGTCATATTTCACCAGAACCAAAAGAGGACCTTGAAGCATCTTCCTCTTTCCCTAATTGGAGACTCATTTCCTTTTGGATTTCAGGGGCGGAGGGCAGCGTGCTAAGTGAAAACCGAGAAGCAAGATTAGCTTCTGGTATCGAGAGAGAGAGTTGAAAAACAGGGAGCAAGACGGTGTGAGTGGCTGCCAATGAATGTACAGCAGCAAAGCCCTCGCATTGTTATTATGTCCAGCCTGGTTGAGTTTGCTGAAATACAAGGTCTGCGACACACAATAGGTGGGGCTGAGGCAAACAATACGGGCCTTTCCTCAGAAAACAAATCAAAACGTCAAAGGGACGTGTCTTGGAAACTGTAACTACGTACAGTAACCAGCTCGTCTTAATGAAACACCTCGTTTTCTTGTGATTGAAAAAGTGGCCGCAGGACCCAGTTGCACATGTTGTCACCTTGTGTACGGCGCTGCTGCCGGGTCAGAGGTCGAGGCTGACATCTTCTCCACCTCAGCACTCGAGTGAAGTGTTTACAAGCCTATAAACAGAGCTGGTCGGACCACATTCCTCTTATTTTTGTCCAGTGAGCTCAGATTTTTGGATGACCCCCCCCCCCTCCTTTACAAACATGAACTCTGCCTCAGGTTGGATTAAGGCCCAGACAACAATAATACTAAATGTGAGACTTAGAAATTCCAGCAGTCCCTCAGTGAATGCATTTGATATGGGGCTTAACCAAGTATATTTCACCTGCAAACCTTAAGTAATATGTACCTCCTGTAGGCGGCCACTACCGGCTGCAGGAGATTGTTGTTTTCCTATTTAAAGGTTTAGTATGCAACCTTTATTAGGACCTATTGGCAGTAATGGAATATAATATGTATATCAATATTTTCATAAATGTATAATCACCTGAAAATAAGAATTGTTGTGTGTTTGTTACCTTAGAAGGGGCCATTTGCATCTACAGACTGACTCTTCTTCTATGGAAGCCGCCATGTTGAACCACCATGTTTCTACAGTAGCCCAGAACAGACAAACCAAATACTGGCTCTAGATGCAGCTTTGCGTGAGTTTTGCGGCCCCAGGTTCTCCCTCACGCTTTTCAGGCGAGTTGGTCTAAATCTGTATAGATCTGCAGATGTCCACGCTCCGTCATCCTCACCAAAACCCAAGATGTAGCCTAGTTTAGAGCATAAACACAAAGCATTTGTTTACATCAGTTAAGTCTAGAATTAGATTTTAAATTTCTGATCAGCGATTTTTCTGCATTGATTTATAATCTTTCAGGAGAGAGTTGTGATCCTTTTTAGATAGAGCATTCATTCTTTTAACAGCAGAAGGATCACATATTACGTTACAATGTGTGTTGTAAAGTGGTGACAACATGTGGCGGCACCAGCAGAGGAGCAGACAGGTCAGTAGTTCATGTCAGAGTGAGAATGAGAGAAATAGGATTGAATCAGTAGTTTCAAGCCAAGGTAGGATTTTCAGATAAGTTAGGAAATGACATCACAATAAGCAAACTGCCTTCACACTTTGCTCATAAAAATTCCATGACTAAATGAAATGTACATAATTCAAATAACTTACAGTGTTAAGACATTTTTTGTTCATGTTTCTAGATCTAAATCTTTTAGATTTTGGTGTTTATTTACTAAACTTTGATTAGAAAAAAAGTCTGATTTTTTTTTTTTTATTTATGACCCAATTTCAATACAATACAATTATTGTGATTTATTGATCTACATAGCATTTTAGCTACAATTGCACAGATTTTACTGATAAGAAGCATTAAAAAATGACATCACAGTAAACAAAGATACCAGTGTAGGCAGTGATGGACCAGATCAAAGTTAAATGAATTAAACTCCATTAATGATGTATCTGGTGTTCTGATGAAGTCAGTGGTTTGCTAAGTGTGTCGACCTTGAAGATCTCAAGACTTCCGTCTGTCCTTGCTGATCACGAAGGACTTAACGGTTCCTCTTCCCGTCACTTGGATGACGCTGCTGCTTAACAACCATGTTGCCATGGTTTGTCTCATGACTCATTGTGACAGGGGTCGATGCCGGGAGCCTCTTGTCTTCATCATCTGTTGTTTCATATCGAGGCCACGATGAGCTTTCATAGCTGTACAATCACGTTTCATGTGCTGTATGTCTTTCCTGCCTGTTTGGACACTTGTTTAATGATAACACTTTCACTTCCTCACTTTTCACCACGATAATCCTCTCAGTATCAATACTGGTCTGGTCAGGTTTTGCAGTGTGTGAGACAGCATGCTTTTCTTTCCTATTTTGACCCACAGTCCTTTGTGTGATGGCTGGAAGAGGATCAAAGTTTAAGGCACAATGTAATGAGGAAGTAGTATGTTCCAATTGTATGCCTACCGCATGCCACAATACATACTTACAACAGTACAAGGGCAGCTGCAGTACGCACTGAAAGTAAAATGAAAAAGTGTGCAGTTTTGAATGCAGGGTGTGTGGTCATTAGTGGCCGGAGGTGAAGCCCACCTGCTGTAAACAGTTCTGTTAGATGTGGTGGAACAATGGGACACACACACAGATTAAAATACCACTGTGAGTACAGTCGGCTGGCAAGTATGATATGGTTTTGTATAGGAAAAGATTGAGGTTATGGTAAATAAACCAAGGTCACAGTTAGGGTTAAGTTTAGGGAAATATTGTGTTCATGTTTTTTTAAGGTTAGTTGTTTGTCTGCAGTGGGACATGATCTCTGGGCTCCTATATGCAATAAGCTCATGTGCTAAAGGGCAAACTACTTCCTAAATTGGCACAAACAGTTGGCACAGGATGGAAACCATGTGCTGCAGAGCCATCTAGTATGAATGCGGAAGTATCGTGAGAGCTGGATGCCATACACCAGGGGTCATCCACAACATTTGTCTAAGGGCCCATAAAAAAAAAAAACCATGGGAAACCCTTAATTATAACTAGATACTTAACTAAATGCTGTCAGACTTCCACCAAGGAGGAAGTTCTCTGATGAATGATGGTTAAAATCTGTACAGGAAACATATTGCAGAATGCAGCCCTGATTGGCAGGAAATATGAATCAACTTTAACTGGTGTTGATGCTATTATGCGGTTGCACCATGATTATGCATGTGAAAACGGCAAATGCAGTTTAATACTGCATGTCACGTGCAATAATTGGCCTTTTCCCATCATTCTGTGCTCACGGTGGCTGCTCCTTCTTGTTCCATTACTCCGTGCAATACTGTACCCTGTTTTCTTATAAATAAATACCAAAAATGACATTGATTCGTTTTGTGGATGCATTTTTGATGAACGATGGCAGTCAGTGGCAGTTCACTGGATTTCCTGTGACTACATCAAAATGAAAATCAACTCTGTTTCGCCAGTTAGATATATTAAATGTGAAGTTGCAGCAGGAGGAAATTTGAATTTTTTTCCATGAATTTTGGCACTTTGTAATAACACTGAGCAGTGTCTGCAAAATTGGCACCTGGGGATGTCCACAGTGAAATAAAAAAGCCAATAAAAGATAGTAGACTGAAAATAACTTGTTTCTATAAGCTGTTTTTCCTTCAATGAATGAGGTGGAAGTTACTGTAGCTTAATGATAATTAGAATTAAAAAACCCATCCTTCATTTTTGCATTTTCTGGCTGACGCTCCTCATTCTTTAGTTTTAAGGTGCCAAATTTCTATTCAGTGGTCGATGACATCACAGTGGGCGATGATGTCGTCCATTGGCCTAACCCTAGTTTTTAATACTGAAAATATATGAATATTGGAATACTTTCATCAGCAGTCATTCTGCAGACCGGATAGGAAACTTTAATGAACGTTTTCCTTCCATCCTTGTCTCTTTACTGAACCCACCGGTCTGTCATGACTTGTCTGTGACATTGAGATGACATCAGCTTTCCATCATTGTTTCTCATCTGGAGGTTTACAGACAGCTCGTTTATAATGGCAGTCTAAATGCTTTTTGGGCTGCGGTGAATTGTTTTGTTGCAGTTTTGCATTTGGCCACGGAGACAAATTGGCAAGAAGGCTGACTCACTGCGCCGCTTCCAGCTCTCTTAATCGATGTCTTCAGTGTTTACACCACTTTGCTAGTTTAATGAGCTGAGGGGAATAAACTCAAACAATAGAGCTGTACAGCAAAAGAGGCAATATTTTTTTATGGGACAAATTCAGTGTTGGTTTAGCCTCTTCAGTGGAATTTGTTGTTAAAATTAAAAACATGAGCGAGGCCAGTTCTCATCCTTTTAAGGTTAAAACAATGATCAAAGAGAGTAAAAGCTTGAGAAAGACAGTAAAGGAACTTGTGCTCCAGCAGACGACATGTCATTTTAGATTCCAGGGCCGAGAGTTTAAGAGCCACTGTCAAAGGCAGTGCCCAAAATGTGGGCGCAAACATGCAATTCGACATCCCCTCTGCTGATTGTCAAATACCATCCCTTGTTTCAGAGACATGCCACTGGTAATTCTTGTGGCACCCTTGTTTTGCTTGTCTTTGCCTTGTTCTGGCTGCGCGGCGACCAGTGTCGTGTTTCAGGCTGCTTCTATTGAAGTGCTGCAGGACTCTTCAGCTCAAAGCCGTTTGGCTCCGTCTGCATTGACTGCAACTGCTTTTATGTATTTATACGCTTACTGTAGACGCACACACACACGAAGACACACAATCAAACGTGCGCACACATGCACTCAATAGCTGCTGACCTGTTTTGTCCATCCACAGTCAAGGTCTTCAAACCTGTTGACGTGAACCAAAAGTGACAGAGTGCAGAGCGGAAATGACCAAGTGTTCAGAGTAAACAGTCACTTTACCTGTCACAGACACACACTGCTCTGTCCAGGACTGTGTGTGTCTGTACATTTATTACTATACAGTACCACCATGTGATCTGATTAAGGTCCTGGTACTGCACAAAATTTTTTTACCTCAACTGAAAGAAGTAAATCCATGATAGAAACTAAATGAAACTAATAAACTATGATAACCATGCGCATGAGCAGTCAAGTGACCCCTTGGAAAGGTACATGTAAGGTTTGTCTCATGGTGGGATATTAATAAATGTTAATGGGAGTCTTATCTAGTGTGCAGACTCTAATTTTCCTTTTTTGACATGTACTTCTCTCAGGCACCTCGTGTGTATCGCTTTGGATGTGCATGCTTTTGTAACCTTCTTGCATGACACAGCAAATGTCACGAAAGCCATGTTTTGTATCTGCATCGAGGAGTGTAATCCCCCTGTTTTCCATGCAAAAACATGCATACATCCTGCCGGTCGTGACATGTTTGGTTCTTCCTGGTCCAGCGCAGTGAGGGCCATTATTAGGGCCAGACTTGCTTCGCTTTGATCTTCCCAAAACGGCCAACGCCGCTCCATTCATTACAGCTCAGAAATTATGCATGGGGATCTGTCAGTCTGCGAGCATTACTCAGCCTGAGCCCCTTTGGGTATGATTGGAAAGAAGCAGAAGGGAAGGGAAAAAAGGCAGTTTTAAATTAAGGGTTAAAAGAGGATTGCATCTTGTGTGGGCATTTAATTGGTCCTGACATTTTACATCTCAGGCCTTTTATGGACAGTCATAACCAGGGCAGCTTAGAGTGAATAATGCACTATAAAATAAACTTAGTTGTTCTGTGCATTCTGAGATACTTCCTGTCTTTAAATTTGTGCTTAATATGATGGAATTTTTTCCATTCAGTTGTATGAGGTACTTATCCAGAGCCAGTGTATTGCCTACAGCAGACGCCAATCGGCACGCCCTCAGCTAAGCTGTCAAGAGGGTCAGCGATAAAAAGTATCTTAGCCACTTAAAAAAGGTCCACCTAAAAAAAAAAAAAAATCAGTATCATTTAAGTATACGCTATATTTAGAACACTTCCACTGCTTTACTTTCCTATCATATGGCTTTTTCAGATGGGAAAATGTTGTTATATAAGCTAAATATCAGTCTTTCAAAACCAACCAAACTCCATACGAGAAATCAATAATTTCACCTCACAGAGCAGAGGAGTTTCCAGTTAATTGCTGTCTTTATCTGTTAGTTTGTTTGCATTATTGTGTGACTTTGGTGAATCTAAACTATCCTTTTAAAACAAAGAAGTCATGTAAACACAAACACACTGACAGATAATGGTAGCGGTACTCTAGCAACTTCAGTGTTCTGCATGGTAAAATTACTGATTTTTCCTATGGAGTTTGGTTGGTTTGAAAAAAGCAATATTTGGCTTATGTAACAGCATTTTCCCATCTGAAAAGGCTGTGAAAGTGATGAAAATATTCTAAATATAGTGTACACATAAAACCTTTGTTAAGTGGCTTAAATACATTTTGCTGCTGACCCCATCCACAGCAAAACATTGCTTAGATTCTGTGCGGATGGTTTTCTCCGCTTCTCTGAACCGAGGGTGTGCCGACCGGCATGTGTTAATAGTTAATAGTTAAGTGTTAATAATACACTGACTATTGATAATTACCTCATACAACCCCACATTAGATAATACAAACTATATGAAATAATTTAGCCTCACCTGCCCCATCCTCTTGACATTTGCAGCTCTGCAACGGAAATAAAAGAAGAGTTTATCTCGTATTGATTATTTGAAAATGAAAAATGTGAACATCTAATGCACAAAACGGGCAGATATTGATTGTTCTCTTGCAGACTCAAATCCCAGCACAGAACTGAGGCACCAACAGGAAATATTGGTGGTGAAACTGGAGGATCAATGAGGATGATGGAGCCATTAGTGACACAGTGACCCTGGCGAGGTTTTTGCAGCATTGTTTGGAAAGTAGGACTGTTGATGTTGGGTAACTGCGGCGGTTACGATGGAAAGCTTGATGGTGCCTCTGTGGTCGTTCTGTTGACGTTTGAGACACAGGTTTCCTCGCGCGTCTGTAAGCGTGTCTCTTGTTCCTGCCCGCCCTATTAACTTCTACTCTTTCATTTTCCACTGTTCTGCGGTGTCCAGTAGTTACTCAGCAATCGCTCCTCTGGATTGTGTTCAGCTGACCGCACCTCGAGAGCCAAAGCTGCGGGCAGATCATCTCTTATTCTGAGCAAAGCTGCTTTAATGCAAACACACTCGGGGGGTGTTTCTGTTGGCCTCGCTCAGGTTGTGGAGAGAAATGTAGGCCGAACTTGTCCTTGGCTCAGACTCACATCTACTTTTATTCTGCACAGTTTTAGATTTTGAAACTAAATCAGGTGTTTCGGTTACAACATTTAATCCTGCTCAGACTTTTTGCAAACTAAGGGTGTCACCTATGGTTTTGACCAAATTATTCAGTCTGACGGTCAGTTATTTTGATCCAGACAGAAATATCTTAATGATTCTTGGTTGCATTTCCATTTAGACATTTAGTTGTATGCAGTTGTATTTGTTGATTGTTGACTTTTCAAGCACCATAATCAGGTTAACTTTATTTTGTCCAGGTCCATTACTAATGACAATTAAAAAAAATAATTAAAATATCGTACTTTTATGTTTTGTCACGCTCATTATTACCTAATCCAGTATAAAAACATAAATAATACTTCGCCGTCTGAATTCAACCCTGCATTGTCAGTATGTGTGTTTCAATCAATTAGCATGTCAGCCAGCCAGCGTATAAGGAAAGCGTCACCGTGTTTGTGGCTCTTTCTGACAGAAACTGTCAGTATGCTAATGGTTTGCTGTCCTGCCAAAGAGAAGGTCAATCTTATCTGAAGAGCTAAAGTACCTGGCAACGCTGTGTTCAAAGCATCCATGGTGTTGAAAGGTATGCTTGGTAGGTGCGCCAAGTGCTGAAATTAATTGTTCCCCTGATGAAAACATGGTGCGTACGTAAGCATGTACATGTCTGTGTGCATGCACATTTAGGACAGTTAAGGATCCTGGTTTGGGGGTTCAAAAGTATGGTATGGTGTCACTGTGAGTATGTTAGCATGCTGACATTAGCATTAAGCTCAAAGCACCGCTGTGCCTCGCAGAGCTGCTAGTTTGGCTGTAGGTTTTTAGTCTTGTTAGCAACATGCCTCCTCTTTTGCATAAATATCTGTGAATTTAATTCAGAATGAACATTTGTCATCTGTGCAATAAGTCTGATACAAAGAAGGTGCCACAATATGATTCAACAAATCAGCAAGCATGCTGCTGAAACACAAACTCGGCTACACACAATACACCTCTTTAAGCTGCTCTGATCTTCTTGTCTAAAAAGAATAATTCATTATCTCTCCACACATCAAAACTGTAGGTCTGGCAGTGATAAGTATCAAAGTGTGAAATACTAACTTTTAATAAGTGTGGATCATGTTTTTTTAATTGTAATTTTTACCTCAGTATTGTAGTTTTGACCTTAATAGTAGTGTCCGTCCATCCGTCCGTCTCAGGCTCACTTCCTGTCAGTCATGTTCAGGCTGAACGTCTGGCAGGAGGCCTGCAGGACACACCCACCACCCTGCAGGCGAGGTCGACATGTTCTCTCTGCTCACAGGCTCGGATCAATAACCACTCGCTGTTCATCACTTATAGAGTCATCTGCGTCTCCCGGGGGGGTCGGTTAGCTGCATTCAGAGAGAGAATGGAGCTGGATAAAACTCGCTCTTTTGTTTGTGCAGTTTGCTCACAGTTATAAGCTGATATATATATTTATGACACATACAGAAGTATAAAATAACATCCTATGATTAAATTCACATTTGGCCAGATATGATCACAGATAAAATTACAGAAAATGGTAAAGAGAAAAACGAAAGAAAGAAAGAAAGCAATTAATTTGGTAGTTCAGGTAAACATGTTGTGCTAAAAGGGCATTAATGCACTTTATAGCTTTTTAAGAAATATCTTCAGCTCTGTAAAACTCTTTTGTTGTGTGAAAATGATTTTTAAATAAGAGATCTTGTTTTAAAGTTAGGAAAATGTTACTTGCACCTCTTTTGCTGACTACATGTAAAGTGATACAGTGACAAACCTGCTTGGTCTGTATAGTGTTTGATCATCTTTCAGCTCATATTTTGGTTTTATGGGGCCATGGTGGTTTGGTTCAGTCTGACCGTTCACCAACTGTTCTACTTATTAGCTTATTCTGCTTTTCTTAAGTGGCCAAAAATAATATTAATACTGTTTTAATTGCTGCTGGAGATCTGATGATTAAAAAAAGCAGCCTCACTATCCTGTTAACCCTGAAGGGACCAGAACGAAGAAGGTATTTATTCCATTATGATCCTTGACTGAAGACAGAAAACACAATAATATAACACTGACAGGATATAAAATGCACATGGCACTAATTGATTTCAATCAGCCTGTAACCATGACAACAGGGATGCTCAGATGATGTCTGATTGTAGTGAAGAGGGGGTCTTCAATCAATACAGCTCCCCACAGTGGACTTTTTTTTCTGACATTGATGCTCCATTAGTGCATGTGTGTGTGTGTGTGTGAGTGTGTGTGTGTGTGTGTGTCTGTGTGTCTGTGTGTGTGTGTGTGTGTGTGTGTGTGTTAATGTCTGTGTGCCAGGAGGAGAGCGGAGCAGGGCTAGGTGATGTCATCCCCCACTGGGGAATGTAATAGTGCAGAGGATGGGGAGGTGGCTCTGGATCGTGTCTTTAACACACATGCATGCGCACACACACACACACACAATATTGACCTTTTGAGGGGACCAGTGTAGGGTGTGCCCACATGTGTGTTAACAGCATGTAAAGACAAAAATAGTAGTTTAAACTAGAGTTGGATGATTTTTACCAAACTGGCATGTGATGGTGTCGACAGTGAAGCACCGCTGAAAGATGATGACGTTGTTGTGGGTGGTGAGGAAGGGCAGCACAATTAATCACAAACACAATAAAATCGCAATAAGGCCAAGTGCAATATCCAAATCGCAGAAACAGAACCAAATATGATGATTTTTTTTTTAAGGGGAAAATGTATGAGAAAACAGTGTTATACCGAAGTACTGTTGTGCTGCAGAGGTGACCTGACCTAAAAATATTGTTTTCCAGATGAAAGAAAACATGTTTAGTACAGACCTCAGTAAATATCACATCATTGTGATTTTAATAGTTTGTCTTCAGTGAACATGAAAATTGTAATGCAGAACTGATAATTTCCTCTAATTGTACTGCATTTCACAGTTTCTGTCAAAATAACTGCACTGTGACTTTTTTTTACCAAATCGAGGAGGCCCAAGGAGGGGTGTTAGCTCTAACCTAACCTCTCAGCCGAGAAAACTCCCATCACCACTGAAGAGAGCAGGCAGATCAACTCTCACATCCTTACCAGGCGAGCATTCGTCCTCATGCTGGGTTTAAAAGGGTCTTCCTTTCTGCACCACATGTTGTAACTTAGTTGTGGTCAGCTTGGAATAAAGTTAGCCAGTTAGCTATAATGAGGAAGCTAAGTTAAGAAAACAAAAGCACAAATAACAACAGAAGTTGTGGGTTCACCTAATTGGGCAGATTTAAAGGACGAATTCAGGTTAAAACTACATGTTTTTCCTCTTACCTGTAGTGCTGTTTATCCATCTAGATTTTTTTTAGTGTGAGTTGCTGAGTTTTGGAGATATCAGCACATAGAGATGTCTGGTTTCTCTCCATTATAATAAAGTTAGTTAGTTAGTTAGTTAGTTAGTTAGTTAGTTAGTTAGTTAGTTAAAGCACCAAAAAAAATACCTTCGAAAAATGCAAAACCAGCACCTCTTTCCAGAAATCATGACTTGGTAACTTAAGATAATCGCAGGCCTTGTTGTGAGCAGTTTCATGCAGGAACTATTTTCTTTCTTGTTTCGGTTTCTACCATAGAAAGAAATTAGTTCCTACATGAAACTGCTCATAACAAGGTCTGTGGATTATCTTGAGTCATGGTTTCTGGAAAGAGACACTTATTTTTAATTATTCAAATGAATTTTTTTTTGGTTTGGGTGTGGAGATTGGAGATGTCAGGTTCATGCAATGACCAGCAGCAACAGCATCCTTCTCTCTCCCACGTCAAAAATGTAACTTTGGTAAAAAACTCTGAGGTGACACATTAACCTCAAATACAGGAGGCTTTTAAATGATGGTGTTAGAGGGCTTAGTGGTCAATGTCAGCCATCGACAATCAGCCCAACCCTAGTTTTAACATGCTTCTCTGCTCCCCTTTTGTCTATTTTATCCTCTTCACCCTCTCTCTGCTTCCTCACCTGCCCTCTTCTTGTTTCCTCTCTTCTTCTTCTTCTTCTTCTTTCTTCTCTCATTTCCCCTCCTCTCCACAAACTGGGTCAAACAAGGGTAAAGATGCAAAACAGAAATTGGAGGAGTAGAAACAGCAGTGCAGTGAAGGAGAAAGGTGACATGAGGTGTGATGTGGCTTATCAGTGAGCGTGTTCCTTTCATGATAACAGATCTTTTGTAGACAAGCTCTTCATTTTCTTTATTGTAATTTTCCCTCCACATCAAGCTGAGTTAAAAAAGCAGTAGTAGTACCAGTTTTTTTTTTAGCGTCTTTCTCAGTGCAGAATTTGCAACTTGCACGTGCATTTTTTCACATGCATGCACACACTCTCATAGCGCTGACTGACTGAATGACTCGGCACTCTGTCTCGGTGTGCACGAGTTTCTGGCAGATGTTTGTGTCTGTGTGGGCTCAGTTCCTGTGAGCTCTGCTGGCCCGCTGGAATTCAGGAATTCACACACACACACACACACACACACACACACACACACACACACACACACACACACACACAAGGCATTTATTATTTGGCTTTTTTTTTTTTTTTAATCTTAACCTTTAACTTTCCAGGGAAAGAACACAGTTTTTGTTTTCCAGTAACACTCTGTGTCACATTCACACTTTAAGTTCTGTAAATGCTGCAGTAGAAGCTCAATCTTAAAGGCTCAGTGTGCCTTAAAAAAAACTAGGTCGTCCAACCACGTCTGAAGGGCAAAGTGTTTATACCTGTTTCAGGGAGGAAAAACCTTCATAGAGCTGACATAATGAGGGACGAAATGCAATAAATCGTACAAAATGGTGATAATGGCGTACTAGAACTGCAATTATTAGTCAATTAATCAATTAATTGTCAACTTTTTTGATAACAATTAATTGTTTTGAGTCATGTTTTAAGAAAAAATGTCCAGATTCTCATATGTGAATAATTTCTGGTTTCTTTACTCCTCTTTGACGGCAAACTTAAAACAAGACATTTGAGGACGTCATCTTGGGCTTTAGAAAACAGTGCTAACATTTTTCATCATGTTCTGGCATTTTATAGACCAAAAACTCAATCAATCAATTGTGAAAATGATTTACAGATTAATTGATAATGAAAATAATCTTTGGTCGCAGCCTTACAGACAGTCTCTCCTCAACAATGATGATGGTGTTGCTCTCAGTTGCACACCTGGAAAATAACGGTTAATACTGTGGTTCTTTGAATAAACGCTCTTTATTCTGATACCAGAAAGGTTTGGTGGGGAGGAGGTTTCAGACACTGAGGCTCTGAGGTACAGTAACTCTCCTCGAGCAGTTTTAAGGAATTCTGTGCTGCTGAAGGGCTTCACTGAAGCTGTAGATCTGAAGGGGGGAAAAACGTTGCAGATTTGCTTCCTCCACCCACGGTTTTCAAACGGACGCTGCGGGGATTTGAAATGGCAACTTTGTGTTTTCACAAAATATCTGACCTTCAAAATGTCAGACTTTTGAGGAGCCAAGAAAACAGCCAACTGCTTGTAGCACGATAAGAGTGACTGTAAGGCAACATGCAACAAGACTTTAAAAAGGTGTTTGTTAGGATCATATCTAGGTGATTTTTTTAAAACTCCCTGTATCATGTGATTACTTGGACTTTTGTTCTCTCTTTCAGAACATATTGAGAACACAAACTTTGTTTTTGTTGCAGTTTGTGTGAGGTTGACTCACACTTTTCTAGGGGTAAAATGACTGGACTCCAAGACGTCAGAGAATTTTCTCAACCGACTTCACAGATGGTTCAAGTTTCAAGTTTGAACTTCTTTATTTGTCGAACAGTTACAGTGAAGCAGTCGCTGAAAAAATGGATAAAAATCTTTTGCAAAAAGACAAATAAGTCAAAAAACGTCTCGACTATGAGAAGTTAGAGAATTTTCTCAACCGACTGCACAGATGGTTTTAAGTTTCAAGTTTTGTATTTATGATATGCACAACAATCAATGTGAAGCTGCTGTTGGCCATGAAATTCTTGTTCTCAGGCTCCCCTCATCGATGCTCATGCAAAATGTGTAAAAAGAAAATCACACAAGGAAAAAAAAAGGGAGTCTAATGCCAGTACAACTGCGAAGGTCACTTTATTTTTGTATTTTATTTTGAAATCCAGGAATTTGCCAGTGCACCTTCCTTAGTTTTGAATTTAGGTGCGGGTGTGTGAGATGTGTGACGACAAGGTGTGTCGTTCGTCTGAGCCGATGCTTTGGGAGTGTATGGGTGTAAGTGTGTGTGTGTGTGTGTGGGTGTGTGTGTGTGTGTGTGTGTGTGTGTGTGTGGGTGTGTGTGTGTGTGTGGTTCCTGTGGCTCTGCAGCAGCAGCCAGTAGTGAGGAGTAAACCCACAGGGAGTTTAAAATATGCCTGTAATCCTTGAATGATCCTCTCTGATGAGTGATCAGGGGTGGGAGCGAGTGTGCGTGTGTGTGTTGAGGTATAAAAGTATTACTGTGTGTTAGTCACAGCTCAAAGTGTAATTTATCCATGTAGTTGCTATTCTGCACTGCAATCATCCTCGATTTAATAAGTACAGTACAAGCCTCAGTTTTGGGATGAGGAAGCAAATACACCTTCTGCGTTGAAGGATTTAAAGTTAAGTGAACTTGTGTGTGTTTGTGTGTGTGTGAGCAGTGTGGAGGAATGCTGAGGTTTGGTGTTTATTGCTGTTAAACTGGTGAGAACCGACTGTGGGAGAGGAGGGGGTGTTGCTCTGAAGACCTGCAGGACGAGTTGAGCTTCTCATCTGTGTTTAATATCTTGGATGTGCGCCTGTCCCCGGCAGCTTTTTCTGTTTTTATATGATCTTAAAGCCTCCCTGTCTCCTCGAATGCATTTGTTGTAGAGGACTCTGCGATTTACTGCATGTTTGCTGCAGCGCCGCTGTAAAATATCAGTTTTTTATTCTCTTTCTGTGCCAAAGAGTGACCCGGAGGTTTAAAAGATGAGAAACAAACCTCTTCATCTCAGCTGCTACAGAGAGAGAAAAGGCTGTGGCTGTGTGCGACCAGTGGATAGTAGAGATGTCCAAGACAGGTGTCAAGTCTTTTATTGAAGCCTCTTTTCAACCAAAAGGTTACCAGGAACTTAAGTCCCAGAAATAGAACTAGAGGGTCATGCACATTAGGACTTGGCAATATATTTAATTTAGTTTAATCAGCAGCAATGCATAATAAACATATCAATATTATTTAAAAGTCATATCACCCAACCCTCATCTGCACAGGGTGTTTTATTTTGAAAATTGACTGGATGCTTTATGCTGTTCCTGTGTCTGACTTTAGTATGTTCATCATCAAAAATGCACCCTAAAGTATCAACAGTTAACCATTCAAGAGTCAAATTTTGGCAATTTTGAGCAGCACTTATTTCCTAAGTTCCTGACATGGTTCCTGAGCTCCTAAAAAGGTTCCTGTGGTGGAAAAAGGCTTATAGAGGCAGAGTCAAGTCTCCATAATAAATAATAAACCACAATTATGATTATTTTTACAGGCCAACACTATCGTAGGATGAATTGATATAAAACTTATGCATGTTTTGGAAGTCTTCGCACCAACAGATGAGTATAGAGCCGTCATCAAAAAGAAGCTGTAAAACTCGTGAGCCATTAGAGCCAATAAAAGGTAAAAGAGAGCAAACAAACCAGGAGGCTGTGTAGTAATGATTCAGTTTAATTGAACAGTGTCTTACATCTTGGCCATATGAAACAACAAAATGAACAATAAGAGACATTAGCTGTGTCATCACATGCTGTACATTGACAG
The DNA here is from genome assembly GCF_056507025.1 of Lutjanus erythropterus. Lineage (NCBI taxonomy): Eukaryota > Metazoa > Chordata > Actinopteri > Lutjaniformes > Lutjanidae > Lutjanus > Lutjanus erythropterus. The sequence goes on from NC_139329.1 coordinate 34,311,756, forward strand.
ACAGCTGAATCCAGTCTGATCCCCAGTAGCAGTATTGCATTACTTGTCTAGAATAACTTGACTCATAACCTGCCGAACACGAGTCGGCAAATACCGTCTGTCAGCAGAGGAACTTTGTTTGATTTCATCATATAAGGGGAGTCGCTGAAGTTGTCTTTTATCCTGCCATCTGACCCACCTACAGTCCTCTACAGAATCATTTATTATATTTATTAATTTAATTTCCTGGTGAATAAGTGCATTTTGAGCACAACTTCTGACTTTGACAGATTCTTATTGTTCTTTAGTCAATAATAATGAGTCTGAAGAGTAAAGACTTGAGGGGTTCATGCTTTTATCTGAACACAAAACCAAATTAATGCACTCAATAATATTCTTATGCAGCGACTAATGGACAAATGCAACCACACTGTAGACTCGCAGGCTTCAGGGGAGCGACAGCAGTCCTGATTTCTGGGAAGCTGTAGCAGAGGTGTAATTAATTACTTTTTAGGTAATATTTCAAAGCCACAAATGCATGTCCATCATGTTTATTTACAACGTCAATATCCTTACACTGGTATTTGTTTTTGTGTTCTCTTGTTCTTCTTTGTCATTTCCTCGAGCAAAAATGCCAAAAAATTTGGTTGCAGCTTTTCAGCTGTGCAGATTTGATCTTTTTCTTTGTCATATGTGATTGTAAAAGGAGTATATTTGAGTTCTGGACTGTTGGTCTCAGATGTGCAGATTTTTTGATTTTCTTTGTTGTGTAAGATCATAAACTCAACATTTTTGTGTTTTGGACTGTTGGTTTGACAAAAAAAGACATTAAAAGACATCACCATGGCTTATAGAAAACTGTGATTGGCATTGTTTGTTTTTTCCCGCGATTTTAGACCATTAATAATAAAAAAAATGAGTGTTAGTTTCAGCACTATTCTTGTCTCTTACTCCATCGTTCACCTCTCTAAACTTACATCCTCTTCTTTTCGCTGCGCCCTTTTCCTTTCTCTGCCGGACTCTTTAAATATTAATGCCCATTTGGAAGCAGCTCTTCTTTTTTTCTTCTAACATTAGCAGTTTTCCCATCCACCTGAGTAAAGGCTCTGAATGGCTGTGACCCGGGCCTGAACCTGTCCACCAGTCAAATGACTGACACGCTCTCATTAAGACGTCCACCACTCTTTCAGTCTCCCTCCATTTTAAAGCACCGGCTCATTCCTCCGCCATGTCAGCTCACGGCCTTATCTCAACACGCTGTCAGCGCTTCAGATTCGACCGTGTCAAAACAAGACGCAACAGACGTTTAGCCTCCACCACTCCACCGCCTCTTTTAGTTTTGTCTTCTTTCCACAACTTTCTCCTTCCTCTCGTCTCATCTCGTCTCCTCCCGTCCTCGCCGTGCCTGACTTACATCACTTTCCAGCTCCATCCGTCACCATCAAAACTCCATCAGCAGCAGTTCGGGCTGTAAATGCTGAACATACAGTATTAAGGTCATGTCTATCCATTGTACTCTGCGTCTAATAGCCGTCCAGTTCCTGCCTGAATGACCTCACCGCATGCAGCTGTTCAAGGAAATGCCAGAAAAGGTTTTTCATCAACCTAAAAATTTGGCGGCCAGCTTCGCAGCTCCGCACATGTGATTTGTCAGAGCCTCAGCTGGTATGTGACCTTGGCTCCTCACTCTGACTTTTGACCCCTGAAGACCGTCCATCAGTCCCCACCCCCTGATCCCTCACACGGTTCATCACAACCCTCCAACTAACTCCTGAAGTCTCCACTTTTCTGGTTCATAAAGTCTCGGCAGACAGGCTGCTGAGAGCAGGTTAATTTTCTCCAAACAGCTCTGGAGAAAAGCCGTCCAGTGATTTTCTGCTGAGGTTGGAGGGGGTCTCTCGGGGGTGATACAGCTTTTGAGACAACAACGCAGGAAAAGGAAGAATTAACGTTGCTGTATGTCCATTTTGGGGAGAAACGTCATTACCCGAAGTAGGGATTTAGATTTCCCTTCTATCCTTTAAACTGGTAATCCGCAATATCCTTTTATTTTGGTGACATCTGGGGTGTTTTTGAAAGGAATTTCCCACAGATCATTTGTGTCACAGACTGGCCTGCGCTGCAGTGTCTTTTTCTTTTAGTTTTATGTTGATAAAATCCAAATTACTGTAGGTGGGGATTTTTTTCTACCTTCTACCTCTTCTGTTTATTATGAACAAACTGCTGTATTCTCTGCTGGAAATATAAAAACCCTATCACTTTCTGTCTGAAACAGACTTTTCCTGGAAAAAACCACTAGACACCAGCTGTTATGAAAATTTGTTGGGCCAATCCATAGAGTCTCTTAGTGGGGTTCACATGTTTGTCAAAAGGTTTTCATTATTGGAGAGAGAGTCATAAATATGAAATAAAAAGTCATAATTATGAGAAAAAATTGAAATGCTTAGTTAGAAAGTCATAATTCTGAGTTATAAAGTTGGAAGTATTAGATAACAATCATAATTGTGAGATAAAAAGCAGCAACTAAGAGATAAAAAGCCATAATTAGGAAATAAAAGTGTGAGTGGAAACAAACATCAAGGATGTCAGCATCCCTCTTGAACAGATAAAATAGGTTGGAGGTGAACCAAGTGCACAAAACTTTTCTGAAGGTAGAACCAGCGTTTTTTTTTTTTCAAACAAGTGACACCTCGCTCGCCTGCCCTGCACAGACAAGATAAGGACATCCTCGTGAAAAAACCCTAAAATAATCACTTTTTTTTGTTTGCATGGCTTCCAACAAGGAAGCAACATGCCAACAAAGACGAGGAAGAAGCCCGCAAGCTAGCTAGTTAAACACAAAGTTCGATTTAAAACACTTCAAATCTGAAAACATCTGTTAGAGTCCAATACACAGTGTGTTTTGGTGAGCAACACTGAGTGTAAACATAATGTAACACCACAGAACACTTTACCGTTGCGTGGATGTGATGTATTTTACTCTTCTTACTTACGTCATGTGGGCTGTGGGTTGCTTTGGTGGGGATACTGGGTTGTGTCCATCCCATTCCTCACCAGATGCTGGCTGTGATGCACAGTTTTGTTGTTTGCAGACAGAAAAGGTCGGTTGATGTTTTAATGTGAGTGGAGATCCAACAAAAGGTATGGCTAGAGTGAATTGTTAATTTAATTGTGCTTATTTGTTTGTTAATCAGTCGATCCAGTGTATTACATTATCTCACATAGTACTGGTCAGAGTTTGATCCGCAGTCTGGGAACTTTTAAGCTTAAGTTGGAGTCTTCAGTGTTGGTTTGTTCATTTGTTTTGTCCTTTATTTGTTGCAAGAACCGCACAGACGGAAAAGAACCCACCAGACAGCACAAATGGACCATGAATACAAACTGTATTTACATTTCTGCATAATAGACTTGAAACTCTGACCTTTTACCCATTTGAGCAGCTCATTAGTGTCCCTGCATCAGTGGCGGGGGACGTGGTTTTCAATCTTGTGTACTCTCTTTCATGTCTTTCTGTTTTCTCAGCTCCGTCGTCTCTGCCTCTGCGTCTGTCTTTCATCCCTCGCAGTTCCCCTCTTTGTGTCTTACTGATACCCAGCTGTCTGTTTCCTCTCTTTCTCTTTCTCTTTCTCTCTGTCTCTGTGTGGTGGTGGTGTTCGGCTGCTGCAGACTGCTGTAGGTGGTCAGGATCACTCCAGACAGGAGGAGGGAGCGGAGGGTCTGTCTGGGGCGCTCGAAGGACAACTGGCTGGCTCATCCTTTGCTTTTTTTTTTTTTTCTGTTTCTCTATCTGTGTAGCACATGCACGGACTGGAGCTGAGAGGAGGCATTGAAGAAAATGTTATTCAGCAAAAAAAGGGAGAGATTATTTAAATGAGAGCAGGATTCTTTTTCAAGAGGGTAGTGGTACGTGCTTTTATTGAAATTATAACCTCGGTTTGATCTGAAATTGTGTGAATTTAAGGTTTCAGTTTTAATGCTTTGTCCCGCCTTTAGTTTGCATTATGGTTCATAATAAACAGAATAAACAGAGAAGTGATCTGAGAGAGAAAGAAGGAAATGTAGAAATTTTAAAATGTGATACAGGTGTTTGTTTGCCTCGACAGTTAAGATCCAGAACAGAGTCAGAGTTAAAGAAGCAGCAGCAGGAAATAAGAAGAGGTGATTAAGTGCACTGACTCATATAAGTAAGATTATTGACAGGAGTTGTACAACAGAGGGCGAGAGGCGGCTTGAGACCAGCAGGGATCAGCTAAGCCTTCACGGCGGTGGTCTTGGTTTTGCCCTACATTTAAATTGAGGTCTATATTTTGGGGCACTTTAGAGATCAGACCTCTTGTGGCTTCATACACGGCGCTTGAAATACACAGGCTACTACATTTCATCTAATATTGTCATCTTGCATTTCCATCAAGGCTGAAAATTTTTATGACAATTAAATGTTTAATTTCACTTCGATTCCTTTCAAGTGTCTGTGGTTGATATTAGACAATATCATATGTCCCTGTGAATATTCTCATTCATCCAGGTCATAGTTATCTTAAGGGATTAAATCGATCGCAACTGGACTGGTAAAATTGTCTTAGAAGACGTTTCGCCTCTCATCCGAGCAGGCTTCATCAGTTCATGCTCATCAGACTAGATAGGACAGCTCTAGTCTGATGAACAGTAGTTGGAATTCAGTTATTTATCCTCTAGGAGAGGCCGCCTCCAGACCAAGAATGGTTTCACTCCCTATTGTGAGGCCTAACGACAGTCGTTTGGGTTGAGTGGGGTGAAACCCCAGTGAGCCAACAACCGTCGTTGGGGGGGTCTCACTCGTTAGTGTTCCATTCTGTTCTAACGATGGTCGTTAGGGGCACCTGGAGCCAGGTGTGGCTGGACTGTGTTGTTGGTTTCTAGAGGCTAAATTATTGAATCTTTTGGGAAGGGATGAAAGGACAGCATTGTAAGTTGGGGATAGGTGGTGTCTTAGGCCTCCCCCTCTGTTCAGGGATGGCTTCTCAACCTTGACATAGATGGCTTCCCTTACTCCTCTTTCAAACCATCTGTCTTCTCTGTCAAGAATATGTACATCTTCGTCCTCAAAAGAGTGTGTTGTCTCTTTGAGGTGTAAGTAAACAGCAGAGTCTTGGCCTGAAGCGTTAGCCCGTCTGTGTTGTGCCATGCGCATACTTAGTTTTTGTTTAGTTTCCCCAATATAAAGGCTGGAGCATTCCTCGCCGCACTGGACCGCATACACCAGATTGTTCTTCTGGGTATGAGGCGTGCGGTCTTTAGGGTGTACCAACCTTTGTCTGAGGGTGTTACCAGGCTTGAAATGTACTGGGATGTTGTGTTTGCTGAAAACCCTTCTGAGTTTCTCAGATAAACCTGAGACATATGGAATGACAATGTTGTTTCGTCTGTCCTTCTTTTCTTTCTCCACCAAAATGTCATTTTTCCTCCTGGAATTAGGATGTGTATGTCCATTTAACACAATCAGTTACATTTATGTCACCTCACAAAAAGGAACTAAAATTATGGTTCAGCAATTTTATGACTGACAGCTGTGACACAGACATGCCATAAGAATTTCAAAATAAAGGCATATCTTGAGGATGACGATATAGATCAATATTTTCACTTTGCATCAGTCATATCGGATTGCACTGAATCGATATATCGATCCAGATATTGTTACACGCTTGGTAAAAGACTTAATAGACTTAAAGAAACCAAAAAAAAAAAAAAAAAAAGAAAAAAAACTGTGCTTGCATTTTAGTGTTTTTGCCAACACATTATACAATTGTTTTATTGCCCAGGGCTAATTTCCACTTACATCCAGCAAAATAAAACCCGCAGCCCATTTTTCCCCCTCATTTTCTGCATTTAGGTTTCTATGTTGTAGAATTTAATGAGCTGCAGTTCCCAGATTAAAAACAACTGGCAATGCGAGGGTCAGAGTAATTATTTCCTAACAATATTCCTCTCAATACAGTAAATAATAATAATTGAATAAAGAAAACACTGACAGAGACATAATTAAATTGGCAGATTATTATATCGACTTTATCTAAAAAAAATGATCCCAACTCTATTAAATTAATGTTTGGAACACTTAAAGCTGCAAAGATGACTGATTCAACTGAATAATAACCTTTTTAAAATACTTAACACTGATTTTTTTTCTGGTTAGGCAGTATTTTGATACGGTCATGTAAAGTAAAAGCAACTGGAAATTAGTATTTTTTTAGTTACCATACAGTTCGGTGAGATAAACATACATTTTTAGAATCAGATAAATAACATCATACAGCATATTTATAACATTGCTATACATCCCTTTGATGAGTGTTTCTGCAGCTTCATCTCTGTCCCATCATCACCATATTCAACAGTTATTTACAGTTTATCTTTTTTTCCATCATCACATTTGAAGCTTTGTAGTCTGTGAAGCTGGACTGTGTGTGTGTGTGTGTGTGTGTGTGTGTGTGTGTGTGTGTGTGTGTGAAGAGAGAATGGAGTGCTGTGTTCACTATCAACAGGGAAGTGGTGAATTACACCATTGTGCTCTCATTACAGCCACTTTTGTGTGGAAGGTGGCAGCTGTTAATCTTGGCACACGGCTAGAGCCCTTGGATTATCACATGAGTGCACACACATGCACACACACACGCACGCACACACACACACACACACCCACACACAGGGTATACGGCTCTGATAAGATGGTCAGTAGCCTTTAAATTCATGAAGCTGCTACTGTTCCTCATTGTTTTGAATAGCTATCAGTTCTTGTCTCTCTCTTTGACTCGTCTCCTTTGTGGCGTTTGTGATAGTAGTTCTCTTTACGATCCGAAACAGAAAGCCCATTGAGTCGGCCAACTCTGTCATGGGACAGATGAAATCGCCATGACTCCACTGACCCTGTTGTGACTCGATGTACTGGAAATGCCCGAGGCGGCGAGGACACGAAGCGATGTCTGAAGCCACTAATTTCTCCTTTGAACTCTTGCTCTGTTGCTTTGCAGCCTTGTTTAAAGGAGAAATCTGTAATAAATTTACTGTAATAAATCATAGAACGACCACGATGTGTCATCAGAGTTTAAGGAAACACGTTATGTGGAAATACTTGCTGCAATTGTGGTGTCCCTCTTTGAAATTTTCATTCCATTGTTTTGTGTGTTTGTTTCACATCAATTAGAGTTCAGATTAATGCCAAATTTTGGCAGAATGAATAAGTGTCTGTTCACGAGTCATAAGAAATCAGTAGTAATCTTGCAGAAGGAGTAGATGTTTATAACTGTTAAATTGAGCAAAATGTTAATGGGGATTTGCAGCCATTTAACCCTTTTTCCAGAGTGTGTTATTTCAGAGTGGTGGGGTTTTGTTTTCAGGGTAACGAACAGGTTTAGCTTTTCACTGACAGACAAATGAAAGGGGATCATATGTTAATCAGGATTACAAACTAATTACTACATCATCTATGGCTCCTACTCAGTATTTGGACTACAGTACTCATTTTTGCACACTCATTGGGCACATGTTGCTCATTAAACTTCCTCTGTCTGTCTCTGTCTTCCTCCAGTTGGGATGTCCTGAGTCAGTCCTCTGGGCCCAGAGAGTGGTGTGCTGATGGGACCTGCTGCGCCACCATGAACTTACAAGATGGCGGCTGCAGCTACGCCAGCAGCGCCAACATGGCCACCGCTAGTGGCAGCATGCGGCGGCGCCTGGAAGACCAGGAGTTCACCCTGCGCGTCTACCCAGGCGCCCTGGCTGAGGGCACCATCTACTGCCCCGTCAGCGCCCGCAAGAACACCACAGCCGCTGAAGCCATCGAGTGCCTCATCGAACGGTTGCGCCTGGAGCGTACCAAATGCTACGTGTTGGCAGAGGTGAAGGAGTTCGGTGGGGAGGAATGGATCCTGAACCCCGGCGACTGCCCTGTTCAGCGGATGATGCTGTGGCCCCGGAGCGCCCTGGAGAACCGCAGCGGCCTGTGCAGTGGCGACGACTACCGCTTCCTCCTGCGGGAAAAGAACCTGGATGGATCTATTCACTATGGCGGCAGCCTGCAGATGTGGCTGCGGGTGACTGAGGAGCGTCGGCGCATGGTGGAACGGGGCTTCCTCCCCCAGCCTGCAGGGAGCGACCCTCCGTCCGACCTTTGCACTCTCCCGGAGCTAACGGAGCGCGCCATTTTGGAGAGTCTTCGTGCACGTTTCCGTCAGGAGAAAATCTACACGTACATTGGGAGTATTCTTATTGTGATTAACCCTTTCCAGTTCCTGCCAATCTACAATCCAAAATATGTCAAATTGTACGACAACCACACACTGGGGAAGCTGGAGCCACACATCTACGCTGTGGCGGATGTGGCGTATCACGCCATGCTGCAGCGACGGAAGAACCAGTGCATAGTCATTTCTGGTGAGAGCGGGTCTGGGAAGACCCAGAGCACCAACTTCCTTATCCATCACCTGACCGCACTCAGCCAGAAGGGATTCGCCAGCGGGGTGGAGCAGATCATCCTGGGAGCAGGGCCAGTGCTGGAGGTAAGAAACTCACTTGACATCATGTGTGGTGTTCAAATGTTACAGAGGACGAGGTTCTGCTCATGTTGGTCTGTTGGTTTGCTGGTAAGAAGCTATCTGATATCTGATAATGAATGGTGAAGTTTTCTGCTAAATATGCTCTCATTCTTGAACTGGTTTCACTCCGGTTTCTTGAAACCCTTGGTGCTATCTAGTGAACCAGCCCACACTTTCGCCAGTTTTGAGCTGAACCAGTGTAATCGCCCACTTTGGTTTCCTGCTGGGAGCCAAGTTTTAAGGTTCCAAAACTGGTGGAAATGCTCAGAAGGGTTCAAAAGCGGGTGCTTGAACTGGAACAGGGCTGGTTCCATGTTGGTGGAAAAGGCTGATCAGAGAGAGGTTCAAAGGCGGTCGTTGTTACGGTCTTGCAACCAAAGATAACATCGGACAAATGCCTGACAGTGTCAGTAATTTAGGATAACAATCTCACAATGTGACTGCTGCTATGACGTAAGTCTACTAACCAACCAACTGGAATGCACAAACTTATGTGTATGCATGCCATGTTGTTACACTTAGCATACTACAAATACTTAACATTACCTCAAGCTCTTTTTGCAAAATTGGCACCCCAAGTTGGCGTTTCTTCCATCCATCAACACATTTTTCTACTCTTCTTTGGATTTTTTTTACATACACACATATATAACTTTTGCATGGGCTTATCAAATTTATTATATACAGTACATGTTGCACAGTGTGGCTGCAATAAACTTTTAAAAATGCTGAAATCTCACAGTCTGTAGGAGGCTTTAGACAACTGTTCGGTGACTGAGACGACCGTTTGGTGTCTAAAATGACGTTCATCAGAGGAAATCTTGTAGCTTGATGGTCAAGATTTTTAAGGTTCTCTAAGCATCTGAAGTGTAGACCTATAGGATGAAAGGTGTTTCATAGAACGACCAAGACAGACTCTAATAAAACTCAAGTAAAGATCAAGAAATTACCTTGAGACCAAGACTTGTTTTAGTGCTATAGGCATGTAAACTCTTTAATTTAGGACTGAAATATTCTCCTGTAATTGTCCTGTGTTCCTTTGTTTCTTACCAAGCTAACACAGTATAGCTACAGTTACTGTATCAGCAAGCTGAGGTCAAGCTGAATGCAATTCATATGTTGTGAATTAGACACCCCGTTTGGAAGGAAGTGACAAAAGCCTGATGAAATCTGAAGAGAAGTCAGCAGGTTATTTCTCCGGCGTTGGAATGTCAGCTCATGAGACGAGGCATGAAATGGATTATAGAAAATGTCCCTGTGAAACTGGAATGCCTCGACATGCAGGGAAACCTATATTTAGCCCCGGCTTTACCACATATGACTCTTATATATATTTGACCCAGAAAACTGGGTTTTCTAGCATCAAATCTCTGCATTGATGGGGGGGTAAAAAAAATCTAATGGAATGTCGCCTAATCCGCCTTGGATTATAAATCAATAAAGGATTATGGATTATGGAATTTCATTGGGAATTTCATGTTTTGGAAAGGTCTATTCAAGGACAACATGTTCTCTCCAGCCGTATAAATGTGACTGATTGACCTCTGTACCTCCCAATAGTTTGTTGTTTTCTGGCAGCCATTTTGTTCTGCAGCACGCGGCTTCCTGTCAGGACGTATGGGGATGTCATGTCAGCACGCAGCTGTGCATGTTGACACCATGTGCGTCCCATGTGGAGGTCTGTACAGTGAAAACCAGGCAGTTGTACGGTCAGTTGGATATGGGTTTTGTCATCTGGAAAGCATGAATCACCTTTTAAACCTCCTCGCTGTGAACTGCAGCTGCTTTCGTGTTTACACTTCTCTTACGTAAAGCATAAATGGTCTCCGGTCTCTTTTAAAAATGGAGTTTATTTAAAATTTACTGCTATATAGACGCTTTGGAGGCATGCAGTGAGTAACAGCTACTTTATATATGCTAAGAATGTCTTGCAAAGCAACAAACAAGGGATCAAGTGTGGAAAATGACAGGTATTTTAGCCGTGCAGCTTCACCACATAACTGTGGTTGAACCTGACCGTCAGGTGGGCACAGTTGTGCTCCTCTGCAGGTGATGACTTGACGCCGGTGGTGACTGAATACCTGTCAGAGCTCAGATGCCAGAGGCGACAGCACGGGGAGGACCGAGCGGCTTGTTTTGATAATAACACAGATAGAGGAACATTACTCTCTGAGGAACTAGATACTGTTCAGTGGCTTCTGTGCTGTGTGTGGGAGCATGACTGCGTCCCGTGTTATCACTTCCCCATCAATCACCTGTCTGACCGAGATGTGCGAAACAAGGTGCACGGTTTAAATGTCACAGAGACGAACACGCAAAGGATAGAAAATTCCATCTGTGAATTGTGGTTCAGGATTGATTGATTGATTTTTGCTTGTTTGCATCACAACATGGTTAAAGTTTCAGATACATTTTTTAAGAGTAGAGGATCAGTTTGACATTTTGGAAAATACACTTACTTCCTTGGAATAAGACTATCACTGTCATATCTGTATACAAAGCAGCCGGTTAGCTTTGCATAAAGACAGAAAGATCTAACCTGGCTCTATTTGAAGATGTATCTTGTTGGTTCATCCATAAAAAAAGTCTAAGTAGGCTATTGAATCCAATATTCAGCATTTTGACAGTTATCTGAGTCAGTGATTTCTTTTAAATACAAATGTTGATAAGTTAAATACATTTTTAAATGAGCTATACATTTGCTCTGACACTGCTTCCTAATTAGAAGCAACTGAGCAAACGAGCACACGTCAGATTGTTTCAGGGTTTTTTTTTTAATGAGGATGTCCCAGCTCTTTGTGTCAGCGAGTCCTTGTTTGAAAAAATGCTCGTCCTCGTTCTACTTTTGCAAAGTTTTGCACACATGATTTGAACTCCAGCCTATTTTCTTTTGTCAGAATTGACACTGACATCCTTGACTGTTTCCCCTCATCAAAACAGTGAACTCAACAACAGACTAATTAAAAAGGTTGAGAAGCAGCACATTTGTATGATCCACAGCAGCTTTTTTAGAAGGATATCATGAAGAACAAGGTTTGGAGGGAAAATGGGGAGTGGCTTTAATCCCTGACTATAAAATAAAAAAATAAAGCTGATTAAGAAAACCCACAGCCCACATGGGGTGCACGCTCCACCAACTGTCCAAACAGGCCACCCCAGAGCCACATTAGCCATTTACCCCTCTTACTAGTCCTTATGCTAAGGTAAGCTAAATGGCTGCTGGCAGTAACTCCATATTTGGCGTATGGATATTCATCTTCTCATCTAAGTCTGTCTATAACTGGAATAATCACCAAAGAAAGGTAATTTGGAAGGAAGTCCAAGTAATAAGATTTTCAGTAATAAGAATCAGGAAATATAATTTGTATTTTTTTGGCATGAATCTTTAAAAATGTGCCTTTATAAATGGGATAATCTGATAATAAGAGAAAACATAACCACAGATGACAGAGTGACTCCATCACACTGTGTGAACTTGTGACTCTCACAGCCCAACTGCCCACACACGACAAACAACATCTAACATTCGCTGTTTTCCTGCGTGCTGTAGCTTTCCTAACACTCTCCGACAGCTGAACATGACGTCCACATCAATGCTCTTGTTTCCATCCTCTGACCAACAGCTGGATGCGGGGATGTAACGGGCTGCTGAGCATGCCCCCGGGCCTGACATGTTTTTTTTTTTTTGTGTAGAAGCAGCTCTCTGGGGTAAAAAAGTTCACCGCCAGCCAAGAAACAAGGCTGCTGAGTTGAACCAGCCGAATTCTTTGGTTTCCACAAGTTGTAATGCCAATTACAGAACCATTTGCCTCGGTCAGATGCTGCCGCCGCTGCACTGAGGCTTTGTGAGAGTCTGAATGTTCCCCCGAGGCAAAGTCAGGCTCAAAATATGAGGTCAGCAAGGACTTATTAGATGGATTTCAAATGCATGCCAGTCTTGAAGAGGAATTAAAATTCTGGGCCATTCGTTGGTTCCCTGATGTGTTCAGTAGCTTCAGCTCCCCTTTGTTTTCATGACACTTTATGCTGTATATAATGATCCCTCCATCTACCCAAAATGCCGATGTAAAAGAGCATTGTTTAGTAATTGTTGTGTAATTACAGTGTAACCGAAGCACTGAATTTAGTGTTTGACTGTAATCAGTGATTCTTTCACAATGTGGAGATTTTAGAGCTGACATGATTGGTCGGTTAAGTTAGGGGTGGGAATCTTTGGGAATCTAACAATTCAGTTTGATTCTGATTCTTTGGTGTCTGATTTGATTTCAGAAAAGATTCCTGATTAACAGAAGAGAAAAGACTCTTGCTCCAGTATTCTGTGTGCCAGACCATTTAGTGTCGCCTCTATTCTACTGAAATACAATGAGACATAACTGCCAAGATAAATGGTCTGCAGGCTGGGAATGCTGTGATAGGATAACGTGCAATCATAATGCACGGTGCAAAGCGCCACACATTTGAATGGCATTAAAAGTACGCTTTGGTTATTGAAGAATGTGATTAACGACATCAAATGACTGTTAATGTATGCAGAAATTTTCAGACAACATTTAACCTGATTTATTAAGAAGCTCAATTTGGACTGTTTTCTGAGTGTTTTCTTACTTTTACACTGGGTAAAATTTCTGTTTAATTGATTGGGAAATTAGTTATGTTCTTCACCAGGGTTGGTTTGGTCGTTTAATGCTGCAGCGTGTTCATCAGCCAGTCTCGTTTGTTGCAGATCTCTGCTCAGCTTCACGTTCGTCTTGCAAAGTAATTATTTAGACATTAAATCCAAACATGCTTGCAACTGTTGCCTTTTGTGAGGATGAATTACAAGCTATGATCACGAGACAACTCCAGCGTGTGCATACTGGAATAATTTGCCCTCGTAGTTGAGCTCCACCTTTTTCGTTTGCCATATCACTTTATAAACTAACATTTAGAAAATCATTTCTGAATTGATGCAAAATCTTCCACATCATGATGCATCTAAGAACCACCTACCCCTATGATTAGTTGATTGATAATCGATTCATCCTTTCACTTCATTTTTCATGCAAAATGCAAAACTTTACCCTCTTCCAAAATGATGGTTTGCTGCTTCGCTTTCTTGAATACATAAACATATTCATGTGATGATTAATTAATAATGAATTGTTAGTTGCAGCCTAAATATAAAACTGTCCTGTGAGGTAAAACAAATCCAGATACAACACCTGAGAATTCCTAGTACAAAGGGATCTAAATTTGTATATTAGTTTTATTTGCCCTACAATTAAAAAAAAAAAACAAAGTTTACAAAAAGGCCTTACAATAAAAACAACCAAGAGAGGCACAAAGCGATGTGAGAGAATCAGAGAAACCAATAACACAGTTTTTTGGCACATATCTCTAGAAAACAAGGACAATTTGTGTCAACTGTTAAAGCTAAAACAGCGTCGGTGTCAACGAGTGAAGGACTCTGCGGCAGCAGACGTCCAGACTTTGACATCGGTTGTGTACCAGCGTCAAGAAGGAAGGTCTGCAATATAAAAAAAAAAAAAAGAAAACATTTCTCAGGATGAACTATGTCTCGCTGGCAGGAGACGCTGCGGTTGGACCTCGATTTGAAAACATTTGTGCAAGTGCCTGTAGACTCAGATAAGTCATTCTTTTTGGATTCACTTAAAAGGCTTACTGCCAACTGCGTGAATGGAGGGAGGGAGGGAAACCTGCAGGGGAGTGAAATATTACTTTTAAAGCCTTGTTCTTTTGAAATGTTTTTAATCAATTATTTTAAGTCTTGTGCCTTTCACGTTTGATTGACAAAATTTTAACAGTGATAAGCTGATCTTAAACAGCGCCGCAGGAATCCCAAATTTTTTTTTTTCCCCCAGTTTGAACTCAAAAGAGTGAAAGAAAATCAGTGTTTAGTGAGTGTGGTGGTAAGAACAAAATGGAAAAGCTTGAGCCTTCTTCTGCCACTTCTTCACGTCTGCATCTGTCGACCTCTCCGCCGCCGCTCGTCCGTCTGTGTTGGATCCAGCTGAGCAGAGTGGCCATCAGCCCGGCACTTCACATCGTGTTACGGTGAAGTGCAAGGTCAACAGCATCGCAGGCGAAGGCTATTTTAGTCGTTCGTTGAGCCAGCGAGGAAGACTCTCCCTCCTACACGCCAAGAAGCACGAGCCAATACGCTCATATGCACGACATCGCTCATAAAACAAACTCAGAGCAGAAAACTGACAATCAGGCAGCTCCAAACACACTGACATCAGCACACATACTGTACCAGGGTAAGGAGTTCACTTACTTTGAGTTTATTTCACAGCCTCATCATCTGATTTTTAGTCCTATTTTGTGTGTTTTTTTCAACTAATAGATTTTATATCCAGAAATAAACTCTGAATGTTTGCTGTTCTTTCAGTTTCAAGCTCTCAGTCCAAAGTCTTTCTCTAATCGTGTGTCAGCTTATTTATAGTCGTTTTATTTTCTGTACATACATAGGTTTGTATGAGGAGCTTTCTTACTGCTGTGTGTGCTGCACCAGCTGCTTTCAGTTCCATCATGACTTAATTTCTGAATAAATTAAGCAACTGTTTTCGTCAGTACACGCCGCCTGTTTCAAAACTTCCAGGATTTTTCCTCCATTGGAAAACAGTGCGGTGAAAAAAGAATTGAAGAAAAGAAAAAAAAACTAAAATGCTAAAATATGCATTTCAGCCTGGGTGATAATTTTGTTTTATTTTGTATTGACTTAAAGGACCAGTGCGTAGCATTCAGTGTCTGTTCTGAGCAACTGTTCAAACATAACGGCACAGCATGACAGCCTCTATGGAAGATGATTCACACCCTATGTAGATATGAACAGCTCATTTTAAAGTTAAAAAAACACAGCTATTCTTATTTTTAGAATATTATACATGAATGGAATATTCTATTGTATTCCTGCCATATTTTACCTAAAAATGCCTGTGAATCTTTTCCAACAGACCTTTAAAGTAGGATAATAAAAACGTACTGACACGAACACCGAAATCATTTCACCAAGTTATATATTGAAAACCCTGCAGCGATTTGAGATAACATTATGTCCTTTGTGATGTCAGTGACATAAAACAAACCATGTTGCTGCTGCACCCACATCTGTGAGGCTGTTGCAAGCTGTGGTTGATGCTGTGAGTTTTTTAGAGTGTGATAATCAAATGCAGTTTTATGATCATTGAAAACTGAAACGATAATACTAATCATCTGTGAACTTTCTGTAATTTATCGTGAGACCAGTTGTTGTTTCATCACCAGTGCACACACGCCTACGCGTCCTCACACAGACAGATTTACCTGCACTCAACTGACCAGACAGCGACTTTGCGCTTCCTTCAAGGACACTGTGGTGTGTGTGCATGTGTGTGCATGTGTGCAAGTGTGTGTGTGTGCATGTGTGTGTCCTTCTCCATTAAAGCAGTGAGCTGACTCACTGTCACTGAGCACATAGAGCTTTATTGTCTCGACTGTCGACCCTCAGCTCTTGATGGACACGTCGGGCCGCTGCAGGGATCAGTCATGTGACCTTTTGGCTACAGTGCGGCCTTTGTAGCCGCCGGACCCACAGTGTGACTCTCCTCCAGAAATACAGCGGTGCAGCCACATGGCAAATAAAGAAAAAATAATGACGGTCAGCATTACATCACGCCAGCGGTATCATCTAACGACTGGAATCATTTCTTGTCATGAAAAAGCCTCTAATAATGCACCGCAGATGGGCAGTAACTGCAGTCGTGTGTAATCTGAGCTGCGTTCAGAGCCAGGCGACAGTAGAGATATGACTGTACAGCAGGACAGCGCTGACGGGAAGACAGCTGGCGGGCTGATGGGAAGGTCTTGGCTCCTGCGGTTTGTGTCTGGTACTCTGATCGTTGTCCTGCAGTCCATCCATCTCTGATGCCCTCTTTTTTTGTCCCCAGCCTCAACACTGCATCCTATTGAGTTTCACACAACTAAATATGAACACAAGGTGAAATTTGACTTGTATTCTAGATCAGATTTACAGGAAACGTGAACTTGAACTTTATCCATATTGTAGTAATTTAAAAATAAGTCTGGTGATATACATATATCTCTAATACCACATACTCCATCCTACTGTTTGAAAATACTCCAAATGTGTATTAATCCACCGCTGAAAATAGTCCCAAACAAATGTGCTGTTTACTCAAGTTTGAGTAACATGTGCTAAAACCCAAAGACGCATCGATCGACCAACCAATCATTGGAATCAGCCGCTTCTCGGCCAGATCAGCAGTGACAGGCCGGTCAAGCGCATCATAGCCATATTCCATATTAAAAATCAGAATTCAAGCCAAGAAAATTGCAATCAGTGCAGCTGTAGTGGCCAGTTATTTTAGAAATGCCATTGGCCTTAAAAACACCTGGCTTTGAACACCTTAGTTGTGCATTAAGTGGGAGATTTTACAGGTGTTGCAATGTGTTTAGTTTCTGACCGTTAAACTTTAACCTGCATGAGACAAGGTTGGAGGTTAGTCTCCCAATGCCTGATTCATCTCTTTTATTAACTAGTGATCCAGTACCTGATGATGATCATGATGTTTAAGTTCTTCAGAAGTCCTGTGCAGCTCAGACAGCTCAGATGTTATCAGGCTTTACAGTATGTGGTGGTGAACATAAAGATCCCTGACATCATTTTATATCATCAACAGTAAATAAAGATTAATTTGTCAAGGGAAGATGGAACAATTCAGGAAGAAAACAGTGCATTCTTGTTTATGTTGTAAGCTGGACAGACTTCTACTCTTAAATCTGGATTAATAAAACAAAGTTTTTGTTGTGCACATTCAGTGAGCGATTTAGGGTCTCGTCTAATTCAAGGACAGTTTGGAAGGTCAGACAGATGTTGATGGACATGTTGGCTGCACAAGACTCCAACCAGTACGACTCTGTTTGACCTCAGCTGGCAACTGGAGTGTTTTGCTGGCTGATGTCCAGCAAATGCTGCAAAACTCTTGAATGTCAAATGACGCTGAAAAGAATTAAAGGGACAGTTTGGAATTTTGGACTAATATTGTGATTGTGATATGATTAGGGGGAATGATACATTTTAGTCTGTAGAATATCATGTGTAGGCCAGGACATCTCTGCAGCATGACAATATTTAACTTTAAATAATATTTTGACATATATTTTGCCTCTAACAAATATTTCATCAGTTGGCTATATTGCAATTTTTAATTAATTTTTCAGCCCTACTGTTTTATCTTGCCACCTGACAACTTTTTATGAAGGGAAATGCTGGATTATACACCAAATATTGGTTCCTCCAAAGTGAAATCATTCATTGTTACCTCACAGAACGTGGGAGTTGCTGGTCTACAGCTGCTGGTTTGTTGTTGCTTATTGCATGACTTTGGTGTTTGAAAAAAAGAGTTCAGATTCTAGTAATACACTGACTATGGATACATACCTCATACAACTATCTGAACTATCCCTTTAAGTAGGTTGAGAAAATGTCAGAGAATCAAACATCCGTGCATCAAATCCTCCTGAAGGCCGACTGAGGCTTTGAGACTGACCCCAGCTGTGTGGTGCCGCATCTGGGGGCAGACAGACCGAGGGCTCCTGCGGGGCCGCGAGGGCCAGATTACGGTTTGCCTTTGTTCTGGTGGTGTGGCCAGCAGACCTGCCTGCCTGCTGCATTAGTAGCCCAGAAGACCCCCCCCCCCCTTCACCAGATGGTTCCCATCCAGATGTCCCCCCCCTGCTCTTAACCAGGCCCTCAGGGACGAGACCTGTCTCCCGTGGCTGATAGATGGCTCCAGGTAGTGCCTCGACCCTCTGGTTTTTAAAAAGTGTACGTTCAAAGGCCTGTGTGTCGTTAAGCGTGTAGAAGCTGCCCAGTACCCTTATCCAGCACCACAGACCCTGGGATTGGACACAGCTACTCACTTTAAAGCTTTAAATCCCATGGAGCCCATGCATATAGACACACTCACTGTACAGTAGCACAACAGCGGCTGTGTGTGAACCCACTGAACCCGACAAACCAAATGAGAACCGTTCTGCTTGTGACAGTGCTCGCAGTTTGGCAAAAAGAAGCATGCATTACAGCACCTTCGCTCGAGGCATGTGTGTATTGTACAGGAGCTGCTTTTATAACGTGAATGAGGGCAACACTGCTCTGCATGTGTGTATTAGTGTGTGTGTGTGTGGTGCTAACCTCTGTGGTTCCTGTCAGAACGTGTTAGCAGTCAGCTCGCCCAGCAGCGGGGGAACAGGAGACATTCACCCACGACTGAGCGTGTCCTTGCTCTTTAAATCACCATGAGACATCCAAAAGCTCTCTGCTATCAGGACAGGTCTCTGCAGAGGACAGGCTGGTTTTATTGCGCAGCACTTTACACAGTGGGTCTGTCCCTCGGTGAACGGTCACATCAGCTCTCATTCATCTTTTTCAGAAGCTACGTTTTAACATGGCTGCTGGATGGAAGAAGCTGCTCCTGCTTGATTTAGTTAAAACTGTACGGGTGTCATGATTCTCCAAATCCATGATTCTTTGACTTTAAATAGGTTGAGGTGCTATTTGATATATGATGAACGGTGGTTGAAGCGAGTTCTTTCCCCCTGCCCCCTCCTCCTCAGTCTCTCAGCTTGGGCAGACTGCAGGAACACTGCAGGAGCACAAGATGCATGTAAAATCATAAACTGACAATAAAAAGTGAAGATGAGTCCTCCACTCTAAGCTGATCAGCTGTCAGTTGTCTGTCAATGTAAAATTGAGCCCGTTATCCTGAAAACAAAAGACCACTGCTGAGTTCTAAAAATAAATAACCAGAAATTTAGTTAACTTAAGTTTGAGCAAATAAAACTCTTAAAAATTAGCTGATGCCAATAAATTCCTGCATGATTTTTTACAGTGCTGCAGACTATTTTAAACCCCAGCTTTTCTCCAGCAGCAGAATGAGTCTCGCTTTCATTACATATGGCTCAACGATAGCCGCTGCCTTTACTTCAGAGAGCCGTGCGCCGGCTAGCCATCGTGGGTGTGTGTTGGCTAATCACGCAGCCCACCTCAGGCCCTCTATGTTCCTGTTAGCACTTCCATCCCTATAATCCGTGTCCTCTGGGCAGCGAGCGTTCTTCGATGCGCTCCCAAACATCTGTTCGCTGGATTATCCCCATCTCCTTCTCATTCAGTCTTCCTCTGGAGCGTTCTCGCTTTCCTCTCTCAGGAAGCTCGGAACAGTGTGCATTTATCCCTGCAGACAGCTGTACACAGTGTACTCAAACGCTCTGGTTGTATAGTTGACCTGGACAAGGTTCAACGTCATATCAGCGGCCAAGTTTTCCGCTCTCACTGCTCCTTTGTGCAGCCCGGGAGATTATTTTCTACTTCTTAACTTCTTAATCTGTGACTTATTTTATGTGTGATATGCTCACTGTTTCTTTAAACAATGTTTTAATGGTTCTCTCATGTATAAGAAGCTTCCTCTGAGCCCAGTCATCAAGCACAGTATTCCCACATTTACCTGAGATGAAGTGTTCAGTGAGATTCACTGACATTTTTGAGAAAGGAAAAGGAATAGAACAAACACATCATCACAGGTAAATTCTCTTGTTGAAATGTTGACTGATTGTCACGAGCATTTCTGTGAGACATTAGAGCTGATTTTTTTTTGTAAAAATCATTATTTTAGAGTCGTGTTCAGGCTTAAAATCATGGTTGTATTTAATGCAAGTAAAAGATACAGTACAGTGTCAAAACAATGACACCCTGCAGGAAATAAACATGTAATTTTATGCAATAAAATCTCTAAAAAGAGACCTGTTCTAGAAATTTTTGCTCAGTTGTGTTCTTACATTATACCAAACGTTTCCAACTGTGTTCAAACCCAGAGAAATGTGCAATTTCATTCAAGGTAACAGTGCGTTTCCTGCTGGTTGCCTGTTGAAATAACTTCTGGGGTAACACAAGATACATCAGAGAGGAATAAAGTCAGTGAACATGACTGAATTAATCATTAATATAGTACCTTAACTGTGAACATGAAGCAAGCAGCTGAACGTGGAACATATTTTACTTATTATCAATTTTAGATAATTTAAATAAAACTTTTGGCTTATCTGACTGTAATAGCAAAATCTATTTAATCTTAAATGGACAATGTGTAAATATCATATCCAAGTCTTCATATGTTTTGTAGCCTGTCTGTAGTTTCAGTTTTCATATGATCAGCACTTTAATCTTTAATCTTTTTTTCTCCAGTTCTGCTCCTCATTTGTGTGCCAACTACTTTGAACATAAAAAAGACTTATGATTCCTCTTCATAATGATATCCCTGTGCATTTGTCTAAACTTTTATCTGTTTCATGCTGCTATTGTATTCCATACAGCCTGACAAAAAACAAAGAAAGAAAGAACCCCACAACTGCTCGATTTGAAGAATCTCAGTTGACTGAAGTTCCTCCAACTGATGATTTGAATCTTCAACTTTCAGAGGGCATCCCTACTTAAAATGCTTCAGTCCATCAAACCAAATTATCTTGATTTTAATGTAGGATACAAGCTAGATTTATCTTCGATACAGTAAAATATGTCCTTTTCTTTTGTGCAGTGACCCTGAATAAATGTGATATCATTTATAAATAATAACAAAACCTCAAAGCTGCAAGTGATGTGCTCTTATCCGTCCGCTCTGCCACATTTCCATCCCCTCTTCATGTCACTTTTTCTTTCTTGCCGACTCCACCCAGCAGATTTAGCGAAAGGCACGCGACAGGAAATTGATTGTCCAAATGGGCCTGATTCAATCTGAGGCTGCTTACGTGGTGTCACAGCAATCAGACACAGATGAGATTACAGACATTAGGAGTCGTAGTCGGACACGAGGCCATCTGGGACGATGGGAGCAATTGAGCAAACTTGATCTGCTTTAGTGATCTCGTCTATTTGAACCCGCTAAAAAGACTGTCATCAATCAGACTGAATCTAATTAAGCATCATCTATCTGAAAAGAATTTGTGTTATCAGTGTCTGTATTTTTCATCTTCAAAGTGTTTACAAAGATTGTCTAGATTTCCAGTTTCATTCCTAGAAAGTTTCCAGGATGCAAATTTACATCTGTCCTGTTTTCTGTCTTCCTCTTTTGGCCTCTTTGCACACAAAAACCCGGCATGTTACTCATTACCTTTTTCTCTCTGTATTCTGCGGTTGTGATCCAGCCTTTGAAGAGTTATTTTAAGTTTCTAAAGCAAACAAATTCAGCTTTTGTTTGCGCGTTTCTGGGGATGGTTTGCCTCAGACTAATTGGTAGCCTCGGTGCATGACAGAAGCATATGGTGTTGCACAGAGAGATTTCAGAAATGAAATAAAATAACATTTTTCAAACTGGTGTGCATCGCACGTGGGAGTTTAAAGCCGTTTCCATACTGTAAATAGTATTTTCAGCACACAATTACAAAGCAAGGCAAGGAAGCTGTGCACAAATTATTTAGGTTTCTCAGTTTTGTTTTCAGTGTCTCGTCTTAAAGATTATCAGTAAGTGCTCTCATTAATCACTGGAAATTGAACATAAAATGTGATTGATCAATAAATATACTGAATCTGTGATTGGTCAAAGTCTCTCATCATGGGCTAGATTTTTTTTAACCCTAAAAACAGAGGCAAGAGGATGAGCAGAAGTCTAGTTTTCTCTCTTAGCACTTGACTCACCTTATGTATAAAGGTTATTATGGAACTTTTGCCCAGTGACACCAAGAATAAACTGCCTACCCCAGTTTAAGAGGGTTGATATTGAGCCAAATTTGATTTTTTGTAACACAAACAAAGCCACAGCTGCATAGAAGCATATCACTGTTTTGAATGAAGAACTTGTAACTCCAGTTTTGATGATTTGCATGTAATGATGACCGTTCAAGCTTCAAGCAAAAGTCTAATTTTAAAGGGGCTGCAGTCACATTTTCTCAACCTACAACTACAACAAAAAATCTTTAGTTCACAGCCAGTAACTGTCTCGCAGCCACAAGAAAGAAAATCCTTATTAATGGACTTTACTTCATTCAGATTGACTCAAAGCCAATAAAGGCTGTAGTGATCATCTGTTCTATAGCAGGAGGCTTTATCATGTTTATCACGCCGACAGATTCTGCACAGCGTCCTGAGGCGATGAAATCGAGAGATACACAGACGCACCTCAGGGTAGTTTTATCATTATACAGAGAAAAACCTTGTTCCTTTATTTTACAGCAATCCATCTGATAACTGTTGAGATATTTCAGTCTAAAACTAAAAGGTCAACAGCAAGATCTTTGCTTGTAACTCTAAATATTTCAAATAAATGAAATGCTGACGAAAATGTTTTAAAGTTGTTTTCAGGACTATTTCTTCAGTAGAAAGTAGTTCCAGTGAAGCTGCTCACATAGAGGGCTGTATGTAAAGGAAGAGCAGTAATGAGGTTGTTGACTGTGTTTTCAGACCGTGCACACTCAGTTAAGTGGGATTCGGTTCAGCTGCCGTGCAAGTTGAGTAACACTTATGTTATCAGATCGGCATGAAGTCATCGTCAGTCGTCTGTGTGGAGCCCGCACTGGTTTGTTTTTGTCTTTGTGAGCATCTTTGTGGATCTGGATCACCGAGGACAGCTCCGCACAATATCAGTCCTAATCACTGTCTTTGTTCTCTCTCACAAAACATAACTTTACACGTGAAGCACCCGAACATAAAGCCTCATCCATCAGGTTTCAACAGGTCAGTGTTGAAATACAGACGAGCCCACCTCCCCACCTCCCCTCCTCCCCTCCTCCCCTCCTCCCCTCCTCTCCCCTCCCTCGGTAAGCAAATGAAGTACAGTCACGTTCGGTCTCGTCATTGAAAGCAGAGCAGGAGGCTGTTGTGGGTAAATGAATGATGGGATGAATGGTGCAGATGTGCCATTCAGCGCAGCCCGCTCCTCGGCGTGGGAGTGGGCGAATGAAAAGGCCGGGAGTGGCTGGTGGAAGTTTGAACATGTTCCCAGTTTAGAGCTTCTGTTCCCAGACTGAGCCTGGTGACACACACACCTGCTTCTCTGTCACTGCTGTGTTTGATTCCCTTCTTATTCCTGCAGAAAGTCGGTTATTTACCATCATCCTCTTGCTTTTCATGCCTCTACGCTTTCATTTACTAAACCCAGCATAGTACTTTTCTTTACATTAATCAACCCTAGCCTTTCTTCTGTCAGACAACCCACAAATCCCTCTTCCTCTTCCCCTGGATGATGCAAGGAATGCTTCTGTAGCTAATGTACCCTGTGGTAAAATGAGATGTAACTTTAAAGGCATATTATGCAATGTCCCCCCCCCAAAAAAACAAAAAACAATGTCTAGACTCAGGAACGTAATCCCTTTCAGTCTGACCCACTAGAAGTGTGTGGTGGTATCTGCAGAGACAAGGGCTGCAACTACCATTGCTTAATTGGTCGATTATTTTCTTGATCAGTTGTTTGGTCCATAAAATCTTAGAAAATGGTGAAAAATTTTGATTACAGTTTTCCAAAGGTCAAGGTAATGTCCACAACCCAAAAATACTCAGTTTATTGTCATATAGAACATTTGAAACCAGAAAATATTATATTTAAAAGGCTGAGAATTTAGACATTTGGCTCAAAATGATTAATCGATTATCAGAATAGTTGACAATTCATTTAATAGTCAATCAGTCAGTTAGTCAGCCTGCCCTGTGCCTGTTTTTCCTCATTATTTTGCCATGCTTGAGATGCTTTACCAACCCAAAGCGTCTGTATTTGACATCCTGGGATTTGAGACTCAACAATCAACTATCTTGCTGGTGCGTTTACAAACAGCTCGGACAAATCCCACCGATTCTACCTCAAGAAAAAAAGATAAAAAACAATTACAACCATAACTTTCAATCTCTGTTGCATATAGTAAAATAAATCATATGTTATTGCATTAATAACTAAGATACATCTCATTTTACCTACTAATCCATCCATTTGTCTTAACCATTTGTTGTATTATTCTTTGTGCAGTCTGTTTGGTCTGTTCTGATCTATATATCCTGTTCTCTGCTGGTGCAGTGACCCATTTCCCCCATGGGGATCATTAAAGTTTCATTTAATCTAATAGACCATAAGAGCACAGTTGACTGATGCTGCTGCCGCCATAAACTGTGGTGGTAATGTACAGTAGCAGGTTGTGGGTGCAGCTCTGCGGGCTTTATTGTGCCTCAGTGATTAAGATGAACCCTGTCACGTTGTTATGATGCTGTGTTAACATCTCTTAAAAATCTCCTGTAAGTCAGAATCAACTTAAACCTGCAGTAACTGATTTTTCTCTGCTGCTTCAAGGCAAAACAACAAACACATCACTGATATATCATCACCTTTTATGTTGAAATGGTGAATTTGTTAACGAACAGTTGCTCATTTACACGTCCAACAGTAACGGAGTGGCATTACGAGTAATTTGGAGTCTTGTTTCTGATCACCAGGCAAATGTAGGTGCAGTAATCGCTCTCTTTTAGCTCTGTTTTTGGTCTCTACCAGAGACACATCAGCTGCTAAATGCTTCACTATGTTCAGCAGCTAGTGTCTGTGTCTGTCTGCTGTTTGCTGTTGAGCTGAAAGTATGCCGTAGGTGTTTAGAGGTTTTTCACGGAAGTCAACTGCTTGCTGTGGTGAACCAAGACAGTAAAGTTGGGACCTTAACAATGAGCTTAAAACTTGCTTTACAGCTCGGTAAAGCTGAGCTTCAGTTTCAGGTGATAATTCCGGGTCACACTGTTATTTGATCATTGTTATTATTTACTTCCTAGATTGTTTTTTCCATCAAAAGTCAGGGACTTTTATAACCTGCCTCAGATTCAAACCTCGTGTTGCTGGTCGAATCATCTGCCTTTTCTTTTCAGCTGCATCACGTAACACCACAAGACAACAACATGGCAGGCTATAAATATTAATGAAAACAGTCTTGACCTGACTGTGGTTGAAAGAGAGAGCAGTGTGACTCATGTCCTGTTTCGTCACTCCTATTTCTGCTTGCTTGATGCTCTCAGATGCTCAACAAACTCGGCCAAACAGCTTCTGAAGCAGACACTCGCTGCGTGATCAAGTGTGACCACCACTTCAGCTGGCAGAGTTTCACGGGCACGTAGGACAGACACTCTGCAGTACGACTAACTTTAATATCTGTTGTTTTCACATCACAGGTGATCATCAAAAGCACTAAACTGTGAGTCTAATAAGTAAAACCAGAGACTCACAAACTGGTGACTTAGTCGACTTGTTAAGTTAAGTTTTAAACTAGTTGTGCCATTCTGCCATTTATCCAATCTGATTCACAGTTAGTGGAAATGATCATTTTTGCACCGCAATTATAAAATTAAAATCAGGATAATGTGTTTGTTTGTTGGGATCTATATGATTTGTAGGCTGGAGCATCTGTGCACATCTACAGTTTGTCATTATAATGCTGTTTAGTCACAAATTTTCTCATATTTTATTATAAAAATTACAGCCTATGTAATTTGGATGTTTCTCTTGTCCATATTACAATTAGTTGTGCAGCCTTACATGAAAAGCCTGTTTGCAAATGAAAACAAAGATGAACTTCCCCAAAATGCCAGTTATATTTGTCTCTTGCTTTGCAACACTGCATGCATGCACAACTTCTGTGAATATTATTGGTCAGTGAAAGCAGGAAGTAGATCAGCAGAATCTTATGAAAGTTACAATGGAAAGTTTTTGTAATAACTTGAAATAATTCATCCTGTTTTTTTAACCCGATTGTTGAAGAACTGGTGTCTTTGCAGTAAGTAAAATGTTATAACTGATTATTAAAATGCCATTAAATACAGTATGTCTGTAGTGTACAGTACCGATGTTCTGCTGTATCACTGCAGCCACCGTGTCTCCCCCCTGATGCAACAGTCCTGCAGAGAGAAGATGAAAGCGCTCTGTTGCTGCACCCTGCCTCCCTGCCTTCATCTTCTCTCCATCCCACCCACCCCACTACACCACCGGGGGCACACAGAGTGGGGGAGGAGGAAGGAGAGATAAAAAGGAAGGGGGAGGATAACACAGAAAGAGGAGAGAGAAGGAAGAGTGGAGGAGGAGGAGGGAGATGAGAGAGGGGGGGGACGAAATCCTCGCTTAAATAATAGAGCGCGAGAAAGACGTTTTCAAGCGAGCCAGCTCCCAAGTGCCCCAGTTTCTGGGGTTTAGTGAAATCGAGATGAGGCTGGTAATGCCGACAGATTTTTACTCTTCCTGAAGAACGTCTCCAGTGCAGCAGGAACGTTTCCTCCGGGGGCCGAGGCAATTCTCCTGCCATACCCACTCGCCTCTCACCCCCTCAGCAGCTTGTTCACCTTGTAAACAGACGGCATGAAGACGTGTGTCTGAGTGCCCTTGGAGCTCTGACTTCCGTTAAGATCCTTTTAAGGTGGTTAATAGAGCTGGTCTGCAGCAGTCTGCAGCTGTTTACCGCTTCCTCCCAGTAAACGCAAAACAAATCCTGATTCAGCTGCACAACACTGCACTCACAGCGGTCTCAGGCCAGAGGTGGAGGAGGAAGACAGAGGAGTCACTGGACCTCATTCACATAGCAGGATGTGCTAAAATGTGCATGGTGGTTATTTAATATAGTCATATTTAATGATATAACACTATTTGACACAATATTTTGAATGCTGATGTAGCAAACTGTTGCTATGGAGAGCTGGCCGTTACTATGGATGCAATTATCCTCATACACTTTTTTTAAATTAATATTTTGTGTCTAATTATTGATATTTTTTGCAAGTTACCATGTGATAAACGGGATAATGTACAGAGAGCAGGTCATTATTGTGAAATATACCCTGACAGGGTGATGCAGGATCCTGACGTGACGCGGAGGCCTCTTGAATCATCCTGAAGTGAAAACAATACAGCAATTCCATCTGGTTTTTTGTGCTGCTTAGTCTTAGAATTTGTTCTGACTTTATGTAATCATATAATAACAGAGATGTGGATTCAAGTCACATGACTTTGACTCAAGTGAAACTCCAGTCACAAATTTGATGACTTCAGGCTCAGCTAGACAAAGAGTCATTCCCTGACCCTCTCTCTCCTCATTGCCTGTCATGTCCTGTCAAAAAAAAGTGCCTTGTGACTTGTTTGGGGCTCAATAACTCAACTTTCCAGCACAATAAACATACAAAGTTCTGGTGTAATCACAAATTGTATCATGTGTCTGCACCTCTGATATGTGCCGTGTAGAGAGGGCAACACACGCCTGTTTTCTCTGCTCTTCGACATCCATCTTATCACTGTCATGCTTGTTTACTGTGTCAAGATAAACATAGATGTGATGCTGCTATCGCTGCACCATCATGGCACGGCTGTTTGTTAACAGCCGTGTGGCGGATCCTGTAGCGTAGCTGTTGTTTTTATGGTGAACGTGGATGTACTATAAATGAACAGTTTGTTGTCAGGATCCAGGGGTTTTGCTCTGTGTGTTTGTTTGTGTGTGTGCGCAGTGTACGGTGTGTGTGTTGGTTTTGGGATTACATGCGGTGAGTGCTCCAGTGGCCCGTCGCGCTGTTCACATTGGCGCCATGCATTTTTGCGGCATCGGTGGCTGCTCCCCGGTGTAAAAATAGATCTTGCTGCCTGTATCTCAGAGTGAAGCATCGTCCAGAAGTCTGAAACACGGCGGGTCAGAGAAGAGATAAGATAGAGAGGAGACGTGAAAGACAAAAGAAGGGGAGAGAGGTAGAGGTGGAGGCAGCCAAAAGAGGCAAAGGAGCAGTCGAAAAATAGGATTAGAGCGGCCTATTAGTAGAAAAACTAGAGTAAAAGCTAGAAGAAAAAAGAATGAATAGCTGCTCAGTTTCCAGAGAAGCGTTCCAGCTAATTTTCAGATAGACAGAGACTAAATAGAGCAGTCTCACAGGAAGACAAGTGTCTCTCTTTCAGTGGCTTCACCTCCTTCCGATGTTTCCTTCCCCCAACAGGCAGAGATAAGGCGGGAGGAAATGCCATGCTCCTTTATTGAATTAGTTTGCCAAATCTACTGTTCCTACAGAGCACTAATTCAACTTCCCGCTCTTTCTTCCCCTGGCACTTTGGTAACACAATCCCCCCGTCCATGAGCAGAGAGATTGGACGATAGTTCCGCAAGATCTACCATTTTGGCTCCTAACCTGCCCTTCACTGAATTCTGACCTGTAAGGTGACTCTCAGTTAAAGCTGGAGTTATTTATTTGTACTTGTGGACAACGTGAAATATGGTTTGGATGGGAAACTGGCCAAACTGGTAACTTCTTCAGAAAGATATGACCTGAATATGGAGGGCTGCACATCTTAAAGCGTCTCAGTGTTTAGTTTTAAAGCTAAAGGTTTTAGCCATGCTAGCTTTGAACATGGCAGTGTTGGCCGGTCAGTCTACCTCTGTGAGGACCATGAAAGTCTATGCATAATTTTGTGACAGTCCATCTTATATTTGTTGATATATTTCAGCTTCGATCAGCAACAGTGATCCTCTGACGTTTCTTGTGGTGCCACCAGTAGTTTGACCTTTTTTGTTTTTTGTTGAAATGTCTCAACAACTATTGGATGGATTGCCACCAAATTTTGGACCAATATTCATCTCCGTCCTGTGATGAATTCTAGTGCCATCTTAAGGTCAGAGTGGTTTGACTTGTTCGCTACTTTAGTGTTAAATATTATTGTCTTCACCACAATTAAATTAATAACCGTAATATTATACTTCTTTTCGTGCCAGAAAAAGTTTGAGAACCACTGACCTTACCAATTAAAAAATCCGTGTGATGAAAACGTGTATGGTGCGTTTGTAAGTGCATTTATGTGCGAGTGCATGAAAGTCGTGCGCAGCACTTTAGACCATGCGCTACAGACGGTCTAAATAGGGCCCTTAATCTTGCTGTTCCCTGGCAGCACTGTGATGGTTACAGAGTCACTGATGGTCAACAAACTGATGCTACAGATGCCTTATTCAACGGCAGGTTGTTGGTGTAAGTTACAGTTACGTATCCGCTGTCACTCCACACACTTTTCTCAGCCAGTCCGGGTTTCAAACAATCCACGCTTCTTGCTGCATCCAACACCAGCTCAGATGTTTTATGTATGTCTGTCCCTGAAGTGAAAATTCTGTTATTCCTTTATCAGTCCATCTTTGACCCACTTGGAGATTCCCGTCCAACTCTTTTATTTTAGATTCATCAACTCTGTGCTTTTGCTGGCTGAAGATGAAGTCGTCTGTGCCAGCTGCCAGTTACACGAATACTACGACTATCCATACCGCAAAGTGTGTTTCATCATCTCACTGCGTGTGTGTGTGCAAAACGTTTTGTCTCTTCGGTCCGGTCAGTGAGGGGGTGAGGACGGTCTTGCTGCCGTCGGACATTCGAAGACAGACGTGAATTACAGGGAGCAGATATGACAGCCTGATGAGATTCTGCGGTAAGAGCGTGATGTGAGGTTCTGCTTGTAGAAATGAGGTTTCAGCCCACAACCGAAGATAGAGAATGGCTCTGCTGTTTCTGTCTAAAGTGGAAATCTCTCCCTCTCATCATGTTCGACCTTTCAGACACAACAGTCCTGACATGATTGATGAGGTTCTTTGTACTGCTCTGTCTCTGTTTCGTAAAACGACAGCAAATGTTGATGCGGTGGCCTTTTTCAGTGTATCCTATCTTTGCAAAAGTGCTTCATCATTCATTCAGTGATTTCTCAGCGTTTTCTCCTGAATATCCCGCTATCTCCTCTCTCCATTTGTGCTGCATTAATTACTGTAAGAAACCATACAGATGTTTCATGCATGTAGAAGCAGAGTAGAGAATTCCAGCACAGCTTCTCTTCCACGGATCATGGAGAAGAAAAGAAGTCTGAAGAGGTCAAAACTCTAGCAACACTTACAGTAAAAAGAACAACTTTATTGTCAGATGAATGCGTTTTGGCTAGTGGCTTTCATCAGGCTCATCAGATGTTTTTCTAACCTATGTAGCCTTTCTTGTTAACACTTTATTGTAACTAATCTCTTTAAATCAAACTTTTTAGCCGAAAATAAGAGGGCAAGTTGGGGAAAGTTAACCAGAGGAAAGGGAAGTAGAGAAGCATACATATATAGAAGCACAAATTCCTGATGGATCACTTTGTAACATGAATTTACAATTTATACTGTGTTTCTGCTGTTTCTCACATGCTATGAAGCCTTTGCTGTTGCCATGGTAATCAAGGTCCAAATTTGTATTTGAATGTTGTAGGGTTTTTTTATTTTGAAGAAAGAGACTTGAAAAAAGGTAAAATACTGATAAAGAGTAGGAAATGGAGTTCCTCTTTAGTGTTTACTTAGTCTCAAAACCCACACAAATAAAAATGTGCGTGATACGAGCACGCAGAATAATATCCGTGAGCGAAGGAAACATCCTCATGAGGGAGCATTTCTACAGTCCCATGGTTACAGGGCTGTGACGAGCTCGAGCTTGACCCTTCCTACATGCTCGCAACCGTTCAGCACTCGCTTGTCAAGCAAACGCTTGAGACTTTGGAGGCGGGGATGCACCAGACGGTGGCTGATGTCTCCATTTCTGTCCTCGTCTGTCATTAGACTTATAGAAAAGTATAGAACAAGTACATAAGTACATAAGTACATAATGGCCGCACGTTTGAGGAAAGTATCATAGCTTGCCCTCTCTAGGGCTGTTGAATCTACTCTCTGAGTATTTTAAACCGTTGTGCCGTGTTTTGGGTTTGATAAGCATTTCAACACATTAATCTGTTACTCCAGCTGGACTTCCTGGATTTCATTGTCTCAATACTACAATCACCAACACTAACAGTAACACTGTGCTTTTTTAAGGCAGGGTTGTTTTCCATCTAAATGCCTGCTTTAAGGTCAGAGCTAATGTGTGTAAGCTTGTGTTTTGTGCTAATTTGTGTACAACAGTATGTGTAAACATCTGCAGCACAAGTCTGAGTTCCTCTTGGATGTTATGTGAAAGATGCCTAAATCCCCCTTTGTATATTTCATTAACAGTGGTACTTGGAGACTGCACTGCTGACAAGGAGATAAAAAGCAACAGTGAGCTCACTAAGGCCGGTTTAACTGAGTTAATAAAGTGAATTTAAGAGCGTAGTGGAGAAGGAAAAGAAGATGAGACGGAGGAAATGCCTGAGGTTGTGACCAGTGTTCGCTTCCCCTGCAAAACCCCCAGTAAACAAAACACAAGCGTGTACACACAAACACATGGGCAGTACTACAAACCTATACAGTGCATACCACATGATTTCTACACACTGAGAGCAACATAAAACTGCAGAAATGGCTGCTGTTAGAAGGAAAATCTTGAATGTCTAAAGAGGTTTGACCCCACAGGAAGAGCTGTAGGTGGTGGATGTGTGTCTGCCTGTTTTTTAAGTTTAAAGACTTTTTTATTTTTTGCTTGCAACAATTGTGTGTGGAAAAAATGAGTCCTGCAGTCAAATTGCAAGTTGGTGCATCATTAAATAGGTTGAATCCTATTTAATATACAGCGTGTGGTAGAAGCGAGTTGTTTCCTCTCCTGCTCCCTCCTTCACAGATTCAAGGAAGCGCAGGCAGGTTGCAGAAACACTGTAGGACTGCAAGATGCAACATTGTGAATTGACGAATGACATGTGTCCTCCACTGTTGATCAGCTGTTTATAACTATCAATTGTCTGTCAATGTAAAGTTAAGCCTGCAATCCTGAAAACAAAAGCCCACTGCTCTGAAAATACACACTCTGGAGTTGGACTTCAGTGACTGCCTGTTTTCTCATTTTGCTCAATTTAACTGTTATAAACATCTGCAGCCTCTAAAAGATGAATAATGATTTCTTAGAATTCATAAACAGACACTTACTCATTCTGTGAACATCCTGCATTAATTTTAACTCTCACTAACGTGAACTGCACAAACAAAAACACAAGTTACTGTCACACAAATTTAAAAGGAGGACACCACAGCTGTAGCGTTGTTGTTAAAGTGAGTGTTTCATTTCAGTATGGTTCCTTAATCCCTCTAATGGCATATCATGGTCATTGTTATGGTTTATTACAGTAAATATATTACAGAATTCTCCTTTAAAAACACGTTTCTTAGTTTTTCAAATCACAAGAGATCAAATAATTGTTAAATAAAGAAAACGTCAAGTTTTAAAATACGACAGCCTTCGCACAAGTAAAACACACAAACATTTGTTTCACACATCCACAAACACTGCACTGCATCAATAAACACACACTTCTAGACACACACACACACACACACACACTCCACCCACCCAAATCCTGGAATTAATCATCTCTCACTGTTGCACACACACACACACACACACACACACACACACACACACACACACACACACACACACACACACACACACAAACACTTAAACACTGCAACATGTAGGAGTCCAGCTCTCAAGGGATTAACACTTCAACACACTCAGTCGTGGGATTTTCCCACACCACCTCGCATGATGAGTTACATTTTCTGTCAGTCACACACGCCGGGGTTACAGGCTCACCGCCAGCTCCACGCACGCTCCCAGAAACCTCAGGATTCTGCCAAATGCCGCGAAGCTGTGGCGCGTTAGAGCGCTGGATTGAAGTGAAGGTGGTTTGGGGTCGATCAGGTGTCTTATTGTGTGTTGAAAGGTGTTTGTTGTATTTGTCTTATAGGAGAGCGTGTTACTCTTTAGCCAGTTGTTGACAGCTGGTCGAGCACTAATCACTTCATCAGGTGTTGTTGAATACAGACCTGTATCTCTCTCTGTCTCTCTGCGGGCCTCCATCCAGCTGTTTTTATTTACTTTCTGTCCTCCAGTAGGCGAGTCCCTCCATTTAAACACAACAGACTGAAGAATCAACTCCTGTTGCTAAACCAAAAGCTCGGCCTGCTATCAGAGATCTGAATCCAGACAATGCAATGTGATTTATAACAGTCATGACTGTTTGATGTGTTTTTTTACATCTATGAAGAGTGTGCTGCGCTGTGGAGCTCTGTAGCATCTGTTCTATCTTTTCTTCTCTCTGAGAACAAATCTGGTATGAAAACACAGAAATCTACTATAACTGATATAAATGATATCTACTCCATGTGATATAAATGATCTGATTCTGCTAAATGATGAAACATGCATCCAGTGATTTCTGACTCTTCTCATCTCTCTTCCCTCTCCCTGCACCTGGAGTTTCAATTCCCCTGATTTTTTCCTCCGCATGATGAAATATGACATGTGACAAATCTGCCATCCACTATATTTATTAGAAATAGTATCAGTTCTGTTTGTGGTTGTATTTTTCTAAGTTATGTACTTGTTTCACATATTTGTCAGTTCTACGGAGACAAAGATATGAGCGGAGCAGACAGGCTGGGAGGGAGGGTCCACTTTTTATCCAGGAACACATGCAGTATGTAGTCGCAGTGTTTGGGTTTGATTCTAGACGATGACCCTTGTTTTCTCGTCACCCTGCTCTGTGTTAAAAACACCACGGGGTGCACAAGGATCAGAGCAGAACAATTCATTAACTGCCTCATGCATTAAAGGAATAGTACAAGATTTGGGGAAATATTTGCTTTCTTTCTGAGACTGAGATGAGTGATACTGCTCTCGTATCTGTGCTCTCTAGCTCTATCTGTGTATGGAGCTAGCGAGGCTCTGTCCCGCTGAGTTGAGTGGCAGCTTCACGGTAGTTTGACTCATCGGATGTAGACTGTTAGAATAAACCTGTCATTGGTCACCTCTCTGCGTGTTACCATTTTCCAGGAAACAACAACAACAGCAGCAGCATCCGAGCTATACGTGCTTTACATAGCATTTATTCTAAACTGAACCTGGTTGTTAGGGATGTAGTCATTTTAATGCCAGTGTTCGCCTCCCCATGTGCAAATGTTCCACCAAAACAAGTTCCCAGTGACACCGTTTTGCAGGCGCACTCTTACTGCATCCTGGGCATCGCGACGCCAAGACGATCATGATTGGTTAAAAGAAATACAAACAACCCAGAACGTTTTTTTTTCCTCCTTATAGCAGAATGATCATGTGTGGAGCCAGACCTTTCTGCAGCGCTGACACAGCGTTGGTTAAATAGATCTGGCTCTGCCTGAGCTCATGGTGTCAAAAAGACTTAAGAAAGTCACAAACAAAAGTACGTCCCGCCCTCAAAAACCACAGCTTGTCATTTTTATGCTTTGTGTACACAAGCTGTTTTCCTGTTTCCAGTCTTTATGCTAAGCTAACCAGCAGCTAGCTCCAGCTACATTCAGATCATACAGACATCAAAGTTGTATTCATATTCTTGTATAAGCATAAATAAGCAAAATGAGCAACTGTTCCTTTAAAAAGGATAAAACACAAGTTCCATTGTAGTTAATTATGCATCATGTCCTCTTGAATAAATTATCGTACATTCAGTTATTTTACCCAAATTTCCAAAAATCTCTTGTGCAACTTTCCACCTTTTCTGTCATCCTCTTCCTCGCGTACCTCCCTTCGATACCCTCCTCTCTCACATTCCTCCTGTCTGTCTCCTTCTCCTCCTACCTCTCCCCCCTTTTATTGTTTTCCTCCCTGGCTCTCCTCATTCCACCTCTCCCACCTCTTCTGTCTCTCTATGCCCGTCTTCCTCCTCCTCCTTCTCCTCCTTCTCCTCCTCCTCCTCCTCCTCCTCCTCTTACCTCTCTCTCCACCTCCTCGCTGACACTGGTAGAGGGCCTGTTGACAGTCCTGTGCCGTGGAAGGAGGCTTTTATTGGGCCTCTGTGTTCAGCCCTTCCTGAGGCCAATGGGATCCAGATGTGGCCCAGCACTCTGGTGACAGCAGCCATTTATGGAGAGAGAGGGAGAGAGAGAATGTGTGTGTGTGTGTTACTGTGTGTGTGTGAGACAGAGTGTGAGAAAGATGTGTTGTCGTCTTCCCAACGTGGTCTTTAACTCCTCTCAACACGTGTACAGATGTGTTTGGCTGCGCGGGACTTTGATTTAAATGCATTTAAGCACATTTTCTGAAAAATCGGACTCTGTGAGATGTGTTGGGATAAAGGTGTGTTTAAATGTTTAAAAGATGATTGTTATGTTGTACTGCATTCCTTTTTTGTGTGTGTGGATTTTTGACCTTGAGACTGAGGACATTTTTGGAACGTGGGGACATTTTTGACATTCTTTGTATCTTCAAAGAGCTGTTTGGGGTTTAAGTTTTAGGGTTAAGGTAAGAAGTTCAGCGGGGCGTCCTAATAGCCTGTGGTCTAAGAATCGCACCACACAACCACATGTTCCCTGTCTGTCTCTGCTATAAAATATAGATAAACTATCATGATACTGCAGATACTGTGCATTTTTCTGTACTAATTATTTTTATTTCTTCTTTTAAATCTAGTGCAAATTTACAAAAAAGTACTGTTATGCATTATTAGGAGTTTGTTTGTCGAGACAGAGAGTTGGTGGCACAACGAGATGACGTAATTAAACGAGCAGTTAAAGAAGGTAATGGGTAAAAACACACTCCACACTGATGCACAGCAAAGTGCTGCAATGTATGAATTCCGGAGGGAGCCGCCACCTGGTTGAACACACTAGAAGTGCATTTCTCAGCTCCATTCAACTCGTGATTCAGCTCCTCTGCTCTTGTCTAATCAGACGTAGAGCTAAACTTTTTAATAACATAGTGAAGTTACATCTTTTTAAGTGTTCCTGGATAAAAAGCAGGTCGTCCTTTCCTCCTGCCTGTCTGCTCTGCTCATCTCTTTCTCTCTCTGGAGACACAACTGACAAATATGTGTAGTACATAATTAAGAAAAGCAACCACAAACAGCACTGATACTAGTTCTAATAATTCCTCCACACAGATCTGAGGTTTTCATTTTCTGTCAACACAATGGTGGCTGTTTTTGTTAGTTTATTTAAATTTTACAGCGTATTTGTGTTTTTTTTTTGTGTTTTTTTTTTTTTTTTTATAGTTATTTATATTTATTAAAAATACCATGAGAATACAGATA
The DNA here is from genome assembly GCF_056507025.1 of Lutjanus erythropterus. Lineage (NCBI taxonomy): Eukaryota > Metazoa > Chordata > Actinopteri > Lutjaniformes > Lutjanidae > Lutjanus > Lutjanus erythropterus. The sequence goes on from NC_139329.1 coordinate 34,348,306, forward strand.
TATTCAGCACTGTTCAAAACACAGTTATGAAGTGCTTCACAAAAGCAAAATAAAAACAAAATTCCCCCAAAATTAGATCAGTACCTGAAAGATTTTACTCCCTAGTATCAGTAAAAACATCCGCCTCAAAAATCCAGTATTGTTCAGGTTCTAGTTGTGATGCTAACAAGCGAGGCAACGCATCACGTCAAGTAAGGGTCCTCGTAAGTACAGATGTGCGTTTTTCATGGATTATTCTGTGTCTCTCACGTGACTGTATCTCCTTCCTTTTTCATACCGTGTGTGTGTGTGATGTATTGCGGTAAAGATGCGCTGCAGAGGCGTGTCCTTGCATGAGTAACACGTGTGTGAATGGAGTAATGGGCCCATGTTGAAAAGATGACCCTGACGAAGCCACAACAGACAAGAATGAAGCGCTGCAGATGACTAATACTGTACATTCATGCAGAGATATCCTGCATATTATGTACAGAAAACACTGTTCCTCACACACACACACACACAGAGCGGTATATATGCAGAGAGACTGCTCTCTTTGTACAGTATGTTCTCTCTGCAAAGTGCCAATATTGCCTCTGCAGCCAAGACAAATGACACTTGTTTATTTTCTACTTTGTCATGCACAGTAATGAAAGCTTGGATGGGGTTTAGTGGAAACTGCCTCATATTTGTTCTTTAACTGATTTTATTTCACTTCAGTTACGCACACTTGCAGTCTGCCTGTACTTCTCTCCACTGAGGAGTGTATTAAATACAGTTATACTGCCACCACATATACTCAGAATAAGCCTTATATTTTTTACAACCATGTCTGTTTTACCCTTTTGCGGATCCGCAGGCCAATATCAGCTCATCGTCCAGTTTTAAACCTTTTTGTGGGCGAATTGGGCAATAAATACTGGTCATTTACTCAACTGGGTTATAGCTGGCGAGCAAGGTTTTTCATGTCAAGTACCAGTCATTAGGCTGTGACGTTAACCGCTCATGTTCGCCACATGAAACGGACCTACATTTCAGAGCGTGTCACCTAATAGCACGGCACAATTAGCTAATAACTGCACCCACATGGTGCCATGATGAAACCAGTTCCTCAGAAAGCTGAAACCAATGCGGGTTAACTCTGCAGGTGATGAAAATGATGTCACAGATGTGCTATTTCCAAGTTATTCTTATTTCAGATCAAGTTTAATTGTCCATTAAGGGGGAATTTTGTTGCTCGAAGGTTTTAGAAACAGACCCCTATAAAAGGTTTATGATAATACACCATGACCTCCCACTACATGTACCATTTAATCAATAAACAGCTGATTAAAGCAGGCAAGCAGGCAGCATATCTCTCTGACCTTTAACCACAGTGCATCCCATCAAGATCACTCAGGTCAGCTGATCTTTTGCTCCTTATGATCCCACAAGAAGAAGAAGAAAGTTGGAAGTTGTTGTGTCTCCGTTTGTAATTTTCAACCCACTAAATTTGTTGACCACCATGTAGTTTTGGCGTGCAAACAAACTTATCTTTGGTGTCCCGCTCGCACTCGTCGTGGCCATGTTAGTTCCTCATGGTTCTCTCCAGCAGCTTTACTGGATGCTGTCGGATTGATTCACACAACACAGATCTGGGAAGTTAACTAGCTGGGAAGGGATACTGTGAGCTGATTCAGGAAGTGAATTGATTCTTATGGCAAACTTTTTAAGAAATATACTTTTTAATAATTGTCTTTAGGTGAAGGTATCGAGTATTTATAAGTCAAGAGATTGTTTTGATTTGGGTAAGTCAAGTTTAAAGTCATCACATTTGTGACTCGAGTCCACACCTCTGAACATGACATGTTAAGTGAGCTTTTAGAGGTGCTTGCTTTTTTTTTTTACAACCTTGGACAGAGTCAAGCTAACTTTTCCCCCTATTCCCCATATTAATGCTATGCTAAGCTAATCATATCGTCTTCATAGCTGTGGCTTCATTCATTTTCATTCAAGAAAATTAGTGTATTTTCCTAAAGTGGTGAGAAAATATTAATATTTGCTCCTGCAGCTCAACTTTTTCCTTCACTTTTAAAACGTAGATAAGAATCTTTGCTTAAGTGCAGCTAGTAAACGATGGGAGACAAACTTGAAAGCATTTAGTGTTTTTGTTAAAGTGACCGTACTTAATGTTCAGCCAGTAAATGAGGTAGTTTATAAGTTAACATTTAAACAGGAAATAAGGTAATGGTCTTTTGTAAAAGCCTAGAGGAAGTAAGGAAGTGCTTGATGGCCGTATTGTTTGTGTGTGTGTGTGTGTGTGTGTGTGTGTGTGTGTGTGTGTGTGTGTGTGTGTGTGTGTGTGTGTGTGGGTGTGTGTGGGTGGGTGTGTGTGGGTGGGTGGGTGGTTTTGCATCTGTGTGGGCATGTGTGTTTGTTGACTCATAGACTCTGGTAAATACTTGCTTGAAAATATTTCCGGTACATATCCAAATACTATATTATCTGTTTGACTCACCTCCTTCCTACACATGCTGGTTGTTACACGGAGGTCCCTTTAGTTTGACCTGTCAGGATTACATAACTGTCCTCCTCCTCTGTCCTCACCTCCTTGTCCCTCCCTTATTTCCTTTTTTCTTAGAAAGGAGGGCTCATCCCATGTGTCTGAAGCAAAAGGAAGAAAAGGAACAGAGGAAAAGGAGAGTGGGAGGAGGGGACGGGAGTGAAAAGTTAAAAGAAAGTAATAAAGATGAGATGCAGTGGGAGGAAGACTTTATTAAATTTGCTCGCATTATTTAGGGTTGTTGATTTTGCAGATACAACCAGTCGTGGTGCCTTGTTTTGTGCGTTTTGTCAAAGATGTCTGGGTCAAATGTAGCACTTTGTCTCTTTAAGTAGTTTGCTGTTTAGTGAAGGGATTTGTTTTGTGTGTGGTTTTCTTTCTCTCTGTCTATTTCTTTTAATTTTTTTTTGCAAAACTCAATACAAGTACAGACAGAACTTTTGGCAGAATCAGTTGGTTGATTAACAAACAAATGTATCAGCAACAATTTTGAAAACCAGTCGTTTCCACTGGTTTCACCCTCTCAAATGTGAAGAAGTAGTGTTTCTACTTGCTTTTTTATCATTGTGACAAAATAAGACATCAACTTAATCCACCTTGTGATACTATTTTCTCATTTTGTTGATTATCTGAAAACAGTAATAAACTGTTTATAATGAAAACAACAGTTACAGACCATGAAATAGCAACTAAATTTTATTTTTGTCCGTTTTATTTATCAGGACAGTCAGCACAACTTTAAAACTAATAAGTTTGAACGTAGTATAAAGACCAATAATGTCCACTTGGTGAGGTTCGGGTTGGATGGGTTAAAGACAGGACTTTCACACAGGAGACTGGATTTGTTTAATTGTTTTTTAGGAATTTTAACCCAAACCATGCTCTTTTCCTAAACCTAACCACAACGTTTTGTTGCTTAAACCTAACCAAACAACCGTCACCTAAAATGTTTCTGTGCAAGCTTTATTTTGAAATTATAATATGATGTTGCATTTTATCGTTGCCCTCAGAGGATGAGAAGATGGTGGATAATATATCAGTTTAAAAAAGAGTGTCACAAAAAACACTAATATATGTGTTAAATCAAACTGCCGTGAGACTTTTGTGCAGCTCTAGTTTAATGCCTCGTTGAAGGACATTTTGGTCGGTGATGAAGGACTAACACCACCTGTCTTCCTCCCTCTTCCTGCAGAGGATCAAACATTTTAACCTCCAGTCACTGTATGAGTCAACCTCCCAGCTGCTCGTGACAAACACCAGTTATCCCAGTTAATGAGTGGCTGCGAATGTCCAGACGCACGTGATAGCAGTTTACACGCTCGGCCTCGAACAGATTAAGGAGGCAGCGCTCTTGAACTGAATGCAAACACACACACACACACACTCCCACAATGTTGTCATTTGTCACGTCTTATGAATGTTGCAGCTCGCTGCTATGAAGGGCAGAGCTCCTCACGAGCACCTGCTCTCCTCTGTGAGTGTGTTTTTTTTTTTTTTTTAAACCTGACCGCACACCTAGAGGAAGAGCTGGCGCTGACGCTACTCCAAACCACACACGCACAGAAACACACACACACACACACACACACGCTCTGTTTTCCCAGCCTGCCATGTGAAGCCGAGCTGCACCTGCTAGCGTAGGAATGCGATGTGATGTCATCTTCTCGCTGTGAATGTGGAAGTAGTAAAGCCTTTGAAAAAAAAACACAAACCTGTGGGTCTAAAAGCAGACTCAGACGGACCTCTGGGGGAATCCACACAGCATGAAATCATTGTGAAAGATTGTTTTCTAGGCATTTCTGCTGCTCCAGATGCTGTTCAACAACATTAAACAGGCAAGGAAAGGTGGATGGTGAAGACATGAAGGTGATGAAATGGACTTTTTCAGTTCACCTTCATTCAGTTTGCCCACAAGTGAAGAAATTTTGTAAACTGTGAAAAAAATGCAGTCAGAGACCTTAAGTATCACAATATTAAAGTGACACAGGAAATTACTTTCTTAATTTCACTTTTAGATTACCTCAAATCAAATATGATGAAATTGTTTTGCCTAATATAAAGTTTAATGTAGTTGTTTTACTTTACATTTTGTGCAGGATAGTAACAATAGATAAAAGCAGCATTTGAATTCACAGTTTTTACTTTACTTTTACTTTAATAAAGTACCTGACTACTTCTTCCACCACTGGATTTCCTCATGCACTGTAAGTAGGACTTCATTATTTTTTTAGTGCTGAGTGAAATGTGTCCATAGCGGAGACGCTGTCAAGAACCAGCAGCTTACGTCAAATCCCAGGTCAGGTTTGTAATCTTGTTTGCTTGTTTAGTTCATAATTTTGTCAATGAGGACTGATTTATTCAGGCAAAATGTCTCGCACAGCTGCTCATTTCATACAACCGAGAGGAAGGCCGACTACTTGTGCTGTGTACCATGTAAAAGTATTTGTACGCCTGTAAGGTAGATTTAGTTTTATTCAGTCTTAGCCTCCACAACCCTCTGACTGTCTCTGCATTTTCATTACACTGCGATATCCTTTTTGGACAGAGAAACACGAAAGAGCAGACGTCTGCTTTAATAAAGACCCAGTGGGCTGAAATCAGCCGCTCTGGAGTAAACCGGCACTAATCAGTCCAACTATTGAAAGAGGAAGCCTTTAATTAGCGGACAAGACAGTAACACACTAGCGAATCCTTTTAATGTCTTTTTGGAAACACTCCTGAATAAATTTTCTGTAATCTGAGGAACGAGAAACATTTCTTCTCTGTGTTACTCATTTGTTGATGTGAAATAGCTTTCACAGTTTTTCTGCTAAGTCCTAATTGTATGACTGGAGAGCCGCTTCTGTGTTTATGAGGGCTTTGTTGTCGCTATACTGCTGTTTTAGCAGCTCTGAAGCTGTCAAAAGCGCAGTTTGACATGTGTAACTGTTCATGCGTATCAGTGATGTTCTTGGCAGCCTACTCCTGTCATGTTATAGTTGTTTAATGAACCAGCTAATGAGGTTAATGCGATCTTGACTGTGTGTGTGTCTGTAAGTGATGGCATTTACTGTATCTGCTGTGGAAATCTGGCCTCTCCGCAGAAGACGTGCAGCCCATAAGTCTGACTGACGCAGACTGGTGGAGCTGCAGGCCCGTTGCTGTGCGCCGCGGCCCGGGTCTCCCCCGGGGCTGAATGCAAAGCGAGCGCTGGTTTCCGGTTTGGTTTTGTCAGGTCGAATTGGCAGAAGAAGGTTGAGCGCTTCTGCCCTCCTGCTGGTTTTAAAACAAAATCTACATGCAGCAAAATTAAAGAAAAACTAACCTACTGTTTGGAACCGCTCTGTCCAAACACAATTCTGTGTCCTCATAAATAAACAGCAGGTGAATGTCATGGACAAAACAATGCTAGCAATGTGCTGCCACATGTAAAATTTATGAACTTTAAACACAGTGAACACTAAAGGAAAATATGAAACACAGTATTGGGTTTTTGTGTCCATAATCTAAGATAAATGTGTATCTGTACAATAAAATAACTGATATTTTGTTAACATACATCTCATGAGCACTGAAGCCAGATGCTGTTATCAAATTAACTTGTTTTATTCATATTGGACTGATGAACTGCACATATTTTACTTGCTAGAACAGTGTATACATGTGTAGCTAAAATATTCACATTATTTGCAAGCTTTTTCAAAAAGAGAGATTAAAAGAAACGGAGGATAGCTGACTGAATACAGCCTAGTGTGGCTAGCATAAAGAAAAGTATCAAAATTCAGGTTATATATATTTTTTTTGTGTGTGTTTTTTCTGTTTCAGCATTGACAGTAAGCCTAGAAATATTAAAAAGCATGTATAATGTTATTTTTCGTTGACTGCCGTGTAATTTTTGTATGTGAACAAAATTACTTTTGGTATCATTTAGGGCTGCAACTGATGATTACTTTCAAAGTCGATTAATGAATAGCGTTAACATTAGTTGATTCAGGAAATGAAGGGAAAAGAAATGATTTGTGCTACACTTTTTAAATACAGACTTTCTAAGCGTTGGACTTTTGGGGGAAGTTATCAAGTATTTTCAAGTCAAAAGGCTTAAAATGAAGTGAAGTCATGAGTCATTTAAAGTCTTTAAGTTCAAGTTACGTTGCAAGTCTTTTTGATTTTGTGAAGTGGAGTCTGAAGTCACCAAAGTTGTGACTCAAGTCTGACTCAAGTCTACACCTCTTGAAATGATTACGTTATTTCACACAGCTTACAGGGGAAATATGAATTTCCTTGAAAAGCAAACTACATTTCAGTCCAGGTAGATGTTTATTAATTCAGTCATTGGAAACTTAACTGTCCGTATGTTTAACATTTTTCATTCTCAGCCAGCCTGCTGTTCATTGACTAAAATACTCCCTTTTAAACTAGGAACTAATCATAATTTGTTAAATATGGGTTTTAACAATACCACCTCAATAAACTGCATACTTATTGTCAGGTAGTCTTGGAAATAATTCTGAAATTACAGACCTGTAAAATATAAACAACCTACCAGTGTCAAGGACCTTATAATATCAGTGGACATGTTTGCATTCACCTATCTGGCTAACAGTTGGCGCAATCCAAAAAAAAAACTCTCAAGATGAGACGTCTCAGGTCCCCACATAATGTCAGCACCCTCTGACCTGGATGTTCACAAAGGCAGAAACAAAGAAAGTGCTGAACCAAGCAGTCACCATCACCTGGACATCAGGGCGCTGCAGCCGGCATCAATAATTTTAACCACTCAGCACTCCATGAAACACAGAAAACGAGCTAATGGAAGCGAGCCCAGCAGAGGTTTTGGCACGCCTCCACTTGTTTTTCATAATCTAGGTCACCAAACAGTTTTTGAGAGTGTTTAGGGAAACACTGCAGCTGTGCTTGGGAAACAAGACAAAGGGGGAAATAGAAAGAGAGAGCAGCGGGTTATTAGCATTAGTATTTGAGATGGTTTTAGCCCCTGCTTTGAGGAAGGTCCTGACATGCTAATTATCAGGCTAGCTCCCATTTCGTCCCTCTGCCTTCAACACTTTAAACACGCTAAATCCTGTTCTGAAATAGCGGCGCCGCTGCTTGCTTCCTCTGAGGCCGAGGAGCCGGGCTTTTCTGCAGTGGCGGAGGAAACAACTGTCTAACGTAATGTGACAGCGTGGAAGAGCCCGCGGGGGCTAACAGTGCTGCGCATAAGCATACATTAGCATACTGTCCGTACAGAGCCAGTTGCCATTTGGACTTAGACACTCACACACACAGTCACAGCAGGATTAAGCCTCGGGGTCGGCACATTTGCTTCAACATAAAATCTAACATATGGCCAGTTAAGCGCTCTATCTATGATTTGCGTAAGTGGACGATGTGTCGAGCTGTTTTTAACACACTTAAGTTGGTTATTTCTGGAGCCCATATGGCACCGCAGGCTATGCAGCGGGAAGGCCGGGGTTAATTCAGTTTGTATTGAGTCACGTTGAATTTCAAATTGAAATGACAATTGAGTCTTTTAAGTCTATGGGAACGGCAAATGTGTCCACACTCAGTATTCCTTGTTCTTGTGTGTTTTTTTCCTCAAGGCTGCATGAAGAACAGACATGTTTGCTACGTTTCCTCACGCCTGCCGTGAATTTAGACCGAGAACCAAATAAATCCAGACATTGTGTTTAAAATATGTTGGTTTTGCAGTAGAAATACGGAAATATGGACATATTTCTGCACATGTATGTGTAGAAAATAACGTCAAAAATGTTTATGAACACAATTCTGTGTTTTTTTAGCAGTACGTGCATGCATGTTATGTGTTTTTATGTGTTAGATAAGATCAGTAGATTTTGACAGATTTTGAGAGGAAAACCACCTTCAATATTCAATATTTTCCTGCCTATTTTGGCTGATTGTCACACATGCACATATTTATTCCCACCTAATTAAGAGGAACATCACTGGGAGATGCAGACATATAATGCAATGCTTTTCAAAATGCGGGCATTCACTGTGCAAAGTAAGAAAACTACTACTGACAGTTTTTTTTCTCTTTGTTCACACATATGTTTAAAGCGCAGACGCACACACAGAGTAATCACCGTTTCACAGTGTGTGTTTTCCTGTGCTGTGGTCACAGCAGGCGTTGACCATGAGGCAGAGTTCACCACTAAATCATCCAGACACTGCCGCCCTGCTCATTAATCTCTTTCACGCACACAAACTACACACAGCGTGCACCCACGTGTGTTGTGAGCTCAAACAGTACACACACCCTCATATACACACAAACATACCCAGAGTACGTCTTCCCTGCAGTGGTTTGATTGTCATTGACAGTTTCCATTAGAGTCGGGCTCGTTTCACTCAATCATTTCAGGAAGCGGATTTTCCTCTAAAAACTCCAAACTGGAAACATTTTGCCACAAAAGCGCTCCTATATCCAGAAATGATTGAGGATGAAAGCTCTGTCATTATCATGTAAATTGCAGTTTCGATTTACATTTTGGATTGAGGGAATTGAAGGAGATCAGTCCCCTCTCGCCGTCTGTGGTCGACTGTTACTTATGAAACCTCACGAGGGATCTGGTGGAGAGAGAAGAGAAAGAGAGAGGGATGGATTTGAAGGAGAGAAGAACCGATAAACCGTAATGCGGCCGTATTTGTTGTTTTGTTCCTCTCTTGGTTCGTCCTGATTGGCCGTTAAATGTGTGTCACGTCGGGGGAGTTTTTGAATGAATCATCAGAGGAGATCAAAGCCTGATTTGGAAGCAGGATTTTAGTTCTTATTAACGGTGTTATTCCAGAGAGCTGTAGTGTTCACCCAGCAGCCACTATCAATTATCTGACGCCCACTTCTCCCTCTGTCTCTTCCCTCCCCTCCTCTTCCTCCCCCTCTTCTCCTGCTTCTTATACAGTCATTTATCATAACTCCAAAATGCTGATTGCATCAGCCTGAATTTTCACCCCTGCTTTCTGTGAGTGTGCTGAAATATGCAAATATGTTCCTTCCTCTTTTCTCCTTCTCCTCTCTTCTTTTGCTTTTTATTGATCCCCTTTGCTCTCATCTCACTTTCCTTCATTTCTCATTTGTTTTTGATATCCTATCCTGTTATTTCCTTTCTTCTCATCCTTTGTTTTGTCTTAACCTCTTTGCGTCACCCCTTTCATCGTCTCCTCTGTCCTGGATGATTTTACCTTCTTTCCTTCCCTCACCCTTCACTGCATCTCCTCCCACTTTTTTCTTCCTTCTCTAGCATCTTTGCCGAAGTCTCCTGATTTCTTGTGTATCAACTCTTCCTCCATTCTACTTGTCTTCTTTCCTCTCCTTCCACTGTTTCCACACCTTGTTTCATCTCCTCTCTTCCTCTCTCCTCTCCTTGTTTCCTCTCCCTGTTTTATCTCCTCGCCTCCACCTCTTCTCTCCTCACCTGGGCTACATTCACAATGCAGGTACAAGTGGCCCAAATCAATTTTTTTTGTGTTTATGTTGATCAGGGTTTCCCAAATTCCAAGATGAAGTCCTCAAATATCTTGTCTTGCCCACAACCCAAAGATGTTCAGCATAAAAGAGTAAAGATACCAGCAAACGTTCACATTTAAGAAGCTGAAATCAGAGAATTTTGACTCTTTTTGTCTTAAAAATCTATTTAATTTTGATCTTTTCAATTGTGATTTGGCCCACTTTCCTTATATGTGGTCCTAACTGAGGTACAGGTCTGTATTTTTGCAATGTGACCTCAGTGTGAACAGTCATCTCAGAATTCATGCAACTTTTATGTTTTAAGTCACTGGCCAGAAATGTCTCACTGTGACAGTCTTGTGAAGCGACACTAGTTTGAAGTAAGCCCCTGACATCTAGACTTTTTGGATGAAATCTGTTTCAGCATAGTTAAAAAAAAATCCTCTGTCTTTCTGCTCATCCTCTTTATAATCTGCTCACAAATTTGCTGCCCTCCACTGCACTTCAGCGCATAAATAAAAATGTAAACGCTTCAGTGGCCTTCGTGTTTATTTCTGTACGACAGCGTGCTGCGAGTGAAATCTTTTGCACATGCAGGTCATTTCAGGAACGTGAGTTCATGCTGTAATCTGATATTGGCTATGGATGGATTGATACCACTCCAAAGTGTCGAAACTGAGTCATAATTAAAAACTGATTTACAGAGTTTGAGATGGATTGCAATGAGATGCTACAAATCTTTGGTAACTGAAGACTTTTGAAGATGTTTTTTGAACAATGATGATGTCGATGTTCATTGTAGTGATGGAGGTAGATGATCCTCTGTGTTTCACTGTGTATTGATTAAGGGAAGTCTGACAATATTGAGGAAGACTTCTGAAAAATTTTGCAAAACCTTTTTTAGAAAAATGGGACTTTTTCAAGTTCACTATCAATATAGATACCATAATCGTAAGTATCTGCTGCTACCAGTACCGTCTCTTTCCCTTTATTAAACTGTGAAAATTTGAAACTAATATTGTACCATGTCGGATATCCTCTCCTCTCCTCTCCTCTCCTCTCCTCTCCTCTCCTCTCCTCTCCTCTCCTCTCCTCTCCTCTCGCTAACCAGCTCCACCGGGGCCATCAGACTCCTAATGAGAACCTGAATGAGTCCTCCAGGGGCCTCTAATGATGGACTCTCTGAGTGTGTGCGGTGTAAGTGTGGTGTGGTGTGTGTTAGCAGAAATGCCCACTGACTCCCACAAGTTCGTCTGTTTCCAGCTCTGGAGCGTGTTTGCCTTTATAGGAATTTGGCAGTTTAGTGCATGGTTGACGTGTGTGTGAGTGTGTATCTCTGTGTGTGTGTGTGTGTGTGTGTGTGTGTGTGTGTCTGTGTGTGTGTGTGTGTGTGTCTCGTGGGCCCCTTCCTGAGCCTCATGACCTCTGTTACAGTGCTGTGATTGGTAGCTTTTCCCTCTACTCCTCACACATTTTTTCACTTTGGTTCAGAGTTCAGTTCCCATCATAAAGTTTGTCTGTAGAAATACAGCATTAAAACCCTGCAGACCTGAAAGGCTTCTGGGTATTTTTTTGCTATAACTTGTTGATCGTTGACAATATTTTATGATCCTGCTGTGGCAAAAGCAAGTTGAACGTGTAATTTAGCCATCGGGTTGAACGGATGCGTGTGTCTTTGTGTTTTTAAACTGTACATATAGAATGAACAACACACACTTGTACCTGTCAGTTATCACCTGTCTTCACGCTGATTTGTTGACCTGATGGCGACTCCTTCTGTTTTCTAATTAGGCCTTCGGGAACGCCAAGACGGCCCACAACAACAACTCCAGTCGCTTCGGCAAGTTCATCCAGGTCAACTACCAGGAGAGCGGCACCGTCAGAGGGTGAGAGTCACAAACATGCACACACATCTACAAAAATGACTTTAATGGCACGTTAAAACATAATGCTAGAGAGGCACCGCCAGCATCATAGTTTGAGGCACAGCAGCACCGACCAAGCTGCCATACTGGGACTGAGAACAACTGATTTAACAGTCACTTAATTTTAGAAAAATGGCTGCTGATTAATATCCCACACTGGTCACATAAAATAATTACAATAAATTAATAATTTCTATGTTGTGTCGTGAAAATGAAACGCTCCCTATCGCTGAATACCTTAGTTAACAATATAATTAAGAAGCACTGATTGTAAATTCATATCTGCTATTCATAGCACTTATTTCCTCCTGTGAGAAAGGAAACTGAACTAATCAGCCATTAGGTTATCTAGAGACAGAGCGCTTAATAAGTTTAATTTCACAAATTATTAAAACACAATTATCTCAGCTCAGCCTTCTTCCGTGCATGCTATTCACTTTGTTTCAGCTGGTTTATTAACAGAACTGCAACAGCTTTTTCCTAAACATATATATATTGCTTTGTGTGTGTGTGTGTGTGTGTGTGTGTGTGTGTGTGTGTGTGTGTGTGTGTGTGTGTGTGTGTGTTCATCCTCAGAGCGTATGTGGAGAAGTACCTGCTGGAGAAATCTCGTCTGGTGTACCAGGAGCACAATGAGAGGTGAGTGGAAATCACACTGGCAGCAGTGTGTGTCTTTTTTTTTTTTTTTATCAGGGATGATGAAGAGTTGATGAGGATGATAACTTCATCACTGGTACATCTGACAGATTTTTTGTTGACAGGTTCCCCTAGTTGGCTCACTCACTACAGTGTTTTGGTCAGTTATTGTCCTGTAGTTAAAACATTTGTGACGTATTCGCGTGGTAAGATTTTGTCCAAGGTTCCCCTGAATTCATCTGTATTGATTTTGATCATTTCAAGGATCTGATCAGATGTTAACAGCATCTTGTTGTCAGCACGCCTCCAGTTTGGAGAAGCAGCAAAATGAATTTTAGCCTTCTACAAAAAGGTCCAGCTGAAGTGCACTCTATATTTGTACAGTTTAATTTTACACAAGAAAAGCCTTTTCCAGAGGGAAACCACTGTCATGTCAGGCAAGCATAACTTTCACCAAAGCAACCAGACTATTTTGGCAACAACATTTTACATTTTACCTCACAGAACAGTGGTTGTTGCTCACTTATTGTTACCAGTGTCTGAGAGTTTGTTTGTGTTACTGTGTGATTTTTGTGACTCCAAACGAACCCATGAAAAAAAAATCATCGCTCCCTCCAAACCAACCAGACTCCATTGACAAAATCAGCTATTTTACCTCGCAGAACACCGGAGTTTCTTATCTACCACTTCCCTGAGTGGTTAGGTTGTTAGTGTTGTTGTGTGACTTTGGTTTTTCCAAGGGTTAATTTCGATTCACCACAATCACACAACAACACAAACAAACTAACCACTCGAAGCAGCAGTAGACCAGCAGCTCCTGTGTTCTGTGAGGTAAAATTACTGATTTTGTCAATGGAGTCTGGTTGGTTTGGAGGGAGCGATATTTGGCTTATTTTCCTTACAGAAAAAGCTGTATGACAGCAAGCTAAAGCAGTCTCTTCTCTCTTTTTACTGCTCTCTGCTTCTCCAAATGCATCAACTGTCATCCACTGTAGGAAATACTCCGACGTTTGATAAGTACCTCATAGAACCCCACTTCAAAAAATCCAGACTTTCCCTTTAAGGAGCCTTGGGTGACATGATGCAGCCATAAATAATCTAAATCAGAAATTAGAAATATTGAGAATCATATTTCCACTTGTTTTAGGGATAAGGTATCAAATCCATATCTCTGCACTGATATGTTCTTTGTCAAAGAAACTCAATACTAAAATTGTCTTCATTTCCTCTGCAGGCTGAGGATATATCATGTGTCCTTCTGGAGTAGGCCTCTGCCCTTTGCTCAGTTAACACTGCATTTATCAGGTTTCCCTCTGAGTTTGGTCATTTATGCACATGGGACATGGTCGTCTATTAATACTAACTACACATCAGAAGGATTTTGGAGAAAGAGAACATAAATAGTTCCAGTTTAAAGTAAAAACAGCACCGTCTGTTCTCACTTCTTAATTTTTCACACTAACAGACCTCCTATGCAGCATGCACAAACACACCCTTGCATAAACACATATGTGGGAATTTCCACCTGTACCCACATACCTAAAATATTTTTTTCTTCTCTCAGACAACACACACACCCTCTCTTCTCCACTGGCTCTGTCCCCATATCGCTCATCTCTCCCAGTCAACAGTAAAACAAAATCACTGATCCCACCAGCATAATAGCTTTGTGAGGAAAGGAAAAAAAACAACGTAAAACCGTCCGCCGGTCATCTAATCCTTCTAACCCTGATTGGCCCGGGGTTTCTGTTTCAACCTGATGACAGGCCCTGGCGGCCATATTGATAGGGTGGAAACCAAAGACAGGACCTCCCAGACGGCTCAGACCTGAAGCGGAGAGGCGGGGGAGCGGGCAGGCTGATGATAAACTGCAAACTATCTTAAATCTTAAAGTCAGCCTCATGACAGGTTGCCTCTGAACGACCTCAGTGAAAGAGAAGAATTACCAGGAGGGAGCTGACTGAGCTTCACAGTGATGCTGTCGAGCTTTAGGACTCTGGACTTTGATGGGATTGTAGTTGGTGCAAGTGAGAGGCTGTTACTGTATTCAGCAACTGTAGTTGGGCCTACATTATGATTACATCATGGCGTTAGCTTGATGCAAAACAAAGGAAAAGCTGGAGTCAAACGCAGAACTTCACGTTGCCTTGAAGTTAATTTGTGGTTGTACTGGCAGCAGGAACAGCGGCCGTTAAAAAAATAATAAAATGTGACATAAAAGTATTTTTCTTTTCTGTTTAATTATTGCCTTTCTATATTAAAGTATAAGTCATGTAACTGTACACAAGTTAAAGTCAAAACCATCTACCCATCCTCCAATTATAGGTCCGGATTCTTTAATATCCTCCCTGGGCTTTTTAACTTTCCGCCACTCCATCAGGCGCAAAGCGTCCCTGTGCAGAGGACTGAAGCTCGTTTCCAGCTGTAATAGAATTACATCTCGGTGCGTTGGCTGAAGCCCCAGCCTTTGTCACGGAGGCACGACTCTTTACCTCCAGCCCACACACCACACTGCCGCTTTGTTTGACCTGAAATGTGAGCCTCCAGATGTGACTTATTTGTTACATGCTGTATGTTTTGGTTGTGAAATAGGCTGCAAATAGAGAGTTTTTCTCCGCACTCCGGGTCTCTGAATGGAGTCTCCCCCCTCAGGCGTCGTTTCAGCGGCGCGAGGAGACGTGAAAGCCTCAGTTTACCTCTGAGGGAATTTAAAATGATGCAAGAAATCAATAGAGGAAAAGCGTTTTTGTGCTGTAGAATTATACCCTCCGACTCTTTTGTGTGTGTGTCTGTAGGAACTACCATGTGTTCTACTACCTGTTGGCCGGAGCCAGTGAAGAGGAGAGGAAGTCCTTCCACCTGCTCAAACCTGAGGAATACCACTACCTCAACCAGGTCCGCTCACACACACCCACACACACAGGATTCAGTGCAGATACAAACAGAAAAATAAATACATCCGTGTTGATATGGATATATTTATGCAGTTCTGTTGTGTTACCTGTCAAATGATTAAAATCTCGTTTCTCCCAACATGAAAGACTCGTGCAGCAAGTCTGGACTTCTGCATTGGACTACGATTTGTGTGTACCTTAGAAAAAAATAGGTGGCCTCATGCAAGAACCGCTCATACGAACAGATTTGTTCTTAAGTGATACGCTCGAGTGATTTAAGAGAAACTGTGGCATTCACCAGTTTTCTTGTATTTTGAATTTTCTTCCATATGCAAACACAATTTACGAGTGGTCCTGACCTGTCGTAGAGTCATGTGCAGTCAGTCTGCTGCTCTCCAAACTGAAGTTTTTTACTAATGACTGTATATTTCATTAGTTTGAAGACAATTTGAGTTTGAAAAGTAAATTATACTTCA
Organism: Lutjanus erythropterus; assembly: GCF_056507025.1. Taxonomy (NCBI): domain Eukaryota; kingdom Metazoa; phylum Chordata; class Actinopteri; order Lutjaniformes; family Lutjanidae; genus Lutjanus; species Lutjanus erythropterus. The sequence continues at coordinate 34,364,205 of NC_139329.1, forward strand.
TAATTACGTCAACATTATTGATTTTCCTTTATAGATCTGAAAGTAGGACATCAAACTCCAAACTTGTAGGGTTCTTCTTTTTTTCTCTTTGATGCCATTTTCATGAATGAACACTTCCTGACATATGGAGCAGGAAGCACAGCCATATATGGTATTATTGGGGCGTTAACTAAGCTAATTTACAAGTTGCATGCACGTGCATTCAAATACACACAGATGGATAATTTACACGATTGTCTGAAGTTCCGAGCGTTTGTTGAATCTTACGTGGTGTGTTCGTACGAGCCTTTCGTATGAAGAAAAATAAAAGAAATATAAGACAGGAATACAAAAATGTTCTTGCATGAGGCTCAGTGAATGCCACAAATTCTCTTAAATCATTCATATGTGCCACATAAAGACAAATCTTGTTTGTACAAGTGGTTTTTACATGAGGCCCAATGTGACGTTTAAATTTTGCAGTGCTTCAAAGTACTCCTAGTAAATTTGAAGTGGTAAAAAACGGTTTTCCATCTTCACAAATGCAAGAAAAGTATGTTATTATTGAAAAGTACAGCTGAGGCGCCATGTAGAGAGACTGATGGAGACCCTGAGGATGAGGATGATGATAGAAAATTTCTGCTTCTCTTTTCCCTCCTTTTCTCTCAGTTGGATCTTATTTACTCATTTATCATAACTGGATCACTTCTCAGCGTTCTGAAGTGTCGATTGCATCAGCCCCAAAATTTCAACCCTGCATCTGTGTGTGTGCCATCTGTGTGTGTGTGTGTATGTGTGTGTGTGTGTGTGGCTGGGTGTGTTTACATGCTTGTGTACATGCCAAAAGCCCCCATATGTGTGCATCTTTTGCAGTACATCTGTGTGCATTGGCAGCAGATGTGTTAGGATTCATATTCCCACTTCATATGGCAGTGTACACTGGGGAGGCAACAGAAAAACACTCCTTTGTTCTTCTCTTTTGGCTTACCCCAAAAAAGTAACAGTTTTTTTTTCTCCTCCTCCCTTAATCCCCACGACAACAACTCCCCCCCCCACCGCCCCCCACCCCACACACTACACTCCATCCTCTGCTGCCGGCTCTGCCTGTTACTATGCAGCTCTGTTTCCATGGCAACAGCAAAGACTCGCGAGTTAATCTGGCGCTGACTTGCTCTCGTGCAGAGGGCGCCGGCGGTCGCGTGTGTTTACGTGCACACACGCGCGTCTGCCTAAACGCACACACAAGCACTCCTTACACACATGGCATCACAAAGGAGCGAAATGATTATCCATATTTATCTGTCTGCTCTGTCACAGATGGATTTTGTTCTCTGAGTTCATCTGACTCTGTCTGACATAACTAAGTACATTTACTCAAGTAGTGCACTTAAAGTCGTAATCTTAATCGTAATCTGAAAGTAAAAACAATATGTAGTGATGAAACTACAGAGAATTATCCTCTGAATCTGCAGTGTATCTTGACCCCTGTGAGGTTTCAGTGAGTTTATTTGGCCTCCGGCTGCAACTTAACTGTTGCTATCAAGCAAACATAGTGGAGCATTTAGCAGCTAAAGATTCTGGGAACGTCCTGGGAATGAAACTCAACAATCAACTACCTCACTGACCTTTGATTGATCAATCTGGCATCATGGGCTGGATGATCTAAAATCGCATAAGTACAGTTTTCTCTCAGACCGCTTGAATTACATTATGCTTTAAGGTTATAATGGAAAATAAATTGCCTGCCTCAGCTTTAATATGTTGCAGCAGCAGTAGGATAGGTTGGGGTAGTGTTAGCATTACCTTAATCAGTGAGTAAATAAATGACTAGACATGCATGCAGCATTTCCTGTGAATCCCTCATAATAACGTAGGCAATATGAATCCAGAGAAATGGCGGACCCCGCCACTACCAATAAAAACTACTTCAAAGAGAGGTATTTACAGAACATACATAAATTGAGTGGCTGTTTCAGAAAAATGCAGACAAAGAGGGGTTTAAATCTTTAAGATTATAACTTGAAGTACTTGTACTTTACTGTACAAGTGCTTCAATTTGATGTTACTGTATTTCAGAGGGAAGTATTTTACTTTTTACTTCACTACTTCTTTTGGTAGCTAAACTACCTAGTATAGTATATAATAAAGTTTAAAGTCGCTCCAGCTCGACCGGCTGCAACAGTAAAATGCTACTTCAGCTTTAAAGCAGGGGTATGCAATTTATTTTTGGTGTGATTTGGCAAAAATTTCAGAATAACTTTTTAGCATATTGTAATTGAAGTGGTCTGAGATAAAAATTAGACTTCTGCACCTCCTCAGAGGCTGCGTAGGGTTGGTGGCCGCTAATGGTATTTGGCAGCCTGAGACTCAGCAATTAACTATCTTTCTCCAGAATCGCTTACTGCACTTTTAATGCATCAGTATGAATTATTCAAGAAAATGATATACAACAATATAACCGTCACTGGCTAACAATGGTAGAACTTCTGTACTTTAAGTTAAGTAAGATTTTCAGAAGATTTTCAGAATTCGTACTTGTAATGAAGTATTTTTATTATTTGGTCCTGCTACTTTTATTGAAGTGAAAGATCAAAATACTTGTGTGTTTTGTAAACAAGTCAGTTATGTCACCGTGGACATAAAGTTCTCACTCACTGATTGAGATTGTGTGCTGTTTGAGATTTAAACCAGTTGTTCCCACATTTCTGATTGCATCACATCATGGATTTAATTATCACAGCTCTGGAGATGTGTGTGTCTGTTTGTGAGTGTGAGGATTAGTAATTTTTTCCTCCGCACATATTAACAGCATGTGTCATCTTTCTTCACTTCTAAGTGTGCGTATTATTGTTGTGTATAACTGATGCCTTCTTAACCCGCTCTGCCCTGCTTCCAGATGACAAAGAAATCGCACAAACACCACTGGGACAATTACTATGAGAGCGAACTGGTCAGTATCATGTGGATGACAAGTTGTTTGTGTACGTCTGTGCTCATGGGTGTGTCGTGGTACTCTGCTGGGTTTTTTGGTGCCAGTCCTGGTCTTGTTCTCTTCCTCCGCTGTGCACACACGCCTGCTCTCAGTGAAATGGACTAAAGATGGAGGCGACCTGAGCTGACCTCAGCTGGTCGAGCTCTCGAAAGACCTGCCTCTAAAAACGATTAAAGGGATACCTTTAACATGGAGGTTACGTGACTGTATTTGATCGTGAATTTTCAGGCATTCAGCATCCCATTTTAAGAGACAAACTGGAAAAATTTGAAGCTGAAAAAAAGATCGATAGGAAAATTAACTGATTGGTCTTTTACTGTAAAATAGTTCCTTGTTTTAAAAATGCTTTAATAGAGAAAGTTTTCCATCTCTCTGTAAGTTAAAGTGACTTTTTTCAAGAAGAAATTGAGCTTTTGCATTTCTCATTTCTTTTGAAACCAAGGAAAATTAATATATATACACTACTTAACCAAACAAGATACAAAAAACATAAAGGTATCCCTTTAATCAAGTCTTTGGCTCTGGATGCTTTGCTGTCGGGAGATGGGTGATGACGTCAAAACTGGAGACCGCCATCTTTAAAGGGAAGGTTCAGGTTCACCTTCACCACTACATTTACATTTATTATCTAACACAAACGCTTAACACCGCAGAATAATGTGCTGTAGACAAAGCAGTGGCTGTAGAGTTTAAATTTGCATTTTAAACAATTAAATTCTAAAAGTAAATTCCTATAGAATACTGTTAAATTCAAGAGCAGAGAAGGAAGGAAAATATCAAATGAGCTTTGAGTCTTAAATAAAAATTAGGTTTTGGTTTTTAGGCTAAGATATTAACTTAGTTTAATATGAAATGGAAGTGTTAATTGACATTATGGAGTGTGAATACTCACGCAGACACTGACAGCTGTAGAAAGTTACTTTAACTAACTATTTTCCATTTTAAGTTACTTTACTAAGTAACTAAATCACTGTAGGATTGAGTCATTTTTAGGATTTAATTTAGTGGGGATCAGTGTTGAGTGTTTTTGGCCTGTACCAATATGGTTATTAGTTTTTAAAAACTTAAACACATAATATAAACTAGGGCTGCACCTAACATTTATTTTCAGTAGAGTATTGTTATGATAAACTGATTAATCCTTTAGTCCACAAAATGCCAAAAAAATGTGTGAAAAATTATCATTAATTTAGCAATGCCCAAAGTGACATCTTAAAATTGCTTCTTTTGTCCAAAACAGTCCAAAACCCAAAGACTCTTCATTTACTGTCACACATGAAAAAGAAAAGCAACAATTCTTCACATATAAGAAGCTTGAACCAGCAAATGTTTGACATTTTTGCTTGAAAAATGACTGAAATGATTAATTGATTATAAAAATACTTTGTCAGTTTGTTGGATTAGTTGACTAATCATCGGATCTCTAATATAAATGAACATTAATTGCAAAATGTGGTCATTAAAGTTTGTATTCCTGCATGACAACAGATGTATCTACTTCACAGTATATTGCTGGAAAAAGGCAGGGTTTCATTTCTTGAACCTTTTAAGGATTATAGCTTAAATAGTCGTAACAGAAATGTGTCCCATGGCAGGTAATTGACCCTTCCTAAGTCCCGCCCCCTTTTCTTTACTAACTTTATTTCCTTACTCTGAGAATACAGTAGGCAATAACAGAAAGCGCTAGTTACCATTTCTTTACATGTTGTTTGTTCTATGAGTAGGTTTCAGTAGTGATCAATACTGTAGGCTTCACATCCTGAAACTTCCCTCGAAGTGTGTGGTCCATTTTGTTTTGTGTGTGTGTGTGTGTGTGTGTGTGTGTGTTTGCCGTTTCACCGGTCTGTGAGCCTGCCACCGTCTCCACCTGAAGTGAGTAATGTTTGGTCAGTGGGATGTTGTGTGTGGTGAAGGGATTCAGTATCTCCTAATGGGAGATTATGTTACTTTGACTTTGCCGCTGAGCAAACACTTGACATGAGTACAGGGTCAGTATAAATATAACTCGTACTGTATTTCCCTCTTGACTTTGGCTCTTTGTCTCCCACTTTTTTTTTTAACATCTTCTTTTGTCCAGGAAAGGCTTTCTGAGGACACTCACTCTTTTTTTAACACTTATTGTAGATCCTGCTTCACATTCATCCAGTTAAAGGAGTATCTTCCAAAAATCTGCTTTTTGAATATCAAATAATCCCCTTTTCCTGTATGCTTGAAAAGTGCTCTAAAATGCTGTCGTCATTTTGGATTTCTAGTAGTTACAATTTATTCCAATTTTAGCCCAGAGTCATTGCAAAAACTGTTGAGAAAATCTTGCAGAACAATCCCTACCTCGTTTTGATTCATGGTCTTAGTCATGGTTTCCCGTTTTAAATCATTGTAAGTAACTCTAAGCTGACAGCTGGGTATCGTGATTTCCTGATTATTCTGATTTACAAAATCCAGTTCAGTTCTGTCTGTGATTCGAATCATCGGTTCAATATTTCAGCTACAGTACAAGTTTTGCTTGGATATGAAAGAGATTCTCAGACAACAAATGCTGTCAATTGTAAAGTGCATTAATTACATTAAAGAAAAAAATTAATGAAAAAAAAAAACAGATTGTTAGTCAGTCAGTGGTCAGTTAGATGAGCCCTGTATACCTGAATGGAAGACTTTAACTCAGTAATCAGTATCAGTGTTTATGAGCTTCAAAAAGAGGCCATCAAACTAGCAGCAAAACATGTTAAAGCAGCCAAATTTGTCAAGTTTCCCCAAATATTTAAGTATTGCATCCCTGGTAACTTATTCTCTCTGATATGAGGAGCTCAATTTGCTCCAGAGAAGCTTCCTAATCCTGGAGAGGAGCCACAAACACTGGTGGCTGCAGTCCTTTTGCAGGCTAACAGGCCATATCCCAGCCACATACATAGAAAAAATACAAACATGAAACACTTTTTGACCTGAGTGTTTTCATGTCTGTCTAGCTCCCCAGCTAATGTCAAAATGCTTGACATAGAAATGCAACCCATGTGCAGCTTTTTTTTTTTTGCTTTTCAGAGCTGCAAGAGAAAAAAAATGCTATATGGACACAAGACTTAGCAGGTTTAATACTTCACACGAAGTCAGTTACAAACATTTCAGATCCAGGCTACAAAGGGGTGAATATTTGATAATCAAATGATGACTTTTCCTTGCAAAAAATACTTCAGCATTTTTATAAACACCCTTATCTGCTTTCTTTGTGAGAGTGAGAGGAGAAGATTGACATCAATTCATTAAAAATTAGGACATGTTTAGCTTAGCTTAGCATAAAGACCACTAATAGTGAGAAAAATGCTAGCCTGGCTCTGTCTAAAGTGGAAAACTAATTTGTTAGCTAAAACAACATGTTACATACAATTTGTTGTTTTAACACATTTCTGTTCATGTACAGTGAATAAATCAGCTTTAGAGGTGTTGTAGGTGTGTTTTGACAGAGTCAGGCTAGCTGCTTTTCCACTCTTAATGCTAAGCTAGGCTAACCACCCCCTGATTCCTCTGTATTTGATGTTTGGCACTGCATTTTATTAAAATTAATTTGAGACTACCCATTCATATATTGTACTGCACTCCACTGTAATACTTATTTTATTTTTACATTGGTTCCAATCAGTTGTAGCTTTTAAACAAAATCTTTTATTTAATTTAATGGTTTAATGTCTTTCATGTGTCGCTTTGTGTTTCTTGTATATTTTGTTCTTAAATGAATTATTGCCTTATTGTGGAAAGGTGCTGCAGTATACAGATAAATTTGACTTGCCTCAACAAAAGACGTGAGATTGTTATTGATCTTCTCATCTTCTCATTTCACTCTTGCAAAGGAAGCAAAACATAGTATTTCCCAAAAGTCAGTTCTATTTATATTGAGTTTTCTAAGAGCAGTTTTCATATACAGCAAAGCTAAACTATACGCTTTATGACATCATTTACAGAAACCCCAAAATGTTTCCTTTTACTTCAGTGACTTTCTCCTTTTTCCTTTTTTCTGTCTCATGTTTTCTCGTTACACAACCGTCTCTGCTCACTGTTTGCTGACACACTGTCTCTCTCTCAAGGGTCAGTCAGTGACCTCATCAGTCTGTGACCCCACCGTCTAAGGAGATGATGTCACCGTCTTCACAAACCATGCACACACACACACGCACACACAGACAGACAGAAAGCTCAGCAGCCCTTGACAGCTGTCTGAGCATCTGACCAACCCTTTGGGCCTATTTAACCTTTGACCTCCAGCGCTGGTCAGTGTGTGTGTGTGTGTGGGGGGGGCACGTTGGAAATAAATAGAGACACTCAGCACTTTGAACAGTGACAAGTGTATACAGATTCCAGATGCAACATCTGCAGCAGAAAATAGAAAATAAACAAACGGGATTAAAAAGGAAAAACAAGTATCTGACTAAAGATCCCAAAGACCAAACATGTTGTGGATGTTTGCATTTGATGTGTGCAGCCGGGCGTTTGGTTCGGGGCCTCGGTGGCTGTGGGTTTGCATTTTGTGCCTGTTTGGGTGTCTATGGTTTCTGGAGTGTGGAATGTCTAGTGACGGGGTGGCATGCTGTTTTTGGCACAACGTCGACCGGGTGCCTTGACAACATAAATCACGGTTAAGTCATGGTAAGTAGCGGGAAAAGCCTCGACTGGATGCACAAAACTTTTAACCGGATCCCCGAGTGATCTGTTAAAAAGCTCCATGTGCAGCGTCGGCTGGGCTCCCGACTCGACTCAGTTCAGTGTAAACCTGCACCAGAAGTGTTGCAACTGGCATAATATTACAATTTCATTTTCTGAAGGAAGAAAAGATTCTTTGTTTAAAATAAGTAAGAGGAACAGATTGTTTCTTAATCATCCCATTGCTGCACTCAAGAATACCTTGTTCTTTTTTTCAAAGTACACTGTAAAAGAAAAACATTATTTCAAGGCATCTGGCTTCACTACATGTTTGAGTTTTGAAATAAACAAAAGTTTTGCTGACCTATATTGTTTTGGTGAAATAATTTACTGAGATAGACTTGGATAAACTTAAATCTTTGAGTTTTAGAAATCCCAAAAGTTGGTATTTCAAAGATTGTTCACAGTCAGATGTGAACCTGGTCATTATTTAGGTGCTTGAAATTTGGTTGATATTTAAAATATTAAATTATCAACAATTATTCCTTTCACTTTAATGAGTCAACAGTTTTGAAACAAATTTTGGGGTGATTTCTAAAACTCAAATATTCAAGTTTAGCTAAAGAAAAAAGTAAATTATCTCAACAAAACACTATTAGTTGGTATAGCTGCATAAACAATCATACCACCAGTATAATCACCATTATATTAGAGTACAAATCTTGTTTTTTTTCAGGGAAAATTAAAATTGTGATGCTAATCATATTTCAATTGCAGTTTCAGTTAAAATAATGGCAATATGACTTTTATACCATATCATGCAGCCCTATTAGTTGGCAAAACTTTTTCAAAACTTGCAGGAGGAGTCTGTAATATATTTACTGAAATAAATCCTAAAATGACCATGACATGTCATCAGAGAGCAAGGAAACATGTTAAGTTGAAATACTCGCTTCTCTGACAGCAACGTGTCCTCCTTTCTATTCTTGTCTGGAATGTTTTGCCTGTTTCATGATAATTAGAGTTCAAATTAATGACACATGTTCACAGAATGAATAAGTGTTGTGTCAACTGAGTCATAACAAATCATTAATAATGTTTTAGTTGTAGATTGATTGAATTGAGCGATATCTTAATGGAGTCTGGCGCACAATGAGACAGACATCCACTGAACTCCGACTCCGGTGTGTATTTTCTGAGCAAAAATGAGCACAGCCGTCCAGATAGCAGGCTGAAGTCAGAGACAGCGTATGAAATAGTTTGAAGTCCAAAATTTAATATACCATCAGTGAAGCTCAGGCAGGCTGCAGAAACACTGCAGAAGTGCAAGGCGAGCGCAACATTGTAAATTGACAATAACAAGTGAGGACAAGTCCTCCACTGTAAGTTGATCAGCTATTTATAGCCGTCAATTGCCTATCAAAGTAAAGCTAAGCCCGTTATCCTGAAAACAAAAGCCCACTGGTACAAAAATACACACTCTGGAGTGTCTGCCAGACTCCAGATTTCAAAGAAGGCTGTGGCATTGTTAGAGAAGACAGTGTTTTATGATAAATTACAGTAAATATATTACTGATTTCTCCTTTAAGAGTTTCAGTTGGGCTCTAAACTCAGAAATCTATTGAAGTAAGTTAAGAGTTTTCTCAATTTTTTCATTTTTACAGTGTACCAATAGCTAAGGTTTTGGTTTTTGACCAAAGTATTCCCTCGCAACTGGCCAAAATTGATCTCTTTATTTTCTCAACTTCCTCCAACGTATCACATTGTGCTGCTTGGCGCTGAGGTCGAACATACCCGGCAATTTTAAAAGTGGCTTTTCCCGGGTCTCGCCGTAGCTCGAGAAGCCTCAAAACCCCCTTTGTTGCAATTGGAGAGGCTCGCTGGAGAGGTACGCCGATTGTTGGCACTGCAGCTCCTGACTTGTTCTAAGCCAAAGGAAAACAATGGAGCGGCAGAGCAGAGGAGTGTTGGATGTTAAAGTGTAGAAGAGGCAATCCAGCGTGTGGATTATGGGTTCCTGTGTCTTCTCTCGCTGGCCGGTCGCTGTGGTATGTGCTAATTACAGCCTGAGAGAGGCTCGCTGCCGGAGCAGAGACACACTGACCGACCGGAGGGCTCGAGGAGACACACACACACACACACACACACACACACACTGTCATCATATACATACACATTCCTCCCTCCTTTACAATCCCTGTATGATATTAGTGTCTCCCAATTACACAGAAATGCACTTGTGTTCACTCAGCAGAGTTTCCCCACAGAGTGCGTTCACTGACGTCGTTTATCTTGAATTTTCTCAGCTGAAGATTTTCTGTCTTTTCTGACATGCTGCTTTAATTAATCACTTCAAAGCCAACGTACGATTTGACTGATTAATTACTGTCATCTGCTGAGCTGAGTCAGACGACCGTGACAGTATTTGTTCCTGTAATCAATTTCGTTCCAGCATGGTGGTCTCGAACGTTTAAATACGTGGCCTCCGCTGTCTGATGGAGCTCTCAGAGGACCGAGGTGTGGACCCGGGTCACGTGACTCTGAAGACGTGACTTGGCGATCTCCTCAAGCCAAATCATCACAGGAATACCAAGACACACCTTAAGAATAATAATAATAATTTTGATGCACAATAATAAACAATATGACACAATAATTAGTCGCAGAGAACAATACGATCAAAATAACAACAGGATAAAAAAAGAAGGTATTGTAGCTGGATCCTTCAATTGTTCAGCTGCCAACCCCCACAAACAAACACTGGACTCCTTAACTCCGATCACACAAACACTGGACAGCTACAAGGATGTTACATCAATAAACATGAGAATCCATTTTTCTTTTCGAGTTGTTTCCACCTTGTAGAGTCAGACTCAGACTCTAACTTGTAACTTGCAAAACAATGACTGTTCCACCTCTGATTTAATGATATATTTTATCATTTTATTTAATTTTCAGGTGCATTATCTTCCTCTGATTTTAGCAGAAGCAGTCTTTATTTCTCGTATATATGAAATATTGTGGGAAACTCTGCTCAGTCACACACATGCAGTCATTTAGCTCCTGCAGGACACAGTTGATACATCCATTAGTTTCACAAAGCGCCAAGTCTAGCATGATTACAAGACAAGCTTCACTGTTATATATTCATTAAAAAGTCCTTCGTGATGCTGATGTTTCTCTCCGTCTTCTCTGTTCTTCTGTCTCCACCTGACACCAGCAGGACTGCTTCACAGTGGAGGGAGAGGATCTGAAACATGACTTTGAGCGGCTGCAGCTGGCTATGGAGATGGTCGGCTTCTTACCCACCACACGCAAACAGTAAGATGAGCTAAATGTTGCAGATGAGCGCTGTTATATAACTGACTACAGGACCTCAGTCTTGTCTGTTAGAATCGTGCTCAGGAAGGTTTTTTAAAGTTACAACCAGGAGCTTTCATAATAGCTTGATTTTGGAGCCCCCTGTGGACAAAAGCAGAAGTTTTTCCACTGTAATAACCACAAAATATAAAATTATCTAAATAAAAACCTCCTCATACTTCTTTTTAAGTGGCTAACATAATACTGACTCTAACTTTGCCTGTGAAAATGTAAAGGCTTGTTTAATCTGATTTCAAGGAGAATCTGACCCAATGGCCGACATAACTATATGGAAATAGCCAATCATCTCGCGGGTGGTCTCATTAATTTACGCAGGTCATGTAGAGACATCAGTAATAAATTGAGGCTGTTTCATAACCAGTTAAAAGCTCCTTGTAGTGGCTTTAAGTTGAAAGAATTTGCAGAAAATTATTGCATTACATTACATATTTGTGGAAACACCAGATGTGGTCAATGGAGACTTAAATCAGAATAATCACACTGTAAGTAATCCTACTCTTTAACTCATGTTCCCACAAAACATTTATTTTTTTATATCTCACATAGCTCAAAGCATGTTGTGCCATACTTCCTTAAATCTTTATAATGATGAACTGAGTCACTGAGGTCACTGAGGTCACTTTATTCTGTGAGTAAACAGGCCTCAGTCAGAGCACTTTTTAATGTCACTTTCTTAGCAATTATAAGTAAAACTCAAAATCCTGATCATTTTATATCCGCTGCAAAAAGTATTTAAAGCTGCTGCAAGCAACTTTCATATTTTGTTCATTTCAGAGGCTCCTGCAGACAAAAGCTTTAGTGTTTCCACCTTAATAACCACAAAATATAAAGTCAAAAATGAAATTTTAGTGTAATAAAGAGATATAGAAATACACGATATAGCCCTACAAGCTCTTCTGGTTAAGAATCTCTGAGCACAGCAACTTTTTTCATCTATCGTAAAACATTCTCGACAAGACAGAAGGTTAGTCGGCCAAAATCATGTAAATGTATTAACAGTAAGTGTCTTTCTTCTTCGTCAGGATTTTCTCCCTGCTGTCAGCGATCCTCCACCTGGGAAACATCCGCTACAAGAAGAAGACCTACAGGGACGATTCCATCGACATCTGCAACCCAGAGGTCCTCCCCATCGTCTCAGAGCTGCTAGAGGTGAGCAGCATCCTGCAGCCTTTTCACAAAACATTAAACTTCAAGTATCGACTATTAGTAAAACTCAAATTTTTGCAAAATATAATTTAATTTGAATAATAATCTAGTTTTCATCTGAAACCCCAGTAGAAAAAGCCACATATGACATGTCTGAGTCAAAAAACACAGAACGTCTTGTCTTACTGGCTTTATGCTGAAATACAATACTCTAAATACTTGGAAGGATAATAAAAATGAAGAATTGTAGCAGGGCTTTACCACAGGGATTGTTTATTCTCCCTAAATACGTTCTTTGCCATTTTGTCTCCCTAAGTTATTCCATCACATGCCCACTGGAGATACTTAAAACTCTGCGGACTTAGTGAACTTTAAAGAACACGTAGGATCCATTTGAGCGAATGACTTTTCCTTTTGCTGTTTCTTTTTTTTTTTCTGTGAGAAATCGTGATCCCTGCTGCCAGAGTTTACCTCCTGTATGGGGCTTTTCAAAAAGCCTTTTTAGAGAGCTGAGGACTCTCTGCGTACAAGCACAGCTTGTGGTGACAGCGGAAGTTAAGAGGTGCTTCAGGTCCCAGAGAGCCGTCCAACCAGCCAGTGCTTCCACAAAGTACTGCTTGTGTCGAGGCTATTTTCAGACCTCTTGTGCTGGCGTGCTGTTGCGTAGGCGAGCTTTCCCACCAGGAACGAGTCCTTGTTGTTGTCCCAGTGTCACCTGCACTGTTAAATCGTATTTAATTGATTATAAAAACACTGACACAAGCTTCAACAAGAGTTAATACAAGACTTACCAAAAACTTTTTGTTCCTCAAAGAGATTTAGAGAGAGTTCCACTCTTTTTGAAGTAGGTTCTATGAAGTACTTGTCTTTCCATAGTCAGTGTATTACCTTCATTGGATGGCAGTCGGCAAGTCCTCAGTTTGGACAGGCAGCAGGAGTAACAGTGTAGGAAACTAAGCAATTGCTGCTGTGAAAAGGGTCAGCAGCAAAAACCTAGAAAAAACTATATCGGTTTAAGTGTGTGCAATATTTAGAATATTTTCACTGCTTTACCTCTGTGTTTGACAGCCATTCCTGATTGGAAACCACTGTTATATAAACCAAATATCTCTCTCTCCAGAGCCACCAGACTCCATTGGAAAAAAACATAAGTTTTAGCTAGCACAGGATTGGAGTCTCGCTGGTCTACCGCTGCCTCCATTGGTTGGCTTGGTTGTGTTATTGTATGATTTGATGAATCCAAACTAACCTTTTAAGACACAGAAATCCCTCAGTAGCACAAACAAACTAACTGATCAAGGCAGAGGTAGACCAGCAACTAACAGTAAAATGACTGTTTTTGCCAGTGGAATCTGGTAGCTTTGGAGAGACTGATATTTGGCTCACATAACGGTGGTTTTGTGTCAGAAAAGGTTGACAGCAAAGTAAAGCAGCGAAAATAACATTAAACTATACACTTAAACTGATAATTGGTTTTGCTGCTGATCCATCGCTTAACTTCCTACACCGGTACTCCTGCTCCTACCGCTTCTGTGCCGACCGCCAACTACTGTAGGTAATGCGCTGACCACGGATAAGCAGAACAATCCAAACTATCCCTTTAAATTTGAGGTGAAATCTTTTCTTGTTTTTCTGCAAAGCGCTGCAGGTTTCTGCCTCAGCCTGCAGAGCTGTAAATTGTCACTCAGAGTATGGAGTGTAGTGGGTGGTCAGTGCATGTCCAATCACATTCCCGCTTGCACAGCCATTACTTGTCTAATTGCATATTTGAAAGCAGATTAGTTTGCTCAGTGGCAGCACTTTGTCTGTGTAAATAAAGTTCAAATGAAGTTCAGCCAGCCTCTGGTTACAACATCATTATTATAGAAGCGGTAGAAGTAAAACTGCCTCAGACTATTCATAGACTGCAGCATCAGTGCCTTGTAGAAGGTCTCATGCTGGTTCAGTGTTCCTCATTTGCTTCATTTATTTTAACAATTTTACAACCTTACATCTGTTTTAGTACTGCACAAACAAAAGCGGCTCTTATGAAAGCTTTGATCTATGCATACATCTTCCTGACCTCAATCTAGACACTGTAGTAATTACCCAACATACACTGAACAGTCTGGTCTGTCCCAGTAGGTATTTTTCCATTGAAAAGATGTTTTAATACCAACTGTGAGCGGTGGAAAGTGAAACTATTTTTCATGACTATTTTAAAATGCTCCAATGTAGACTGTATTTCACAGGGATTATTATTATTTTTTTTTTTGCAGTTGTGACATTTTTCATCCTCCAAAATTTGTAAATAATCGCCTATCATCACGTTAGCCTAACTTACAAACAGTATCAAAATTTCACAATTGAAAACTAGAAAAAACGTTCCCCCTGGCAAGGACTGAAGCCTCCTGGATGTAAGTCCTCCTGCCAACTACTGGACTTTGTCCTCATTTATACTTCTTCCCCTGACTTCTTAAAGCCTTCCTGCTAGAAAACCTTTTGACATTTCTGGCAAAAAGGCCTGAAGACTACAGTTGAAACTGTAACCAGTAAGTACTTCTTCTCCCATTACAATGTCCTGAAGCTTCTTGCTGGCGGCACACAGCCTATATCATTCGTATTTATGACATCTTATAAGAAACATTTAATACATCTTTGTGTGCACATTTTCAGCTACCAGTGAGATATGACAACTGAACAAATTAACACGTCCTTTGCATGATGTTTCCTTTACTTTATATGGTAATGTTGTTGCAATGTGGCTAAAATTGTGACAACAATATCTCCAAAAAGTGATGGAAACAGGACAACGTACACACCATACTGGCGACGTTAAAAATAACATGCTAAGGACGACACTAGAATTTTACTTGTAGTTTAAGCTTAAGGAAGATACGCTGCAACTACTTTCCTTTGTGTTAGTAGGGTGTTACAAAGAGGTTTTAGGCATCCAGACTGATTATCATCCAGTTTTTAACTAGAAACCAATGTTTAAATCCAGATTGGTGCTCACTGAGGTAGATTTAGACTGTTCTGGACTCTATTGTGCAAGGTGAGAGATGAGAAAACATTTCCTGGCACAGGTTACCGTGCCACGCAGCTTTTTACAAATTTATGATGTTGAGCTGAATTTGTGTTCATTCTTGACACTAAGTGCAGACCACACACACACACACACACACACACACACACACACACACACACACACACACACACACACACTCATCAGTGTGCGCCCACCACAAGGACAACTCAAACATCCACATGCTGTTCTGATTTACCTTGGGACTGAGCGATGGTGGCACTTCCCAGTCCCCGCTACAAACTTCAACGATTAGCCGGATGTGCTTGTTGAGTCGCTGACAAAACAATGTCCGAAGTGTGCCGGAGACTCCTGTCAACAGCACAGCGGGGATGTTATGGCTGGTGGAGGGCCTGCCAGGGCTCCCCTTTAACATCCAGACCGGTCTCTTTGACTCTGCAGAGGTCCAGCGAGGCAGTGACGTGAGCTGAGCCACATGTTGGCCACATGCTCGGGGGTTAGTGTTTTAAGTTCAAGTTTATTTGGATGTCTGTTAGTTGGTGCAGAGGCAGCGGCTATTTGTCCCCAGGGACACATAAAACATTCTTAAAGCAGAGGAGAAGAAAGGAAGGAAAACCAAAACACAGCTCAATGAAATTAAACAAAGAGTCGCAATGAAACAGGATTTTGAGGGCATCTTAACCCTTTAATTTGGCCCTTGAACATTTCTGCCCAAATATGTTATGGTGTGACAAAAGAGGGGTCAGTGAGGAAAGTCAGTGTTATTTGATGAGAGGATTAGGATTTCTCCCGTGAGTTTTTAAGGCTCTACTCTAAAGAATCAATATGAGTTTTAGTGTATGCTATATTTACAACATTTTCACCACTTTACCTTGTTGTCTGACAGCCTTTTCAATGGGAAACCACAGTTAAACAAGCCACCGCGGTTCTGATCCACCCCTGCCTCGATCTGTTAGTTGGTTTGTTATTATGTGACTTCTGTGAATCCAAACTAATCTTTTAAAGTCACACTAAAGTCACACACAAAAAAAAACAACAACTAGTTGAAGCAGCGGCAGTCTAGCAACTTTCACGTTTTGCCAGGTAAAATTACTGATTTCGCCAATGACGTCTGGTTGCTTTGCAGAGAGTCATATTTGGGTTATATATAACGGTGGTTTCCCTTTTGCAAAGGCTGTCTGATGGCAAAGTAAAGGATTTAGGTAGCTAAATTATGTTCTGCTGCTTTTTTCGTGTAAGCTTTATTTATTTAGGAAGAGTCCCATTGAGATCTCTGATCTCTAAAAATTCCTGGCCAAGACAGGCAGCAGTACAAAAAGGAGAAGAGATAATTAAAGGTAGAGTCAGTAGGATTTGTCCAAGTTGTTCGTAAATGCATCAGGACATCAGGAATGTCCTGAGCACGGTAAAATAATGAGAAAAAATAATGAAATAAAGGCAGCGGGACAGATTTCTGCAGATACAGTCAACAGCACACGCTTCTTGTGGGTCATATGTGATGGTTGAAAGTGATTGTGTTTACATGAGTTTATACATTATTTTTCAAGGAAAATGTTGCAGATTATTTCTTTAAAGCAGATAATAAACAAAACAGAAAACGTTACAATACATCACATCCTGAGAAATAAAAGAGCAGAGTTTAATTAATGAAACCGTTTCCAGATTGATTTAAAACCATGCAATGAAATCAGGTAATTTAAAAATTTTCTGTAGTGTTTTCCAGTCTGAGGGTGCAGAGTAGAATATCTAAACCCCCTTTTCCACGCTGATTCTGTCCACAGTGGTACATTGATTAGCTTCCTACACCAGTGCTCCTGCTGCTTCTCCAAACTAGGTGCCTGCTGACTGCCGTCTACTAATACACTGACTATGGATTAGTGCCTCATGCAACCGCACTTCAGACAATTCAAACTGTCCCTTTAAATAAGTGTTAAAAATATTTTATCTCAGGAAATTACATAAAAAGGTAGGAAGTCACCTTTCATTTAATTGTAACTTGACAGCAGAGCATGTGTGTACAGTGGAAGCACCTTTAAAATTCTTTTAAAATTGAATTTGCTTGATGCTAAGATAACAGAAGTACCAGTGTAGACCAGACAGGCGCCACAGAGAAGTACTTAGCACTTAACATTTTATTGATGACGCATGACTTTATTTTAAGACACTTAGCATTTTATGGCTAAAATAGGTTGTTGAGGTTTGCTGAATGCAGTTTTGTGTGAGTCATGCGAGGCTGAAGTTGCTTCAAGGGAAAGTTCAGCTAAAGTGCACCGACTGGCTCTGAGTGAGGTCTTCATTTGCATGAATAAACAGTGTTGGAATCAGTCCGTACTAAACTTTCATATGTAAAACATGGACAACGTTTTGAAGAGGATGAGATGTGAACGACAGCTCTCACTATTACTGCGGTACACTAATGTAAAGAAGTGATTGGCACGAGTGTGGACTGATGAATGAATAGGAATGAAACCAGCTGGGACTTCCTGTTTCCTGTGGAGGTGGAAGTGGAGGAGGAAGTAGAGCTCGTAGGGGCTGATGGACGGCTGACGGACTGGATCCTCTGAGCTGCAGAGTTGAGTGATTTGACTTAACGAGAGACATTCCTGTGCAAACTGGTAATCGGTCCTCAGAGAGCGTCTCACTGTGAGAACAAATCCCACTAAAGCCTGAGTTTATTGATGGTATTTTAATACTAAAAACAGTATTTTGAAACAGTTTTTAAGCCTGAGGCCAGTCCAGTCCAAACATTCTCTTCATTTTGTTATATTTTCCTTATCAGTAACCATGCATGAAGCATATTGTTTTTCCTCAAGCATATTTTTTTTATTTTATTTATATTAATTTATAGGAGCTCTGTCCATTAGCTTTTTAAGGAATCAAATACAAGATACAACACTAACACCGACAGAGAGACAGAAAACCACCACAAACAGTAATTGAGACATCAGTGACTAAAAACAAACAGAACACAACAATGACAAAATATGACAGAGAAAAATGACAATAGGAAAAGAAATTCAGCCTTCACAGATTTACCTTATCTGTGGAGTTTTAACTGGAAAGGAAAACTGAACAATATTGCCTTGAGTTTTGCTGGTTTACAATTTCTGCCAACTTCTAACCCTTTTTTTTTTACAGACAGGGCCAGTTTTGTAATTTCTAGAATAATTCCAGCCTTCAATGGCACGTTTAAAACATTCATAATGATAGATATATGGGTTTTCAATGTCCATTCTGAATTTATTTGGGAATATAAGGTCAGCAATGTAGTAATTAACCACAGTAAATGTTAGCTAACTCTGATAACAGCTGCATAACTAATTATCATGGATTAAAAACATAGTTGTCTTGCTTCTGATGTTGAGATGACTGTGAGGTCTTTTGTTTTTTAGGTTGTAGAAATTAAATAAAGACAGTCTGTACACAATCAGGATACAGAGTGTTGCTGTTAAAAATACACCACAACACATCTTTTGACCATCCTTAAAATGTCTTTGTTGTTCATAGCATATTACGAAAAATGTAGAGACCAGGCAGCAGAAACATCAGACCAGCGTCGTGTTTCATTAGTATTTCCACTTGTCTTCATTTATTTACTTTCATCCCTTGGTATTACACTGAGGCCATTTGGGCCTTGTTCAACCCAAATCAGTTTTTTGGCATTTCCACGTCGTATTCAGACTGATTTTAGAAAGACTGGACAGCAAAATCATAAAATGAGATCCAAGCCACATTTGCAGGTGGTTTGAAATGTGATTCCAGTCAGATTTCTACAGACGCGTCTCAGTCAAGCCACTCTGTCCTGCTAAAATCAGATTTCTTTTGTGTGTCTTTTGCGTCACTTGAAACACTACACGCGATGTCAAATCCAGAGTGACGGGAGCGAATCAGCTGGATTCTGTTCAGATTCAGCTGAGCAGAATCCCTGCTGCTACTAGCAGAGCGGCATGAAGGAGACACAGAGGATGACAGTCCGCGCACAGATGCTCAAATAAATTTTCTGTCGGCTCTTTGGGAGGAGGTTTCTGTGCAGCGGTGACACTCAACTTGCGGCCTGCGAGCCAAATGTGGCTCCCCGGTAGGGTGTCTGGTGGCCGCCCAACTATTTTCTAACTCACAATGAAACTAAATTGATGCACGCTGTTTTACCCAGGAAGCAGGGACAGATATGTCAGTTTTGTGTGATCAGTGAGGCTGATCTGTGTGTGATGGTCTTCCAGCTGAGGCTCCAGCTGTTTAATGTTGTAAAAAAACTCTTTCAAATGTAATCAGAGCATTTGCAACTAAATTGCAGTTGCAGTTTTTAAATGCAGTAAAATATCCAAAGTTAGTTAAGGGGATAGAGTATGTTTTTAGACTAAATCTTCACTGTATATCCTCAGCTTGGAGCCACCTTCATATGCATGTGCACACTGTCTCAACTGGCTGTGTGTGGCGTGACGGTGTGCACACACAAGTGAGGGGCATGTTGGGGCATTAGGAGTTTTGGATTACACCAGACGAGCAGTATGGAGGCATTTTATGTTTTTGGGAGTTATTTTTTCCTTTTGAAAACTGGGGATTCTGAAACTCTGTTTTCCTGTGAAACTCCAGCAGTGTTTTGTGGACTGAAAAACAAAACCCAACCTTCAATCAGTATGAGGGTGTGTAAATAATGACTAAGAAACAGAATTTAAAAGAAAGATGAGTCAAGGGGCCTTCTATTGTTTGTTCACGTCTGAACAATGACTAATGTTTGTTTATCAATGTTTGGGAGGAGCTGGGAATTTAAATGAAACACACTCATCCTTGTAAACTTTCAGCCCAAACCGTCATTGATGGACCTGCAGTTGGAGGCTTCGCCCTTTACTGCTTTTCACAAATCATCAGAAAATATCTCCTGACCAGTTTCAGTTCACTTCAGTTTTTCAGACAATTGTGATAGCGGCAGGGATTCCCTCGGGGGCAAATGCCACAGGGAAGTCAATGAGGGCATGTTGAATGAGTAATGAGACGCAGCCCAGAAAGATGGCTGATCATGTCCAATTATGGTGTGAGAACAGCATCTATCAGAGCTAGAGATTTGCTAACCCAGAATCAGAATTGAGGGGGAAAAAAAACAAAAATCCGTTAATTTGAGAGCAGAATCACTGACCCAAACCAGTGCTTACACACTTGTGTGTATTATGGTATTAGAGCTGTGATCATTGACGGAGCAGCAAGCCTGTTACCAAGCGACTAATACATGGAAATGTAGCGGCTAAAGACCAATCACCAGCCTGCAGAATAGGCTTTGCTCATAGTCGAGGGATTATCAGGCAGTGTGAAATGAAGTCTGATTATGCCACCCCCCCGCCGACCCACTCCCACACACACGCACACAAACGCACACACACACACACACACAGCCCTCCTCCTGTCCTCCCTCCTCTGTTTATGTCAAAGTCTTCACAAAGGCAGCAATTGACAAAACTAGATCCATAACGGTATTAGCTCTAACATTAACACTCTTGCCTTTTATGCATGAAGACATCAGGCAGTCACACAAAGACACATAGTCACACACACACACACACACGTGGTCTCAGCAGCAGCTGTTCGGCCCAATCCCATAATCCCTGTAGATGGAGGAGATGTGTGCGGTGACATCTGCTTCTCCCAGTGTGGCCCTGTCATCAATGGTTTGTCTCAGGCCAAGTTTAGAGTCTGCGTGAACTCTGCATGCAGGGCCACACAGTATTGTACTATACTGCATGTGTGAGGACAGAGAGCAGTGTTTACGTGCTGATGTTGGCCAGCTGTGTTAGTTAGAGGCAGCAGAGTTATTATGAGCTCCAGTTTTAGGGGTCAGATAGGAATGAGTAATAAAATCTCACATTTCTTGTAAAGTCATTTCAGAAACTGCTGAAACTGTAGATAAAATGACCAAATGGGAATTTCTGTCTTTGGTTTATCTGGTTAAATAAAGTTATAGTTTATTATCTAAGCAGGTTTGTAGGAGAAACTTACTCATAGTCACTGTATTACCTACAGTAGATGGTGGTCGACACGCCATCAGTTTGGAAAAGTGGAGAGGAGTACCAGCGTGGAAGTTACACAATGTACTCATGTGGACAGGGTCAACATTAAAATGTATTTTAGCCACCTAAAAAAAAAACAATATCAGTAAGTGTATGATATATTTAGACCATTTTCACCACTTTACCATGCAATCAGACAGCCTTTTCTGATGGGAAACCACTGTTATATGAGCCAAATATCACTTTCTCCAAACCGACCAGACTCCATTGGCAAAATTAGTAGTTTTACTGTGTTTAAAAGTATTAGTTCAAATTCACCAAAGTCACATAATAATGCAAACAAACTAACTGATTGAGGCAGCAGTAGACCAGCAACTTCTGTGTTCTGTGAGATAAAATTATTGTTTTTGCCAGTGGAGTTTGGTTGGTTTGAAGAGAACGATATTTGGCTAATACACCTGTCTGATGGCAAGGTGAAGCCCTGGAAATATTCTAAATATAGCATAAATTAAACTTTGTAGGTGGATAAAATATGTCTGCAGCTGATCCTGAGCCTCCTACACCTACGTCCGGCTACTTCCTCAAACAGGGTTCATGCCAACCACCATCAGTAGGTAATAAACTGACCAAGGATAATGATTTCATTCAACCTCACTTCAAATAACCCAAACTGTCTTTTTAAATAGCAGACAAATTACGGTAGTACTTGTCCAAAATGCAGCATTTTCAGCGATGATCTACTAAAACAATATAAAAGAAATAATAATACCTTTAAATGGTATGCTATTGGAAACTCTCTACCTGTAAATAAATCTATGTTCATCTTGTGGTTTGCAGTTTATCCTCTTATTGTCCAGCTGTAGGGTCAGTCATCACCAGCTGTCAGCTGTTATCAAGTATCATCTTTAATGCTGTTTTGTGGACAGTGCTTAACATATGCTTAATGGAGATCAAAGTTCAAAGCAAATCCGAAGCGCATTTATATTATATATTTTCCTCTGATAAACGGAGGTTGGAGTCTAGAAAAAAGCTTCCCTGGTTTTTGTGTCTTGCTTTGAGACACCTCAGTGTGTGGTCTCATTAAAAAAGTGTATTTTTTCTGTGGCTTTGGAGGGAGTCAAGTCTAAGAAAATTCAGCTCAAATGACATCATAAATAATCTTGGTATCTTTTAATAAACATGTACAACACAAAGCCTGTATTACGAGTGGGGTTATGGTGTAGGGATGTCATCATGGGGAATGTAGAATGGGAAATGTACAACGTCCTTAAAGCCTTGATCTTTGCATTTTCTGCTTAACTTTGAACTGTTCTTTTTAAAAATCTGTCTCCCATGTGTCCCTCATCTTAATAGAAGTGCAATATTAAATTGTTGTAAAACCCCTTTAATAAAACAATGCTCTAGGACCTTAGTGACTGGACCATTGCTGCATGTCATTGTCCTTATTAGGGATATCAGTGGTTAACCGTCACTTGAGTAACCACTGAGATCAGCCAAAGATCACGTCACTGGTAGCTGGAGGGGGAGATAGTGTGATGCGTGCCAGTTTGAGGCCATCACCAGGTCAGTGTGGTAGATGGTGAAGCATTCGAAGAGCTAAATGTCAAGCTAACCAGGGCAGACAAGCTAGCTCTGACTAACGAATACTGGACAGCTCTCACAAATGGGTGTCAGGCTCTTGAATGCAAAAACTAACCGAAACTGACATCCCTAATCCTTATCGTTCCCATGAATTCATCTTCAAATAAAGATTAAAGATTATTCTCACTCCAGCTTTACTTTTGTTATGATCAGGGGCCCTGCATGATTCTTATATTGCTTTCTTTAAATCCCTGATACTGTATGAATTCATTGCACTCTGATAGGTTGCACCTTAAACACCACATCCCTGCATCATCAGGTCAACATGTAAGAGATCTGATGCAAAAACTGATCTCAATCTTGTATTTTTTTCCTCCTCAGGTCAAAGAGGAGATGCTGCTGGAAGCACTGACGACCAGGAAGACGGTGACTGTTGGAGAGAGGCTCATCGTTCCCTACAAACTCGCTGAGGTGACCTTTTTAGTTACCACAACATCTGCCTATAGCACCGCAACAAACTGTGACACCAGCACACCGACTTAATCTGACCTTCTAAAACCAATGACCTATTACTGGTAAAACCCCTGTGAGCCCGTCTGGTCCCTTTTTTGCTAGTTCACATTTAACAAAACCCAGAAGATGGGACATTTTTGCACATTTTTATGGTTTTCTGCTTTGTGCCTCTGTGAGGGTGGCAGGAGGGGCGTGGCGTGAATAAACTCCAGCCAGTCTCAAGAAAGCATACTGGAGCCGAATGTTGTCATGAAGTGCGTCAGCTGCAGGGGAGATTCTGTGTTTGTGTGTGCATGCTTTGGAGCTTGTCTGGGGAGTTTGTTGTGGCACTTCTCCTGCCCCCGCCGCCTCTTTCTAAAGCTCTTTTGATAGGGGTCTCTTCCTCTGCAACTTCCTGTTTCCTGTCCAGTCAAGAAACAGAGAGACTTAACCCTGTCCGTACAGCCCTCTGGCTGAGAAATGTACCTCCAGGATGCCCCAGTTGACCTAGATAGACTCCTCTGATGTCTATCATTGTGCTAGTGAGTATTAATATTCAGTGGTTTTCGTTTATCTCTCTGAGCCTTTGATGGTTCAGCGTAGAATTGAATTTAGTCCAGCAGCTCTCTGCTCATGTCTGCAGGGCCTTTTCTCCGAGGAAGGAAATGCTACACATAGATAGTCTGTCACCCTGCTCGACTCCACTACCCCCCCCCCCCCCCCCATCTGATTTGAGGGTTAGTTTAGCCCAACAATGGTTGCTCCCACTCTCACACGCCCCCCCATCTCTCCAGTCATGTGGTTTGGTCTCAGGAATGTGCAACCTCCACTGGAATATACAGTACAGAGGCCAAAAGCCAGCTCCTCAGTCTGTCTCTGTTTGTGTCTCTCTCTGTCTTTCTCCTGCAGTCACACACGTTTCAAACACATGAATAAATTCACTTTTTCTAGACCCGCTGTGTTAACAGAGGCTCAGACAGCGTGATCGGAAAGCTAATCCCGGACGAGGGGTGCAGATATGACAAACCCTGTCCTGCGGCTTCTGGTGTCATGCCTGGAAGCTCCCTCATGCCCTTCACAAGATGGTCTTATCTTGAACGGAATGACAAATGGACGGAAATGGAAAGACCTGGAGAGACGTTTCAATCTCTGAAAGTCCCCAATTGACAGAAAAGGAAAGAAATGAAAAAAAAAGCATAGAATAGCATATGTGGAAATCCCCAGATGTGTGCCCTAAAAGAAGAAAATGTCTTAATAACTGTCACCATCATAGTTGCATCATTAAAGGGATAACTTGGAAGCAGCAAAACGCATTTTAGCCAGTTAAAAAAAGGCCCACCTTAAAAAATATATATATCAATTTAACTGTATGCTGTATTTAGGATATTTTCACCACTTTACCTTGCAGACAGACAGCATTTTCCAGTGGGAAATTGCTGTTACATAAGCCAGATATCACTGTCTCTCTAGTTCAACCAGACTCCTTCGGCAAAATCAGTAATTTGTTGGTCGACTGCCGTCTCGATCTGTTGCTTTTGTTTGTGTTATTGTGTGGCTTTGGTGAGTCAGAACAAAACCTCTTAAAACACTAAAGTCACACAATAACAAACAAACCAGCCCATCAAGGCAGCGTTAGACCCACAACTCACGTTTTCTGTGAGGTAAAATGGTTTGTTAGGAGAGAGCTATACTTAGCTTATATAACAGCAGTTTCCTGTCAGAAAGGCTGTTTGAAAGCAAGAAAATAGTTTTAAAATATTTCAAATTTAGCACACACTTAAACTGATATTGATTTTTATAGGTGAGTTTTTTTATTGGCTTGGATAAGTACCTCATACAACCCCACTTTAAATAATCCAGCTATCCCTTCAACCCTGCAATAACTGATTTTTTTGTCCATTTGGGAGCAGATGAAACAAGCTGCACTGAACAGACAAAGCGTTTTATCTTTCAGTGTCAAGTGTTCAAAAAAACATGGACTGTATTCTTTTACATCTGTTATTGGTTCCCACTAACTAACTCCTGAGGGAAATATCTGGGTCTTAAGCTGCTAAAACGCTTGACTGTGTTCACCAGCTAGTCGCTATCTCTGTCTGTCCATGGGTTCGTGCTTGGCAGGTAGCGTAGAGTGGGTTTAAGAGCTCTTTGGCTGACAATAGCTGCCTCAAAATAACACTGATGAAAGCGACGAGAGTGAACCAAAATAGTAGAGATGCAAGTTGTAGAACAAAACCAAAAAAAGAGCTGAAAGTTGCTGTAAGGCTCTGCAGAGCCAGGTGATAATTATCTGTTGGCTCATTGCCTCACTGCAAGGGACCCCTTTCACATACATACAATAATGAATTAAAGGAGTTTTAGGTAAAGCTTTGAGGTGAGGAAATGTCAAAAATGTAAAGTAAGGGTTCCCAGCATTATGAAACTGGCAGATGCTAACTTGCATGTATTTGTCAGTTTACATAATCATCAGAAATTAGCATAATCACCTATATGTAGGATTTTTTTTTTAGCTTTTTTTTAGTTTCAGTCAAGTTAGAAGCTTTAGAGGACACTGAATTGATCGGAATACACAGAAAACTTATTGAAATAACTTCAACTGGTTTGAAATCGTAGTATATTATCCAAACAATGCATGATCCTACAACCTTAAATGTGTAATCTGCAACAGTTTCCTAAAAAAAACAGTGTATGGAGTCAACATACATAACCTGTTTGAATCATCACTTACCCCCTTCCTGTATTTCCCCTTTTTTTCTCATTGTTATGCTGTTTCACCAAATGAAAACATTCGTATTTGATGTTCTGATGAATTTGCAAACAGCTCAGACAAATTCTACAGACTCCACCTTTAATATAAACCTTAAATTCCTTAATCTTTGCCCTCAAGGAATCATTTGAAAGCTCTCACTTTCTAAAAAATGTCTTCACTCTCAATATCTGACATTCAAATTGGTCCTGACAAAGATGGACACATTAGACGAGACACACACACGCACACACACACACACACACACACACACACACACACACCAGCCTTGCCCTGATCTGACTGAGGGTCATGGGAGCGAACGGAGGCCACCTGTGGAATCCATAACACGCCTGTTTTTATACAAAGGAAATGTGGGAAAAAAAGAACCTGGCAAATGTTGCTGGGTCTTCTCAGAAATCATTTCTTCCTACTTGGACGAGAAAGGTTGAGAAAGTGTGCTAGGCAGCTGTCCCATCCACCCACAGTCGGGATGGGCGGATTGGGGAGATTCTGGCGAGGTGTCTGACCTGATGAACCTCGGCCCGCTGCAGAGTGAAGGTTGGATGAGTCCTGGTTGAGTCAGGTGGAATGCGCTTATTGTTTCCAGAGTTATAATGAAAGTACAAGTGATTTCCTCTTCAAGCAGGGAAACTATGCTTGGCAGCCTGTAAGGAGGTCAGAATCTGGAGTTGCGTCTGTTAATTTCTTTCAGTCTTAGACACTAAAGAAGTGTCTTAGTGGCTCAGCTGAAGTGCAGTGTTTTAGATTTGAATCCAGCCTTCAATTCTTTTTCACTTTTCCACTAATCTTGTCTCCTTTTTTTTTTGCTGTTTCTCTCAAGCTCGATCCATCAAGACAAGAGGATTTACAAAAGATTAAGAGCAATATTTCTAATCAATAAGCCAACCTGTTTTTAATATTTTAATATTTTATTAAGGCAGTGCTTAACTCAGAAAGGCAGGAATAATATCCAGGCTTATATAATCAGTTACGCTCTGAGATTGAGAAAGTTTTCTCTCTTTCTCCACTCACTGATTATATGGCAAAACCAGCCTCAAATTACACAGAAATAAATGAAAAACATAGTCTTCCATTGTTTTAAGAGTAGTTAGGTACTGTTTGTTTTGGGAATCTGTTCAAAATGTTAAATGTCTGTGCCCAAATGCTGATTATGAAAGAATAACATTTTTCACTAAAGTACAGAGAGCAATAAAAGTATATTTTTGCTGCACTAGCTCCAGCTGTGCCTCATGGTGAGAGCTAATTAGCAGATAGTAGCATATTAACACGCTAAACATACACAACTTTCACCACTGCATCCATGTATCATAGAACTTCTAGCATGACTGTAGACCCTCAGAGAGAGTTCACACCTCAAAGTCTGGTTCCCAGATAGAACCAGTGTGGACATGATACAGGATAGAATGGCTGCGATCAGCTTTGGCTAACTTGGTGCAGCCATAATGCGATGCAGACCACCCCTTCGAGGCGGACGAGAGATCAACTGTTTGGTTTTGGACCGGAGTTTGAGTCCAGCGTTTCACACCAACCCAAACAAACTGCATCAAGGGGTTAAACGCTCCAGGATTCGATTCAACTGGATTAAACAAGGCCGGTGTGAACACGCCATTACCTTCCTAAACCCAACAAAACTGCGTCCGTTTATTCAAATGAACAAGCTCCATTATTAGCATGTGCTATTTTGTGTAAATCCGCTTTAGTCTGTTTTGTTTTTGTGCTAAAAGTCTGATGTTTGAGACTTATTTCACTGTGCATTTACAGTGAATTGAGAGAGAAAAAAAAATGAAACCAAAGATGAAAACGACAACAATATTTGGACTTATAGCGAGGGCATGAATCTATGCAAACCAAACCTCTAAAGTTCAGCCTCTCTTCAAAACTGCTATTATCAAGTTATCATTGATAAACATTTATTGTAAAATTATGGGGAATTCCAGCCTTCAGCCAGCCATGCTGGGCGCCGATACTCTCGAGCTCTGTGGTTTAGCTCGGGTTTTAGACGCAGAGTTTATTTCAGGTCCGGCCTTGAGTGTTTGCATCTGTGTGCGTATGTGTCTGTTAAGGTGCACATGCGTGTGAGCCCATATCTGTCAAAATAATGTGTGCTGTCTGACTTTGACATTTCTGATGTGGCTTCAGATAATCTGACTCCACCACTTCCTTCTTCCTGTTCAAAGACAGACATGAGGAAGGGGAAGTGAAGGTGGGGGGGGGGGGAGTAATCAGACGCTCATTCATATTAAAGGGTCTGCTTCTTATTAGAAACTGTTTCAAAGTCGTTGAAGCCTCACAGCGAGACTGTAAAAGTGATGTAAAATATATCACATAGATCTATGGACATGCATGTATATGTACGCTGCTGGACAAAAACAACAACTGCATAGATGCAAATTAACAACAGATGCAGATTGGCATATTGTGGTGAAACATGCGTGCACACACACCAAACATCCTGCAGCGAGGAAGCTAGCAGGCCACGTGCAATGTGAGCTCATGCTGGTGTTTCACACCTCCTGTGGTTTTCAGGAGAAATAAAGAAAGAATTGGAAAGAAAGAGAACAACAACTTCCACCCAGCAGAGCCTTGTAATCACAAACACCAGCTAAGACCTGGTCTAACACACGGGACCGTTACAGTTTACAAAAGTCCTGCTAATTAATTTGTCAGTTTCTTGGGTGGCCCTTCAGTAAAATGTTTTCAACCCATTTACTTCCAGCTATGTTCCCTCCCAGTTCCTAACTGGTCCCATTGTGGTGAATAATTAAATTACATGGCAAACGCAGAGACAATGCACGCTCAGTGAGCACGTCAAATGTTCACATCATATCTGCCAATCCCCAGAGTTCCTGCTGAAGCATTTAAAGCGCGATTCTTTCTGAAACGTTGTATTATTCATAACAATCTTACATAAGTTTGTGGGTGCGGGGACGTCACAGGCCCGCTCGCTAAAAATATCATAAACAATCAATAATGCAGGAGTGAAGAGGCAGCTTTTAAAATGCACGGTTTTGCTTCATCACGGCTGTTGGCTGCATGTGGCCTCAGCAGGCGGCCTTTCCAAGAGTCCTTCAAAGTGAGGGCGTCCGCTCCGGGGGCTTGATCAGGTTCGCAGAGTCCCACAAAGTCCTCTGAAAGTATTTTCAGTTTATTTTTATATAACTGATTTAAGACATTTTGCTTTATTCAGTTTTTATGTCCTGGTAGTTTGAGTCTGTGTTTTGTTTCAGGAAGTTTCGATCCAGCTTCCTCTTTGAATTTTAATGTCGCTTCCCTCTGAGTTGTAACACGGTGTACTTTGTACTGGTGATATTTCAAGTTTTATCTTTAGCCAACCCAGTTAAAGGATAGTTCCTGATCTTTTCAAGCGTGTCTTAGTCATACGCTCATCTGACCTCTGTAAGATGTTCTGCTTCTTGTAATCATTCTGTTGCCATTAACAGATCAATTCCCTAATCAGTTCATAATAATAAGCTAACAGAAGCTAATGTAAGACTTCAGCAGTCTGTCCCTCCAATGCAGCTCAGTGAGGAGGAATTTCAAACTAATAACACTGTGACTCTGATTCGATTTGATTAAGTCAGACTGTTGAAGCCTCATATTAACTTCAGATAAACTGTGGAATGTATTCTTGCATGTAACAACGTCTGGGCTGTAATGAATGATTATGACTGGTGAACCTTCATATGGACGTCTTACTGTTGTTTTGAGACAGACAAAAAAAAAAAACCTTTAAGAACATTTTTTTAAAGACCAGTGTGTGGGATTTAGTGGCATCTGACAGTGAGCTTTCAGATTGCAAACAGGTGGCATCACCTTCCCCCTCCAGGCATGTAAGAAAAAGAGCTGTGGGTGCAAAAACGCGAAAGGCCTTATCTAGAGCGAGTGTTTGGTTTGTTCATTCTGGGTTAAAATCATGGCGGCCTCCATAGAAGAGGACCAACTGCCTGTGTAGGAATAAAAAGACCCATTCTAAGGTAACAAAAAAACAATAATTCTTGTTTTCAGGTGATTATACACTAATGAAAACTTAGGAATATTAAGTTCCATTTGTATCTTATTTAATTACAGCAGCATATTTAATGAATGTAGCTATCAGTCTGTTCTGCCAAACTCTGATTGGTCGACTGTTTCTCTAACTGGCAGAAACAGTCATCGATGGGCACAACAGCAAACCTATTTGAATCACTAAACAAATCTCAGAGCTGGACTGTGACCAAGCTATATGTTGTTGTAGACTTAGCTTTACCTGTGGTACTGTTTTGTGACTTTAGCGGGTCGGGGCTCCTCTGCTGGTGAAGGACAGTAGCGAGATGTTGTGGTGTTCATGGACAGAAACTTTTCTTCTGCTGCAGCAAAACGAATGCACGACCTTTTAACAACAACCTGAGCATCTATCCCAGTGATATTCAACAAATCCGACCCCTGACAGAGTGTCACGTGGCCCTTTGACCATTTTCTAATTCACTCTGAATATAAGTTGATTCACACTGTTTTTCCCAGGAAGGAGGGACAGATCTGACAGTTTTGTATGATGGAATAAATTAGACTGTTAGTAAGGCTGTTCTGTGTCCCCAGTGAAGACACTATTAGCTGAAATGTAGCAAAACTTAAGCAGAAATAAGGATAATTCAGATCCTAAAAGAACTGGTAGGAGCAGTTTAAGTTTATGATTGTCTGTGAATCATTCCAACATTTCACTGATGGCATGATGGCAGAGGTTCCAGATGTTTAATCTTGTATAAACTCTTTCAAATGTTAATAAAACACTTACAACTAAATGCAATTGCAGTTATTAAATACGGTCAATCCTTCCACCAAGTTGATTAATACTTTAAGTCAATAAGAAAATAAATTTTAAAATAAAGAATTTCAAAGAAAGATGAGTTGTGGGCCTTTTAATGTTCAATAATTTCAATTGATGAATATTGTTATTATCAGTGTTTGATATTAAGTCGCCACCGGCCTCCTGTTGTTTTGCAAAAGTGGCTCCCAGGCAAAACAAGTTGAGTATCCCTGATCGAGCCCATCTCTCAGTCACAGCGCCGCGGCAAAT
Source organism: Lutjanus erythropterus (assembly GCF_056507025.1). Lineage (NCBI taxonomy): Eukaryota > Metazoa > Chordata > Actinopteri > Lutjaniformes > Lutjanidae > Lutjanus > Lutjanus erythropterus. The sequence continues at coordinate 34,395,246 of NC_139329.1, forward strand.
GCTTTATGGCGCTTGTGCAGAAAAGAACCGAACTGAAAGTGCTGCACATGTTTTACCGGGGCCTGAAAGTGATGCATTACTAACTGGAACCGGTAAAAATGATTTGAACCAGTAAAAACACTGGAAAATCTTATTTTTTAAGACAATAGTTGCACTCAGCACAGGGTTTTTTAAAGCTTAATGACAAAGAATGACTTATCTCAAGGGCATACAATATTAGAAACTGAATAGAAATTTAGATGTAGTCTGTAGAGTCCTGTAAGCTGTTTGATAGGATGATAATGCTTCACAAATACTATTTATCATCACGCTTATGGTGTGAATCCAGGGCTAGACACTCTCGCTTTTCACAGCCAGTATGTCATGAGCAAAACCAAACATCCTGTCGTCCTCATTACTGTCTGTATTTGACATAAAGACACTCTGGAGCCAGTCACAACCTCCCCTGTCTGTGGTTAACAAGTTAACAAGGTAAGTGTGATTTTGTGGGGTTTTTTTCTGTCTCACCACAGACTGTCACAAATGCAAAGGTTTCACCCCTCTTGTTACCCTTTTTCGCCCAGTTGTTGCTAAATTAAAAGCCTGGGTCCAGAGCATCAAATCCACCCGTCTCACTGAGTTTGCTGTTTATAAATGAAGTGTAACAAGTTGATAATTCAGTCTGATATCAGGCTACTAAACTAAATCTCCTCTGATTTGATTACGATGAACAGGGTCTTGAGGTCTGTGTTAACGCACAACTATTTTGGAGTTCCTGGCATGAAGATGTTTGACCCAGTTGAAGCAGATTTCTTTTGTCTTGTTCCACTCCTCATTCAATCATAACACTTCTCGCCGCCAAAGAACGCGCTCCGGTGTCCAAGTCTCCGTTTAAGTGCGCTTATGTTAGCTTAGCATGCATTTTATCATGTCTAAGGAGAAGAGCATGGTTGCTCTCTGGCTTATTGAGGCGTAATAATGGCTCTTCTTGGCTGTGTTGTTTTTCATGGATCAAAAAGTGATCCATAAAAAAAGTTCCAAATAGCAATCTGCAGGTCTGGAGGCACTTAAAGCTCTGGCTCCTGACTGAAAACACCTAAAGTATTACAGCACTTTGCACAGCAAGACTACCAAGCGAAGGAACAGTAACTCCGAGTTGTGAGCAGAGTGGGAGTTTTAACACAGGCCCAGTGTTTGGCCTCTGAATACAAACTGGCTGTTGTTTTAAACCTTTAAAGGAAGGTCCAGTTTTGTTTTGTTTTTTAAGGTTTTTTGGGGGGTATTTATATAATTCAAATACAAACATTCAAATTTTTGGTCAAACTATATAGGCACTCTGAGAAATAAGGGTTCCAAAAGGGTGAGGTGAGCTGAGGTTCTACCCAAAACTATTAGATTTGAAGAATGGGTTCATCAAGCATTCTTTGTAAGGTTAAGGGTTTCATGAAGAACCCATTTCGTCCAAAGAAACCTTTTTTGAAGTACGGCAAACACATCCGTCTCAGGGAGAAAGGTTTTAAGTTTTTTTGTTTGTTTGTTTTTCTGAGAAAATATATGGACCTGTTCCATACACATCTGCTCGATCGACTCGTTTTGATTCGGCACATCTGCCCAGTACAGCAGGATTTCCATTTCCATTGCAGCAGAGTCACCTGCTTCTGGGTGTGCTTTTAACCGATGATGCGCTTGTCTTGAGATGATGACGTTTAAAGGCAGCAGCGTCTTTCACTGACGTTAAAATCAGCACCGTCTTCAACGCAATGTGCAGTTGTTCCAGTTAGTTTAAGACTGATGTGATCATGGATTCAACAGAAGTACTTCCACATCAGCAGCTGCCATCTTGGTTATTTACAAAAAAATAACCAGTAAGGTTGCACTCCTCTGCACAGCTGTGGTGTCAAATCTGTCCCGTATTACAAACCGGATTTCCATAGAAGTTAAAATAAAAGCAGAAAGCGATGATTTGCAAAAACTTTTTGACTTGACTGAATTAAATACAGTACAAAGACAGCATATATATAAGACATAAAGGGTTTGGATCAACATATGCTGCCATCCAGACGATGTCTTTTTCAGAGACGGCCCCTCTTATTTCAGCAAGACACATTGTGCACATGTTACGACAGCGTGTCTTCGTAGTAAAAGAGTTCAGGTACTAGACTGACCTGTCCAGTCCAGACCTGTCCCCTATTGAAAATGTGTGGTGCATTATGAAGCACAAAATATGACAACAAAGACTTCGGACTGTTGAGCACCTGAAGTCGTGTATCAAGCAAGAATGTTAAGTTATCAGTTTGACCTTTAAATTGGTTTTAATTGGGAAAATGGGATTGGGGTTTGTAGATAAACCAAATCCAGGATGGGTGGAAATCTGTCTGAACGGGAGCCAGGGAGGACGGCGACTTATCTGCCAGAGCAAATATAACATGAGTTCGCAGATTCATCTGGTTCCCAGGCTGGTTTCTGAATCTTTCTCTCAGTCCCATCAGATGACTCAGCTGCTCCCTGTGCAGGAGTTCATTAGACCTCCTCTCTGCCCACTTCACACTTTTAATATGACACTGATCCAGTTCCAGAGAGGAGAGAGAGGGAACATTAATGTCATGTTTGTCTTGTCGCTCTGACCTGAACTACTGCAATGCGCAGGTGTTTGGGTTTGATACAAGCTTTCTATCATATTTCTCCTTATTATTCTTAAAATAAATCAGTTACCAAAAAGGATGGAAGTGTTTTACTGGTTGCATAAGTGTTCCCTCTGTGTTCATTTAACACTTCTAGGCCACCGCAGCAACACCACCACCATTACTGTGAAATAAAAACGTTATTGTAAAACGTTATAAAAATGGTTGAGCAGCTGAGGAGAGTTACTTCAGCGAGGCTGCGGGTGATAAAACACATTCAGTGGGCTGCAACAGTAATGGCTCCTGTTTCAGATTAACAAATGCGTATGTTTTTGATCAGCAGGAAACTGACATGTTCTCTGTGTGTGTTTTGTAGGCGGGCACGGTGAGGGACTCCATGGCCAAGTCACTGTACAGCGCGCTGTTTGACTGGATTGTCTTCAGGACCAACCATGCCCTGCTGAACAACAAGGACCTGGAGGACAATTCAAAGGTAGGAATGAAAACACACTTTAAAGACAAATGCTCACAGTCAAAAACAAAAACAATACAATGTCTGTCAGAGAGACTGATATTTTTCTCCAAACTTTATGAAACCAGTAACATAAACAAACATATTAGCCTTTTGTTTGTTGTGGACAAAATAAGACATTTTTGGACGTCATCTTCTGCTTTGGGAAACATTTGACATTGACATTTTATAAACCAGACAACTAATGGATTAATTGAGAAAAGTAACTGACAATAAAATTCAATTCTATCATAAACATTCTTTAAGAAAGGTCACCTATCTTTGCACTTTGCAGCTGTAATTGTCATGATAACATAACATAATGTCAAATAGTGGTATATGTGGTAATAATAAAGTATATGATAATATTTATTGTCACAGTGTTGTTATAAAGTCAAATGCGGTGTGCTGCCAGATCAGTCAAAGACAATTTTCCAAAATGACACTTCTGTTCTAATTTAGTATTGTGACGGTTTAACGTTCATATAAAAGGTGTTTGTGGGTTTGTTTCTCGACGTTGTCTTCTCAGAATAAGACAGAATCTTAAACCACACTTAAACCACATGTTAAAAGTCTAAGTTTAGACCAAATAGGTGAACCAGCTAGCTAAACTGCGCCACCAGCAGGTGGAAATTTTCTTCACACCGATCTCATGGATGAGATGTTGAGCTTTGTTTTAATACAGTGTGTCTGAATATTATTATTTTTAATAGTGTAAGGTAAAAGCCAGCTTTATTGTGACGTTATATAACCATACAGAGTGCAATTATACAGTTTCTGCTTTTAACCTATCCTAATACTATAGTGGTAGTGTGCAGCATCCGGGAACCAAATCCAGATGTGAAGGATTGTTCAAGTATAAATACAAAAAAATCTAAAAGTTCTAACTCAAGTGGATGGAGGACGTGTGACTCCATCCACTTGAGTTAGAATGACTTTAGAGATAAATTTTTTATGGTTAAAGTCTTGGTGCAGACGGCTCTTAAGCCAACACTTTGGTCAGGGATGCTGAGAGGAGAATTGATCTAATATACATGTTTTTGATGGTAGGGGGAAACTGGAGGTACACACAGGCAGGAAGAACATGTCTGAACCAGGAACTAGAACTCTTGACCTTCTTGCTGTGAAGCATTTACATTTAATCACGTAACAATACCAAAAACTCAAGGTACAATTATATACTGCAATATTGAAAATAAGAAAAAAAATCTACTTTATTGATAATAAATCTGACATGTGGAGCATTTTTTGCTCAAATGAAATGCAGTTTTCCATTTAATTTAAAGTGCTCCTCCTTTCCTTCTTTAATAAAATAAAGTAAAAGTAGACAGCTGTGACCTAATCCTGCAAAAAATGGACATGCTTGAATTATTATATGTACTATTGCAAAACAAAAACAATGCAGCAGTCAGCAACAGTCCTTTTTATAAAATAAAATAAAAAATGAACCATGTTATATCACAGTAGGTATCACCTGTAGGGCTGGGTATCTGTAGTCAATGCCTTTAAGGTATCGATTGAAATACCTGAAACTTCTCCAGTCAGATGATACCTGCACTCGATCCTTTGTGCTCCCAGAGTAAGAAAAAAAAGACTTTTTGTATGGATTTGCCAGCAAAATGTTAAAAAGGATGGCTATATTACCTGCCTGTGGTGTTTGGTAAAAATAAATGTGTAAAATGTGAAAGGATTCTTTCAGGAAAAGCTGTGAATGTGACTAACCTGATGAAGCACCTAATAAAGCCTGAAGAGTGTAAAAAAAACTTTAAAGGTGCTGGTATAGTAATTTTTTAAATGATACCCAGCTACCAGTATGGTATTAAGCCTTTTTTTTAAATCACAATACTACATTGGCTTTGTATAGACATTATGACACGGCACAGCGGGAAAACCACGTGTAAAGATGATATTAACAAGGGCTGCACACCATTTAGCTTCACTAGTTTCAGGGTACCGCTGCTGTGTGTGCTGACTCATCGACGAGGCGGACTGATACACTTAATTGGGGCATCGTTAACCGTGTTAATTACACCTGAGCCTGTCCCAGTGTGACAAGTGAAAACATCTGTTGTGAGAAAGGGAGAAATATCTACCTCCCAAATCATCATCTCTTTGTCCTGATCATGTCGTCCCTTTGTTCTTTTTGTCTTTACTGGATCGTCTGACTCATGCCGCTGTTGCTGTCTGTCTGTCTGTCTGTCTGTCAACCACATCTGCCTGCCTGTTTGTGTGTCTGTCAGTCAAGACAATTCTCTGCTTTCTGGCTTCATCATCCCCTCCCAGAGGCAGGGAGTGGTGTGATATGAAAATTCCATTGTGTGTGTGTGTGCGTGTGTGTGTGTGTGTTGGAGTGGCAGCTGGCAAGTCAGACCCTGTGGGGGCATCTAAAGGATTAGAAAACAGATCATTTTGTGTGTGTGTGTTGGTGTGTGTGCCAAGAACATTTGGGCAGATGGCATCAAGTTCCCCTCAGCTCAGTTTACCCCCTGTGGTCCTCGGCTGTCCCACTGCACATTGTGTTGTGTGTGTGTGTGTGTGTGTGTGTGTGCTTCCCTTGGCACTGACATCATCCGTGTGTGTGTGTGTTTGCCCTCCCTCTGTGCTGTCAGGGGGTCGATGAGGTTGCACTTTCTGTCAAGGTCATTGTTCTTATGTACCAATAACAGCTTATACATGCAGCGGCGTGCGCTCATGTATGTTTTTATGCCAGCATATTTAAAAAAATGTCCTTCAGAGAGAAATAAAACACTCTGGGATTAAATTAAATTAAATTGGAAACAGCTTTTACAGCCCATTTCATAATTAAAGGCCTTCTTTGAGTGAACGCCTCCCTCAGATGGTGCATATTAATGATTTATGGTGATATGAATCTTACTGACACCCAGGGGAGCAGCCGGGTCACTGAAGCTGTAAAGACTGGGATATAAAAAGAAACACAATAAAAATATCCCTAAATAAAGATGATAAGGGACCATAAATTTTTTACTGATGTTTTCAGTGTTGCTAGAGGATATTTTTCTTTTATTCATTGCGCTTTTTCCAATAACTGAAAAGAGCTGTCTTGTCTTTTCTTCACCAGCTTCTGTCCATAGGAGTCCTGGACATCTTTGGCTTCGAGGATTATGAGAACAACAGCTTTGAGCAGTTCTGCATCAACTTTGCCAACGAGCGGCTTCAGCACTACTTCAACCAACACATCTTCAAATTAGAACAGGTAGAGTCTTTTTTCCTCCTCGTTTGTTACAATTTGCAATGACAGTTTAATTTACCAGATGCTTTTATCCAATGCAACATACATGTGAGAGCTGATACAACACAAGTAAGGGTGTGCCTGGACATGCCCTAAAGCAAAGTTCAAGTCTGATAGGGCTTAGGTGCCTACAGGAAGTGCAAGAGGCAATGCATAGAGTGCATAGGATGCATGGGATCTTTGAGTGTTTCCAAAAGAGCTGGATCTTTCATCTTTTCTTAAAGACTGTGAGGGACTCTGAACAGAGTTAGGTAACTCGTTCCACCACTGGGGAACTACAAAAGCAGAGTTTAGCTAGCAACTCAGAGCCCTGTTGTGGGAGCTGTGTTGGTTGCTGTTTTGTAGGCGAGTTTCAGGGTTTTGAATTTGATGTGGGCAGCAAACTGGGAGCCAGTGGAGCGATGTAAACACCAGGATGGCGAGATTTGAATGTACCTGTGGGGAGGCCTGCCAGTAAGGAGCTGCAGTAGTTAATGCGTGTTATTACGAGAACCTGCATCAGGAGTTGTGCTGCATGTTCAGGCAGGTAGGGTCTGATCTTCCTGATGCTGCACAGGGAGAATCAACACGACCGAGCACTTGAGGCCACATGGACCTTGAAGGCTAGTTGGTCGTCAATCGTGACGCCCAAGTTTCGGGCAGATTTTGTAGGTGTGAACTGGGTGGAATCAAGGTGGATACTGATCTCTCAGTCTAGGAGAGGGTAAGTTGAGGGTGGCGCTCTTTCATCCATGTGGAGATATCGGCAAGGCACGATGAGATGCAAGCAGAGACTGTGTGATCTTCTGGGGGGGAATGCTGGGTATTGTCAACGGTATGAGAAACCATGGATTATTGTGCCAAGTGAGGTGGTGCATATCAAGAAGAGGGCCGAACACTGACCCTTGAGGAACCCCAGTGGATAAGCCGTGCAGTTTGGACACTTCTCCCCTCCAAGATGCTCTTGGAATGAAGGTTGGACATGAACCAGTGGAGGGCAGATCCTTAAATACCAAGCTCAGTGACTGTGGAGAGGAGGATTTGGCGGTTAGGAGGACTGGTTACCATCCAGACAATGATTATTGTGCAGCTGCCGATAACACATCATCGCATTTTGTGTTTTACAACAGGCAGACATTCATACACGCTCTGTTACGGTGTGTGTTGACGTCAGTTTGTGTTCTGGCGTCACATTATTGTCGGCTGTTACACAATCTGCAGAAATGCTTTTATGTTTTTGATAGATTCAGCTGATGGAGTGAAGAATAGCCCCCCCGAACTGACTGACTGTGCAGTTTTCCCTTATACGTCAAACTGGTGAAAATGGATGACTTCCTCTGCAGTTCAGCCCTGAATGCAGCACAATAAGATTTAACACACTGTGAGGGAGGAGCTGCTTTTGTGCCGCTGGCTTTCTGAGATGTTATTTTCTTAATTTGATTTGTAGCTTTTTGTTGGTCACTATGCTAAACACGCTTTCATTAAAAGGCTGAAAGTTTTTTTACTGGCTTTGTTTTTTACTTCCTTCAATTTTTTTTACTGGACAGTATTGGATAAAACAAATCCAATAATAGTGATTAAAATAAGAAAAAGATGAGATACCATAAACAGCAGTTTGACAAACAAAATGTTCTCAGATTAAATTACAGTAACAAGAAAACTTGATTCACAAATCTATTAAATTAGTTATATTTTCCCTCGTACTAGGAGGTTTGATATTTTGGAAATTCTGCTTATTTATTTTCTTGCCTAGAGTTAAAATAAGTTCTACTCTCATGTTTATAGGGTAAATATGTAGTAGAAGCCAGCATCTAGTTAGCTTAGCATAGCATAAAGAATGAATAAAGGGGAAACAGCTGTCCTGGCTCTGTGCAAAGGTAACATAATACACCCACCAGTATCTTTGTTGCCTCCTAATTAACACAGTTATACAGTTATATTTTTCTTGTTTTATCTGTAAAAAACTATTTCTTTAAATCCATAGCAAGACAGCACAGTCATTAACAAACATACACTGAAACGGTTTAATTAAGATTAAGCTGATTCAATTAAATTAAGCTTTCAGAGGACAAAGCACATCATGTTGGTTGCACTAAATTAATTGAGTTAGTCTAACCATAAAACTCTCATGGGATTTACTCAATAATCGTATGTGTTTATACAGGGCAGTGAATAATGAGTTGGAATTAGTCAAAAAGATCCATGCAAATTGTAAACAACTGTTGTATTAGCAGCATGTTTACTTCAGATAGTTAGAATAATGGCCAGCCTGGTTACCGGTAAACTGCAGAAAAACGAAATTACTAGGCTTATTAATTAATAGACGCTTGCCATTACTTACAGATTTTACAAAGGTGAGTTAAACTGCCATGGAACTCTGCCTGTAGTGTTTTTACCACTTATACAAAATAAGATATATAAAAAATAGTGTGATAAAACCAAAAATCACTCTTTGATTGAACTGGCCACAATTTACTTGCAGTTTAATTCACGTGCGCTTTTTAGTAGCAAAGTGTTCACCTGCATAAATGCAGCCTACAAGAAACAGTGTTTTAATTTTACTAGTTTTATTCTCTATTTCAGTGGCACCAGGCTATCATCAGCAGACTTTTCACTTGTCCAAGAAACCAGTGCTGCTTTGTGCTGGACAGCCACGTCCCCCCTGACATTACAGCGCAAGCGGCTGTAATTATGTAGCTGGGTTAAGTTAGCATGCACGTCCATTAAAGTAAAAGGTCAGAGGAAAAGTGCTGAGTGACCAGAACAGGCTGACAGGCAGGGTTAGAGTGCAGGAGTCAAACAGAGCTGCATGCTTCCCGACAGCTAAATGCTGCTAAAATCGGCAACACTTTTAGCTTTTTGTAGGTTCTTGTGCATTTTTACTGACCGGGCTTGGTTTGTTTGTTTTTGTTTACTCTCTGCGCCTCTGAATGGCCGTGTTTTCCCCTTCTTTTCTCGTGCAGTTTCATCAGTTTCTCCTCTCCGCTGATCGGAGAAACGTCAGCTCCGGCTTCATAACTACCCTCTCTCCTCCACTCAAAAGGTCTATTTCTGAACCACTAATCCCTGACCAGCTATATTATGTATTCATTATGCTCATTTATTCAGATACCAACTGCCAAACCACTTAATATTCAGCACACGTGTTTTATTTTTTCCAGATTGTATCCATAGAGCAGGCGAGACAGCAGTGAGAGGGAAATAAAAGACAGACACAGACATTTTGGGGGAGATAATGAGTCTCAATCAGTTGGACTGTGTCACAGTAGCTGTCAGCTCTCGTCTCCCTCATACCGAACCCTGATTGGCTGTGGCAACTAAGCAGGCGGGCCCATCGCTGAAGGCTAATTGAGGGAAGGAACAGAGTGGGGGGAAAAAAAGAGCAGTGTTTCAGCAAACGAGTGCAGTAACGTCCCTTCAGCCTCGATGAAGATCACAGACTGCCGATGCACTAATGGTTCTGTTATCTGTTTCTGACAGTTAGCCCTCAGGGCCCTGCACACTCACTCTCTTACACACTCTCACACACACACACAAACACACACTGCAGGATGTAACATGTACTAACAAACAGGTTGTATTACAATGATGAAAGATTGAAGTGAAGCACTCGGGGGCTTCAATTTTAAATCCTTTTCAGCTGCTGAAAATGGTGATCATACAAGGAAAACATTAACTGCCATCAAAACTAGACAATAGACAGTGGTGGACAAAGTACTCAACCCCAGTACTTGAGTCAAAATATAGACAAAAAACATTAAAAGCCTACCTGGAATTCTCTCATTCCTGTCCACCACTGACAACATCTCTTTCACGAGAGAGATGTGGCCAAGGTAGCAGCTGTACAACTCCTTGTAGTAGCTTTAACTAGTAAAATGTTTCACTGTGAAAATGACAAATATCTATTTTACAGGAAAAATAAAACATGGCGTTCATTAAATCCTTCGCCGTCTGCAGAGAACATGCATATAAAAGTGTTTTTATCAACAGTAGCCGCCCGCTGTACTTTTAAAAGAACTGTAAATTGATTATTATTGTGTTGTCAGTCATTCTGTGACAGCAGGTGCTCCTCGATGGTTATCTCCGTTTTGATTGAACCTTTCAGTTGAAAGTTTGTTCCTGTGTTATGTTCAGCTAATAAGTGCCAAAGTGCTGCCGAGACGCCGGCCCTCACAGGACGGTGCCCGGGATTGTTTCAGCAGAGTTCACGTTTATTATCTTTTAATCACCGGGGTCTTCCAAACCTTTGGCTCTCCGCCGCTCTTCAGTTTATTTGACAGGACAACAGTTGAGGCGGTGCTGAACTCCGGGGGCCCCTCTCAGGCAGCTTGGTATAGCTTCCTAATCGAGGGTTGCCAGATCTTTACTGATTTGTGTTTGTTTGAATAAAGTCGTGCAGTTCACGCCACGGGCCCCCTGCGCCCTCAGTTTGACGTCATGAGGAGAGAAAGAACTCCACACCTTGTCTGGTGTATTGTATCGAGCCTTAAACTGCTGGCACCTTTAGAAGATACAGAAACTTTCCTGGCTCACGTTAAATCACCAAACTTAACAGTATGGTATATTTTGTGAGATTATTTACAATTTATTAGATAAAGCACTTACTTATAAGAAGGCGGTGGCTTTTGTTATCCTCTGCTTACCAAAAAATCTCATCTACCGGGGATGTTAATAATTAGAGAAAGCTGCTTTTTCGGTTAGCTGGAGCTGAAATACAAAAATTTAAATGACAGGAATCCTCTGTGCAAACATTTGTCATTGTTGTTTTAATTATGTTCTGCACAATAACTCTGTTTGCTTTTCATTCACCTTATTATGCATGTGAAAGTGTTAGGGTTCGCCTCATTTCATTACTAAATTTAAGAGTCTTCTGTCATTGTGTTTACCTTGTTTCAGTCACCGTGTGAGAAAACGCTGATTGCAGTGAGCAGAGGGTTTTGCAGTAGAAAAGGTGCAGAGTACGCAGCCTTTCCTCAGCTTTCTCATGTTGGAGAAAGTACAAGCAGTCCAAGTTGACCAGTCACAGTTCCTGCAGTCTCCAATTAGTGTCCTTGTCGCTGCTGTAACCCCGACCTGTAGTTAAGCTACAGCTACAGCATATCCTACAATCGCTGCTTTTGAAGAGTGCATGTATGCCATAGTATCCCCTTAAAACTAGGCATGTAACAGTACACAAAAGTGCTGCAAAGCACCCCTAACAGCACACTGATAATCTACACTAAACAATGTCTTATATACGATAAATAAGCCTCCCATGCTGTCTGACTCTTAATTTCTTTCCTTCTCTCCCTGCTGTTTTGTTCCCTCCAAACTCTTCCCTTACAAATGATGGAATATCAGAATCTGGCCATCCTCTATGTTTATTAGAAATATTATCACTGCTGTTTGTGGTTAAGGATGGGTGGGTATCTAACGTTAGGCGTAAATGAGACGTGCAGTTGCAGATTTCAGTTGAACAGTGTTGGCATACAGTTTACAGCTGATAGACAACAAGTGGTGAGCTGCCAAAACTTTTGAGGTAAAAAAACAGGCTCTAAATTTCTGTTTCATGCAAGTAGGTAGACAAGAATATGATATTTTGACAGTAATTGTTTGGATGACAGGGTGTATCAAACCAAACATCCTGGACCAAACGGTTTGGTACAAATGATTTTACAGTTACAGCCCTGCTTAACACAAACTCCAGCTTTAGGTGTTTCGATTAAAACCAAACCAGTGAAACTGTGACTTGCTTTGTGAGAACAAGTCGTGAATTTCTCTTTGTTCGTGATTCTGACTCTGAAAGGTGATTTTGACTCTCCATCGGGGGGATTTTCCTCTTCTCCTCTTCCCTCCGGGCTTCACCCCCCTCCAACCAATCAGTTGGTCTTATCAGCAGTGTGTGTTTACCTTGGGAACAGCAGCCAAAGCTAATAGGACCACACCAACTACAACCCTCAGCGAGACGGAGGAGGGCGTGTGTGTGTATATGTGTATGTGTATGTGACTCCGGAGTCCAGTGTTTACACTCAACATGCCAATTGGTGCTTGATTTCTTTTCTGTGTGAAGACGGTATATCAAAGTAAGAAAACACATGACAGCCACCGCCTTAGGCAAACACGCTATCATGTTTAACTTGTGAGATCTGCTGAGTCAGTGAAGAAATAAAAAGTATGTGGACAGATTTACCTTCATCTGATAGAAGAGGAGACTCCCGCTGCCTGCTGTTACTGAGTCCAACAGATGTATAAATACAAGGAGATTCTCTGAAGGATGTTCTGTAATGCCATATTTTAACGACATGTGCTCTTTTTTATACTGAAAGGATAGTTTGGATTCTTTGAAGTGAGGTAGTTATTCATACATGTGTTACCTAAAGTAGGTAGCAGTCTGTGTGCCTCCAGTTTGGAAGGGCAGCAGAAAGCTTTTGCATGGTGAGGCCTGCTCCCAAGAAACACTCCACTCACTCTCTCTGGTTAGCAGATGTGTTTGTCTTCCACACTCTGCTGCATCATAAGAAAGACAGCATTTAGTTGCACAAAACTTTAGCAGCGCCTCAGAGGATGCGTCAACAATTGTTAACAAATCCTTTTGCAGGAAAAGACAAAATATCATTTAAAAAGAAAATTAGAATATCTTCAAATTGTTGGGCCAGTTACTGGTGTACAGGTGACATATTAAACATTGATTTTGACTTTATGGCAACAGTAAAATAAACAGACTATGCATCAGTTCTTTTAAATCACAGTGTTTCGATGGTAAAAGACTCAGTGCTCAATGACTGTAAGGCATCAGTAATGGATGATGGCATTGTCCATCAGCCTGACACTAGTCTCATGGTAAAGCAGTGAAAATACTTAATGTAGTGTACATTTAAAGTGATATTGACTTTTTTAGATGGGCCTTTTTTAGGTGGCTACATTACTCAGCTTCGATGCTGGCACTCCTCTCTGCTTCTTCAAATATGGGATGTACTGACTGCCACTGACTGTGTAATACACTGACTATGAGTAAGAACCTCATACAACCCCACTTTAAATAATCCAAACTGTTTCTTCTTCTGATAAAGTAAATTATTCATTGATCGGGAAAGTGAGGTTGATGTTTTGATGCAGATTTTCCACCCTCTACACCCTTATTCCAATCACCCAGCCCAGCTCATTGCTTGACGTCATTTTTTTATGAGTCATGCTGGTCGACAGAGTCGCAGCTACGCTCCTTCTAGCTGGACCACAAACAGCAGAACCCACTTACAGCACAGAGCATGTTTAATGACAGCGAGCATGTCTTCTTTGTCAGTTCTCTCCCTGCTTTTAAAAAACCACCAGAAGTTGCTCCAGCTCCCATGATTGCACCGCCGTTCCTCCTGTCTGCTCAATGAAAACACTCTGCTGTCATAACAAGAGAGGAGGCCGCTGAGGGAGGGAGGAATATGAAGACAGAAGAAATAGAAAGATAGCGGGAGACCTGGAGAATCACACACAAACACGCTCACAGCCTCCCTCACCTCTACGCCGCAGAGCTGGGCTGAACACAGTTCACTTGAAAGCAGCGCTGCACAGCAGAGAGCAGACGCACGGTTGACTAATAGATGGAGGGATGTTCACAAATCCTTACCAACCTCATCGACCACAACACGACTCCCGGCTTTCTTCAGCACAGCAGGAAGTCTTAAAGGGCTTTTATTGCTCACAGATTGGTGTTGGTCTTTTTTTATGTCTGTGCCTGTGTCTGTTGTACTGTACGTACCAACATCTGTTATGTTTTTCTCTCTTTATCGTGGTCAGTGGACACTTTAAAGGAGCGATATGTAGCAATCGCACATGCAGGGTCCAGAATGCTGCTGCTTTCCTGTTTTCCAGAGTTGCATTTACTTGCCATTCTCAGTCTACATCAGTGCTTTATTTGACTGTTATAACAGCAGACAGAAGAAGAAACTAGTGATGCTCTGGAACCCATGACACTGGATTTGAGGACCATTAGTTCTGAGTTTAGAGACCAGGACTGCAACTACTAATTATTTACATCATTAATTATTCTGCTGATTATTTACTTATTAATGATGTTGTTGAGAAAAAAGAGAAAGATGCCCATTATTGTTAATTTGAAGTCAAAGATGTTAAGTTTACCATCATGCAAGAGAAATAAAAGCTTCAAATCGTCACATTTGAGAAGCTGGAACCAGCAAAAATATAATTTTTCTTTTAAAAATGAAACAATCAATTATCTATCGTTCATTTTTAGTAAATCAGCTAACAGTATGTCATCGTTTCAGCTGTGGTTCAGACAGTAGCAGCTGGTGAGATCAGAGGTCATATTAAGATTCTACTAAAGCAGCTGTTTCTTCGTTGCTGGATCTGGCATGTCTGGCACTTCATGATGAAACTCCGCTCACCGTCTCTCGGCCATTCTGGCGTTCAGCCGAACCGTAGCTGAACCACCTTCTTTGCGTGCTCCACATACTGAGTCACAGGTTTGTAGTCCAACTGTCTGCCGGGCCCGGCTGTTTACGTTAACGTGTGCATGCAATAAAACGGCTGATGAGCGTGCGGGTGTTTATCTCTTTATCTGTGCGTCTGCATCTAATTGTCTCTCTGAGTCAACAGATGTGTTCACGACAACTCTCTCTCTCACAGACACAACAAAGCCATCCAGATGAAATGACTAAGTGCTCGGCTTGATGAGATTTAAACAAAAGCACAAGCACGCGACTTTTTTTTTTACGGCTCCGCTTTCGTTTTTGCTTGATCCGGTGCGACGTCTGAATAAAAAAAAAAAACAAACACACCACATGTTCTGGATGCCTCGTCAGTGATTCAGCAGCCTGAAAAAGGAGGCGAGGGCAGACGTGTCGCACATGTTTAAGTATCTGCCAGCGCTGCTTTGAATACTTCACTGCTGTCTCATTCTAGTAACCAATTATCAAAATATTTTACATTTTTTTCCCTTTCTTAGCATAATGTTAGTTCAAAAATACATGCACACTTTCACAGATGAATACAAAAGGGGACCAGCATGCAGATGCAGAGAGACACAGATACATTAAGACAACAACAAAATATTCAAAATGCACATAATAGCACACGCAGTCATATTTCCTGCTGGGTTTATTTTAGGGTTAGCTGCAATCATTATGTACATTCATGTCCGTGCTGGTTTTCTTGTGACTGCCTGCAGGCCAGGATGCTTGAAGTGAACAAATTTGTAAGAGGTGTCATCTTATTCTCGCGCCTTTGCATGCCTGGCCAGTCGCTGCACGATGGTGCGAATGACGCTACTCTGGTACTTCCACACCAAAATACCCCTGACATATTCTGGTCAGATAGCTGCTGAATTATGTGGTTGTGTGTGTCGAGTTGGTGGTTTTGGAAAAAAAGATACAGACGTCAGAAAGTTGTCAGAGAGCGGGTTCAAGACACTGTTCAACAATCTTAGAAGAAGTTTGTGTGAGGCAGACCGACGCCTTAATTTATGGCAAACACTTCAGTCCAAGATATCTTGACATATTCTGGCCAGATTGCCATGAATTTTAATATTTATGATTCCCGAAGGATTATTCCTATTTGTTGACTAACCTGATATTTCAGTTTCTGTTTCTTGAATTTGGAATAGCCCTCTTCAAAGTGTTAGAGAAGCCAAACCAACGCACATTTTTAGAAGTACCTAAAAATCCACTTCATTTCTTTGTCTTTTTCTCGAGTTTCTGAATTTAAATTATGTGGTTCACACTTTACATCCTTGCATTTGTGCTATATTCTGGCTTTCTCTTTTCTTCCCCCAGCAAAGCTCTTTGTAAATGATGTTTTTGAAAAGTGGTAAAATAAAGTTTACTTGCTTTTGTCTGGCCACAGATTACCCTCAAAATCTGAACCTCTGGCTTTTAATCAAACATCCCATAGGATGTTTTTCGTGATCCCTCCTTTGACCTTTGCTTCAGTCCTAAATTTCCATCCAGATTAAATCAAGATCAGTGTAACATGCCATGAATTGTACTGAGCACAATAATGTTCCTCAGAGGACCAGTTCATCAACTTTGTGCACAAGATCTGACACAATCTAATAGGCGCATTGCTATTAAATATTCTGAGCACATTTGTACTTCCAAGAGGGATAAATTGTTCTGTTCGCACAGTGATGACCCCACTGTCTGTCATCCAAATCCTGGCGAGGCTCTAAGAAAAGCAAAATTAGCAGCGTGTTGTTCATTTTATCATGTGGTATTGGGGGATGTAAAGATTGCTGCAGTGTCTAGAGGCTGCGAAAGAGCTTTAATCATTTTTATTATTGATTTACAGATAAAAAACACTCTTTGTCTTCAGTTTTTGTGCAGCAAGGTGTACTGCCTTGCTGGTGCTGACCCTTAAGTTTTAGTGTTGTACTTATTCAGGGGAGGTTTGCTGACTCTGCATGCTCTTTTCCAGCGGTCCAACAAACACACTGTGACCTGTGAAGCCGCTGGAGCAGGAACTGTTTACATACCTGCTCAAATTTACCTGAAGTGTAGCTTTCCAGGGAGAGGAGATCGTTACTCACATCCCTCCCTTTAGACTTTTCATCCCAGCTGGCAGAGGGATTGTAACTGCTGTTTGTCCCCTGGTCCTCCCTCAGGGGTATTAAGGGGACGTGGGTCATATACCTCAGTCGTCACTGGCCCCCGGGGGCGCACAGACGTTCTCAACTGACGGCGGGTTTTACTGGCAACCAACAAGCGGCCAGGTGTTTTCATAGTGGAGAATCAGGTTTTTCAGTGCTGTGAAAACATTGGTTGGACTCTTTGGTTTTATACGGGGGAGAGTTTGCACAAGTAGAATAAATTAGAGCCACACTTTGCTTCTTGTTATTTCAGTCAGTGTGCCTCTTAGTCAAGCTGAGAGTGAATTTGTCAAAGTCAGTCTCTCGGTGATAAAAAAAAAGTGAGGAGTAGACAGACTACTCCTATGAAGCGATCATGAAAATGCATCAAGAAAGGCGCCAAAACCTCAGATTTTTCTTGTATAGCTGCTCGGTAGCAAACTATAGATGACGGCTGTACTATGGTTGCTGTCGATAATGTCAACGTAATTCCTTTTTCCTCCCTAAATTCCTTCCTTCCTCTGTGTTTCCGTGTTGCAGGAGGAATACCGGGCAGAGGGCATCACCTGGCACAACATTGATTACATCGACAACAGCGCCTGCATCAACCTCATCAGCAAGAAACCCACAGCACTGTTCCACCTGCTGGACGAGGAGTGCAAGTACGTCACCTGCTCAAACACAGTTGATGCTTTAAAGGGACAGGTCACCCTAAACGCTTATATCCCGCATGCTGAAAGATGAAACTGCTCACAACACGGTCTGTGGATTGTCTTGAGCATATGGGTCATGATTTCTCAAAAGAGGCATTGGTGTTGAGTTTTTAAAATGTATTCTTTAGCCACTCAGAGCACCACAAGCAGAGTGCCATCTAGTTCTGTTATATTGGAGAGAAGGCAGACATCTCTGTGGCTGATATCTCCAAAACTCTGCAACTCACACCAAAACAAACTAGATGGATAAATAGCACTACAGATAAGAGGGGAAAAATTTGCGGTAAACTGTCCTTTAAGAAGCCAAACCTACAATAACTTTGAAAGAAAGTTTTGTACTTCTGGGTGGAATTCTCTAAATGAAACTTGAAATTTGGGTGTTTGAGGTTTGTCGTTGCCACACACCAATTTATCCCTAAAGAGATGGATGATATGTTGATATTGTGGCACACATTTAAATTCAGGATATAGTTGAGGGTAAAAAACCACCTTGAGACAATTTGATAACCTATTATTTTCTCGGTTACACTTGTTTACTTATTTGGGCAACAATTTAAAATGATTCAACAGGATCACATTAAATCATAACAAATAGAATCAAACATGAGGAGGGACATTTATTGGACAAATCAGATTAGTATCACGTTTGCGTCGCAGCCAGTCGGGTTAACTCCACTCTAAAACTGAGAACTCTGAAAATATATCTGAGTATTATTATAATGGACACCAGTCTCGGCTCAGTGGAAATCTTAACTCAAGGCTGGGTTTCAGAACAAACTTTTCACTTCACATCTCCACTGAATATCTAAACAAGTAGCACCTTGGACTGAAGCTTTCTGCATGTTACTGAATCCATTACAGCGGTCTTCGGGCCTTCACATGCAGAATTCATAGACACCTCCGGGCTATTTTTCACAATTGCAACTAATTAAGAAAAAGGGAAAGGAAATCTTAAAATATTCTGGATAATTTGTGGCTGTTTGACTCGTGAGAGGCACCAAGTGGAGAGCAGGATATTTGTTATGAATGTTTAAGTGTGGTAGTTTTTAGATTAATAAAGTATAATATAAAGTACACTGCTACGATTTGTAATGCATTAGTTGACATATTCATGTGTGTGTGGAAAACATTTTTCATTTCTTTGTTGAAATGACCCTTTGATCACCCTGCACAGACCTGTCTTTAATGCAGCTTTTGAGCCTAAGAGACAAACTGCTCCCTGCGCAGGCCTTCAGCTCATTAGCCTGATTGATAACAACACTTGGACTTCTACCAGGTCTTAACTAAAGCATGAAAACGTGCTGATTCCTCCGCCAGCGTCTCTGGATGGCGTTTGAATTTTTCTCTGCCCCCTCTGTTGTGAAGCGCTCCGGTCCTGCAGGTCAGCACTCTGCATCTTTCTCCTCCATAAATCAGACGCAGCACTTCGGTCCCCCCTCGCATAAAAACACATCAGGCGGTAAACACACAGCCGTATTTATCTGTGTTAGCTGTCATCTTACCCGCCACTTAGTGTAGCTGCTTCATCTGGATCTAATAACGCCTGGAATGGACCAAACGGTGTGTATATGTTTGTACACTCTTAGAAATGAGCGTTCCACAAGGGTTCTTCCTGAAGGGCTGAGGTTCCAGAACAGTTTACTTCTACAGAGCCATTTTTTTGAAGAAAGCGTTTGGACAGACTGAAGGTTCCATTAAGAACCCTTTTCATCCAAAGAACCTTTCTTCAAGGATTGTTGAAATTCTTGAAGAACTCTTTCATTAAGGGTTTTTGCACCATTACTTTAAAGGGTTCTTGGTAGAACCCCTCAATGAGTTCTAGATAAAATCCTTGGTATAAAAAAAAAGCCCTTGGAACATAAAAAGGTTATCAGTAGAACCCCCCTCGGTGTGTTCCATGTAAAACTCTTGCACTACAAAAAAGATCTTGATAGAACCCCTGGATGGGTTCAAGACGCTTATAAAAAGGTTCTCCGTAGAACCCCCTGGCGTGTTCGTGATGAAACCCTTGGAATATTAAAAGGTTCTTGTTAGAACCTTTTGAGTGTTTTCTAGATGAAATCCTTGGAATATTAAAATGTTCTCAGTAAAACTCCCTCAATATGTTCTAGATAAAAGCCTTGGAATATAAGACGGTTTGCGATAGAACCCCCTTGAGTGTGTTCTGGACAAAACCCTTGGAATATAAAAAGGTTCTCGATAGAACCCCTGGGTGGGTCCTGAATAAAACCCCTATAAAGGTTCTCAGTAGAACCCCCTGTGTGTGTTCTTGATGAAACCTATATAACATTAAAAGGGTCTCAGCAGAACCAATAGGTCAGTTCTACATGAAACTCTTATGAAAAGTTTTTTGGCAGAACCCCCTGTGTGTGTTCTTGATGAAACCCTTGGAATATTAAAATGTTCTCCCTCAGCATGTTCTAGATAAAACCCTTGGAATATAAAACGGTTCTTGATAGAACCCCCTGTGTGTGTTCTTGATATGTTCTTGATATAAAAAGGTCCTCGGTAGAACCCCTTGGTGGGTTCAAGATAGAAGGTGGAAAGGTTCTGAATAGAACCTCAAGAGAGGTTGGATGGAACCATTACACCATAGAAGACAGTTCTCTGCAGAACCTCTTACAGGGGGTTCTGGGTGAAACCTTTCACAGATGGTTCTAGGTTTAACCCTTTATGTTGGGTTCTAGGTAGAACTCACTGAAAGGGTTCAAAGTGGAAACTTTATAAAAGGTTCTGGTGACAAGCCACAGAACCCTTTATGGTTCTAGTTAGCACCTTTATTTCTAAGCGTGTAGATATAGATGTATAAATGTGTGTGTTTCTGTGTGTCTGTAAGTCAAAAGGTGGACCACTTTTGGAGAATTAGGGTCAAAGGGGGATCTCTAAAGAAGAAACGAGGGGGGACAGGGTCTCTCTGGGGGTTTCTGCTGCCACGGGAAGGGGCTTCATGCTAAATGATTACACAGAGAGGAAGAAAGACGCTTACAGATCTCATCATTCACAGTTAGTGGAGCTCGCGGGGCTTCGGGGCCTCTGGAGGAGTGGATTAGGTTACTGCAGGACGGGGGGGGCGAGTGGGGGGTGGGGGGGGTTCATTTCTACAGTAACAGCATCAAGCTTGAAGACCCCTGCGGTTATACTTCAGCCAGCAGTGTGTTTCAGAGGTGTAGGGAGGAGAGGCTTTAGATGATATGAAACATCCCTTTAGGTATGTTGATCCCTCCGCCTGAGGTTAGCAGTAAAAGGGTAAAAAGTCCAAGAAGCAAAGGTGAAAACACCAACGTTTCTTTGGTTACATTTGAGCCGCAGCGCTCGGTTTTAATCCCTGAGGGTGTAGGAGGAAAGAAATTCAATACACTGTATCCTTTCCTTAAATTTTGAGAAATGCAGGACGTAAACATCACTGCGTTGGAAACAAAAAGTGGATGAAATAAAAGTTATTATTAGATGGAATTGTTGGCTGTGTGTGCAACTGCATTTAGCTTCCCTTTTTTGCTTCCTGGAGAAAAACTTAGTCTGGATAATACATGATTTTATCTTGCCTTTGCATTTAACCTGGTATTGTTAATGTGTTCTCGTTATTCTCAGCGAGATCGGATCTGTTCTCTCAAGCAACTCCTGCGCTTGAGTAATTTGAGGTGGTGGCAAAACGGACCCAGACTCCCTTAAAAAAATCCAAAGTTTCGTGACTCTATAAACTTTGTGGACCACTGACAGAAAAATTCTTAATTATTTGTCCCCTCTTGCAAATTCGGCAAATGTAATACATGACACAGAATGGACATATAATCAGAAATTAAAGGCATGCTTGCTCTCTAAATTTGAACAACCTGTGTTTTATGTTAAATAAAAACAAATATCTGTGTCAGTGTTGTAGTCAGACAGGATACAGATCACATTTTAACATCGGGGGTAAATCAGATCTTCAGATTTCAGATCTTCAGTCTCTCCTTGATGTGTGTTTTGAACCTGCGCCTGTTTCTTCTAGTTTCCCCCAGGCCTCCAATCAGACCTTGCTGGACAAGTTCAAGCGTCAGCATGAAGGAAACAGCTACATCGAGTTCCCGGCTGTCATGGAGCCCGCCTTCATCATCAGACACTACGCTGGTAAAGTCAAGTACGGAGTCAAGGTGAGATGCTTGCTCTGGTGTGTCACTATATGGGCTTTGTGCAGAAGCTAAGTGTGTTTGTATTGTTGCACATCTTCCTGTTTCTCTTTTAAGAAAATAACATGATGTGTTATGACTGTGCTCACAAGAACAGTTCAAATGAACGCCCCCTCTTGTGGTATTCATGACCTCGTAAGTGGAAATTTTTCTGAAAGCTCCTGTACACGATGCCTCATGTCGTAACCACAAGTTCAATTTGATGCCAGCATCAATCTATTAAAGAAAGAACCACACCAAACTATTAAAGAACCCACTAGTCCAGTCCAGTGTGTAAACTTTAATGGGAACTCCTGGCAGAATATGGCAGAAATGGAATATAATATTCAAAAGTATGTTTTCATTAGTGAGAAAACAGCTGAAAATATAATCGCTGCCACCGTAGTTTCTCCTACTCGCTTAAAGGTGACGGTGACGTGAGCAGGGATCAATCAGGGATCAATCAGGGATCAATCAGGGATCAATCAGGGATCAGCAGAAACAACAAAATGAAACAAAAACTTTGTTGTTTTTTTTCGTGTGTTCTTGCCTGGTTTGATCACTTAAGACATCATGCATAGGCTGAAACCATTGTACAATATGTGGAAACACTTGTTTAATGGGTTTTATTCATTTATTTCTTTATTTTTTAAATTTTATCTTTCTGTGGGTGACTGACTGTTTTCACCTTCCTTCATAAAACTGCAGATGATACCCAAGCAGGTCCTCAATTACTGAAACATGTCACATCAGTCTATTAGAGAAGCCAAAAAACTGAACACGACAAAGCTTTAATTGTCAATTGAGGTAAAATAAAATGCCGGCCCTTTAAAATCCAGACGTATCATGTCATGACATTATTGGCCTGCGTAAGCACACGTTACATTTAGTTCTACACGGAGAAAACTTGGGTTTCGATATAACAATACAATTTTTTTTTTCACATATTGTTAAACAGTGTAACTGTGTGATCTAAAAGGGTTAAAAACAGATCTTTAATTTCATCTTGACCTTAACTGAAGTGATTCTGGTTTAGTGTGTCTTGTAAATAGAAATATGAATGATAAACTTTATTTCTATAGCGCCTTTTGAAACCAGAGTGATGAGGTGCTTTACAGAATACAGTAACATAAAATATACTGCAGTAAAACAAAATTTAAAAGAGCATTTTAAAATCCAATAAATCAGGCCTGTATGTGGACTAATACTGTGAGCTAAATTCCTAAAATGAAAATTAAACAAGAGTCTTCTGTCTGTGTGTTTAAAGTCTTAACACCAGAGCTCAGAACAGATGAAGGAAACCTCTTCTCACTTCACTTAAACCTTTATGAAATGCTGCAAATCTGCAGCAGACCTACTTGTTGTTCTGTCGACCTATTTTTTCAGCTAAATCAAATTCTCTGTTCGCCTCCCAGCTGCGTTTTGATAAGAAGCACATGTGCTGGACCGGGCCGAGCGTATTGTTGTTGTTTGACTGTATAATATAAATGTGTAACAGTTGGTTTTCGTGGACGTGGAACGGTATCCCGTATCTGCTGAGAGCCAAGGAGCTGTTTGGTGTGAAATGTGTAGCGAGCGCCACGGTCGTGAAATGTGTCCGACGTTGGCTCGGCGTCGAACACACAGCTGACTCGTATCATATGGAGAGAGACGGAGTGCGTTGGAGGGTTTATAGTTCACGGCTCTGTTATCATAGCACAGCTTCAGTCGGAATATTTAATTGCTTACAGACAGATGGAGCAGAAGAAGAAGAGACGGCGGTTAACAGAGTGTTTCTGCACCTCATATTTAATGTAAAGAAGTGAGCGCTGGATGGAAACTTATAAGAGAATTATTATGTATCATGGCTTTGATTATAATAAATTCACTTCAGAAGCTGATGATTCACATATTTGCATTCTTCTCTGCTCCAAACCTGGAGATTAAAGGAATAGTTTAAATGGGCTTATTTGCTTTCTTGATGAAAGTTAGATGAAAAGATTGATGCTCTCATATTTCTGTTGAGCATGAAGCTGGAGCCAGCAGCCAGTTAGCTTAGCTTAGCATAAAGCATGGAAACAAATGAAAATTGCTAGCTTCGCTTTGTCACAAATCTGCCCACCAGCATCTCTAAAGTTCACTAATCAACATCAACACTTGGTATCTTGTTTGTTTAATCCAAATTATGCCTTTAATTTCAAAGATTAGTTAATTAGATCCTTTATTATATAAGTTTCTAGAAGGGTTAGGATTGTCCTTGTCAGGTTACAGTCTTTTTATATTTATCTTTTAATAAAAATATAAAATTTTATGTCCTCAATGTTCCCTGTGGTATCAAAAATGGAATTGAATATCAATATTTTTAAGGTATTGTAGCAAAGTTAGAAATCCCAGGGTCATGACAGCACTAGTTTACACCGTTGCCATGGTAATCAACATCCAAAGCAGTATTGTTCTGACCAGCACTGGCTCGAACTTCCCTAGGGGCTCAACAACTGGTCAACAACTGCTCACTCGAGTTGACTTTTGAGACTTTGGAGGCGGGGATGGAATAGACAGTGGCTGATGTCTCGCCCCCCGTCCTTGTCTATCCTCAGACTCATAATTACAATAATAGCAAAGCAGTGTTTATGCTAAGCTAAGCTAACCATCTGCTGACAGAGAGTGGTGTCAATTCTCTTATCTAACCCTGTCCTTTACTTGTAGAATAGCAGCAGTGAAATATTTGTCCATAAATAGTTGTAAACTGCTGCCAACTGGCTGCTTCTCTGAAAAAACACAGTCCAGCACAAGGGGATATGTGGTCATGATTTGTGATTTCTCTATCTTGATGTTTTGATACACACAAGAACTGCTAAAATTGCAATTTTGATGAGAAAATATCAACATGAGGATAAAGAAGCAGACAGTTTATGGTCATCTGTGTATAGTTATGAGGAGTAATGCTCCACTGTGTTTCCTTCATTCAGGACTTCAGGGAGAAGAACACTGACCACATGCGTCCCGACATCGTGGCCTTGCTCAAGAGCAGCAAGAACGCCTTCATCTGCGGCCTGATGGGGATCGACCCCGTGGCGACCTTCCGCTGGGCCGTGCTGCGAGCCTACTTCAGAGCCCTGGTGGCTTTCAGGGAGGCCGGTCGCAGACACACCCACAAGAAAACTGGTGAGGAAACGTTCATGAGTCCAGTGTAATGATGAGAGGGGGTGGCAACTTAATTTTAGAACAGTTTTAGTTATTTCACACGTCGCATTTCTTTTTTTTTCTTTGTGGTCTTCTCACTGGTTAGAAGTGGGCGGGGCTCAGGTGGTAGTGGCTGATGTCATGAACCTGTGAGTCAAAACAAGTCTGGTCGAGTCTATCTTGTTGTCCATCAACATATCAATAGCGCTGTTCCTCAAAAGCAAAGTGAGTTATCATGCCTGCTTGTAATCCGTCCTCATGTGTTACTATGGCGATCTAATCGCCATGTGGGCATCAAAGTCAGGTTTGATGTTAGAGACTTGACTAAATCTTTGTTGTTTTTACTTTTAGTATTTTATTTATTAGTGTTGAAGCTGTTGTCTGCTCACTGTGTCTGTCAGTTTAACCGTCATCTCACAGGTGGATTAGTCTTGTTATATCTCTGTAATGAGCTGTCAAATTCAGAATTCTGATAAAAGAGAGTTTATAACGGGTTTGTTTGTTTGTTTTTTAGGCAAAACTAAATTCTGCATATATATATAATCCATGCAACTATTCACATCATTTTTTTCTTTATTTTCAAATAGTCCTGTTTATTCAGAAAAGGAAAATGCTGAAACAAATGAGATGATGAATATAAATAGTATAAAACCTGCAGTTTTTGGCCTGGAACTGAAAGGGTTAAACCTCACCCACCCAGTCGTGATGAAGCAGATTAACTGACTGTTAAACTTCTCATAAATTATGTGTAAAGATGTTTTTTTAATGGCTGTTGCCTGTTTCATGAATATTTTATGTTACAGAAAAAGATCTGAAATTTTCATGGAAAACAAATTACAATTAATTTCAATTATTTTCCATCACTAAACACCAAACTAACCCTCTGTAGAGTCCAATATGAGCTGACATCCACTGCAGATGTTTTATTAATTTATTTAATTTTGCGCTTGAACAATATGTCCATTAATTAAGTGGATTCACAACAATGATTTGATAATCCCTTAATTATAATTTACCAAGCAAAAAATCCCAACATGTGTTCTCTGTCCCTTCTCAAATGTGAGGATTTGACTCTTTTGTCTTTTTCATAGAACAGAGCAGAATAGCTTTATTGTCGTTGCACAAGCAGAATGAAATTATGTTTGCAGCTTCCCTGTTCAATGAAAACAATAAATAGGTTAAGAATAAACAATACAGCATTGTAAGTGTTATTTATCTTTGGCTTTTGGACTGTTGGTCACACAAAACGTGCAATTTGAGAGATTTGCGACAGGAAACAGTCATTAGTCAAAAAGATAATCCAACAGATTAATCCGTTATGAAAATATTCAGGAGTTGCAGCCTTTATTATGCTGGTTTGCATTATTAAAATTAGCTTGAACCCAAAATTCAAGCATTTTATTTTAGTTTTTTTAATCTCCCTGCAGCTGCAGCAGGCAACAATCATTGTTTTCTCCATAAAATGATTCTGCACGACTGTTTTTTAGGATAACAGATGATCTTAACTCTCTCAACACTCACAAACACACACAGTTACGCCAAACTGTAATTCATGACTGTGACGAAAGCTGCGATGTCCAGACTCCTGTTTCGACTGGGCCAAGAACAACACGCTGTGTTTAGGGAGGAGATGAAGAGTTTTAACTTGGAGTTGTGCTTCTGCTGCTGATGATGATGAGGACGAGAGGAGGAGGAGAGGTTTTGATCTTCTTCAGAGTTTATTTTCCCAAACTGGGAGGAACGCTACAGTGCAGAGTGTTTGAAAATGTCACCACTGACTTATCTCAGAGGAGTTTGTGTCTTTGTTCTTCACACTCGAAGAATTCCCTCTCTGATTCTGATTCTTCCGTTTTGTTTCTGCTGCTTTTCTTCTCCTGTTTGATAATTCACCTCCTCACCCTGCTCTCCTTCTCATCTCCTCTCTCTATCTGTTTGATTATTCATCTTTTTATTTTTATTTTTTAGCATTTGAAACTGCTTTTCCTTTGTGATCTTCTCTGCGAAACATTAAGTCTCCTTTTCTCTCCCTTGTGCTCTGCCTCCCTTTGTTTTAGGGAATGATGCAGCAGTTCCATGCGCTGTTGTCAAAACCGTCGACAGCTTCAGTTTCCTTCATCACCCGGTTCACCAGAGGAGCCTCGAGATCCTCCAAAGATGCAAAGATGAGAAATACAGTAAGTTACTCCAAATACCTCAAGACTCTCCACCATATTGTAAAGGTATTTTGTTTTTTACCAATTACCTACAAAAATAAAATATGTTAGGTTTAAACAGATGTTCATTTGTAATATTATGTTCTCACGTATCATGAAGTTCCCCTGTTTTCTGCTTCAGGAGGACATTGTCCTCAGCTAACAGTAAACACGATCCTCTTGAGGTGAAGGCACCACAAAATAAGTTTCTGTGAATAGAAAGTGAAGAAAATGGGTAGAAAAGTGCCTGAAAAGTGCTTGCACAGCCATTCAAATAAAGAGGAAAATGCTGATTTTGTTGTGCTGGAAACTGATTTTCACAGTTTTTGCCACCTCTTTTTAAAATCATAAATTCAGAAATTTCCTTAAAGAATAATTCTGGCACATTTGCACACACAGCAGACATGAAAGGGATGAAGGCGACTGTTTTATTCAAAATACTTCAGTCAGTGGAGTTGGTCGCAGAAGGTAGAAACTAATAAAATACACTTGAAAGACAAGTAGTTTCAATCCAAAACTAGATATTCACAAGTTCTTTGTATTTTTAAAGTATTTTTTTTTTTTAAAGTAGTCTCTTTCCTTCAAGTTTATTGTTTAGGGTATTTTTTATCTCAATATTTGGTGTGTGTTTAATTCTATCCAAAACAAATAATGCAAAATTCTGTGGCCATTTTTTAGCCAAAATGATGACATTTTATCCTCTTCTTATTCTTTGAGTTATTAAGGTTTTAGCCACCGTAAGGATTTGCACACTTGAGGAATTTTCCTCTGTGATGTTGGTAGAATTATAAAAAAAATCAGTGAAAAAATAAAAAGCAAGTTCTGCAATTCAAGAAGCATGAATATAAACAATTTGGTGATAATATATGGAATAATGTTAAACTTATGAAAATAGGTACAATATCTAGTTTGCATGAAAGAGCTGCACTGTTTTGTGCAAAGTGTCCATCAAGGAATGTGAAAGTTCACAGTATAAGACTTTACAAGATGTGATAGATGGTAATCTGAAAAATCTGTAGTCAAAAAACGATGTGCGTTATTGTAACGTGTTGACAGATGGTGTAGACCTGAAGTTGATGTAACATGTAGTGAGTGTAGGGAGAGTCGGTGACAGTGGGGGTCTCTGGCCTTGTTGATGAGGCCAACTGCATCCACGAAAAACGTGTGGGACTGTTCACTACAATCTTACCTGCACACCTCAGGGTCCTGAAGGCATCGCAGATTGCAACCACCTTCTCCACTCACCCTCCCGGCGGTAGATTAATAATTTTTTAGAGTGAAACCCTCAAACCTCTGAAGTAGTTTTTGAGAGGTGCTCCCTGTTAATGAGTCTATAATGGCTTGGATTCCTGTCGATAAAAGGTCTTTTGAATTGAGGTGCTCACATTGTACTTTTTAAAAAAAAATCCCAATCAGAAGCCCTTCACCGAGCTCGGCCCAGTCAAAGAAATCAATTCCAGGCTGTATTGAGAAAGTAATGGATCACTTATGATTTTCAGCCTCAGCGGGCTGGTTTATTACAGCTGTTAATAAGATATTGGAAATCAGGCATCTGGGTCATTTAGAGCTCTGGTCAGATTGATTCAGCTAACAGCAGCAGCTCATAACAAACACGTTGGTACACGCGAGTGATCAGATGAATGAATCAGTCCCGCGTGGACCTGTGCGGTTCAACGGCGCCCTCACATTTTCTGGTCGTCCTTCATCGCGCATTTGGCGATAAAGGTCTTTATACATGCAGTATGCGTATCACGTGGCATCGTGTTATACAGCAGCACTTTGTTTTCATGCACATTACTCCAGTGGGATTTAACAGCTGCTGGCACAGAAATCAATTTCTAAGGAAATTTCCGAGTAAATCCCCCAAAGAGTTTCCTCCTCCACTAAAGGGAAACTCCGCTGATTTTACACATGAAAATCAGCGTAGTAGTCATGGTTAGTTTAACTCAGCATGTAAAAATAGTTGAATAATATCTTTGTGTGGCTCTGGAGGAAACACCAAGTGTGAAAAATAACTCTGAAGATGTCAGTAGAGGTTATCTCGCCTTGTGTTTGGACTCTATAAAAGGAAATCCTGTCTTAAAAACTGATGGTGTTGAGTTTGAACAATGTGGGCATTCACAAGGCTTGTAATTTCTTATGAGAAGACACTATTGAAGATTTTTGGGGGCTTGACTCATAGTTAGGACTAAAAACTGGTATACTGCCTCCTTTTTGCCTCTTTTTTTGTTAAATCTGTCTTGTAAATCCTTAAATCTTAAGGAAATATAATATTAAATTGATTCTCCACTAACAGTAGCACAAAAGCTGGAGCCACACATACTGT
The DNA here is from genome assembly GCF_056507025.1 of Lutjanus erythropterus. NCBI lineage: Eukaryota > Metazoa > Chordata > Actinopteri > Lutjaniformes > Lutjanidae > Lutjanus > Lutjanus erythropterus. Next base: position 34,424,676 of record NC_139329.1, read on the forward strand.
TGAACTGAAAGCTCAACTGACAGACTGACTGACAGACGCAGATAAATCCAGAGAGCTTTGAATCTTATATCGCTCTTCCTCTTGTCTTCTCTCCCCCTCCTTTTTCTTCTTTCCTCTTGTTCTTTCTCCAGGTATCACGAGGAAGAATCCTCGGACACCTCTGTCAGACCTTCAAGGCACCAACGCCCTGAATGAGAAGGCCAGCTGGTGAGTACGACAAACAAAAAAACAAGTGTCTAGTCTATTTTTTTTAGTTCAGTATCACAAATCATAAATTTGCATGAAGGAAAATCTGCAGGAAACCCTTGATTCAGAAAAGAACAGACCCAAAACATAAGATTTTTGTTCTTTTGTGTCATCTTTGTGTGGTATGATCCTCGTCTCACGTCTCTCTCTTTCTGTAGGGATGGCTACGGTGTTGGCTGTAACGGTCGCAGCTCCAGGGCTGGCCGCCTGTCCTCGACAGGAAGTCACGCCCTGGAAGAAGACGGCATTTTCCTCAACTCGACGAGCAGCAAGCTCCTGGAGAGAGCTCAGGGCATCCTACTGTGAGTGTCTTTCTCACACACGCACACAAACCATGGCTCTAATATTAATATTGATTATAACTAATATGTTAATTAGTTTTTTTCTCTTTTTTAAGAGTTTCCACTAAGATATGCAACATGGTGTTGTCTTAGCTCTTTAACGTTTTTTTGGGCTTCCTCATTAGCTGATAGAAGTGAAAATGAGCTTTAACAACAGTTTTCATGTTCAGTCCATGAGGGCATAAGGAGAAAGTGTTTTCATTTGGATTATGGGTAATGTAGTAGCCAAGATAGAGGGAAATCATATATGGACTTAAAAAAAAGGGTATTTCTGGCTCCAGTGCACAACTTTTGAAAATGAAAATAGTCCCTATTAATGGCTAACTTGTAATGAATGTAGATGCATTTAAATGTTTTTGTCATACCATGAATTCGTATGTTAATATCTGTTCATTAAAACAATATTTCTCACCTGCAGGAGAAACAAAAACTGCAAAAGCAAGCCGACCCTTCCTAAGGTAAGATACACACAGAAACAGTTGTCGGTTACTAAAGTGACAACAGGTTCTTAAAAAGCTTTAAAATGTCACATTTACTAATAAAAGGCCTTAAAAGTTTTAAACAGTCTTTAAAAAATGAGCTTTCCATTGGGAAATTTAAGTTTTTAACTGCATCACATATTACTTCCTGGTGTTCCTGTTTTAGCTGATTAATATACCTTAAATTTCAACAGTTTTTATTTATTATTGACGTTATTATTTATTCTCAAAATTTCCTTGTGGCTTTTATTATTTTTTTCACTTCTTGTTGCCACTTTTATGTAAGTTTCTCTTTGGTCTTTTTGTGTCTAGGAGCTTTTATTTTATTGTTTTACTCGTCTACATTGTAAAATTAAAGTAAAGGTTGAATAGAAGAATGAATGAACGAAAATAATGTTTGGAACGGTCTTAAATATATATTTAATGAGCAAGAGTTGAATACAAATGTCTCTGTTATCCTGTTACAGTCTGTTAACAAGGACAAACTTTCCTTAACTCAACCAGTTATTGTACTTTTGCCTCATTACAATTTTGAAGTGACAATATATGTATTTACTGATAAAAGTATGCCTGTATTTAAGTTAAGTTTTCTTGCAAAATTAGCCTTTAATGTAATTTTAAAAGTCTTTCATTTAACTTGCTTATACGTGCAGACACCCTGGAGGTCTGACAGCAGGTTATCAGCTGACAGACACGTGTTCATGTCTGTTGTGGTTTTTGCGTTTGCAGCACTTGTTGGACGTGAAGTCCCTGCACTACCTGAGCAGCGTGACGCTCCACGACCGCATCACCAAGTCTCTGCTTCACCTGCACAAGAAGAAGAAACCGCCCAGCATCAGCGCACAGTTCCAGGTCAGTGCTGCCGTCGCCCTCTGCTGGAGAATCAGGGGATTACAACAACAATAGTGACTCAGCAGCAGATTTTTACAACACTTCTATACTGCTTATCTATGTAATATATATTGTGGCCTGAATAAAACATAAATCCGGATTTGAGCTGTTACATAAAGTATAAATGCAGTTTTTACAAGACTTATGTTTTGTTGTAGGACAAAAGGACATTTTTCTTTGCATTGTATGATGATGTGATGTTATTACTTTGTGTTTGCAGGCGTCCCTCAATAAGCTGATGGAGACACTTGATCAATCAGAGCCGTACTTTGTCAAATGTATTCGCTCCAATGCTGAGAAGGTAACTTTCATTCTGGTTAACATTTTTTTGTTTTTGAACAAAAAATAAATTAACTCGACTTGACTAACTTCTGCTGCAGATTTTTTTCTGCTCTCGTCATGACTGACTGCTTTTTTTTTTTTTTCCTGTCTCTGTCTCTCTGTGTCCTTCAGCTGCCGTTGCGTTTCAACGACAGCCTGGTGCTCAGACAGCTCAGATACACAGGAATGCTGGAAACCGTCCGGATCCGACAATCAGGATACAGCATCAAGTACACCTTCCAGGTAACCCTGTCCTGCTGCCATCTAACAGCAGATCTATAGTTGTTGCAATTTTAGTATTAATGGGATAGTTCAAGTTTTTTGAAGATGGGTTGTATGAGAACGTTTCTGCTGCCTCTGTTTGTTCGTGCGATTGTGAGACTTTGGTGTTTTAAGAGAGAGTTCGGATCAACTGAAGTCACACAATAACACAAATAAACTCACAGATCGAGGCTGCAGTAGACCAGAAACTCCTGTGTTCTGCAAGATAAAATTACTGATTTTGTCGAAGGACTTTGGTGGCTTTGAAGAAACAGGCTCCAGTCTGAAAAGGCTGTCTAATGGCAAGGTAAAGTGGTGAAAATATTCTAAATATAGCTCTGTGAATGTTCTTGAAACTTTGTTTGGGTGGCTAAAAAACATTTTTCAGCTGACTATGGATTAGTATCTCATGCAACCGCACTGCAAAAAATCTGAACTATCCCTTTAAAATGTAATTTATTTGTAACATTGGGCAGTTACTTCATGGTGCAGTGATAAAGATGGCTAACAAAAAATACTGTTTTTTATTTAATGCACTCAATTTACATGCTTTTGTGGTAATTTTATGTATCTTTTTATACCTCATGTATATTTTTATGATTTCTTATCTTTGTTATCCTGTTAGTAGCTCTATATTTATACGAATCCTTCTGTAAATTTGTTCTGACTGTGTGTAAGTACACTGTGAGCCATTGAAAACACAAGTTGAATTCTTTGCATGTTTGAACATACAGTACTCAGCCAATAAGATTCTAATCTTATTTTTCATTGCTGTGCAAACGTGGTTAGATGTTGAGATTCACATTTTTTAGTCTCCGGTTTTTATTTTGAAATTGCAGAGCAGGCTATCTTAACATAACGAGATGTTATATGTTACATTCTCAATGCATACGTATGTTGCATGAAGCCTCATCGTATCAAAAGCTGCTTTATTGACCACACATTCATTGTGTTGCAGGAGTTTGTGCGTCACTTTCATGTGCTGCTGCCTCGAGGCACAAGCCCGACCAAGTCAGGCATCAGGGAGTTTTTCAGACGGATCCACCTGCCACCTGCTGGGTATCAAGTGGGCAACACCATGGTGCGGATCAGTTCATCTCTTTTCTTTTGTTGTATCGTCTTGTCTGCTGGACTGCAGCTCTTACTTATGTGAATGTTCCTTTGTGATGTAGGTGTTCCTGCGTGAGGCGGAGCGTCAGCGTCTTCAGACCCTCCTCCACCAGGAGGTCCTGCGGCGGATCGTCACGCTGCAGCGCCGCTTCAGGGCCGTCCTGGAGAGGAAGCACTTTGTTAACATGAGGAGAGCCACTTGTGTCATCCAGGTGAGGAAGAAGAGGGTTTCAGCCTTAGAAGTGATCACGTCCAGCAGTTGTAACCCCCCCCCCTCCCCTTCCTCCGGTCTCCTTCATGCAGCTGAAACAATATTTCACATTCTGATTAGCTGTAAAATTATTGCTGTAAGTGCATCATGAATCAATTTAACAAACCTGCGCTGCTCCCGATGTTTCAGGAGGAGTTTCCACAGTCCATTAAGGTTACTTAGCCTGAGACTGTTTGAGCATTAAGTGATTAATAGTGGTGCATTTACTCTTGATATACAAGAAATAATCTCTAAATATAGTCAATCCATTAGAGATGATACACAGTTATGCGCTTACAACAGTTTCCACTTCTTACTCTTGCTGTTTTTGCTCTTCGTATGTAATGTTAAGTATGTATTTGTCTTCCTGAGGGATTGACTTTCATTCCAAAATGAGATTTCTACAGTTTAAAACATTTCAGAACAACATGATAACATTAAAGGGATAGTTCAGATTGTTTGAAGTGGGGGTCAGCAGTAAAACATATTTTAGTATTTAAAAAAAGTCCCAGCTTAAACTATCAGTATTAGTTTAAGTGTATGCTGTATTTAGAATATTTTTACTTCCTTTTTCGTCAGGAAAGCACTGTTATATTAGCCAGATATTGCTTTCTCTTGGTTAACCAAACTCCACTGGCAAAATCAGCTATTTTAGCTCACAGAACACTGGTGTTGCTGGTCTACTGCTGCTTCAATCTGTTAGTTTATTGGTGTTATTGTGTGTTTGAGCTAACCTTTTGAAACACCAAAGTCACACAATAGTACAAACAAATTAACAGATAAAGGCAGCGGTAGTCCAGTAACTCCCATATTCTGTGAGGTAAAATTACTGTTTTTGTCAATGGAGTTTGGTTGACTAAAAGAAAGTGATATTTGGCTAATGTAACACTGCTTTCCTGTTGGAAAAGGCTGTCTGATTTTTTGCTGCAGAGGTGCCCACATGTACTCTGTGGACCCTGTGACCAGTTTTTTGTGTGTAGTTACAGGTGCACAGTCTAACCACACTCATCTGTGATGCTGTAAGTGGTCAGAGATGAGAGAGGCTTGAAACTTTCAAGCCAGAGAGAGAGAAATGGTTTTCAGCCTGGTATTAAGTTACTTTTTAAGGGCAGGATGTGACTCTTGAACAAATAATTTTAAGAAATATTTTCCCCCACTGTATATTTAAGAATTAGAGCTATTTAATACAAATAAAGTCAAGTTTGTAAATCTGAAAAAAGGAGTCTTAATTCAACACTTTATTCTTGAATCTGTGATTTTGAGCAGAAAAGAAATGTTGTTGTACTAGAGACCCATACTGTTACATCTCTCTGAGGAAGGAGAGACAGAGGGAGAGAGAGAATGAAAGAAAGCAAACAGTGAAAGGACTGACGGAGGGAGAAAACACTGCATTTAGGCGGTATGTTTTTTCTGGACGAGCCCTCGGAGGGGAGCTGTCCAAATCTTTGTCAGGCTGAAAGAAAACAAACCCAGAAACAGTGAAACACTGAACCGGAGCCAGTGGAGCACAGATAGCATTTATGAGAAGAAAAATAAAACATTAACATATACAGTAAACTGGTTTTTGGGCCTAAATCTATTTAATCTTAAGATATCTGAAATCTGGCTTTTAATTTGGACAATTAACCAGAAATAAGAGTTGATTGCTGATTACAGTTTTTACATGATCTAACCAAAAGCAAGGTGCTTTTAGCCTGTATGAATTTGTGAAAAATTCCAGTGATGTCTGCCAGATGCAGGTGCCAGATAAGTCCGTCATACCGGAGTATGCCATGAATAACAACAAATACCAAATTCCACAAACTTCAGTTACTTATTTGGGAAAGTTATGGGGAAACCCAGCAGGAAATTAGATGTTTTTAGTGACATCAGAAAGGGACATTAAAACCTTTTCCTTAAAAAAACAATATTTGCTGCCCAAAGTCTTCAGATAGATCAAACCAAAAAAGGAAAATCAGTAGACAGATTTTTTTCTGGTCAAACTGGAATTACTGCACTTAGCTGAACAAGTTTTCTCTATTAGCACCATGTATTTCCACCTACTAATTCAGCACATTTCTCCCTTCCTTTCTGGTTTCTGCAGCGATGGTGGCGACGTTGCCTTCTCAAAGAGTCTACCATTGACTTGAGCATCGAGGAGGACGCGGCGGTGTGTCTGCAGGCGGCCTGGAGGAGCTACAGCGAGCGGAGGAGGTACCTTCAAAGGCGGCAGTCGGCCACCGTCATTCAGAGGAGCTGGAGACACTTCTGTCACCGCAGGTCTTTGGCAGCCGTGACGGTTCAAGCTGCCTGGAGAGGATTCAGGGAGAGGAGCCGCTACTGCCGGACGTACAGGAGTGTGACGCAGCTGCAGGCGATGAGCAGGGGATACCTGGCTCGACTCAGGTGAGTGCAGCAACTTCAGTTCTACTAAAGAAAATCATAATTCACACCTGGTGGACAGGGGAAAATGTTGAATTCCTGCATTTTGTCAGCTCTGAGTTTAGTAGAGACATAATTTTGGTCACAAACCCGCATCAGGCATCAAATATTTTTGAAAATTGGATGTAACTTTTCCTACAAAACAATGTATAGACTCATTTTGATTCCTTTCAATCATCACTTAAGCTGACTAGAAGCGTGTGGTGGTGTCTGTATCTGCACAGACCCTTTCCTCTGTCTGTATTTTCTAATTTTCTCATTATTTTGCTGTGCCTGGGACGCTTTACCAACCCAAAACATGAATATCTGACATCCTGAGAATAAGACTTAGCAATCAACTATCTTGTGGTGCATTTAGGAACAGCTCGGACAAGTCCTGCTGATTCTACCTTTAAAAAAGGAGACCCTCCCTGACTATAACCGCCCTGACTTCTGATGTCTTTGTAAAGGACTCTTGATGGTTTTTTGGGGAAAATCAAGGATGTGGCATTTATCCATGATCCCAAAGGCCTCGCCTCTTTTTAGCTCCCATACAGCACCAACAGAGTCCAACAACAGCAAATGTTATCTCAGAAATGTAGTCCATTAACGTCAACTAGTGACCGGTGCCTTGTATACTGGAAAATTATCACCTGACACTGTAGTTCCTTTCAGTGGATGTTGGACTGTAATCAGATGACAGAAACATGACTCGAAATAAATGCTGTCGCTCTTGTATCTTGTTGTCCACCTGCTCTGTATGGCGACAGCTGTTCATTCCATTTCTGCTTTATTTGTTAATAATGTCTTTAGGTTCAGTGAAGTGAGGGAGCAGCATGAGAGACTCCTGCAACAACAGAGTCCACCAGCAGAGACAGATGCAGGACCCATGGAGGACATAGCCTCATCAGGACAGGAAGGTAACATCCAGGATGTCTCTGAGGAGCTTCCTGAGGACTCTAGGACTGTTCTGTTGGACGTGGGAGAGGCAGAGAAAGAGGAGGACTCGGAGAGAAGCAGGAGCATAGACGAGACGAGTCATAAGAACCGGTCCAAACGAGAGAGCAGACGGATGAGAGAGCTGGAGCAGGCTCAGTTCAGCTTGGAGCTCCTCAAGGTCCGGACGAGCAGCATGGGAGGTCCCCTGCAAGAAGACAGCACATCTCAGCTGGAGGATCATCACAGACAGTCACCCCGTGGTTCTCCAGCTAGTCATGGAAGTTTTGAGCTGCTCAGTGTGGAAGACATGGAGACCGAAGGTTCCCAGCCAACTGCACCTGAAGATAATCCCCAAGCACTGGATACTCATCTCCACGAGGGGCTGAGAGATTCAAACCACAATGAAAAGCCTGCGGTGGAAGGTCCAAGGGCAACCTTTTACATTCCTTCTGACCAAAGTCCAGTTCATGAACCAAAATTCGAAAGCCCCAGCAAACCTTACAAGGAGAGACGAGAGTCGACATCTCGAAGGCCTGTGGTGGTGTTGATCAGTATGCAGAAGGAGAGCCCTGTGGAGGAGCGGGAGCTGCTGGCAGCCCAAACCCTAGAAAGAGCTCTGGAAACAGAAGCAGCACCATCCGATTCCCAAATGACCCCCATCGCAGGCTTGGAGGTAGCATCAGAGATGGAACAGCCTCATGGGATATCTGGAGTGGTCCCATCTTCATCCCCCCACGGATCGAGTCCAGAGGTACAGGGGATTTGCTCGTCAGAGGTGGACATCCAGATCATCCTGGAGCCAAAGGACAGTGTTCCCGCTGTTGTCCCCTGTCAGAAGGAGAGGAAGGCGACCCGGCCCGCTCAGGAGGCTCCCAGCCCGGTCCTGGACACCAAACCGCCAAAAGCTCAGAAGAAGAGCTCAGCCCAGACTGTGATTGTGAACATGGTGGAGAAACCCTCCAACACTGTGTTCTCTCCACCCAGACGCAAGCTGCCCTTCTCCAAGTAAGTGATCCATTATATCTAAAATATCAGACTTAAAAAGTGCTCAGCTCTGCATTAAGCGACCTTAAACTGTGGTCTTTATGACTTACTTTTATTGGACAAACATACACTTGTGATGTGCAGTTGTGTTTAGCTTTGTGTTGTGTTTCTGTGCTGTTTTTATGTCCTCACCTGCCAAGGAACTGCAGATGCCAATTAGATCTGAGCTGTAATCTGGTACAGTGCATCACATTGTGACATTTATGTTTTAAACCGTACAGTTACTTTTAAATAAAATATGATAATAATATGGTGGCAGGCTATGGGTAAGGACCTACCTTCATGAATTTTGTGTGGTAGTATCATTGTTTACATACAATATGATTCTGCCATCACGACAAAGGACTTTTATAAAGATTTGCTCAGAAAATTCAGGAAAAGTGCATCATACATATGTGAAGGTGATATATTGTAAATTTAAAAGCATTTGCCCTAATTAAAGCAGCATTGTTTTTACGGCCAGTGATCACAGGTTGATGTTTTAAAGGTCCATTGTGTAAGATTTATATGGATCTATGGGCAGAATATTGCAGGAATTGAATAAGATATTCATGAGTACGTTTTCATTAGTGAATAATCATCAGTAGCCCAGAACAGACAAACCAAATGCGTGGGCCTTTCACATTTTGTGTGAGCATCAGGGCCACTGTGGGTTCTCCTACACGCTAGGAAGGGAAGGGTGAGACAACATGTTTGTAATCTGCTCACTGAGTTAATTTTCACAAAGTTTCCCTCCTGCAAAGGACTGTATATTCTATAAACCATTACTTAAAGAAAAAACATCTGCCACCACTGGACTCATGAGACCTTTCTGCAGAGGCAGATTTGGCTCATTGGGTGAAGTGTGTGTCCCACGCACAGAGGCCCCTGCATGTCTTCCCCTCACTCACTGTCCTATCAAAGGTCTGGATTTGGGCCTTTAACATCTGGTTTTGTGTTGCAGGTCAGATAAGGATTTGGTGAACCAGGAAAGGTCTCTGGCCATGTTCAGAGATGACTCCAAATCTGCTGGATCCAGAAACAGAGAGGTAGGACACACACACGCATACATACACACCTGCGTGCACACACGCACATGCACATACAAACACACACACACATAGGTATGTGAACGAAGCCACATACTCACACACACACACACGATGTGCACATCTTACATGTTTGATGGTCTGTTGATGTGTTCAGACTAATTATGTTGCAATAAATCATTAAACATAAAACTGAAAATGTTGATTTTGTTCCTTTGGAATTATCATCAACATAAGAATCTGATTCACCTTAATTTGACCACATATGTTCACACATACAGGGAATTTGACTCAGTAGCTCTCATTGTGCCATAAATATACAGAAAATAAACAGAAATCAAACCAGCAGAAACACTTATAAAACAGATTTATACTGGCTAGAGAGGTATGTACAGCAGTTATGTACAGCTGATAGATAGATAACTATAACATCATAATTTGGATGAAAAGTGACCATGTAACAGAAACTTCCTATCTTAAGATTTACCCTAATTACCATGGTCACCAAATTTTATGAAATTCAATATGTATAGTTAATATATAGTCACATATGCATACACAGATTTATTTGCAAGAATTGTTTAATTAAGTAGCTATTTTTTTGTAATTTATCCAAAAAATGTACCCTATAAAAATGTTTCAGGGGTCAGTTAAGGTTTGGTACATTTGCTTTTCACTGGATTCACAGTCTTGTCACACACACACACACACACACACACATACACACGCTGGCGGCTGACCTGATGTTCCTGTGGTTGCCTGGTAGCAGGTGGGCCGCCCCGGCCCCAAAAAGAAAGCGCGAATGTCCCGGACGCGCTCCGACTTCCTCACCCGCTGTAACTCCGAGGGGGCGACCCAGTCAGACGACGACGACGAGTACTACATCCCCGCCCACTCCCACACGCTGCCCCCCTCCCTGTCTCCCTCGTGTGTCCACCCCGAGGCCGACTGTCACAGTGACTCCGAGATGGTAAAATACCGGATCTCCGGAGGTCCCGTGACCTCCCTGTCCCCCCCTTCACCTTCTCCTCAGGTGGACCTGGCCACGCGGCAGGGGGAGGAGCCTTTTAACACTGCTAACCCAACTTTTTCGACTGTTTGACTGCTGAGCTGCAGTCTGATCAAACAGACCGTCACCGCGGCTCGTCTGGAGGCCTTTGCACGTCGCTCTGGTGGCTGCTGGTTTTAAACTCGGCCCGAGCTGAGTCATCTGAGCTGTCACTTCTAGACTTCTGTCCCCTTTTCATCTCACAAGAGTTTATTTCTCTATCAAGAGATACTTCAACATTTTAGAGTTTAATCTTCTATTTTTCCTTCAGAAAACACATGCAGTGTTGACATGCAAGACTGCAACTAACAATTAATTTATTATATATTAATTTTTTGATATTTTTTAGTTTAAAGCTGGATTTGGCAGTTTATTTTTGCTTTAAGCTTTAAGAATAATGTAATTTAAGTGGTCAGAAAGAAAACTAGCCTGTGACTGGAGACTTTGGCTGATCACAGGTCTGTAAGATAGTTGCTTTGTTGAGACTTATTCCCAGGTCATCAAACACTGACACTTTGAGTTGAAAGTCTCAGTAGTTTGATAACCTGGGAATGAGACTCAGCTGTCTCTCTCCAGAATCGCTTACTGCAACTTGAAATTATGAAAAGATTGTGGAAGATATGTCCAAACAACAGCCCAAAAGTGAAATCATTTTCATTGCAATGATGTTAAACTAGCTGCAAATGTTTCGCATTTTTGGTGAATAAAGAATCTAGATGATTAATCGACTATCAGAACTGGAAGGTTATTTGTTAGGTGAGGCTGATTTTATCTTAGTTAGTATATAATGCATCATTGAAAGCAAACTACAGCCTCAAATTATTTGTCTGCTGCTGTTTGCACCGTTATCAAATTAATCTGGAAACATTATCAGTCACTAAAAGACAGGTGAATAAGAAAACTTGTTGCAGCTGTCCTGAAGGAAAAATAGAAGGTTAAAACTCAAAATGCCGGTGTATCCCGGTCTCTTCTTCTTCTTTGACAGCAATAAATAGCACCAAGGACTGACTGAAGATCTTGTCCACTCATATTCTGATCTTCGGCAACAACACATCACGCCTCGTGTCGCACTGCACGCCAACTGCTGCACCTGCATGCCGGAAAATCGAGCCGAATAACTTCTCACTAACAGCATAATTTAGGATCTTACAAGCATGACTTCTGTTTCTCTCTCAGTATCTCGATATCAGCGTTATTCTCTGCTGATTCACTCTCAATCTCTTCAGTCGGTAGATTTATTTTATCAGTACATTTAGTAGCATCACTAGAACCATACTAAGTAATTTACACTATATATCTTGTCACCTAAAGGATTTATAAACATTTACTGCAGTGTTATGAAATTTTACATTAATATTTTTTGTGGTAGAACAAATTACATGAGCATGAACTCAATAACATAATGTTTCTGTCTATAAGTTCCAAAAATAGTCGACATACAGAAACCAAACTGTGTCAAACAGAAAGTCGTGCAACCAGAAACATTTTTAAACCTGCCCTTTTTCTGACCCAGTTTCTGTCCTCTGCTCTCCAGCCATCTCACAAAGACCAGAAGAAGATCCATAAGACCATGTCGTCAGGAGACCTGGGCAAGGTGGAGATGCTCAGGAAAACCTCCAGTCATGATGGAAGGTAGAATCACACTAGAAATACATGTTTTTACACTGAAAATGTATACATTCAAGATGTGAAATGCGTCAGTTTATCAGTTGTACAATTCTAAAAGACTTCAATACACAAAAATACAAACTGATCTTGTTATTCTACTTTTGGTGGTTTACTAGATTTATTCTCTGAAGGCTCCTAAATAACTAATGAGCTTTAATTGTCATTAATCAGAGTGTTTCCATGACTTTTCCTCTTTTTCTTGTGACTGACTTGTGTATTAGATCGTCTTAAATTTATCAATTGTATTTGTGATTTAGCAGGATGAAGGGAAAGATGAGATTCTGGAGTAAGACGAAGCACTCGGAGAAAAAACTGTCAAGAGAGAAGCAGGCCAGCAGGAGCGAAGCAGGAGAAGCAGGTAACAAAAACAAACAGAGAAAAAGTGCTGTTGTGCTGAATATTTTCACCACTTTACCTTGATGCCAGACTGCCTTTGTCAACAGGAAACCAACGTTATATAAGCTAAATATCGCTCTCTCTTGTTCAACCAGACTCCTTTGGGAAAATTAGTCATTTTTACCTTGCAGAACATGGTGTGTTAGTTTGTTTGTGTTGTTGTGTGACTTTGGTGAATCTGGACACACCTTTTAAAATACATAAGTACAAATACAGATCAAGGCAGCGGTGGACCTGCAGCTCCCATGTTCTACATGTTCTGCAAGGTTAAATTACTGATTTTGCCAATGGATTTTGGTTGGTTTGTAGAAAGTGATATTTGGTTTATTTGACAGCAGTTTCCCATCGGAAAGGGCTGTTGCACTGCAAAGTAAAGTGGTGAAAATGATCTAAAGCATACACTGAAACTGATATTATACCTCAAACACCCTTTGATTCAACTCTTGGATTAACACATATCACCTTTAGTAATCCACCTTCTCTCTACCTCCCTCCATCCTCCCAGAAGGCCCTTCTCCTCCTCACAGTCCGGACTTGGAGGCGGCCTCTTCGCGGGGGATCAGGGACAGTAAGGAGAACAAGGAGCTGTCTCCTAAAATGAGGAGGCGTCGCAGCGTGAAGATCAGCAGCATCGCTCTGGAACCGGCCCAGTGGCAAAACGACTCACTGCACATCCTCACCTCGGCCCACGACTACCGCAGCATGAACGACTTCCTCATGAAGAAGGTGAGAGGGCAAACATGTACCTGTACACACTTAGCATCACCTGACCTGCTAATTACATCACATTACCTGAAACTCAAGGTTCAAAATAGTCTTGAATACAAAGTTTAAAGGTACACTTGCTAAGTTTGCTGCAGCTACAATAGAACTTCCAATCATTTAATCATCTGGGTTTAGAGATATCTAACCCTAATCTGGTTGGTCTGCACTAGAAATATTTTCAACCATTCGCAACTCACAACTCGTATGTGTCACACTGAAAACTTTTTTCAGAGTTTTACTAAAATAAACATGCAGATGATTCAGATTAACTGGGGCAATGATTCTCATGGGAGACGTTGCTGGTTTATTTAATTTTTCAATGCTGTGAGCTCCAAAAGCAAAATTCCCTTCCACCTTTCTTGTATGGGGGTGAAAAAATTAAAACAAAATAATTTGTGTGATTAGATACGACAAGAAATAAGTGAGAAAGTGTTTTGTCTTGTCAGGAAATCTTTGGAATTAAATCAGAGTTTACTGGAAGTCTGACACGTAATTTACAAGGTATTAAAAATGTAGAAGTGTATGAAATCATTAGTTGTCCGGATCTTGGTTGTAGAAGTCATTTTTTTAAATGTGGATTTTATACATAAATTTAACTCTATAAATCTTGCAGACACAATTTGAGTCTCTTCTGTGAACAACTATTTATTCATCCAATTTAGTTATCTCAGTAAACAGCTGCTGAGCTGAGCATCATCTTTTTCAGCTTTTGACTTGAGTCATTTACCTGAAAATCATTTGTCCCTCCAGATCGCTGACCTGGAGTCTGAGGATGGTAAGAAGGACACCATGGTGGATGTCGTCTTCAAGAAAGCTCTGAAGGAGTTCAGGATCAACATCTTCAACTCCTACTCCACCGCCCTGGCTGTGAGTCTTTGTGGCTCTTTTCTTTTTGTTTGTTCTCAGCTGTTTAAATCATCATTAGATCTCTGTTCAGCTCTGCAGCAAGAGACAGAGAAGTCAATCGATCACACTATAAATTAACTCTTAGATACTCTGCTGTGATTGTCTGTAAATGTTTACTGATATATATGAATTTTTTTCCTTTCCGTCTCCCTCACCACCAGATGGATGATGGGAAGAGTATCCGTTACAAGGATCTCTACGCACTGTTCGAGCACATCCTGGAGAAATCCATGCGTCTGGAGCAGAGGGACTGGAGCGAATCGCCGGTGAAGGTGTGGGTCAACACCTTCAAGGTCTTCCTCGATGAGTTTATGACCGAGTTTAAGCCCATGGAGGGAACGATCGGCAGGGTAAGAAAGTTTAAAAGTGAATGGACGCAGAAAAAAAACAGAAGTACTTGTCAAGACATTTAAAAAATACTCAATAAATTTCAAGTAATGGATGCAATAATGGAGTAATAATGGATCCTCTGTGAAGCTCAGGTGTGAGATTGTTTTGTTGGAGCAAAATGCAGTTTAATGGGAACTTAAATTCAGATTTTAAAATCAATTAATCTGAAGAAGCAGCTTTTACTCATTTACTGCACTTTGTAATACAAATAATATCTACAGATATTAATTCATCACATGTGCAGTACTCACAAGAAAACACACAAAATGCACATGCTAACACATTTCTCTCTCTCCAGGCCCCTAAACGTGAACGCAAGAAGTCGAGGAAGAAGGAAACGGACATCGTGAGTTGTAACTTTAATGACTTAAACAAAGCATTTGGAAAAAAATGAATAATTGAGTTGAGCTTACTGTTGTCTCTGCTGCCCCCTGCAGGTGGAAGAACACAACGGTCACATCTTCAAGTCCACGCAGTACAGTATCCCCACCTACTGCGAGTACTGCTCCTCCCTCATCTGGATGATGGACCGAGCCTGCGTCTGCAAACGTGAGGATCAGACACGAAAACACGCACACGCTTAGCATCGTTAGCTGGGTTGCTTTCACACGGATGTGTTGTTTCAGTTGGCCCTTACAAAAGAAAAAAAAAAATGTTTTTTACCTCTGCTGTGTGTCATGTTTACACTGACTTAACCAGCTAAGAGCTCACAAAAAAACCTTATATTTCACAAATAATGATGCACATTATGTAGAAACAGGACAAAAAGTAGTGCAGAGCAGTAATTTTACTTTAATATGATATGATATTTGCATGTTTGACTTTACCATAAAAGCAGTTTGTAAAAATATGAAAGTCTGTCTAATGTTACGCACACGCACTGATACACGCACACACCAGCAGGTCCTAATGTTCTCCTAACTCACTTACCCACAGGCTCTCACGCCCATGTGTGTAGTTTTTATTTCCACCCACACAGCACATTACACCCCCTCCTAATCCTTTCTCTCTCACACACTCAGGCACACACACACACACACACACACACACACACACACACACGTACACACACACACACCACTGCTCAAAACTCGCAGTCTTGCCCTGCCTCCCTGAGTATCAGAAAGATTCGATTAAACCCCGCTCTCCTGTCATAAATCCATCTTCTATCCAGTTACAAGATCCATCTGCATTTTCACTGAGCAGCAGACTTCCCACACAAACTCTCTGCCGCCACCTTGGCGTTTGCAGTCTGACTCTTTGGGGTCGTGACTGACTGACTGACTGACTGACTGCTGCTGCTGTTGTTGAGGTTGGAGAAATGCCATCAGTCTGATTCTTGTGTCTGTCTGTTGTTCTGCAGTGTGTCGCTACGCCTGCCACAGGAAGTGCTGCTCCAAGATGACCACCAAGTGCAGTAAAAAGGTAGGAGGAGATTTTTCTGGTTTCAGGTTGCTGTAATATCACAATGGAGCCGGCTACTATCACCTTACTGCTTTCTCTTGATGGAAACTGTTGAGTCTTTATAAATAATATTATAAAGAGTACAGTCTAGACGTGGAAATTATACTGAGATAACTTCTGTTATGATTTGGTGCTATTTAAATAAAACTGATTTGACTTAAAGGAAGTCGGATTTGTCTGGGCTGGGCTTAAATGCACCGGAAAGAGAGTTAATTGTTGAGTCTGAGTCCCAGGATGTCAAATATGGATGTTTTGGGTCGGTAAAATGTCCCGAGCACAGCAAAATAATGAGAAAATAAGGAAACGCAGGCAGAGGGCAGGATCTCTGCAGATACAGCCACTCCCACACACATCAAAACATGATGGTTATATGAGTCTGTTAAATGTTTTTAAAGGAAAATGTTGCATATTAAGTCTTTAAGTTTTTACCAAATGCAGTGAAGGCAATAACTGACATGCTACATTTGGCGCGTGCCAACTGATGCTCCTATAGCGCGCTGCATGGATCAGATTTGGATTTGAATGGCTAGTTGAGACAGCACCCGGACAGTTTGTTATATTTATTAATGATGCAGTGCAGTGACAGATGCTCCATAGAGGAGACAAATGTATATAATGCAGTTTTGTCTATTTCTCAGCATTAACAGAGACTCCAATCTGCAGAGTAACATTAGGATTCATTATCATCATGTCCATATTAGCACGCTTCCTCCCTCTTCCTCCTCTCACCCTCTGCTGCATCACACTTTTTCTCAGTCATTTGATTGTCTCTATAATGCCCAGTTTAAAGGGATGCTGCAGCCCCGTCAACATCCACTTCTTGCATCCATGCCTTTTTTTTATTCCTTTTAGCTCTCTTTTACTGAAGCTGCAGGAAAAAAGCTTTGGTCCTCATTTGATGCTTCAAAGGTCAGAATAGCGACGCCAAAGCAGTTTGATGCGCCTCGTAAAGCTTTGGGTGCACGTTCAGCCATTTAAACAATAGGTGTATTTTTTAAATAGGTTTGCACCTTAACTGAGTAAAGACTTATACTATGCCTGCTATGTTATGATAGATAGATATTCAATGTAAGACGTGAACAGAAAATTAAAACTAAGAAATAAGACAACTCTAAGAACCTTAACTAATTAAAAAAACAAAAACTTTTGTTGCTATACTCTTACTTATGGTGGCTATTATAAGCTAATTTTAAGTAGATTTTGCTGTATAATTGACATTACTTGGTGAGTTTACTACTCTGTCATTGATCTTGATACCGTAATTGTTATAGGGGTCACAGCAGTAGTTACAGCAGGTAAAATTTCACTTTATCGTGACATGTTTCTATGTTTTTGTACAACAGTACGATCCGGAGCTGTCGTCTCGGCAGTTTGGCGTGGAGTTGTCTCGTTTGACCAGCGAGGAGCGGACAGTGCCTCAGCTGGTGGAGAAACTCATCAACTACATCGAGATGCACGGCCTCTACACGGAGGGGATCTACAGGAAGTCGGGCTCCACCAATAAGATCAAAGAACTCCGCCAGGGTCTGGACACAGGTGAGGTTGACACAGACCCTGACACAGTAAATTAACTGTATTTTTTAACGTTACTCCCATGCCTTGTCTCTGCTGCCTCTGTTTGCTGCATGCAAACTGAAATCATAACAGGGGAAAAAAGTCATTTTGTTCCTCGGGCTACTTTAGTCTACTCAAACAATGAGAAACAGTCTGCTCATGATGGAGACAGAAGAAGAATACACATGGGAAAAGCACCTGTGTTTAAAGCCGCCTTCAACAAGAGAATCGATAAAGTCTGGTCATGTAATGCTCCACTGAGCGAGCCCTTATTGTTGAAAGGACAGAAGAACTGGCAGCGAGCCTGAGAGAGGGCAAAGTTTCCATAGGCTGGTTTGAGTGATTTAAAACACTGTGTTTAAGAAACTGTACGGTGAGGCTGCTGAGGACGACGCAGAGTGTGAAACAGATGTCCATTTCATTACTTTATATAAATGTCATAAATATACAATATTTATTATAATTCGATTGAAGTCTGCCTGAGAAATAAAATGAAAGAAAAAAACAATGTTATTATAATCATCAATTCATAGTGATTATTTTGACCCAGAAAGATGGACATAACTTCTTCACCTTCTTCTATTTCTATATTTTCTTACTACTGGCAGTCCCTCCAGGAAGTTGCAATCCCAACAATTAACGCAAAATCAACGGATTGCAGAATTGCAGAATTCAACGCTCTGAATTCTGCAATCATTGCAACTTTTCCATAAATTTGACCAATCATCTTAGCTTCCTGCAGGTTCCATCAGTCATAGCAGTCCCTCACACAAACGTCATGCATGTGCATCTCAAAAGTGTTTTCCTGTTTTATTTTTTTGTCACAGGTACTGAAAGGAACATGTTTATTGTCACACTTTTTATATTTTAGTTTGAGGTCCACAGAAGATTTTTCTTGTTTGTGGAACCCCCTCCCACACTCATGCATTTTACAAATAAGCCATATTTTGATAGAATTTTTGTAATCCTGAGCCTTTCTGTTAACATTAGTTAGAACAGAGTGTGTTTTTATTCTCCCTGGAACAAGTTGTCTCTGATTTTTTAATGACTTATACAAATAAATAAACAAATAACTTTTTTTTGCAATGTTCACTTGCTCCTGTGATTTCATTGCAGACATTACCTGAAAACATTGCAGCATGCATCACAATTTTTGAGAAAAGCTGCCGTGAAATCAGGCAATTAAAGCTGCAATAATCCCCCCAAAAAGCTCACGAAATCCTGGAGGGACTGCACCACTGCTACATCTACTTATTCCCCTTCTCCTCTTTGTTTTACTACTTCTTTTATTACTACCACTTCTACTTCTTCTTTTCACAAAAGGAGGACGATGAAGTACAAACACAAAAACTTTACTGACCACAGTGTAAAAATCTGCCTTCGGTTTTTTCATAAAACATCTCAAAAATACATGTAAAAATACAATACACCTTTCATGTCAGGTAGTAATTAAACAGACTTGGGGCATTACGTGTTTCTTCTGTCTCCGTCACTGGCAGGATGTTTCTTGTTGGGTGAGAGACCACACAAGGTAACCTGAGGATTCGCTACTGAATCTCATGGGCTCGTTTTTGTGAGTTTGTCATAAGCTTCAAGGGGAATGTTTTTCTTGAGACAAAATGACTCTTTGCAGTCGTGATTTTAATGTGCACCCACCACAAGCCTGAGGCAGCCAGTTGGATTGATGGACAGATTGATCATTGCATCACACGTACATGATAAGGATTAAAATAAAAACCCATTACACAATACACAGGACAGTACAACGTCTCAGCATACACATTCATGAAAATACAACTCACAATACTCCAGTCTACGCTATATGCCACGTCAGATTAACCTACTGCAGTAAAACGCTGCAGTAAAGTCAGCTTACATGAACGTATCTCTCTGTTCCAGATGTGAACAGTGTGAGCCTGGACGACTACAACATCCACGTCATCGCCAGCGTTCTCAAACAGTGGCTCCGCGACCTGCCCAGCCCGCTCATGACCTTTGAACTGTACGAGGAGTTCCTCAGGGCCATGGGTAAGATCATAATTAGCCCCGTTGGTGACCCCTTCAGCTGAGAGACGGTTTCAGGAGGTGAGACGTTACTCGATCTGATGGCGTGTGCTTGTTTTCTTTTCAGGTCAGCCAGACAAGCGGGAGGTGATCCGAGGGGTGTATTCAGTGATCGACCAGCTCAGCAGGACGCACCTCAGCACGCTGGAGCGCCTCATCTTCCATCTGGTCAGGTGGGTGATGAGATAATAATCAACATCAGCTGTGCGACCTGAAGCAAGATGGCCTGTGTGTAAAAACCAGCTTTTGAAATAAGAGCTGAATCATGTTTTCGCCTGTGAGCGAAGTGTCTGTGCAGTTTAGTGGTTTCAGATTCTCTTTGTTTTGATCAAACATGCTGGATTAGCTCTGTCAGTCGCAGGCCGTCCTGTCCGCTGTGTTTGGTGGGAGTGGGTTTCACACTCAGGATAGGATCAGCATCAGGATTAACAGGATTACATTGTGGTGTCTTTCAGGATCGCCCTGCAGGAGGAGACTAACAGGATGTCAGCCAATGCCCTCGCCATCGTGTTCGCTCCCTGCATCCTTCGCTGTCCCGACACCATCGACCCGCTGCAGAGCGTCCAAGACATCAGCAAGACCACGGCGTACGTCCACCGGCCTTTACTGTCCTCTGTTGCTCCAAGAATTAACTCTTTAGCTCACAGATAGGACTTTTAAACAAAATAACTGCCAGCGACTTAGGAGTTTTATCAAAAATGTCTCACTTTACAGTTTTCATTTCTATTTAAAGATTTACCACTGAGGTTAGGAAACAATGTCAGTGCCAACACATTTGATTCAAATCCAACACAAAGTCAAAAATATGGCTGAAATCACTCTTTTTCAGTTCGGTTTCTTGTTGAAATCACTTTCACTGTTTAAAAAAAATGAGCAGAGCAGCACAACTGCACTGTCTTTCAGGTTTTTCCCCAAATTATCTGACACTCAGTACTCAAGTTCATCCAAACAATAAAACACATTAGAAAAGTATAATGCCAGGTGTAACGGCAGCAGCTGACTGCAGGTGAAGGAAGTTAAAAAGTTACTCAGGTTTATTTCTTGAAAGAAAAAAGTTTAGATTAGTTTAGTTTTAGATTCAAAGAAGGTGTATACAATAGCTGAAAATGTAGTTTAATTTAAATTATTAAATTAAATATACACCAATGCATAATATTCTCTTTACAATAAAACACAAAACAAAGATCCAGAAAAAAAAAACGAGGACACGTCCTCGAGCCTGTTTTGGTATATTGTTTTTGTTTTTATTATTTCTTATTGTTGTATTCTATTCTGTTCTATTCTAAATGGATCCCTCCCCTGTAGGTGCGTGGAGTTGATCATCAACGAGCAGATGAGCAAGTACAAAGCTCGTCTGAAGGACATCAGTAGTCTGGAGTTTGCAGAAAGTAAAGCCAAGAGCCGACTGACCCACATCAGGAAGTCCATGGTAAGATCAGACCGCAGAACATCCGACAGCAGCTCTCGGGGCCCGGGGCCAAGTTACATACTCATGATGCTGAAGATGTTAGGATGAATAATCCTTTTTCTACTTGTTCCTCTCACTCATCATGTAAATGGTGACACAACAGTTTTCAGCTCCATGAGCAGCTGGCATGGTTTTCACATGGCCATGACAGGAGTTCATTCCTCTGTGTTCCTTTACATCTTTCATCAACAGACTTTGCTGTGTTTTTATAACACAAGCAAAAAGCTGACCAAAAAAAAACTCAAACACTCAAATCACTCTCTCAGGAGCTCCCAAAATATGTTTCTTTTATTCAGAGAAAAGAAAACATCCATATACAAAACAAAACGACACAGTGGCGAGAGTGAAAAGTACAGTATATGGCAATGGTGATGTTGCTCATATTGGTTATTTAAAGTAATGCATTGAAATTATAAGTAAGAAAGGAACACAAACAGAATTAAGATGGTTTCCAACAAAAATCTACAGTATACAATACATCATGCTGTAGACAGCTTACACTACAGTTAATACATATATGTAGCACTCACTGTAACATACACCTTAATATTACTGTCATAACAAGGAATGAAATTACTGTGATCCCTAAGGAGCACTGAGCTGTGCAATAGTTTTTGAAGGAATTGTTCAAAGCCACAAAATAAGGCCCACCTCAAAAAATCATCATCAGTTGAAGTGTGCGCTATATTTAGAGTATTTTGACTGGTTTCTTTTGCCGTCAGACAGCCTTTTCTGACTGGAAACCGCCGTTATATATGCTAAATATCACCCTCTCTCACTCAGCCAGACTCCATTAGCAAAAACAGCAGTTTTTATCTAATGCAACATGGGAGCTGCTGGTCTACCACTGCCTAGATCTGCTGGTTTGTCTGTGTTATTGTTTGACTTCCATGAATCCAAACCAACCTTTTTAAAACACCAAACTGACACAATAACACAAACAAATTAATCAATTGAGGCAATGGTACAGCAGAAAATCTTGTGTTCTGTGCAGTAAAATTACTGATTTTGCCAATGGAGTTTGGTTGATTTGGAGAGAACGATATTTAACTCATATAACAGCGGAGATATTCAAAATATGACTGATACTGGATGTTTTCACTTCATACAAGCCCACTTCAAATAATCTCAACTATCCTTTTCATAGGAAACATGAATGAAAGATGCTGCCAACTTGTTTGTGATTCCCAAACCTCCGAAATTCCTCAACCAACCAACTGTATCTAAACATTCCTAGCATACATGGTTTTAATGATATACATATCAAAAGATGTCCAGACGTCTTGGTTAAAACTTGGCTAAAACTTTCACTTTCCAACCAACTTTAGCTCAGTTTTAACCGAAACTGTGAGACATCTTTTGACTACAAACCACCAAAACCATGCTGACTTGATAACCTTCATCACTCCTTAACCCTAATCTGTCCTTCCTTCCCTCCCCCCCCCCCCCATCCCTCCTTCCAGAAACCTGTACTAATTGCTGTTAGGTTTATGAGCATAACCCGCACTGCCACCCCGGTATGTATGCCCCTGCCACTCCATGTGACCACCCGCCCGCCCATTCGCCCACCACCAGTCCTGTCCTGTCCGTCAGTCTATCTGATCCGTCCAGTCATACTGTCTGTTTCCTCCAGCCATAATACTTTACACGTTTGTCTGTAAGCTAGCTCTCTTGTAGCTGTCTGAACTTCTGTTTGTGTATTTGTTACTGTTTTATTAAAACTTGGTTAGTTGACAAGTGTTGTCGCTTAAGACTGATGGGGGGGATAAGACCTAAAATTAATCAGTATTGATTGTTAATATTGTTCCCTTTTCTGCCTGAAGCCAGTGAAAAATGCCACAAAGAGAAAGGCAGGGCCAGATTTAATCTTCTGCCTGAAGATTAATAATCACATCTCTTATCAAGACACGAGAGTATGACCCTATATTTCCAGATATATTTCTTATTTTGTAAACAGATTAATTGCATACAGTAATGCACTGTAAATTGATAATCCAGCCACAACAGTTTTTAACTTGTGACCTCTCGCAGCCCACCTGCAGTACCTTACCTTGGGGCTGCAGCCCACAACATCAGTTTTATTGCTCAGAGACTTTAGAAATAATGGTACAGACTAGCACCGAGACTAATGACTTCAGACTTGACTTGGATTTTTGATATTTCCTATAATTTGGTATTTTTTTTTAAATGTACAGAACAAGAAAGCAATCAATTATTTAATTATTTATTCAGATTATCCATGCTTCCATTACCTATCCATGCTATCCACGGCCTTGCACGGAGGACGGCGTTGTCCATGGGCGGGTTTGTGTGCCACAAATTCCACTAAATTTAACTTTGCAGCCTAATTTATTGAGTCTGCAGGCTCAGAACTTGACTTGGACTAAAATATGTCACAGGACTTGAGACTTGAATTTGTGACATAACTGAACAGATAGTTAATCTGTTCTAAACAAGTAATTTGGGGAACTAGTTTGCTAAGATGTAATTACATACTAATCAGTAAATGCATTGTCTGAATTAAGATGATTCATATGAAGCAACTTGTTCTCTAAAACCAAAGTAGGTAAAAGCAGGTTTTGAAGCTAATCTACCAAGTTACTGCTAACATAGTTGATCTGAATTATACTCAGATATGGATAATAATGTTGTTCTGTTGTTTGTGTCTTAAATGTCAGAAAAAGTTACATCGTTGTCTTGTTTGCTTCGCGTTGTGTTTGCCAAGTGTCTGTTGAAAGCAAAGCAAGCTAATAACCTAGCTTGTTTTTAAGCAGCATCACATCTAATGTTGGCGGTCACAACGCTACTAACAAGCTAGCGCTACTGGTCCTGCGGGACAAATAAGGGATATTATTTCAAGTATTAAATATTTTTTTTTACAGTTTCAAGACAGGCGTGAGTATGACTGTAAGTGTAGTTTTGTCCTCGGTTGATGTTTATGTTTACGGTGAGCGCTAAGAGACAGCAGCACTGACTGGAGCTCCACTGACTGCTCTTTGCTTTCTGTTTCTGCTTCATGACTTATTAACATGCAGCCTAACACAGCTAAACTTAAGGTAATGACTACCTGTGTGTGTGTGTGCGTGTGTGTGTGTGTGTGTGTGTGTGTAGCAGTGTGTGTGTTTGTATGTTTGTGTAGAGCATTAGACCTCATAGTTTCTTAGCAGTGATGTTGTGAACTGTGGTCAGTACATCCTCTGTATAGTCCGTATGTGGTCAAAACATTCAACCGTGTCTAAAGCGAGTCCTCTGTCTGTGCACCATCACTATCTCTGTCAACAAAAAAAGAAAAATGATTAGCATGGTTCAGCCTCCTCTTGCCTTTGATTTTGTGTGTGACCCTGCAGAGCAAAGGTCGTGTCCGGCAAAGCAGCGCCCACGCCACCTCGCCTCCTCTCAGCCCCAAGGTGCCCCCTGCGGTGGACGGAGAGAGTGCAGGAGGCGGAGGAGGGGGTGGAGGAGGAGGAGGTGGAGGAGGAGGAGGAGGAGGAGGAGGAGGAGGGGGAGGAGGAGGAGGAGGAGAGGATGCAGCAGAGGCCGGGCTGAACGAGCAGCAGCAGCTGGCGATGCAGCAGGAGGAGCGAATCCTCACCGAGCAGATCGAGAGTCTCCAGAAAGAGAAGTATGACGCCTCTCGCACACAAAATTAGAAGCATTTCGTTGAATGTGTCACTTAAAGTGTGTACAAAGGCAGAGAGGAAGTACACTGTGAAAAACAACTGTGATGATTTTAGTAAATCTCCACACAAACTACTGGTGTAATGTAACTAAGAATGACATAATTATTTTTTCTTTTCATGCCACTTTATCTTTATACTTCACTATATTCAAAATATATTCAACAGGTGCATAAACTGCTCTGTGTTTAAAAACTTGTGAGTCATGAAGCGTATTCCACATATAATGAGCATAATGAATGCAGTTAGTATTCTTATTTTTTTAAAAAAGGATCTGATTACTTCCTCCACCACTGACACGAACGTCCTCAACAACTCTGAAATAATTTCATGTTGTAATTGTTGACCTAAACATCCAGAGTCACGCTTACTCCGTCTTTACCGACCGGAAAATAATTGCAGCATTGCTTGCAAAAGCATTTTAGTAATGATTGCATCATTCAATCATGACCACACATAAAAACAACTCTCAGTGTAAACTGGTAGCTGAACATACACACGTTTATTTTCTGTGGCTCTCACTTTATTTCATTACCCAGCAATATTGTACATTCATCCCTTAAGAGATATGCAAGTACAATATATGTGACATCTCTTATTAGGACGAAATCACTTTGAGTTTTGCACATGTTCAGTAGGGATTGCTAGTAGGCCAAGTTAAAACTTAAGGTCAGTCTGTAGTGCTAATTCAGCTATAGCTAAAGTGTTGAAACACAGATTAGATGTAGCAGCTCCGACCAGGCTTGTAACCTGTCCTCTGTGTGTGTATTGTGTGCGTTTGTGTCGGCAGGGAGGAGCTGACGTATGAAATGTTGATCTTGGAGCCGCGGACGTCTGACGACGAGACTCCTGAGTCCGAAGCATCCATCGGCACGGCAGACAGCTCTGAGAACATCACCATGGAGACGGAGGGAGCCACCTCAGACCCTTCCGGTATGTGTGTGCATGAGAATAAGTTAGTTACTCATCTTTTAAATCAGAGATGGAGCTGTCTCTGATATCCCCTCAGTCCCCTCCTCATCATGATTGCAGCTGGTACTTGGCTGAGTACTGATGGAACGACAGTATCACTTGATTACTGTTTATTTAAGGTAGTAACTTGATTAAAGCTCTTAAAGTGTGTTAATCACATTATGTTTACTCCTTTTGACCTTTATGCTAAACAGTCTGGTTTATGTGTTTACATGACAGTTGATGTAATTCAGGATAAGCTCCACCTCAGTGTGGCGGCTGAGACTGTTTGATAGCTGACAAAAACTCCACATGAAGAATAATTTGTTTAGTTTAGCTGTTTAGTTGCAACAATAACAGTTTATCCAGCGAGCTAACAGCTATTCATCACCTTTTACAAATACGTGAATGAACTGCAGTGATGGAGTATGAGCGAAACAAAAGTTGTGTCTGTTTTTTTAAATTTTGGGGAGGTGTTTCTTGTGTATGTTAGAAAACTGGCAGTGGCGAGAACAGGAAATGAGTGGAG
Source organism: Lutjanus erythropterus (assembly GCF_056507025.1). NCBI lineage: Eukaryota > Metazoa > Chordata > Actinopteri > Lutjaniformes > Lutjanidae > Lutjanus > Lutjanus erythropterus. The sequence goes on from NC_139329.1 coordinate 34,450,866, forward strand.
AGAGAAATGGGGAACAACAGGCCACAAAGGTCCCTGCTCAGACTTGAACCAGGGAAGTTACAGTTCATGGTTGGCCATGAAGAATGAAGATGACTTTGTAAAACCAGTCAAAATCAAATGCATGCTGCTACAGCATGTTACACCTCATGTTTGATTGTTTATGTTTAATTTGCCGAAGCTTCTTTCTTCCTTTTGGTTTAATATGACAGACGACAAGTTTTAGCATCACTTTCCCTGCCGCTGTTAAAGGGAAACACAGAAACCTTCTCACCAGCTCCTTGCAAGTCACGTCTCATAAGTGCATATGCAACCTGAAGCATTTATTTGCACTTAAAGTCTATTTTTTTCACAGTGTTTGCATTACACAAGGTTGATGCCCAATAAAAAGGCAGTGAATAACTATCTATTTATATTTTGCAACCTAGGGTTTGTAATTCCACAGACTCTCCCTTCAGTTTTTCCCAGCAGCTGGTAAGCAAGACACAGTAACTTACTGAACTTCTTCTGCAGTGTTTATTCATTGGCAAACTGTAACCCTCACTGTACATTTACTGCCACTAGACGACTTCACTGTTAAATGTTCCTTCTGCTCTGATAAACAGCTCCTCTTTTTTGCTCAGCCACGCACTCACTACGCCCACTAGAGTTGCAAAGTTTGTGCATTTTCCTTAAGTGATAGTTGAAAACGCTAATCAATTAATCGATTAATCGTTAATACTTCATAAGATGTTTTTCTCATTTTCATTTTTTCCTCAATGGTGATTAATCGATTAATGATTACTCATTGACATCTCTAACACCAACACACACTGCTGTGCTGTATGACATATATCATATTCATGTTCATGGAAAGAACAGATCAGGAAGATTCACATATATTGAAGGAAAACTGCACACTGCGCACAAAGTTTGGCTGCTCATTTGCTGCTTTAAAATGCATAGATAAGATAGAACCGGTTTAGACAGATGCTTCATAGTGGCGCGAACGCTGTTGTCACACGAGCGCAACGCTGATGTAATGTTTGTAGTATAGATATGGGGTTCAGGGGAATAAAAATGACATTTGTGTCTCAGAGAGATGCATTAATTGATCCCTTCTGAATTTTTCTGAGTTTTGAATCGGTCTTCAGCTGCACTCTTGAAAGTGTGAAGTGTGTCACATTATAGAGCTCAACAATGAGGTTCCTGAAGTGAAAATCCCAGTCATGTTCTGCATATACGATTTAGATTATTGGCCATAATGTCCTGTCCATCCAAGGTAGATTTACCACGAGCTATGAGAGTATGAAACAATGCTTTATACTCCTGCAGAAGCCACAAGTCTGTCTGATGTCAACCATGTTTTCACAAGAATATGTTTACTACAGGCTGGCTAGCTAGGTAGCAAACATTAGCTAACATGAGTTAAACAGATAATGTTGTTATGCAGCAGTCAACATAATTTATATACACACACAAACCAAAAGTATAATATGCAGTGGTTTATAGGATGAGTGGCTCCTTCACCATTAAAACAATTTTGTACTCAGTTTTTTTTGTCTGTTTTCCAATCTTTATTTTTGCTCCGAGTCGAATGTTTTATGGTCACAGTTCATCTGGCAGTTCCAGGCTTTTTCCTTAAAAAAAGAATAACAAAAAAAAAAAGATTTAGAAACATACTCCCTTTCAATAATCACTTATGACCCACTAGAAGTGCGTGGTGGTGGCTGTATCTGCAGAGATTCTGCCCACTGACTGTATTTCCAATTATTTTTCTGTACTCGGGACATTTTGCCAACCCAAAACGTCATTATTCCTGGGAATGAGACACAACAATAAATTTTATAGTAAACTTTATGAATAATATTTCTGGTGTGTTTAGGAACAGCTATAAGAATTTTCGGATATTTCAGTGAAGTGAAAGAACCGGGAATTTGCTTCTAGAACTAGAGCTGCTAAAAAAGTTGTTGTTCATTGTTGAGCTCTATATTGTCAACATGATGATCATGCATTTTAAAATAACTAGCATTTCTTTGGTAGGATTAAATGTTGTATAGTTTGTTTGTAACACCTCTCTGCCCTGCTGCTCTGTCTCTCTCCCCAGAGCGCGGCACTTATCGCTCCAGGAAGTCAGAGGCGAAGGGCAGACGAGCTCTGCGGCGTCAGCCAGACTCCCAGGACTCTGCGGACTCCACCTCCACCATTTCCTCCTCTTACCATCCCTCCTCCTCTGTCTCCTCCAACGCCTCCGGCTCTCCCTCCCCTCACTACCGGTTCCGCTCCTCCTCCTCCGGGCCCCTGCTCACCTCCTGCGGTTTGGGGGCCCCGTTGGCCGAGGCAGAGGGGAGCCAAAAAGCCGGTAAGACCCGGCACAGGCTCAGGCTGAGCCGCAGCTCGCCGCGCGAGCCCTCAGGAGGCCACCGGAGGGAGTCGGACTTCAGCTCGGGGCCACAGCAGCTGGTTCTGTACGGCAGCAACGAGTTCATGGTGTGAAGCCGTGGAGGGAAGGAACACCGGCCGCCACCGCCGCCTGTTTGAGCGCAGGAGGGTGCACGGGAAGGGGAGGAGGGAGAGTCCGGGGTTGAACGAGGCTGGTCACGGGGCGAGGTTCGTGCCCAGTGTTGCCTGCTGCCCCTCCTCAGTGCCCACCCCCCTCCTCCCCTGGTCCAGTCAGAGCAGAAAGCTGTGGGGAATAAAAGAAGAGAAGACAGAAGGACAAAATGATGGTCAAAAGCTGGAACAGAGTCGGCCATGTTTGTTGACCCTGTGATCGCAGCGCTGTTTGACCCCTGCTGGAGCACCAGGGGTTGGTTAGAGGAGCCAGAGAAGAAGGGAAGGACGGGTGGTGAGACACGCAGAGAAAACCCACACCTGCAAAGCCAAATCTTATAGTGCCCCATCTTTATTTTTTAGCATGTGGGCAGGTGGTTGAAGCCACCCAGAAGAAATGTAGCCATACTGACTGACTGAACTGGCGGACATTTTGTCTGTAACCAGCGCCAAGCTAAGTTTGCTTTTCACGTTTACACAGGACACACCAGCCAAGAGGCTGCATGCTACTCCATCACACTTTTTCCTACGTCAGTTTGAAGAGACTGTACAGAAATATGTTACAGCTGTATGTTACATTATAATTATTATTATTATTAATATTATTATTCTGTTACAGAGGAAAAAAGTGTACATAGAAAGAAACTCCAGTGCTGCTCCTGGGTCGTTCATTGTCGATTAGTCTCTCTTTCCTGTTCCTCTATTTTGCGAAGTGAAGTGTCTGGAATTCAGGTTCCATTTTTGTTTCTGTGCTGGTTTTGCTCGGTTTAGCATTATTTGTTTTTTCTCTTTTCCTATTTCACAACAAACAGAGCCAGTTTTGGGTTATACTCTCGCGAAACGATTGAAGGAAAAGCTGTCAATCTTCACTCGCTGTGCATCACGTCTGGTGTCACGTTTACTTGACCTGAGGTGTCACATGTCAATCAGCCATAAGTGTATTTGTATCTGCCTTTCCCTGCAAGCTTTTTTGTTTTTCCCTCTGTTTTATTCAGAAACATCAGTGTTACTACGTCAGGACTTGAATTTTTAATATATATATTATTGCTGTATTATAGGTGTTGTTATTGATATCAAAGATGTCATGTTTTTGTTGTCAATATTATTTCATGGATTATTTTTGTTCAGATGAAAGCCATTTTTCTTTCCTGTCTGTATGTGTGTGTGTGTGTGTGTGTGTGCATGTCTGAATGAATGAATGAATGAATTATTGACCCTTCCTAAGTCCCGCCCCTTTTTGATCTGTGCTCTAGTAACAGTTGAGCAAACTTGGAACCCACTGGACTCGTGCTCAGCTTTCTCTTTTCCTGTTTCCTGAACTTGGATCTGCTATATGCTAGGCTTGTCTTTTTTGAAAAAAAAAAACACATTTTGAAGATGTTTGAAAGGACCGTTAACAGTGATATACAGCCTATAAAGTCATATCTTAAGTTGGCTAATGTTAGCAAAACCCTAGTTAACTAACTAGCTAACATGGATGTAGATTAGCCAAGAGGCAACGTCCGGGGATGACAAGTGAAGCCAGCACAGAGGTACCAAGAACTGCAGTTCCACGAATTGCCACTTGTGGCTGCTCCAAATGGGACTCAATCCCAGTAGACCCCTGATAATAAAATACCCAACTTTACAGCAGACATAAATTTTTCAAAGCCTGGTACAAGAATACGGCATAGGAAGCAACTTTTCTTTTCCCAGGATGGCAAAGTCATGACTCACCCTGCTCTGACTCTGACCGGCTTGTCCTCGTTGACCTTTTGGTTTGGGTCATTTGGGTTGGGTAGCTTATGGGTAGGTTTAGGCATAAGGGGTCAGTTATTGGGTAAGGTTAGGGTAAGCCAATCAGAGACAGAGTAGGGCAGGACTTGACTTTGTCATCCTGGGGGAAAAAAAATATTACAGAAGCATTTTTCTTTGAACTGGAAACAGGAAAGAGGAAAGTTGGTTCTGCTGGATACCAAGCTTGCTCAGTTGTTATTGGAGCACAGAGCAAAAAGGGGCGGGACCTGCAGTGGGTCAGTTCCTGCCACTGTATCAGCCCCCACATGTGCATGTGTAATTTTCTCGACACACACATACACTAGTGTTTCCCTCACAAAATGTTCCTCTTGTAAAGGTGAAAAAATAGTCTCTGCAAACATCAAGTGACACTAAAACTAACTCAGACTTGTTTCATTAGTCTGAATTTCATTGCACCTGTGGGGAAACTCTTGCACTCACTCACACTTTCAAACCGTCCACGATGTCCTCTGAGCCACCCAGAATACTCTTCTTCTTCTTCTTCTTCTTCTTCTTCTTCGTCTTCTTCTTCTTCTTCTTCTTCACCATAATATCGGCTCTTCCATCCTCTTCTCTATGGGCTCTGGCTGTGAAAAGTAGCATTTTATCTGCCTGTTAACCAGACAAAAATGAGTAGCAACTAACTCAGACCGTCCACGTGTTTCTGCATATTCTTCCTCTCTTTCTGTCTGTCCATACAGTATCCAAAAAGTCAGTGTGATATTCAGTTTTATGCGCCTACTGAGTAGCTTAACAGCAATGATGTCTCCGTTCCTAAGCTGCAATATCCCTCCTTGCTTGCTGCGTCTGTGATCAGATACCTTCGGGGCAACCTTTGCTCCGATCTCACCAACACAATCAGTGTTAATCAACTTTTTCCGTGAAGCTGGAAGTCTCAGTAAAGACTGTGCTGATCTCAGTTTTAATGCAGGTGTGGAGACTTGCAGTGTGCTGTCTTTTTACAACACAAACTGTAAACCTGTTTAGGAGAAGGAAAAAAAAATGTCTCGGAGGTGAGCTGAAAGGACAAAACTGTTTCCAGGTCAAATATCTTTTCAGTTGATATTTGATGGGATGGTCTTTGTACATGTCCAGGCTGTCAATATGGCATTCAGCCAATTAAGAAAAAAAAAAAAAAAAAAAGAATTAAAAAAAGTGAATGTACCTGTCACTGGAAGGCATGCTCTGCTTTCTCTGGTTGTTTTTGTTCCTCTTTTATACACAGTGTATGTACTATTTATGATCATGCTTTTGGGGTGTACATTGGTTTAAAAGAATCTGTTATAAAAGGTGTTATAAAAGGATATATTATCCTGTGTACGGTTCATTATCTACTATTAATCATGGCAACATTTTAACAGGCCACACCAGGTCTGTCATGTTTGTGCTACGAAGCGAGAAAAAAAAAATAAAAGTGTCTCTTTGTCTGCGCCACTCTGGACACAGTTATGTATAAGGTGCAATTTGTGTTATATTTCTTTTTTAATGATACAAACATGTCTATGGTTGTAAGAAAAAAAAAGACTTTATGGGGGAAATTCATCTGCTTAATAAAAAAGCAAAACTGCAGCCAAACACAAACGAGTTGAGTCATATTTTGCTTCAATGTAACTGTGGGTATTTTACTTTGAAAGGGTGGAAGGTACAATTTTTTGTTATTTCTGGAATGTCAGTATATTTTCTCTGCTCACAAGAACGGGACGAACTGAAAAAATTATTTGATTCAAAAATCATGAATTGTTCAAAATTTCAGTTTAATTTTTCCCACAGAGGACATTCTGACATGTCACAGCAGGAAAAAAAGACAAAGGTGAGGATAATAAAATTAAGGATTGGCTGGATTACTTGTAGATGCTTCAGCTTATGACTCATGGTGTTTTGTCTGCTGACTAACCGTCGGTAATGTCATTGATGAAATTTCTTGTGGCTTTATGACTAAACAAAATGTTGACTCTGAAAAGGGGATATTACAAAGAACTGCTTTGTCACTTTCAGGTGCGTTTTTTGCCCTCAGCAAAAACCAAAACAAAACAACCTGTTAGTAATCTATGTGCATTAATTTAGTTTCAGTGCAGTGTGAAAGCCTTTCATGAGTTTTACTGTTGTTTACTGCTGCGTTTTCTCTCCTCCTTCTTTCTGCTCTCTGTTCTGTTCTTAGACATCCTTATATACACACACACACACACACACACACACACACACACACACACACACACACACACACACACACATATATACACAGGGTGCCCTGGTTTCATAAAATAAACTTAACAATAAAATAACAACCATCGATACAAAACACCCACGCTCAATAGCAGCGTATTGATCAATCAGCAATTCCAGTAAAAAGACATGATGTTAAAAACTATTTAAAATTAAAAGCTATATAAAAAAGGAAAAAAGTCAACTAAAACTAAACTAAAAACTAAAAGTATGTGTGAAGATTTTAGGAACTGAAATAAAAAACTAGAACTAACTGAAACAATATAGTGTACTTACGAAACGAACTGAAATAAAAAAAAAAAAAATTCAAAAACTACAGGAAATGTCTTTATTTTTACTCATTTTTGTCACATTTGTCACCACACCAAGCATGAGGAGACACACATGACTGAGTCTGAACTTCTTACATCTTGCTGCTGAATAAAAGTTAAAACTAAACATTTTTAAACAATGGAAACTAAAATAAAATGAGCAAACCCACTCTGGAAAATAGTTTAAAAATACTCTGCTACTGTTTGTTTATTTATTTATTGTAACTTATGTATTTAACATTTGATTTAAATTTATTTGCTTATTGATTTTCTTGTCAAACATTTGCACTGTGCAGTAGGTTTCACACTCACAAGTTGTCCATGCGACAGTTGCCACAACAAAAGCCTCCACTTCCCGTCACGCACCGCGTTAAAAATGAAACTAACAGAGCAGAACAGCGAAGAAGATTCCACCCTGACAGAAAAGAAAATATATCTTTTGTTTTGTAACTGCGGCCCGCTGACGGACGATCAGAGCAGCGGGGACGCGATTTCATCAGAAGAAGAAGAAGAAGAAGAAAAAAAAAACGTACGCGGAGTTTCTCTTCCACTAAAATGAAAGTAAGCGTTTCGCTGAGAGTCTGTAGGTTTTGAAATGCGGTGGCAGTGATTCACCTGTTGCTCCCTCCCGGATGCGTCGCTACATGAAGCCGTCTGAGGTCAACACAGCTGATTTCACATCTGTCTCACACACAGAGACACACACACACAGAGACTCAGCTGATACCACATCACACCGTCCACGGTGAGCAACTTCTTTTTGTACTTTTCTAAATTTAAAAGAACTCTGCTTTTATGTTTTTTTTGTTTGCTTAAAATGTTAAAGCTTCTCTATTGATGATTATACACTGTCAGATAAATCAGATTTGAATATCAGCTCATGTCGTATCTGTTAAAATCCTGCAGATGACTGATTATAACACCATCGTTTTCTTTGACCTGGAGACCACTGGATTAGGTAAGAGTCACTTTAATTTACGTTTTTTTGCTTATCAATATTTCATCAGTCACAACGTCATTTTATTTTATTATTATTTTTTTTATTTAAATATTACTTTGTCTTTATTTGATAATAGTCACTGTTATAATGGGACATTTTTGGCAGAGTGCCCAAAATATATTTTTGAAATATATATTTATTTTTTTGTATTCAGTGTGAAAGTTCATTGTTGATCTTGAACATAACAGGTTTCACACACTGAGAATTTCTTCCAGAGCTTTCAGCCACACCTGGTTGCCTTTGTTACTAAAGATTATTATGTCAAAATAACTTTATGCTCTAAGCTTGTGTAGACTTTGAAGACTTTTTTTTAAATCCTCAATAACTTTTAAGCAATGATGAAAGATTTTTTATTTATTTTATTTTTACTGAAGTGGCAACTTAAAAGTAGAAATACCACAGTTTAAAAATTCTGTCAATAGTCCTGCACTCTATAGGCCTACATGAGTATTTGATTCAAACTATATTTAAAGTAGGAGTCTACCAAAAGTAAAAATACTCATTAAGCAGAATGTAATGTGACTCATTTCCCCTCTGGGAGAAATAGAGTGTTTGTGGCTCTGATTCTGAATTGCCCTTTCAGAATGATACATATTATATCACGTGATTAGGCTTTAATTAATGATGCATTAATGTGCAAACTTCACTTACATTTTTAAAGGTGGGGATTTTCTGCTACTTTATATTCTGCTGGCCATAAACGTGGGGTGGAAATTACACAGCTCAGTATCTATTGTAATATTTTCCATGGCAATATTGTATCAGGTGCCAAGTATTTTTTTTATAATATAAATTATTAACTTTGCAAAATTAAAATTTGTATACTAGAAAAATAAAAATTATGTTTTTCAGCCACTAAATGGTGCTGAGAAGTTTTTTCTGCTGAGGTCAGCAGAGGGCATGATCAGCTGGATTGGTTGATCAGTCTGTCTGCTTTACAATGCCACATTTGCTGGGATATTTTTAACAGTCCCTTTAAAATTGTTTGGGGTTTTTTATCGGTGTAAAGCACTTTTTTGTATCTGTGAAAGGTGCTATTCATCTAAAACTTATTTACTTATTTACTTACTTAAAATGATTGAAGATGATCAGACTGAACTTTATTTTATTACATGTTGACAGGCTTCCTTTGTGGACAAAATTTGAAAAAAGGTGATCACATTACTCATAACAAAACGTTTGAAACTGCAATAACATCTGTGACTTTAGTATCATGATAATATCATATTGATTCCCACTGCTATGCTTAACTGCTATATACCTTAATCTATCATAATAAATCATCATAATAATCAGAATCTGCAAAGTATTTAATACTGTCAATAAAATGTAGTGGAGAAAAAAAGTAAAATATCAGCCAGGAAAAAGTAGCATAAAATGTAAATACTCAAGTAAAGTTGTACATAAGTTGAGTAAATATGTTCCACTGGTGTAACATTTACTATGGAATCAACTAACAAACTGTTATATAGATTATAGACAGAAAGATACAGTTTATAGATGAACATGTCTGTAGTGTTTCCTTTATTGTGTATCTGTAAGTCACCTAAACATCCACTTGATGTCAGAGTCTGTTATCAGTCCATCTGAAGTCTCCACCTGTCAGCAGAGACGCATCAGGTGGAGGTATTTCTGTGATAAAGAGGATAAGAATGTGTTTCAGTTTCTTTTCTCGCTGGTTCCTAATCTCACATGTGATTATGACACCTGACTCTTCTAGTTCATGAGGATTCTGAGAAATTAAAACCGACAGTTTGTTTTGTGAAGGGATAGGCTGTCATTACACTTCGGGCCAATAACGTTACACAACAGCGGACGTGTCTTTGCCCAACCACAAACCAACCAGAGATGTTCTTCTTCCTGTGGCTGTCACAGGATGCCACTCCTATGTGACACACTTGAATTGAACTGCAGATCATACAGATGAACCAAAGAGTACAAATCTTAAAATAATAAATGGAGTGTCTTGTCACATTTTTAAGACCAAACAATAAATCGATTAATTGAGAAAATAAGCTAACAGATGAATCGACAGTGGAAATAATCATTAAGTGGAGCCCTGGTTGTTAATTGGTCAGTCAAAATTAGCCTTCCTGTCAGAGCAGAAACAACTGAAACTGGTCGTTGAGAAGATTTTATTGTGACTTTAAAGCGAAGTTCCTGAGTTTGCCTGTGGTTTCTGACTACGTGTGGGTGTGTGTGCAGCTAGAATGACTCAGTGACTGCACTCATTAACATAACAGAAAACTGACAAAACTTTTTTTTTTTTATGTTAATATGTGCATGCAAAGGTGTTTTAAATATTACAGCACATACCCCTGCATGAAAACCAAAACTTGACATGTTTACACTGAAAGTTTACACTTTACGTTTTTTATACAGATTAAATAAATGAGATACAACATGTGGACGATTTTCAACTGTTCTGATTGTCCATTATTCTGAAACCCTTTGATACTCATTTCCCCTGGCCCAGTCCATGGTGCTGAATCAGTGGGGGTTTTGACGTTAAAAGATTTCTGTTTGGCCTTACACTGAATTACATTTCAATTGATTTTGTTGTTGCAAACAAATGTTCAATGTCAGAATAAAATAAAAAGGGTTTTACCTCAGTTCATGCATGGGCCCGTTGTTAGGGGAAGTGTCATTAGCTTTAAAGTCTCAGGATGGTTAGATGGGTAGTTTCATGGTTACCACCTGCAGGGAGGGGGTGAGCGATGGGCGTTACCAGAATAATGGGTAGTCAGAGCAATTGGCAACCCCAGATACAAGCACCTTAAAGCTCACTAATTAACATGTTATCTCTCCTTACTTTAATACATATACAATCCATGGACTGTTTCTTGGGTGGGAACAGTGGTTGGATTTGTTACTTTTGGACAGGTCAAATCTTGCTATTTCCCACTGTTTCCATTCTTTGTGCTAACCTCACCAGTGGATTCCTGAGAAATGCAGAAAAAATAATTAAGGGGCGTTTCTAGAAGGGGGCCACTGACCACCCTAAGTGCCACCCTGTAACCCCAAGTATGATTGGCTATCTGTCCAGTGAGAGGCGGGACCTTAGTTTGAACTAACTGATGAATATTTATAAATATGCACTGTTTTCTTCTCTACTTTAATTTTTTTTAGGGTTAATTTACTCTATGGATAATTTTAGGGTTGCATAGTGAGATGTTAGTTGTAATTTCCTTTATGGTACTCACAAAAACACAAAACATACACAAAAGCTACATACAGCAAATGGATAAATAAATAAAAATATGCAAGCGAAATAAAATGGTGAGGACGTATTTATCTATCTCACAGCCTGAGGACAGAGGTACAATGGAAGTGCAATTACTTTTTGAGCACTTAAAGAATAAAATGCTATTCCAACATGTTGCGTTCATGCATGCATGTGTGGATACATGTATGCCACCCCAGCAAAGGTCAGGGGCCCCCTTAGGCCTCCCCTGTCAAAGAAAAAGTCTGGACACACCCCTGCAAGAATTGCTGATAAAAAGAAAATGGTCTTCCCAATTTTGCTCATTGTAACCTTTATTTATTTGTAGACTATGTTCTTGTTCTCTTGTCCTTCTTCAATCGGTGTCTTCTCTACTTTCAGACACCGGGATCTGTGACATCATCCAGTTGTCGGCCGTCTGTGAACAGAGGGTCTTTAACGCTTACACCCTCCCCCGGCAGCCCCTCACTGAGAGCGCCAAAAAAGTCACAGGCTTCACCGTCCTCGATGACGTCCTGTATCTCCACGGGGTTCCGATGAAGACCACCCCTCTTGTTGATGTTCTCACCTCCTTCATCGCCTTCCTCCGCTCCTTCCGCCGCCCCGTGTTGCTGGCGGCCCACAGCGCGCGGCGGTTTGACGCACCTGTGCTCACCAGAGTGCTGCGACAGTTCTCCCTGCGGCAGGAGTTCCAGCAGGTGGTGTCCGGGTTTCTGGACACCTTCCTGCTGGCTAAGAATGTCTTTCGTGGTCTGGCCAGTAACTCTCAGGAGTACCTCGTCCGACACTTCCTGGGAAAAACCTACGACGCCCACAACGCTGTGGAGGACGCCAAGATGCTGCAGGAGCTGTTCAACTCATGGAGGCTCAACAGATTGGTTGTGGGCAGATTTATCTACAGGTCGTCCATGATATTTTAAAAAAGCTACAGAAACAACAAGAGGAAAACAGTCTGGCAAAAAAAAAGACCTGGTTCTTCATGTCATCTCAGGTGACTGGACTGACTGATAATACAGTGATTTATATTAATTTGTTTGATGTATTGTAACTTGTCTCATATAATCACAGGTGTTGTACTGTTTTGTATTTACAGTGAGATGTAGCACAGTTTTCCAACAAGAACCATTAAATTACAATTTGATTCTCCTAGAAACGGTGTATTTTTGAATTCTTCTTCTCCTTCTTATCCAAAACCTGTATTTCAGAAATTGTTCAGTTGTTGAGGTGAAAGTGAACAAAAGGTAATATTTTAATATTTTCAATTAAAACCATCTAGTTTTCAGGCACCCAAATAAAGTCTACAGATCACTATGAACAATTTTTAAACTATTTTTTTCCTTTGAGTGTATAAAACTCAATTAAAACTCAAACTTTGTTTAGTTTATTTGACGACTTGAGAGTTTGAGTTTGATTCAAAGTTCAAACATCTATCACAGTATGTTGCCTTGATTTTTTCTTTTCTTTTACTGTGTACAGTAGTGTCTATGTATAATAACTCAAAGCAAATCTAGACTTTCACAGAGTTTGCCACACAGCATTTTGGGAAGTTGAGGAAATCACTACCTGGAATGAGAGAAGAGGTGAGATGAAGTGGATTCATTAAAGTTGGTGATTAGTCACTTTTAAAACTGTTTATGGTTTGAATCTGGATGTTATATTATTATCTTATTATAATTGCAGAGTGGACAAGCAGACATCACAGCTTTACCTTCTTATCTACAATCAAAATACCACAAAACATAACAAAAAGACTCCTTATTAAGAATATTTACAGATTTGACTTTGAGTTGTTTTTGAAACTCAAGTTATCCATGCAAAAAATTGTATATATATATGACACCATCCAAAGATTCCTCTAGTTTAATTTTTACAGTTTAAAAATGTTAGTTAAAGTTTAGTTAGTTTAGTTAGTTTTGTACACTGTAATTTCAGTTTTTGTCTTCTTTTCCACAGTCTCGTTTTTATTTATGTTTTTTTTTTTTTTTTAATCATTTTCACACGTGGTTTTAGCTATTAGTTTAGTTTTCGTTGACTATAATAATCTTGATATGTTCGTTCAGTTCATCCACCTTTTTATTTACCACAGTTTATTTTCGTGACCATTTATTTCCTGTGGAGGGCAGCACTGTGTCTATGACGTTTATAGCTGGTTCACATTTTACAGGAGAAGAAGAAAGGTTTCTTCTGCGCTTGCGCAAATCTGTGTCTGGTAAGGAGATGGCGGAAATGTGGATTTTCTTGAATTATTCTTGTTTTTGTTGGAAAATAATACTTTAATTTGCAACCATCGTCGTAGTATGTAGTTACAGACAGATGTGATTTGTTACAGCATCTTTTTTAATGCCGGACTCGTTTCTTTTGTTCTCTTCCGTAAATTCCTCATCATTGAGGCTTTTGTTTTGAAAGTCATCTTCCGCCGGGGCTGTCGGTCAAAGGTATTTAAAAACATGGAGGGAAAATGTTCATAGGATGTAGTGTTTAGCGGCGCCATCATGTACCTAAATACGTACTGCCTCGTTTTGTTTCGTTTATTTTATAAAACCTAACTGTCTTTCATAATTCAGAAACGTTGTCGTGATGCAAAAATCAGAGTCAGATCGAGGAGAAAAGCCTCAACAGCCGCTGGTTTTCTTTGACTTGGAGACAACTGGACTAAGTAAGATCACTTGTTCTCTGCTGTTAATACAGGAATAATTGGCAGTTAAACCTTTACTGTCATGTTTTGTCAGTTAGACCACAGTGTCGGTGCAGTGTGTCGATTTTCTTTGTGGATATTAGACCTTTTTCGCAGCAGCCATATTGATATGAAATAGCAGGGTGAACACAGGTGCCACCAGTGGTAACACCTGTATTTAACCTGTTTCAGGACAAAATGGCGGCTGTGAGAAGGGTCTCTCATTGGAACTGTCCACACTGTTCCTCTAAATATTTGTCCTTGAGTGGACACTGGACAACATAACTGGTAATTTATTTTCACTGTTATCTCAATGTCTCTGTCTGGTCCACTTTGCCTGCTTAATGGAAGAAAAGCATTACACCTACTAGGTGTTTCCTCAAATCAAAGTTTTCATGTTTTATGTTCTGTCTGATCAATTTTTGTTAAGAGATGCACAATTAATCAAAATATCAAAATCACAGTATGACCAAGAATCACAGAAGCTGCAGTTATTTGATAAAGGACGAATGTGTGACAAAACCACATTGTAATGAAGTACAGTAGAGCTGCAGAGATGTCCAGATGTTTTCTACAGACCCTAACAGATGCGACATCATCATGATTATAATTTTTTTCTTCTGTGAAAATGAAAACTGTGATGCAAACATGATCATTCCCACTAATTGTGAATCGTATTGCAATAGCCCCAAATCATCTAAATAAAAGACAGATTAAATAAATGTGGACATTACAAGTTTCCCAAGGTGACTGTTGATTGTTTTGAGTGATATGAAATAAAAAAAAACAACAACAACAAAAATCTGAAACCACAGAATTTCTTGGGTTGCTGTTGGATAAGTGACTTAAAAGATTAATTTATTGGTTATTAAGCTTGTTACTGAAGTGGGCCGAGGTGATATTGTGAGACCATATAACGGTTACATCTCTAGTGTGCCAGATCCATGTGGGCTCTAGAACTTCAATCATCAATCAGTTATTCAATCAAAAGGAAAAAAAAACTACTTATTTTTATAATTGATTTATCATTTTAGTCATTTTGCAAGCAAAAATATCAAACATTTGCTGGTTCTCACTTCTTAAATGTAAGAATTTGCTGGTTTCCTCTGTCAATTCTGATAGTAAAAGTCTTTTGGATTTTAGACTGTTGATTGGACAAAAAAAAAAAAGAGAAATCGGTAGACTGACCAGTACTGAAAATACAATCAATCAAAATGGCCACCCCTCTTACTTCCACTGATGATCCAACTTCCAAAAAATTAGATAAAAGTTCAAATATTCTATTTCTCATTTTGCTGTGGACCCCCTACAACCCACTCGTGAACTCCTGTTTGGTCCCTGGAACAAACCACTGAGTTAAAGTTTGATTTTTATCGATGTTGATTGGTTTTCATTTAATTGAATAGCCTTTGATTCAGCCTGCACTAAGTTCATCAAAGTTTGTACATTTACTGCTTTAACACCCAGTGTCTGGAAGATCTTTTTGGGGAAAATCCTCTGAAGTACATGATGTGATTCTGTTTGTTTCCGTGTTTTATTTCAACAGGTCAGAGTTGTGAGATTGTCCAGCTGGCTGCAGTGAGTGGAGGTCACTCACTCAACCTCTATGTCATCCCTCGGTGTCGGATGCAGCGGGGAGCAACCAAAGTGACCGGCCTCAGGGTCCACAGACAGAGGCTGTACCTCCATCGACAGCTTGTCCTCACAAACTCCCTGCGAGAGGTCCTCGTCTCCTTCATAGCTTTCCTTAAAATGCTCGGACGCCCGCTCGTCATCGGCCACAACATTCGCCGTTTCGACTGCCCCCTGTTGGCCCGAGCTCTGGATGAGCTGGAGCTCAGAGCAGAGTTTGAGTTGTCGATCTCAGGCTGTGTTGACACTCTACCACTGGCTCGGGAGATGCTGAAGGACCGCGGCCTCCAGAGTTTTCGACAGGAGAACCTGGTCAGGGAGCTGCTGGGTGTGAACTACAAGGCCCATGATGCTTTGGAGGACGTACGGGCATTACAGGCGCTGTACAGTGTGCTTCAGCCCACACCAGAGTTGATCTGTAGGCACGGGTTTACTCTGGACACCATGGAGGACAAACCTGCTGCTAAACCTAAGGTAAGCTGTAAGCCACCAGAACAGCAGCGCCCCCTGTGGGAGCATTTCAGACAGACAGTGAAGGTCACAGAGAGCAAAGCAGACGGCCACGAGGGAGAACTTAATGGATTATAAAACTTCAGACTGAGAAAGTAATACCTGAAACAAATCAGACCGTTGATGATTGAATGAATGAAAAATTGACTGGATAAAATCTCCTTAGACATCTTCCTCATCAAAGCAAAAAGGAAAGCAATTAAATGTCAGTGCAAATGGAGTATTCCTGCAACGGTTCGTGGAAGCTTTTCAAAGGTGAGGTTGCATTCACATCTGAATGTCACACAGTACCATTTCAGCTTGATGCAGCACTTAGATTAGGATGTGGTCGGTTTTTCCTCAGGCTAATTGGGCCTTTGTTTCTTCTAGACGCTGTTGTTTTGGCTTTGTCAATCTGGAGTTTTAAATCTCTTCAGTTTTAACCTTTAGATTATTCCAAAAACATGCACTATAATTTATTGTACAATACTGATCAGACTGAAAACATGAGGGTCTGTTGCAGCTGTTGTAAGACAAATCTGCGTGCTGTTTTCCTACATCTTCACCATTTATTTCAGTAACAAACAGACCGTCTTTATCCGTAATTAATATTTTCTTTTCAGAGATTCAGACGTATGGTTATGTGATTTATAAATGGTGAAACTGTAGATAATGGTGGGCAGATTTTAAAATAAGTCTATTTTAGGTGATTTTCAGTCATCAATGTGTGGAAATAGCAACTACTGTTGGAAATATAGTTACTGTTTTTTCATTCTGAATTTACTTAAAGGCTTCTGTGGCAGAAAATTTTATTGAAGGTAAATAAATATAATAAATGTATTGTATTTCTACATGGTGTCCCAAATGATATACTTCATTGCTGATTAGTAGGGGCATCTGGCGCGTGTCCAAAGAAAAAAACAAAAAACACCTCTCCTTTTAAAGAGGACAGTTGTCAGGGCATAAAGCCAACAATCTGTTGATCTTTGCAAATCAAATCTTGATAGTCTAATAATGACGTAACCATTGATGCAAAATTTAAAAAATGTTTAAATAATAAAAAAAAAAAAAAATCAAGACACCCTGATTGGTTAATGTTAATAAATTAAATTCTAGAATATTTCAAGTAGGGATGGGAGATATGGCTGAAATTGATAATCACAATATCAAGAGGAATGTTTTTCTATGAGATTTATCTCACTATGGCTAAATTATACATAAAATATGGAGTATGATAAGTATGGAAACCATGAGAGGAAGATAAATTCAGGTGATCCTTTTTCCAAGGCTGATCTAAATTGTTTTCTCTCCTGTGTTTATGACTTACAGTAAGAACAAATGGAAAAAAAGTTTTTCCAGTATAAATTACTTTTTTCATCTGAAAAAAAGGGGTGACAAAAACTTTAGGCGTGTGTTAGCAAGTTTTGTAACATCTGCCATGTTGTTTTGTCAATAAATGTAATTTAATTGGTGCCAAACTTGGCGACCAAATGAAAGACCTGACATGACAATAACATTTACAGAATTTGCTAAAACACAAAATGATCCTGACAGTTTGCCAAAAGTTTTCTTCACCTGGTTCAGTTGAAAAAAATATCTTGGGAAAACTTTAAATTATTCTGGCAAACCTTTTTTTTTTTTTACCTATTTAGTCAGAAACACGGGAGAGAAAATATTAAAGATCAGTCTGCATTTTGGAACCCTTAATATTTTTTGACCATTATTGCCGGGGTTTAAACAACAAATGGTATCACAGAAAGAATCCAAAAAGACAGTGTAGTAACAGAACAAGTCTTTATTAAACCACTTTTACATACACATGTTCTCTGCAGTCCCAGGCTACAGCATCCCCACAATCAAAAATGCTAAACCATGCCTTCACGAGAGATATACCCCAAGAAATGTTCTCACAACAGTTAAATAAAACAATTAAGTTAAAATAATGTGGCCTTCAGATTAGTGTGCATTTGAAGGACATGAGTTAAAAGTGAAAAAAAAACCCTAAAACAAAAAAAAAAAAATCAAACTGATCTCTGTGCAAAGTCCTAGACTTACAGTATTAAAACTAAAAGGTGACATAAAACAAGATCAGTAACAAAGGTGAGACAGTTAAATGAAAAATTAAACTATACTGTGTGAAACATCGACCCTGACAAGATCACTAAATTAAAACATTTAAAAAAGATGGCAAAGAGATTATTGAAAAAATAACTGGAGGCTCTACAGTTTTAGAGATACAGAAGGATGGATTTGAGGTAATGGTTCTTTAATTAAAAAGATGAAGTGATTTCAACTATTAACACCCTTCTATCTCATAATCTTCCCATTTATCAACAACTGAAGCAACAACAAACAGCTAAAGGTTTAGTGCATCTATATTAGGGACAAGCTTAGAGATCCACCTACATCACTAACGTGGTCATGACGTAGGCAAAAGCATTACCAGGATTGGCTCAATTCACTGGAGTCATTCATTCAGGTCAAACTATTCAGAGAAATATTTACTCAGTGGTAGGTTGGCAGGCTGATAGAGCATTCATTCTCAAATATTTAATTCAAGATTACTTATAAAAACTGTTGCAACAAGAAAATCCACTTCACGACTGATTCTGGATTCGATGGACCCTGGTATGAACTGGAATATTATGTATGGAGGATAGAAACTGCCAAAGCTAAAAGCAAAGAAATAAATGACTCAAAATTAAATAATTATGCCATTAAAATGATAAAAATAAATGTAGGCATCACTTAATTTGTGTAAATTGTGTAAATGACTTTCCCAATTAATTTTCCATTTATTAATTTTTAAATTTAGTTAAGTATTTGTGTATTTATTTCTGTATTATTTTCGCCTTTGAATCTTTGGTCTGAACTGGGCTTAATGGTTGACTGACATGAGAGTGATTGACTAGCCACTGTCAGCTGCCTGGACTGGAAGCTCAGAGCAGAGCTCATTTTCTTTTTTCTTTTTTTTTCTTTTTTTTTAATTTTAAGTGTAGGTTTCCTTATTCAACAAATGTCTCTGCCAGGTATGCTATTGATTCATTATTGATTTATACGCTTTATGGTTTAATTTTAAATATTGATTAATTAATAACAATCAATTTATTTCACATTTTATAAATTAATACCTGCATTTATGCATTTAATGGCATGCTAATTTGAGTCATTTATTTTTTAATTTTGGCAGTCTCAGTTCCCCCTAATTATGCACAAGTTTGCACCATACTGAAATAATCTAGTTGGAATATTTGTACCCACATGTTGGAAAGTGGTCACCATAAAAGATTTTACTGTAAAGATAAACCACGCGCCCCGTGATGTACAGGTAAAACCTTATAATACAGTGCGGCTTCAGGGATCAGTTCTCTTGATGAATCAGTACAAACAACAAAACATGCAAGTCTGAAAAATTTGGCTTCAAATACTCAGAAATACAGACATGATTGTTCCTTTGTTACTATAAAATTGAATGCAGCATTTTGTTGTACAACTGTACAAGACATGGATGTGTGTAAACCGTTTTGGGTCCAATTGTGTAAGTATGCAACAAGCAGCAGTAGTTTATTTTGAAGTCTTAATCAATATGCATTCCTAACTCCCATGTTGTCGTGCTGAATGGGACGGAGATAGAGGCCCTTTTTTCTCGCTCCTGTTTTGTTTTATTTTTATGGTTGTTCACTACTTTGACACGTTTCCAGACCGTAAACATGCGCTGGTACCAGTTACAAGCAGAAATACTTTTCTAGGGTCAACTTCACTGTGACTGTGGGTGGCACCATCGTCACAGTCGAGGCCCTCTCCAGTATTACTGCTCTGAATGAAACATGCACAGGCATCTCAGAATTACACCGCTGATATACTAATAATGTATTTTCCCAGAGGAGGAATATTTACTTGTTCAAGCTAAACTAAAATGATAAAACAAGTAGTTGCACCAGTGGTCCTGGTGAAAGACAAACTGCTGGCTCATATGACAGACATGCTCAGTCCTCAACATGGCGGTACTGTAGTTGTACAAAGCAGTGAGTGGCGGTGTTCTGCACCAGTGTAAACATATCCCCTACCCTGCTTCAGTGCTGATTGAATAGATCATTGTTGGTGTGTGTTGATAACTTTATCTCAGACTGGAAGATAAGAACATACAGCTGGGGGTGCATTAGGGTTAAAAAGATAAAATGTCAAAAACACTGAAGGGCAACCAGTAAAAAATTAATTAGAAATTGTGCATGACCAATATTTTTGAAGTCCATTTGCTTGCTCTCACTGTCATCAGATGATGGAGTTTCGTCAGTTGTTGTGAAGAATTAAGATTTTTTTTTTCTTTCTTTTGAGAAAACAATCTCACGAAGTTTAGTTTATTAACTGAAACAGCAGCTGAATCAGGTGCCTCTCACGTTGAGAACAGCAAACCTCAACAGTAAGAAAAGGAGAACACTGATTGACAGTTAAAGGCTGCACGTCAATTTAAAAAAAAAAAAAAAACAATCAGTGAAATTTAACTTTGTATATTGTGTGCTCTGTCTCTTCTTTGGCAAATGAATTACACTAAAAATACAAGTGTATGGAGGTGGAGAGAGACTATATGACAGTAACTGTACAAAAGTGCATTTACACCAAATGGATAAGGCCTAACGATATTATAATTTGTGTATTATTAAAATTTTTTTATCAGTATTTAATTTTGTAAATATCTCAGCTATCTTGGCTGATAATCACAACACCTCTACTGCTGACCGATCAAAAGTGCTGCTAAATGTTCTCCGTGTAAAAACGTTTAAATAAAAAGAAGGAACAGCTTAGTTGCTAAAGAGGGAAGACGGCATCAGATCAGATCTGAGCACTTTATGAACTTTACACTCGAACTAGACTAAACTAGACTAAAGTTTCATGCGACAATTTAATCACGCGATCTTCACCATCAGGAACCTGAGGAAGATCAGATGATTTGAGCACTTTTTATATTGGGCCTGCTTCAGTGTAATGGACATTTTTACTTTTTACTCTTAGTATGTGTCCTCTGTCCAGCACCTATGAAGAATTTGGGATGTGCACATTGTTTGCTTTTTCTGTAAGTTTTTTTTCTATAAGTTTCTATAAGTTGCACCACTACAGGTAAAAAAAAGACAGTTAAAACCAGTTAAAATCCAGCAGTGACGGATTACTGCTGGATTTTAAAGCTAAAGAACACTGCTGGAGGAGGCACAGCAGTCCACAGGTCAAGTTAGGGTTGGGGGGGGGGGGGGGGGGGCAGCGGGCACAGACGGGCATCGACACACTGTGTCTGAAAGCTCCTTTACTAAACAATCATTGGACTCAATCCATACCGCGGTGTAGACCTCCTTACTGAGTCGACAAACACAGGCAGCAGGAGCTTTCACACACAGCCACAGACTCACGACTACAGGAGGCAGCAGGCTCGGAACATGGTCATCCCCGACTGGGAGGTGATGTGCAGGGAGACGCTCTCGTTGGCCGAGACGAACAGGACGGTGCCCCGCCTCAGCGTGACGTCAGAGAGGGCAGCGGCGGAGGTTGCCGTGGCGTCGCCTTCAATGACCAGGAGGATGCTGGCGCTGTCGAGTGGGGCAACGGTGTACTGCTTCACCGAGGCTGGGACCTGCAGGACGGACGGGACAGAACATGGTGAGAACGTTTCCGAATGTAACTTGATTAGATATTAACAATAATAACAATAACCATCAGATTGTCTACATGTTAGTTTGTGCACAAATGCCTAAATTTTTGTGATGCTTTGTATCTCTTACAAATTGAACTAAAGCACGCTGTCGAAAAATTATCTGAAGTAAGTCTCATTTATAAATGAAGGTTTCCATCATAAAGATACATAAATAAATAAATAAATAATAGATAAATCTGTCCCTCCTGTAGTTAGCTGAGGTTTCCTACCTGTATCCTCATGACGGTGAAGTCTGGCACTGGTGGGTCGTACAGAGACACGCAGGGGTCTGAAGCGTCCTGAACACACGGGAAGATCTTGGAGCTGGCGGGGGCGGGGCTGTAGTTCAGCATTTCACACAGCGTGTTGACGTCGATGTATTTCGGTGTCAGACCGGCCCTCACCGTGTTGTCTGAGCACGCCATACACTCGATACAGTCTGTATGGATGAACAGACAGAGAAGGAGAGCGAGCTTTAAATACGCAGAGTGGGCGGTCGACTCTCCTTCAAATGGAAAAATCAATTCTCAGATACTCTTACAATGATTGTTAAATGCATTATGGGAGCTATTTTGTCTCTTCCGCTCGCCTTGTCTACCTTAGTAGTTAGTGATTTCCCACAATGCCCTTTCAGAACAGGTGTGAAATTACACTCAACTTGATGAATATATGGGTGGACGGGAACAGTGATGGTAAGTAAAAGACTGACGTTTTTCCCCAAGATAAAGGTGAATTTGACAGATCTCATAGCTGCATTGCATTCTGGTCTGTTGAGGCAGATGTTAATGTTGCTTCTCCCTGAATTGAGTTCAGGGAGAAGCACACAGTATGTGTCTCTAAGGGACTGACAGCAGAACTTACCAAACCTAACACAGGCAGCCATCCAAATTATGCATGCTATGATCTTTTTCCACATAGAATACAGTTTTACAAGCTGGTCACAAGCAAGTACAGCAACTCCGAAACCACTTGAGTCCCTTTCCAGACACTAAAAACACTTGACTGAAAGGTCAGTAGCTATCACAGATCGCATTTTTAACATTTTGCAGATGCTTGGAAGGTTAGTAGATTAGAATTACGGCGGAGCTAAAGGGAGAAAAGGACATGAACTCCCTGGAAAGCCTAGTTTGAGACATTTAGGGGGAGCTTTAGAATATCATCCATTTTGTGCCACAAGTTATATTTTATTTTCTGTTCATTGAGGTTCCTGAAATAAATAATAACAGTAAAATTGTGTCAGTGTTGTGTTTAGTCGCTCATTACATTCCTGGTGTAGCTTGTACCTCTGTGCCACAGAGCTCCATTGTTGGCCAAACAGTAATACTGGGTGACACGTTCCTTCATCACCATGAACACACACTGTAGTTTATTTTGACTCAGTCCTACCAACACCACCCTGCTGCAGGCAGCTCTCCCTAGAGCAACGAATGTGTATTCATCTGCAGCTGAAAACAGTCCCTAGTGAATGAACCATTTACTCCTGTTTGAGTAATGTTTGTAAAACCTACAGTATCCAGCTGTTTTGGGGAAACACTGAGCCTTTTTTAAAAAATGAAACATATATTTGTGACCCAATCTTAAAGGTGTTTGTCTTCAGGGTGAACCAGTGAACATGGGGGCTGGACACACTGTTGGTTTTTGGGGGCTGCTGACAATAAGAAAAGGGCAGAATAATGTAATCCTTATCATTTAAAGGGATAGTTCAGATTTTTTGAAGTGGGGTTGTATGAGTTACTTATCCATACAAAGCAGGAGTACGAATGTAGGCCGACCTATGTGTATGCTACATTTAGAGTATTTTCACTGCTTTACCTGACTGTTATACAGCCTTTTCTGACAGGAAACCACAGTTGTATAAGCCAGGTATTACTCTCTCCAAACCAACCCGATTCCTTTGGCAAAAACAGTAATTTTTCCCTGCAGAACACAAGACTTGCAGGTCTACTGCTGCCTAGATTGATTAGTTTGTTTGTGCTATTGTGTGACTCTTCAGTTTCAGATTCACTGAAGTCACACAATAAGACAAACTAATCAATCTAGGAAGCAGTGGATTGGGTTGCTTTGGAGAAAGCAATATTTAGCACTGTCATAAAATACTGTCTAATGGAAAATACTCTAAATATAGCGTACACTGATATTATTCTTTTTTTAGGTGGCTAAAATATGTTTTGCTGCTGATCCTGTCCACAGCAGTACATGACTTAGCTTCTGACAAACTAGGGGTGTGCTGACCGCCATCTACTGTAGGTAATACAGAGTCTGGATAAGTACCTTATACAACCCCACTTCAGAAAATCCAAACTACCCCTTTAATACTTAATCTGTTGCCTCTCTCACACAGGAGCACTGAAGGGATGCTAGAGTGTAAAGAAGTATAGGAATTCAGGCCCACGAATATAAACAAAAAAAACATCTGACCTCCGTAAAGGTAAGCGTGCGGCTCGTTGGCTCCCAGGAACATGGCCTGGCCTGGTTCCAGGACTATGTGGTTGAGGAAGTAGATGGAGAAGCAGCCGATGTCTCCGGGGTACTGGGAGTGGAGACGGAGCAGCAGGTCACCGTTGCTGCTTGACGTGTCCTTCCCTGCTGCGCCTGCATGGATCAGAAACATCCACGAGTGTGATCATGTCAGTAAAATATGTTTCCAAAGTGCTGAACAACTGACCTGTTCTTTACTGTAGGATTAGAAAATGTCTGATTTTGGTGCCTCCTGGTGGTAGTATCAAAGAAAGACAGTGCCAGACAGAAATGGGCCACTGAGATTAATGGGCTACAGCAGCACATGCAGCAGACTGCACCCATTTAACCATGAGGATTAATAATCACAAAAGAAATCATCACATAGTGGCTTTAATTCAATTAATATTTTGATTCGTATGTTTGATTATTTGACCGCTGAGAATGCTAACTAGAGCTGCAACAATTAGTCGATTAATCGATTAGCCAACTGAAAGAAACTTAGTTGCCACTTATTTTAATAAGCAGATGAATAATATTTGTTTTTTGGATTGTTTGGTGGACAAAAGAAGCAACCTGAAGACATCAGTTTAGCCTCTAGGAAATTGTAATGTACATTTTTCACTTTTTTTGACATTTTATATATATTCTATAACCTTAAATTATTAATCAATTAATCATTAATGATTTCAAGATTAATTGAGAATAAAAATAATAGTTAGTTGCAGCCCTGACACTGGCTTTCTTCTTTTAATTTTTTTTGTGTTACATGATTTTTTTAAACTTGTGGTTATCTCTCTTTCTAAAACCCTTGCATCAGATTCCAGATTATTGACTATAATCAAATGAAAGCTTGTTTCTACATATTGAGCAATCCTCTCATGGTCAAATAAAGAGCAAGCAACAAAAAGCACAGCCTGCACGTCTACACACATGCAGTGTTTTGACTCTCAGCAGCTGACCGGTAAATGCTTCATGACAAAACAGCTGAAATAAAAGCAGGACTTTTGCATTTGTTTTCTGCTGTTGGGAGCCCCACCCCTCAGCCTCCTCACCCTCTTCAGTGACTCTCTTGACCAGCATGTTGAGCTGATCTACGAACACCTTCTTCTCACAGTTCATCATCCTGGTGAAGCACTTCTTCAGCACCTGGCTCGTCTGAGCTGCATCTCCCATGCTGCCTTGCAGCTCCTCGGCTGCCTCGTTTCCCACCAGAGCACGAAACTCCGGAACAGCTGATGAATACACAAACACATACAAAAGATATGAATTTATAAACTTCAAGTAAATTATATAACATACAGTATATATGTTGGGTCTGACACAAGCATATTTTTCATTCCTTTCTCCAGTGACAGCATAATCAATCCAAAACCCTCTAATGACCCTCTAATGGGACTTTGGGACTCACATTTAAGGAATCCCAGGATCTCCTCCACTGTTCTGAAGCCACAGAGGCCCTGGAAGCGGGTGAGAGCGATGGCCATCTCCGGCTTGTGGTTGTTGTCAGGATAGTGCTCCGGAAACTGAGCGTGGAGACGAGCAGCTAACTCCTGACCAAACCATAATGACACAAAAGGAAGAGGGTCAAAGACAGTATGCGAAAAAATAAAAAAAATAGCAGGTAAGTTGTTCATCCTAAAACCATTAAAACGTAGGTGAGACTTTATGGTTCACATTTTGATCAGCTGTATTCAAACATAGAAAAACTTTTAAAAAAATCCTTGCTAAATGATTTCCCAATACAGAATGACTCATGAACAGCGTGTGTGTGTAGGCGTCTATGTGTGTGTTTGTGTGTACTCACTCTGTTGGGGTGGGCCTGTATGGACAGGGCTGTATTGATAGAGAGGACTTTGAAGAGGAAGGGCAGCTGTCCCTGGAAGGTGTCTTTGACCTTGGAGCCCAGGCAGGCGGGGAAGTGGGCGATCCACTGGCCCAGCGTGGTCTGTGCGATCCTGTTGTCTTTAATCTGGGCATCGCCTTTCGGGTGGGCACCCATCCACAACTGAGAGAGACAGCAGAGATGACGTCAACATTGTCCAAATGCTCTTAATATTAGTGGGACGAAGCAGGAGCAGACTAAAGGCTGCAGAAGTGCGTTAGCGACTGGAAGGTTAATTCGTCAAAATCCTGATAACTCACTAATAAAAGTGAGAAAGTGAACACTTTCCCTTCAACAACATGAACCAACAATAACAGCTGCTGAATCCCAATTTAAACTATGATGAATCCCACAATAAATAAAACTCGAAAAAAGGAAGATGTGTCACGTCAGTTGCTTCCCTCCTTTATCCTCCGTTCACAAGCTTCCTGAAGGAGTCATAGTTGTTCCTCAGCCTTCTGAGAGAAAGGCCTGATATCAAACACTTTTAACCAATTAATCTAATGCTGTAATCCACAGTGATTTACACGCAGCGAGAAAGGAGGAATCCTAACCATCTCACCCTGTAAATCACCCTGGATAAGAGGGTTACTCTAATGACTTAAATGTAAATGAAGGAGACTGTCTCTCAAGGACACTGGACACACAGTGTTGCTGGACAAACACAGACTGCAGCCTTGAGGCTCAACCCTGTAACCTCACCCCAGTGTTCATCAATATTTTATTGTGACTTTAAAATGATCGTATTTAAAAATAGATGATCATACATACAGAAACAACGTGGGAAGGGGCCAGGATACTGAATACTGAATGGCTAAACTTGTCCATGTGCAGAAGCTCTATTATCTGAACAAGAGCGCAATCATTTATCACTTTAAACGAACAGAATCAATCGCAGCCCATCACCTTCTGTTCCTACCTGTCAAAATAAAAGCCCCAGACTGTGTGACTGCTCTACCAGCTGCTTGATCAGTACGGCGTTGATGTGACTGTTTGCTCTCAGACAGTCTCATTGCGGGTTTATGGATGTGTTAAAATGATTCAGCATTTTTTGGAATTATTGATCGTATATCGCACAGTTAACATTATGGTGTAAATACAATACTTGCTGGCTGGCTAGATTATTTCTGTGCTTTCAATCTCAAGGAAAGTCCCACTGTGTTAACATACCGCTGCTTTTTGAGTAAATTCTGTCATTTTGCACAAATATGTTTAATTGTCAATTTTTAAATGGGGTAAAGTGGATCTTCCTATCCAGAGAAAAATGGCTTAAGATAGTAGAGGAAATCTACATAATGGAAAAGCTGACAGCTCGCCTGAGATTACAAGAAAACACAGATGAAAGAAAAGGGGGTTAAGTGGTTCTTCAGAACCGAAAACTGCGACAAAGACTACAGAAAAGCCAACAGATTTGGTTGATGAAACTGAATGAATCAATCAAAAGCAAAAGTAAAATCTAATCAATAAAAACACCAGAATGCAACTGAACAAATGTATAGACAAGGATCATGATAATTTCTCAAATAATAATAGTATAAGTGTTAGATATTTCGTAGATGTGCTGTACTATAGGCCACGAACGTGTACGTGTATTGTGGGATTAAACATCCATGCCGCCCTCTGACTATTGGCATGACAGCTCATATGCTGTGGCATGTGACAATACGTGTCCTGCGGTCCGTGAAAATGTCACCGCTGCCATAACTTGAACTAATAACCTTCATGACAGACAAACCCTGCAGAGCTGCTGTAGCTAAATAAGGAAAGACTCATGAAAGGCATGGAGAGAAGAACAAGGCTCTCTGCCAAAACACCAAAGAACAACATGATGTACTGAGACAGACAGTGAGCTCTGTAGAGCAAAATCTTTAAGATCCTGTAATGCCGGCAATGAGTATTTCCATCTGTGTGATTATCCCAAGTAACAGGTAATGTCTATGAAATGTCCTACAATTTAATATAAACTAGTTATAATCAGTTTTTTTCTCCACAAAAAACAAGTTTTCAGTTCTGTTCTAGTGTTAAAAATACCCTAAATTAAACTGCATTAACTGACCTAGAACTGTTTTCTGCAATAAAATGAAAGCTACAGATAAAAAACACAAGCTAGTTCAGATATATCCGGACGAACTTTGACAAATCTCGTGTCTCTGTTTTCTAGTCTCAAGGAATAATATTTATTTTTAAAAAATCTGGGATTTCACTGTTGAAGTGTGGGTTCTTCTTCCTTTCCACCTCATTTTTGTCTATTTTAAAACACTGCACCCATACTGATAAAACTTACGAGGATTACAAATTCTTTCTCACTTGACTGGTGCTTGCATCATTTCTGGAGGAACTTCACTTTAAATTACAAAATCATTTTATTACAGCAAACAATCTCTATTTAAAAACATGTTCATGCATTTTATATATACACTTGTTTGTCCATTATATCTTAGCACAATAATAGATCCTAACCTTAATTTTAAAGAACATGTCAAAAAAAAAAAAAAGACAGAAAACATTAATTACAAATTTTAGACAAAAATCTGACTTTCTGTGGATGCAGCCAATATAATTATGCCTGCAATGATCCTTTCCCACATGTATTACATGCTGGGGGCAGTAAAAATAAACCTTAAAAATTCTGGGTAAGAAGCCAGTTAAATGTATCATCACTGTGGGATAGAGAAACATCATCTTCTGAGCTTTGGAAAGTTTAGACTTTTCTCAAAATGTGTCTTGTGTGTAAAATTTTGAGTGGTTCAGCCCCTCCTCCATTATATGACTGTTTATATTATGACAAAGAACTCTGTAAAATCCACAAGAGATTGTTCTATTCCCTTTCGTCACACTGCCTTTGGAGAGTCCACATCTCAGTGGAACGTCTAACCAGACAACATGAAGACTTTCATTCTATCAGTATCCTTAAAAATCTGTCAAGAGCTACTCAACTCTTAAACCACTGACTGTATTTTATTTGTTTTGCTTGGTATATAAATATCTTTGCCGTAAGTCTGACATAACCATGGTGCTGACGTGGAGTGTGTGTGTGTGAGTGACATACTCCTGCGTGTAACTTGTATTATGTGTTTTGTCTTGTTTGTCAAGTCTTTCAGGTCTGTCTAGTGCTGTGCTGTTCTGTCACTGTTGGACTTGCGACCTGCCATGAGAATTATCCTCAGAATAACTGCATCAAATGGTAACATTTATGTTTTATATTGTACATGGTTCTGTACAAATCTACTGGAAAAAGTGTGGAATTTTCCCTTAAATGTCTTGCCCAGAACCAGTCTAATGATTTGAACCAGTGCCTCCCCAGTAAAAGCCCTTACCTCAGCATAAGGCTTGCCCTCGTCTATGACAGCCAGCGGGTCTCCACCAACCACCAGTTTGGCCACCTCGCTGTCCACACCAACTTTCCCCCACGCATAATTCTGCACGGCACAGGTCAACGGAAACACTGAGGAGAGACCAGATTTAGCATGTGAATTTTTAAAACAAAGAGGGACAACAGAACTCCTGAATCCAGAATATACCATGGCCAGAGGATATATGTTTTTATAGGTCACACTATTCTTGTGAACGTGATATCTCGGGAACTCTTTGCAGGAATTTCTTCAAGTTTGGCACAAATGTTCACTTGCACTCGAGGATGAACTGATAAGATTTTGGTGGTCAAAGGTCACTGTGACCTCACAAAACATGTGTTTGGTCATAACTCAGGAATTCATAGGGAAATTATGACAACAAATGTCTAACAGCATACTTTTACTGCTGGACGGAAACTACTTAAATGGAATTGGTTACATATAATTAAATTACAAAATAAACAATTCTGATTCTATTATAGTTAATGACGGAAAAACGTAATTAAATTACAGTTACTACTCAAAATGTTGAGGATTACAAAAGGGTTACATCAAAATATTATTCTTTTCTAATTGTGAAAATTACTAAAGTGGAGAAAAAATAAAAAGGTTCATCGTGTTACACATTTAAATTCCGAACTTTACAGTAGGGTTGAATGATTTTGAGAAAATATCTAATTGCAATTGTTTTGACTGATTTTGCAATTGAGATATGAGTTGAAATATTAAAGGGAATGATAACTATTAGATTATTATTCTAAATTTAAAAAAAGTCAAATAATTCTGATGGTTTTTGCAGGGATCTGTACTGAATAAAGATTTTTTTTTAACTCTGCAGAGTATGATAATGATGAAAATTATATTTTAACACACATTTTGCCTGAACAAATATTTTGATAAAATTTCAATGAATTGTTCGGCTCTACTTTACAGGTCAGAAATAGAACATGTAAATGTCAGTTTCCTTTGAAACTTTTTCAAATTTGGCCCTTCTAACAAAGTAACCGAATAAGCCTGTATATACATACACATAAATGCAGCAGTAATATTAATTCAAAAACATCATATATAATAATGAAACACTGCCAGGAACTACGTACAAGTTGCTGATACGTGCTGATACTTGTGGTTTTGAATTCTGGAGGTTTACTCGTGGTGGAGTATTCTCAGTGTGGTATTAGTACTTTTACGTAAATAAAGGATTTAAATACTTCCACCAATGTAAGAGACAAGAAAACAGAAAACTGCATACAGTCTAGATTCTAATAACCTGCACGACCGGCTGTGTAGCTCATTAAACTGTGGCATGTTTTGTCAGGGAGAAATAATCATACACACAGTGCCTGGATATACCCTCATTAAAAAAACAGTGAAACCGGGGGGGGCAGATTCCGCCGGGGATACGTTATTTGGCAGAACACCGGCCAGCTGACGATGCAACGTTCATTGATAGAAACACACACAGTAAGCAGGTTTACATTTGCGAGGGACTGAGTCCGTTCCCCGCTTTAAATAAAATGTAAAGGTTGAGTATGGCTGTAAACATTGCATATGTGCTCAGAAGGCCATGCTACGTGTTATTTCACTGTAGTGGCCACGGTGCTGCTTTAAAACAGTATCCGCTTTCCATTAAACAAACAAAACGCCGGCTGAAATAATGATGTGGCTGCTCAACAACGACCTCTTTTCCTCAGTCTCGTCGTATCTAATACATATGTAAGGTATCATGTAGCTAATGTAAATAAACCGTCGCACCATCAGCTAGCTAAATGTTTATCGAAAAAACAGATGATTTGAAACAGTTAAGAATGAGAAAATCCCACTCACCTCTTACTTCCTCCATGGCTGCAACGTCGGCTGTCAGGTTGTTGTGTGAAGAAGGGAACCCCAGACTCGTGGAAGATCTCGCGAGAGTGATACCGTCAAATCAAATCATGACCGTTTTTTAACCCTGTGTGAGTGTTTTCTCTCCCTAAACCTACCCAGATTCTAACGACAGCGTTGTCGCGCCAGAGAACACGAACGGTTTGTTCAAAGTGCACAATGAAGAAACACTGCGTATAAATCTCACGAGAGTTTCGCAAAACAAGTGTTGCCTTCTACTCACGACCGGCGGTGGTCAGACCTTGTGACGTCACGACTCGACCAAAAGCTTCATTTAATTTTTTCCCCTTCAGTTTGATATAAGAATATTACTATAATAATGCAAAAGGAAAAAAACGAAATAGAAAACAAACAAAAAAACATAAATTAAATAAATTTTGATCCTTTTACTTGCAAAAATATTTTTTGTTGTTTTCTTAAACCAAGTTAGTGAATATTTATAGTTTTTCCATTTACATTATTGAATGTGATATTTACCTATAATTATGATAACATTTGTCATAATATATATTTCTTCAGAGAGGTGATCTCTATTAGAATTTACTGTGCACAAAATAGTGTGTCATTTTTTTTCACCCTAATTCTCAACCAGTTATAGAAGTTCTGCCAAAATTGTATTGAAATTGGACAAGAATAGAGGAAGTGTTCAATATGTAAACAACAGGGATCAACTTCAACCCATATCTCTTTCTTAGCATTCTTGCTGCTGGATAATATTTATTGATCATTCTAGACAGTACTTCTTTAGCCATTGGAGGAATAATTCTTTTTAAATATTTTTAATATTTTTCTTCAATTGCTCTGTACATTTGAAGAGAGCGCTTTGGTATCATTTTCACCATAAATGGTACTATTTTACAAATGTAGCTATATTCTTTTAAAGAACACTGTAGATTGCATTTTTTCATTAAAGGTAATTGTAAGAAGTAGCAATCATCCCTTAAATCAGTAACTAATTTTTTTTTTATTTGTTTGTTTAATTTTGATTGATTAAGGCTCTCCTGTTAATTGTAATTGTTTTGTTGTGCCACAAGGTGGAGCTATGTGAAGTAAAATTAGGGGTCGTATAATCATGAAATATTTGTCTATGAAATTCTGATAACTTCAGAGGCAGTTTAACAATACAAACAAAGTGATTGTTTTTATTGTTTTTTTTTTTTTGTTTGTTTGTTTGTTTGTTTTTAAAGATAGTATGTTCAGTTTCTCCCTAGAAAATGTATATTATACTGTCGGTATTTTTTTGATATCTTGGAGTGCAACATACCAAAAAGTGGCATTAATTGACCAATTTAGATATACCCTCAGTTTTGAACGATGGGTTCTCTCATAAGCTAATGATTTAAGGATTTTTTTTTTATATTCTCAATTTAATAAATATTGCACACTCAAAAATGTTGAGTAATTTAAATGACCCAGCACCCTTTTTTCTACATGTCATATCAAGTTTATGGCTAAATAATTTACTTCAAATTTAACCGGAACATTCATAAACAGGAACTCAAGTACTCAGTGCGCTTCGGCAGGAAACAGCACTTTACATTTAGCATTTAATATTAATATTTTTTTTTTTTTACTATCACAGGTCAACTCTTTAACTTAACTTTAATTTAATTTGTTTTATTAAGTGTATTGTGTTGTCCTTTTTTCTCATTTGTATTCTATATGTACTGTAATCTTATGTGTGCCATTTAAAATGTCAAATATCTATAATTAATACATAGAATATATGATTTTAACTTAAAACGAGATGCCTGGGAAAAATTATGTTCAGAGCTTTTCCAATTATTGATTTGTTCTTTAAGAACGGGTATCATCCGCAAACTGACTTAATAGGAAAATCATAATCGAAAACGGTAATTCTCAAATAGACCTGTTTCCGAATGATTTGCGATAAAAATCCACAGGTGGCGCGCTTTGCGTGGGCGGTCATGTCTAGAAGGGATCCCGCAATTTGCGTAATTATCGCGAGATTTATGCACATAGTTGCTTCATTTTGCACGTTGTATAAACTGTTTATGTTTTACAATGCTGCGTTTAAAAATGTGGGTTGGTAAAGAGAATTTAAAAAATGTTAGTGTCAAAGAAAGCTCGTGTTTTGTCTTTCAACATTTATTCTCGCGAGATTTTTCGCGGGTCTAGAGTTCCCTTCTTCTTCTGTGAACGTCGTATGTGTGTCACTACACGTCATTGTCCAGCTGGTTCAGTGCGCCTGCGCTGTAAACTTCATTCGAGGAAGTGCTAGGAGAGGCAACTCAAACGGCAGAGAAGAGTTTGTTGTTTATTCCCCGTTTCAGAGAGGACTAAAGTGCACGCAGACTTTTCAAAATGTCGGACTTTGATAACAACCCTTTCGCGGAGCCTGCCGCCGTCAACCCTTTCAATGTAAGTGTGTTACTTTAGATTTTGTTGAGGCACAGTCGAGTCTGGGTGCTGACATATCATCCGTTAAAAGGTAGCCAGCACGCCAGGAAACTTGTTGGGTGGATGTCGGGGCGGGACTTAATCCTGCTCTTTTGAAAGCCATTTGCTGAATGTCCCTTGATTGGCAAGCCTGCAACCAATCAGCGGGCTTTCTCTGAAAAGAGGGTGGAGTGTCCTGCGAGATTAGTTGCAGGAAGTTAAACTGTAGCCAAATAGGAATGTGTGTCAAACCGTTTTTAGCCATATTAAAATTGTTACTATTCCGTTTCGAAAGGATTTATATCATACTTTGAGTTTTCTAACATGTAAGATGTGAGCTGATATAATTTTGTAGTCTTGTAATGTATGTTTATATCACCCCAAAACGCTCAATTGCAGGCTAACTACTGTACCTCCATTAGTACTGCTGGTTTACTTTATGAAAATAATTTCTAACCTACAGGATGTAGCCTAGAAGTCTATTCAGTTTATAAAAAGCTCTGTAACTTCATTGTGTTTATGCCCTAGAAATTTATCGAATCCGGATTGCTTTTATGTGAACACAGCTGGCTGGCTGTGTTCAGTATTGTTCAGTGTTCAGAAGTAGGCCATTAACTTGTTAAAGTGGCTGGGATACACATGAAAGCGATTCTTTATGCAGATGGGAAAAGTGACTTGATGTAAAGGTAGACCTTCTGATTTACTGTAGTGGTTTACTGTGAAATGCAGTCGAAATGAAATGATCCTCACGTTTTTACATTTTAAAAAGAAGTTTACCTGCAGTTTATGCATGTTTAAGGGTAAGAGGGGCTAAGAGATAGTGAGCAAAGATGGATGATTTTATTTTCTACAGTTCTGACTGAACCAAGTCTAACTGATAATTGGGCTGGGCAATATGGCTTATGAATTATACCTCCATAATTTTAGACTAACCTGTGATGTACAATATATATCTTGGTATATGCATTTTCTCTAAAATAATATAGTGTAAATTCTAAAATAGTGCAAACATATGATGATCTTACAGAACATGAAGAATTAGAGCTGGGTGATATAGACATTTTGAGTCATTTTCTAACAAAAAATGTCAAAACCCTCTGATTTCAGCCACTGAAATGTGAATATTATTTGTTTCTTTAGTTCTGTGTGACAGTAAGCATAATATCACATAACAGTTGTGAACAAGTTGAGGACATCACCTTGGGCTTTGGGAAACACCGATAAACATTTTTAACCATTTTCTGACATCTTATGGACCCAACTCAGCAATTAATAGAGAGAATAATCACCAGCTTTGTGGATAAGGAAAATAATGGTTAGTTACAGCTCCAGATGTTATTTCATCTGATATTTATCAGCTATAATCTCATTCCTGGAATAATAAATAATAACAACCTATAAATTTCCCAGTATCTGCTGATTATTTATTGTGCATCCCCAGTTTTGACTTAGGAGAAACACATCAACAGAAGAATGTTCAATAAAGAAGCTGCAAAAGAGAGATCCTTACTTTTACTTTAACTCCAGTTAATCTGAATCCTGCATTTCCCATAACGTGATGACCATTACAGTGTAATATCCCTCCCCAATTGTCCAAATCCATTATTCAGTTTGAGTTTTGATTTTAAGCTCATGATTCAGTTTGATTTTCAATTTAAACATTTATTTTACTGATCATTATGCTATTTTTAGTGTCCTGATTTGGAAAAGTCAACAGAACATTGGTTTTATGCCCTGATAACTGTCAGGGCATAAGATAGATATGCTGTGTCATTTTCAAAGTGTTCTTTTGATTTCTCTTTGAACACCCAGTGGACGCAAGTAGGCGGGGATGAAGACATTTTGGTCCTTTTTTTTTAAGCGCATAACAGTTTATTTTTCAGTATAGAACTGAGACTGTTACACCCCTGGTTATGTCATTTGCTTATTTACACACAAGTAGGTTTAATTTTCTTGTGTTAGCTTTTTTCTAACACATGAAAACTTTTGGGGTTTGCCTGAAATCGCACTCTGCACAGGACATGACCCTTGTTTTTTCCTGTATGTTAAGTCATAAACAAGTTGTCCTACTTTTCTTCAGTCGTCATCTAGCTGTATTTTTTCTCCATGTTTAACTTTCTCAATATGTAGTAGTTTAAATTGAAAAGTTGCATGGAAATAACTGTGTTAGCAGGTTAACAGTGTCCTCTTTATTGCTGTGCTTTGATAGGAGTGTTAGAAGCATGACATTTTGGTCACAAGGACATTCCTCGGAAATATGGGAAGGGGTTGACTCGTAACACATAAGGTGAATTGAACTGACACCCAGATTACAGTGCTTTTGAACACGGTATCAGATAAGAGCTAATCTAGCACCACATTAGGGCCGTATGCTAACATTTCCTGTTTATAGCTGTTCAACAACTTGCTATTATTAGATCTTCTAAACTCAGGATTGCTTCATTTGTCAGGTACATAAAGAAAATGTGGAGGACTTCAGTTTGTTGCCGTTTGCATAGTAAAACAAGACATTCGTAGCTCAAGGGCAACCAGGCTTCACACACAGTGTGACATATTTGATGGTAAATTACTCATATTAGACAGGCAGCTTATCAAAACGAAGAATCTGTGAAGACTTTTATGCTTTCAGTTGCATTACATAATGCAGGAGTCACTTTTACAATAGTGCAGAGTCACACTTCATTATATCAGGTGCACAATGGCCATGACGTCAGTGGAGACCACTGTTTGTTTGCTGGGTGTGGAAGTGGCTGAATAAATAACTTCGCAGCAGCTGAAGTGCACCAATTCACTGTCATTTGCATTTATATTTATACAAGCGTGCAGTCTAGTTAATAGTTAATATGTTGCCAGCTTTTTAAGGAATTTCAACAAGGCAACATTGAAACATAACTGCACCATTTGTGACCTTGAAGTTAAATACTTTTCCCCGCTGCAGTGTGCTTTAATGACTGTGTTTCTAAAAATCATGAGCAGTGTAGGGCTGTGATATGCAGGATGACTTAAAGGGATAATTTTGATTTTTTTGAAGTGGGGTTGTATGAGGTACTTATCTATGGATGAGAGCAGCCATGCGTCATGCCCCATGACCACGCCCCCGCAACTCTGGGCGAAAACAAGCGCTGTAAAAGCGGCAAGTCAGTGTGTGTGTGTGTCCGTGGCAAATATTTTATCACAGGTTAGCTAATGATGTTACTGAGTAAATAACGTGTGCCAAATGTGTCTGCAGATTGACGTGAATCAGAAAAGAGTCTCAGTGATGGTTGAACTTAAGTTTTTACTGCGAAAATGTGGCTTTACCTTAAAGCACCTGCTTTTAAAATGGAGCTTGGTTAAACAGCAACATCTGGATTTTTATTGCCCGCCAGTCAAATTAGAGTGGTTGTTTTCACCTGTAACATTTGCTTTCACCTGTAGTCAGTGTATTACCTACACTGGATCTGCATCTAGAGAAGCAGTAAGTGTACTGGTGCAGGAAGCTAAACAATATACTTCAGTGGACATGGTCAGCAGCTAAACAGATTTTATCTACCTAAAAAAAATCACACTGGAAACCACTAATAAATAAGCAACAGGAGCCTCTGGTCTGCTGGTAGTTACTTTGTGTTATTGTTTGACTTTGGTGAATCTAAACCAAACTTTTGTTTTTTGGGGGGAAAGTTACTGTTTTTTGCCAAAGGAGTGAGGTTGCTCTGGAGAGTGCAGTATTTGGCTTATATAACTCTGGTTTCCCATCAGGAAAGGATGTCTGACAGCAAGGTAAAGCAGTGAAAATATTCTAAATAGAGTGTACACTTAAACTAATATGATTTATAAGTGGCTGAAATACAGTACATGCAGTAGGTTGATCAGCTTTTTTCAGCAGGACAACTCCTGCATCTTCAAACTGGGCCTGCTGGGGGCCATCTACATTTAGCAATACACTGACTATGGGTTATTATCTCACACAAACCCACTTAATAAAATCTGAACTATCCCTTTAAGTCTCTTCAGTAGCAATACCCAACTGCAGTTATGAAACAGGTACAACAGCCGCACCCAGGCAATCAACGGTTATCACAGCAAGTCCTGTTTCCCGGTACAGAGACGTTAATATCAGATTATCACGCTGATTTTATCCCAACTTTATTTTTACACTCTTAGGTTAGAATTTGCAACCTTTTTTAGGACAGACCAGAACAGAATTTTTCACACTGGTGAAATATCAATAGAGAGGTGCGTTTGTGTGCATCTCCACACCCCTGTGCTGTTATTATGAACATTGCGTCCCTTGTTTTGGCTTGTCCCGGCTTAGACTTAATTTCAGACAGGCTTAGTGGCTGCTGTCATCAATTTGGTTTGTGTTTTTTTTGGCTTTGTTCATTGCTGTCTATGCTTTGTCATCAAAAGACACAAACATTCTCTCAGCTGTGACTCAGCAGATATTTGTCCTGCTGTTTCTGTGGTGTGAGGTAAACACATTTTGCATAAAATGTTTTGTATATCTCCATAGGCTGAATGTCTTTGTTCGTGCAAGAGTTCCCTCTTAAAGGGATAGTTTGTATTTTTTACGTAAGGTTGTATGGGGTACCTGTCCTCTGTCAGTGTATTACCTACAGTAGATGGCGATCTGCACATCCCCACTTTTGAGAAGCAGTAGGAGTACTGGTGTAGGAAGCTAAACAATGTAGGTCGCTGCTGTGGACAGGGTCAGCAGGAACGGGTATTTTTGCCACCTAAAAAGGCCCATATAAAACATTTTCACCACTTTACCTTGCCTTTTCTGATGAAAAAGCTGCTGCTATATGCATCTTACAGTTATGATCTTATAATTTCATTCAGCAGACACTTTTATCCAAAGTGCAGCTGAGAGCTGACACAACACAAGCAAGGATCTAGTCAGGATATTCAGAGCGTAGACTTGGATGAGGGAGTTCAGGTGTGCGGGGGCAGTTTTAGTTGTTGTTTTGTAGGTAAGTGTCAGGGTTTTGAATATGATGCAAGCGGCGACTGGGAGCCAGTGTTTCATCTGAACAGCGGAGTGACGTGTTGTCCTTGATTGAAAACCAGATGTGCCACCGCGTTCTGGATCATCTGTAGAGATTTGAACGTGCCTGCCAGTAAAGAGTTGTAATAGTCATTGTGTGATATTACGAGAGCCAGAACCAGGAGTAGTGCTGCATGCTCAGATAGGTAGGGTCTTATCTTCCTGATGTTGTACAGGGAAAAACAGCACAACGGCACCTTGAAGGTTAGTTGGTCATCAATCATGATGCCCAAGTTTTGGGCAGACCTTGTAGGTGTGAGCTGGGTGGATTCGAGTTGAATACTGATCTCTCGTTGTATAGAGGGACTGGCTGGGATGACAAGGAGCTCAGTCTTTTAGAGGTTCTTTCATCCATGTTGAGATATCAGCTAGGCATGAAGTCCCCTCCAAGATACACTAAAATATCTCCCTGAGAGGTAGACCATGAACCAGCGGAGGGCAGAACCTGAGACACCAACCTCAGTCAGTGTGGAGAGGAGGATTTGGTGGTAAACTGTGTCAAATTTATCTGATAGATCCAACAGCGGCAGAGACTGTTACTGACATAAGTGCAGTCTTGGTAGAGTGACCCTGTTTAAAGCCAATATATCGATGTATGTATATGTAATATATGGGAACTGCTTGTTTACTGCTGCCTTGATCGATTAGTTTGTATTGTGTGAAGCTGTTTCACGGCAAAATAAAGCAGATAAAATATTATAAATATAGCATGCACTTAAACTGATATTTATCTTTTTAATATGAGACTTTTTTAGGTGGCTAAAAAAAACATGGATAGGTACCTGATACAGCTCAACTTAAAAAAAATCTGAACTATTCCTCTAAAAGTCAGTTTAGATATGCTCTGGCAAGATTATATTTTTTAAAATGTCTTAAACTGGCAATTAACTTGTGGTCTAAAAGGATGAGATTAATTGTATTTTTGACTTGTTAAATTGTTTATTTAGCCACATTCTTCTTCAGAATACCCCACTTCAGAAAAAGGTGTTCAGGAGTGAAACTGCTCAGACATCCCTCTGTTTCCTGCTGGGAATGTTTACAGGTGTGTCCTGAGCAGATAAGTAAAAGTGAGTGAGACTGCACTTCTATTCACATGGTCAGTGAGTGACGTGTTGGTTTATCATGTGAGGCTGTTGGTCTTTCTTCACACCATTAAAGGAGAAGTTGACCCAGATTATAGAAACTGCTCTGACAGTTTGGTTTAGCTTAGTCCTACAATACCCACAATCCACTCTGCTGCCTTTCATTTTAAAACAGCTGACAGCTGCGGTGTAATCTGGGCTATGGTTACAACAATAATTTAATCTACAGATTATTTTCTGCAGTAATCAGGTTAATTATTTTGTATATAAAATGTCAATTTGGTGTGATTTTTGTGGGGATCTGTACCAAGTAAAGATGTTGTCTCAGACCAGAGCATCTCTGTAGCACGATGGTATTTAATTTAAAATTGTAATAATTTGACAGATATATTCAGGTTGAAAATTGTAGTAGGCCTCATTCTAATTTCAGTAAATTTAGATTAATTGTCCAGCTTCATCAGAAAGAATTGGAAAATGCAGCATAATCCCACAGCCCATGGTGATGTATTAAATTGGCTATTTCATTCAACCAACCCATCCCAAAGCCTAAAAATAGTATAAAAATAGTCAGTTTATTATTGGATATGATGAAGACACACAATATTTCATCACATTTGAGAAGCTGGGGCCATCAAATATTTGGAATTTTTAAAGGAAAAGTGACTAAAACAATAAATGAATTATCAAAATAGCTGCAGAT
This sequence comes from Lutjanus erythropterus, assembly GCF_056507025.1. NCBI lineage: Eukaryota > Metazoa > Chordata > Actinopteri > Lutjaniformes > Lutjanidae > Lutjanus > Lutjanus erythropterus. The sequence goes on from NC_139329.1 coordinate 34,491,190, forward strand.
TAATTTTCTGTTAATTGACTCATCGATTAATTGATTAATCAACTGCTAATTGCAGCTCTAATGTGGCCACTTTAGTATACTTGGACATCTTAAAATAAATGTTATATATTTAGATATTTAATCCTAACCATTAAAATACTCTACTGTAAATATATATGTTAAAAAAAGTTTAACTGTTGTTCTGGTTTTCTGGTAGTGAAACAGTCATGACATTTGTCAAATATGATGTGATGTTCTGTTTGTATTTCAGACTGTGCTTATCAAAGAATTAGAAAAATTCCCAGAGGAACTTGTACTCCCTGGTACTCAGGCAACATCAGAGACTATGAGGTCACTGCCACAACATATAAGGGAAATGGTTTGTTTTGCTTGGCTGCAGGACTTTGCAGGGCTGGAGAGATGCACAAATTGTGCTGGCTCATTTTTGACAAATTCTGACTACATGAAAAGCTGAAAATGACACACACATCCGTTAGCCCAATGGGATGGGTGCTGTATAATACTCTGAACATAGAAGCAAAGTTCTGTACACCAAAAACCTCCTTCAGGAATTTTATTTGCATGATGTTTCCAGCTCTGGGCTCCTACTTGATCAAATATTTTCTCAACAAATCGATTAATTCTTTAGTTTATAAAATGGTCAAAAATTGCCATTAAGATTTCCCAGAGCCCAAGTCGACGTCTTAAGTTTTGTCAAACCAACACACCACAAAATATTCAGTTAAGGTATTCATCATAACAGAGAGAAACTGCATTATGAGAATATTGACTTTTTTTTTGTAAATAGAGACTCAACTATTTTCTGCAGTTGTAATCTGTACCAACTTATTTGACACTTTAATTGCATTAGATTCAGTTTTGTTTTTCAATTGGAAAATTGTGTGTAAAAATCCAGCGAGGCAACCGTTTTAGGTCATTTGTGTGCTTTGATCCAGTCAGGGGAATGTCTTGGAAAATTCATGGAATTCATGAGGACTAAAGCCCTGCAGAAATCTGCTTTTAACAGACCCTCTCTTTTCAGGCTCGGCAGACTGGACTCTCATATCAGTTCAGAACAGTTAAACTAATTGTGAGGTTTTTGATCGTGCAGAACCCACTAGAGTCAGTGAATGTTTACCAACGGTTCAAGCCAGGTAATGATTCATCAGGATCTGTAGGGGTTATTGCGACATTAGCCGGATGTTCTTGTACTTCACTTTATGACTTACCAGATTTCATAGTCTGGGCTGACTGTTTTTAAGGTTTATCTTCGGCGTTTCAGGAAATGAAAGTTTCTAAGGAAGAGTTCTTCTGAAGATACAATCCCGGCAGTTAATAATTTGTGTTTGTCAAGATTAAAGGTTACAGTACATTTGAACAAACTCACAGGTCTTTCTATACAGTTATATCCACTTAAAGTGATAGTTCACCCAAAAAAGAAATTTCACTCAATATCTACTCACCCCTGCGCTGATGTGAGGATGGGTGAAGATCTCCAGTTCACAAACACTCCTGGAGCTTCAGCGGAAAACAGTGTTGCAGCCAAATCTAGTACAACAGCACATGGGTGAGTGGATATCGAGTGAAATTTCATTTTTGGGTGAACTATCGCTTTAAAAATTGTCACAATACCAGAATTTTAAACTAAGTTTTAACAATAGAAAAATAAAAAAATAGATTAAAAACAATACAAGCTACACAGCAAAAAGAAAAAAAGTCATAGGAACACAAAATTGGATATATTTCTTTGTTTTATTTATAATTTGAACACCGTCTGGTTTTGCTGCTGAAAGCCAAAGTTCACGCAGGACAATAAAGACTGAACTGAGGTCTTGATTGAGCATTTTAATATTTTTTTTTTTTCGCGGCAATTTGCTGAGTGACTGATAATGATGGGTGACAAGTGTTTTGTTGTATTCCAGGATCCTTCAGTCACACAAGTGACCAACTCCAGCATAGACCCAGTTGACCAGTACAACCCTTTCCCTGCCCATCCCACAGTAAGACATCTGAAACTTGTCTCGTTATCTTCATGTTTTTGTTCATCTCTTGGTCTTCATCTTCCTTCAAACTGTATTAATCTCCTCTTCCTTGTCTTTTCTTGCCTTTCATCCTTGATTTCCACCTATAGCACCTGATGTTTTGGTCCTCTTCCTTGCTAATTCTTTCCCTCTTTTTCTTTTCTTGTTCTTCCCATCCTTTTGCTTCCACGTACTCCCCCTAACTCTCATTTCCTCGTCCTCCTTCATTCTCCTGTTTGTCTTGGTCTTGTTGTCTCATCCTTGTACTTTCCTTCACAATCATGTAATTTGTTTTCTTATTATAACTTACCAGGATGGCCTGGCCGCTCACACCACTCCAGCCTCCACCTCTCCCTACCAGCCTGCGGTGTTGCAGCCGTCTACAGAGCCCAGTCCGCAGGTGAGTCAGCCGTGCTGCATCTCTCTCTGTCTGCCAAACCCTGCACTTATCTGCTGCAGAGGAATAAATACTGTGTTGGAGCAGATTGAGGCACTTCCACGGGTCTTTTCCCTATATATGTGAACCATATACAGTCATAAATTTAGACACGCTTCTAATTCAAAGTTTTTTCTTTCTTTTTTTGATAAGAAATTGTTCAGATTATACCAACAGTGTGCAAAACTGTCATCAAAGCAAAATGTGGCTACTTTGAAGAATATCAAAGAGCAAAAAACATTTGCACTCTTGCAGGTTCACATGAGAAGACCATGGGTCGACAATAAAAAACAAAAACACTCTCGCACACTGGCATCTACACTTGCAATCAAAAATGAAAAATAAAAATGAAATAAATGTAACAACAACGTTATTACATTTTTGATCGCAACTGCAGAATTTTTTCTTTACTGCAGAATCCCACATAATTCCATATTTCATAGTTTTGATGTCTCCAGTAACAATCTACAATGTGGAAAAATAATAAAGAATAAAAAAAACATTGAATGAGAAGATGTGTCCATCTCTTCACACAGTTGACAGTGTACAGTATAGATGCATGCTTCAAAAATTCCATCACCAACACTCTAAATAATTTTTTTTTCTGTGATAATTTATTATTAAATATATCTATCATTTATTTAATGTTTTGGTGTACTTTGATTTTTTTTTCCAAACAATTTAAAATGTGTTCAAAGCTTTTAAAATCAAAAACTAATAATACTTACTGATAACAGAGGTGTAAAAAACATGCTAATATAATTATCTTTGTTTTAGAATATATATTTTCATCAAAATGTTGGCTCTTTAAACCCAGATTTCCATGAACTCTGACAGATCTTTAGAAAAACATGATTTAATCAGGCATAAAAAGGCTTAGCTAAGGACCACTGTCTCACTTCCTCGTTTAAAAAAGGTGGGAATTCTGTTTTGTTTTGTTTTTTGATTGAGCTGCGTGAGGTTAAAAGTTTGTATGTAATTGTATGCATGTTGCCTGCAACAGTATGTACTTGGCAAGGGAAGCTACAGTACATATGAAAATTAAAAAGAAAATGTGTGCAATTTGGAACGTAGCTTGTGCTCCATCATTAAAAGAGATGATTCTACTAAACCAACTTTATTCAAAGTTCGAGGATGATATGTTTTGTTGCTGCTGTTGTTAAAACAAATACACTGATAATGGATCAAGGTCAAATGTTGACCTCTAAGAGGCATAATGGACAAACCACATCCTGTTTCTGGTCAAACCTGGAGAGTATTCTGTTTGACTAACTGCATTATTAATGTTGTCATGTTTACTTAGTAATTGTTTACATAGAAATAAGGATAGAGAGCCAAATAGCAGCTGGTGTGCAGTATTTAGTCAGTCTGATTATGACTTTTAGCCAACAGTTAACATATTTTAGATGTTATATCTATAATAATGCTTAATGTCAGGGAGGTATCCTCAGCCTCAGGTTGTAAATGTTACTTGAGGATGTTTGGCTTCACAAACATCGACTCAGTTTACACAATATTATAATGAGCCTCCTTGTTCTGCTCCTAAACTCATAAATATTCACGATTTGCACTACAGATCACCTCTGGCCTTCCTTTCTCTGCCTAGTCAGACATCAGCTATAATGATCATAAATATGTATTTTGGACTGTAAACAGTGTCGTGGCCTTTTAAAAATACATGCATTCTTTTATAAACACTTGTGAAAACATTTGCAAAGCTCAGAAAGGCTGTTAATCTCTGCGTTTAGCTTCTGTAATAGCTCGCTGTGGATCAGCCCAGCTGTAGGTCTTATACATAAAATATCTAAAATATAATGCAGGCTGATATTTGTTGTTATTGTGAATAATTTTTCGTTGTTGCCTTGCCACGCGTCTAAGGTCCTATTGTATCTGTACCATTTGTATGTAACGTGAAACTCCCGATGTGTTTCTGCATGGACGTCTCCAAGATGAATTCCTGTACATTCAGTGTGTTTGTTGAGTAAAGTGTTTCTGACTCTTTCCTTTTTTTTTCAGGCAACTGCTGCTGCAGCTCAGGCCAATCTGCTGAGGCAGCAGGAGGAGCTGGAGAGGAAAGCTGCCGAGCTGGACCGCAGAGAGAAGGAGCTACAGAGCAGAGGCCCGACAGGTCATTAAAGACGAAACCTCTCCTCTTTTTTTTTTTTCTGCAGTACTATCACAAGCAGCACAACTTCCAGAGACAGGAAAAACAATATGCAATGTGTGCATTAGGTATCACAGAGGGGAATATAAACACATTTTTGCACACAGAAAATGAAAAATACTCCTGCACCTTCTTAAAAAAATAAGTTTTTCATTATATTATATTACATTAGAGCTGTACTGAATATATATGATAACGTCCACATTCAGATTCTGAATCAATATTTGAATACTGCACAGCTTTTTGCTGTTTTTTTTAAATGTCTATTCATTCTGTTTAAATCTGATATTTCTGCACAGTTACAAATAAAGATTAGGCACTAATATTATTAGTATTATATAATTTGTATAATTAGATTCCAGTGGTGGCTGTCTAGGATTGTTTCAAACTGTTGTGATCCAAACATTTCTAGTAACTCTAGAGTAAAATCCAAAAGTTGAAATTTATTGAAAAAGATCCATACGTGCTGCTTTTATCCTATCAAAACAGATTCAAACCTACATTTTTCTTGCAATCTAAGTCAGACACCTTCATCATTTTACGTTTAAATTAACAGAATGATTGATTGAAAAAAAAAAATCATGTTGTGTGCAGATGTCTTATCCAGCTGCTGCAATGTTTGCTTAAGTGTATTTAACCTGCAGTGTGGAAAATCGACCAGCTGTGCTCGTCTGCATGCTTACTATATATTTTATATATATACTAAGCTATATTATTTATGTATGTTATATATAATATATTATTATATTCTGCTTGTTACATAGTAGTATATTCCTTTTTTTATTTCTCTCAGTATGATGTTTGTGTGCAAATAATGAGGAGACATACTGTCATTGGAATTTGAATGACATATTGTGTGTTTTTGATTTTAAAATTTTAAGTCTTTGTTGTAAAAACCCGATCTGATAGTATAAAAAGAATATAATATATATAATAATTTTAAACATAAGCGCAGATTCCCTGTTGTTGAGATGCAACAGTACTTAGAGATTTCCTTGTGTGTCCACCATGTTTTGTAATAGAATTTGGTCTTTTTTTGCCTGCCGTGGTGAAAACTGCTTTCTTTCTAACAGGGTAGATTTTTGTCTCTTGTCTTGACAGGTAAAGCGAACAACTGGCCTCCACTTCCAAAGAGCTTCCCCATCAAACCGTGTTTCTATCAGGACTTCTCAGAGGAAATCCCCCCAGAATACCAGAGAGTCTGCAAGATGATGTACTATCTCTGGATGTGTAAGTACAGTTAAATGATGCTTGTGCATCAGGGCTGAAATGCAAACAGTTCAAAACCTGTAAAACTTTAATGTAGTTGGATTCTCTGAAATCTTTTGGCAAAAAACAAACTTTTGGTATTAAAGGGAAAACAGTAAATGCTCAAGTATTCACTTGATGAGGTTTAGATTAATATTTCTGTCACCTAACACAATGTTTTGCCCAACAAAGTGATAACTATAGGCAGGGTTGTGACACACAGCAACATGGGTGTGTGGGTCAGAAGTTTCATCATGGTATTTGTAGGCACTGCTGCATGGCTCTGCAAGAAGGAAAAATCTGTTTTCAGTCTAGCAGCACTGAAGAATTTATTGCTTAACCTGACTGCATTTACCATCAATACTGACTGGACAGCCATATAAAAAGAGCAGAATTCTCCCATTTATTTACTTATTGTCCAACAAATAAACAAAATAAACTCACATAAAGTCAAGAAAGGAAATATTCTTACAGCTGTTTTTATTATTAAATGGAAAAATACAACCGTGCACTTTTGCCAAACTAAGATGAGCTTAATTTCTAGTTAACTCACCATAAAACATGCTTCATTCAAACTTGACAGTCTTTCCAGCGATCCAAATATCTCCAACTTTGATTTGGTCCCAATAAATCCTTAATTCACCTCGTGAAAAGTGGAAGTATTCTGGCTCTTTAAGCTGTTTTCCTCTCAGCGGCTCTCACTCATTTAGGCTCGTTAAATTAGAAAAGTAAAATGACAGAAGTTGCTACCAGTGTTTTGTTTGAACTGATTCTATCATCAGTGTTTACAGTAGTTGTGGTGGAGGTGTTCCTGATTTATATGAAAAACCCTTTGTCTCCCTCGTCTGTGTCTTCAGTCAACTGTGTGACTCTGTTCCTCAACCTGCTGGCCTGTCTGGCTTACTTCACCACTGATTCGCCCAACGGTGTGGATTTTGGCCTCTCCATCCTCTGGCTCATCCTCTTCGCCCCCTGCTCCTTCCTCTGCTGGTACCGGCCCGTCTACAAGGCCTTCAAGTGAGTCCTCCGTCATTTGCTTTAACTTGGGCGTGGAAAATATGGAAAATACAGTTTTTTGCACATGTATATTAAAATATTTCACCACTCAATCAATATTTCCGTTCTGTATTTCATCCACTGTTCTAAGTCGGTGCACGAGGTCTGTAACAGCAGGTCAAAATGTAAACAAACAGTAAACATGGACAACAATTAAAACACACAGTAATACACTCTGTACCAGTATAGAAAATAAAGGACATCCATGTAAGATTTGGTCATACATGCACATAAAGTCGCCTCTTTTATTTTGAAATTACCAGCAATTCTTTGAAAATATTTTCCAAAGTGTAACATTTTGAGTGACATGCATGTTTTCTTGTTTTTTTTAGGACTGACAGCTCCTTCAGCTTCTTCTTCTTCTTCTTTGTGTTTTTCTGCCAAGTGGTGATCTTCGTCATCCAGGCTGTAGGCATCCCCCACTGGGGCAACAGGTGAGTCACACGCTCAAATATGGTCAAGTATTTAGAAAAAAAAAAAAAGCCCAATTCTTAATCCCATTAATTTAATTTGTAGATTTTGCCATCAAATTTTATACACGCATTCATAAACGGATGGATTATATTTAACTGTGGTTTGAAATTTATAAAATATGAGACTTTTTTATTACATCATGATTTTTTTTGCATAGATCCAACTATGAATAGTTGACAAGTAGTCAGAATAAAAGACAAATTGGTGCATTTTACTTAAATATTAGTTAATCTGAATATGTCAATAAATCACTGATTTACTGGTGATTAATTTAAAGGAGTGCTCTGTTCTCTTATGGCTCCTTGTCTTTAGTATCTGAAATACCACCGATCAGCCGTCTTTAAGCTGCTGTCCTCCCTCCTTTCTCTTTTTCTCATTTTCTGCATTCTTCCATGTCTTCTGACAGAGACTTTTCATCCTTCAGCCTCTAGCCTGCTGCCTCTCTGTCTGCTGGTAACTCTGTAAGTTTCTGCTGCTCACTGTCTCTGCCACCTTCTGCCAACACTCACTTCCTTCTCGCTTTATCCTCATAAACTTGAAAATATGAGTCAAAGGTCCAGTGTGTTATATTTAGGGGGATCTATTGGCCGACTATGACAGGACTGAAATGTAGTATTCATAAGTATGTTTTATTACTGTATAATCATCTGAAATTATCCTTTTATATCTGCAGAGGGCGCAGGTTCTCTTTCATGCGTCCGCCATGTTGCACCACATGTGTCTACAGTAGCTCAGAATGGACAAACCAAACACTGGCTCTAGATTTTGTCTTTTGTATTATTTGAGAGTTTTGGGACCACCTTAGGTTTTCCACAATCTAAGAAGGGGAGGGTGAGGTGAACAGTATAGAGCCTAGATTCTCAAACTGTGGTATGCAAGCTCCCTCTAGTGGTACTTTGAGGAATGTCAGAAATTAAAAATGAAATGAAAATATATAAAACATGAGATGATTGAAATATAATTTAATTAAGTTTTGTTTTTCTTGTATTTTTGTTTCAATAGCTGCCTGCTACGTTGTCTTGAACATATTGTTTACGTCACCCATGATTACCTGTAGTTACAAGCTGAACTGTCATGGCGTAGATAAAGTGTAGAGACTTTAAATGAATGCTTCAAAAATGCTGAAGTTGCGGCTCCGAACTGGAAATATTAAGAGAGAAGGTCAGATCAGGAAGGGAATATTTCAATCAGCTGTGCTGAAAATGAAGAGGATGATTATGAACCAAGCACATGTGCTGGTGGCTACTTATGAAGCACAACTGAAGTGTTCAGTAAACTTGCACCAAACACCATTAAACAATCAGGAGATATGATTTGAGTTACCTCAGATTTAGAATCAGTTAGAGCGGGACTTCTTAGAAATAAAGGCTAATATTTTATTAGGTGGTAAATTTTGTAAAAAGTTTGAGAAACACTGGTATACAGTGTTTTTGCAGCGCATCATCAACAGCTTTTATTACTGTGATTATCATGATGAAAAGGAAGTGCCTTTCCACTGGTCAAACAGAAGCAGAGGAACCACAGCAGGACCGGCCAACAGGGCTCCTCGTCCTCTCTAGCTCTGAGCTCTAGTCTGGCCGTGACTTGTGAACAGTTGCTAGTTAATCTGCTGAAGCGCAGATGGTTTATGGGTGCTGATGAGGGGTGTGCAGATGGAGGGGTGGGTGGTCCTAGTGGCTTGTAAGACCTCGATGTTAACCGTGTCACAGTCCATCGCTCTTATTTTCTTTGCATCTTTGCAAACATTCTGCCTTTTTCTTTGAAATGATTTCAAGTATTAACCTGGCAGGTAATACTTGTGTCAAAGTTTTTGTACTTCAGAAACTCTTGGAGTGCACTACGCAAGTCATTTCTAGTCAACTGTGTTAAACTTCTAAAAAAAAACAACCTACTTTTTTAGGCTTTTTCTTCTCCTTAGTTTTGTTGAAAAGTCCAACAAAGTTGCAGGTTTAGAGGGACTTGTACTGACTCATCTTTAAATAAAATAAAATAAATTATTTTTCTGATCACTCCTTTATTTTCACTTTGTTTGACATGTTTTTATTCTGTATACTTGTACTTATATTTTGTACTTTTCATTTATTTGATCTTATTTTCATTTTATTTACTCCTCATTTATTTATTTACTACAAGTGTTTTGAAATCTTTTATCTAATTAAGTAAAGCCTTTTTAGACAAGCAAATCAATATTTAGAGGTTTTTTAATGATATTACTTATTTTGCTAGCTTAAATACCTCAGAAAATCTGGAGTAGAGGTCTGAAAATGACAAAATAGATATCATGCCATCATGAAATAATAACATATGGACATTTGAAGGCTCCATACTGTCTTTATTATCATATGTTTTGTTTCCATGTTCAATAAGATCAGTTTTTACAGTTTTGTACTTAAAAACTTGTTGTTACAGTAGATGACCGTTTTAAATTTTCTAACCTAAATCACATTATGTTAACGCTCTCACCTGTATGTTTGTTTGTACTTTTACATTTGAAGGCTCATAGTTGTCCGCCTGATGTTGAATTTTAACAAGACTCTTCGGGTGATGTGCATTTTAAAAAAAAGCCTTTTGATTTCAAAACGGCACTTTCCAGAATGACCCCTGTCCAAGTGTCTCTTCATTTTCCCCCCCGTTTCCATTTTGCAATCATTCTGTTCGTTTCATCATGGCTCTTTGCATAATGTCAGAACAGACAAAGTCAAGAGGACCCGTTATTGTTTTGTAGCTCTTCTTTTGCAGATTGGATGCAAATAACAAAGCAGCACAATTTTAACAGCATATTCTGAAAACAACAAAGGCACTTTTAGGATATTAATATGAAAATTTACCCACACTTTTAAATGTGTTTTATTTGATCTTTTGGAGCATGTTGACATAATAATACCACTTATGTAATGTTCATTATAATTCTGCCTCTTCTTCTCGTGTCTTCTGAGCTTTTTCTGCTGCTCCTTCAACACTTCTTCTCTCCCTCAGTGTAACCCAACTCTAACAGTTACGTTACATGTGTACTGTGTACAGATGTTTCTACTGTAATTTAACTTACTGGTGTTTGTTGATTCAAGCGGTTGGATCTCTGCCTTCACTATAATCGGCAAAAACAAGGCAGTGGGAGCCATCATGATCATAGTGGCCATCCTGTTCACCATCTGCGCCGTGCTGTCTGTCATCCTGCTCAAGATGGTGAGACTTCATTCCCTTTTTAATATTTTAAGTTTTGATTTGTGGGTCAACAGCTATGTCCTTTGATTAATCTGTGCTTTTACTTGTGAGCATGTTAGGATTCCAGCTGCAGGTGATGGAAATGTAATTAGTTTTGCACATATTTGGTCATAAAACAAAGTCAATTAGCAAACTGAAATTTCAGTCCACTGCAGGTAAAATTAGTCTGTTCTTGACAATTCCCCCAGTCGTTGTTGAGATATTTCAGTCTGGACATGGTCATGGTCATTTTGTGTTTTGGAAAGTAAAGGTCTTTGACTTGTTTGTTAATATTAATAAAACTGCAGAAGCTGATCAGGGGTGAATTAAGTTGAATTGCTCTGTTGTACCTCACTCTCCTGCTCCACTGTGACCCAGAGCATTTGGACCATTTGCTCACAATCTCTCTCTCTTCAGGTTCACAGCATGTACCGCCGCACCGGGGCCAGTTTCCAGAAGGCTCAGCAGGAATTCTCGCAGGGCGTCTTCACCAGTAAAACCTTCCAGACAGCTGCTGCTAGCGCAGCATCCTCCGCTGCCCAGGGAACCTTCCAGGCAAACAACTAATGGTAGACTGAGCTGATCTAAGCTCCATCGAACAGGCCAAGGTCTACATGTTGTCAGGTCTAGATTATTGACTAAAACAAAGCAGAATATATCAGGAAGTTTGTGTTCATCTGCACCAAAGTAGCGGGTGACTCTGCTCTTTGGAGCCAACAGCTGCAAATTATAATCTAGCCTGATAATGTATAGACCTTGAGCTAGGTGAGGCTACATTATTAGCCTCCCTCCTCTTAACCCCCATCAGTGCACATGTAATTCCCTTTGCTTTACACATTCAGCACGTCTCCTGCAGAGTGACTCATTCTGGCTCTGTTTGGGTGTAAGAAGCGGTCGAGGGGAACATCAAACCAAGTGCATTCTGGGGTGGAAAGCATGAATGAAGTTGCTATTTCAGTGTGGCCTGGCTTTGTATATTTCGTGTGCACTTTTTTTTGGCAAAGCTCTTCAGTGTAATGCGTGACTGTGTGTGTGTGTGTGTGTGTGTGTGCGTGCGTGCGTGCGTGCGTGCGTGCGTGCGTGCGTGTGTGCGTGTGTGTGTGTGTACTGGCATGCTGACCACGTGTATTCATGTGGGCGCAGTACGCTCCTGTTTCTCCACACTGATGGTGATCCTGTAATATAAATGAGATGAAGTGTTTCTGTTTGTCATTGATTGGCATTTTTTTTCTGTCTCAAGAGCATTTCTTCTTTGTTGTTGAATCTGTTTTGGCAAACCATCTCTTTTGTGTGCTGCAAATTTAATTCTGATAAGGAAGAGAAGTAACTGTAATAAATCGTGTAGTTAACTGTAATCTGTCTGGATTAGATTTTTGGATATTAGTGTTACTGTAAGTATTTCCTTAAATCTGTGGTCAATTATTCAACAAGGAATAATCCTCAGACTTGTTAGACTGACACCCCACCACTTCAGATTGTAACAGTATGCTGTCAGTTTTTAAAATGTGTGCCTTTGACTTTTGTCTGGAACCAAAATATTGCCAAGATTGTCTGGAAAAACCACTGTGGTGTCAGAAAAATAGTGGAAATATTGTATATTTTAGTATCGATGGAGGCCCATGCCTGCCAATGTGATAAAAAAAAAATAGATTCTATAAATCATTATGAGAAATTTCCCCAAAATAATCACTTAATACCTCAAAAAAATGAGAACCTTTCAAAAATACTGACTTAATACCCTCAAATACTGAGAAACCTTTTCAAAATAATGAGAAACTTTCTCAAAAAATGGCCTAATATCTCAAAATAATGATAAACTCTTTCAAAGTAATGACTTAATATCTAAAAAAGTTACAAACTTTCTCAAAATAGTGTCTCAAAATAATGACTTAATATCAAACAAATGATAAAATTTAGACTTTTTCCAAAATAATGACAAACTTTCTTAAAATAATGAGAATGTTTCTTCAAATCATGACTGAGTATCTCAAAATAATGAGTTAGTTTGGCTTATTTTGAGATACCGAGTCATTATTATGAGAAAGTTTCTCATTATTAAACTCACAGGATCTTTTTATTTCTTCTCCCATCATGTTGGTGGAAATGAGCTTCCATAGTGTCACATGATATTTATATGATTTCTACATAAAGATCACATCCACAGAGGAAAAATCAAAAGTGTTTTGCTTCAATCAACTTCAAGCAAATTTAATTTCTTCTTGAATTTAGAACACAGAAGCAACTTCAACATGTCATTGATCACTGCTTTGCCCAAGAGTTGTTTCTAAGGAAACCAAAGCAATACTCACTAAAAAAAAGTGGAATATTTTGCTGGTGAAATAAATGTAGTTTAAGCAGATTGAAAGTTGCTTTAATGGGCTGAGCCTATTCTGTTCATTTCACTATGAACAGTAAATGCAGGAGGAAGAACGACTTATTTTTCCATGAAGAACGAATCTCTAGGACTAAAAGAAAAGATCTCAGATTTCACGGAGCTCTAATGAGGATTAACGGGAAAATCCAAGCTTTCCCTGGCGTGAATCTCATTTGTAATTTCTACCAGAGTGGTGCAAACTTTCCAGAGCATTTACCTTCATTTGTTAAAAGAGAACCGGTGGCTCAGCATCACCAGTGTGCAGCGAAGGTTTTTCTCGTGGACGGATTCACTCTCAGAAGTCTCTCTTGCGCCTCTCTGCCACCAAGTTCTAAATTATTTGTGTACTGATGTATATTTTCTACGTGATTTCTGATATTGAAGAACATGCATATGTGTGTGTTTATTTGATGTACGGTTTTAAGCTTGGATGTAACGCGTGTAAGCATACGGAAAGAACAACAGATAGCGGTCTAATTTAATGTTTGATCTTGCATCCATTACATAATATAAGATTTGTATTCATTCACACATCTTTGTATGCATTGTTTTGGGAGAAAAGAATTCAGTGCCTTTTGTATTTCAATATTGAATATAGCATCTAATAAAATGCTTTGCTTTCATTTAAAGGTGTCAGTTTTTCTTTATATAAAAAAAACCCTGTATAGTTTTTGTTATGAAAGTTTAACAAAATATTCTGCATGTTGCAAATTGTTCTGATGCTTTTAATTTAAGTTTGTCCTTTCAGGTTAGTCTTTGATCAATTATACAAGTGCAGTTATTAGAAACAATGTGTTTGCCTTTAATCAAGAGCGTTAAATGTGATGGTACTGTAAAGGTTAATGCACATTTTATTATTGAATCAGGTCATGAAACAGACCTAAAACTCCCTCACAAAGTCACGCATGTGATTCTGAAAGTTGCAGATTCTCCACAAAGGGGAGCTGTTTGGATATTCTCAGGCCAACCTGCACAATCCAAAGCAAGGGTTCCCAACCTGAGGGTTGAGGCCAAACAATGGAGCGTAAGATGAATAAGAAGGCAGAGGAAAGAAACGTCCTACCTGTGGCTCATTTTCTCTGGTTCTACTGTTTGCATTTAAGAATTTCTGTTGAATTTAATATTTAGATTATTGTAGAGATGAGATTATTCACAGTAATTCCACAAAAGACCTTGTTGTTTTATCTCTGCAATGGTTTAAATGTTATTAAAATAAGCAGAAATTCTCTGCAAACTTAGCCATAGTTCAAACTGCTCTTGTTTTAAAGGAGTCACAAGGCAAAAAGGATGAAAAAAACACTGATCTAAAGTCCAGCAGCTGCAGCATGCACCAACCAGAGAATACAAACCATTCCCCAGCAAAATGAGGAATCAAGTATATTAACTTTAATCACACTTATTAGAAGTTGGAACAACAAAGGAAGAACTAGATTTGGATTTTTTTTTTCAATTCAATCCAAAAAAATATTTAAAAAAATACTCAGAGGGAATTGGGGGTCTGGTCTAATGTGCATCTGCTGTATGAGTCCTTCACATGAAAAAATTTGGGAACCTCTGGTTTAGACTTGCAGATGGAGACATGCTGATGTTGTGCCACCTGCACTGGTCTGCCTCTTGGTTGCACAGAAGACATTGACTGGTGTTCAAAGGTTTTGCATCAATTGTTACTATTGGATTCTCTGATGTTTTGCTGACGTGTTGCTTACTTGCTCAGGTTGTTAAAGGGCGCCTCCATCTGTGTTCTTTTCTCCCTCTCAGCCGTCAGCAAAAAGCAGCGACGCTGGTTAGAGTGCGGATGTCCTCTCCTCCTCACCCTCAACCTAAGGGGTTTATATGTGGCAACATCATTTTGCAGAATGGTCATGGGAAAATGATAAAACATACTTTATGCAAAATTTGAATATTCAGATTTGAATACATAAGTAACCCTCCTGGGATGAATTATATAAAAAATCTCTAAAAAATGGACCCACCCTTTAATTATCTGAAATTCAATTAAAAACAGTAGTTAAACATACTATAGACAACATACTCATCGAGTGCTGCGGGCCATTTTCTCATCCTGGATAGAGAGTCTGACACTACCCTGTCAGTTTATTTT
This sequence comes from Lutjanus erythropterus, assembly GCF_056507025.1. Taxonomy (NCBI): domain Eukaryota; kingdom Metazoa; phylum Chordata; class Actinopteri; order Lutjaniformes; family Lutjanidae; genus Lutjanus; species Lutjanus erythropterus. The sequence continues at coordinate 34,506,244 of NC_139329.1, forward strand.
CAGAAGGACAGAGGAGAAGAAGACCTCTGTGACCTCTCTGTATCTGCACTGACCCAGACGGTCTGTGGGGGATCTGTGCTGAAACCCAAACTGCTGCCGCTTCCACTATCTATCTGTCTGTCCGTCACTCTGCGTTTCTTCCTCCGGGCTCCGTCTGTCACTCCGTCTGATGCTCAGAATGACTGCAGCCACTTCTCATCAAACACAGCCATCACCAGCTGGAGCAGACAGGCCACATACCTGAGCTGTTAGAGGTACAATACACCTTTTTCACAACAGCCATTTCGACATAAACTAGTAAACACGGGTGTCAGCAATGATACTAATTAATGTTTCCTTGCATTCAGGTCAAACAGAGTCAGGGTGCTGCTAATGTGCATGTTGTCTCACTGGAAAATCTTTGCTGCACTAAATGGAACGGGGCCTTAATTAGTATCATTACTGACATCTGTGTTTACCCTGCTATTACATGTCAATACGGCTGCTGCGAAAATGGTCCAGTATGCAGTTTCACTCCTCTCTGCATCCTTAAAGTCAGAGAAAGTCACATAATAAAAGAGAATGCAGCCAATGAGAGGTCAGACATTTGTTTTTTAGTATTTTCCAGTGAATGTTTCCTTATATCAGTGTCTGCTGTACAAGGTCAATGCAACACAAAAAAAATAATCCATGTTTTGCTGAGATAGTGCAGGTAATGAGAGACAGGAAAAGGTCACATCCCAGCAGTTTATCTTGAGCATACTAATTACCTAATGATCTAATTACCAGCACCTGGGTTTCCCTAACGAACCAGCTACACTGTCGGTTTGTTCAACCTAAATATCAGGGAGTGATTTCATGTGATTTGTTTTAAAAAAAAAAAACACCTTCCTGAGCTGTCGTCTCACATCATTCATCTCTTTCTGTGGGATAAATATGATCATTAGACTTTAAATGCCATTTAATGCTGCTGTGTTCTGCACACAGGACGGTCGCACAACACAACTCCACATCCTTCAAACCGCTTATGTTTTATACGGTTGCTTTACAGTCTGTGAAAGACGATGCTTTTGCTGCCAGTCACAGTCACATCCTAAAGAGGATTTTAAAAGGTCAGTTCAGCTCGACATTTACTCACTTCTGTTCATTTCTTCTTGTCTGGTACATGTGATCAGCAGGGAAAGTTTTCTGACCCTTGTTCTAGATACAGATTACTTTTAAAGGGCTTCAAATCAAAATTATAAATTCAGTTAGGGTGGAGACACTACAGGTGAATAAGGTAAAGATTTTAACTGACAGATATCACCTAACTGATTATTTACGTTAAAATATTTTTTTGTATCACAAGTTTTCTGAAATTGTAAGTTTAAATATGCAAATGAGGCATTTTTTAACACCAATGTTTGGTGACTTTGGGAGAAATCTACAAACGTAAATAGACAAATTGTAATAAAATAATCATGTACATGTGTATTTTGGGTGATTTCTTTCCACTAGTCTGAGAGAGGACATGTTACAGATACAAAATAGACCAAAATCTCATGCCTGATCTGTGCATGAAAAAATACATTTGTCTGTAGAGCTGTGCCCTAAGGCACAATTTATAATTAGACCTAATTTATTCAAAGTAAGGCTGGGAGCTGGGATATATTGATATTACATTATTATTATATTCTTAGATTTTGGACATTGTTATATTGTGACATGATATAAGTGTTCTATTATTTGCCTTAATCATTGCATCCACATTGCTGATGATAATTGATCCAAAATCTCATATTTTGTGAGCACCAATATCCATATCGCCCAACTGTAACTACTTTATACACCGTTGTTTAGTTTATTCTGTAAGATCATCAAATTTTTTGCCCTATTTGAGAATTTACAGGATGTTACTGTAGGAAAATGTGTAGATAGAGGAATATATTGTATATTGTGGAATAGTCTAAAAATATTGATATTATCTCTATATTTGCCATATTGCCCAGCCCCATTTTATAGCATATAATATCAAGTTAATCCTGATCTATTTCTGTTTTACCTCGTTCTTTAACTTTATACCACTTCTTAGGTAATCATAAGATAATATTTAGCCTGTTTTGTTCTCATATTTTCTCATACTACTCTTTAGTACACATGTTTTAACACCTGACATTTTCATACAGTAATGCAGTAGATTACATTTTGTTTATATGGATTTGTTCATGTAGATTGGGTATGAGGGATACTGTATTTATTTATGGATGATTTCACCAAATGATGTGTTTTAACATCAGTTGTCCAGTAGATGGTGAAATAGAGGTAAATTCATAGTCGCCAGAGCTTCATACAGTAATCTTGACGTGTCGTAACTGCGATCAAAATTGCCTAATTTTCCACTTGTTTTAAAAACTGATAAAATCTGTGTTAGTTGTCTGACTTTGGAGTGAACATGGGGATTAATTGCACACAATTAAAAGTAAAATACTGGAAGCGTCCTCAGTCTATGATTAAACATTTGCTTTGTCTGTTTTTTTTTTTCTCTTCTCTGTTATAAAAAAGGAAGATAACCCGTACATTCTGGCAGGTTTGACCCTTTTTCTCTGCTATAACCTACAGATGTATTGCAGCTTACATCATCTGCCAACTCGTGGTGAGTTTGGAGCCTCGTTCGTCACCACTAGAGGGAAGCAGGACTGTGGTGTGGGACGTCTGTGGAGTGAAGTGCTGACTCACTGTCAGAGAGAGCTGCAGTGAAAAACACTCAGGTATCTTCACATTGCTACTGTGGGATGTTACACACTCACCTTTACACACACACACACAGCTGATCGGTGCCTTTAGAAACTACACCAAATTGATCACATCTTATAGATTATTGTTTATTGCAAGATATTTTACAATTAACTTTAATTCAAGGTGAGAGATTCAGCTTTTTTTTGTAAGATATGAACCCTTAATTGGGCCTGTTGAGGCATTTGGATTTTGAATCAGAAATATTAGCAGAAAAATACACATTAAAAGGCCTTGATGAGAGTAAAGTTTTTATATTTGCATCAATGTAAACTGTATACCCTGCTGCGTGGTAATGAGAGTTAAAGGAAGGTTCAGGTGGACTTGTGAGGCCCAGCAGAAGTTGGTGTGGACCTCCTCATTATGTCCTCAGTGTGGTACTGACAGTTTGTGCTGAGACGCCCTCTGCTACACACTGAAATGTGCCAAGCTCAAGGTTAACCAGGAGAAAAGCTGAATGAGGAACATTTCTCTGAGAAGAAAGGGGCTATTTTAAGGCCGGTCTGCATTCTCCCTCTGTCTTTATCAGTGAGTTCTGATGTGTGTGTGTGTGTGTGTGTGTGTGTGTGTGTGTGTGTGTGTGTGTGTGTGTGTGTGTGTGTGTGTGTGCATGAAACACGTCAGAGAGCTGGAGAAACTGTCCTTTAATATTCTACAGATTATTCTAATAAATCCTCCACATTCTCTTCACAAGGCTGACTACATTCATACATCATCTGAATCCTAAATGGAGACTGAGAGGGAGCCGCTGCGACTGATTGATGTTTGGAGTGGCACAGTCCAGTTTTACTTAGAAACCCTGCCAAACTATGAGTACTATCTTATACATAAAATGTGTCACTGTTTATTGTCCTGCTCAAGCTGTCAGATTAAGGTTTTGGTAGTTTTCCAGCACATTAGCTCTGACTCAATAAAATCCTGAAGCTTCTGGGTTTACTTTTACTAATTTAAGGTACTTTAAAGCTCCTATAAGGAATTTTTAACTAGTTTGGAAACAGTTTTAATTTAATAGTGATGCCTCTATATGAGCTACATAAGCAAACAAGACCATCAGCAAGAAGATTGTCTATTTCTATAGAGTTTAAGGCTGAGAAGTATGTCGATATTATGTATTTTCCTGGTTTTAAAGGCTGCATTACACAAAAACAATGCTGTTTTCTGAACTTATTAGACTGCTCTAGCTGTTCTATTATTTAACTTTACCCATTTGTTCACTGTACCCACATTACAGATAATTATTTAGCAAAAATCTTATTCTCCTTTAACACAAAGCCATTGCAGGAATGCAGTTGCAACATATTTTTTGGCAACGTGTGACGTTGTTGCAACCTACCAGGAGAAATTCCAGAGTGTTATTTTAAACTTTGCCAGCATTTCGTCCCAGTGTTTCCACCACTTTTTGGAGATGCCACAGCCTCAGGGTGTTGCATGAAACGTCCCTACTAAGACAGGGTCACTGCCAGGTCATTGAACGTTATAAGTGTTGCAGGAACGTTGCTGCAAAGTAACATTTTCAGTGTAATGATGCAGGAACATCACAGTGCAGATGATGGAAGAGGCAGTATACATCAATAAATTAAAGAGTGTGAAGTATAAACTGTGCAAAAACAGTGCAAAAATATAACAAGCAGTGCAAACATGTATAGTTGTTATAAAATTACCAAAAGAGAAATGTTTAAAAGAGCACAGTCCACATGGATAGTTATTCAGAGATGTATATGTAGTTGTGGCAACATGCATACATGCATAAAAAGAAATGCATTATTCAGATTATAATGTCAGTCACGATTTTGTCGTCTGGGCTGGGTATCTACCCCTGTGTTCCCCTCGTGGATATTATTTGGGTGGGCGGGGCATCTCTGTTGCACCACAATGTTACGTTCATTTTATGTTGTGACAAGTTGCCAATTGTTCACCTCTTATTTTGAAAGCTCCACCGGAAGTAAACTTTTTTTTTAATCTATATTCTGAGGTGTTTGGCACGTTATCCTCTCCTGTCTTCACCTCCCTCCCCTCCCTCACCTCTCAGCATCCTCCGCTCCCCCCCTCCTCACCCCACCCCGCCAGAGTCTTCTCCTCGCGCATACCGGTAGTTGTCATGGCGATGGAGTCAGCCTCGGCGTCGGCTCCAGGGGTTGTTGCCATGGAGATCCCGGTGCGAGGTGCGCTCCCGGTGGTGGAGGAGGACGAGGGCTACAGCGCGGAGCCGCGGGGGTCCGAGGAGCGACTGCTGTACCGCCGCGGAGCAGGGAGACGGCGGCGCGGGCTTCCGTTCAACCGGGGCAGCTACTACATGCTGATAGTGATCGGGGAGATCGGCACGGAGCACCAGCTGGACGCCGCCAAAGCGCAGATAGAGCGGGGTGAGTGATGGACGAGCCGCCGGTCTGATTCTGTGGTTGTTTTTCTGTCTGTCAGCTGTGTTTCTGTGAGCAGCTCCGGGATGGAAAGTCAACGGAGAAATGTTTAAACCTGGGAACATCAACAGGAGGGAAATATTTTGACGCAATGGACAGGATAGTATCCATAGGTAGTAGACGCAGTTGCTGCAGCATTGCACCATGGGACACCACGCATTTTCCCTCACCCACTGTGAACTGTATGACTGTGAAATTGCAGACTCAGTTTATAGATGCAGCAGAGCTCTTTTTACTTTAATAAAGCAGTCATCTCCCTCTCAGTGTTAACCGCTTATTGTTCTCTATTTTCATGCATGAATTGATAATTAAGCTGATATTAACAGACCTGACCAGAGTGGCTGGATAAGTTAAGTAAAACAAGTTAAAAACACAGTAATGAGCATGTCTGTCTTGTAGCAGCCATCTGGAAGCCAGTTTGTGTTCAAGCTTGCATGTGTGTGTGTGTGTGTGTGTGTGTGTGTGTGTGTGTGTTGTAATGCTTGTGTGTATTCCTGGATGGGGCGTTATGTATCCTGAAACCAGTAAACAAACAAAATCTGCGTGCTGTTTTTCTGAGCAAGGTGAAAACAACAACTTCACAGATATTTAAAGGGTTGGTGCAGATATTTTGAAGTGTGGATGTATAAGAAATTTATCCATAGTTAGTGTATAACATACAGTAGATGGCGGTCAGTACACCCTCAGTTTGGAGAAGCAGCAAAAGTACTGCTGTGGACCACAAATCATACTTTATCCAATTAAAAAGGCCCTAATTTCCAGGTTTTGATAAGCATGGTAAAAAGAAAAGAAAGTATGGGAACATATTTGTATTTCCAGACTATTGTCCTTATGCTGTTTTCTGAAAAATGAAAATTCAGAAGTTTTTAATGCCATTTTGGAGCAGCATCTTGCCACAAATGAGGAAAATGTAGAGTATGCCTCAGTCTCAAACTGTAATTTAAAAGTTTAAAATTTCTTAGAACACTTTTAAATTTTTTGCTATTGAACAATTATGCAAAGTAATGACACATGTCCCAAATCATGTTTCATGTTTTCTTAATTACAAAAGTTGTAATCAGTCAGGAAAAGGCTTGATTTTGAATATTAATAGCTATTTACAGTCTGTGTGAGGGTGTAAGCAAACCATACTGTTATGGCTGCATTCATTGTTGTTTCCGTGGACACAGTAAATAAACAGGGCTGCACAGACACTATGAAAATAGAATTATTTAACTTTTTACAACTAATTTTCAGGTTTTATTTATAAAAGAGGCTAAAAATATGGGGGAAACAATGGCGTAATATTAATTATTTAATATGTTAAGAAGAAAATACAGTAGTATACAGAGTACCAGTTAGTTAACTTCCTGTTTGGGCAGAGGTGTTTGACAGTGGAACGTCGTTCAACTTTCTGCATAGGATGCCATGACTATAGTGAGTTTGGTGAAGGATTCCAAATGGGAAAAGAAAGCTTCATGTCAAATATGGTCTGAAAAATCTTCACAGGAGTCTGCAGATTTGTAAATGTATGGAATTTTGAAATGGAAAATGTATACAAACCATGTTTTAAGTGTACACTATATTTAAAATATTTTCACAGCTGTACTTCCAACAGGAAACAACCATTATACGAGCCACACCAGGCTCCATTGATGAAATCAGTGATTTTATCTTGCAGAAAACTAGAGTTGCTAGTCTGCTGCTGCTTTTATCTGTTAGTCTGTGTGACATCTGTAAATCCGATCTGACCATTTAAAATACCAAAGTCACACAGACAAACTAACAGATTAGGGCAGCAGTAGAACAGAAACTTACGTGTTCTGCAAGATGAAATCACAACCCAACTTCAAAAATCCGAACCATCCCTTTAAAAACAAAACACGTAGCTTTCTGTTTCCTGCTGGGCTCTTATTTTGTTAGACTCGGGCATCATTACTCAGCTGAATATCTCGGTACTGTCTGAGCTCGATCCCTGCCTCTCCTCCTGAGGAACTGCAGCAGGCTCCAGTCAATCAGCCAGCGTGTGCTGTCTGAAGTTTAGGAATGTAAAAGGATCGTCGAGCGGTCGTGAAAGATGTGTGGACTCTGGAGTGTGCCAGTCAGCAATTTTCTGCTGTGCCGTTGCCAGTCTAAGCTGTTCTCTCTCAGTCCAGATGATCAATCGCACTTTCAGATGCTAGTCCGGCGCCATAGCAACCCCATCCATTCCCTCTGACCCGCTCTTACCGCTGTAAGGGACTTGACAGCTCTGCTGCACTGTGGCGAGCTCAGTATCACACCCCTCGGCTCATTACAGCATCAATTCTCTCGTGCAGGTCTGTGTTTTAAGTGTGACTCAGTGTGAACGACCTGCCATTAGCTCTCATTACACTTTAGCTGCAGGGTCCTGTTGTAGGTCTGCAACAAGTCATCGTCCTTCTCTAATTCCAGCTTGTTAAATGTGAATATTTTCTGCCTCTTTATTCCTATATTTGGGTTGAGGACAAAACAAGACATTTGAGGACGTCATCTTGAGCTTTCGGAGACACTGATCAACATTGTTCCACCATTTTCGGATACCTTATAGACCAAATGACTATTGATCAATCAACAATATAATCGATAATGACAGCAGTCATTAGTTGCAGCTGTAGAGCTTTCCAGAATCCAATGTGACGCATTAAAAAGTTGAAATTTAAAAAGTTCTGCAGCTTTTTATTCTTTGAATTGTCTATAAAATGTCAAACACAGTAAAACATGTTCACACGAAAAGTGAAAAAAAAAAAAAATGCGGTTTCCTAAGAGACAAGTGACGGCTTCAGATTTCTTGCTTTATTGACCAACACTCCAAAATCTGAACATTTAAAAGCTGCAAATCCTCACATTTCAGAGACTAGAACAAGGGAATGTTTTGCATAATTGCTTGCTTACAGTTTCACCATCATTAGCATGTGATTGTACAGGGATCCAAACTAACTTTTTCATCACCTCATAGTAAAATAATAAACTTTATTTATGTAGTACTTTTCTTGACAAAGATACAAAGTGCTTTACAGAAAAGGAACAATAAAAACAGCCAATAAAACGATACGGCAAATAACACATCAAAAGTAAACGGCACATATAAAAATACAGAAGGTAAGAAGGAACCAAATAAAAACATCATAAAGATCACAAAAGTTTGAAGGATAAAATCGATCAACCAAGTTAAAGTGGCCAGAGCAGAGTGATAAAACCCCCTGACTTCGATTAACAATTCACAAATGCCTTCCTATAATAAAAGATTTTAAACTAGGATTTAAAAGAAGCTGATGAAGTAGCCTCAGTATAAGTAAAGTCTTCCACAGTCTGGGTGCTCTGACAGCAAAGACCTGCTCGCCTTTGGTCACGAGTCGGGGTCTTGGAACATCCAGCAGAGCCGCATCCGTGGATCTCAATGACCGCCGAGGCACAGAGGGAGTCAGTAGGTCCTGTGAATAATTTGGAGCAATGTCATTTATTGCTTTAAACGTTATAAGAAGAACTTTAAAATCAATACAGAACAGGGAGCCAGTGTCGGTTGGTGAGTTTCATCATTCCACATCAGCCTCACCGACGAGGCTGATGTGTCTTCGGACGTTTTTTTGTTAATCTGTCTTGTGAGCTCATCGGCCGATGCTGATTATCTCAAAATGCCAGATAGTCAGCCTGATTAATCAGTCTATCACTACTTATCAATACTACCCTGTGTCTTTAGTTACGCTAGAATCTGTCAGCGTCCACTTTTTAAGCCCTCGTTTATCCTAAGCCAGCAGCCACAGGACAAAGCTTAATTGGTTAGTGATTCCAAAGAAAATTAATTACTATTTTGATAATCAATTAGTAGTTTAATTTTTCAAGCAAAAATGTCAAACGTTTGCTGGTTCCAGCCTTTTAAATGTGAGGATTTGCTGCTTTTCTTTATCATTTTGACAATAAATGAAGAGTCTCTGGGTTTTGGAGTGTTGGTTGGACAAAAGAAGAAATTTGGAGACGCCACTTTGGGCTCTGGGAAATTGTGATGAGCATTTTTCACATTTTAAAAAATATTTTATAGAGTTAGGCTCAACTTAGAAAATAATCAGCAGATTATTAGATAGATAGATGTGTGTTTGGGGATAATTCACAAAGTTTGACTATAATTATTATTATTAGTGTATAATCACCTGAAAGTAAGAAGAGTTTTTTGTGACCTTAGAATGAGCTACAGAGGGCGTGACTCGTCTTCCATGGAGGCCGCCATGTTGCACCGTCATGTTTCTACAGTAGCCCAGAATGGACAAACCAAACACTGGCTCTAGATTTGGCCTTTTGCGTTTTGTGCAACTTTCTCGGCCACCGTAGTTTCTCCTACGTGTTTGGAAGGAGGGAGGGAGATGTGCTGATTGCAATCTGCAAACTCACCACTTGATGCCGCTAAATCCTAAACACCGGTCCTTTAACTTATAACCGTGCACTGCTGAGATAGAGATTTTTTTTTTGAGGCCCATTTCCCACTCCATGTATTTGTTCAGTCCTGTGTCTTTACTTAAAGTGTCCCCTGCACCTAATCCCTTGTGCACTTCATTGATCCTAGAAAAGAAAATAACTTTTCCTGAGAAAACCCATCTCATCAAACATCACGAACACGTCCTCGGCTTGTGATCCCGTGTTTCTACCAGAGGTGCTGGGGAAGAATGTCAGGCCTAACACCTCCGGGTTTAGCGGATCTGGAACCCGGAGGCAGTGAAATAGAAAATTAGTGTGACTGTGGTTCTGACACCGAGCTGGGTGCTCTTCACCCTCTCACTTCAGACAGCATGAAGACACCACGTCCCAGTCCATACTGGATATAACTTTGAAATAGTGTCATAACACTCCCCCCCTCCATAACAGGCTGCTGTAGGTGTTCTGCAGCATTAAGCAGCCATAATACTTTGGCTGCATCTCAAAGTGAAATATTTTACACACAGCGCAGTAAATGACTCATTCAGCAACTGATGAGGTATTAATAACATATTTGTATTAATGCCATTATTAACATTTCACACCTCTCTCATCCTCCTACCTTTTGAGTCCCAGACGCTTGTCTTTTGTAGGTTTGGAACGTGGCTGTAAAAACTTTATGGTTTTGCCCTTCACAGAGAGCTTCGTGGGTGTGGTCAGCTGGAGTTATGACAGCGACAATGAAGTGCAAGTTTTCACGTTGGACACAAAGCGTTGAAATATCAAAGAGAAAGTTCTCAAACCACTCCTGCAGCATAAGACGCTGCTCTGTTATTCATCCATATGCTGCTTGGTTTGTTCCAAACAATCATCCCTCTGCAAAAGTTTGATGATTGGAGTCCATGACTGACACAAATCAAACTGCTCTTTTAAAGAGGAGCCTACAAACTTCAGCCACCTTTTAGACTGCAGCAGATAAGTGTCTGGTGTTAAAAAACGACTGTGGGTTGAGTGTCAGGTGGATCATTTTAATGCTCACTTTACTGGCCATGCTCTGGTCAAGGTCTTATTTAGGTTCAAATGAATCTTTTAAACCTCTATATTCAAGCAAACCAAATACTAGAATATTTCAGTCCAACTGCTGCATGCAGGTTTAATAAATTCAGATGTCGGTCCCAGCAAAGCATTTACCTCTGTGTCACTTCTTGAAGTAAGTTAGTGAGTGTGGCGTCACTCATCGGTTTGTGGATTAACATTTTGAAGCCTTGAGTTTGGGGTAAAGGTCTTCGCCACCTTGGTTTTTTCTCAAGTTTCTCATATTAAGGTAATATAAGATGATATTGAAGAATAATAAAAACCATGATTGCGTCTGATACGTACATGAAAGTAATACTGCATGTTAGGGCTCCACAATTGACCGCAATATTATCAAAATCACAATATGGTCAAGTGCAATATACGAATTGCAGAACCAGAACCAAATTTCAATTTGTTGATAAAGGAAAAATATATGAGAAAACAGCATCATAATGAAGTTCTGTGGTGCTGCAGAGATGCCCTGGCCTAAAAATCTTGTTCTCCTGGTAAAAGAAAACATTTGTTTGGTACCTCAACAAATGTCTCATGATAACAATTTTAATACTTTTCTGTAAAAATGAAAATTGTAAGGCAAAAATGATCAGTTCAGTCACAATAATCGCAATATGACTTTTTTATCATGTCATGCACATGAACATGAACATAATATATGATATTCAAGGTAATATTGTACATTAAAAGTAGATAAAAAATAATATCACACACAATAATGAGCAGACTCACTAAAAATTACTTGTCGATCACAAGGTACGCCCTGAAGCATATCCTGTTTTAACTTATTATTTTATTGTAAATGGGATCATAATTTAATTTAAATGAACATTATACTGTATTGAAAAAGACTTGAAACTAGTGATTGAGACCATAAACTTACTGGGAAACCATAAAGTATGTAAAGTAAGAAGAAGGCTCATTTTCCTGTAAGAGTTCATACAGTCAGACTTCAGAAGTTCAGCTGCTTCTTCGGGCTTTTTAATGGAAGCTTCAGTGAGTGTCTCCTGCACTCTGGATGCATATTGATGTGCAACTCTGCGTGACTCTGTGACTTTGAACAGATACTGGTAACTAAATGTAAAAGGGCAAAAGAGGTTTTTACTTCACAATAACTTTCAAAAGTTAAAGTGTGAAAGAAATCCATCTTAGAGACGGAGTTTAAGTGGCATTACTATATTTGGTGGCCAAAGTACTTTTATCCATGCCCACATGTAAAATTATGCCTTCCTTAACTTCTGTTCTCCACTTTTCTCATTAATTAGGATGTGGCATTTTTCTGAAGCCACCATTTCTGATGAAAAACAAACTAGACTTCTTAGAAACGTGAGGAGACCTGCAGCTCACAGATTACATCCTTAGATCAGCCGTGTTCTCGCCACTTAAATACCTGCTACATTTTCATTGCATTGTTATGTATAACACGCTTTTAACACGTGTTTCTGGTTCTTCTGTAAGGATCAGGTTGGCAATTTGAGCTGGTTTAGTAAACCCATACTTCAGTAGTCCTGACATATCGGTAGCTAGTTGGTGGCGAGTACTGTTCGCCGTGTGAGGGGACTGTAATGTGTTGGCGAAGACTCGCAGTACAGGGATTAAAACTTGGTGGCCACAGAATAACTTGTTGTGTCTATGGGCCATTGGGCCACTGTTAATGTCTAACTGTGACTTATTTTAACTGGTATAATGTTAGGATTAATTTTCATCATATATTAACCTGTCAATTATTAATTAAAGCTACAACAGTAGTTGTAGTTTTGAACTGATTATGAAACTGTTTCAATTTAATACTGATGCCTCTATATGACCTACATATGGTAAGGAGACTATCCGTGACATTTTTATTTAGATCATTTTATTTTTGACATTATATTTGTGGTTGTTACAATGAAAACATGACAGCTTTTGTCCACAGGCGTCTCCAAAAATAATAACAAATCAATATATAAAATTTCCCTGTGGTAGCTTTAATTGATTAGTCATCTAGTCTATTAAATGTCAGAAAATTGAGAAAATGTCTCATTTTTTTGTAACAGTCCAAGACTCAAATATATAAAATTTGCAATGATATGAAAGAGAGAAAAGCAGCAGATCCTCATACATGAGAAACTGGAACCAGAAATTAAATAAATGACTGAAAGGATTGATTAACTATCAATATGGCTGCTAATTATTTTTCTGTTGGTGGATTAATTGATTGATTTCAGCATTAAACTGTTGTCATGTTTACACGATTTGACACAAAGCTGTTTACCTACTTATTAAGTGAAGTAGATTGAAACTCTCACTGTTGGTTTTTCTCTTCTCTTGTCTATAAACAGTCAGTTACATCTGAGCTTTATTTCAGTGTTTGAAACGCCGACTGTTAACTTGTTGACTGATGTCGTCCCCCCGGATTCAGACACACAAACATGAAGGCCTCCTTTAGTCTCATCATCTCCTCTGTCTTCTCTTGACGCTAACAATCTTTGCATCATGAGGATTTAGGATGAGAAGGCATCAACATCAGAGTCGAGGTTGTAATTTTTATGCGTCTGATGGTGCAAAGAAAGACGTTTGACACTGAATTCTAACGAAACGTTAATAACAGTGACACAGCGTTTCTGGAAACGGGCTGCAGTCTGCAGTGAGGGAACATTTCCTCCTCAGTTGAGGGCAAAACAAGGTCTTCAAAGTCTCTTTTTGTGAAAGAGGAGATTGTAGCACAGGGGTATGGATTTGAAAAATTAGAATAATCTAATTTCTCTGGCTCCCACTGAAGGAATCCACAAGTGGATAAGATGAGAGAGGTGTGTGCACTGGTTTCTATCCTGCTGGATATGATCTGACAAGTTCTCTCTGAAGTTTGATTCACTGTGGCTCAGAAGGATCTGATAAAGCTGGCGTGTGTGTGTGTGTGTGTGTGTGTGTGTGTGTGTGTTAGATAGAGTGTGAGTGAGTGAGATGCTGATCAGTTCATTACTGAGTCATTTCTACTGATTCAGCTCAGATTACTTGCCATGTTTGTATGCTGATGTTTATGCCGTGGCTTTTTCTTTAACTAGACATTATTACTTCATGAGGCATGAAACATTTAATGACAATGAAAATCATGACGCAGTTATACGATGGAGTATTAGGCTGTTCCTCCCGGATTTTGGGGCAATTGTCATGGCCGAAAACGCCTGAGGCAGATTTTCTGCAATGCAAGCTGCAGTGTTTTTAAGCATTTTTGCTATTGAATTGCAAAATAAAGGAGTTAAAATAAAAAAAAACTACTTTTTTTGTTATGATTAATTAAAAATCAAAGGTAACTTGTCCCTGGGAGGACAATACCACACTGTTTTCACACTAATCAAACAAACTGGACTTCGGGGTCAAGTGTACTTGGATCTGGGCCCGGGTCCCTGATGTGAAAGCCCCCTAAGTAACCGCACCAAAAAGGCTCAGGATTACAAAACAAAACATGCTTTATTTGTAGATGACTAAGTGCTCCTCTCGGCTCTGCAGAGTGATTTAGCATCTTTCACTCTCATCGCTCTCAGTAGATTTGTTTTCAACCAAAGGGCACAGAAGACAAAGTTGTGATTTAGTGTTTGATGGCATGATAATAAGTTGTATTTGTTTATTACGCTTAAAAAGTAATTAAAATGTGTTAAATAGTTCATTTTTAAACAATTTTTATTAAATTTTGTTTTCATTCCAGGATTAAGAAATACTCCAAAAGCACAACTGAAGATATTTCTCATTGGTTGCTGCAAAATATGTTTGACTTTTACTGATAAAATCCCACATTTTTGTTCACTTGGATGTATGCAATGACCAGGCACAACAGATTTTTTCATCCGACGAGTATTGCACAGTATTGATTAGAGTTGTGTATCGGTAAGAATCTGGTGATACGTATCACAATGCAGGGGTTACAGTTCAGTATATTGCAATACTGTAAGAAAAGTGGTTTACAGCTTTTTTTTAAAAATCTAATTGTAGGAGAAATGTCACAGTACAAAGATAATACAACAGATAACCACACTGCTATCTAGTGGTCGGATTTAATAACAACACTTGTGTCACGATAACAGCATTTTTGAAAATTTGTACAGTATCAAAAACCAAAATATCATAACGTAATACCCAATCTTTATGTTGTACAAACGTAGAAGTGGTATGCTGCGTAAAAAATGATCAATATGCCCACCATAATACTAAAAGACTGGCTTTGTGTTTGTGTAGAAGGATTGTTGTGTGACAGCATACAAACTGTTGTAGTGAGCAGTGATACCGCACAATATCAGTGTCTTTTGAGGTGAGAAATGCATGTTGTGTTATCAGTCTCAGGTCATTTTGGACGCCAGAAGGCGTCCTGCTCATCGACCTTCCCTGTGGGAGTTATATATCAAGTTTAAGAGAGAAGGTGGGAGGGAGGCGAGATGCTGCAGCAACATCTGGTAAAAAGGTTATCTCAAACTCACAAAAACAGAGCTGGGAACATCACTAACTCGTCTGTTTGTGCCTCAGGTTCATCAGATATCTCAATTTCACTAATGTGTGTCCTTCCCTGCGTCATGGTGTTGTTCTCAAGCAATCTTTCTCTTCCTTCCCGGCAGGAATTCGATCCTGGGACGTCGACCTGAAGTGCTGCGACCTTGATCAGCAGCTGCAGCTGTTTATAACTCGTCACTCCGCCCACTTCTCCTCCGAGGTCAGAGGTCAGTGAGATATGGTGGTCTTCAAGGCAGTGGATCATCGATAAACACATTTCAGGTTGCTTATTTGGTAACAAACATTCAATACGCTGTAGGGAACAGATATGGGGAAAACAACCAATGAGATCCATTCAGCAAAAATTTCATACAGACACATGACTTATAGCTGCAACGCATCAGTGTTCAAGTCTACACAAAGTAAAAAGCAGCCCTCTGAAGGACATTTCAGTCACCTGTTTCTGTGCAAAGCTACCTGAACCTCAACCATCTTATCTTCAGATTAAATAAAAAAAAAAATAGATACTGGAAACAATGAAAAAAGTAAACATTAACTTTGCTCCAATCTGCAAAATTATTTTTCAGTGTCAGCATCAGAACTTGAAACATTATGATCAAAACAAGAACACACTTCAGGTCTGATTAAGTCTTTTTTTCTTTTGTTCAAATTTCCTTCATCTCCTCAGCACGACCAAAAGCTTTTGTTCAGCCTCGGCAGAAGCTGGAGCTCAAAGTTCTTTTTGAATCGAGGCTAAAAATCAGTCCTGCAGTGCGAAAAAAAAAGTCTCTCACAGGCAGTTGACAGATTCACAAGACACCTTTTTAGACACATAATCGAAATAATATTTCAATCAGATGTCTTAAAACCAAAGTAACAACTGTGTTTTTAAAATGTAAGGAGGAGAAAGTCCAGATATTTGTGTTCGAATCTAGGGAGTAAAAGTTAAAAGTCAGAAAAATAAGATAAAATAAAGTCCTTCATTAGTCACACAGCATGGAAATTTACAGTGTTCCAGCAGCAAAGTCGAAATCAAAAATATAAACAAGCATCAATTAATATATACATATCTATCTATCTATCTATCTATCTATCTATCTATCTATCTATCTATCTATCTATCTATCTATATATATATATATATATATGTATATATATATATATATATATATATATATATGTATATGTATATTTATATATATAGCTTATAATGTTAGAGTTACCTATTAAGCTTTTTAAGTAGCAATAAAAGACACAAATATAGATTTACAAAACCAGCAGGATTAACTCATTTATTTTTGATTATGCTAACTCATTTTATTATAATCAGATGATTGACAACAGTGAGTTTGGTGGACATTTAATCCATCTGCATTGCATCAAAGCTGAACTGTGTGTATAATCACCATGGTGACCGCTCAGAGAGCTGTGGCCCTGCAGCGTTAGGCCTGTCTTGAGTGTGTGTGTGTGTGTGTTTCTGTGTGTGTGGGCCTGCCTCTTGTGTCTATGTGATGCTGTGATTTAGTGCTCAGAGCCCAGTTTGAAAGTACAACAGATGCTGAATAGGGAATTATTTCAATCATCTGCCAGGTAAGGGCCTGATGGGATCAAACACACACACACTCTTGTGTATATACACACACACACACACACACGAATATGAGGAAACAGACGACCACGGGATAGATTATTACTGCACTGGTGGCAAGTGCTAAGTAGCAGCAGCAGCAGTCAGCAGAAAGTGACACAGCATTTTTCAACACAATGGTTAAATGAATTCCTTCAGAGGAAACAGAGGAATTCCTGTGAAACAATAAACATTATTAGTATCCTTCATCCATCTGTCATCCAGTCTGTTCTTCTGCTTACTTTTATAAAGAAACACGAGTGAGTCACCTTCGTTTCTGCTGACAACTGCTGTTTATTGATTCAACTGCTGATAAAACAAACATCCACATATTTTAGTGATGAATCCCCTCAGGGACACATGAGAATAACAACATTAGAGAATAAGGTTTTCTGTTGACCTCAGGGGACAATAACATGTTTTGATAGATGATTATTTTGACATTTCACGGATCGTGGTTGATTGTATTGCTTTAAGAGAAGCAGTATTGATTTCTAATATTGGATTTTTATGTTATGTTAAATAGCATGGTGGCATAGCGGTCATACTTGTCATTGTTTCAGTGTCCAGTGACCTCAAGCATTCTGCAGATATGAAAAATGATGCTGAAGCCCTGCAGGTAGGGTTCATGCTGGTGTTTCTGTGGAGGTTGACAGTCAAAAATGGGTGTCAGTGTCGCCTCACATCAAGAAGGTCCTGGGTTCGAATCCCAGCTGGGGCGTTCCCTTTCTGTATTGTGTTTGTTCTCCCTGTTTCCTCGGGATGCTCCGGCCACACGGACCCTAGCAGGTGCTGCAAGTAGTCAGAGAGCACATGTCACTATACGTTGTACAATGACTAAAAAACGTCATGGAAATTAGTATTTCCTTGGAGAAGGAATGAAGGAAATTTATGTTTATTTTCATAGTCAGTTAATTGGTAGTATAATAGTTGTTTGGTCATAAAATGCCAGAAAATGGAGAAAAATGTTGATCAGTGTTTCCTAAAGCTCACGATGACGTCCTCAGATGTCTTGTTTTATCCACAACTCAAAGATATTTAGTTAACTGTCAGAGAGAAGTAAAGAAACAAGGAAATATTCACATTTAAGAAGATGAAATCAGAGAGTTTTGAATATTTTTCTTTAAAAAATTACTTAAACTGATTAATCAGTTATTAAAATAGGTGAGGATTCATTTCATAATCAATTAATAATTTATTAACTGATTAATTGTCACACAAAACAATATTTCAAACAAACTAACATGTATGCAGTTTTCTCTCTGCCATTTATAGTGAAGACTTATTTTGTTGTATCACATCTGTTTTATTTGGTTTTTACTACTGTGGTAATTATGGATGCACGATAAGTATTGGGGCTTAGTAATAAAAATAATTATTTATTTTATTGTTTTGATAATGACCTGGTAGCTGATAAATATCTGCTATAATAATATCCGATTCAACAGATTATGTCAAAGCATTTCAATTTGAATTCTTAGGCAAAATACTCTGTAAAAGCCAAAGTATGTTTGTGAAGATTTTAGATACTAGCAAAATTAATTTAACATTGAAAAGTCAGAACTGTTATTTGTTTTTTGCTGTAATAGTAATGTGGAATATTAAATCATCCATCTTTAATTACAACATCTGTACCTTTCTTGCATAAACTACAGGTTAAATTAACTTTGTGTGAAAAAAAACAAACAAAGAAAAAAAGTGAAATTATTGTTTATCTTATCATTATCAGCCATGAGAAGGAGGTTATTATTGGTTATCAATATCAGCTGAAAAAAATCCATACAGTGCATCCGTAGTGGTAATTCTGTACAGGCTGCTGATGATGTCTGACACTAGGTAGATGAAGAACTTTGTCTTTTCAGTGATAAATGCCAGTCTCACACAACTTAAGAGCAGCAAAGTCAGCAAACTGACCTAGTAATATGAGTGGAAGTTATTTTCAAGTTTAAGTTTGTCAAAACTTTGGCCAGAACATTTGCCACAATTAGCTGCTGGTGTCTTCGAATGCTCATAGATTCAACTTTTCATTTCTTGTTTCAAATGTTACGTAGTGTCCCTTTAATTTCAAATGTTAAATAAACGTTTTACTTGTTGTTCCTCAGAATAGATGTGAAACATTTTTCAGCAGAACTTAATGTGTCGTTCTCAACAGTTACGGTAAGACGTTGCCCCGGAGCTCATCCCTTTTTAAGACTGTGAGGTAGCTGAGGGTGGAAGACCAAGGATGGAGGCTGGGGATATTGATTACACCCCCCCTCCACCACCTTTTTTTCAGTACAGCACACAAGGCAGATCAATAGCACTTCAATGGAGAGCAATCCGATGGCTGCGGTGCAGAAATAGATAAGGGGATCACATTGCTTTGGGTTGACGGAAAAATTCCTATTGTGGGAAAGTAGCGGCAGCGGTCCTCCCTATCAGCCCGACTGGTTTAGAAAATGAGGTGATAAGGTGAAGGAGGGCTGATCGGTTCACTGATAAACTCTGGGAAGGTCTGGGTGAATGGAGTGTATCGATCACGCTCGGCTTTCTCTCTCCACCAGCTGAGCTGCTGTTGGGCAACTGATTTAAGTTTGAGTCCTGTTGTGTGACTGTGAGTCAGCGCGTTGCAGGCTCAGCAAAACTTTTCTCAATTAAAGCTGGAGTAGGAGGTTTATTTTTGGCATCACTTGGCAAGAAATTCCATAATAACCTTTAAAGGGACAGTTCACCCCAAAATCAAAAGTACATGTTTTTCCTCTGGCCTGTAGTGCTGTTTATCGATGTAGATTTTTTTGGTGTGAGTTGCTGAATTTTGGAGATATCGGCCGTGCAGATGTCTGCCTTCTCTGCGTTATAATGGGGCAAAATGCATTGGAAAAATTCAAAACCAGTTCCTCTTTCCAAAAATCACGAAGTGGTTACTGAAGATAATACACAGACCTTAATGTGAGCAGCTTCATGTAGGCACTACTTTCACTCTGCCATAGAATATGCTGGAACTTATTTTTTCTACTAGAAACATAATATATATATACATATATATATATATATATATATATATATATATATATATATATATATATATATATATATATATATATATATATATATATATACATAATATTACCACGGTCCAGTGCTAATTTCCACCCATGATTATAAAATCTTGTAAATATTCCAGTGCCTCTTAAACGTACTGTATGCTATAATATAAGCCAGACCTATGTGATATATTTTGTTTACTTGTCTACTGATTCTAGAGGAATCCATGATTTATTCAAAGTAACGGTGCATTTCCTGTAAGTTCTGTGAAAACATTGGATACGTCAGAACATCAGATTGAGGAAGGAAGTCAGTGAATTATACTAAACATAACTAGAATAAAACTTCAATGCATTACTTCATCTGTGAACATGAGTTCTGTCTGAGTAATGTCAGATTTTCACTGGCAATGAAAACAATTCCCATGATCCCATCTTTTGTTGTTGTTTTAATGAGAAAGAGACCAAGCAGCGGAAGTTACATATTGTGCATTTAAATCATTTCCAGAAGGAAGACGGAAGTTTTTTTGACAGGTTTTGCTTGCAGCAGCTTTAATTACTGTGGTAACTACAGCTGAAGTAAAGTTGTGGCTGATATCTCAAATTCAACTTTACAGACTTGCAGGCATTTAATTTAACTTTTAAAAAAAACATTCAAATGTTAATTTACAAAATATAAGCTATTCTTTTTGATGGAGAAAATAACCTTTTACCTTTATAAGTATCTCAAAAATAGAAATTTAATCTTTTACCAAGGCCTTCAGCTCCCTACTACCATTTTTATTCCTTTGCAAATTACTTTCAGTTTCGTGTCACCTTCCCTTTTGAAACATCCAATGTCATTTTTTGTTGGGTTTCACAAAACTCTGTGGCGTTGAACCAGTATGAAGGGACATTTATCTGATAACTGGCAGCTTGTCCTTGATTTCTCTCGATGCACATTAACTACTTTCCACCCATGACTGTATTGTTTTCTCCGAGGGGCAATTGTCGGATAATTGAACGGGGGTTACGGTTTATGGAGGTGTTTGGGGATGTGTGGCTTCTAAACTCATCGTTCTAGTCCAGGGCTGGCTGCCCTCAAAACCACTTTTTGGCTACACCATGATAGCAAGAGAAAAAGTGTTGGTTAAGTCTTCAGTTTAAAATGCTGCCAACCAACAAGGTCGTCTGACTATGACAAAGCATAGTTTATTCTTCAAAATAAGATTTTCCATCTCCCTGTGTTAATGACACCTATCTCCACATGTAAACTAACAAGAGCAATTAAATCTCAGCTTGTCAGGGTGTTATTAATAAACCTGCAGAATGCGACATTTCTATGCATCATTATCATTAAAAAAAAAATACAACAAGCTGTTCAAACAGAGCCACAATAGTTTAATCATATCTTGAAATTTCACAGCGTGCTGGTTTTTAATAAACGTTTTCAAGGCCCTCTGTACTTGTGCAGAATAAGAAATGTGTTTTCTTTTCATATTAAGTTCACAACAGCACAGATTCACTGCGAGTCATCACTGGGATTTACTGGTTTTGACTGATACCAAAAATAAAATTACTGCCAGATCCAAAATACTGCTGCTGTGTGTCCACAGCTTTGTTTTCTGGTCAGTTTTCATCTGTCCTTGTACACGTAATTTCAAACCACCAGAAAACAAATCTACTGCGGAATAAACGCATGATTTACTGTTGTCTTTTTTATATTTCTGAGTTGTTTAGTATCTTCAAGGTGATTTGGGTGAATTTTACCCCATTCAGTTGACTTAATAACATCCTTTGTAACCTTTAGATATTTTTAAATCTAGATTTTGATCCAGACAACAATATTGAGCCAATGTAGCACAATTGATTTTGATTACATAGAAAATACTGACTGTAAGTCCTGTGTGCATGGGACTAGCGTTACCTGGGGACCTCTGTTAATTTGTAATAACTGCAGTCTTCTCTGATCTTAATCCCATGTAAATAAGGGCTGCGATGGTATACATTTTTTCTGACTGTGGTGAAAAAGCAATGACTTTACTGAAGGATGCTGTTGTAAGTGTAACGTAGCTCCTTTAAGAAACAGGGTGGTGTGTGACGTGGGCGTGGATTGCAGGTTTAGGAGAGAAAGCAGCAGACGAGTGACGGCGCCGCTCATCACAGAGCAGAAACCTAAACTGAGCAGTGAGTCGTCAGTCTGGCAGTAAAGAAGAAAATTGATTTATATAGCGCTTTTCACAGACATGAGTCACAAAGTGCTTTACACAACATTTAGAAACAAAGAGGAATGTGCTTGTAGTTTGTGTAGCTCTGATCTCAAACCTGTTGCACACTGGAATAACATTAGAGTGACCCTTCAAAATAAAATTTGCAGTGATAGGAATCACATGACTGCGGTATTGCGGTAATGCTGTTATTGTAACAACCCACGTGCAAATCCATTCCTGCACAAATTACCCACCATATTTCACCGAACACAGAGGCCCTGTGACAATGTTAGGCCTGTGTGACTCGGCATCTCAGTGATATGAGATTGCATTTTGTTTGTGCAAGGTTTTTTATTTTCTTCTTGCATTTTTTCTCCTTCTTTCCGGGTCAAGAATTATGGAGGCTACATTTGGCAATTAGAAATAAAAGTTTTGACAACATTTTGGGTACAAATTCAGGCAGCTCAATGCTCTTGTCTGTCAGGAAGCGGATATTATGCGTGGGCGAATGTTATGTTATGGCTCTCAATCTCGGGGTCGGAAGATATTTTCTGGGGGTCTCCAGGTGGTTGTGGAAAAAGTGAAATAATATATTATGGCAAGCAGCACAGAATAAGAGTCAGAAAGCAGCTCTCAGCAATGTCAGCCCTTTAAAGGTGTTGAACATAAGAGACAAGCACTAAAAAATCTGCAAACACCATCTCACTAATGATTAAAAAGATAAACCAACACAAAAACTACAATTACCTGCTTAAACCAGCATGTTGTGAACACAAACACTAACAAAATGTAGCATTTTTGAACATAAAGCAGCAAACTGAGTCCAGACTGAGGCATAATGGGAAATAAGAGCCAGGGATTTTTTTTTTTTTAACATTATATCGCTTGTACCAATGATATAATTTGCCTTTATAATAGATTTTAAACTGTTTTTCTAAGAGTCACAGCTCTTCGTGTTTGTGTTTCTCGGGCAGACAGTGGGGGTGGAGGGTTGTGATCCCCAAACCGATTATTCTGGGGGCAGAGAACCACTGCCTTAGATGATACTAGTCCCATGCGAATAGGGCTGTAGATTGTCTCTATTGATCTAAGATCTAAAATTCTCCTTCAAAGTTTCCATGGTGATCATTTTCCATTTAGTGGGTACATTTTGTCGAGTAATGATGACACTGCTGTTCAGCTCAAGAGCCTTACAGTAAGAAACACAAGCACTCACTTGTCTCTTTAAGGGGATGATCAAATGCAAAAGCAAAACATCTCAGACTGAATGTGACATATTTGTGTCCATTAATACTTTATAATAACATGCTGTGCATTTGTATTTTTACAGGAAGGTTCACTTCACTTTTGCAAACATTACACAGCAGCCCCTAGTGTTGAAACTGTGTAATGCAGCGATGACTTTATGTTTTTGAACAGGGACAGACAGTCTGTCTGTCTGAACTCGCAAAGACACACACACACACACACACACACACACACACACACACACACACACACACAGCTGACGAACCTAACAGCACTTAAGAGCCACATTACCTGTGAAGCTCAAGCAGCCAGCTTGTATAGAAATGCATGCACACGCACACAGGCTGCCTACACAAATACCCAGACGAGGACTGGGTGAGATAGGCCATGGATTAGTGTCAGCGATTTACTCTGATTAACCCTCCCACACTGAACTCACAAAGGGGTGTGTATGTATGTGTGTGTGTCCATTCTCAGTGTGTGTGTGTGTGTGTGTGTACTTATGTGACTGAAAATTGCCTGTGTGCATGCTGTGTTTTGTGGACTTTGTGTGTGTGCTGATTCCAGAGCATCAGACTCCTCACTCGCTTTCCTTATTTAAAAAATGTCTCTAAGTCATTGAAAATCCTTCCGTCTCCCTGCTGTGGTTTTTACATTAATGGTTCTTAGACATTTCCAGGAACACCAGAGAGCGTCTTTCTTGGGAAATCTACCTTTTGTCTGGTTTTGGTTTTTGAAATTTGCTGTATTGCTTCATGCAAAAGGAGTTTGAGCTCAAGTTTTCTGAGTTTTGGAAGGTGAAGGAAGTTCACATCCTGAAAAAAATCACCTCTGTGTTTCAGGTGCGGGATTTATGGGAACTGAGGTCTCACCTTGAATTTTTAGCAGAGGAGACACATTAGCATTACAGAAACATCCATTCATCTAACCCTGATCTAGGTTCTTTATTTAGTGTTCGACTCAGCATTGTGTTTGTTTAGGAATTTGCTTCTGAGCTTCCTAGTCATGATTGTTATCTTTTTATGATTTATTTCCCCCCTAAAGTTTAATTATACGTTCTCATACTGATATGAGAGGTTTTGGACAATCAGTATAGTTCACAAAATATTGAAAGCAGATCTTATTTAAAGGAGCAGTGTGCAGGATTAAGTGACATCTAGCCGTGACACTGTAGAGAAAAACAAAATGATTATACGCTAATAAAAACTTACTTATGATTATTTTATTCCATTTCCTCCATATTCTGGCAATAACTCCTCATAAACACATTGGACCTTTATATGGCAATTGAGAGGTATTTCTAATATTTCTTCAACATCATTTATGTCAGTGAGGATTGAGGGTGACACACGAGTGAATTTATACTGCTGTCTCATCCCACTGACCGATTACAAATGTATTTTTCAGTAATTAATCAATAGTCTAGAAATGGCAGTAATCGTGCCTCATTTGACGTTGTTTTGTCTGGTGTAGGCCATTTGTTGACATTTTAAAAAATGTAAAATGAGAAGAAAATTAGAAAAAAATCAGGAAAAAAAAGTGAAAAGGTGGGTTTTTGTATCTTATTAATCATTATTGATTAATCAGTTGATTTTTGTTGAGTTTTGTTGCATTTTCAACTGTTGGTTAAGGAAAATGCACTAAATTTGCAACCCTAGTCCACATACATCTCGCACTGATCAGTTAGCTTCACCCAACTACCAGAGCATGTAGGAGAGAAAAGAATAGAATCAATAAAACAACAGAGCAACTAGCATTGTGTTAACCTTCATGAAAGTAGTAGTTTCTGCAGGAGGGCTGCAATAAACTGGCAACTAAATGTAATTAGAAACAGAAGCATATTTGTTTTGACAGATGAATACAACACCTTTAGAAAACGGTGTCGATGAGGACTGTACATTTAGCACTAACAGTATACTGTTTAGTGGTTGCACATGCTACTACCAGCCCGTCGATGCAGGTATTTCTCTAAGCTGTTTATGAAACGTATTGAACAAAGCAGTGAGAGTGCTAAGTAGGACTGTAGCATGAGTCTGTTGATGGGAAACGGGCTTTAACGTCTCAAAGGTCCAGAGATCCTTTGAAGTGAGATGTGAAACATCTCGTCTTTCTTCTGTTTCTTACTCGCTCTCGTTGAGGGAGATGTGGGCGGAGAGAAAGGGAAAAGTAAAAGAATCAGTGGGAATAAACTCGATGTAATCATTACGTGTGGATCCTCCCTCCTACACACACACACACACACACACACACACACACACACACACACACAGGTTGAACTCAGTAAGATGGCTTAGTCAGGAGGGGAGCTCATGAACGAGTACAGACATGAGGCTTCCAGAAAGATCTGCAGTACAGACCTTGTACAATTCTGCCGCCCATTCATGAGGGCAGTCATGTTGCTGAGATTAGACGTCCTTTTGTAGCTTTTCCGAGTGAATCTGTGACCTCTGGAAACAAAAATGCACACGCACCCAATTAATGAATGAATGGAGGGGATTTACTTCTCAAGAAAAGTAATTCCAGGTTGCAGCTTTACCTTCAATAATTAGAAAAATCCGTCATGAAATGGACCGTCGGTTGTGTATGTAGGTGTAGATGTGAGGAAAAACATTTTTTATTCTATTAGAAAACTAATTCCATTTATTTCCCAAGAGTTTCTCTCAACCTGACATGTGTGAACCCCCCCCCCCCCCACACACACACACACACCTACAAGGTAGTGTTATCATCATGGCATTGTTTGACATGGATGTGTTTGAGGTGAGAGTTGGCCCGGGGGCGGCGCACTGCGATTAAAGATTCACATTCGATGATGGAGCCAATTTTCTCCGGCGCTCGGGGACCTTGCTTTTTGATGCCCGTTGCCGTAGCGACCTCTCCAACCCTGCCTGAGTGTGATGACACTTGGAGGACCCCAAAGGTCTCAAAGATGAAAGGTTAAAAGAGGCTGGATGCCGTTTATCGATTTATCATGACAGAGGTCAAAGACAGTACTAGCTGGTGGAGGCTGGACAGACTCTGTTTTTGTCTCGTTCCATAAATTAATGTAGTTTTGGCTTGAACAGGATCTAATAGATTAGACAGTACATTGAATTGATTCTATCTTCCAAGTCTTGTGAGTTAATTTCTCTAAAAGAGTGCATGAAGTATCCTCATTAATCCACTGTGTAACTGTGTAAATTTTATTCTCACAGTCTCTGATCACGCCAAATTCCTCCCAGATGTCTGTCCTGGCCATCAACAATGTATTGTTGACAAAAATTCATCAAAGAAAATGAACTAACTGACCTTGTTTCCTGTTCAAGGTGTCCTGTCAACAGTTTTACAGATATCTCTTTTATAATGGTAGCCTTTGGGGAAAAGCTTTTTGGACCAGTGGGGATTTTTTTGCTCCAGTACTGAGTGGCCACTCGGAAAATTGCTGGCAAGACTGAGTGACAATGCCGATGCAGTATCTTCTGTCTGTCGATCACACAGTGATGTCACATTGTTTGGGGGAATCTATGGTCATGAAGGGTGGGTCATGACCAAAAGCTTACCTTTGCAACACTATTTCAATAAATGGTTGAAGATGGTTGGATGGATGTATAACTAATAGGAGTGGTATTAGTAGTAGCTAGTTAGAATTCATTTTTATCCTTACGCATATACATGAATTTATATATACATTTTTATATAATTTTTTGCAGGCTACCTAGCATGTACAAGCTTCTGCTTGAAGTCTATCACCTTGCGGGCCAAAACATAGCTTTAGGTAACAAATGTTCTCACCTAACACGATTCATGGCTACACAGAGGCAGAGACGAGAAATCCAAGCTGAAATGGCCTGTAGTTCTTCCTTAACACCAGCAACATTGCTGTGACATCACTGGATGCAGGAAGGAAAACTTAGTTTGACCACATTTACCATTAACACTGATTGGACATCCACATTAAAAGTGGTTAATTTTCTTGTTTAGCACTAAGGTGTGGGATTAGAACATTTCTGACCTCAGCAACTCCTTGTACAAGTATCAAAACAATCACTTTGGCAGACAGCAGTGCAGTCTTATTCAGTGATTTTCAACATTGCCAGTATGTTGAGAGGTGAACAATGAGCTCTACTCACACAAGATCAAGCCATGCAGGCGGGTCTGTGAGGCTGTACGTAGGTGCAGTGATCCTCTGAGCTGATGTTTAGCAGGTTTAGTGTTTAACAAGTTTACCAATTTAGCTTGTTAGCATGTTAGCAGCTTTTACTAATCGAGCATAGTGCTGGTTCAGGTAGGGCATGAAGTCAAGCTCAGTTAACAATCCAAGCTGCATCAGCTGATAGCAGCTGATCTCGAGTAGCCCACATCAGCTGATGGTTCAGCTGATTCACTTCTAAGCATCTAATTGGCAAAGCTCATACAGGGCGCCTTATTTAAGCTGCTTTCAGCCTGGCTACCCTTGCTGCTTCCTCTGCAAGCTGCTTTGCAACCTGCCTCCGCCCCAGCTCCTCCTTTTTATGCTGTGTTTGACTTAATTGATGTCTGCTCTGTTCTGTACCTTATAAGGGGTCTGTGCCGCTGCTCTCCCTGCCGTAGGCTTTCCACACACGCATGTGGAAGGTCCCAGAAACAGAGCCACACTGCCAAATATAACTTATTAATTTTTTTTTTTTGACTGAAGTGGTCCTGACTGAACCCTTCCTATCTAGAACTGCGTTCATTTCCAGCCAAGACACATTTTTCTCCATTGAAACGACATTTAGAGAATTTATTTAATGCAGATGAATAAGCCATTAGTTTGTGAATATTATTACTCAACCCTCTGACATCTTCAGTCATTAGTTGGGTCTCCTGTATTATTGCAACATCTATTTCATTTGTTGTTAAAATGTCTAAAAAAAGGAGTGTGTATTATCCAAACCATTGAGAAAATACATTAAATATGCCATATGTTAAGGAAATGGAGACTGAACAAGCCCAGCCAAGCCCACAGAGGCCTGTAAACCTGGTCTGTTATGTCCTTCTGTCCTTTTATACTATCCCTTCTAGTTTTGTGCTCATTATTTATCATTCTTTTCTGCAGTTAATTAAAAATATCACAACAGGCACAGTGTGGGAAACTGTACCTTCCAGAGGACGTAGGAAGCTGCAGCCTCGTGCAAAACAGCAAAAGCAAAAAGAATTTGAACATCTTTTAAAGAAAGTCGTGGCAAATAAAACAGTGCACACATGTTAGAACCAGTGCACTGTTAGCTGCTGTGTGCATGTATTTATGCCACAACCACTACAGCTATTGGTATCTTGGCTCAGGGTCCAAAATTAAATATTCATGCAGCTGCAGGTAGGCTTACTACTGTAAATGCATGGCTTTAGGTAAAAAAAAAGTCTTTCTATAAATTTTGACCACTTGGGCGTATTGCCTATTGGGGGCCTCTTCAGACTTTTTTCATAGCAGCCCAGTGTGGCATTAAGGTGGGGGCCTATATTCTCTGTGCTAACATAATAATAATAACCTCTACATTGCACTGAGCTGGTGAGCTTCCAGACCATCATATACAGTAGATGTTGCCAACTGAGCCATCCTTGTGTAACATCTTAAAAATACATCTGCTGAAAATAAAATTACCCAGTGCTTAAGTGCATATTAACATGGCTGCACAGAAAAAGGTCTACAGCCGCCACAAACCTGCAAACCTGCAGGTCTATGACTGGAATATCACTGAATTATTTTGTCAAAATACACAAGTTCACCACATTTACATTATAAAGACGAGATGAAAATCTTTAGTTTTGATGGATGTCTGTGCACATGCATGGACTTGAGTAGTATCTAGAGTAGTACCTCATTTGTTCCTTTTAGCATTGTGTCAGGTCCCCTCTCCCAAATCTCCCCCCTCTACTTACTTCCATGTATCTGCTTATCTAGAAGTAAAGAAAACCTCGTCTCTAAGCTTTCCTCACTGTTTTGCATTTCTTGCACTTCTTTCTCACTTCATTTTAGGCTTAAAGGAATATTTTTACACCTAAAATATGAGCTCTAGATGGCTTTAATTGCTTTACAAAAATCCCTTCTATCTATTTTCTTAGTCTTTATATCATTTCCTAACACTTTCGGTTTCTTAAGTCATAGCCATATTTGCTCTGAACTTTGAAACACGTATCAGTTGCTTGAAAGGTTGGCCATCTGATCCCATTTCACTCATGCTGAAAGGTACTCTGCAGAGGGGAAGTCTCATATGAAGGCACTAACAAGGAATTATCCACATAGATTAAGCAGGTCTAATCACAGCAAACATTCACTCTGCTCAGCTGAGGCCTGCTGCTGGCCCACACTGAAGAAATGCAGCGTTCAGACGTTCACATCATGACCTAACATCTGACCAACAAATCATTTTGGTACCATCGTTTTTTATTTAGTCAATAAATTTGCTGACCGTGTCTGTTGTTTTCCAATTTTGCTTTTGAAGGGAGAATGGGCTGTCCACCCACCATTTTTATTTATTTGTACCGACAACAGAAACCCCGTGAGGGACGTGTGTGTGTGAGGGGGAGAGATGGGAAAATATGATCTGACAGAATTTAATCTGAAATGTGGCCCATTTGTGGTTCCACTCAGTGTTATTGTGGTAAATAAAATGATGGGTAGATTATTATCACCAATTTGTGACTGTCAAATTACCAGGACTCAGTTATAATTACAGAATAATATAAATCTGTGCTTTGTGTTTCTCAGATTGATCACCACAAAATAAAAGCGGTGTTGATAAATCAGGTTTGAGTGCTCTGTGGACGCAACCCATTGTGACGGTGTGGATTTTTCCTTACCGCGGCGACAGAGCAACATATTCCTGTGGGATGACGGTTTACCACAACTGCCTTAATAATACGTTTTACTGTACTTTACTGAAGCATGGTGTCATTAACGTAGCATAGTTCCTTTAAGGGATAGGGTGGTCTGTAATGTGTAACTGGCGTGTAAGTGAAGGAGAGTCTGCAGCGGGCTGAAAGTGACGGTGATGCTCACAGCAGAGCAGAAACACTGACATTTGCGCAGTAAATATACAGCACAGATGACGGCCTGTCGGTTAAGAAAAGCTGCAGATTCTCACGACCAAGGAAAGTCCTGCTTGTCATTTCCCAACTGCTGGGAAGCTGAGCAGGAAATGCTAATGCTAAGCTTCCCACTTCCTCCATACGTGAACTAACCGGCTACAAGTCCATCAGTTGGATATTCCTAATGACAACTCAACAATAACCACAGAATATATTCTGTAACTGATACGGTTGATTAACAGGTGGGAGTGATGGGAAGTCATTAATCATAAGTGTGACTCAGATGATGATATTCTGAAATTAGAGACCTTCTTTTTGTTTTTGTATATACGCTCTATCTGCTGAGTCATACTTACGAAACCTGACTGAATTGCTCTCATCAGTTAAACGATCACTGAGATCATAAATATTACATTATTTAATATCTGTACGAGGGTGGCATAAGTAGTAATAATTAAATAATTTTGACTCATATTTTAAGATGATGATTAAGAATTTAATCTTCCATGAAATTGTTTGACAAAAACCAGGAATATATATATATAAAGTGGGACTGGTTGTTAAATTATAACTATGTCCTCAAAGAAGCAAATATAGACTATATAAGAAGCAAATATAGACTATATAATTATTATGTTCTTGTATTTCTATTGTATTATATAATGATTGCTTTACCAGTTCGAGTTTCTCAATTTTTTAGAACTTATTTTTGATCATTTCAAAAAGTAGCAGGACTCTGGATCTGACTCATATGAGTTTGTGGTGATTTAGTTTCATGAATTCTTTTTCTTTTTCTTTTTCTTTTTCTTTTTATTTCTTCTTTTCATAGCTACAGTCTCGTTCTCATGTAGCCATAATTCTGCTATATTCGAATTAGCAGGGAGCTGATTGCTGTTGCATCAAACCAACTGCTCCTGATTTTTCCCCGAGCTGCTTCAACTAACATCGGAGACCATTAGACCATCTGATGAGCCGCACACAGGAAGACAGAAAAACAAATCTGACGTGTGCTACAGACACAGATGAGAAAAACAGTGCCATAAAACAAGAATATTCTGAACGGAGAAGATGAAAACAAAGCAATAAAAATCAGGGAAACAATAGTGATGGTGGAGAAATGGAAATTAATTTATTCAGCTATGACAAACACATTGGGAGAAGATCACAAATAGAGATGCAACAAATTGGCTATTTTCATTATTGATTTCTCTTTCAGCTATTTTCTTGATTAATCAATTTGTTGTTTGTTGTTTGGTGCCAGACATCATTCACATTTGAGAAGCTGAAAACGGAGAATTTGGACAAAGTCAAAGTCAAAAATATTGACAGATTGAAAGAGACAGTTTTAGCAGTTGGATTCTCTATCATGTACAAACACACACTAAACCAGATTTTCTCCGCTGACCTCCTGTGATGTTTGTCATGTCGTACAAAAAGTTGTTTCTCACGGTTACGGCGCCATTGTTCCTTCCTACTCCCATCACGCCTCGCCTCCTGCCTCTGAAATATGTCCTCCCGTGTCAGTCTCTGTCTCTGTCCTCTATACTGGATGGTGAGAAGGAGACATTTTCATCACTGTTAAGCTCTGCTAGATTGCCTTGAAGGAATCGATTGAGCACAGTGGCAGCAGAAGTTATGGTCGAGAAGCTGGAAGCTCTTTTTCCCCACACTTTAACACTTTCTATGATGGCCAGGTCTATAATGCATTATAATGAGTTGTAAATAGTTACAATTGATTATAGTATAATAGTGATAAGCACTCATAAATATTCATTATGCTTTATAACAATATTCATAAAACATTTTATATGTGATGACTTATGAGGTCATAATACTTCATAATTGCTGGCTTTTTTTCTCAAGTATTATAGTGTATTTTCATAGTTGTAATATATTAAAACCATTTAAAATGGGTGTGTATGTAAAATCCAAAATGACAACAGAGCTTTGATGATATTTGAAAAACTGTACATTAAAAAAAAAGTCTTTGAAAAAAATTTAAATTCTGCATTAAGTTCTGTAAAAAACATATCAGACATAAAGACATTATATAGACTGATAGAGCCGTCTATCTAATTATAATCACAGGTATAATGCATTATAATGTGATTATAAGTTACTCTCAGTCAGGCCTATTCAGTTATTTTTTTTTTTTAGAAGGCCAAGATTTGAAAAAATTAAAGTTTCAAGGGGCCACATATTTATATTTCCTGTTTGACCTGTAAAGTTTGGAGTTTAAACGTGTAAAACCTACGCACCTTTTTATTTTTTGTCTACTTTTTCCAAAATTGGAAAATACAAATGCACAAACGTGCAGGAAGAAAAATCTAAGCACCTTTGTAATCAGAAATTAGAAGTAGCTTCTTTTTTTTTTTTTTTTTTTTTTCAAATAAACACATTGCTGTATTTAACTTTTTTTAAAAATTATATTTGAGTCTCCTAAATTACCTCATCTTAAACAGCCTGAGGTAAATAATAATTATAATTATAATAAATTAAGCATCTCTGTGCTTAACAACAGACAGAACCAATGAATGGGCTAATTAGACTGCTAATAAAATGATGATCTTCTAATAAACAATTTAAATACCCATAAGCTTTTTATTTTGTTTTTATTTAAATAAAATGACTAGTTTTGTTTTCAAAGGGCTGGATTGAGGTTTAAAATAAATCTATGCTAAAAAGTTGTAAAATTAATTTATTTGTTTAATGAGTCAGAACAGAAACCGAATTGGCATTTCACTTATGTAATATTTCCCCTCAACAATGTTGTCATAATTAGGGTTGTGGAAGAAATCGATTCTTAGATGCAACAGAACTCTTTCTTGAAAGATTATATCTTGATGCAGAAAAGTCAATAATTGCATTTAAAACTCGTCTCTCATCACTGTGATCACCTGTAACTGTTTTGTAAGACCAGGCTGTATGTTCCTCACTGTTGAACTAACTGCATGGTGAAAAATCAAAATGTTAAAATGCTTTAAAGTTCTTGTAACTATATTTATCATGCATTATAAGTCCTGTATATTTATAATGCATTTTAGTCATGGGCATCATAGAAAGTGTTGCTGTTTTTTAAAAAAACAAAATCTCCTTGGTGTTTGGTGTTTTCCTCTCAGGGCTGAACAGCAATTAGTCACATGAAAAAATCAACATTATTCTCCTCACTGCTGCACTTTCAGGATTGCATGAGCTTGCTGTTTTTATTTTGTCCCAAATGGCTTCTTAGACAAAGTAATCCGGTGCTGTGGAGAATCCAAGCGAGCAAAAAGGTCCTCATTATTCAACTCACAATCGGCATTCAGCTCATAAATTCTACACATTTGTGTCACCTGACATTTCTGGAAAAATATTTCTTTTTGAAGACAAGAATTTTCACATGTAAATAATTCAGCATCATTTCATTATTCCCCACCTAAATGTATGTTTTATTTGTCAGTATTCTGCTGGGCTTCAAGTATCGATCGGCGACATACTGAGTGTTCAGTATGCTTGGGGCAAAAATGATGTAGAGCAGCTCTTTGCACAATTAACTTCTTAACCTTCAGTGTCCTCAATACCACCTGCAGATTTCTCTGTAAGTAGCTTTAAATTCAGATGTAAAAGTTTTATTCTGCACTGTGTAAGAAAGTCACGTACAGTTCTTATTCTTTATCTGCTGGCTTTAAAGATTCTTTGAATCAATGTGTTTGAGGGAAGGGATAATTTTCTTTCTGATTTTCTTCTCTCTTTTTCTGACCTACTTTTGTGTAAATGATGTCAAGTAAAGAATTATTTATATATTCTGGTTTTATATTATACATATACAGCATCAGATGCACAAAATGTAGTTAAAGAAAAGCAGAGCACAAGAAGAAAAGCAAATTGCTGGTGGAGCACAGCTCCTCTATTTATTTCTTCAGTCAGTGCTTCATGTTTTAAACCAGATGCTGCTCTTGGTTCGGGAATCTACTGTACTGATAAAACTTAACACATAAAAAAGACACATGCATTGTGAAGCACATTATTAAACTCTGTTTGACCATCGCCTGGAGCGTTCTCACTGATTATCTTTGAGTACGAGTGCAGTTTTATTGGTTATATGTAGGTTAATGCAGGGTCAACGCTTCAATGAAATGTATGGGATGAGAAGAACAGCAGCTCAGCAGTAAATAGAGATAAAGTAAGATAAGAAGGAGATTTAATTGAATTAGGTAATTAATTTCTATACTAACTCTAAGATAATACAGTAACACTTTATCATTATTACACTGTCATAACCATGTCGTGACACTTCTGCTAACTGCAGTTAGCTAATGGACAGAAAGCAGTTAGCTAGTTTACTTGACGCTAACTGCGTCAGCTGTGATCTGTAGCTGGTGCTAGCTAGTTAGCTCCGTTAGCTGTGGAGCGAGCCGCCTAATTAGCTGACTCAGCACCGGGGTGCCAGGAGTCAAACCCAGCAAGAAAACCACCTCAGTACTGTGTTCGCTGTGTTCAAACTGGCCACCATCGGTCCTAGAGTCTGTGTTCGGTTCCGGTCTGGCTGGGATCTCCAGTCCAACCAGACTCAGCTAGACGCTGACGACGTTAGAATATAGACGGGGAAAAATGCTGATGGCCGCTGGGCATGTGAAAAGAGATGAGAAGGAAGAGAGTTAGTTTCATCATCAGCTTCAGAAAAATCAATGTTTCATTTTGAATCTTATTGATTAGTAAGACTTGTTCAATTAATAATGTTTTAAATTGAACGCAACGTTTTTTCTGGAGGCAATAACACTTAATAACAAGTCATAAACGTTCATAAAGGTGCTAATGCTGACAATATGCATCACTATACTAATTCTAATGAAATGCTAATGCTGTATAAATATATTACAATCAGAATTGTGTGAGAGATACATCGTATTTCACTTTATGCATCAGTATATGGGCAGATAATAGCACTGGATGAGGATTGTGTTTAACAGTAAGAGGCTGTAGCAGCGGCCAGATGTGCCATGGGATTTTGGGACAAACATACATCATTATTATTATTACAGTAAACAACTACGCAAACATTTTCAAATTAACTTTCAATTTGTTGTATCAGTGCTTAATGTGCACTCATTTTCCAATACAGAGGCAAGTTGGTGCAGATGTTAATGAAGTACAGTAGATGATGATGTCAGTTTTTATTTGGCATGAGGAAATAAAAATAAATGTCTACTGAGTGATTCGGATGAGTGTTTCAGAGGCTGTTTTACATGGACATGAATTCACATGTGCCTTGACAGTTTGGTAGAGATTAAATGGTACAAAAATTTCATATCATTATTATAGAAAATATTACAGTACAGTTAAAAGGTGCTGATACATACACTGAAATAATTTCGCAAAGTTTTATTTTGAAAACCTCTTAGGGACTTGAAATGGCATCATGTCCGTGTTTTCACTCCCTCAGAACAAACCCTCGTCGCTGCTGCGCCTGCAGCCTCTGGGGGACTGTTTCTAACTTTTGATTAATTGATGCTGGATTGCATTTACTGTGATTTTTGTTTTCAAAGCACAGTAATAAAACACTGTTATCACAATACGAAAATTAAAATTTAAAATAGTAATACTAATCATCAGGAATTTCTTTGCGGTTTATTGTTTGATCCCTCGATTTTCGGCTCAACTTTCGGTGAGCTTTGTGTACAAAAAGTCTGGAATATAGATTAATAAATAGCACTATATAAATATGTTAAAATGAGGATTGCATGTAAGATTAAAAATAATCACAGTCATCATTGTCTCAGCTGTGTATCCTTGGCTCTTACATCACTCAAGGTAACCACCATTTTAATTTTGCTGTGTAACAGTGTCCTGACCCACAGTGTGACACAGCAGTTCTCTTCTCTCACCTTGTCGCAGCGGGACAGGGAGGAACTCTGTGTGTGTGTGTGTGTGTGTGTGTGTGTGTGTGTGTATGTGAGGTTACCCCCTCTGGTGCTGTTGGGAGGAATGGGGAGGGGTCATCACTCTCAGTGGGATTTGGCGATGTGTCCATTCAAACCAAGGTCACAGAGACTCACTTCTGGGACACTTTAACCTTTCCAAACAGACCTGCTGAGAACACACACACACACCCACACACACACACACACACACACACACACACACACACACACACACACTCTCCTCTTACTCATACAAATACAAATAATGCTTATGTGAGTACTGGATGTTCACACACACACACACAGCACAATCCGCACACACACACGGCGTCAGCTATCGTTATAATAGCATCTGAGGAGCTGTCGGTTTCCATTTCGTTGGCCCTGATCTGAACCAAAGTGGAAAGGCCGTTTGCACTTAGTCGACTCGTGTCTTTCCGCCTCCCTGCACATCGTCTTGTCTTGTGCTCTCTAGTAAAACGCTCCCCTGCGCCTGGAGGCAGCGAGCGGGGTGAAGAGTTTAAATTCCCTCAAGTTCGCAAGTGCGTCTAAAAGGGTTAGTGGAACATCAAAATTTCATGTTTGTTTTCGTAGTACTCGTGTTGTCAAGTTGTACTCTTCGACAGAGGACTTCATTCATACCCACGCTCTGAATGCAAGCGCTAAAACGTGAAGCTAAATGCTAACTGGTGTGAGTGCTAAATGCTTCTGACAGGTTTGTTTAATCCATTGTCAAATTAATCTGCAACTATTTTGATAATCGATTAGTCGTTTGAGTAAGTTTTTCAAGACTACAATCAAAATTCTCTGATTTCAGCTTCTTAAATTATAATTTTCTTGCTTTCTTTACTCCTCTATGGGAGTAAACTAAATATCTTTGGGTTGTGGACAAAATGTCATTGATTCCACAGAGAAGTAAAGAAAAGCAGCTTCTCATTCGTAGCTGACAACAATAACTAAAACTCTGAAAAAGTTCTCAGTCACTTGGCGTGAGGCTTCAGACCGGATCCTTCGGGAGATTTGGGCGTCTTTCTTCAGTAAGGGGCGCTTCGTGCCACAGCCAGCTGCCGAGGGTGAATCCATCGGACGCTGCAGTGTTTCAAGATTCGCAGGTCACTGCACCCCTATCCTCAGCATTGAAAAAAGAAGTGCAAGGATTAAATAAAGTGCAGCAGACCTTGAAAAACTGATAGCCATAACATTAACCTTTAGTATTATTTAGTTATCAGTGAGACTCTTCTACAAAAAAATTGAGAACATTGTTAAAGAAACATTTTGAAATGAGACTTTACAGTGTGGAACCTGCAGCTCCTCAAGATATGCAACTCCATAAATAAATAAATCCACATGGCATGAATAAAGAGTCCCCTAATAAAATGCTAATGCAATTAATTGTATTCATTTATGATTAATAGGCACATTAAAGTCTTCTTCTCCTGCAGCCTCATAAAAACATTGGTAGGAAATATGTGGCCAGGATGGTGGGGGAATGAAGATGATGATGATATTTCACTTTTTGAGAGTTTTTTGGGTCTTTCTATTTAAAATCTTTGGTCTCAGGAGACTCCTCTAGGTGCTGAATGGATCTGAGTGAATCTACAACTGTGCGTACACTAATGCTAATCCAATAGTGCTTAAAGTGCAACGTCATCATAGACCGCTCTGCTGTAATCTCTCTGAGATGCTTCACCAGCCTGACCCTTCCCATGTGGGGGAAAAGAGGATGTGTATCTGTGGTTTTGTCATATTTATTTTTGTCATATGTGGAGAGTGAGAGGCAACATTTAAAAGCACTTTTCAGGTAAAACAGCTCATTTTTGCTCACCTTACTTTAAAAGTGATCTCCTTAAATATTTAATAAGTGCTGTCTTTGCAGTGTTTGATCTGTGTTGTTGGTGTTAATGCCCTGCAGGTTAGCTTTTGATCCCTGTCATACAGTGTGTTGTATTGTCCCACATACAGAGAATCTTCCTCAGCATTAGATTTGACTGAATCTTTCCACTCCTGCGATAATCCTCTTTGCAACAATGCTAATTGCAGCTGTGATTCAAAAAGACGATACGCAGCTTGTTGAATCATCCTGTTATTTGTTGCTCTTTTAGTCATTGTAGGGACGTGAGAAACAAACTTGAAGAGAGCTGAGATTTGAACACGGGACAAAATTCCTAAACTAATTTGACTTCTTTGTTTGGGCATACTTATCGCTAATTCACATAGCGGTGCAGGTTGACTACACCTGAGTGAAGACAAACACAGACACAGAGAGAGAGAGAGACAGAGAGGGGAGAGGCATCCTTCCAAAGTGGCTCATTGCGTCATACATTATTGAGGCAGCTGCTGAATTATGCAAAGCTTTGATATTGATCCCAGGGCTTGCCATCACTGCAGTCACATGAATACAGAGAAAGTAAGTTAGAGTGGAGGAATAAGTGAGAAAAAAAATGGGAAGAAAGAGACGTCAAGAATGGAACAATCCATCGAAAACAAAGTAATAAAAAGATGAAGATACGCTGAGATGCCCATATGGTGTGTGACAACGAGAATACATCATGCATTCATGAGTTCTTTTTTGTGGAAAATTTGTTTGTCATGAATAAAAATAGCACCTATGGTTAAGAAGTTATCTCAGAAATAAAAAAGACAGAGATTACACTTCAGACAGAACAGAAAAAGAGAAAGGTTTAGGAAAAATATCCATCTGGGACCAGCGCTTTGTGCTCCGGAGAGCCAAACAGTGTGTAGTCTTGCCAGGACAAAGCATCAGACCTTGGCAGAGAGCGGCATCCAGTCTCCAGTCTTTCTATGACTGAGTCCAGTGTTGCACACACGAACATCTGTCATCCATCTCAAGCATGAAGTTGATCTCCAAGCGGCCTGGCTTGAATGCTACTTTTGCTAGAGGGTGAAATGAGGTAAAAGTCTGACTTGTCTGTGCTTCACTGAAACCAGCAGGAGGCAGTACTGAGGTTAGAACCTGATGCAGCGTTGCACACCATCTGCCCTGATGTTTACCTCTGCATAATGATTTATCAAACCAGTGCTTCCAGGTGGGGCAGTCAGGCGGAGAAAGTACAGGCTCAGTCTGAGAGTGAATTATTATTATTCTCTGTCAGACTATAAGTCTCCTGCCTAAATACTAGCTCACTAGACATATTATTTTACTGAAAGCAGAGACCTTTTTACCTTGTGAGGCAGCTGGATTCTATCTTGACAGGCCTCAAGTTATCTGTTTGTTTTTGCACCAACAGCGGTGCAGCCAATCAGCGTCTTAGGAGGGACTACTGGCAGCTACAGGTGTGGTTTTTGGTGTGACGACATTGAGAAGCATCAAACAATGGCGGCTCATGAAGAGGTTAACATAGATACCTCTATAGCATCGGTTATATCAGAACTGGAGAATATTTTGTCATTGAAAAAAGAGAAAAGAACGGCACTCTTCTCCTCACCGGCTACGGCAAGAGTTTTTTTTTTTTAAGTACCTGCCCTTTTCCAAACAGTTTCTAAAGATGACTCCTCTGATTGTTCTGTGTAACAAATCATCTGGCTAGAAACCTTTTACCGGTATGGAGTTAGATTACCATTTTAAGCAAGTTTAAGTAAGAACTGAACTGAGGTCTTGAATGAGCACTTAGATCTTTTTTCATATATTTATATATCTTCCATACTATCAAATGTTAGTATTGTATTGTTTTAAACGTGATATTGAAAAAGCATTGAGGTAGCAATACTTTTGGCAACTTTAGTAGAGGCAGTCTGATAATGAGCAGCATTTTACAGTGCCACAGTGATTTAACTGTTGACTATGACTCAGCTTTTAGTCCAACCCACAAAAGCACTGATTGTTTTGGCCGTTTCTCCAGCAGCCATTCACTAAAGCTACACCAGACTCATTTGCATCACTCCACAAAATATGATATGTGGGTAGTGGTGTGGAACCAGGCTAGCATTACTTTCCCATCCATCTCCAGCACAGATATGACTAAGACACTTTGTTGCCAAGACCAGGAGGGAAAATCTTCTTTCCTCTGGTAGGAACTGCAGCCTTATCTATGCAGAGACGTGTCAGACGCTCTCTCTGCTCCACGGATTGGCAGTGGTTTTTTTTTTTTTTGTGAGAAGGTGGGGATAAGTGGGTGAAGGGGTGTGGTCTCACCATCTACTGAATGGGCTCTGGTGATCTGATCAGCTGGCAGGTTTTATTCCAGCGACAAAAGAGACAGAGAGATGGATGAGGTGTGTGCGTTGAGGGGACTGCTTCACTGTTAGATGAAACAGGGTGGCAGTTGGTGCAGTGTACTCGTGGCACCAAAGAGCCGTCTGAGTGATGCTGTCTGACTCACACACACACACTGATACACAGCATGATGATACATAATGATCAACCTGACACACATTAAATACTTAACACAATATACAAGCATAATTATACGTAATAGCCAACACAGTCGCACACACGCACAAACCCACAATCCCACAATCCCCTTTACTGGAGCGTAAACATTATCATCATTTACTTTTATGATTAATTTGAATCTATTTTTATGATACAGCATTATACAGAGAGGTATAAAAGATTAGAGTTCAGTGTTTGAGAGGGAAGGTGGGCTGCACTTGTCAAATAACGTGAAGTCAACAGCTAAATACAAACGTATCGGTGTTGTGGGCGGACATTATGCACACAATGTCAGCATTGTGATTAAACCTGTGTGTTGTTTGTGCATTATATTTCTCTGTTTAACTAGGATGGTAAAAGACAAAGTTATTAAAAATGTACACTGTGGGCAGACAAACATTACACCCATATGTGATTGTTGAACATCTTATTACCAGAGCATGGATGGGCCTTGAGCATGCTGTTATAACAGCCTCCTCTCTTTTGTGAAGGCTTTGCACAAGATGTTGGAACCTGGCTGCAGGGATTTGCTCCCATTCAGTCACCAGAGAGCATTAGT
This sequence comes from Lutjanus erythropterus, assembly GCF_056507025.1. Classification (NCBI taxonomy): domain Eukaryota; kingdom Metazoa; phylum Chordata; class Actinopteri; order Lutjaniformes; family Lutjanidae; genus Lutjanus; species Lutjanus erythropterus. Next base: position 34,547,331 of record NC_139329.1, read on the forward strand.
GAAGTCGGCCACTGATGTTTGGCTCACAGTCAATGTTCTAGTTGATCCCAAAGGTGTTGCACGAGGTTAGGTGAGGCCGCTGTGCAGGGAAGCCAAGTTCTTCCACATCAAACTGTGAAAAATGCTTCTTTATAGACCTGGCTTTCTGCATGGGGACACGTCTTATCTTGATCAGAAGAAACTGACTTACCTAGACATTACACAAAAGAGTTTTATGTGAGCGCAAATATCGAAATTAGTTGGACTGGACATTTAGCAGACTTTACTCTGCCAGCTCCCAAGTACAAAGTCCATGTAATGTTCACTTGAGCCCATGAGTGAATAGAGCAGGTCATTGTCCAGAGAATTAAAAGCAAGCGAGTAAGCGTTTTGATCGTGTTTCATTTGACTAGCATGAAAACAGAAGAACGCAAACATCTGTTACTGACACTCCAGGAAACAACAATCTCCGAGCTAGCAAAATCAGACCAAAACTATATTACAGTGCTGCAGAGATGCATCACTCTGGTTCCCTCCAATTAGATTTTTCTGTTGGATTTTGGGTTAGTGCAGAAAAAATTGTGATACTTACATGTTTTGTTTAGCAAGATACCACAAAAGGACTACACCAAAGTCACATCACTTCAGCGTCACCTCTACTCAGTAAATTGTGTTCGGCGTGATGACGTTTAATGTCCCTGACAACCTCTGTAGTCTCATTTAGCCACTTGTTTGCGACCACCTTTTTTAAGACCTGTTAAGGCTTCAAAACTGATATAAGTTGTAAAACAAAACATAGATCTTATTTCAGGCATCTAATCAAAAAATGTTCAAAAAGAAAAAAACGCTGACTTCGAGACAGGGCGCAAACTAAAACGCTGATATTTTTTTATTCATTTCCCTGTTTAGGACTCATTCCTGACACTCTATTGTATGTGTATTAAGATGTCCATTTGGGCCTCCAGTTTTGCCCTGAGCAACCTAGAGGGTAATTCCTGCTGTTTTTCCAGGGGTGCTTTCTGTCCAGTTGGGTGAATTTGGTCCCTTCTGCCCTCACTGCCATGGAATTTGGTTAGAATTTGCCAAATTTTGCAAAATTGCCAAACTTCTGCACTTATTTCACCAAGACTAACAAACAAAACATAAACAGTGGCTTGTTTCATCAGATTTCAATAAGAAGAAGCAGGCATTAAGAATAACTTTATAGAAATAGCCGATCTTCCTGCTGATGGTCTCCTTTGCTTATGTAGGTCATTTAAAGGCATCAGTATTAAACTGAGGCCATTTCGTAACCAGTCCTTGCAGCAGCTTTAAACATTACTCCTGCTAGATTCTATGTAACTGGATAAAGCAGAAATGTTAACACACCTTATTCTAACTCTCTTTGGTTCCCGTTGACCTCCTTTACAGATGCAAAATATGAAAAAACACCTTTGCATTGTCATGATGATAATGTATCTTGTCATGGGGAAGCAAATTAATGAAGTTGTGGGCTAATCCTATTTGAACTCCCCCATAATATTACTATAATTTCACGTATATTCGGCTTATAGTATATTTATTTTGACATATTTTTAATTTGCTGCATTGTTGTTTTGTTTTTTTATATCTTGTAGAACTCCTGTTTTGTCTGTGATCATATCTGACGTGTAGTTTCTGCCTGATATATAAACTGCTGTGGTTAATCTCGCGGTGTCATTGTAAAACTGACGAGTGACTGACGACAGATGTTTTTGTTCAGTGCTGTGAGAGATGGTGCATAACACCACTCACACACACACACACACACACACACACACACACACACACACACACACACACACACACACACACACACACACACAGACACACACACACAGCACAGAGCTGCTGTTTCTCTCCCCCTGCTTACAAAAGCAGTGCACCCACCCACACCGCCCTGGCAGTGAATGAGTTACTGCTGGTGCAGTGTGTGAGCCTGGTGCGCCCCTCCCTGGTTGGACCGCACGCCGCTGCTCTGCTCTGCTCGGCTGTCTGCAGACGGATGTTGCCGCATCCCGGCGCGCTGCGCTCCGCCACCAGGCTGCGTTCCTCTCCAAATGTGCCAAATCTCCTCCTCTGTCCTCCTGTCTCCGCCTGACGCACACAAACACACACTCACACACACACACGCACCGCCGACGCTCCTCTCCGCTTCAAGACTCACAACTCTCCGGTAAAGTGGCTCATCACCCACTACGGTACGTAAACTGTTTGTGACTGTTTGTGTTGTGTCTTTCTGCCTTTTTTGCGCGGAGTTGATGCGACGACAGGTTTCTTCTCGAGTGGGATGCTGTGGACCGACTGCTGCGTATTTTCTCTGTTTTTTTCAGTCCCAGCTCTGATTTTTCTCCTCTCCGCACAGACGTGACGTTCACCCTCAAACAACTGCGTTTCAGTCGGTTTTCTTCCAGCCTGCCTTTGCTGCGTAAGACCATCTAAACGTCCAGGATAGGAAACATTTACTTTTTTTATGCGCAGTGTTGTTGATGGCGCGTACTGGGAGAAATGTCTGGAAGAAATTAGGGCATGAGACGGCATAAACTCGTTAAACAAATCAGTCCTGTTAAATCTACCTTGACATAAGAGGAGCCATGTAAGGTTCAGTCAAGGGATTTGGGCAAGACCTTTCTTTATCCAAAGTAACGGGATTAATGCAGGCAGACAGAACAGTAGGTGCCTATTTAACCTATTTTCTCTGTGAAAAGATTTCTGTACGTGAACCTGCAGATCAATAACAAATGTGTGCGAGCTTTTATGAAAAATCTCTGCAGCCTGTACCTACTTTTTTCATATGAAAACTTGCCAAAAGATAAGAGGTTTGAGGATGATGTAACGGATAGAGAGATTGTCCTGCAACTGCAAGGACACAGGTTTGATCCCCTAAAATGAGCCTCTTTCTGCCGAGTCACTGTGAGTCATATGGATAATTGTGAGAGATACCTAACATGCAGGTGATGCAGATGAACTCAGTGCCCCCTACAGACACAAGAGAAAAAAAACAGAAAAAAAAAACAGTTTCATTGTGTCACTGCTATGGTTTCCAGTTGGCATGCTGGTAACGTAATGGGGTGAAGTCAGTCTCTGGGGCTGTGTTGTGGTCCAGAGGAGGACAAATGACCGTGCAGGTTCAGACTTGAGTGCGCAAAGAGGGGATAGAGGCTGCGAGTGGGTGAGGGTTTGTGTGTTTTAGTCGCATTTGTACTCTAAAATAGTTAACTGTGTTTTGTGATGATTCATTCATGCCGAGGATGTTGCCATTGCAGTGAAACCATCCTTCTCTGTGAGTGTGTTACTGTGTGTGCGTGTGTGTGTGGTGGGCTGTCTGTGAGATGACGACTGATGCCAAGAAAAGCTGTTATTTTTCAGTATTAGTCAGTTTTCATCCTGTGTTATTGGGTTATTGTCATGTAATAGGCTGCTCTGGTTTCCTGTACAGGTTTCTTGGGACTGGATGTTTCCAGTGACTCAGCAAAGGTGGTTCGACCCCAGCTACTGTGTGTGTGTGTGTGTGTGTGTGTGTGTGTGTGTGTGTGTGTGTGTGTGTGTGTCTTTGTAACTGATCTAATTGAGAGTCTGTCTGCATGCACAGTTATTTTTGCAGTGTGATATAGACTCTTGATTGTCTGGATGCATGGCTGTGTCTCTGTAATTACTCTGCAGCGTGCTAATCCCAACTTTAATTTTAGGCTAAAATTGAGCCGTCAACTTCTGTAATCATGTGTCATGAGAGATCTCCTCTGACGATGTGCGACTTTGATTTTTGTCGGTGGAGGAGGCTGCACTTCAAGCCATGACTTTGCTTCAAATACCTCACAGCAGAACACACAGTAATCATTTAGTTAGAATTTGTGTTGGTCATAGAGTTCTACTGTTAAGTTAGACTTAGATGCTTTTGCAGCCAGGGTACTTTAACATTCTGCTTGAGTTAAACTGGGCTAACTTGGCCCAGTTGAAAAGGCCCTGCTGCTGTATTAAAATGTGTGTGTGTGTGCTGTGTTTGCCATGGATTTAAAGGCGTAGTCCAGATTTTTTGAAGTGGAGTGTTATAAGATATTTAAGTGTGTTACCAAAAGTAGACAGCAGTTTGTATGCCCCCAGTTTGGAGAGGCAGACAGGGGTAGGGCTGGGTACCTGGACTCGATACCAATAAAAGGATAGTTCACTCCAAAATCAAAACTACCTATTTCCTCCCTGGCTTGTAGTGCTATTCATCCATCTAGATTGTTTTGTCTACTTACTCTCCAATATAATGGGATGAAATGACACTCAGCTTGTGGTACTCAAAACACAGAAAAAATACATTTAAAAAATGCAAAACCAGTGTCTCTTTCCAAAAATCATGACCCGGTTACTCATCATAATCCACAAACCTTGTTTTGAGCAGTTTCATGTAGTTCCAGTAAATTCTACTGCAGAAAGAAAGTAGTTCCTGCATTAAACTGCTCGCAACAAGGTCTGTGGATTATCAGGAGCAAATGCCCCTTTAAGGTATTGACTGAAAAAATCCAGTACTAAGTAATATTGAAACTTCACAAGTCAAATGATACGAGCATTAGATCTTTTTTGTACCCGAAAATGACTAACTAACTGACTAACTCCAACTAAAGTTATATCACTTGTTATATCAGTCTCTCCAATGTAACCAGAGTCCTTTGACAAAAACAGTAATTTTACCTCACAGAAGACGGAAGTTGCTGGTCTATTGTGCCTCAATTGATAGGTGATAGATATTGATAGATATTGTGTGACAACGTTGAATTCAAACTAGCCCTTTAAAACACAGAAGTCACAAAATAACACAAACAAACTAACTGATCAAGTCAGCAGCAGACCAGCAACAAAGGAGTCTGGTTGCCTTGGAGAGACCAAGATAACAAGCAATGTAACTTCAGTTTCCAGTAGGAAAATGGTGTCTGATAGCAAGGTAAAATGGTGAACTTCTGAACTTTAATGTGAGCATGGTTTAGTCCGTTTTACCATTTGGAATAAAGTAGTGCATGCAAATGTTTATTTGCATTTGTGCCAAAGCTAAAACCGCCTTTCTTGGTGGAAAGATAAGAATCTGGGCCCTGTGGCATGCTGGGAATCATTAGCACTGTTTTCTTTGCAGCAAAAGTTGAGCCCGACTGTCTGGCCTGCCAGTGAATTAGCTGTTACCAGCTCAAATAACACTGCTGAGTCACTATTTGACATTTATTGCTCCCCATTGTCAGGCAGCCAATACATTGAATAAATGTTGTAGAAACAAACTTTAAACTGCGTGGTCCAAATCCCACGGATTGTGTGACAGTCTGTGCTTCATTAACGGGCGCTGTTGAAGTACCACTGAGCAAGGCAAGTCAGGAATAACATGCTGTTATCCCATCCTAGCTGCTCGGCCTGCCAGTGAATCAACAGTTAGCTGCAGTGAGAGTGCTGAGTCACTTTTTGACATTTGCTTCCTACGATTCAGTCCTCACATCCCACGCTGACTCTACATAAATACAAGGTTTCTACATGAGCTATAGAAAGCGCTTTGGACGATAAAGACACAAATTGCAGTAGATGACTTGTCAAATCAAGAGAAAATGTCTTTAGTCTTCTACCTGTTTTCTTTTGAAGCTTCTGCCATCTGGTTTTAGATGCTAGTCAGAAGTCCAGTGGTTGTACTAGTCTTTTAATACAAATCAGAGAGTTGGTATTAATAAATCCTCTTGAGTCTCTTTGATAGTACAAAAAATTATAATGGCTGAGCAGATCTGCCTTTGATAGGCCTGGAGGGAGTGTTGATGCTGGTGTAGCTTCAGACTGAAAAGCTTTAGAGATTGACGAGTTGTTCCAGTTAATCGAGCAGCTGCAGGATAAAGGTTAGAGCGGATTTTAAACATAAGACGTCAATCTCAGTGGGGAAAGGAAAATAAATGAACGAGTTGGGTTTTAATAAAGTGTCAATGAGCAGAGCATCAAATTCTGGTCTGCTACATCTGTGCTGCTGTTGGTTGTTAATGTATTACACTGTTTTCTTGGAAGACTGAGCACTTAACAGGTTGTTGATATCTCTGGGAAAAGGAGTAACAAACAAAATATGACATCCATAGTTTCTCTGTGTTCGTACTGAGACATCACTGCAACAAATTTACAACCAAAACCACCAGTAAGGCTGCTCACAATAAGAAAGTGTTGCAAACTACATGGTATTTAAAGGGATGATAGTGTGGTATTTTTTATTGATCTGTTAGGGAGAGTTGTCTTTCCTCCTTCTCTACTCTCTACCAGGAGGTCAGACAGTCCCTCCAGGAAGCTGCGATGTTGATCACAACAATTAATGCAAATTCGACCGTTTTCATTTCAACCATTCTGTTCGACCTTGCAATTTTGTGCAATCCACTGTTCTGCAAATTTGACCAGTCATTGTAGCTTCCAGCAGATTCCACCAATCATAGCAGACTTCTGGCAAACATCTTCCTTTCAGTGTGCTGCCACAATGAGTTGATTTTTGTGTGTCTTATTTTTACTGAATACTGAATGTGTACTGAAAAGAACACATGGTAGATTTGATAATTTTGTGCGTCACTTCATGTGAACATAGATCAGAATTCATCAGATTTCCTGTAGCAGTGGTTCCCAAACTTCTTCTGGAGAAGCTAAAAAAAAGTTCACGCTTCCCAACCCCACAATTATTATGATTCATTAACAGTAAGTGGGGAAGCAACTGAAATAATTCAAGTTGAAGTTTAGTGAAATAAAGGTCAGCACAACAGCATTAGCAGACTGTTGTCCCGTCTCTTATTCAAAACTCAAATTTATTCTGTTTACTATCACAAAGGAAAATGATAAATCCTCATTATTTAGAAGCTGGGACAAGGGAAATTTATGGTTTGAAAAAATATTTTTCCAATTAATCCATTGTCAAAATAGTTGTCCTGATTGAATAATAATCTCAGCTGTACTTCAGACCATACCTGGTAACAAAACAGACACATTTATTTAGAAAAACTGGCAGGTCCATCAGCCCATCAGGTGATTGGACTTTATCCTATTACCCTTTCACCATTAATTCAAGCACATTGGTGCTTACCCCAGTTATTTAATATGTATAATTTGCCACAACAGACTCGAGTGCATGTTTTCAAATTGCCAACTCTTACCCACTCAAGAAGGTGCTTATTTTTTTTTGTTAAGCTGCAAGGATTTGGGATTGTGATGGAGACAATGAACCGCGCTCGCTCTCAGATAAGCTGCTGGCCAGCTTAACACGGTGGAGGGGAGGTGAGCGTCTGGGGAAATTGATCACATGATAGAGCAGACACCTCATTTAGATGAAGTTCATCGATTGAAATCATAATCGTGGACACACACAAACTCACACATCTCCGTCCCATTTAATGTCTCCAAACGGCTTAACCGCTGACCATCATAAATAACCCCAAAGCCCTCATAACTCTCCCTGGACCACTTGACAGAGCCTGAGGTGCAGACCACTGTGATCGCTGCCATACTTCATTAGGTTGTCTTATTAAAGTATTAGCCGTCTTATGTCACTGGGTAAATGCTCAAATGGGGCCATTAGATGGCTTTCCAATTAGTGACCAGCTTGATTATGTAAATGCAGTCAGAGAGCAGAGCTTGAAATCAGCTTGAACCAGCTTCTGCTTCATACCAGCTGGACTTTGAGCGATCCTCTTGGGTCGAGACCTGTTTTTACTTATTTCGGCACGTAACAAAGTCCACTAATCAGCTAATTCAGCTTTAGGCCACTGCTTTGACCTATTACTTCTCTCCATTGCTCGCTGCAAACCTGATGTGATGTTTCTGTTTTTTTCCCCACACCTGTCACAAAGCAAATCTTCCCGTTGCCATTATCTGTCCTGCACAGGCCCTGCAGGGAAGTCGAGCCGTTACAGATGCAGACTTCTAGCGGGAGAGTCGTAGCTTTGATGCCAGCTTCCATCAACAGCCATGTCTATTTTTCTTTTGGGTTTTTTTTTTTTTTTGGTGGGGACAGACACTGAGCCTCTACCTGCTCTGTTTTGATAAGACCATCAGCTAAATGCTGAAATGTATGGGGTGTTTTGCATTGTTAGATGGACTGAGAGAACATCATAAAACTGATCCAGGAAACTGGCATCATCATGCTGCTGGCTCATCGCCTTGAGAGAACCTGTCTGCAAACTGGTGTAGTCTGTGTCCAAAATTAACTTCATTGGCTCATCCATCAATTACTGGCAAACTGAATTACCAGATATTAAACAGTTATTTTTAGTTTAGTTATGTTTGCTTAAAGGGACAGTTCACCGCAAAATGAAAAATACATATTTTCCCTCTTACCTATTGTGCTGTTTATCCATCTTGATGTTTTTTGGTGTGAGTTGCAGAGTTTTGGAGATATCGACCATGGAGATGTCTGCCTTCTCTCCAGTATAATGGGACTAAATTGCACCCTGCTTGTGCTTCTTGTAAGCACCACAGGACTAATGCCTTCGAGTTCCATTATATTCTAGAGAAACTCTGCAACTCTACAGTGCAAACAGCACTACAGATAAGAGGATAAAATGTGTTTTTGATTTTGGGGTGAACTGTCCCTTTACTATATGCCAGTTGTACCAGACAAGATGACATATGCTGTCATCCACATATGTTTTTGTCCGTACTTGCATGTCGCTTTACTAATTTTCAGCACTGACTAGATTAGTGATTTCATGAAAACATGCTACGAATACAAATGGCTCTTGGCTTTTTTTTCCAGTGCTGATCAAAAATGGATCAAGGTTCTGTTACTACGTCGCCTATTTCGTGTGTTTTCAGAGGCACATTTTTGTGACTGCTTGTAAAACGAGAGGGATTGAAACCAGGCAGCCGCCAGTCTAGCCCAGAAGGGAACCCCAGACCCATGAGACTGATCATTTTAACCCAAACTATGAACTTTAACCAACAATAACCAGGTGTTTTTTGTCCTAACCTACCCAGATCTTAAACAAAGCATTGTCACATTGGAAAACATTATTAGTTTGTATAGCGTGCACAATGAATAATACATACAAATCTCACACGAGTTTAACAAATGTAGGGTCTCTCCTAGAAACTCCTTTTTTAAAAGGTTGACAGCTGAACAGTGGGAATTGTTGAAATCAGGTTCCCCTGATGATGCCATGGCATCACCTCCCACACACAGAGTTAATGCTACAGTTGGTCATGCCTGTAAAATGGTAAAGTCATTCATGGCCACGATGAGAAGTTTATGACCTCTAAGGGGGCAGAAAGCCCTCCAGATGTGGAGTCACCAGAGATTCTTGATTCCTGTCAGTCATTACAGTGGATCCAACAACTGGTATTCGGTCCATGGTCATAACAGTGAAATCAGCCAAAACAGTGGAATCAGAAACTGTCTGTCAATCACCGGTCAGCGGAATCAAAGACCCCAGAGAACATTTCATCAGACGACAGCATTTTGAGAGAAGTAGTCCAGGAAATAATTAGGGAAGCAATTAGTGAAATCACAAAACCTCTTTTGGATCATCCGTTAGACTCTGATGATGAGTCGCTGCAATCTGAAACCTCCCTGGAGACTGAAGTTGTCACGGATGACATTGCAAAGATCAAAAAATATGGAAGAGACAGATGCTGCAGGTCCAAGTCCAAAGCACAAACAGAAGGGCAAACTGTCTTTGAAAAGACAAAAGTTCAAGATGAAGACCTTATTTGCAAAGCGCTTTGCCAAAGTCTTGATACATCACACACTGGCAGGATTGAAGAGCCAATTTCACCAAGACTCCAAAGTTGAAAGGAAGTAGTCAGTGCAGTCAGTTATGGATGGAGTCGACTCTCTGCCTCTGCCAGAGGCTGGTAAAAAGCAGCAGGATTCCACCCTTTCTGACATTTATGAATTTGGGAGGCTCAAAAATATTTTCAGTGGTAAAAATTCACAGAACAACTTAGTGAGCTCCTCTACAGTCACATGACAGAGGAAATGCAAAACATTATCCCAGAACCAATGGAAAGGAGAAAAACTTGCATTTAAACATTTAAATGCTGATACATGTGCGGCTGACTACTCAGGCTACGAGTCACAGTGAAAGGGTGACCTGCGCTTTAATGGACACTGAGTCACTGGCTCCCACTGCTACAGGGAATGACTCAAAATGTGAAGGGACAGTTGCAGAAAAAAATCAGATGTCTGTCAGGACGCTAATCGAGAAGCTTGTTTTGCGGACCCTCGTCAAAGCAAAGGTGTAGCGGACCATCAGAGACCTTCAGGACATGAGTTTGTTGGAAAAAACATGGGCTGAGGTTGAGAATCCAGATTTTAAAATCACCTCAAAAGTTTATACAAACCTTGACAATGCTATTTTCAGGAACCTATGAAAGAAGTTTGGTGATGCAAATAGGCTGCTGATTTCAGTGTTTGTAGAGAATCCACAGTGAATCCTCTGCGTGCTGGCAGATTGGGCCCTGCCCAACCCAGCATGGATCCATGTATGTGATTTGGCATCTGCTTTTTATGATGTATGTCCCTCCAGCATCGCCTCCCCATTTATCCAGACTTGGGACCACTCGCTCCCCCCAAAAAGGCTTGTTAGCCCAAAAGCTTTTTGATATAAAACAGATCTCCATCTCCATCCTGGAGGAAGAAATTGTCTGAGATTTATATTTTCCCTCAAAGTGAAAGCAATGAAGAGCTCAAGTCTGGCCTCAAGTCCAGGTTACCTTCTCCTCCACTGGTTTCTGTTGCTCAACAGAGACCAGTGGAGCAGAAAATTACCCAGATTTGGGGCAGGACTTGAGCTCTGAGGGCCTCCTCGACAGTGTGACCTCACACCCAGAAGGCGAGGATTTGATTCCCGGTCCTGAGCCTCTCTGAGTTTGTGTGTTAACTGCTGTGGTCGTGTGGGTTTACTCCCACTTTCCTCATAATCACACAGCTTTTGGCCACTCTAAATTCATTTCTAATTGATATATCTATCTTGGCTACGCAGTGGTTTCCTAATCACTGATATATGATCATTGATTATCTACAGCACATCACACATTCTTGAAAACTGGGACAAATCATGTCTTACCTAAAAAACAAACAAACAGAAAACTTTAGGAATGATTAATACCAACACTCTAATTCCAGTCATTTGGTGTAAATTTATTCTTTAAGGATTTATTTTTCTGCAAAATATGTACTTTATGAAATGGCTTTGGTTTGCTTTATTTATTTATTTTTTTACTTTTGAATTTGCTCTGTGTCAGAAAACTTCATTGTCCCAGACAATAACTTCAAACAATTTAAAAATGTGTTAAAAGCTTTCAAAATCTAAAACTAACAATACCCACTGATACCACAGATATAAAACGTGTTATTGTAATTAACTTTGTTTTAAAATAAGTTTTTTATGAAAATGTTGGCTCTTTAAAGATGTGTCCCAATTCCTGTCAACTCTGTCAGATTTTTACAAAAACATGATTAAATCAGGCATAAAAAGGGTTAGCTATGCCCCACGGACCCCTGTCTCACTTCCTGGTTTAAAAATAGGTTGGAATGCTGCTCAAGTGCAGGTAAACTTTCCAAATTTTTGACAAATTAATTAAATAATATTGTTCCCAGATGTGTCTCAATCATAACATGTCAACTCAGCAGCCCTTCTAAAATGTGTATTTTGATTAGCCTGAAAAGGACTCGTAGTAACTTTAAAAAATAAAATAGCTTCTATGCTGTGAAATGAAAGACGTAAAAATCAAAACCCCCTCAAAATACAGTTTTGTTCCAGTTCTTAAGAATGAGTGACATATATGAAGGTAGTAAAATTCAGTTTTTTAGTTTTTAGGTCTTCATTTAAAGGGATGGTGCATTTAGACCCTACCCTGCTACTGGGTCACCTCACCTTAAGGAGCAGCTGACCTGCCTGTATTTAATGTAGATTTTACTGTCCCATTTTTAACTGCTGTGTCAGAGGAAACACTAAGTACTGCACTTGCATTAACATGCAGAACATCATTACAAAACAGTCTGACAGTCACTGGTACTGATTTTCATAAAGCATCAGTGGTCAAACCCTTACGAAGTGTACGTTTGTCCGAGCCACAGCCTGTCGATAATCGCTGCGTAATTTGTCACAGTATAGCTAATCCTGTTCCCTGGTGATATTTATGTATGATTAAGAAGTGCTAGTTACATAAGTAACGACCAGGCACAAGTCGCCCATCATCGCTGCATGAAACGTAAAGGTCTGTACATTATTTCCGTTTCTAAAAACCCTGGGCAGATTTAACGAGACAAAGGAGGCGTACAGAAAAGAACGGGTACTGAGCCGAGAGTCTTGGGACTCGTCGACAACAATGGAGAGAAAAGAGGGGAGGTTCTGGCTCGGGGAATGCAGCAGTGAGCAGTCTTTGCAGTGTTTCGCACCTCCCTGTTTGCTCTGCTGCTTTAGCCAGCTCTCCCTTCTGCTAGAGTCTGTGTGTGTGTGTGTGTGTGTGTGAGAGAGAGAGAGGGGATGTACAGATATGCAGAAAATAGCCAGGCTGTGTTTGTATTATGTTTATGTAAAAAGAGACTGTTTCGACTGTTGGTATAGACCAATGCGGCGAACCCCTCCGCCCCTCCCTCCGCTCCCTAAATACCCCCTGCTGAGATTAGAGTCCCTGTTTTTTTGAAGAAAAGATAGTCTCAAGGTACAGAAGCTTTCAGCCACAGTCTCCGTCTTCCTATTCAGTTTCTATCTCTGCTGCGTTCTGCTTGACAAGATCTTTGTCTCTCTGTACAGGAGCGCTCCGTCTAACGTACAAAAACAAATATTCTTTTATTCTATTATATTCTTCTTCTATTTCTTACCGGTGCAACCATGCAGATCCACGTCCCATAGTTCTCAAATAGGCAGCCACTAACCAGTAGATGAGAATCAGGGACACACAGGGTTAAATGCTAAATATTTTTGTCCAATTTCTCTCTTTTTCTTTCTATACCCTCGGGGCTATAGAGCATAAATACAGAGGGATAGATGTATGAACTGAAGGAGAGTAAAGAACATCATTATGCAGCTTTTTCGACATGGAGAGCAGGAAGACTCGGTGAAAGCTGCAGAGATAGAGGGGTGAGAATGACAAAGCAAGAAAAAGAGAGGAAGAAGAAATAAAATGGTCTTTCGCAGAGTGAGAGATGGAGTGAGAAAAGGAAATAAGGGAGAAATGGGCAGAGAGACAGACCGCCTGACAAACATATTGAACAGAGGCAGAACAACGGTGAGTGAGTCAGACGGACGGACAAACAGGACAGGACAAAGAGAGAGTAGTCACACCGCAGACAGACAATTCATGCTGACGGCAGCCATATTGGGCCGGAGCGCGGAGGTGATGCCTCTGTGTCGTTCTGTCAGAGGGGGGTGGTGGTGAGAGAGCAGCAGCAGACATTGATCCCTCCGTCAGGAGTCGTTCCCAGAGGCCTCAGCCTCCATCCCTCTGTCCGCTCTGATCTGCTGACAGGGACGCCACGGTGTGTCCAATGAGCCCGACACACCCAGACTCTGAGGGGATGGACCTCAATAAATTATAATCCTTTATTTTTCACCTTCAGATTTTATACATCTGAGAAGGAAAGTCCATCTAAACACAAACCTTCATCCTTTTGTTAACAGCTACTGGCGCAGTCAGCTCCATCTGTTTCTCTGTTTTGTTGTTCATTTTTGGCTGTGAATTTTTTCTTTTCCTGTATAACTGACCAAAGTTTGATAAAATTGGGTCAACTTTGATTTACTATTGCAGATACAAGCGCAGTTAAAAATAATTTTTCAACCAGGGGTGGAAGTTACTAATTACAAATACTCAGCAGCACAGGTTTGGAGTGAGTGATGTTTAATCAGTAGTCTAGAAATGGCAGTAATTGTACCTCATTTGACAAGGTTTAGGCATTTGTTGAGAAAGGAAACTTTAACTTGAAGTTAAAATGAGAAAAAAAAATAGCAAAACAAAAAAGTGAGAATAAAAAAACATGCTTTGTATCTTTCAAAGGAAAATGTTCAAAATTTGAAACCCTAGTTTGGAGAGGTGACTGTGACCAGGAACTCTTTGTACTTTAGCTTAAGTATTTTTCAAACATCAGTACTTTTGTTTGTAACTGAAGAATATTTTAGTGACGTAGGAGTGCTTGCACTTGAGTACAGATTTTTATTACTTTTTTCCACTGCTGATTACAACTTGAGTGATATTTTGTTCATCAGTTGGTATTAATGTTATTTTTGATTTATCTATCTAGTTAATTGCTGAGATGTGTGAATGCTGTGACCTGTGGTGTAGCCACGGGTGTGAAAGGGCGTGCATCCGTCACCCAATGAGGCAGCTGGCACACCCAAAATTCAGACAGAATAAATGTTTAGTTATAGCTTTACGAAAACATTTAGTTTGAAACTTAGGCTACTGTGGTCCAATTACAATTATTATTGATTATAAACGATTAAAATAATCAAATTTATTTTAATGTACTGTTATTCACAGCCCACCCTCCAATCAAATTCACACAAGCTGATACTTTTTCAAGTGGCCATGACCCCAGCAAGCATCATGAGAGATTAGCAGTGTAGTAAACACTGCAACGCCTGCAGCTATTTCTAGAATACTATGGAGATGATGGCCTCTTATTTTAAAGGGAACTTACAGAGACTAATGAAATAATTGAATCCTTTAAGGCCAGGTCATGCCATTGTAAAGCTGCCAACATGCACAGGTAGGCCGTGCATGTAGAAACACGAACGACTGGATAATCATACGTGTTTTAAACCAACCCACAGGTGAGGAAAACTTATTTGGAAGAGGAAGAGAAAATGACAGATTATTTACCCAAACTGTCGTCCTTCTTCAGCTTTGACTTCCCTCACTTGTCGTAACTGTGTGCGCAGCTTTCCAGCAGGGGAATCAACTGACCTTTACTGACATCCTCGACTGTTTTTCAGTTTTACTTCAAAATGAAGTAGATTAGATTCTCTGGCTTAACTGTCGGCGTGCATCACCCCGTGGTACCTAAGTACAGGTTCTAGTGACATCCCTACGTGAAAACGAATCTGCCTACATGTGAGCTCTGCAACACAGCCTAGGACTTGGATCTTGTTTCTCTTGTTGGCTCAAAAGCTCATCAAAGTTCATTCTTTTACTTCAAAATAACAATTTGGCAATTTGTCCAAATTTAAGGCTCACTTACAAGCATGATTCAGGGCTTTTCAAGTGGGTCACACGGTCTTTGTCAGTGGATACAGTTTGAGAACCTAGTTTAATTACTTTGCACCGATGTTCAACAATCATATTAGAAATCAGTTTTTTGGTGTCAAGTTTTCCACAATTGTGTGTGCAGTCACAAACACGTGGGAGGTGTAATTGTTGAACGCCAGAAAACAAATGTTATACCTTTGGTAAACATAAGGTGTTCGAGTTTTAAAAAAGTGGAAAAGTGGAACAGAAGCATGGCTTTCGTGTCTCTCCAGGCAGGACAGAACTGTAATGCTGCAACAACTTCAATAACTGTTGCTTTCTCTGTCCGAACAGTATTCTGGTAAATGTAGGAAAATGCTGTCTAAGGCATCATGATGCAGGCTGAAAGGAAGTGAGCTCATCAAAAAAAAAAAAAAAAGCAAGTGAAAACATTTAATCACAAAATAACTAAGACTTTCAGAGACAGTCAGCATGAATTGAATTCGTACTGGTTTAAATGTTTTACCTCGTCCCTTTCATCAAGCTGCTGGTCTTGAAGTGAACATAAACATTAGTCATAACAAAAAAAAAAAAAAAAACATGGACAAGAAACTCTGTGTGTAAAAAAAAAATTACCGAAGCTTAACCTCAGGACCTGTGTCTTGCTGAACATTGCAGGTTTGAATGTGCTCTGCAACCAGCAGATGCAAATGAGGAGGGAAGCGAGAACTAATGAGGGGCTGGTGTCCATGGTAACCTGTCCTTCATTTAACCCTGTTGTAATATGAAGTAACCTCTCTGTTTTGTTATGTGCTGTGACAGAGCTGACACAGACTCTTTTGCCATTAGTTGCAGTCCAACATTTATAAACATTTTATGAAAAGTCTCAGAGTAGTTTAAAGGGATAGTCCAGAATATTTGAAGTGGGCTTGTATGAGGTACTTATCTGTAGTCTGTGTGTTACCTGCAGTAAAGGGCAATAGACACGCCCGCAGTTTAGAGAAGCAGAGAGGAATCAGGGTTCAACGTTTATGTTAATTTTCACTTCTGGGTCAGAAATCTACTTGTCCAAAGTCAGTTTTTTACTTGCTTTTGTACAAACTGTTTCATTTATTAGTGGTTAGGAGTACCAGCACAGAAGCTAAGCAAAATACTGCTGCAGTAGCCACTTAAAAAAAGGCCCACCTAGCCGTCAGACAGCTTTTTCCAATGGAAACCGCCGTTATATAAGCCAAATATTGCTCTCTCTTGCTGAACCAGACTCCATTGGCAAAACCAGTAATTTTACCTCACAGAACACAGGAGTTGTTGGTCTACCGCTGCCTCGATCAATTAGTTTGTTTGTGTTATTGGGTGACTCTGGTGATTCTGAACTTGCCTTTTAAAACACCAGAGTCACAGACAACACAAACAAATGAACAGATTAAGGCAGTGGCAGATCGACAATTCCTGCTATCTGCAAGGTAAAAATTATTGTTTTTGCAAAAGGTGTCTGGTTGGTTTGGAGAAAGAGATATTTAGCTTATATAACAGTGGCTTCCAGTTAAAAAAGGCTTTGTGACAACAAGGTAAAGTGGTGAAGATATTCTAAATTAGTGTGTACTTTAACTGATTTTTATTTTCTGGGTGTCTAAAGAACATTTTGCTGCTGACCCTACAGCAGCAGTACATTGTTTAGCTTCCTACACCGGGACTACTGCTGCTTCCCCAAACTGACTTATGCACTGACCATTGATGAGTACCTCATACAACCTCTTCACATAATCTGAAGTATCCCTTTAAGCCTTCATAAGTCTTTATTAGCATGTTTTGGTCAGAGCAGGGGTTGCATTTTTTTAAATATTAGAAACCTAATTTTGCAGTTTTAAATCCTCAAATCCTCCTGCAGACGTTTAAACCTGCAAACAGAACAGCAGATTGAAAAGCATCCACCACGCCAAGCTGGAATAGTCCTGAAGTAAGCTTGTGTGTGTGTGTTGATCCAAATCTGTGACTGGCTGAGCCCAGAAAGAAACTGGAACACAGAGCTTTTTTTTTTTTCTTCTTTTATTATTACTTTGAATTGAACGCAGCCAATGAATAATAGTGAAAGCAGAAGCCTTGTGCTTCACTTTTGTTTTGAGTTTAACTAGTGACAGATTTGGATCTACATCGGCTTTTCCTTCTCTGAGAGCCTCGACTGTAAAAAAAAACAGTGCCCTTTACTTGCCGTACAGCTATTCATTCTGCACGTTAGACTGGATCAGCAAAGAAGTCGTCCTCCATCCAAAGCCAAGTATCTATGAGGCTGTTGTTTCTGATAAGCTGTTATTACCAAGCGACCAGCCAGTAACTTGAACCCGCACGCTGGCGGTTTTCAAACCACCTTAAGCTGAGAGCAAATCCCCGAGGGCCAGTGCCTCTTACCCAGGAGCCGCTGCACAAAAAGCTCCAAACAAATAGCAGTCTATCAGCAGCCAGTTTAACAGCCCGTGACTTCTGAACGGCATTTTTTTTTTTCCACCTCTCCATTCCCATTTTCTCTTTCTCAAGCTTGTGATCTCTCCTGGGCTGCTGAAGTCTTCTCCATCAGGGAAGGAAAGCTTCTTCTTCTCTCCCTGTTCCATCACTTCATGTCTTCCCACCATGAGGGATCGAATATCTTGTCATTGTGTGAGGGAAGGTCACGCTGACACTTATTTTTCATAACTGTCGACTCCCTCGCTCGTATGCGTCTGACCCAGAGACCCCGTCTTGTGTCCGTCACCGTGATGAATGGGACGTCCCTGCTCGTCAACGTATTGCTGACAACCAGTTTGTAATCATTGTAGCTCTCTCCTGACACAGCAAGACCTCAGCGATGAAAATGAGGAACGTCCTCGGTGAAAAAAAAAGAAAAAAGGTGTGGGAGTGTGTGTGTGTGTGTGTGTGTTTGGGCGGGTGTCAGGGGTGATGCAGCGTACATTTATGTCAATATTTCAGAGTGAAAAATAGGCAGTAAGAAAGTTTTCAAAATGCTGAATGTATTTCTGCTTTTAGACAAACTCCTGAATGAAATTTTCTCAAGTTAAACGGTGCTGATGTACTGGTATTACTCTAGGTTTTTTATTCTTTCTAGGGTTAATGATTATTTTCATTGTTGATTATTTACTTGATTAATCCATGTAGTTGTTTGGTCCATAAAATGTCAGAAACACTTACTTAACTTGCACAGATTTCTCTGCCCTCCTAAGGAAAAGTCAAGAATTGAAACAAGAGGCAGAGCACATGTAGACATCACATAAAGATAAACCAAATTATCATTAAAATTAAAGGCATAAATATGCAACATTTTGCTAAAACGATGCAGACTCATCTAAACATAAGCCCTAATTATCCCTTTCAGTCTCATCTGCAGAGACCGTATGATATAAGCATCATATGTCTTTTGTGTGTAGAAATTAACTTATAACTATCAGTGTGCAATGAACATAGTACAGTAAAAAGTACAGTGTTTACCTGGAGTAGAAGTAGTATAAGTTAAAAGTATAAAGTATTATAAAATGGAAATACTCAAATACAAGAATGTCAAAAACAGTATTTGAGTAAACGTGATTAGTTACTTTCCAACACCGCAAAGGACAGACTAGAGGAGAAGATAGAAGTTTTAAAAAATGCTTTTGCTAAACATCTTTCATTCCCTTTAAGAGGAAAGTGCACAAATTATGTCAGAACAGATGAGCTGAGCTGAGATAAGATAAGATAAGACAAGATGAGATAAAATAAGGTTCTTGTACCAGATTGCTCCACAAATTACACTAATATATGTATAACAATAGATTGTTGTAGTGAATTATAAAATCTGAATTGTATAAGGAGTAAAACGGTGCTCAATAGAATAATAATAGAGATAAGACAGGTTAAGTAAAAAAAAGTAAACTAAAACAGAATAAGTAGTATGGCCCATGACATTGATAGTAATACTAGAAGTGACACTGAGAAGTAATAAAAAGATAATTAATGTACAAATTGCACACCATTAAACACAATACTGCACATGGTAATAATAATGAACGAAAAGTAATATTGCACATGATATTAAAACATGATATTAATTATTTACTCCCATAAGAACAAAATGAAAGAACAGTAGGATATGATACAGGAGGTGATAAAATGTACCCTTCAAAATAAAAGTCTCCACATAAGATTTTAAAGGAAGTTATAATGTCAGTAATATAACTTACTCACTGCCACACAAGCTCATGTAGGACAGATACGGCGACGTGTCTGAATGTGACTTTTTGTTCCAGATACACGCTGAACACAAAAGGCCCATTACTGTGGGTATTTATACTGTTGGACAGCGTGGGGAAATGTTTGTGGTGGCCTGAAAAAGATGGTCTGACACATTTTAGTGTGATGTTTTGGCAGCATTGTACTGTCCTGTAGCGTGTGTGCATGCGCGCGCGTGTTTGTGTGTGTTGTTTGAACTGCTTTCAGCGACTCTTTAGGCCTTTAGACGGTAGGAGGAGTACAGGGGGTAGCAGTGATGTCATAGCTGGCACGCTGGATTCTAAGAGACGATGACACTTTGCCAATATCCTCCCGCTGCCCTTTTCTAACAGCAGCTCTTACTGCATTTTCATGCTTCTCCTCACTCTCAGGGTGGTCAGTCGGCCTGTCGCTCTGTTTGTTTCTCTCTCTCACTGTCGCTCTCATTATATTCTCTTCAACTCCCATAAAGTTTATCACTAAACTGGTTTATTGGACTGCTTCAAGTAAATGACAAACATTACTGCAGTTCCATTAACAGACATGACTATTTGAAAGTAGAAGCTGGATGTAGGTTTGTGTGCATGTAAAGTAGGGCTATCACAGCATCACTGATCCTTCATTTTTTTTACAGCGTTGTAGTCAAGACCACTGAGATCAAGTCATGACCAAGACCAGAGTGTATCGCGGCCGACATGAGCTCAAGTCTTTGAGGTGTTGAGACCAAGTCAAGACAAAGTGCTGTCACATCTCCAGTCCTCTCACCCAGTGTTGTGCAGCATTTATGTCAAAGCTGATGTTAGCTAACCTTGACGTAACATATGGATTAGCAAGCAAAACTGTAAGTTACCCAGCCAGCTTTGCTAGCGTCATTTACACTTAGCTTACCTTTCTTTATCCTTCCTTTCTAAGTGGTAAGCGTTGCATTGCAGAATTGCTTTGCAGATTAACTCTTTGTGGCTCAAGTAGCCAGATTTTATTAGCAAAGATTTGTCTGACAGACAGTCATTGTTTCTCCTCCTGTCTCCCACATTAACTTTCTTCAATGTGCATGAAGAGAGTTGGAGAGTGATGAATAACTGGTAAAGGCTCCAACACATGATCAGCGGTGGATTTTCCACTGAACGCTGCGCTGAAAAGTTCAAATTATTTGAACTTTGGCCTCATGTGCTGCTGACCTTTTAATGCCAACCAATGAGATAACAGCTGTACTGTATGTGACGATGTAGCAGAGGATGGAGAGAGTGATGTCGAGTCTTGAAGGGAACCCCAGACCTGCGAAAGATCAGAAAGATGATAGTGAGCATTTTAACATTATACAATCTGCACAATAAAGAAACTGAGTACGAATCTCCCCTCTTGAGTTCCACAAACTGTTAAACACAACATTAAAAAACATACCATCATCTCACCAGCTAAATCCAATGATAAAGTTGCATTTGATGTTTTACATGATGATCTTGACATAAAATCCTAAGTCCTCTTTGTCTTAGACCAAGACGAGACCAAGCAAGACAAGACTGAGACTTCAGAAATAGTTGTCTTGAGACCAGGACTGATCTTCACGACCACACTAATTATTAATGTGGTGTATGTTGATATATTGTTATCTAAAGTTGTGCTGCCTGGTTCACAGTTTCTTAGAAGAGTATTAACATTACTGTTTTAATTCTTTTATAATTGTTTGATTGTTCTGTTTGTTTTTATTTAATCTATAGTTTGATCTAACATTTAATTATTATTAGAGATTTTGTGATGTTATTAATACCATTTCAAAGGCTTTTCCTCGATAACAAGAGTAAAGTAAGTGAAAAGTGAAAAGACTCACAACACATGAGTCGATATTTTTTTTCCTTTATGTAAACATGAACATTTTGTTTCGTAAAGAAACCCTTAAATTTGGTTATTTAAGAGTCGGGACCACAGTTTGTGCTGAGAGGGACATTTTATAGTTGAAAAATAATCTTGTTTGTGCTCTCCGGTAGAGGACCGACCTCATATCTTTGGCATTTCTGTGCTGACATTTCTTTATTTATACATCTGTCCCGAGCCAACATCAGCCGATATATCTGCTCTAGAAAAAATAGTCACATTTGTAAAAAAAATGAATATCTGCAACTTTGGTCAAATCTGTTGCTATCAGACTTTAGTGATCGCATGAAAGCGTGCGTGCAGGTGCCAGAGTGTGTGTGTGTGTGTGAGTAGGGCATCACCATGGCAGTCTGCAGCAACAAAGACTGAACCACAGACTTGCAAAGGGAACTCAGAGGCCCTTCAAGGAGCGGAGGAAAAAAGAGATTGGAAAGGCTGGTCGTATTATGGAAGTTGAATCAGCTCCGAGTAAAAAAAAAAGTCTGGACCTTAAATACTGCTGATACTTACATACTGAAATACTAAAGAGCTCCGATTCTTTCATCGTCAGATCCTCGCCCTCTATCCTCTCCTCCTCCTATTGACTTTTTTCTTTTAATGTGTCAGATACGATGATCGTGAGGTAATACTTCAGCCCTGTCAGGTGGAAAGTTTCCCCTGAAAAGACTGCAGGAGGTCAGTGAAGCACTTTCACTTTCAACTTCAGTCAGCTGGCTTATGTTCTTTTCTCTCATCTCCTTATTCATGTGGTAATGACTCATACACTGATAATGAGCTGGAGCTATTTTAGAATCCAATTTGAAGTGGTGGGGAAAATGTTTTGTGCATTAGATAATATTTTATTATAATCATCTTATATTCTTTAATGTTAATAAGAGACCATATAAAGTGACATTTATCTCTTTTGTAACATAATATACAAACTTGCCTGCAGGCTTGAGGACTAACGGATTACAGATTACAGATTATGTAATCTGGATACAAAAAATATGGTGACTGAATTATTAAGACATTATCAGACCAGTAACTAACATCAGTGAATGTTAGACATCCTTAGTGTTTCTGCAGTCGTGACAAAATGTTAAAAAATTAACTTATTAGCACCTCGAATTAACCTAAACCTCCCTGCGCCAAACCCCCTTTAAAAACTATGAAATATTAACTCTTTTTACTTTTCTGTAAAAACACATAACTCTAGAAGTACAAAATAAAAGGCATCATATGTTGATAGTATTCTTGTCAATTCAGCATCAATATAATCCATGAAGATTGAATATATTTCTGTACAAACTTTACAACACGGGTGCAGCTGCTTAATTTGCTCCATTGCTTAGGCGCCCTATGCAGATAAACATAATTCAAATTGAACTAACCAAACTAAAATTAGACACATTCTTAGGGTGAATTGCTGGAGAACATGAGCGCACGTGTTGCTTTATTTTAAGGGTTTAATCAATGTCACAAAGAAGAGCTTGAATAGTCTTAATCAGTGGTGAAATGTTACGAAGAACATTTACTCGAGCACTATAATTTAAGACAATTTTGAGGTGCTTGTACATTACTTTAGTATTTCAGATATGCTGTGCTGCTTTCTGCTCCACCAGAGTTATTTATAACTTTGCAGATTTAAATTATTAATCAATCAACTCGTAAATTATTATAGATTATCATATTACATGTCATAAATTATACCCAGCAGTTTATAGAGTAATTTAAAATCATGTCCACCTTTACCACCTGCAACATTAAAGAGAGATACACATTAATACATCACAACTTTTAATCTATAAATACTGAAGTGGGTCATTCTGCACATTGAGTACTCTTACTTTTGGTATCTTTTAGTCTATTTTGATGTTATACTTTATGTTATACTTTTACTTAAGGATCCTGTGTGTAAGATTTGCTGGGGTTTATCGACAGAATATGGTCATAATCAAATATAATATTCATAAGTACGTTTTCATCAGTGTTTAATCACCTGAAAATAAGAACCGTTGTGTTTTCGTTCCTCTTCCACGAAGTTCGCCATGTTGCACTATCATTTTGCACCAAGCACTAGCACTAGATGGAGCCTTTTGAGTTTTTCACGAGTTTCGCAGCCACTGTAGATTCTCCTATGTGCTTAGAAAGAGAGTGTGAGGTGAGTGGTGTTCAGTTGGCTGCAATCTGTAACCTCACTGCTAGATGCCGCTAAATCCTACACACTTTTTTAAAGTAAAACTCTAAATGCAAGACCTATACTTTTAAGTGTTTTTATATTGTAGTATTGCTCCTTATACTCAAATAAATCTCTGAACACTTCACTGGTCTTGTTAAAGGTGCGAGTTGCTGCAGATTCGTGGCTCACTGTTTGAATCAAGGCCTCAAGCAAGCTAGTTTTAATGAAGTTGCTGTCTTAGCACATTGATAATATGCAATTTATCAGCAACAATTTAGCATGGTAAGAATTCAGAAAGAAGATCATCTTTGAGGAGACACACCACCGATGGTTCTGTGACATGAGGGAGTGATGGATTTTTAAGATACATAAGATCAGATGCGCTTTAAGTGATCCCTGTGGGGAAATGGATTTGTGGAGATTTGGAGGTCTGTTCACTCATTAAACCAACATCGTACCTCTGACTCTACAAGACATCGCTGCTGAAGATTTACTGCATTGCACATGAAAGTTAATCTGTTGTGTTGAGTATCTCTGACTCCACCTCCACTTTCTTAAATGTACTTTTCCCACAGTGTGCCTTTTTTTTTTTTTTTTTTTTTTACAGTTTTTATTCATCTTTGTTGTAGTGCTCAGGTCAAACACGTACATATCCCTCTCAGTATGTGGATAAACAACAATTAGTTATCCCTACAGCCAAGACAAACTTTTGAAAACATCCATTTATGTGCAGGGCTTCTGTGAAATGGAACAAGTTAGCAAACAAAATTAGAGAATCAAATGTTTGCACTTTTTAAAATCAACCTAAAGCAAACTATTACTAAAAATATTTGTTTTTCTAAATCTGATTTTGTTTAAATTTTGTGAATTTAACGGATGGTTGTGTACTGACACATAGCTGCACTGTGCAACAATCATTCATTGTTGTCTGTGCTTACTTGGCACAATGTTTGCCGTTATTATTGTTCATGATTTCAACCAGTTAATGATCATTTTGATAGCTGTGTCTGATTACTGATTTGTTGTATTAGAGGACCAGTGTGCAGAATTTAATGTCATCTAGCTGTGAGGTATATTAGAATAGTATTCTGGACACCAGAGTAGTTCACTTGATTGAGCTGCTTTATTTTATCCACTTGCTTTCAGTAGGACCTTGTTTTCATGATAATATTCATCCTTTATTTGGACATTTTTAATCCCCAGGAAGATTAGCAACTTCAACGGTGAAGCTAATAAAATTAGCCTTGAGGATATGAGTGAACAAGTTTTGAACAATAGCTTTCGATTCTTTTGACCACTTTGAATGGATACCGGATACATGCTGCATGTTTCCCTCTTTTCCTAGAAAGAGTATTTGCTAACTGTTTCTGGCAAACAGGCTTTAACTGGCTGAACAGCCCTACAACTCAGCGCTGCCAAATCACAGGACCAGGATTAGCATCAGGAACTAAGTCTCTGGCTTCCTGCTGCTGTTGTGAACCAATGAGACTGATTGTGGTTCAAGGAACAAGTTTTCTGTCCTGGAGGTTAAACCAGGTAATCGGGGTTGATTTCATCATTTCAACATTGTGGAATGAGGAGTTACATAATCTTCAACCGGCGAGGGGCTGATTACAGCCGCTGAGTTACGATTATGCAATTAATTACAGTAGACAACAGGTAGCACACATGGCATCTATTTAAGAGTTCAGTCAGTTAAAGAAATAATAAAATATCTGTATCTATGTTTGTGTTTAGGTTTATTTGTTTCACACAGATGAATACAAAAAGAAAATTGTTGATCAGTGTCGTCCAAAACCCAAGGTTACGTCTGTTTTGTTCACGGCCCAAAAATATTCAGTTAACTGTCATCAAGTATTAAAGAAAACTGAAAATATGTGCATATAAGAAGCTAAAATCAGAAAATTTTTACCATTTTTTCCTTGCAAAGTGACTCAAACAAATGATCAGTTATCAAAGTAGTTGGTGATTAATTTAAAAAGTGATAAATACATTAATTGTTGCAACTTTAATAATATATCTTCCATATTTTCATTTCATTATCATTAGACAAGTGAAAACATTGGCATAATTTGGCATAATTTAAAGTTACAGGCCCTGTGTTTCGACAGTCTGCAGACTTCAGCAGTGACTCAGCACTCGCTTGACGCTTTCAGACACAAACAAATGGCTGGACTTGTAGTTCTGATGTATGGTTTCACCGGTGAGGGGGGTGCAGTGCAGAAATGAGCGTGGTGGAGACAGCCGGGTCTGCTGTGGCTTCTTTAATTTTCCAACCCACTTCACAGCACTTCATCTCTGAGCTCAGACAATAGTTCTCAGTCCGCAGGAAGGAATGAGCCCACATTAGGCAAATGAGATTAAGAACAGGGTAATAACTTTTTGATGTCGGCTTCAATCAACCTCTGTTGATCTGACGTGTATATGAAGAAGCCTGAGGCATCGGTTCAGCTTCATTAACTCACTTATTACGTAACTTAATTTTAACTTGATTTACTTTTAACAGAAAACAAGGGCAGGTTACAGCACAGCATTTCTTGTCCAGTGTTCCAGCGTTCTCCGTGCGATGTTTTTACACCGCTCCAGTAACAGTCTGCCCTTCAGGGGTTTTCTTTTCTGTGTACCATCAGAGATCTTAAGGTGTGAAATGTTTTCTCCTAAGTGCTAAATCCTTGAGACCTGAAAAGTCTGTACTGTTCCCTTTGGTCAAGAATACATTTCTAATCTCAAAAGGCAGGCAGCTGCAGCTCAGGAGGTAGAGTGAGTTGTCCATTAATCCCAGGGTCGATGTGTCCTCCTGTCCAAGAGTCAGAGTGTCCCTGAGCAAAACAATGAACCGAGAGGTGCTCAATCAAAACTGCAAAGAGCTTTGACAGTCACGGTAGAAAAGTGTATCACTATTTTCTTAATTCTATAAACTGTCAAAAATAATATCAAATGCAAGTTACTTGAGTCCAAAATGACCTTCAAAGAGCCAGAGCTATTCATTTACAATTAAATAATTCAAGAGGAAAAACAAGCAAACCTTTGCGTTAAATAATGATTTGATTAGCAAATTTCACTGATGAGTTTTTCTCTTCTTCACTAAATTGTAATAAAATATTATGTAATGAAAAACAAATACATTAACATAATGTAATTGCAGTAAATCTCAAATTCATACCCTATTTCTACTGTCGCACCAGTGAGAATCTTACAATACTGATTATGTACTATTTCAACTAAAGTTAAACTTAATTTCAGTCCATTTCAGCATAAAAACAATAAAATGCAGGGACAACAGCATAAGTCATACATCAATCATTAGCTAGCTAGTTATATCTGATAGCTGATGTCAGCAAAATAGTAGCTAATTAGCTAGCTAGTCCATGTCAAATGTTATCTAGCCTGTTAGCTACCATTTTTCTAACATTAACTAACTTAAGATGTGACTGTTAATACGTCACTTTCACAGAAACCCAAGTAACATGTTTTAACCATCTTCAAAATGTGATTTCTTTTCAGCATAAACAAGCCTAGCATGTGGCATATCGAATACAGGAAAGAGGAAAGGAGAACGTTGACTGTGGTTCTGCAGGGTACCGAGTTTGCTCAGCTGTTATTGGAGCACAGAGCAAAACGGGGCGGGACTTAGGAAGAGTTATGACTTTTACATTTGAAAGAGGAGCTGTCCTTGGTGCTGAATCATTTTCAGCTCCGTGTCGAACTTTGTGATACACCGACAACTTACTGAACTCTGAAACACTGTGTTAACATCGCTGGAGAGTTCAGTTTTAGACTTCTCGCTCCACTTTTAATATAATAACTTGCTGAACAGAATTTCCAGTCTAAAAAAGTCAGGTTATCGGCACACTAAACTGTATTAGAGTCTGTCTTCCTAGAAGCAGCTACAGCTTGAAATGTTTTACCTGCTGTCTTCAAATTTCCTTGAACCCTCTCGTCATCCCTCTCGCCACTGCAAATGTGGAACATGCTATCTGGAGCAGTGCAGTGGCTGGGCCTCGGTCGATCAGTGCTCCGTTTTAGTCGCCTTTAAACAGAGCGTTCTCGTCTGGGGAGTTCAGACTTGGATATTTATAACAAGCAGGTCAGCTGAGGAAGAGCCGGAATGAGCAGAAACACTGAGTTCTGTCTGACAAATGACCTTCCCTTCCTCTGGGCCTCGCAGTTATGAACAGAGTCGCGCGAGGACCGAAAGGGAGCGAAGAGTTCACCTCCTCCCGAGATCCTTAAGTCGACCGACAGAAGCGGGCCACACGACATTCAGCATCTACCCCGCCACCAAAGTTATTTCTGTCAAGAAAATGGATCATTGCAGATGTGTGATCTTGTTTAACACAGATACCCCTGCTGGGTTACACGTTACCAAATGTCCTTACTGGGAAAAAAAGTTATGGCATAGACTGGCATCACCAGAAATTCAAAATTATTCTGACGTCTTTCAGCTCATTTTGATTTCCAAGGGCGTTCAACAGGTGTAGACCAAAGGACAGGTCAGACCTACAAACTATCAGAACAACAAAACATGTGACGTATCACAGTTGGTAAATTCAACTTAAACTTAGACCAAATCCTGTCAGAAGAACAGCAAACCCATTTTTCTTGTCAGCAAAAGCTTTAAGTGTTTTTCTTTTAGAGAAAATAAACAGTCCACTTCGTTTAATACTGACACGATAGCCGATTTAGCAGACACAGTTGTGCAAAAGTACAAAAATGAACAGGAGGAGACCCAGACGTATCTGTTGAAGTAAATGAAACATGAGCTCAGATAAAAACGTAACATTTCCTGATTTTGCTGCTTCATAATAAAAGCATTTAAATAACAAAATAATGAGACCTTTATTGCGAAATGTTTATTCGCTGTTCAAGATGAGCTTGTCGGTTAAAAGAAACGTCTTCAAGTGGGTAGCCTTGTTGTAATGGAGGTGCAAATCCTTGACGTGCCGAGTCAAACCGAGTCAAGCCAAGCCAGATGACTTGATAGACTCTTACTTTTTCCCTTAAACAGGAAAGAAGTTTTCCTTTCTATTTTTAGCCCTCTCAGTTTGATGCTTTTTAAAGCAAAGACTCAGTGGATTTAAAGCTTTGACGTATAAATTTCAGCAAATTAAGTTTCTTTTTTTAATCCCAAAGTCAGTTGCCATGTCTTTTGTTGTGGACCGAGTGAAGTGCAGAAATGTGTCACAGTGACATGCTAATGATATGCACCGCTTTGATGCTCACAATCACGGGCATATTTACTCAGCTTGAAAACCAAGAAGCTACGAGTATTTAAGATTGATTCGCATTCGACAAAGAAAAGCACGGAGTCAGGAAGAGCAGTCAACTCTGTGGAGGAATGAGGGGTGTTTTAAAACAGTGTAAGTAGAAATAATCAGCCACATTTTTATAAGTCTTTCTTTTTTTTACTGAGATTCTCAAAATGCCTTTGGCTGAAAGTCACTTCATGTGAAAGGATGATGCCTCCTCTCTGTCTGGGATGCCAGTGAAGGAAAGCCACGGGGATGAATAGATGAGGGCAACTTGGCTGAACATCGCACTCTTCAAAAGGACTGTTTAAACAAACACATTTAAGCTGAGGAACAGACGCTGGCCTGCCTGAGGAGGCTTTAGCTTCACACTGTTTGTATCTCGGTGGATGCAGAGAGACCCCCGGGGCTGACTCACATCACTGGGTTGTAATTTTTAGTAACAGCCTTGTTTATTTATTACAGTTTAAAGAGCACAGGGTTAATTTACTGATGTGATGATAGATGGTTTGTCATGAATAGCACACAGTTTTCTTTGTGTTGGCTACTTTACCCAGCATTGACTGCGTTATTTAATGGTGCGCTGTTTCGCTGCAGTAGACACACAAATACCTCAAAACCTCCTTGAAATTCGGCTGAAACTAGAATTCTTAATCGTTTTTTACATGGACCCCTCTAAAAAGTGGTGCAAAAATGTGTTTTCTTGCTTCTGCATGGATTCCATCCTTGAGGACAGAGGCAGAAAAAGGCCGACACAGTGGTGCGTGAACGATGTTGGAGGTGGAGTTGTGTTTAATCAAGGCGTGTCTGACGCACTGCAGAGATAAGTCGATTCCCACCTTGACTTAAGTCATTGAAAAATCCATCACTCTTCCCCGTTTGACAGCTTTCTTCAGGCTGAGCACATTCATCATTTTTATAAGTAAGAAACTTGCCAAAGGTTTTACATCGATCTGACATTTGTCAGTGTGACACAAAGATAGTTATTAAGATACACATATAAATTACTTTTATAGTAGTGTGGTAATGTTGAATAAATTAGTTATACAAAGAACTTTAGAGCCCTTTCTGGATTTTTTTTCTGGATCATTTTATGCCCGTCAAGTAATCAAAAAGGTTAGATTTGAATTTTTCACTCTAAGGCTTAAACACACAGATGAAAGATACTGAACCAAGTGATCCAAGCTCACACCTCGACTCCTGTTCAGTCATTTGGTCATCTGAAGCTAAGAAACATCTAAAAAAACAAAGCTGACAGATTAGCTCTCCGCTGTTCAGTGTGCACTAATGTTAATCAGATGCACAGAGATCTTTCATGGCTTGCTATAGAGAAAAGATTATGATCCACTCTTCTGCTCCTCTTCAGGGATGAAACCACTGTGCTTATCTGACCAAGAAGTGCACATCACAAACTGACATAACCATCTGACTAGACAGGCCAGTTCAGGCTGTCTTTCACCAACTAGACCAAGGACAAATCTCTGAAGTCTAATGTAATTCACAGAGCCATCACAGGAGTGAACACTTTACTGAATCACACCAGTAAAACAGACAAAAGAGCCGCTTTTAACACTAAAAGTAACTACTAGACTGGCCAATGGACCCAGTTATCTCTCACGATAAATACAAGACTAAGAGCTTAATGCATTTTTTCTGTTAGTTTATCATTTTAAAAATGAAATAACACCAAAATGTACATTTTGTAAGATTTATTTATATATTTATCAATATGCATGCCATTGCGTGTAGTAAACCACAATGATTGCATATATTCACAGCCGTATTTTTCTGTAGGATAGTAACTCACAGTGAGAATTACTCATAGTGAGACACAGTCAAGTGTGTTTAATAAGATTATAAACATGATATTTTAACATTAATAATAAATACCTAGAACCATCACAAAAAATAATCATAGCCAATAGGAAAAGGCTGAAAATAAGTACAAAAATGAAACAAAAAAAAACAAACAAAAAAAATGGAAACATTACTTTTTGTAATGAGTAAGGGTACTTTAACACAAAACTCCAGTGAGTTAACTGTGCTGAGACAAAAAGAGTTACAACTGGCCCTGGTCTCCCCTACTTTTCTCCACTACTAACTTTGAATGAGCAGCATTCAGTTAATTTAAAACACAGTTCTTGTTTTCATATATTGGAAAATAACAGTTTTAGAAATACAAGGTTTCTGCCCGACAACAATAATTGGTATTTTAATGTTGGGAAATTGGAAATCAACACCGCTTGTGAAATTTTAATTGACAGACACAATGATAGTTGCCAAGCAACTGAGATGCATCTCCAATTGTGCAAATAGTGTCAATGTAATTGTGGCAATTTCTGTGTGACCGCTTATGGATGAAAAAGTTAAAAATGATCACATTTTCTTTGCATTTGCTGTAAATTATATTTTAAAAAAACATTTTAAATGAAAATACAGACACTTTGGGAGGAAAGTCAGGTACCAGCAGCATTGTATATATTATTGTTGTATTTAATTCAACAAAGTTATTGCACATATAAATTTGAAAACCCTACAAGTTTTATGTTGTTTGTAGTTTCAGATGATTTGAAAATGGACTTCCAAAGTAAAGTGCTGTTGCTGAATCTAAATAATGTTTAAAGTTTTTGTAAATATCTAACGCTGACCCTTAGACTAGCTGATGTCAAGGCATTAGCTAATGGGGATGCTAATAAATTAAGAGACCTGCGGTGCATTCAAGTTCAGGTGATGAAAATCCTTCTAACCTGCATGCTTCACTGCATAACGTAACTTAAACACATACAGAAACAACATATGTATCAGGATATTTTGTGCTGAAAAGTCACACAAATGCTGGCTGTGATAAAACAACACACCCACATCTGACAATGACCCAACTTTTTTTTTTTTTTTTTAACAGTATGTAACACTGTCGTCCTCGCCCAAAGATCCAGTAAAAAGTACAACTGATGAAAGAGAAAATACAAATGCATCAGTAGGAGGGATGACTAACTCGGCAGCCTTACCGAAAATCATCCAGAATCCTTGGTCGAGTTCTCGGTTTACACGTCATCGCTCTGATATTCTCTCAGAAACATCAGTCTGTCTCTGCAGCAGCAATAAGTGGGTCCTCATTAGAAGTGCAGGTCTAAACAGACACACCTCCAAGGAGACGTCGCATCGCACAAACTAATTAAATGCTAAGATTAAATGTTGCTTCAGGTGGGGTGACACCTTGTCTTTGTGCCGTCATACTGATGGTACAGTATTTTTAGAAGCAAAGATGAAAAGTCTTGATTTTCTTTTTGTAAATGACACTGTGATTTTTAAACTTTTGAACCTTTTCAAACTATTTTACGTCTTGCACTTATCTGTGTGTTAAATACAAACTATGCAGGATTTTCACCCCAAAAAACACTGCATAAATTTATACCAAAATAATCCCTCTCAATCATCACCCATCAACCCAGCAGAAGTGTGTGGCATCAACAGAAACCCCACCCTCTGCACGTACCTTCTTATTTTGATTAATTTTTTCTGCTCAGGATGCTTTTCCAACCCAGAACTTTGGACATACTGGAAATGAGACTCGGAACATTTGATAGACTTGAACTAGAGAATGTTCGGATTTTTTTTTACTCACTGAAGAGATTAATCGTTTATCATAATAATTGCAGATTGATTTTCTGTCTGCCAATTAATCGATTAATGAATCGAGTTTGTCTCTTTGTCAGTAAAATTACAGACAAACTACTGACCTCATTATAATGAAACTTGCTGGAAAGATGTAGCGCGGGCCAAGGAGGAGCCCATTATATTTTGGAGGGTATCCTGCAAGATCGATCAGTTGTAACGGCAATGTTTTTGGCAAAAAGAACTGGTTTTGTCTCACATGCACAAATCTGTCAATGGTGTGCTTTAACTGTTTTTGACAACAAGCTGCCGTGTTCATGATGTCAATTTCAATCTGAGAATTTGATATTTGTAAATGCACAGCTGAGGTGATGAGGCTTCTTGCATATTTTTACATATGTGTATTCGATTTGGAAATACATCCAGACACGTTTTTGCACGTGCAGATTTGCATATCATTTATAAAAGACTCGATTATTGTCCTCATGCTCTCTAAGCACTCTTCCAGTTGATAAAAAAACAACAACTTGTCTTTGCATAGCATCACAGGAGGAGTATTACAGGGGCCTTTTAATCTCTCTGTGCACCACCAATGTCACCTACACAGAGTCCCGTCCATTTGCTGTGTTCGGGAGTGAAAGTGAACCTGATCTGAGAGACCTCCAGCCTGCAGTGGCAGTGACAGCCCTCTCAGCCGCTCTGCATTGTTGATGTTCTCTGACCCCCTGGGGGAAAACAGCAGCATTTCAGACCGACTCAGTGTCTTTGTTGTCGTAGTATCATGTTGTACCAGTCCGCAGTGTCAGCGAGCAGTCACCCTGCAGGCAGCCATCAGCAGCCGCTAATGCAGTCTCTTCTCCTCTGTTTCACCTGAGAGAAGCACATCAGGAGGTCAAAGGGGCACGCTGTGTCTCAGGGCTTCATTCTTATGAGAGTGGATTTACAAATTCATGTCACATCTGATTGACGCAGGTGTCTCTAGCGTCTGTATCGCTGCCTCGGTGTTGTGCGCGTTGCTCTTGTCAGCGTTGGAAGTATCAAAGCAAACTTGCAAATCATCCCTCACCCTCGCAGCTTAGTCATCGCGCTGTGAAACCGGACGCGTCTGTGGGCAGATCTGCTGAAGTGTCAGAACTGCTCCTGACTGCTGCAGCAGCAGGTTCATTTGAACAGCGAGGGGTATCATCATCATCGCTCTCCGTCCATCAACAGCATCCTTCAATCACCTCTCCCCGCTCACTCCACGCGGCGGTCAGCTGAGTAAAAATGATTTTCTGTCTCACATTAGTGATGGTGATGGCAGTGAGTCTGCAGGGGGGAAAAAAACACATATGGCTGTCAGTGTGTTGCTATGGTAACATCAACAGAGGGAGCCACAGCCTCTAGTTTGCCACAGTGATGCTCTCTGAATGATATTTATATGAAGCTATGAATCAGCTGTCGATGGATATTTATGAAGTTAATGTTCTCAATATGAATATTTTTAAAGGCCATGCCAACACTGACTTTATTATTCTAACCTTTTTCAGCAAACTCAACAAAATTCAACAAATTCTGTGATTTTCTCTCCTTGGACTGGGCTGCAACAACAATCAGAGTTTTGCAAAACAAGGTTTAAAATTAGTAAATCCAGGTTTAAACTTTAGAAGAGCTCTGTTGCACAAATAAAAACTAATCTGTTTAATCAGTCCTAGTTTAATGATTTTTAAAAAACACAACTAGTTAGCTAGCCAAAAAGTTAGCAAAATGTTACATTGTTTACTAGTTAGCTAAAAGGCTAACAAAATGTTATATCATTTGCCAGGTTAACAAAATTGCAAAACTATTGGATGTGTTGCTATAAAATTTACAGATATTCCTGTCTTATTGAGGATAAACTGAAATATCTTTATTGATGCCCCTTTTTTAAATCTGTATGCCATCATAGGGTTAATACTTTGCTTTATGACCAAATATCTGAGAAATTAATGACATTAATAGCAAATGTTTGCAGACTCACACACCAGACTAAGATGATCAACATGGTAAACTTCATAACAGCTGAACATCAGCTTGTTAGTGCTTTCATTGTGAGCATGTTAGCACTCTGACATTATCATTTAGCTTAACGCACTGCTGTCTCTGGTGTTATTAAGTCTGGCAGCTGCATTTTGAACAAGCTGTAGTTGCCTTAGAAGCTTTTTTTGGGTAGAGAAAAGACTGCAACAGTACAATAATATCCTGCTAAAGATGAATAGATCAGCTGTTTGGTTCTATTT
Source organism: Lutjanus erythropterus (assembly GCF_056507025.1). Classification (NCBI taxonomy): domain Eukaryota; kingdom Metazoa; phylum Chordata; class Actinopteri; order Lutjaniformes; family Lutjanidae; genus Lutjanus; species Lutjanus erythropterus. The sequence continues at coordinate 34,581,857 of NC_139329.1, forward strand.
CTATTTAATCCTCATGAACCTCTGTTATTGCTGCTGAAAAAGTGAAATGTAACTTTTGCTTTTAAGCCAGATAAGTTTCTAAAAAGAGCAGAGCAGCCAACTAAAAAGTTTTCGTGATCTGCGAGAGAGGAGCAAAATCTCCTGACATTTCTTCATATTAGAAAATGTCATGGATGACTATTTGCTAGATAAGAGGAAAATGTGCTGGAATATAAAACGATTTAATTCAGTTCGTTCGTTTCATCACTGTTATAAAGTTAATGCCATTTAGTTCAATGAGGAATAAGAAAGCATAAAATACAATCATCAGCTGAGAGCAGATAATATGGCTGTGATTATAATCTGTAATAGAACAGCTACTTAGTGAGTTCTTCTGCCCCTGACTCATAGATAGTCTAGACTTTTAAGTACTGCACTGATTACCTTATTGATAGAAAGCTGAACCACTTATTTACTGTATGAAATTACTTTTCTTATCATGCAAACTTTTAAGCATGTTAACTCTAGTAACACCTTTATCATTTCATAATGTCTCAGTACTTTAAAAGGACAGTTTTCACATTTTCTCCGGGTCTTTAGTGCTGTTTATCCATCCAGATTTTTTTGGTGTGAGTTGGAGAGCTGTGGAGATATCAGCTGTAGAGATGTCTCTCCCAAAAAAATACTCAGTTACTCAAGACAATCAAGATAATCCTTGATGTAAGCAGTCAGTTTAATGCTAACTTTTTTTCTTTCTAGTAGAAAGACACTAGTTCTGGTAGATTCTGTTGCAGAAAGAAAATAGTTCCTACATGAAACTGCTCACAACAATGTGTGTGGATTATCTTGAGTAACCAGGTCAAGAGATGCTGGTTTTGAATTTTTCAAATTCATTTTTTGGCTGTTTGAGCACACATAAGTCGAGCGCCTTTTAGTGTCATCATATTGGAGAGAAATCAGACATCTCTATGATCAGTATCAAACTATTTAGATAGATAAAAGCACTGCATTTCCAGGGGAAAAATGTGTGTTTTTTTTATTTTTGCAGTGAACTGTCCCTTTAAACATCATCATATCCGAGGCTCAGAATGATTTACATCAGACGTTTTTCATGGAAAACACATGTTGACGGCCCTGATCCTAAAAAGAACCGCAAACTCAGGGGATGCACTAAAGATCCCAGTGGATGGTGGAGTCACTGAGATCCTCCTATTATTAGACCTCCTCTCTAATATTAGAGCCTGCATCTGTGCTGAAACAAAGGGGAATTAAAAGCTTAACATCACCTCTGAGTGGAATTAAGTGCTGATGCATAATTATGATGAATATGCATGAGGACGTATGGAAATGTGCTCAGCAGCGAAGTGCATTTTGAGATGTTTTCTTTGTTTTTGTGTGCAGATTTACATGCATTAGTGCTGTTACTCACAGGCTTGTTTTGTCTTTTTATATTCCTGCCGTGCAATCTAAAAATCAGACTCATCTTCAAGGGGGTGCGCCACATTGTAAGTGGCATGTGTCTGTCAATGGCCAGAGGTCAAGGAAAGGAAAAGCATGAAATCAGGTTTAATGCCTGGCACTAAGGGTAAATATTGGTCTGAATTCAGTGCGTGTTGTTCTCGCAGCTTTAATTTTAAACTTTACCCGACAGACATCAGTGACCTATTTCCAATTCCAACTTTTGTTCTTGCGTTGATGCACAAGTGGGTTGCCGGTCTCTATATAGTGATTGCCCCACATACGACGCAGAATGCAGTATAGTAAATCTCCCTGACTCAAAGAGGTTTTCCAGATCAGGTCTGGATGTCGTCCAGCAGGATGTCTTCAGACCAGACGGCTCAGCGTCTGGCAACACTGTCTGTCAACTTGTTTACCTCGCTCGACCTTCGTACCTCGATGGGAGTTGAAGCTCAGGCTTTGGATGTTTTATTCATGAAAGATTAACATCGTGTTTTCAATCTTCTTTTCACAGGACAAAGAACTCTCCACCACAGAAGTGATGTCCTAGAGACTGTGGTGCTCGTCAACCCCTCAGAAGATACTGTTGTATCAGAGGTAAGGCCAACTTATTCAGGTGTTAGCTGCATGGACACTTACATATCAGTGTTTTAGTGTATAAATACAAAAGTTATGCTCTGTTACTTCTCCTCCTACCTGTCAAAATGTACCTGTCACTTCTACATTGTCGGACATTTTTAGTACCAATGATTTTGCCAGTAATACCAAAACAATTCTTTTTTCTATAGCACAAAAAGTGCTTGATTTTGAGGATTTTTTTTTTGTTATGTATTATTTTGCATTTTGTCAGTAAATTCAGATTTTCAGTGTTAGTCCCAGGCATCAGAAAAAATAAATCAGGATTAAATAAAGTTGAAATGGTACTTCAACTTTATTCTCAAAGTGCCACAAAAAATCTTCCTCTGATTTATTTTTTCTTATGTCTGGGACTAATACTGAAAGTTCAAGTTTATTCAACCTTTATTTTAACTTCAATCTTATCCTCAAAATGCAAAAATTAAAATTCCCTTAAAATACTTTTAAAGAAATATTTGACCAAAATGTGGCTTGAGGCAATTGTGGCAGAAGATTTTGCAGTAAAAAAAAAAAACTAAGTATGTAATTAAGACACTGTTAGTAAATTACCTCAAAACATATCACTGGCATGTCTGTACTGTAATGTCTTGTAATTATCAGCAACATACGATGCTAGCACTAATATATCTGATAAGCTCATATCAGATCAGCAAAAAACAAAACCTTTTTCTACTCTACTTTTTCCCAGAACTTTGCTGAATATAAACATTTTTTCTGTAAACCAGTTTATTTTATACAGTCTAAAATTGGCAAAACTATTATTTGAATCAGAATCAGTCTCATCAAAGACAACAAGTTTATAAATCTGGCCAGGTATTCAATTCCTGCCTCCAGCTGTTGTGTCCTCTCACCTTTGCTGTTTAAATTGTATCCCAATGACTGCGTTAGCCACCAGGATAATTGTACTGTGATCACATTTGCAGATGATGTGGCTCTGACAGGTCTTTTAACTGACAGTGAAAACAGATACTTATTTCTGTATTAACCAGGAACAAAATAAATTACTGAACATTATAGAGCTTAGATTAAGGGCTTCTACAACTGGTGTTCAGATAACTCATTGATTTTAAACACAAAGAAAAATTGACAAATTATCAGTAATTTCAGAAGAAGCTCCTCGTCTTCATGTACTGGTTTATAAGTACCTAGGCAGCATTATTGATAGCAAACTAATATTGAATTATGGCACCAGGCAAAACAACGTCTGTACTTTTTAAGGAAACTTAAATGTTTTAATGTGGACAGAAGTATGCAGACAAAGTTTTACAAGACCTTCATTCAGAGAGCATCATCTGTACAGAACAAGAACAAACTGAAAAAAGTTTTTAAACTGAGGAAGCAGCGTGACGCATTTCTTACATTACAGACTAGTACACCATGAATTTAGAGCAGTCATTTCCAGAGACTGGGTCGGGACCCACAGGTGGGAGTCAGGAGGTTTTATTTGGGTCCCCCCAAAAAAACAGAAGACTGTGGAAGAAATTCTGCAAATTTAAGATTTATATCTGCAGGACACTTTTCATAAAGCATCTTATCATTATTATTAACTTATTATTATTTTGTCTCAATTAGGAAGTAGGCTAAAATGTCCTTGTTTTCCAGATGAGAGGAAATAAAAATAATAAGATGGTCAGTTAACTCAGCTTAAATGCATTTATTTCTCATTTATACAATATTTAACATGTGTATATGTTTTCAATAATACAGTATAATACAAGGTGGTGCAGAAATTGCAGTAAAAAAGGTCAGGAACCTTCAGTTATGCACCCAGTAAATCCCCCAAGGTTTGCTGATAAGACCTTTTGTGAATTGGATCACGATGCTTTGTCATTTTAAAAAAAGTGGGTCCCCAGAAAAAAAGTTTGGGAAACACTGACTTAGAACATAGGATCATAGCAAACCCACTGCACCCTCTATGGCCTGAATACGCACTTTCATCTCCAGGGTGAAAGTATAGCATGCCCAGGATGCAGACTAAAAAAGGCATCACATCCTTTGTCCCACGCAGCATTCAGCTCCCTAACAAGCTCCGATCACACGGTCTGAATTTAGCACAGTGATGCTTATGCTTTATGTTATATTATGTGCTGTCATGTATGGTTGCTGATGTCTTTATTCTCATTGTGCATCACAAATTATCTTAGGGGCAATAAAGGTTTCATTCAGCACAAAATACCACGCAGCTTTCACATTTATTAAGGATATACAATAAGAAAAAAAAACTGTTAAATTTTGTTAACCTTGACACAATTAAAGTGCATATTCATTTGTCAATGACGCAGGTATTTCTCTCTCTATCTTGGCAATGTTGTCTCTCCTTTAACTGTCCTCTGTCTCCCTCTCTCTCTCTCTTCCTGTGTGTGTGTGTGTGTGTGTGTGTGTGTGTGTGTGTGTGTGTGTGTGTGTGTGTGTCCCAGATCCAGTCTCTAGTCACAGACTCAGCAGGACACAAGCTCCTGGTCTTGAGTGGCCAGAGCTCAGATCACGGTGGCCTTCTTCTTCAAACTGGGGTTTTCACCTACCAGACCTTTTCACGTATCTTTGCTGATCCTGGGGTGAGTCAAATCTATTGTCCTCTCGCACTTAACAACAAATGTGATGAAAAATCTATCTGCCGCATTAATGAATGCCCTTCAGTGCTTTAAAATATTTATATCAAAGGATAGGTGCATGCTTTGATATGTTTTAGGAATGTATTTGTTGCTGCAGCAGACAAAAAATTTAGCTAGAAATAGACAACAAACATTTGCAGAAATATGGATATTTGACAAGAGGCTTAAAAATATTTTCTAAAGACTAAATTATCAATTTCACACGTTCTCTTGACACAAAGATTGTCTGCTTGACTCTTTTATTCTTCTTTTTTAACAACATAAGTCTGCAACATTTATGCATTCATCACTGACTGATGTGTCTGGGTGTTTCCCTCTGGCAGGTCAGTGAATTACTGGGCACAGCAGCCCCCAAGCAGCAGGCTACACTTACTGTGTCCTGCCGCGGGGAGGTGGGCTGGAGCTCCCTGGGACAGCAGCAGACCCTGAGGGAGTTCCTGGATTACAAACTAAACCCTGAGCCTGTTCTCTCCAAGATGGAGGGCGTCAGCGAGTTCACAGAGTACATCTCTGAGACGGTCGACGTCCCTTCACCTTTCGACCTCCTGGAGCCACCGACCTCCGGAGGCTTCCTGAAACTGTCCAAGCCATGTTGCTACATCTTTCCCGGCGGACGAGGAGACTCCGCTCTCTTCGCCGTCAATGGCTTCAACATCTTAGTGGACGGAGGCTCCGAGCGGAAATCATGCTTCTGGAAGCTGGTTCGTCACTTGGACCGCATTGACTCAATTCTACTCACACACATCGGCGCTGACAATCTCCCAGGTATCAATGGGCTTTTTCAGAGGAAGATAGCAGAGCAGGAGGAGGAGCAGTCTCAAGGCTCCACCAACTACAGCGACTGGATGAAGAACCTGATCTCTCCTGAACTAGGCGTGGTTTTTTTCAACGTGCCAGAGAAGCTCCGTATGCCAGAATCTAATCTTAAAGTGAAACGCAGCATCGAAGAGGCCTCGCTGACTTTGCAGTACCTTAACAAACTAGGAATCAAGCCTGAACCTCTCTGTAGAGTGGTCAGCAACACTATTGAGCCCATCACTCTGTTCCACAAGATGGGAGTGGGCAGGCTAGACATGTATATTCTCAACCCTGTCAAAGACAGTAAAGAGATGCAGTTTTTAATGCAGAAGTGGGCCGGTAACAGCAAGGCCAAGACTGGCATTGTGCTGCCCAACGGCAAAGAAGGAGAAATCTCTGTGCCCTACCTGACATCAGTTACAGCCTTAGTCGTCTGGCTCCCTGCCAACCCTGCAGAAAAGATCGTCAGAGTGCTGTTCCCTGGGAATGCACCACAAAACAAGATCCTGGAGGGGCTGGAAAAATTAAAGCACCTTGACTTCTTGCGCTATCCTGTAGCCACACAAAAGGACATTGCCTCAGGAGCTCCTCCCTCCGTTATAAAACAAACCAAGTTAAAACAAAGAACAGATAGCAAAGAGAGTCTCAAGTCGTCCCCGAAGACTACTGCGAAGCCCACAAAGAAGGAAACTGAAGGACAAGATGATGTGTCAGCTGCAACAGAGGCAAAGAGTGACTCCGTGAAGGAAAATATATCAGAGAAAAAAGAGGAGAAGAAGCCCACTAAAACTATTAAATCTAAAACTGACGTGCCAGAAAAGAAAAAACTCTTGAAAGAAAAATCCTTAAAGAAACATTCTAAGGAAAGGGTGTCAAAAATGGATGAGAAAAAGGACAAGGAAAAGAAAGAGATCAAGAAAGTAAAGAAAGATGACGCTAAAAAAGATGAAAAGAAGGATGTTAAGTCCAAAGAAGACAAAAAGAAGGACACATCCAAACCAGAGCTGAGAAAAATCACAAAGCCTGACTTGAAACCACTTACACCAGAAGTCAGAAAGACATTACATAAAGCTAAAGTGTCAAGCAAAGCCAAGACTGGAAAAATCAAACCAGCAAAGGCTGAACCCGCTGAACCGAAGAAAGAAGAACCCAAACCTGAAGCGATTCAACCTGAACCAATAGAGAACGGAGCTGTTGAGGGCATATCTGCTCCCTCAACTCCCGAAGACCTCACCAAGGATTTTGAAGAACTGAAAAAAGCTGAAGTTGTAGATGTATCAGCAGAGCCACCAGACAGTAACAAGATTTCACTGGAGCCGACAGCACAAAGCCTTACCCCAGAGAAGCAGGAAGCACAAGAAACTATACCTGAAATTCCACCTGGCACAAAGTCTCCAGAAAAGGAGGTCCCAGTTGCAGAAGCTGAAGTCAAGGACAAAGAGTCACAAGAAACACAAGAGAGAGAAATGGAAGAGGCTCAAAAGTTCGAAGATGAGGGAGCAGCAACTCAGGATGAAGAAGAGGAAGAGGAGGAGGAAGTGGCCCCAGCTGCTGAAAAGAAAACAGAAGAGGAAGAGGAAGAAGATATGGGAATAGGCGAAGAGGAAGATGAATCAAAATGGAAGGAGGCAAAAGATGATGGGCTTGACAGGAAACATGAGCTAGAAGAAATGGAGAAGTCAGAAACTCTCACAGCTCTGGCTGTGTCAAAGGAGGAGCTACAAATGACTCAAGCAGAGGAAGAGGAGGAGGAGGCAGTGGAGAAAGCTGAACTGGAGGAGGTAGAAGATTTAGATGTAATAGCAGATGAAGAGATCAAAGTCAAACCCGAAGATGCAGCTGAGGAACAAATGGTCGCTGAAAGCAAAACCACAGACATTCTGACTGCAGCCAAAGAAGAAGAGGAGGAAGAGGAGGAGGGCTACTTGTCACATGTTGCAGGGGCCACAGCTCCCATAACCTCAGTAGCTCAAGGAGCCGCTGCAGCTGAACCCATCTCCTACATCCAAGACGAGACCATTCCCGGCTACTCCGAGACAGAGCAGACCATCTCTGATGAGGAGATTCATGAGGAGGCAGAGGAGAGGATACCACACCTTCAATACGATGTTGGTGCCTATGACATCTCTGTTCCAGATCAGACTGAATCATTCGTAAACATTCACGGAATGAGGGAGATGCAAGCTGCAGCTATGACCGAGAAAACTTTTATCCCAGGTGTGCAGGAACAAGTATCCGTGTTTACAAACATCATTACCGCTCCTCTGGCAGAAGAGGAGCACGTGTCTTCTGCAACGTCCATCACAGAGTATGACAAAATGTCCTCTTTCCCTACATCTATCGCGGAAGACCAATCTGTGGCATCTGTCGCAGCACCTCCGGCTGAGGAACCGCCCAAAACCCCCGCTCCGGTGTCAACGTCGCCTGACGCAACCCAAGGCAAAGAGCAGCCACTCTCTGCAGGAACTCTTTCACCGCCTTCTCTAGAAGATGACAAACAAGCCAAGTCTCCATCAGAGGACTTGCAGCTTCCTGTTGGAGAAGTGAAGACAGGAGCAAAAGCTCCTGAGGAGGAGGAAGAGGAGGAAGAAGAAGAAGAGGAAGAAGACCAAACTCCTAACGTTGAAATTTCCCTTGAAAAACTCCAAGAGGGCTATGCTTCAACTCAGTTATTACAGGATAAAGAGAAAGATATCGAAAAGCTTGCTGGCACCGTTTCTCCAGTTTCAAAGTCTCTACAAGATACCAAACCAGTCCACCTACCAGTTGAAGAGGAAAATATAGATGCAGTTGCACCTAAAGATATTTCATCTGTTGTGCCTACTAGACCTTTTGGATCAGACTCAGTAACTTCAGAGAGTGAGGAGCGTTGCTTCAGTCCGGATGATATCACTGTGAAAATGGCCTCTCCTCCACAGTCCGGACCACCGAGTGCAGCCCACTCTCCACTTCGTCAGTCCCCAGTGGAAGACAAGATGAAGGCCTTCCCTGATGTGGAGCTGCAAAAGCAAGAGGAGATCCTCGAGGTAGTCACAGCAACTGAAGACGAAACTAAAAAGACAGACGAAGCAGAAACAGTGACACAAAAAGATGTTGACAAACAGAAAGCAGATCAGCCTGAGATAGAAGTTTCAACATCTTTGGACAAATCATTAGAAAAGGACATAAAAGAGGTTCCAGTGACGAAGGAGCCAGAAAAAGACATTTCATCAGTTCCAAAAGATGAATCCAAACCGGCAGAAACAATCCCTGTTGTTGCTGAAGCTTTAACAGAAGTACAACCACCTGTATTAGAGAAGGATTCCCTCATCTCATCTGAACCAACTGATGAAGAGGTTGACAAAGGGCTCAAAGAAAAAGAACCTAAATCACCTGTTCCAGGTAAATTTCCAGAGAGGGAGAGTCGTTTCCTGGATGACGATGATAACAAGAAGGATGATGATGATGATCATGGTGATAAATCTGCAGTTAAAACTGCCCAGGCAGAACAGGAGGAAGAAAAAGATGACACCTCAGATGTCATTCAAATCAAGGATGAGCAAAAACAGAAATCTGTCATCCAGGAAGACGTTTCTGCCATTAAGTCCGTCACAGACGAGAAGGCAGAGAAAGAGGCAGTTAAGGATGATACCTCTGACATTAAACCTATCAAAGATGAGCAAATTGCAAAGGACATTGTCACAGTTGATGAGCCTGAAAAAGACCACATTCCTGAAGACAAAACTACTAAAGAAGCAGAAACGGAAATTGTTGTTTCTGAGGCCAAACAAATCAAAGATGAGCAGAAACAGAAAGATACAAAAGACGATGATCTTGACCTCAAAACCAAAGGTGAGGGTATTGAGACAGAGGTTAAAAAAGATGATGTGTATGATAGTAAGATTTTGAAAGAGGAGGAGAAGGAAGTGACAGAGAAGGCTGATGCTTTTGATATTAGCTCCATAAAAACTGAAGAGAAAGAGCTTGAAAAGGTCCAGGCTGCTGATATCAAGCCTGTTAAAGACGAGATGGAGAAAGAGGCAAAGAAGGATGATATGCCCGTTACTGAGCCCACTAAAGATGAGAAGAAAAAGGAGACGGAAACTGATATCAAAGTGATAGAAGATAAGAAAGAGGAAAAAGAGATTGAAAAGATAGATGTTTCTGCAACCAAGCCCCTTACAGATGAGCAGAAAGAGATGGGCGACATAATTGTTGCTAAACTCACCAAAGAAGAAGAAATAATTACTAAGGATGAAACGTCTGCTGTTACCATGAAAGAAGAAAAGGGGCAAGAAATTAGTAAAGATGCTATCTCAACCATCAGCATCACCAAGGAGGAGGAAAAGGATGTAACAGTGAGTAAAGAGGAGATTCTTGCAGCCAAGCCAACAACAGAGGAAGAAAAACAAAAAGAAACAAGTAAAGATGAGATTTCTGACACCAAAGTCTCCAAGGAGCAGGAAGAAGATTTGAAAACAAGCAAGGATGATGCTTACATTCTCAAATCTACTGTAGAGGAAGACAAGAAGGAAGACACAAGTAAAGATGATACTGCTGCTATAAAACTTCCCAAGGCAGAGGAAAAAGAAGAGGAAATACTGCCTAGTATGGAAGACACTACTGCTGTTAAACCAACTGTTGGAGAAGATAAGAAACAAGAGGAAAGCAAAGATGAAACTGCTGCCATCAAACTTGGCAAAACAGAGGAAGATCATACAGCAGTGTGTAAAGAGGATGATTTCTCTGCCACAACAACCAAAGCAGAAGAAAAAGAGACCGTTAAAGATGCTGTCAAACCAGCCGTTGAAGAAGTAAAGGTGCAAGAAACAAGTAAAGATAAAGATGTCATTCCTGCTGCCAAACCCACCAAGATGGAGGAAGAGGATGTAATGATCAGTGAAGATATTTCCACTGTCAAAACTTCAGAGGATGAAGCAACCAAAAAGGATGACATTTTTGTTGTTAAACCTACCACTCAAGACGAAAAGGAGAAGGAAATCTGTAAAGATATCAGTCCTATCCAGTCAACGATAGAAGACGAAAAGGAGAAAGCTGTAGACAAAGAGGAAACTTTAACTGTGAAACCATCCAAGGAGGAAGACTTGCCAATTCAGGATCAAACTGCTGCTGTCAAACCCATCAAGAAAGATAAAGATGCAGTTACAATTAAGGATGAAATTTCTGGTGTCAAACCTACCAAGGAGGAGGAAACCAAAGACGCTGCTGCTGTTAAACCCCTTGCAGACGAGGAGAAGAAGGTAGAGTTGAAAGACATTACATCTGACGTAAAACCCATCAAGAAAGAGGAAAGCAAAGACGCTGCTGCTGTAGAACCTCCTGCAGACGAGGAGAAGAAGGTGGAGTTGAAAGATGTAACCTCTGACGTAAAATCCATCAAGGAAGAGGAAAGCAAAGACGCTGCTGCTGTAAAACCACTTACAGACGAGGAGAAGAAGGTGGAGTTGAAAGATGTTACACCTGATGTAAAACCCATCAAGGAAGAGGAAAGCAAGGACACTGCTGCTGTAAAACCTCCTGCAGATGAGGAGAAAAAGGTGGAGTTGAAAGATGTTACACCTGATATTAAACCCATCAAGGAAGAGGAAAGCAAAGACGCTGCTGCTGTAAAACCTCCTGCAGATGAGGAGAAGAAGGTGGAGTTGAAAGATGTTACACCTGATATTAAACCCATCAAGGAAGAGGAAAGCAAAGACGCTGCTGCTGTAAAACCTCCTGCAGATGAGGAGAAGAAGGTGGAGTTAAAAGATATTACACCTGATGTAAAACCCATCAAGGAAGAGGCAAAAGAAATCCTGAAGGAAGAAATTTCTGATAAAGAAATTAAGATCAAAGAAGAAGAAAAGGAAAAAGAGAAAGAAAAAAGTGATACTACTGATTCTGTATCCGTTAAGGAGCAAAAGGAAAAAGACATAGATGATATTTCAGTCAAACCCACAAAGGAGTTGGAAAAAGTTGACGTTTCTGACAAACCAATAAAAATACAGGAGGATAAAGAGGAGGAGAAGGGTGATATCTTGGATCACAAACCCGTTTTGGAGGAAATTAAGGACAAAGAGACTAAACAAGATGACACAACAAGGGAGAAAGAAATAGACTCCAGTGTTGAGAAACCCAAGGTTATAAAAGACACTGAGCCACCTAAAGTTGAAACCATTGAGGACAAAATGAAAGACGTTGTCAAACCGGATAGTCGTGAATCTGAATCCATCAAACAAGAGCCAGAGAAGGAGATGACAACTCCAACGTCTGGCACCAAAGATGAGGAAAAAGGGAAAGATGAGTATCCTTTTGAGTCTGAATCTAAGAAGGATGATAAAAAAGAGGCAGATCTTCCCATGTCTCAGACCTTGGAAGAGGAGAAACCTAAAAAGGATGACATTTGTGATGTTAGCGATAAGCATAAAGATGAAGAAATCTCTGATAAGCTCCCTGAAACTCCAAAAGAGAAGGAAACTTTCGGCGCTACATCCGTAGAAATGCAGAAAGACACTTCTGTAACTACACCAAGCGAAGACCTAAAACCAGTAAAAGATGACATTTGTGTGCCTCCCAGCCACATCCAAGAGGAGAAAAAAGAAGATAAAGAAGCAAAGGTCATTATTAGTCAAGAAGAGAAGATGGAGAAAGAAAAAGATGATGCACATGAGGCTGAACTGAGCAAAGAACAGAAAATGGAAAAAGAACAAGAGAAAGAGAAAGAATATACTTATGGGACTGAAGACATCAAAGATGAAAAGACAAAACCAGAAGAAGATGAAAAAATGATCAAAGAAAAGGATCTTTCTGAGACAAAGACAGATGAAATCACTGACAAAGACAAGTATGATTCCTCTGATACAGATCACACCAAAGAGGAGAAATGGGAGAGAGAGGAGTTACAAGAGAAAGACCTGGACAAAGCAATTAAACAACCTGCACAGGCAGTATTAGGAGAAGCAGCAATGGCATCCAAGTCAGATTACAAACCTGCGTTTGTGGTTCAGTCCTCCGATGAAGACAGGGAAGATGAAGAGGAGGAGGACATTTGTATGGGAGGTGCAGGCTCCAGACCTTTGTCAGTAGAGCCGAGAAAATCCGAGCATGACATCTCCTCTGCAGGTCTGCCCTCATCCCAAACTCCACAGACAAGTGATGAAACTAAACCTGCAGTATCAGAACCGACCACAGTGGTCATACCCACACTTACAATGCAGGAGCCCTCAATTGATGAAGACATCAAAGATTTCGGCAAAGAAGAATCCAGACTTTCACCTGAAGCAGGCAAAGATATTGTGAAAACAGAAACCATGCCTGCGCCACTTGCCAAGCCAGAGCCTTCCTTTGATATTGTCACATCAAAGGAGGAGGCGACCTCTATTCCAAAACAAGAAACAGCCTCTGATATTTCAGCGACTAAAGCTGAATCAGTGACAGACTCAACTGAGAAAAAACCTGTGTTGTCAACGGTATCAAGCACTGACAGTCAACCCAGGAGCTGCACACTTTCCAGCACTGAGAGCCAATCCAGCGTGGATGAAACACCACAACAAGAAAAGCAGATGCCGTCTCAGACGAGCTCAGGAGTTATTGCTGCAGAAAAGACAAAGCCGGATGAGAAACCAGGAAAGGAAGCAGAAAGGGAGATGGAAGGAGAGCGAGAGGTGGCTTCTCCAGGATTATCGCAGCCTTGTTCATATTTCATGTTGGACAAAGATTCTGAGGACGCCAGCCACACTAAAGTTGTAAAACCAGACACTGCAAAAATGGAGAGTTTTGATAAAATGACCTCAGAGAAAGAAGCAGCCAGCGCAAGCCTTGGAGACGAAAAGCAAACCTTTGGTGCATCAAAGTATGATCCTTATGAAAAGCCCATTCCAAAGGATCATGACTCGGACTCTAGAGAAGAAAGTGAGGTTTCTTTAGGGTTTGATCACGCCTCTGATATCGGTATTGATGATAACAGAAGAACAAGCCAGGCAGAGGCTGGAGGAGCCATGTTCCTCCTGGATGATCAGTACAAAGAAGAGCCTCTGTCCTTCAGTAGAGTAGACTACAGTCCAGTGTCCCTCACAGAGAGTGAAAGAAGCAGCCACCACAGCCGAAGTGCCTCACCTAAATATGATGACAGAGAGAAAGGCCAAGAAGAAGAGAGGGAGAGAGAAGAAAGGCCGGATACACCTTATGTTGACAAGAGCGTTTCATCCATAGAAATGCAAGATAACAAAATGTCCCAGGCTGCTGAGTCTTACTCTTTCAGTCCCAAAGAGGACAAACCTGAGAAATCAGAGAAGGAGAAAGAGGACATGACCGAGGGTGCTGCAGCAGCCTTTCAACCAGGGGCAACAGGAGAGAGTGATAAGGTTTCTACCAGTGCAGCTGTTCACTCAGCAGGTACATCATTAAGACAAGAAACACCCTCTCCATCATGGAGCCAATCAGATCTCAGTCCCCAGGTTTCAGCTTCTCCCGTAGCTTTTGGAGAATTCACGGAAAAGAAAACAACAGAAAAAGAGAAAGAAAAACCTGCTGAGTCACTAAAAGAAAAACCTGAGTCTTCTGATCATGAAAGAGATGGATCTCCATCTGGTCGGCATTCACCTGCAGAAAAAGACATTTTACCTCAGCAAGCATCACCTTCAGAGAAAGAAGAAACTTCAAGTGATTCAAGGATTTCACCTGCTGCCACATTTTTAGGACATGAAATGGATGATAATGTTCTGGCGTCAGACAATAGTCAGATTAGCAGCTCTGCCACTTGTAAATCCATGTTAGACTTTCCTGAAGGAAAAGAGAGCCTGATAGATAAAAGGTTACTCGTAGAGGGGGAAGATTTCAATGTTGACGATGATGAAGATGAAGATGAGGATGAGGAGGAGGAGGAAGAGGAGGAGTTAAGTGATATAGACATGGAAAAGGGTGCCAGAGAGCAGTCTGAAAAAGAAATGTGCAGGCGTAGCTCTGGTGATAGTGCTACGTTAGCAGAGGTCGAGGACTCAAATAAAAAGTCTCAGTTGCCTGAATCAAGCTTCCTTAAGGGGGAAATGGTCTGTAAACCAACACCTGATGACGCCTCAGCTTCTAAAGTCACAGAGGCAGACAAGGGGGACATTAGTAAAAAACCACCATCTCCTGAAACAAAACCCCTCAAAGAGGATGATACAGTTGGTGATAAAGCCTCATCCCAGCTTCCTGAGACAAAGAGCGAAGATGTAGCTAAAACAACTCCATCACCAGCTCCAAGTGCACACAAAACGGATGAAAGCAAAACATCAGATGCCCAAAAACCTCCTGAAACAAAGAAAGCAGAGGACACAGACAAAGAGCATTTGTCTCCTGAACCAACCACAAAGAGAAGGTTGTCATCGGCAGAGGATTTTACCTCTGCAGTATTAGAGTCAGCAAAAGGAGATGAAGCCAAGGGGTCACCATCCCCAAGCTTTTTGACTAAAGAAACTTCTCAGCCAACGTCCACAAGCAGCTTCACAGGCAGCTTTTTGCCACCTGACCATTCAGAGTCTACGCCCAAAACCACATCTAGTCCCTCCCCTCCGCTAACTGGCAGCTATGCTGATATTGGACAGAGCAGATCTGAAGCATATTCTGAGCATTTTTACAGTGAGGAGAGTCAAGTAGGATTGAAGGAGGATAAGAAAGAAACCCCTGTACTCCCAGATACCTCCCAGCTAACCAAGCTAAGCGATGATAAATATTACAGCCAAAGAGAAGAGGAAAGTCGAGATGAGAGGCAGACCGCAGATATCACCACAAAACATGAGGAAACTTCCTCATCGTCGTGCACGTACACCACCTTAACATACTCTTCTTCAACATTCTCCTCCACATCGTACAGTTACTCGTCCACGGCCTCAACTTCTGCCCCGTTGAGCCAACAGCTTGGAGACAAAGTTCAAACTTCTACAACACTATCAAGCTCTGACGTAACTCTGGCCAAAGAGGAGTCATCAAGCTCCTGCTTTGGAGGGTTTCAGAGAGATGAGTACATGGAAGTGACGACGAAACCTGCAGCAAAAGTGTCTTTACCCAGTAAGTTGGACGAGACCAAACCATCGTCTCCAGTCTTACCTACCACTGCCAAACAGACTGAGGGTCAAAGTAGTTCTGCAAAGCCTGAAACGGACACAAAATCGAGCACTGATAGTTTCTGTATGCTGGAAACTAAGATTACAACGTCCTCTGCAGCACCATCTCTACAAAGCACCGAACCAGTGAAGGTGTCAGAGAGTTTAACCACATCAATGGCTTGCTTTGACGTCTCCCCCCTCCAAAGGGCTGAGTCCTCTGAAAGAATGTCCCAAGAATCAGCGGACGATGAGGACCCTGATACACTTGAAATGGAGGACAGCACTCTACCATGTCGTATTGAATGTCAAAAAATCAAAGTGGCTGAGCAAAAAGAGACTTTTTCATCAATAACTGAGTCACATGTCGTAGAAAGTACCACACACTCTACTGAGACAAAGACAGTCACCATTACGTCTTCTTCTGTTGTGTCTAAACCTGATGTGGTGATGGAAACAACTCAACAGACAGCCTCACTCACTCCACTGACTGATAGTGGTGCTAGCAAAACCACATGTGCCACAACAGATGTGTCCAAAAAAGAAGAGGATAAAGAGAAAAAGGAGAAAACACCAGAGGTAAAAGAGGAAAAGACAAATGGAGCTATTGCACCTTTGAAGGAAGATGCAAAGGTGTCAGAAAAAGAAACAAAGGAGAAAGATGAAAAGACAGAGATGGCTAAAGACAGTGAAGTTAAGCAGAAATTAGAGGATACAAAACTGGAGGAAAAGACATGTAAAGACAGTACAGAGGAGAAGAAGGCAACAGCTGATCCAAAGATGTGTGAAAAAGCAGAAGATGGTAAGAGAGGAGAAGACGATGCAAGAGTAGAGGAGAAAAGTTTGTTAGAGAAGCCATCAGAGAGATTAGAAGTCAGGAGAAAGAGCAGTATATCTGATTGGGAGCTACTACAAAGGCCTGATGACTGCCCAAGTGCCCCACCTCCAGGTTATGGTGATGATGATGATGAGGAAGAGGATGAAGAAGCAATGGAAGCGATGGAATGGATGGCCAGCGTCCACAGTACCTCCATGTCCTCACAAGATACCTATCACACAGAAACATCTAGCAAAGGAGCCACAAAGGCTGATCGTCCGTCTGACTTGGACACCGGAGCCACCTCCTCCTCTTCCTCCCATCCAGGCTACTCCTCCTGTGAATATAAACATCGCAAAGGAGAACTTTCTCCATCGTTCATCAACCCGAGCCCTCATCAGCTCTCTAGTGACGAGGGTGAGGAGGAGGCCCACAGTGACCACTCACAGGAAGGCGACGAAGACGATCAGGAGCAGCACTCTGTGAAAAGGAGATCGCACAAGCAGAGGCGCCACCACGGTCCAAGTTACCATGGAGATGCCGGACAGGGATCACACCCTCCTGGTGCCATGTCATCTGGCTTGGCTGTGACATTAGCTGGAGAGGAAACGCCCCCAACGTCGGTGAGCGAGTCGTTGCCTTCGCAGTCTGACTCTGACGTCCCTCCAGAAACCGAGGAGTGTCCGTCCATAACAGCTGAGGGAAATCTGGACTCAGATGAAGATGCTGAACATCTGCCAGTGGACAAATTATCTGCATCTGGAGCTGGGGGTGGCCACCATCCTCCATCACCAAGGTCATCTCAGAAGACTCACGATCCTCCCCCCACACCGATGAAGGACCCTCTTCCCCACCCTCCTCACCCAGACGTGTGCATGGTGGATCCGGAGGCTCTTCTCAACGACCACAGCAGCACAGAGAAACTTCTCAAGAAGGAGCACAAGACCACCAAGGGCCTCAGGAAGGGCAAACCCAAGTCAGCCTCCCCCGCTCGTAAGGGGGAAGTCAGGAAGAGGTCCTCTACTCCAGTGAAGCAGACTTCCAAGGACTCCGCCTCACCTCGATCAGCCTCCCTCAGGAGGAAGGACGCGGACAGAAGCTCCAGGCTGATCAAGATGTCTGAGACCCAAGGCTCCAGGACTGAGATCCTCAACCCGGGGAAAGGCTTGGTCAATGGCGTCAAGAGCAGTTCAGGTGTGTTAACACATTCACATCCTGCAACAATATATGCATTTACTTTCAAAATGATTCACAGGCTGATTCGAACCACGTTCACACCAGATTTACTGACCATCAGGAAACACTAATCTCCACAATTCAAGAAAATGGAGCCTTAACTGTTCAGTATAATGAAAGCTGATTACATTTGCAGTTGGTAATGTGAATTACCTTTCAAAATAATCCTAAAAAGATATCATCAGTAGTAGATCAGTTACGATAGGGGTTTTTTATTTCCAGTGTCAGAAATCATATTTGAGACACTGATAAAAAACTTGATATCGGATCTTTTCAGTTCTAAAAATGAAGTCAGAGCTAGATCTTAAGTGTATTAGGACCATTAGTTTAAAAAGATTAAAGTGGTAGATTTACAAGAAAAAAAAAACTCAGATATCCTTTGAGATTATTAAGTCATACATTTGCAAGAAAAACAACTTTATTAGAAAAGAAATTATGTGAAAAAAACTTGGACATTTTGTTTTGATCCAACCTCAGTGGTTTCTGATGTCACCTTATCCAAATCAGTATGCTGATTTGTGCATAACAGAGTTTATGTGGATGAGCTGATAACTCTTAATCAATTCATTTTTTTCATCTGTCTATCTGCAGCTGTCACAAGTCTGTACTTGATAATGACTCGTAATGTCAGCGTCAGACATGCAACAGATTGTGGTCATTAAAATGTTTGCAGTTAGGTGGTACAGGAGCACATTATAATGATGAATATGCAGCACAGACAATTTTCTGTGAAGGTGCAGTGATACATGGTGTGGTTGTTTTTCAGAATCACTGGTTTCCAACAATAAATTAACGAACAGCTTGTAATTTGTTTAGTTGACGAGAAACATTCTTTGCTACTGCGGCACAAGTTTAGTAAATTCTGAGTACTTTTACCGTCTGATCCTGTTTTAAATTCTTGTTCACTTCTAGCTAACAACTCCCAGAAAACTAGCTCAGCCGTCCCCCCCGGACCGCCCGTCTATGTCGACCTGGCCTATGTGCCCAACCACTGCAGTGCCAAGAACGTGGACCAGGAATTCTTCAAGAGAGTGCGAGCCGCGTACTATGTGGTGAGCGGGAACGACCCGGGCAGCGGAGAGCCCAGCCGTGGAGTCCTGGACGCCCTGCTGGAGGGCAAAGCTCAGTGGGGCTCCAATTTACAGGTACTTACCCTCCGATTCATCGGTCTGTCTGTGCCTCCGTTTCTCATATTCTCTGCATTTACCAATATATGTCAGAGTTGGGGGATTCAAACACAAATTTGAGGATTTGAGACATGCATGACTAAAACTTTAACTTGGTATTCATGACTTGAGACTTGACGTAGCCTTGAGATGGATGATTTCAAAGGACTTGCCTTATTTTAAATTAAATATTTGCATTTTTTTCTCAGCTTTTTATGACTTTTAACTGACATAAATGTGGAAACTTTGAGGGGATCATCAGGGTTTCATGACTTTACTTGTGATTTGCTTCACCAGAGCACTGACTCGACTTGATTTGCTTGATCACACCACAGTAACTTGGGACTTGCTTGAGACTTGAAGGTTAAGACTTGCTTGGTGACTTACTTTGTTATATGTACTTTAAACAGACTAATGTAGTGGAACCTTTATTGCTGTACATATTAATAAATTAGGAGTAAATATAGAGTGTGGATATTATTTACTGAGACTGTTTCTGTAAACTAGGGATGCGCCGATCTTATACTCAGTATGGGTAATGACCCGATACTAATCTAATAGTAATCTGATACAATCCATTAGCCAAAACTATCACATAAATGCTTAATTAAACATTGAACGACATGCTGTAAAGACAGATGTGCCACAAGTGACACAGATGAGCAGCATGTGTCACGTTAACAGAAGCAACACGTCATCATGTCAGCTGTGTGGAGTTATTTTAAGCTGAAGGAAGACAAAAACAAACCAGCTCAGTGTGATTTATGCAATTTATTTCAATTTTATTTTGATTTCTGAGTAGTTCTGTGTGTGATAACAAAAAGAAGCAGCACTGTTGCATAGCTGAGTCATGTTGTGGGGTGTTTTATGGAGTATAATTTTTGTTTCACAGATCGAGCTGATGTTCTTTAGAGGTGTAAGACAAACTGCATGTATTATTAACAGCTACGTTGTCTAAGAGAGGAAAATATAATGGTATTAGATTAACATCATATCAGCAGATACAGATAAAGTTTGCGGTTTCTGGCATGAAAAAGTGGTGTTAAACCATCCCTGCTGTAAACTAACGCAACCTGTCAGCAGTCCTCCCTGGGAAAATAAAGAACTGGAGTGAACTGAGCAGCAGGTAACTTGTTAATTAAACAGGGAGGAGGGGAATTGTAAAGTAACAGGTATCATAATCATGCAGATGACTGCTCAGTATAATAGAGCAACTCGGAGCACAAAACTCATTTTAACTGGTGGAAGATCATGAGAGTGTTCACTCATGTCTGCAAAGAGAAAGTAAAAAGACACATTATTAACAGTGCTGAGGTGAGAAACTGAAGTCGAGTACCGTGTACTGCCTGGTTCAGCAGATCCTGTCTCTGTTGTGACATACTAAATGCAGGGTAGGATAGATTTGACTGGGAGCGTTGCCTGATGTCCACCCATCGATCATGAAGACACTTCTGTATTGACTGCAGCTTTCTGCAGTTCTCTGCAGAATCCTAAAATCTATAACCTAATGGCACACCTGAACAGAGATAAGAATCAGTGTGAAATGTTGCCAAGATGCAGAAAGATTCTTGTGTGCACACACACTGTAAACATATATAAATAACAGAAAATACATAGAATCTGCATTTTATTTTGTGTATGCACTAAGAGTAAAAACACTCTCTTGATGTGGGTGTATGTATGTTATGGGTTATTATATTTCTAATACATTTATCTAAATAACCAAGTTAGAAGTGTAAGAAAAATAATATAAGAAGTAGTAATAGTCTTGTAAGAGGTCCTTGACTGAGAAAAAAACTGAGAACCTCTGCATACCTCAGTTTTGTTGTGATGAGCCTTTCTGTGTCTCTTCAGGTTTGTGTTATTCTTACCAGCTAGTTTTGGGCCACACTGCTTCCCCTCCGATAAAGCCATGGATTCGTTTTTTTTTCTCAGCCTCATTGAACTAAAATGGGCCTAAATATCACCTCGTTTCTTTCTCTCAAGCCCTGTTGTTATGTAAAATAGTTGGTGCAAGTTACTCCTGGCCCTGACTGTGTTCATTGTATCCTGTTGGTGTGGCCCTGATATGGCGTGTGCAGCACAAAAAAAAACAAACTGCAGCAGAAAAGAGAGATTTTGATTGGCTGAGTTCTTATTTTTTGAACCAAATATCAGGATTCAATGTTAATGCTCTTGTTTGATTTTTTTTGTTTTCTTTAGAAATCTATTCATCCAAAGTGAATTTGCTCCTGCAGCAGTTATCACATAACAACAAAGATTAAAGTTCATTGCCCTGTTTAGTCTGCGATGGTTGTAAAATGTCAGAAAACATTTTTCAAATCCAAGGTGATGGTGTGTCTTTAAATGTCCAGTTTTGTGAGTCAAAAACAAAAGATATTCAGTTTAATATAATAATAAACAAAGAAAAGTTTGAGATCTCCTAATTGAGAGGCTGAAAACAGCATTTTTTGCATGAAAGATTACATTTTCGATTAATCAGTAATCAAAATAATTTATTACTTTCTCTACGGGGCGAGTGAGTTGCTAGATTTACTAGCCTAACATGACATTTTAATTTCACCGGGCAGACTTGTCTTTATTCATCAACAATATTGCATGTTGATTTAGCAACAGTTGGTGTTTAATGATGTCAGTGCTGACTTTTTTTACTCATGGAAAATGTCATTTATGAACATATTTAATCATACTTTCAACACTTCTTCTTCATATTTAACATTAGTGAGCAGTATCAATCCTCTCATGTAACTCTTGGCCTGAAAGAAAATAACTTTATTTCCCAAAAATGTCAACTGTTGCATTAATATCCATTACTGTAGGTTTTTTTCCCCACTTTTCATCATCATTTATGAACAATTAATTTTCTCCTTCACTACCTCCCCTTTCATTATGTTTGTTTGTGTCCCCGTCAGGTGACTCTGATCCCGACCCACGACACGGAGGTGACCCGGGACTGGTACCAGCAGACCCACGAGAGGCAGCAGGACCTGAACATCATGGTTCTGGCCTCCAGCAGCACCGTAGTCATGCAGGACGAGTCCTTCCCTGCCTGCAAGATCGAGTTCTGAGCTTCACGAGCCCCGCTGCTGTGCTCCCCCCACCCCTCCCCACCCTCCCATCCTCTCCGCCTCCCTGTCATCCGTCCTCACTGGAGGTAGAGCGAGAGCGAACAGCACTCTCTGCTCCTACAAAGCTTCTCGCTCTCTCATGGTACCAGTCTCAAACGCATTCACTGCAGCCCTCAATACTCTAGATTCTGTTAGCTGAAATCAAAGTCAAAACTCTGGGTTTGTGCTCTGTGTGACAGTGGGGTTATCATGCAGATAATAACCTACTTTTATGTTTGTTTTCTTCTGTGAGTTTAATGTCTGCCCTGACACACCTCTTATATTAACAATTTTGATTAAAATTTCAAATAATTCAATAATATAATCACACTTAACTGCTTTGTTTGCCTCATATCTAACAGACAAATGGACATCGTTATCCCTCAAATGCATAATGCCACAGTGTGTAGTTCTCAAAACTGTTGGCTCAAATCTTAATTATCTTGGAAATGAAATACTCCCAAGTGGCAAATTTCTCATCCAAAGGGCCAAAACAAGTGCCAAAAGAGAAATTCTTATTAATTAGCTTCTCCACAACCTCTCTTAAATTAATCAGTGATCAATGATCTGTTTAGATTGTATGCAAAGTGTTTTTTAGAAGGGTAGAATTTTTTTTCAGTTTCATAATTTGAAGCTTTCTTTTCCATCTGTGCACATGACAAAACTCATCCATTGCAAATTCTGCTCACGCTACAGTAGTTTTTTGGATTAACTCAATAATGACATTAATTGATGTTGCGTAAAAAACAAGAAAAAGAAACAAAAAAAAAAGAAAAAAAAAAGAAAAAGTTCCTTCTCGTCATTTGTGGTGAAGTTTTAGGAGGTGCCTGAAGTTGACACTGTTTCGGCTTTCACAGCTTCGCTGGTGCATGATGCTTGCGTTTTAGCTCGGACTCTTTCAGAACTGCGTAGGGTTAATAATCCTTTCTTTAGCCAGCCTTCAAGTGTGGAATGCAGTATAGTGTAGATAGGTTACTACACTGTTTGGCTGTCTATGCTAAAGTGAATTCAATAGGCGACAGGCAAAAGGAACGACGTTTGTACACTAATCATATCTCCGCTGGATGTAATGGTTCCTCTTTAAGTCTTTATCATGGTCTTTGTTGGTTGTATGTACTCCAGTATACATATAGGATCAATGTTTCTATATCAATACAGAGGTTATGTTAAATAAATGATATATTTTGTGATGATGCAGCAACCGAGGTGAATGCAGCGTTCTTTGAAGGTTTAATTAACATTTCTGTCATTTCCTCCTGTTCAGCCACATTTTTACCGTCTCTGTCGATATCACAAAGCGATGGACAGAAAAAAAACGAGCAGTGACCTGTGACAAATGTAGCAACGGAAGCTCGTCTGCTTGTCTCTTCAGAGGGATGGTTACGCCAGTGGGAACCGCAATATTTGTATTTATTATCGGAGAGGGGAAAAAAAACGATAAGAGGTGTGTTACAGGAGGCTTCTTTCATGTGCCTTTAGCTTGTGCTTTTGGAGAGAGGAGGAGGAGGAGGACACTTTAAGGACATGTCAGCCATTTTGATGCCGAGCCAGAAACCAGGGTAATTCAAAAGTACATGACTTTGAAATACAGGACCAATCAGTTCAAAACAGTAGACGCACAAAAACCTTATCCACAACGTAGATGCTCTGAAATAAAACACAAACATGGAAATAACTTTGTAATTCTTATACTGAAATGCCACTTAGCCAAACAGATATGAATGTCTTCGAGCAAAGTGTTGCACCAAATAGGAATGTACTTTTCTGAGGTTGGGGGAGGAGCATCCAGGCGTCGGAAGCACAGGGCGTTAGCGTAGTAGCAGAAAGTATTTCCACTGTAATATAAATTAATTATCTAATCTTAATCCCAGAGGAATATTTATAGGATTGAGCATGAATGAATGTGATGGTTATGATTGTACTGGACGCAGTTACAAAGTAGGAATGTCTCTGAAGTAGTTCTGTTTGAGTGTGAGTATACGATACACACTTGAGTAGCTGTTTTTTTTTATAATGCAGCGTGGTTTGTTTCTGCCGGCGACGTGGCGAGTGAGTTTTCCCGTGGGATCGGTATGAAAGCTTGTCCAGATTCAAGAGAAGCTCGTGTTAAATTTACATGAGGCCAAGTTTTATTTCTTCATTCATGTCAAGCATAATTCAGATTTTTTTTTTTGTTTGTTTACATTTGATTTTTGTCTTTTTTTTTGTCAAGATGGCTCATGACCTGCGTGTTGTTTTTGTTGTTGTGAAGACTGATTCGAGTCGGGCCAGGATGAGCGGAGCACGTGGAGGCTTGGATTTCAAGAAAGCACTTTGTTTGGGTTATCGATGACAGATTGTTGCCAACTAAAAGCAGGGAGGATCCTCTGTTTGCACATTTTAACTTCCCTCGATCTTGATTCAAAGTATGGAACAAAACATGACAACAAACTCCAGTGCCATCTTCTCTCCCTGTAAAGCTCTCTCGTAACACTCGCACTACCTTATTATACCTCATCATCCAAAGCCTCCGTTCTCGTCGCTCCGCCTGGCCTCCCTTTAGTTATACGTGTTCATTATGCACTGTGTGAGAGGCTTTTCTTATCCCGCCAGGGAGAATCTGAGTTTGATGCAGGTTGTATTTTAAACAGCTGTGCACGCACAAGTACACACAGGGAGTGGATTAACCCAAGGCCGCATTAAGATTTGCACACTGAGGGGACAGTGAAGGATCGAAACAACTCCCGTGTAAACAGTTCATGTGTTTGTGAACCGATCGATCAAGCAAAAAGTCCTTTTCGCGACCCCCCCGTCTTCGCTGCTGTCTGGAAATGTGTCCAAATCAAAGCCAGTGAGAAGCTTTTCAATGTGTGGATCAGATTTTGTGGATAGTCTGATGTGTTGTTCTGTCTTCGAATAATGTTTTTAAGTTGGCAGATTCCAAATACCGGGCCTTGAGATGTTTCAGGGCATCAGTAGAACGCTGTGAATCACTCAATACTGAACTGTGTGACTATACAGAAGCTGAATGCACTATACAGGAGATCTATTTTTCTGAATGTAGAGTTGGTACTACCGTGCGAATGCTGCTGGATCAAAAACAATAATAGACAAAAAAATAATAAAAACAAAAATAAACATTCACACCAAACCTCGACAGAAATACATTTTCGGGAGCACAGGAAGGCAGATACTGTTTCCTGTTGTGACAAGCTGTCACATCAGTTACCGTTCTGCTGCAGAGGAGGAGACAAGTTTGACTTTTGACGCGTCAGAAAGCAACTGAGATCCCACAATATACATTAACAGTATAACAGAGAAATAGTACTAACTGCAGCTGCAACTTTTTCCTTTTCCTGAATATGACTTGAAACACATGCAGACTTAAAAACCATGAGTAAAATTAAAACAACCGCTACATGTACGTTTATGTACTGTACACAGATTTGTACATATATTGCTCTGGAAAGAAAAGAAAATCTGAAAGATATAAGAAACTATCCTTCTTGTGATAACTGTTTATTTTAGCTGATTTTAGTGACAGTATGATCAAAACTGCTAACTACTCCTTGAACCGAGCAAACTACACAAAACGCTGACAAGATACAGAATGAAAAAAAAAGTGCATCTTTCAGTTCAATCTCATCGCCATACCTGCATTAAAACGAAGATATCATTTGATCACAATATGGTGTCATCCATCCATCTAATCTCTGCATGTGATTTATTTAGTTATAATCCTGAATGTAATTGTTTAACATGGAAATAATAATAAAAAATACAATGCTATTTTAAAGAGGTATATTTGAAAAAAGCTAATTGTCTTAACTGGTACTGAAATGACCTACAGTAATATAATACTGGGCTGTGCTTTTATTGTTTGCCCTATTAACATGTTGTTAAGAAGACGCTGTATTGGTAGTTCTGTTTGATTCTCTCTCTCTCTTTTTTTTGCATTGTATTAATCTTAGTTATGTTTTTCTTCTTCAGTGCAATATTCAATATCTCTGTCTCTTTAAATCTAACTGGTAAAACTAGAACTACTGCAGATTCATTGTAAAAGGGAAACAGCCTGGTGATCATCAATTAAAGTACATTGAAATCTAAGTGTGTCGCGTTGTGTTTTGTTTGCCTCTTTACACTTCATTACACAGTTATATAACAAGGCTACGGAAAGGCAAGTGAAAAAAAAAAAACTGGTCACCCATTCTCCAAGTCTTATCAGCAGGATTTATCATCTGGCGTCCATGACTGGAAATCTATCCAGTACTTTACACATTTCAGTCTGGACCAAAGTATCGTCTAAAAATGAGAGCAGTGTGATTTTAGACGCTTGTAAATGGGGCATGCATTTTTTCCTTGGAGCAAGTGTAGTGTTTTCAAGGTGTGAAAAGTGTTTGGATTTTGCATTAAGTGCTTGAAGCAGCTTGAAACTGTAATCACATTACTTTCATAATAAATTGCTGCCTGACTGAATTAGTTAACTCTTTAGAAAAGAAATAAAATAAGTCAAGTATTTGCTGAGCCAGATTGTACAGGAAGTTAATGATTCATCATTAATTGTTTTTACCTGATTAAACATCGAAGTATGATTAGGATAATTACTATAATTAATCACTAGTCTAGTTGCATTAACTGTGTCTCGTTTGACATTGTTTTGTCTAGCGATCCATTCATTGGATAAGAAAAAAAGAGGACAAAAACAAGACAACGTTAGGTGAGGAAAAAAATATTAATGATCAATCAATTAATCAATTGTTAGCATTTTCAACTATGGAAGGAAAATGCACAAAATTCGTGACCCTTAAAGGAGGTGGCACATTTTGAAACATTAAACTTTCTATCACAGAACATAAATTTGGTTGATAAAAGCACAAAACCATCTGATTTAATGCGATGAAGAGGTGAAATAATCATTTTGTATGTAAGTATGTCATTTAGCAGCTGTAAGGTGCTAAAAAAAAGCTTGAAAAGTGCTTTAAACACTATGTTAACACAAACTGCCATAATTCTGCTGTGTTGTAATGCTGCGTTGTGTTTTCGCAGGTGAAACAGAAGAGATGCAGTTTTCAGAAAATTAAACCCGTCCAGTCTCATCGATGGAAGAGTCAGGATTAATTCGTAGAGTTGTTTTTGACAGCTCATCACTACAGAGGCAGCAACAATAACCCAGCATGATGATAACTGTTATCATCACTGGCTCAGCTGATTCATCAGTCAAGCTCTAAATACCAAACTTATTTAATAAGATAGTCATTTTAATGTTGAAATTTTTCAATGAGGCTTTGCAGAACATCCTAGTTCTTTATCAGCAACATCATACAGTCACAGACTGTTGTTTCCAAGTATAACTATGATGTGGAATTTGTGTCGTTTTTGTCACAAAGCTGTTTTTCATTCCTCTGATAAATCTAGATAAACAATATTTTCTGTGATTCATTTGTACTGTGACATGTAATTGCTATGGGAACATTTCAGCAATTTATTTGTTACCCAAGTCTTCATCAAGATAAAAAAAAAAGAGGAATCTGGCCTTTTTTTTTCTTTTTTTTTTAGTTTATTGCTTTATTTGGTCATTCTCATTAACTATGATTAGTTCCAGCTGGTGGACAAACAAACTATTTGCTGCTGCATCAGTAGTGACTGCATCTCAACATTCATTTAGTCTCTACTCTGTAATGCTGTTCAGAAAAAGTGCTCTCATCTTTATCCCCTTCATGACCAAAACTGACATTACCATGCTGGGATCAGGGATTAGCAGTAAATAACCCTTCAAATTTGGTTTCAACTGAAGGGTGAGTGACAGTTCAGTGAAGAATCATGAAGCGCTGAATCTCATGGGCTCTTCCCAACATTCAAATAAAGTCTTATACCATTTGAGTCTGGCAAATTTGAAATACTCACCTGAATCTGCCTGTAAATCCTGCACTGTAGACAGATGAGATGAACCCCCATCTCTCTCAAAATATTACGCAACACAAGCTGTTTGAGCGAACAGATGTTAAAAAAAAAAATCATACGTGTATGTTTTTTGTGAATAAAAGCTTAGTAGGCTCACAAGTTGAGTTTGCAGTTAATCTGTAAATTAAATATGAGGGGAGGAAACGTGTGATCGGCTTCAAGACTGGAGACAACAGGCCTGGTCAGTGTGTTGATCGGCTTTGATTTGTCAGGTGGAAAGATGAAAGAGAAGACATGCTTCAGCAGATCCTCCCCCTCCTCTTGTCAAGATAACTTAGCAGTTTTCCATTTGACATTTACAGATCTTTGACTAAAGCAGAGAGCGAGAGCTCAGCAAACTTAAAAAGAAAGAGAGTGAGAAAAAAAACCCTACTTGCTCTCTGAGGGGTGGGAGGGACAGATCAATTAAGGCTCCAAAATCAACCTTGAAGTATCCACACCCACACCTGCTGCCGTTACACACTCTGCACTCATTTCAGCTGGTGATGAATGGCTCCTAATTTGTCTTTGTCTCTCATTTCATTGCCCCCCCCTCCCCCCGGCAGTAAGTGTGTCAGCCTCCGGCCTCTCCTTGTTTTTCTTTCGAAACTCACTGGAAGAAAAAACAGGAGTGAAACGGACAAAGAAAGAAGAACAAATCTGGCCTGCTGTCCTCTCATGCTGGCAGTCCCTCTAACCCCGGGCGCCATACTATTATATGCAGTTTGGGTCTCTAAGTGGGGTGACAGAGCACGCACATCTTCTCGCCAGCCCTCCTGCGGTTACCATGACGACGCGTTTTGACTTTGGAAGAGGGTTTTATGGGGGAGTTGAGGACGGGCTGTGGAGGTCTAACTGGACACCTTCCTGCCTTCCCGTTGGGTTCGGATGGAGACTAGATAAGGGTAATTCTCTCATCAGCACGACTAATAGTTACTCTCGTCTCTTGTCTTTTCCCTCCCACTCCTCTCTTCTCTGCATTTGTATTTCAGGCAATTTAGCTGAGAGCAAGAGAAGCCACTGCACAGTGGAAAGGAAGTCGGAGCCTTGGGACACGGTGACCCTCTAAAGTTGAAAATTCATGTAAGAGAGATGTGACAGAAATGAAATAAGAGCAAAGAGGAAGCCTGAAGGGATTTTTAGAGAAGGTTGGAAAAAGATTTGTAAACTTCAGTCTGCAGTTTAATTTTCCAGTTCTTAACCTCTGTCACAGGACTACAACTGGAGAGAAGCTGAATAGTTTGTGTATTTCTTGTTGTATATATCCAGTGTTCAGAATATCATACCAAAAATACATCCAGTGAATCTTTTCTTCTAATCCCTGTAAAGCCTGACACATCGGACCTTTTGACAAAACTCTAGAAAAGATTTTTACATATATGATACTTTGTTTGTTTCATATAGGGATGGACGATATATCGGAATTAATATCGGTATCTGCCAATATTTGTCATTTTTTAACATATCGGCATTGGTCCGATGAGTAAAACTGGGCCGGTATTATCAACCCATGTTTATATCTGTATGTATGTATGTATATATGTATGTATGTATGTATGGTCATAAGTATGTATGTATGTATGGCCATATGTATGTTTGTATGTATGTATGTATGTATGTATGTATGTATGGTCATATGTATGTATGCATGGTCATATGTATGCTCATATGTATGTATGTATGTATGCTCATATGTATGTATGTATGTATGTATGTATGGTCATATGTATGCTCATATGCATGTATTATGTATGTATGTATGTATGTATGCTCATATGTATGGTCATATGTATGTATGGTCATAAGTGTGTATGTATGTATGTATGTATGTATGTATGTATGTATGGTGATATGTATGTATGTTCATATGTATGTATGTCTGGTCATAGGTATGTATGTATGTATGTATGTATGTATGTATGTATGTATGTATGTATGGTGATATGTATGTCTGGTCATATGTATGTATGTATGTATGTCTGGTCGTAAATATGTATGTATGCATGGTCATATGTATGCTCATATGTATGTATGTATGTATGCTCATATGTATGTATGTTCATATGTATGTATGTATGGTCATAAGTATGTATGTATGTATGAATGTATGTATGTATGTATGTATGTTCATATGTATGTCTGTATGGTCATATGTATGTATGTATGTATGTATGGTCGTAAATATGTATGTATGCATGGTGATATGTATGCTCATATGTATGTATGTATGTATGCTCATATATATGTATGTTCATATGTATGTATGTATGGTCATAAGTATGTATGTATGTATGTATGTATGTATGTATGTATGTATGTATGGTCATATGTATGTATGTATGCATGGTCATATGTATGTATGTCTGTATGTCTGTATGTATGTATGTATGTATGCTCATATGTATGTATGTATGTAGGTATGTATGCTCATATGTATGCATGTATGGTCATATGTATGTATGTATGTATGTATGTATGTATGTATGTATGTATGCATGGTCATGTATGGTCATATGTATGTATGTATGTATGTATGTATGTATGTATGTATGCTCATATGTATGTATGTTCATATGTATGTATGTATGGCCATAAGTATGTATGTATGTATGTATGTATATATGTATGTATGTATGAATGTATGTCTGTATGGTCATATGTATGTATGTATGTATGTATGTATGGTCATATGTATGTATGTATGTATGTATGTATGCTCATATGTATGTATGTATGGTCATGTATGGTCATATGTATGTATGTATGTATGTATGTATGTATGTATGTATGTATGTATGGTCATATGTATGGTCATATGTATGTATGTATGGTCATAAGTATGTATGTATGTATGTATGTATGCTCATATGTATGGTCATATGTATGTATGTATGTATGGTCATATGTATGGTCATATGTGTGTATGTTCATATGTATGTATGTATGGTCATAAGTATGTATGTGTATATATATATGCTCATATGTATGTATGTATGTATGTATGTATGGTCGTATGTATGTTCATATGTATGTATGTATGTATGTATGTATGTATGGTCATAAGTATGTATGTATGTATGTATGTATGTATGTATTGCCATATGTATGTATGTATGTATGTATGTATGTATGTATGTATGTATGTATGGTCATATGTATCTATGTATGTATGTATGTATGTATGGTCATATGTATGTATGTTCGTATGTATGGTCCTAAATATGTATGTATGTATGTATGGCCATAGTATGTATGTATGTATGGTCATATGCATGTATGTATGCATGGTCATATGTATACTCATATGTATGTATGTATGTATGTATGTATGTATGTATGTATGTATGGTCATATGTATGTATGGTCATATGTATGCTCATATGTATGCTCATATGTATGTATGTATGTATGTATGCTCATATGTATGTATGTATGTATGTTCATATGTATGTATGTATGTCTGTAAGGTCATATGTATGTATGTTCATATGTATGTATGTATGTATGTATGTATGCTCATATGTATATATATATGGTCATAGGTCTGTATGTATGTATGGTCATATGTATGTATGTATGTATGTATGTATGTATGTATGTATGCTCAAATGTATGTATGTATCTATGTATGTATGTATATATGGTCATAAGTATGTATGTATGTATGCTCATATGTATGCATGTATGTATGTATGTATGTATGTATATATGTTCATATTTATGTATGTATGTATGCATGGTCATATGTATGCTCATATGTATGTATGTATGTATGTATGTAGGTATGTATGGTCATATGTATGTATGTATGTATGTATGTATGTATGGTCATAAGTATGTATGTATGTATGTATGTATGTATGTATGTATGTATGTATGCTCGTATGTATGTATGTTCATATGTATGTATGTATGTATGGTCATATGTATGTAAGTAAGTATGTAAGTATGTATGTATGTATGTATGTATGTATGTATGTACGTACGTATATATGGTCATATGTATGTATGCATGTATGTATGTATGTATGGTCATATGTATGTATGTATGTATGTATGTATGTACGTATGTATGGTCATATGTATGCTCATATG
Organism: Lutjanus erythropterus; assembly: GCF_056507025.1. Lineage (NCBI taxonomy): Eukaryota > Metazoa > Chordata > Actinopteri > Lutjaniformes > Lutjanidae > Lutjanus > Lutjanus erythropterus. The sequence goes on from NC_139329.1 coordinate 34,613,741, forward strand.
TATGTATGTATGGTCATATGTATGTATGTATGTATGTATGCTCATATGTATGCTCATATGTATGTATGGTCATAAGTAAGTATGTATGGTCATAAGTATGTATGTATGTATGTATGTATGTATGTATGTATGTATGTATGTTCATATGTATGTGTGTATGGTCATATGTATGTATGTATGTATGTATGTATGTATGCATGGTCATGTATGGTCATATGTATGTATGTATGTATGTATGTACGTATGTATGTATGGTCATATGTATGTATGTATGTATGTATGTAGGTATGTATGTATGTATGGTCATATGTATGTATGTATGTATGTATGTATGTATGTATGTATGTATGGTCATATGTGTGTATGTTCATATGTATGTATGTATGGTCATAAGTAAGTATGTATGGTCATAAGTATGTATGTATGTATGTATGTATGTATGTATGTTCATATGTATGTGTGTATGTTCATATGTATGTATGTATGTATGTATGTATGTATGTATGGTCATAAGTATGTATGTATGTATGTATGTATTGCCATATGTATGTATGTATGTATGTATGTATGTATGTATGTATGTATGGTCATATGTATCTATGTATGTATGTATGTATGTATGTATGTATGTATGTATGTATGTATGCATGTATGTATGCATGGTCATATGTATACTCATATGTATGTATGTATGTATGTATGTATGTATGTATGTATGTATGGTCATATGTATGTATGCTCATATGTATGCTCATATGTATGCTCATATGTATGTATGTATGTATGCTCATATGTATGTATGTATGTATGTTCATATGTATGTATGTATGTCTGTAAGGTCATATGTATGTATGTTCATATGTATGTATGTATGTATGTATGTATGTATGCTCATATGTATATATATATGGTCATAGGTCTGTATGTATGTATGGTCATATGTATGTATGTATGTATGTATGTATGTATGTATGTATGTATGTATGCTCATATGTATGTATGTATCTATGTATGTATGTATATATGGTCATAAGTATGTATGTATATATGCTCATATGTATGCATGTATGTATGTATGTATGTATGTATATATATATGTTCATATTTATGTATGTATGTATGCATGGTCATATGTATGCTCATATGTATGTATGTAGGTATGTATGGTCATAAGTATGTATGTATGTATGTATGTATGTATGTATGCTCGTATGTATGTATGTTCATATGTATGTATGTATGTATGGTCATATGTATGTAAGTAAGTATGTAAGTATGTATGTATGTATGTATGTATGTACGTACGTATATATGGTCATATGTATGTATGCATGTATGTATGTATGTATGGTCATATGTATGTATGTATGTATGTATGTACGTATGTATGGTCATATGTATCCTCATATGTATGTATGTATGGTCATATGTATGTATGTATGTATGTATGTATGCTCATATGTATGCTCATATGTATGTATGGTCATAAGTAAGTATGTATGGTCATAAGTATGTATGTATGTATGTATGTATGTATGTATGTATGTTCATATGTATGTGTGTATGGTCATATGTATGTATGTATGTATGTATGTAGGTATGTATGTATGTATGGTCATATGTATGTATGTATGTATGTATGTATGTATGTATGTATGTATGGTCATATGTGTGTATGTTCATATGTATGTATGTATGGTCATAAGTAAGTATGTATGGTCATAAGTATGTATGTATGTATGTATGTATGTATGTTCATATGTATGTGTGTATGGTCATATGTATGTATGTATGTATGTATGTATGCATGGTCATGTATGGTCATATGTATGTATGTATGTATGTATGTACGTATGTATGTATGGTCATATGTATGTATGTATGTATGTATGTATGTATATATGTATGGTCATATGTATGTATGTATGTATGTAGGTATGTATGTATGTATGGTCATATGTATGTATGTATGTATGTATGTATGTATGTATGTATGTATGTATGTATGGTCATATGTGTGTATGTTCATATGTATGTATGTATGGTCATAAGTATGTATGTATGTATATATATGTACTCATATGTATGTATGTATGTATGTATGTATGCATGGTCATGTATGGTCATATGTATGTATGTATGTATGTATGTACGTATGTATGTATGGTCATATGTATGTATGTATGTATGTATGTAGGTATGTATGTATGTATGGTCATATGTATGTATGTATGTATGTATGTATGTATGTATGTATGTATGGTCATATGTGTGTATGTTCATATGTATGTATGTATGGTCATAAGTAAGTATGTATGGTCATAAGTATGTATGTATGTATGTATGTATGTATGTATGTTCATATGTATGTGTGTATGTTCATATGTATGTATGTATGTATGTATGTATGTATGTATGGTCATAAGTATGTATGTATGTATGTATGTATTGCCATATGTATGTATGTATGTATGTATGTATGTATGTATGTATGTATGGTCATATGTATCTATGTATGTATGTATGTATGTATGTATGTATGTATGTATGTATGTATGCATGTATGTATGCATGGTCATATGTATACTCATATGTATGTATGTATGTATGTATGTATGTATGTATGTATGTATGGTCATATGTATGTATGCTCATATGTATGCTCATATGTATGCTCATATGTATGTATGTATGTATGCTCATATGTATGTATGTATGTATGTTCATATGTATGTATGTATGTCTGTAAGGTCATATGTATGTATGTTCATATGTATGTATGTATGTATGTATGTATGTATGCTCATATGTATATATATATGGTCATAGGTCTGTATGTATGTATGGTCATATGTATGTATGTATGTATGTATGTATGTATGTATGTATGTATGTATGCTCATATGTATGTATGTATCTATGTATGTATGTATATATGGTCATAAGTATGTATGTATATATGCTCATATGTATGCATGTATGTATGTATGTATGTATGTATATATATATGTTCATATTTATGTATGTATGTATGCATGGTCATATGTATGCTCATATGTATGTATGTAGGTATGTATGGTCATAAGTATGTATGTATGTATGTATGTATGTATGTATGCTCGTATGTATGTATGTTCATATGTATGTATGTATGTATGGTCATATGTATGTAAGTAAGTATGTAAGTATGTATGTATGTATGTATGTATGTACGTACGTATATATGGTCATATGTATGTATGCATGTATGTATGTATGTATGGTCATATGTATGTATGTATGTATGTATGTACGTATGTATGGTCATATGTATCCTCATATGTATGTATGTATGGTCATATGTATGTATGTATGTATGTATGTATGCTCATATGTATGCTCATATGTATGTATGGTCATAAGTAAGTATGTATGGTCATAAGTATGTATGTATGTATGTATGTATGTATGTATGTATGTTCATATGTATGTGTGTATGGTCATATGTATGTATGTATGTATGTATGTAGGTATGTATGTATGTATGGTCATATGTATGTATGTATGTATGTATGTATGTATGTATGTATGTATGGTCATATGTGTGTATGTTCATATGTATGTATGTATGGTCATAAGTAAGTATGTATGGTCATAAGTATGTATGTATGTATGTATGTATGTATGTTCATATGTATGTGTGTATGGTCATATGTATGTATGTATGTATGTATGTATGCATGGTCATGTATGGTCATATGTATGTATGTATGTATGTATGTACGTATGTATGTATGGTCATATGTATGTATGTATGTATGTATGTATGTATATATGTATGGTCATATGTATGTATGTATGTATGTAGGTATGTATGTATGTATGGTCATATGTATGTATGTATGTATGTATGTATGTATGTATGTATGTATGTATGTATGGTCATATGTGTGTATGTTCATATGTATGTATGTATGGTCATAAGTATGTATGTATGTATATATATGTACTCATATGTATGTATGTATGTATGTATGGTCATATGTATGTATGTTCATATGTATGTATGTATGTATGTATGTAGGTATGTATGTATGTATGGTCATATGTATGTATGTATGTATTGTCATATGTATGTATGTATGTATGGTCATATGTATCTATGTATGTATGTATGTATGGTCAAATGTATGTATGTATGTATGTTTGTTCATATGTATGGTCATAAGTATGTATGTATGTATGTATGGCCATAGTATGTATGTATGTATGGCCATAGTATGTATGTATGTATGGTCATATGCATGTATGTATGCATGGTCATATGTATACTCATATGTATTTATGTATGTATGTATGTATGTATGTATGTATGTATGTATGCTCATATGTATGTATGTATGTATGCTCATATGTATGCTCATATGTATGCTCATATGTATGTATGTATGGTCATATGTATGTATGTATGCATGGTCATATGTATGCTCATATGTATGTATGTATGAATGCTCATATGTATGTATGTATGTATGCTCATATGTATGTTTGTATGTATGTATGTATGTATGTATGCATGGTAATATATATGGTCATATGTATGTATGTATGTATGTATGTATGTATGTATGTATGTATGCTCATATGTATGTATGTTCATATGTATGTATGTATGATAAGTATGTATTTATGTATGTATGTATGTGTGGTCGTAAGTATGTATGTATGGTCATATGTATATATGTATGTATGTACGCTCATATGTATGTTCATATGTATGTATATATGTATGTATGGTCATAAGTATTGATGTATGTATGGATGAATATATGTATGTATGTATGCTCATATGTATGTATGTATGTATGTATGTATGTTCATATGTATGTATGTATGTCTGTAAGGTCATATGTATGTATGTTCATATGTATGTATGTATGTATGTATGTATGTATGTATGCTCATATGTATGTATGTATGTATGTGTGTATGTATATATGGTCATAAGTATGTATGTATGTATGCTCATATGTATGCATGTATGTATGTATGTATGTATATATGTTCATATTTATGTATGTATGTATGCATGGTCATATGTATGCTCATATGTATGTATGTATGTATGTAGGTATGTATGGTCATATGTATGTATGTATGTATGTATGTATGTATGTATGGTCATAAGTATGTATGTATGTATGTATGTATGTATGCATGTATGCTCGTATGTATGTATGTTCATATGTATGTATGTATGTATGGTCATATGTATGTAAGTAAGTATGTAAGTATGTATGTATGTATGTATGTATGTATGTATGTATGTACGTACGTACGTATATATGGTCATATGTATGTATGTATGTATGTATGTATGTATGGTCATATGTATGTATGTATGTATGTATGTATGTACGTATGTATGGTCATATGTATGCTCTTATGTATGTATGTATGTATGGTCATAAGTATGTATGTATGGTCATATGTATATATGTATGTATGTACACTCATATGTATGTTCATATGTATGTATATATGTATGTATGGTCATAAGTATGGATGTATGTATGGATGTATATATGTATGTATGTATGCTCATACGTATGTATGTATGTATGTATGTATGTATGTACGTATGTTTTTTTGAAGCATAAAAAGTATGTATATGTATGTATGAATTTTTAAAGCATAAAAAGTATTTATGTATGTATTTTTAAAACATTAAAAGTATGTATGTATGTATGTATTTTTAAAGAGTAAAAAGTACGTATGTATGTATGTATGTATGTATTTTTAAAGCATAAAAAGTATGTATGTATGTATCCATTTTTAAAGAGTAAAAAGTATGTATGTATGTATGTATGTATGTATGTATGTTTAAAGCATAAAGAGTATGTGTGCATGTATTTATCCATTTTTAAAGCGTAACAAGTATGTATGTATGTATGTATTTATGTATTTTTAAAACGTAAAAAGGAAGTATTTATGTATGTATGTATGTATGTATGTATGTATGAATTTTTAAAGAGTAAACAGTATTTATGTATTTTTCAAGAGTAAAAAGTATGTATGTATTTATGTATGTATGTATGTATGTATTTTTAAAGCATAAAAAGTATGTATGCATGTATGTATGCATGTATGTATGTATTTATTTTTAAAGTGTAAAAAGTAAGTATGGATGTATGTATGTAATTTTAAAGAGTAAAACTATGTATGTATGTCTATATGTTTAAAGCATAAAAAGTATGTATGTATGTATGTATGTATGTATGTATGTATGTATGTATTTTTAAAACATAAAAAAGTATGTATGTATGTATGTATGTATGTATGTATGTATGTATGAATTTTTAAAGAGTAAAAAGTATTTATGTATTTTTGAAGAGTAAAAAAGTATGTATGTATGTATGTATGTATGTATGTATTTTTAAAGCATAAAAAGTATGTATGTATGTATGTATGTATATATGTATTTTTAAAACATAAAATGTATGTATGTATGTATGTATGTCTGAATTTTTAAAGAGTAAAAAGTATGTATGTATGTATGTATGTATAAATTTTTAAAGAGTAAAAAGTATTTATGTATTTTTAAAGAGTAAAAAGTATGTATGTATGTATGTATGTATGTATGTATTTTTAAAGCATAAAAAGTATGTGTATGCATGTATGAATTTTTAAAGCATAAAAAGTATGTATGTATGTATGTATGTATGTATGTATTTTTAAAGCATAAAAAGTATGTGTATGCATGTATGAATTTTTAAAGCATAAAAAGTATGTATGTATGTATATATGTATGTATGTATGTATGTATTTTTAAAGCGTAAAAAGTATGTATGTATGTATGTACGCATGTATTTTTGAAGCATAAATAGTACGTGTATGCATGTATGAATTTTTAAAGCATAAAAAGTATGTATGTATGTATGTATGTATGTATGTATTTTTAAAACATAAAAAGTATGCATGTATGTATGTCTGAATTTTTAAAGACTAAAAAGTATTTATGTATTTTTAAAGAGTAAAAAGTATGTATGTATGTATGTATGTATTTTTAAAGCATAAAAAGTATGTATGTATGTATGTATGTATATATGTATTTTTAAAACATAAAAAGTATGTATGTTTGTATGTATGTCTGAATTTTTAAAGAGTAAAAAGTATGTATGTATGTATGTATGTATGAATTTTTAAAGAGTAAAAAGTATTTATGTATTTTTAAAGAGTAAAAAGTATGTATGTATGTATGTATGTATGTATGTATGTATTTTTAAAGCATAAAAAGTATGTGTATGCATGTATGAATTTTTAAAGCATAAAAAGTATGTATGCATGTATGTATGTGTATATGTATTTTTAAAACATAAAAAGTATGTATGTATGTATGCATGTATGTCTGAATTTTTAAAGCATAAAAAGTATGTATGTATGTATGTATGTATTTTTAAAACATAAAAAGTATGTATGTATGTATGTATGTATGAAATTTTAAAGAGTAAAAAGTATTTATGTATTTTTAAAGAGTAAAAAGTATGTATGTATGTATGTATGTATTTTTAAAGCATAAAAAGTATGTATGCATGTATGTATGCATGTATGTATGTATTTATTTTTAACGCGTAAAAAGTATGTATGGATGTATGTATGTATTTTTAAAGAGTAAAACTATGTATGTATGTATGTATGTTTAAAGCATAAAAAGTATGTATGTATGTATGTATGTATGTATGTATGTACGTATGTATTTTTAAAACATAAAAAAGTATGTATGTATGTATGTATGTATGTATGTATGAATTTGTAAAGAGTAAAAAGTATTTATGTATTTTTAAAGAGTAAAAAAGTATGTATGTATGTATGTATGTATGTATTTTTAAAGCATAAAAAGTATGTATGTATGTATGTATGTATGTCTGAATTTTTAAAGAGTAAAAAGTATGAATGTATGTATGTATGTATGAATTTTTAAAGAGTAAAAAGTATTTATGTATTTTTAAATAGTAAAAAGTATGTATGTATGTATGTATCTATGTATTTTTAAAGCATAAGAAGTATGTATGTATGTATGTATGCATGTATGTATGTTTTTATTTTTAAAGCGTAAAAAGTATGTATGTATGTATGTATGTACGCATGTATTTTTGAAGCATTAATAGTACGTGTATGTATGTATGAATTTTTAAAGCATAAAAAGTATGTATGTATGTATGTATGTATGTATTTTTAAAACATAAAAAGTATGTATGTATGTATGTATGCATGTATGAATTTTTAAAGAGTAAAAAGTATTTATGTATTTTTAAAGAGTAAAAGTATGTATGTATGTATGTATGTATGTATGTATTTTTAAAGCATAAAAAGTATGTATGCATGTATGTATTCATGTATGTATGTTTTTATTTTTAACGGGTAAAAAGTATGTATGGATGTATGTATGTATTTTTAAAGAGTAAAACTATGTATGTATGTATGTATGTTTAAAGCATAAAAAGTATGTATGTATGTATGTATGTATGAATTTTTAAAACATAAAAAAGTATGTATGTATGTATGTATGTATGTATGAATTTTTAAAGAGTAAAAAGTATTTATGTATTTTTAAAGAGTAAAAAGTATGTATGTATGTATGTATGTATTTCTAAAGCATAAAAAGTATGTATGCATGTATGTATGCATGTATGTATGTTTTTATTTTTAACGCGTAAAAAGTATGTATGGATGTACGTATGTATTTTTAAAGAGTAAAACTATGTATGTATGTATGTATGTTTAAAGCATAAAAAGTATGTATATATGTATGTATGTATGTACGTATGTATTTTTGAAGCATAAACACTATGTGTATGTATGTATGAATTTTTAAAGCATAAAAAGTATGTATGTATGTATGTATGTATGTATTTTTAAAACATAAAAAAGTATGTATGTATGTATGTATGTATGTACGTATGTATTTTTGAAGCATAAAAACTATGTGTATGTATGTATGAATTTTTAAAGCATAAAAAGTATGTATGTATGTATGTATGTATGTATTTTTAAAACAAAAAAGTATGTATGTATGTATGTATGTATGTATGAATTTTTAAAGAGTAAAAAGTATTTACGTATTTTTAAAGAGTAAAAAGTATGTATGTATGTATGTATGTATTTCTAAAGCATAAAAAGTATGTATGCATGTATGTATGCATGTATGTATGTTTTTATTTTTAACGCGTAAAAAGTATGTATGGACATATGTATGTATTTTTAAAGAGTAAAACTATGTATGTATGTATGTATGTTTAAAGCATAAAAAGTATGTATGTATGTATGTATGTATGTACGTATGTATTTTTAAAACATAAAAAAGTATGTATGTATGTATGTATGTATGTATGAATTTTTAAAGAGTAAAAAGTATTTATGTATTTTTAAAGAGTAAAAAAGTATGTATGTATGTATGTATTTTTAAAGCATAAAAAGTATGTATGTATGTATGTATGTATGTCTGAATTTTTAAAGAGTAAAAAGTATGTATGTATGTATGTATGTATGAATTTTTAAAGAGTAAAAAGTATTTATGTATTTTTAAAGAGTAAAAAGTATGTATGTATGTATGTATGTATGTATTTTTAAAGCATAAAAAGTATGTATGCATGTATGTATGCATGTATGTATGTTTTCATTTTTAAAGCGTAAAAAGTATGTATGTATGTATGTATGTACGCATGTATTTTTGAAGCATTAATAGTACGTGTATGTATGTATGAATTTTTAAAGCATAAAAAGTATGTATGTATGTATGTATGTATGTATTTTTAAAACATAAAAAGTATGTATGTATGTATGTATGCATGTATGAATTTTTAAAGAGTAAAAAGTATTTATGTATTTTTAAAGAGTAAAAGTATGTATGTATGTATGTATGTATGTATTTTTAAAGCATAAAAAGTATGTATGCATGTATGTATTCATGTATGTATGTTTTTATTTTTAACGCGTAAAAAGTATGTATGGATGTATGTATGTATTTTTAAAGAGTAAAACTATGTATGTATGTATGTATGTATGTATGTTTAAAGCATAAAAAGTATGTATGTATGTATGTATGTATGTACGTATGTATTTTTAAAACATAAAAAAGTATGTATGTATGTATGTATGTATGTATGAATTTTTAAAGCATAAAAAGTATGTATGTATGTATGTATGTATGTATGTATGTATGTATGAATTTTTAAAACATAAAAAAGTATGTATGTATGTATGTATGTATGAATTTTTAAAGAGTAAAAAGTATGTATGTATGTATGTATGTATTTCTAAAGCATAAAAAGTATGTATGCATGTATGTGTGTATGTATGTATGTTTTTATTTTTGACGCGTAAAAAGTATGTATGGATGTATGTATTTATTTTTAAAGAGTAAAACTATGTATGTATGTATGTATGTTTAAAGCATAAAAAGTATGTATATATGTATGTATGTATGTACGTATGTATTTTTGAAGCATAAACACTATGTGTATGTATGTATGAATTTTTAAATAGTAAAAAGTATGTATGTATGTATGTATGTATGTATTTTTAAAACATTAAAAAGTATGTATGTATGTATGTATGTATGTACGTATGTATTTTTGAAGCATAAAAACTATGTGTATGTATGTATGAATTTTTAAAGCATAAAAAGTATGTATGTATGTATGTATGTATGTATGTATTTTTAAAACATAAAAAAGTATGTATGTATGTATGTATGTATGTATGTATGAATTTTTAAAGAGTAAAAAGTATTTATGTATTTTTAAAGAGTAAAAAGTATGTATGTATGTATGTATGTATTTCTAAGGCATAAAAAGTATGTATGCATGTATGTATGCATGTATGTATGTTTTTATTTTTAACGCGTAAAAAGTATGTATGGATATATGTATGTATTTTTAAAGAGTAAAACTATGTATGTATGTATGTATGTTTAAAGCACAAAAAGTCTGTATGTATGTATGTATGTATGTATGTATGTATGTACGTATGTATTTTTGAAGCATAAAAACTATGTGTATGTATGTATGTATTTTTAAAGCATAAAAAGTATGTATGTATGTATGTATGTATGTATGTATTTTTAAAACATAAAAAAGTATGTATGTATGTATGTATGTATGTATGAATTTTTAAAGAGTAAAAAGTATTTATGTATTTTTAAAGAGTAAAAAAGTATGTATGTATGTATGTATGTATGTATTTTTAAAGCATAAAAAGTATGTATGTATGTATGTATGTATGTCTGAATTTTTAAAGAGTAAAAAGTATGTATGTATGTATGTATGTATGAATTTTTAAAGAGTAAAAAGTATTTATGTATTTTTAAAGAGTAAAAAGTATGTATGTATGTATGTATGTATGTATTTTTAAAGCATAAAAAGTATGTATGCATGTATGTATGCATGTATGTATGTTTTCATTTTTAAAGCGTAAAAAGTATGTATGTATGTATGTATGTACGCATGTATTTTTGAAGCATTAATAGTACGTGTATGTATGTATGAATTTTTAAAGCATAAAAAGTATGTATGTATGTATGTATGTATGTATTTTTAAAACATAAAAAGTATGTATGTATGTATGTATGCATGTATGAATTTTTAAAGAGTAAAAAGTATTTATGTATTTTTAAAGAGTAAAAGTATGTATGTATGTATGTATGTATGTATTTTTAAAGCATAAAAAGTATGTATGCATGTATGTATTCATGTATGTATGTTTTTATTTTTAACGCGTAAAAAGTATGTATGGATGTATGTATGTATTTTTAAAGAGTAAAACTATGTATGTATGTATGTATGTATGTATGTTTAAAGCATAAAAAGTATGTATGTATGTATGTATGTATGTATGTACGTATGTATTTTTAAAACATAAAAAAGTATGTATGTATGTATGTATGTATGTATGAATTTTTAAAGCATAAAAAGTATGTATGTATGTATGTATGTATGTATGTATGAATTTTTAAAACATAAAAAAGTATGTATGTATGTATGTATGTATGTATGAATTTTTAAAGAGTAAAAAGTATTTATGTATTTTTAAAGAGTAAAAAGTATGTATGTATGTATGTATGTATTTCTAAAGCATAAAAAGTATGTATGCATGTATGTGTGCATGTATGTATGTTTTTATTTTTGACGCGTAAAAAGTATGTATGGATGTATGTATTTATTTTTAAAGAGTAAAACTATGTATGTATGTATGTATGTTTAAAGCATAAAAAGTATGTATATATGTATGTATGTATGTACGTATGTATTTTTGAAGCATAAACACTATGTGTATGTATGTATGAATTTTTAAATAGTAAAAAGTATGTATGTATGTATGTATGTATGTATTTTTAAAACATTAAAAAGTATGTATGTATGTATGTATGTATGTACGTATGTATTTTTGAAGCATAAAAACTATGTGTATGTATGTATGAATTTTTCAAGCATAAAAAGTATGTATGTATGTATGTATGTATGTATGTATTTTTAAAACATAAAAAAGTATGTATGTATGTATGTATGTATGTATGAATTTTTAAAGAGTAAAAAGTATTTATGTATTTTTAAAGAGTAAAAAGTATGTATGTATGTATGTATGTATTTCTAAGGCATAAAAAGTATGTATGCATGTATGTATGCATGTATGTATGTTTTTATTTTTAACGCGTAAAAAGTATGTATGGATATATGTATGTATTTTTAAAGAGTAAAACTATGTATGTATGTATGTATGTTTAAAGCACAAAAAGTCTGTATGTATGTATGTATGTATGTATGTATGTATGTACGTATGTATTTTTGAAGCATAAAAACTATGTGTATGTATGTATGTATTTTTAAAGCATAAAAAGTATGTATGTATGTATGTATGTATGTATGTATTTTTAAAACATAAAAAAGTATGTATGTATGTATGTATGTATGTATGAATTTTTAAAGAGTAAAAAGTATTTATGTATTTTTAAAGAGTAAAAAAGTATGTATGTATGTATGTATGTATGTATTTTTAAAGCATAAAAAGTATGTATGTATGTATGTATGTATGTCTGAATTTTTAAAGAGTAAAAAGTATGTATGTATGTATGTATGTATGAATTTTTAAAGAGTAAAAAGTATTTATGTATTTTTAAAGAGTAAAAAGTATGTATGTATGTATGTATGTATGTATTTTTAAAGCATAAAAAGTATGTATGCATGTATGTATGCATGTATGTATGTTTTCATTTTTAAAGCGTAAAAAGTATGTATGTATGTATGTATGTACGCATGTATTTTTGAAGCATTAATAGTACGTGTATGTATGTATGAATTTTTAAAGCATAAAAAGTATGTATGTATGTATGTATGTATGTATTTTTAAAACATAAAAAGTATGTATGTATGTATGTATGCATGTATGAATTTTTAAAGAGTAAAAAGTATTTATGTATTTTTAAAGAGTAAAAGTATGTATGTATGTATGTATGTATGTATTTTTAAAGCATAAAAAGTATGTATGCATGTATGTATTCATGTATGTATGTTTTTATTTTTAACGCGTAAAAAGTATGTATGGATGTATGTATGTATTTTTAAAGAGTAAAACTATGTATGTATGTATGTATGTATGTATGTTTAAAGCATAAAAAGTATGTATGTATGTATGTATGTATGTACGTATGTATTTTTAAAACATAAAAAAGTATGTATGTATGTATGTATGTATGTATGAATTTTTAAAGCATAAAAAGTATGTATGTATGTATGTATGTATGTATGTATGTATGAATTTTTAAAACATAAAAAAGTATGTATGTATGTATGTATGTATGTATGAATTTTTAAAGAGTAAAAAGTATTTATGTATTTTTAAAGAGTAAAAAGTATGTATGTATGTATGTATGTATTTCTAAAGCATAAAAAGTATGTATGCATGTATGTGTGCATGTATGTATGTTTTTATTTTTGACGCGTAAAAAGTATGTATGGATGTATGTATTTATTTTTAAAGAGTAAAACTATGTATGTATGTATGTATGTTTAAAGCATAAAAAGTATGTATATATGTATGTATGTATGTACGTATGTATTTTTGAAGCATAAACACTATGTGTATGTATGTATGAATTTTTAAGTAGTAAAAAGTATGTATGTATGTATGTATGTATGTATTTTTAAAACATTAAAAAGTATGTATGTATGTATGTATGTATGTACGTATGTATTTTTGAAGCATAAAAACTATGTGTATGTATGTATGAATTTTTAAAGCATAAAAAGTATGTATGTATGTATGTATGTATGTATGTATTTTTAAAACATAAAAAAGTATGTATGTATGTATGTATGTATGTATGAATTTTTAAAGAGTAAAAAGTATTTATGTATTTTTAAAGAGTAAAAAGTATGTATGTATGTATGTATGTATGTATTTCTAAGGCATAAAAAGTATGTATGCATGTATGTATGCATGTATGTATGTTTTTATTTTTAACGCGTAAAAAGTATGTATGGATATATGTATGTATTTTTAAAGAGTAAAACTATGTATGTATGTATGTATGTTTAAAGCACAAAAAGTCTGTATGTATGTATGTATGTATGTATGTATGTATGTACGTATGTATTTTTGAAGCATAAAAACTATGTGTATGTATGTATGTATTTTTAAAGCATAAAAAGTATGTATGTATGTATGTATGTATGTATGTATTTTTAAAACATAAAAAAGTATGTATGTATGTATGTATGTATGTATGAATTTTTAAAGAGTAAAAAGTATTTATTTATTTTTAAAGAGTAAAAAGTATGTATGTATGTATGTATGTATTTCTAAAGCATAAAAACTATGTATGCATGTATGTATGCATGTATGTATGTTTTTATTTTTAACGCGTAAAAAGTATGTATGGATATATGTATGTATTTTTAAAGAGTAAAACTATGTATGTATGTATGTATGTTTAAAGCATAAAAAGTATGTATGTATGTATGTATGTATGTACGTTTGTATTTTTGAAGCATAAAAACTATGTGTATGTATGTATGAATTTTTAAAGCATAAAAAGTATGTATGTATGTATGTATGTATGTATTTTTAAAACATAAAAAAGTACATATGTATGTATGTATGTATGTATGAATTTTTAAAGTGTAAAAAGTATTCATGTATTTTTAAAGAGTAAAAAGTATGTATGTATGTATGTATGTATTTCTAAAGCATAAAAACTATGTATGCATGTATGTATGCATGTATGTATGTTTTTATTTTTAACGCGTAAAATGTATGTATGGATGTATGTATGTATTTTTAAAGAGTAAAACTATGTATGTATGTATGTATGTTTAAAGCATAAAAAGTATGTATGTATGTATGTATGTATGTATGTATGTACGTATTTTCAAAACATAAAAAGTATGTATGTATGTATGTATGTCTGAATTTTTAAAGAGTAAAAAGTATGTATGTATGTATGTATGTATGTATTTTTAAAGCATAAAAAGTATGTGTATGCATGTATGAATTATTAAAGCATAAAAAGTATGTATGTATGTATGTATGTATGTATGTATGTATGTATGTATATATGTATTTTTAAAACATAAAAAGTATGTATGTATGTATGTCTGAATTTTTGAAGAGTAAAAAGTATGTATGTATGTATGTATGTATTTATAAAGCATAAAAAGTATGTATGTATGTATGTATGTATGTATGTATTTATTTATTTTTAAAGCGTAAAAAGTATGTATGTATGTATGTATGTATGTACGCATGTATTTTTGAAGCATAAATAGTACGTGTATGTATGTATGAATTTTTAAAGCATAAAAAGTACGTATGTATGTATGTATGTATGTATTTTTAAAACATGAAAAGTATGTATGTATGAATGTATGTATGAATTTTTAAAGAGTAAAAAGTATTTATGTATTTTTAAAGAGTAAAAAGTATATATGTATGTATGTATGTATGTATTTTTAAAGCATAAAAAGTATGTATGTATGTATGTATGTATATATGTATTTTTAAAACATAAAAAGTATGTATGTATGTATGTATGTATGTCTGAATTTTTAAAGAGTAAAAAGTATGTATGTATGTATGTATGTATGAATTTTTAAAGAGTAAAAAGTATTTATGTATGTATGTATGTATGTACGTATGTATTTTTGAAGCATAAAAACTATGTGTATGTATGTATGAATTTTCAAAGCATAAAAAGTATGTATGTATGTATGTATGTATGTATTTTTAAAACATAAAAAAGTATGTATGTATGTATGTATGTATGTATGAATTTTTAAAGAGTAAAAAGTATTTATGTATTTTTAAAGAGTAAAAAGTATGTATGTATGTATGTATGTATGTATGTATGTATTTTTAAAGCTTAAAAAGTATGTATGTATGTATGTATGTATGTATATATGTATTTTTAAAACATAAAAAGTATGTATGTATGTATGTATGTCTGAATTTTTAAAGAGTAAAAAGTACGTATGTATGTATGTATGTATGTATGAATTTTTAAAGAGCAAAAAGTATTTATGTATTTTTAAAGAGTAAAAAGTATGTATGTATGTATGTATGTATGTATGTATTTTTAAAGCATAAAAAGTATGTGTATGCATGTATGAATTTTTAAAGCATAAAAAGTATGTATGTATGTATGTATGTATGTATGTATGTATGTATATATGTATTTTTAAAACATAAAAAGTATGTATGTATGTATGTATGTATGTATGTCTGAATTTTTAAAGAGTAAAATGTATGTATGTATGTATGTATGTATGAATTTTTAAAGAGTAAAAAGTATTTATGTATTTTTAAAGAGTAAAAAGTATGTATGTATGTATGTATGTATTTTTAAAGCATAAAAAGTATGTATGCATGTATGTATGCATGTATGTATGTATTTATTTTTAACGCGTAAAAAGTATGTATGGATATATGTATGTATTTTTAAAGAGTAAAACTATGTATGTATGTATGTATGTACTTATGTATTTTTGAAGCATAAAAAGTATATGTATGCATGTATGAATTTTTAAAGCATAAAAACTATGTATGTATGTATGTATTTATATATGTATTTTTAAAACATAAAAAGTATGTATGTTTGTATGTATGTCTGAATTTTTAAAGAGTAAAAAGTATGTATGTATGTATGTATGTATGAATTTTTAAAGAGTAAAAAGTATTTATGTATTTTTAAAGAGTAAAAAGTATGTATGCATGTATGTATGTATGTATGTATTTTTAAAGCATAAAAAGTATGTGTATGCATGTATGAATTTTTAAAGCATAAAAACTATGTATGTATGTATGTATTTATATATGTATTTTTAAAACATAAAAAGTATGTATGTTTGTATGTATGTCTGAATTTTTAAAGAGTAAAAAGTATGTATGTATGTATGTATGTATGAATTTTTAAAGAGTAAAAAGTATTTATGTATTTTTAAAGAGTAAAAAGTATGTATGCATGTATGTATGTATGTATGTATTTTTAAAGCATAAAAAGTATGTGTATGCATGTATGAATTTTTAAAGCATAAAAAGTATGTATGTATGTATATATGTATTTTTAAAACATAAAAAGTATGTATGTATGTATGTATGTATGTCTGAATTTTTAAAGAGTAAAAAGTATGTATGTATGTATGTATGTATGTATGTATGAATTTTTAACGAGTAAAAAGTATTTATGTATTTTTAAAGAGTAAAAAGTATGTATGTATGTATGTATGTATGTATGTATGTATTTTTAAAGCATAAAAAGTATGTATGCATGTATGTATGCATGTATGTATGTATTTATTTTTAAAGCGTAAAAAGTATGTATGTATGTATGTATGTATGTACGCATGTATTTTTGAGGCATAAAAAGTATGTATGCATGTATGTATGCATGTATGTATGTATTTATTTTTAAAGCGTAAAAAGTATGTATGTATGTATGTATGTATGTATGTATGAATTTTTAAAGAGTAAAAAGTATTTATGTATTTTTAAAGAGTAAAAAGTATGTATGTATGTATGTATGTATGTATGTATTTTTAAAGCATAAAAAGTATGTGTATGCATGTATGAATTTTTAAAGCATAAAAAGTATGTATGTATGTATATATGTATTTTTAAAACATAAAAAGTATGTATGTATGTATGTATGTATGTCGGAATTTTTAAAGAGTAAAAAGTATGTATGTATGTATGTATGTATGTATGTATGTATGAATTTTTAACGAGTAAAAAGTATTTATGTATTTTTAAAGAGTAAAAAGTATGTATGTATGTATGTATGTATTTTTAAAACATAAAAAGTATGTATGTTTGTATGTATGTATGTATGAATTTTTAAAGAGTAAAAAGTATTTATGTATTTTTAAAGAGTAAAAAGTATGTATGTATGTATGTATGTATTTTTAAAGCATAAAAAGTATGTATGCATGTATGTATGCATGTATGTATGTATTTATTTTTAACGCGTAAAAAGTATGTATGGATGTATGTATGTATTTTTAAAGAGTAAAACTATGTATGTATGTATGTATGTTTAAAGCATAAAAAGTATGTATGTATGTATGTATGTATGTACGTATGTATGTTTAAAACATAAAAAAGTATGTATGTATGTATGTATGTATGTATGTATGTATGAATTTTTAAAGAGTAAAAAGTATTTATGTATTTTTAAAGAGTAAAAAGTATGTATGTATGTATGTATGTATTTTTAAAGCATAAAAAGTATGTATGTATGTATGTATGTATGTATGTATATATATGTATTTTTAAAACATAAAAAGTATGTATGTTTGTATGTATGTCTGAATTTTTAAAGAGTAAAAAGTATGTATATATGTATGTATGTATGAATTTTTAAAGAGCAAAAAGTATTTATGTATTTTTAAAGAGTAAAAAGTATGTATGTATGTATGTATGTATGTATGTATGTATGTATTTTTAAAACATAAAAAGTATGTATGTATTTATGTATGTATGTATGAATTTTTAAAAAATAAAAAGTATGTATATATGTATGTATGTATGTATGTATACATTTTTAAAGAGTAAAAAGTATTTATGTATTTTTAAAGAGTAAAAAGTATGTATGGATGTATGTGTGTATGTATGTATATATTTTTAAAGCATAAAAAGTATGTATGTATGTATGTATGCATGTATGTATGTATTTATTTTTAAAGTGTAAAAAGTATGTATGTATGTATGTATGTATGTACGTATGTATTTTTGAAGTATAAAAAGTATGTGTATGTATGTATGAATTTTTAAAGCATAAAAAGTATGTATGTATGTATGTATGTATGTATGTATGTATGTATTTTTAAAACATAAAAAGTATGTATGTATGTATGTATGTATTTTTAAAGAGTAAAAAGTATGTATGTATGTATGTATTTTGAAAGCATAAAAAGCATGTATGTATGCATGCATTTTTAAAGAGTAAAAAGTATGTATGTATGCATGTATGTATGTATGTATGTATGTATGTATGTATGTATGTATGTTTTTAAGCATAAAACGTATGTATGTATTTTTAAAGCATAAAAAGTATGCGTACATGTAAGTATGCATTTTTAAAACGTAACAAGTATGTATGTATGTATGTATGTATGTATGTATGTATTTATGTATTTTTAAAACGTAAAAAGTATGTATGTATGTATGTATGTATGTATGTATGAATTTTTAAAGAGTAAAAAGTATTTATGTATTTTTAAAGAGTAAGAAGTATGTATGTATGTATGTATGTATGTATGTATGTATGTATGTATGTTTAAAGCATAAAAAGTATGTATATATGTATGTATGTATGTATGTATGTATTTTTAAAACATAAAAAGTATGTATGTATGTATGTATGTATGTATTTTTAAAGAGTAAAAAGTATGTATGTATGTATTTATTTTTAAAGCATAAAAAGTATGTATGTAAGTATGCATTTTTAAAGAGTAAAAAGTATGTATGTAAGTATGTATGTATGTTTAAAGGATAAATAGTATGTATGTATTTTTAAAGCATAAAAAGTATGTGTGCATGTATGTATGCATTTTTAAAGCGTAACAAGTATGTATGTATGTATGTATTTATGTATTTTAAAAACGTAAAAAGTATGTATGTATGTATGTATGTATGTATGTATGTATTTTTAAAGAGTAAAAAGTATGTATGTATGTATGTATATATGTATATATGTATTTTTAAAGAGTAAAATATATGTATGTATGTATGTATGAATTTTTAAAACGTAAAAAGTACGTATGTATTTTTAAAGAGTAAAATGTATGTATGTATGTATGTATGTATGTATGTTTAAAGCATAAAAAGTACGTATGTATGTATTTTTAAAACGTAAAAAGTATGTTTATATGTATGTATGTATGTATGTATATATGTATGCATGTATGTATTTTTAAAGAGTAAAAAGTATGTATGTATGTATGTATGTATGTATGTAAGTTTAAAGAGTAAAATCTATGTATGTATGTATGTATGTATGTATGTATGTATGTTTGAATGTACTTTTAAAGAGTAAAAAGTATGTATGTATGTATGTATGTATGTATGTATGTTTGTATGTATGTTTAAAGCATAAAAAGTATGTATGTATGTATGTATGTATGTATTTTTAAAACGTAAAAAGTATGTATGTATGTATGTTTGTACGTATGTATATATTTTTAAAGCTTAAAAAGTACGTACGTATGCATGTATGTATGTATGCATGTATGCATGCATGTATTCTTAAAGAGTAAAAAGTATGTATGTATTTATGTATGTATATATGTTTAAAGCATAAAAAGTATCTATGTATGTATGTATGTATGTATGTATTTTTAAAGCGTAAAAAGTATGTATGTATGTATTTTTAAAGCGTAAAAAGTATGTATGTGTGTATGGTCATATGTATGTATGTTCATATGTATGTATGTATGGTTATATGTATGTATGTATGTATGTATGTATGGTCATATGTATGGTCATTTGTATGCATCTTCATATGAATGTATGTATGGTCATAAATATGTATGTATGTATGTATGTATGTATGTATGGTCATATTTATGTATGTTTGTATGTATGTATGGTCATATGTATGAATGTATGTATGTATGTATGTATGTATGTATGGTCATATGTATGTATGTATGTATGCTCATATGTATGTATGTATGTATGTATGCATGGTCATATGTATGCTCATATGTATGTGTGTATGTATGCTCATATGTATGTATGTATATATGTATGCATGGTCATATGTATGCTTATATCAGAGGTTGCGCTACACTTTTTCGTTGTCTGTCATTTTGACTGACAGGGTCCTAAAAATCCTGTCATAATCTATTTTTACCCGTCACTTTAATTTTTAAAATGATAATAATTACATATTCAATAGCATTTACTTTTCATTCATTTTTAATAAATATTCAGTCCGAACAAGCTGAACAGAGAATCCACACCGTACCTCTTTTATCAACACCATCATCGTTATTGGGCTTTTTGAAGAAACTTCAGCTGCTGACACTCAGCTGCCGTGACACTAGGTGCGTTTGAGATGATCCAGGCCTGTGCAGAATTGATCAGCGGTGATCGCCGCATAGTGCATGCCGGTTAGTTTTGTGTCCGACTTGATCCCGACTTGCTCTGACGTCATGCACACGTGGGCAACGATAACCTCACGAGATCGAGGCGGCCACAGTTTGTAGAGCCAGGCGCTGCAGCTGCCCTCCACCGACTGCAAACGCCTGGCTGTCACCTGATTGACAAGCTGACAGGCTCTGATTGGCTCTTAATTTTGACAACAAACACCACGTGTTGTATAAAATACTAATTTTCTGTGTAATTGTAATATTTAATGCTGGACATATCAGTCTTCTATCTATGTATACTCATATGTATTGCCATATGTATGTATGTATGTATGTATGGTCATATGTATGTATGTATGTATGTATGTATGTATGCTCATATGTATGTATGTATGTATGGATGGTCATGTTTATGTATGTTCATATGTATGTATGTATGGTCATATGTATGTATGTATGTATGTATGTATGTATGGTCATATGTATGTATGTACGTATGTATGTATGTATGTATGGTCATATGTATGTATGGTCATATGTATGTATGTATGGTCATAAATATGTATGTATGTATGTATGGTCATATGTATGTATGTATATATGTATGCTCATATGTATGTATGTATGTATGTATGGTCATATGTATGTATGTTCATATGTATGTATGTATGGTCATATGTATGTATGGTTGTATGTATGTATGTATGTATGGTCATATGTATGTATGTATGGTCATAAATATGTATGTATGTATGTATGGTCATATGTATGTATGTATATATGAATGCTCATATGTATGTATGTATGTATGTATGTATGTATGGTCATATGTATGTATGTTCATATGTATGTATGTATGGTCATATGTATGTATGTATGTATGTATGGTCATATGTATGTATGTTCATATCTATGTATGGTCGTATGTATGTATGTATGTATGTATGTATGTATGTATGGTCATATGTATGTATGTATGTATGTATGCATAGTCATATGTATGTATGTATGTATGCATGGTCATATGTATGTACATATGTATGTATGTATGCTCATATGTATGCTCATATGTATGTACGTATGTATCTATGTATGGTCATGTATGTATGTATGTTTGTATGCATCGTCATATGTATGCTCATATGTATGTATGCTCATATGTATGTATGTATGTATGTATGTATGTATGTATGGTCATATGTATGTCAGGATATTATTTTTTATTTATGATCTTTAGGGAGTTAAACTGTACTTTAATTTAGTTACACACTTGCTACAAGTTGTAAAGGTTGCTAAGAACGTAACACTGTTGGTTACTTGTGTTTTATGGCCCTGTAACCTTCTTATTTGGAAGCAAAACATGTTTTCACAATAATAATAAAAAATAAATAAATAAATAAAAATTGAGTTTGTATGATTTTCAGTCTGTACAAAATTTTATCATCTCAGAAAGTTTTTAAAAAATATATATATATATCGATATCAGTAAATATCAGTTATCAGCTATAACAGCAATATCAATATTGGATATCGGTATCGGTCAGAATTTCCAGATCGGTGCATCCCTAGTTTCATATTTATGAAAATTCACTGTTCACAATAATTTCTATTTTGGGAAGAAAAACAAACATTAATTACTTTTGGCAAGCTTGGCACCTTTTTATTTTGTCTTTTGGTTGGGTCAGTATAGTCTGAATATATATAATATAACATATGACTGGTGAAATCAATTAAAATGACAATTATTAACAAGAGCTCACTTGCTTATAATTGTTTGCAACATCTAAGTGATTATAATGAATTTGCACACACACACATTGAGTCGACATGTGTCTTAGGTTTTCAGTTATATCTAATTAATGCACTTCCAAAATATTTAAATGCACAATTTTTAAAATATGCAATTATACTGCATGGGACTGTAAAGTGGAGACTCTTGGGTACCTATAAAACCCGTCTTCTTTTCAGATATCTTGAGGTGAGAGGTCAAGGGACCCCTTTGAAAATGGCCATGCCAGTTTTTCCTTCGCCAACATTTAGCACATTTAACACTGGAGCGTTATTTCACCATCTTCTCAAAAGGCTTGCATTACACCAATGGATGCCTCAGGTCACCTAGTAACACATGAAACAAGTACATTCACTCCACAAACATGTATCCACAGCTACAAACAACTAAAGCTCCTGGCCCACCAGCGAATCACATTTTCTTGGTCAGTTTTCTGGCAAATCAAAATGAAGCTTGGATACAAATTTCAGCCCCATTTGCATAAAGTCAAACTATTAAATCTTTTGACAAATCCCAGCATTTCCACCACAAGCAAGTCCCAAAACCACCTGCTGTCCCATAATGGTTTGAGCATCCAGTGTGTTTTCATCCCAGGAGACCTACTGGCATTTCTTTGTTTTTGATTACCCTTCTTCAGACTGAGCTTTAACATTTTTGTTGCCAACAGAATTAATGACATTTTTGTCTTTGTGACTCTGCTGCTAGAGCGAGTGCAACTTGATAAAGGTCAGAAAAACTACCTGCAGCCACATGGTGGTCAGCTGTGAATGAAAGTAGCTCTTGTAGAGTTTGTATTGAATCAAGAGAGACGATTGTGTCTTTGTAACTCAAAGTGTGTGTGTGCATGTGTGTGTGTGTGTGTGTGTGTGTGTGTGTGTGTGTGTGTAGCTGATAGACAGAATGAATGGACATTTGTGTGTTTAAGTGTGTGTGAATGTTGGAAATAAACCCCTGAGAGGAAGACTTCCCATCCAGACAGAATGAATGACATCAGCTTTTGGCTTCCGGTGAGTCGGCGGTCTCTGTCTGTCTCTCTCCATTCACCCAGCGTCGCTCAGGAGGAGTCAATTACATCTGGGGGCGTCGCTATAGCAACGCATGGGAGCAATAGGAGGAGGCATGAGTCATCACTATTCTTAAAAGCTGTTTGGCGAGGAGAGGAGTGGGAGAGGGACGGGAGGGGGGGTGGCAGGAGAAGAGAAGAGAAGGAGGAGGAGGAGGAGGAGGACAGAGGAAAATGGAGTGAGGTATAAAACACAAGAGAAGAAGAGATTGGAAGGTAAAAAAGGAGAGAAAAGAGGGCAAAATAGGGTGGGGGTGAAAATAAGGGAGACTCGAGATGAGGAGAGGAGATGAAACAGATGAAAGGAGGAGGGGAGACAAGTTGAGGAAAGGAAAAAAGAGAGGAGAGGAAACAAGGAAAATGGTAAAGGAGATAAAACAGAGAGGAGACAAGGAGAGGAGAGGAGAGGAGAGGAGAGGAGAGGAGAGGAGAGGAGAGGAAAAAGTGGGGAGATAAGGAGAGAGGAAATGAGGAGAAGAAAGAGATAAGTAGAGGAGAAGAAACCAGGAGAAGATTGCAAAGGTGATAAGAAGAGGAGATGAAACAAGGAAGTGAAACAAGGAGATGAAAGATGGAAAGGAAGTGAAAGGAAACAAGAGATAAAACAAAGATAGGAAAGGACCTAAGGGGGGATGACACGTGTCAGGGCCAGCGCTGAACAGTAATGCATTACTCAGTAACTTACATATTACAGTAACAGTGTAAGGGATTACATTACTCGAATTAGGGAAGTGTTGTCATCATTTTGAGTTTGTTTGGCTACTTGAGAGAGAATCTGTGGTGATGGAATCGTATTCGAAGGCCACCCAGAGTTAAACTTCTACAGCTGATGTCTGCACAGTTGACAACAAAAGCTTTCTGGGTATTAACTGCCAACAAAGCATGAAAAAATATAGTAATGCTGTGAGTAATTACTTGTGGTAGCAGGTAAAAAGTAATGTTATTTTTTAAAGTCGTAATTAGTAAGAAGTAACTTACTAAACTTATTGTTGCTCTGATTGGTATAGGTAAGGTATTTTGGTCTGCGCCTGTGGATAACAGTCTCTGGAAATCAAAATGGCGACGCCAGGCTGAAAGGAGATAAGAAGAGGAGATAAAACATGGATAGGATGCAAGGAAAGGAGAGGAAACAAGGGGAGGATAGGAGGAAAATTGGGTTGAGGTAAAAAATAAAAAGATGGGGTGAGACATAAAAGTAGAGGGAGGGGCAGCAGGGAAGAAAGAATAAAGAAAAAAGATGAGTGGAGAGGGTGGGAGAGGAGAGAAAGGGTAAGGGGAAGAAAATGTGAGGCGAAAATACCTGGACGGAGAGATGGAAACGAGGAGAGAGGAGGAGGAAAATAAGGATAAGAGAGACACCGGGATTAATGAAATGGAATGGGAGGGAAGAGAACTAAAACACGAGGGAGGAAAAAAAAAAAGAAAGAAAAACAACCGAGAGAAATGAGACGTGGAGGGAGAGGAGTGAGTTGGCAGAACGGTGACAAGGCGCTTTGTTTATGGAGCAATAACAGGCTTATGTGTCTGGACTGTGGATCATTAATAAACACACACACACACACACACACACACACACACACACACACACACACACACACACACACACACTTAAACCGACCTACTGCAGGTACACATGCTTAATAACATACAGAACAATGTTTTCACTGTTTAATTGATTTTCTTTTCTTTTATTATCCCCCTTCTCTTCCTCCTTCTCTTCCTCTTTCCAACATTACAAGAAATCAACAGACATCTTTTACACATTTTTTACACATTAAACCACGACTTTGTTCTCTTAGCAGCCAAAGTCATCACAGAAACACACCCGTCCTCTTTGGCTGACATTAAATAGAACATTAAATAATCACATAAATAACTAAACAACTAAAATCACCCACGTTCAGGTAAAAAAAAATCATTAGTCCTATTCAAATCTAAAACTCTTTCCATGATGACTAAAAAAAAAAACCATATATATCTTTGTTCTACAGCAGGTGTTTCCAGGTTTTGGGGGCCAGTTCATTTTCAATCTAACCAGTTTGAAATGAACAGGGAGCCATTTTTTTTTTCTCCCGTTTATACTTCGGTGTTGCAGACAGAACATAATGATCACTGTTTCATGATAAAGCTTTAACTCTACAAAGTTTTGGTTAAAGTAATAAAAGCAGTTCTTTGGAGATTAAAGTGGTAAATTCACCACTGAATTTCTTCCTTTTTAAAATAACTGAAAGTGAACTGACGCCCCAGTTCAGTCACGTACTGATAAAAATCTTTAGATTCATGATATGTCTACCTGAGTATCACTCATCAGATCTTTAATTTAACATCAAAACACACACGCAATTTGGTTTGACAGCAGACACAAACAGTCTGAGAGTTCAGCATCAACTGAGAAAACTCATCAGGTAGTCGTCATTTGGTAAAAGTACATTTATACTATTTACTTAATCAAGTGGTTCTTCCCTTTAATTCTAAAGTAAAACTATACCACAGATTTTCTTGACATCATTTTTGATTTTTAAATGAAAAAATAATAAAAATACAGCAGGAAACCCACAGTTTTGACAATAATCTCTTAAATATTTCTTGCAAAAGTCATTTAAAGGCACCTTTACAGATAAATTGTTTTCCATTTAACAGCAGACTATCATTGAAAAGAATAATACAGTTTGAACAAGCTGGCTCTGGTTGTAATTTTTGTTATAAATACCTGTATTTCAGAATGGAGTCTTTGCAATTTTGGTTGTACGAAGTAAGCTAAAAATCCTGTGAACCGAAAGTACCACAACAGCCAAATTCGCTAAAAGACGCCACAAGCTGTAAGTCAAATGTTGCTAAATGTCACATGGATTTAAAAACACAGCAGCCTGTTCTGTTCCAGAGCTGGCTGTGATTAACAGACCACAGCGCTGCAGCACAACAGCGGGAGAAAAAAAAAAATAAAAAGCTAATCAATGACGGTTGACACTCTGACTCACAGCCTGTAATGCGTTTCAGTCGTACACGTCTCCGGTCAGGATGGAGGCAGCTGGTGAAATATTTTGTAAAACAGCATTTGGGCAGGAGAGAAAAAAACAAAACAAAAACAGCAGGCACTGTTGTTTGTTGTGTTAGCGTAGACAGCATCCAAATTAAACTAAAGGCACAACTGGTCTGAATGTTGGCTTGATGCACCGTTTCTCAGCTGGTTTATGAGTGCGTCGACAAACTGACGAGGAGGATGGAGCGGATGATACGGGTCCAGTGTTTTGGGAGCGGGGGAAAGGAAGGTGTGGCGATCGGACGTGAGGAACTGCAGCAGAAAAGTTTGAGTGGTTTTATTTACAGTCCATCCAGAATCGGCTTCTCCTCCAGTGTTTGTTTTTGTGTTTGTGTGAATGTGAGCAGAAGGACAGATGAAAAGATGAAACGGGGAGACGCACAGACAGAAGCCTTCAGATCGTGCCCTTAGATACCCAGAAGTCCTCGTGCTTCTCTGACAGACAGTCTATTCACTGAAGCTGAAGTTCAGGCCGGAGCTTTCTGTGATTGGGGAGGAGGGGCCGGCACTGGACACAGCACTGGAGGGGATACTGCCATCTTTAAAAAACAAAGAAAAGTCAGTCAGTTATCTTTTTAACGCACACATGAACAGAACAAACATGAAGCTCTGACCTTAACCATCAACTGAAAACAAATTATCTGGTACAAATGCTGAATTTTTAAAATCTCTGTCAATCCCCGATGGACAAATTAATGACATTACTTTCCGCCCAGAGCCCTCACTCCGCTCTGAGAGTTGGAGTGTAATTTATTTGTTACTGTGTGTGCGTCATGTGGAGGGGACACAAAGTGAAAAAAAGAGGGGGGGAGTCGTCTGGTAAAAAAAAAAACAAAAAAACAGGAAAGCAGCAGCGTCATCTCCTCGCCACTTCATCCCCTGTTGCCATGGAGAACTTTATGAAAACAGTTTTTTTGGGGTTTCATAAATCAAGTCACACGGACCTCAACGTGCCTCGACTACAACAGTTTCAACCTGCAGCTCATTACTCAATAAATTAGTGGATATTATAATGTTCAGTATATGAGATTTTTAATGTTAAGATCAAAACTGGACAATGACTTCTCTCTCAATTATTGCATATAAAAGTTACTTTCAAATGTCTGATTTAAAGGCAAAGTTCACCCCAAAATCAAAAGTGGTTATTTTCCCCCTTCCCTGCAGTGCTGTTTATCCGTCCAGATGTTTTTGGTGTGAGTTGCAGATTTGTGAAGACATCGGCCTTCTCTCCAGTGTAATGGGACTGAATGTAGTTCTGCTTGTGGTGCTCAAAGCGCAAAAAAATACATTTTACTTGATGTTTTAGGTAGCTAGCATTATCGGGATTTTTAGCAGGCCGCAGTAATAATTACATAACATGGATTTAGGTCACTCAGCAGATCGAAGAAATATCTCCATACCAACCTGAATATATTGGTAATTGTACAGCAGGGAAAAACAGGAAGTAGCGCCAGAATATTTCTGCATGTGACTCTGTGAATGAAGAGTTTATTTCAACCAAACCAAAGTCGGTGATTGTTGGAAGAGTGGAAAGACGAACCAAGTTTAGATAAAGTGTATGTTACCATGATTTGCAAAGTAAAATGCCTAATTTTGTAAATGGAGTCTGGTGGCGTTGAGAGCAATGATATAACAGTTCAACCAAAAAATATCTTACTTTCCACTACTCTCTGTAGGGATCTTTTCCATAATGTTGTCAGACACTACGAATAACAATCTGAGCCTGTCAGTGCCAAAAACGAGCACTTTTAGTGGAAATACTTTTACGTTGAAGCTGTTGTAGACAAATCTGTGGCTGCCGGCTGAGGCGTATACTGGGGTGAGAATGTTTTCACATCTAATTTGTTGAAAAAAGGATTTAATTTAAAACTAGTTGGTGATGTAGGAAGGGGAGACGAGAGGTCGCTCTGGATATTTAACCGCAGATCAAAAATGCGTCTCATGCTCTTGGAAAACAGGGAAAAGAAAATATTAAAATGCTCTTATTGTAGTGGTTAAATGCTTAAAAAAAAGCCAAAATGTTGATGATTGTTTGAACAGTTGAAAGACTAAACAAGACAGTTTGGGTGAGTTTTTGCTTTAACTTGCTTTATGTTGTTTACTTTATGTTTCCTCTTTTATCCAATGGTTTCCTGTCGCCTTACTTTTGTGGATCAAATGAATTTTACATTTGCTTATGTATAAAGCTGCAAGCCTCTGGGGTTTTTTGTTAAATCTCACCTGCATAATTTGCTTCTTTTCTCTCTTTAGTTGTTGTATTTCTTCTGCCCTCTTTTGATCTGTGAGATAAAATCACTGTATCTGTCAGTGAAGTCCAGTGGGCTGATGTGCTTTTTGTTTTGGTCGAAGTTGTTGGCGCTCTAGTGCGACATCTAGTGGCAGCACATGTTGTATGACGAACCTTTAAGGTCATTTCAAACCCATATGCATCAATAAATAATTGGAGTTTCTCCACAAGGGTGACCCCAAATGTTTTTGACACCAAAACATTCTCCATAACTGAGTGACGTCACCCTGCACTTGCAAACAGCTGTCCTCTAACTACAGCCAATAGGAGAACAAGCCGTGTCACGCCACCAGCGGAACAAGTGGCGTATTCATCCTGATGTAACCTCCAGCATCTCTGCCGGTACATCGTGTGATAAACGAGGCTAAATGAGTTATCAGCTGCTACAGCAACCCAGATCTGGAGCAGGACAGGAAAAAAAGATTGACAGAGAGATAAAATACCACCCAAAGTGTTTCATAATGTTAATAAAATGATGAAACGGGGGAAACACGAGAGCCGAGAGAGTAGATGCTTCATCAATCAACAACACCGGCACAGAAACGAATGAATCACCTCGCCACCCAGGGGGATAAGGGGAAGAGGAGGGTGGCGACATTAAGAAGGAGAGGCTGAGTTGTTAAAGAGGCTGTGATGTTCTCTAACAGTCCTGTTTTACTGTAGTTATACAGCTGATGCTGATCCCACAGGATCGTCCGTCTGACATTTACAGTCTGCTGTTGTTTAGCCTGTCTGACAGTTTCAGGGCTTTTTAAAGCGAGTTTTACCACAATTACAGCTCGTCTGGTGAAAATGTAGGCTGTTCTTGAAAAGCCCTTTCTACTTTATAGGTTAATATGCACATTTTGGAAGAGCTGCAGCTATTATTTTTAAACAGTTAGTCAAACAATTATTTTGTCAATCAGTTTATTTATCTAACAACAAATTTATTGATTATTCTAAAGTCTTTTTTTAAATATTTGATTAATATATCAATTAGTTTGCCCCAATCAAAATATAAAGATTTGTCTCATTAATATTTCAATAATTTATTCAATCATAATCCTGAAAAATGGACTCACAAACCACATTAATGACGATAATGATAACTGTGGCATATTTTAAAATCAGTCTAATTTCCACCCCATTTAACAGAAAATATTTGTCAAACGTCTGATAATATAAAATACTGATTGTTGTGACGGACATTAATTTTTTCTTTTCAGAGAACATCTGTATTTTTCCTTCAGGACTAAAAACTTAAAATCTTAATGAAATGGATCTATTTCACTGGAGTAATACGCAGTTAAGATCATCACTGGGAAATTGTTTTTTGCATCAGTGTGGGTCAAAAATGAACAAATTACAGACTGTAACAACAGTCTATGATTTTAGTTCAAGCCGGTGAAGGGGGGCGTGGATGACGAGAAATACAGTGAAACACAGTTAACTGAATATGATTTATGTAGAGGGAATAAACAAGAATATGCTGATGTGATCATGCTGACCTTTATTTCACTAAAATTCACCTTTTTTTAGAAAAAATCTTCCCCAATTATTGTTAATGATTGATAATAATTCTGGGGTGGGAAGAACTTTTTTTGGGCTTCTAAGACTGGGGGGTGCATGCCAGAAAAAAGTTTGGGAACCAGTGATTTAGCTGGTTTGTCACTCATACGTGGCCCTTAAAGTAAACAGAAAATATAAAATAACAATGTCAGATGACTCGTGGTTTAACGTCATGTTAACAGCAGAGGCGCGAGAATCGACAAACCACCCCAGAGCTATATTTTAGTCATTTCAGATGACGTTCTTACCCAGAGAAACTTACAGGTTGGCTGTTTAGGCTGGTGTTCAGATCAATAGTGGAACAATTAACCGATCATCAATAAGTTGACTGACAGAAAATTAACGTCAACATTTTTCAAAACAATTTATCATTCAGGTAAAGATCGAGACGCTTCATCCTTGACTCTTTGACCTTTGGAAAAATCAGATGACAAAACAATTTCCGCTCAGTCAATTATTAAAGGAATTTACCAAACATGAACGCAAAAATATTTGCTATTACTTGTTTTCAGCTTCTCAAATTAGCTGAAAACCACACACACAAAAAAAACAGTGTCCCATCACTCATTAGGAAAGCACAGATTCTCTTTTTGGCCTGTTGTACCTTTTCATGAGCCTGATGAAGACTTGGTGATGCCTCGTGTTGTTGCTGATCACATTTTTATGGTCTGAGTGTCACTTGAACAAACGCTGGTGGTTTGTTTTTTTTCTGATTTATCTCGCAGTTGCCAGCGGCGACAGCTCTGCAGTAGCCATTGTATATTCTTATTTATATTTTCCAACAAAAAAAAAATTGATATATACATTGAAAAACCAAACCGATTAATAAATGATGGAACCATCAGCAGCCCCGGCTCTGAGATGAGGTTCAGTGAAATGTGCCTTTCAGCCGATGTGGGGCAGAATTTGTTATGATACCGAAGCTGTAACCACGAGGTCATCGCAGATAAATGAGTCCTATCAGGTCACATCTGCTGCCATCTACACTATGTGAAGGTCGAGCTGAATGAGTGGAAGGCCTCTTTATCTTAATCCGGGTTTCGCTGAGCATGCATGATCACTCTGCTTCTCATGCCTGCAGTTACTCACTTTCACACATGGGAGCTGTTCAGAGCAGCTCTACAGGAGGATTAAAAGCCTCGTATGAGGGGGAATCTGAAAATGATAGCCACTAAGCAGTGATGCATTAAACAAGCATTAAAAATGAAGTATTTTGACCGCTTAGACAGATTCTTGAGAGTTTACCCTGCCAGAATGGTCTTAAAACCTGCTTTCTGCCAATCAATCTCTTACTTTTCTATTTTAGGATTAATGCATCTAAATGTTACCCCAGAAAGCCGTCACACACATTTCCTTTCATTGTAGTAACAGTCCTAAATCTCCAGCACTAAAAGATCATCTCTCATAAGAGATAAAAAAGTAGGCCAACATTTTGTATAATTCCATAAAATCTTTTAAAACACTCACGCCACAGAGGCTGGCTTGGCGGCCGAAGAGATGTTTCAGACCCAGAGGAGGACAGAGGCTGCTGAGGGCTGTAGAGAGACGTCTGGCTCTGAGAGTCAAACAGGCTGGAGAGCGCTGGAGCAAAGACAGAAAAAAAACCCCAACAACATCAAGATCACTTTCCAAATGTCACATACTGAAGCTCATTTTTACAAGCACTTAATACAAACACAGTGCAGTGTTCAATATTTTAAGAGCTGTTGAGTGAGTTGGGTCCTCATCCAGCATATCTGATCTGAAACTAAATTATGCATTATTTGTGGTGTTTACTTCTATATCAGATAAAGATTACAGGAATTGTAGTGTAGTCCCTTGATAGTATATTTAACATTTGTCTGCAAATACTTCAATGCAATCAGGGACTCAAATCTACAACCCAGACATGTTGCGCCCACATAAGCCCCGGGTTAGAAAGTTGTTCTTCCGACTTTGATGCATTTATGAGCTTTTACAGAAGGATTATGTAGCAATTGTGTGCCCAGAAATGAGCCCTGCAGCCCAAATAGCGAATCAGAGCCATAGACGGTACATTAAATAGGTTATTTATTATAAAATCTATGATTGAAAGGAGTTGTTTCCCCCCCAACTGCTCCTCACCAGACTCAAAAAGCTAAGGCAGGATGCAGGAACACCGCAGGACAATAAGAAGTGGTTTTAGTTTCAGATGATTAAAAGAAATAATTGTTATAAATATGTTAATAACACACTTAGACTTTACATACTTACACCTGGCAAGTATGGGTACTTCTCTTTCAATTTAATAATTCTAAATAAATTCCACCCTTGGCGTGAAAGCGTTTTGGACGCGTTAAAACCTTAAAGGTAGAATCAGGAGGACTTGTCAGAGCAGAGTCTCGTTACCAGGACGTGAAATACCGATGTTTTGGGTTGGTAAAATGTCCCGAGCGCAGCAAAATAATGAGAAAATTAGACAGTACAGGGAGAGGGCAGGGTCTCTGCAGATACAGCCGCCACCACACACTTCTAGTGGGTGGGAAATGATGGGTGAAAGTATGAGCCGCACCAGAACTTTTGTCTGCATCACATAACTAGTGGAGAACTGAACAAAGAAAGACAAAGCAGGTATGTAGTAATTAATGCCGCTTCACTATGCGGGCCTACCTCTCATGGTTTTGGCGTGGGCCTCGCTGCTGCTCTCACACACCGTGTTGAGGAACTCGTCCACCTGCTTCAGTGAGAGCGAGTTGTGCAGCGTCTCCAGCGGGTAGATAGAGGGCACCATGGAGCAGCCTTCAAACCCTGCAGCACAGACGGGAGAGACAGAAATGCAGAAGATTGTACCGCTGCTCCATCAGACAGTAGAAGAGGAGGAGGAGGAGGAGGAGGAAGAGGAGTGATGGCACTACAGAGCTCTCTGTGCATGTTGGCTGCTGCTCCTCCGGGTGTCTGCTCATTCTCCCAGCGCCATATTGACAAGCAGGTCCCAACATTCAGCAGCCATTTTTGTTTGTTAACTAACAACACAGACTTCTACTTCTTCTGCAAGATCTAAAATGAATGGTTTGCTACCTTCTACAGCAGCTGGTACAGTTTATTTACTGTCTGGCCTCCAACAGTAGCTGCACTACACAATTAATATAACCAAAAGTTTGATGTTCCGGTCATTTGGGAAAGTGTCGTATACTATATAAAAGAGGGGTTGGATCAATTCACTCTCAAAATACTCACTGATGTTAGCATTTTGATGTGAGGAGCACATTTAAAGTCAATGAGATGATTTGATTTATCATGTTTTACACAACTATCAGCATACTGTCAGTCATAGGCAGTGGAGGAAGGAGTATTTAGCTTTAACTTTAGTAGAAGTAGCAATATCAACCTGCAGAAATACTCATCCTGCATGCAGACTTTGGCTTCAGTATAAAAGAGTTGGCAGCAAAAAGTAAAAGTACTCATAAGGCAACAAAATGACCCCTGCCATTATACGACTACAGTATCATATACTATATTATCTGAGTGCTGTATGAGCCACAGAAAGTTTTAAAACGTTCTTGTATTTCATGTTTTTTTAGTCTTACATTGTTCACTGCATTGTCGTTAGTGGTGGGATCATCCACCCGAGCTTGGGAAGTAATTATGGTGGTTTTATCTGATTTCATTCTCCTGTTCATCTTTTTTTAGCTTTAACAGAAATGTTGACTCAATACAGTACTGGGCAGTCCAGAAAAGCCACGAGGGACTAAACACGGAGAAACACTGTGGCGCTCAGTTAGTTAAAACAATTCAGTTCCACTTAAAATGTCCGTGTTTGATGCCACAGTGTTTTCTCTCATTTAAATCCATTTTTTGGACAGTTTACATTTGTCTATAGTTGATATAATTACTGTAACATTAGTATTAAAGTTGTGGCTGGTCGACGTGAAGCTAATTTTAACCACCATTCTGAAATATGTTAATGTTTGTGGTTTTAATTTCGATAATTTCAATTTGTGCTTTACTTAGGTGCAGTGCAGTACTTGAGTAAATGTACTTAATTACTTTACAATAATGGTTGTCACCTTAAGCTTCCTTGTTGATGCTTTAATTGTATTTTCTTTAAGGAAGCGCTGAATATAAATACAAAAAGAGGTGGTTAGAGTTTTTGCCAAGATCAGAAGAAAGAAGGTGCATCAACTCGACTGATTAATTTGAAAATGAAATAGTCCCAAAATCATGATTTTAAACAGAGGTTACAGATGTTTATGTAGATTTCCATCTTTTGTTAACCTCTGATGAAGTATCCAATAATTCTGACTGCAGAGGAATGGAAAACAAGTGAGGTGTGTTTAAACAATCAGCAAGATGTTGTTGACTCCGACTTTAATGATGGTTGATAATCCAACATAAATGACAATTTCTCCTTCAGGAGGGAGGAGGAAGCAATTATACTGCAATAATCTTTTTAGTTTTGATAATTAATGGATTGAAAGTGAATTGACCACAACCCTTGTATATTAAAAGACATTTAAATTTAAATAATGTTGATGCAGTGTTGCACTGTGTACAACAACCGTGCCATCGCCAGCTGACTTTTACACACAAACATAGAGCAAATAAAATCCAGTGTCATTCAGTGCAGCCCGACAAACAACACCATGATGAAGCGATAACACCAAAAGAAAAAACAAAAAGGGGGATGGATGGTGGTTTTAAGCAGCGCTTCCAATTCATCCATATCCCCAGAGAGCATGCTGGTCAGCCTGACATTTCTCCATGAATAATGTGCTACGACTACAGATTTTTTTTGTTTTTTTTACAGCAACCCTCTAAAACAACTTGTCTGTCTAATATAACCACACAAGCAGAACGAACCGCAGTCAGCACTCAATGGACGGGAACCGATCAAGGCCTTGAGGGGCCGAGATATGAATTTGAGGAATAGCTCAGTGTTAATGTTTCTCATGGGATCATTCATGTGCAGAACATAACACCAAACCTTTATGGACATCAAGAAAGTTATAGATCATTTGAGGGTCATCAGACTGTTCAGATTTTCTGCTGTCACTCGATGTAAATATCTCTACATGACATTTCTTCGTAGCCCTTTGGCCAAACAGCTGATGCATACAAGAAAACAAAGAAAAGCAGGACTGGAAAGGCATTTTACATCACAGACAGCTGCTTTAAAGTTGTTTTAGCCTGTATTTAGACTACATTAATCATCAAATCTTTTCCTTACTGGATGCCAGCCAAAGGAGCTTTATTCATTAGAGGTAAGATCACTGTTCAACATGAAAAGGTCTTCCTGCCAAGGCTTTGATCACAGAAGAAAAATAATACCTGCTTGCCTTAAATAAAGCCTCAAGGAAGGAAGGAAGTGTTGTGGTGGCTCAGCAGACTAAGATGTATATCGCAGTTTTCCAAGTTTGATCTTCAGGTTTGCTACATAACATTTATCTGAGATTCAGTCATCACTGTTCTCTAAAGCTGGGGTTGTATGAACATAATGTAAGATGGCATTGATCGCCCCTGCCTCCTCCCTATCTTTGCTGCAGCCTCTCCATGTGGATATCAAATTCAGCTCACACACCAGATGCAGTGGGAGCAGAAAACACTGATGCTACACTGCACCATTCACCACTCAACCAACACAGGTGAGCACAAAAACAGGAGGACAGGAAAATACAGGATGGCACAGAAATAAAAACATAAAAGTCAGTGTGACAGAGCCAGAAAGTCCATATCTACTCGACGCCTGTGGCAAGAAAAAAAACAAAAAAAAACATCTGTAACTTATTACAGACTGAGAAAGAATAATCACTTTGCCAGGTGACACAACGTGCCAAGAAAGAAACACTTTACAAAATCAGCACTTTATGAACAGGCCACCACTTAATTAGCCAATTAAAATGAGGGATGAGACAATGACCCAAATCTTTCAACAGACGCTCAAAAATCTGCCAACTGGCCAGGAAACATATTTTGGGAGTCGTGGGGGAGGCGCAGCGATGCCCAGTCGTGACCTCCCACTGCGAAGGCAGAACTGGTGCCACCAACACCTGATTCTTTTTCTACACAGCTCATTACTGAACAAGTGCCCAGTTTTGAAGGCATTTTCTCTGAAGACCCCCGCTCAGGATGGAGCATGCACACAATGCAGTCAGACAAGCCTAAACGTCTTCCACAGAAGCGTTTGTTCGGCTGGTCATCAAGTGTCCACACAGCATGCATGTAGAGCAATTAGTCCTCCTTGTGCAGACTGATTTCAACACTTATCAAAGAAAAACTACAAAAAGAATTATAACACCGCTTTTTCCAGCTCTAGAAATGGCACAATAGGTGTCCAATCATGTGCAAGGACTGTGGACAAAACAGACTTCAGGACTTAAAGACACAGTGAAATAAAGAAATTAGAATTACCGCTTGCACTGACATGTGATTCCAGTCAATACCAGTAAGAAACATGCTCTCTTCATATAGAGACTAGTTTTTACAGAGGAGTCCAGAGGGCTGATAGAGAGCTGAACATTATGATGTCACAATGAAGTTTTTATTTTTGAGGTTTTTATGCATTTAATTTAGACAGGACAGCTTAAGTGAAGACAGGAATAGAGAAGAGAGAGTGGAGGTGTGATACGCAGCAAAGGGCCACAGGCAGGAGTCGAACCCACGGCCATTGCAGAGGACCTGTAGCCTCGGCTCATGGGATAAATGTTATCAGGCCACCTGTCACAGTGAAGTTGACTTTTGATCCTTGTGATATACACTGTCATAATTTCATCATTTTATCCTATTGCATATTTGTTTTAAATTTTGTCATAGTTAGCATGTGAGATATCAGAGATGTACACGAGAATCAGACTGACAAAAGATTAGCGTGCCCTTTGACCACCAAAATCTAGAAATCCACTCATTCTTGAGACGTGGCGTTCACATGACCGGGTCAGACTGGAGGTCACAGTGACCTTGATCTTTACCTTTGACCACCGAAATCTTATCAGTTCATCCTTGGGCCCAAATGGATGTTTGTCCCAAATTTGAAGAAATTCCCTTCAGGCGTTCCTGAGACATTGCATTCACAAGAGTGGGACCAACATATGGACGGATTGCAACTCACCTAACAACTTAGGTGAGGGAGGTGTGGGTGGAGGCCTCCAGCCCACATCACGATTGAGTGAACCAATCAAATCTCATTGAGTTGATCAAATTCCTCTCGTAACTAAAGTCCAAACACAGATTTAGGATATGTCACATTACAGAAGATTAGGGCTAACAACGGTTTCACCGTGACTTTAAGCATGCAGAAGAAAACGGGCATTTCCTGCTTTCTAAGCAAGTGTTGCACCCTCTGGCAGACATGCAAAACAACAACAAAAAAATAAGAACAGGTTGCCAGTTGGACGTGAAATGGAGCAGGGCTGCAGGTGTGGCAAAAAGAACAGGAGACAGGATGAATGCACAGGCAGGAAACCAGTCTGAACTACCGTAGATGCAAAGCTCAGCGGGCAGTAACATTGTCCCACTCGCCCCAACACTGGCTGCACGGGGCTAGAGGGAGGAAGAGGAGGCAACGGGAAGTGAGAGCGGTCTACAGAGGCTGACCGTGGAGGGATTCTGGGAGCTCCTGACCAGACATCAGCCAGCTCTTGAGGAGGCGGCGGTGGTAGGGACAGTGGCGCAGGTGGTGGGCTATAGCCCCGTCCACAGCCAGAGGGGCAAACCCCATCGTTTGGACGACACGAAGCTCGTCTGAGGGCTCTGAGGGACGAGAGGCAGAGCAGGGAGAGAGGAAGAGAAAGTGGAGTGGAGGAGCAGGAGGAGTGATAGGAGCTGTTTAACAGATAAGCCCAAAGCTAAAAGGACAGTGGATTAACTCAGAATAGAAAATACCCCCATTCCAATAAATAACTCTGTGCATAGAGATACAACTGCACTGTGAATGCTTTCCCAAATAAAGAATGTGTATTTGAGATCAAACCATGACTTTCTGACAAGGCTGGATTACCAGCCATGTAAATACGGCAACTGCCCTGGAGCCCCAAACTCTCCCATGATGCCCACAGGCTCTGGGTTCACCACGAGGTGATTAGGTCATGGTAATTCAATGTTTATTTGTTTGTTAAAACTGTAAGAAACACAATGGCCTGATGCACCAGGGGGGGTTAAACCTGCAATAACTGATTTTTTTGGCCACTTAGTGGCAGCAGAAACAAGCTGCGTGCAGAGGATAATTTTATCACCTTTTAAAGTTGAGATAAAATGAAAATTGCCCTTTCAACCATTTTAGATCACATCCCTCGTTAACTGCCTACCTACTTATATCAAGGTACAAGCATGTTTTCTTCATGTAAAACAAAATACGATGGTGTGGTTATGTAAGCTTGAACCAGCCAATATCAAGACATGAATCCATTAATCGATCTTCAACATTTAGCCACACAGAGCTAAGAATAGTTAGCCAGCTAGTGACAGCATCGTACATCGGGTTATGACATGCCTACTTTTCAAAGTTCAAACAAAATTCCTACCCACATTTTCCCCGCCTGCCCTTCCCGATTTACTCGGAAATTCATCTGGGCTTAAAGTTGCAATGGCACGTGTTAGCAAACAGTTGTTTATTAAGACATCCAGCCATTACGGAGCAACATTATTATTCATTTAGAGATGTGTTTCTGGACACCTCGCGAATTCAAGTTCAATATTCACCCTCTTTTAGCTCTATTTTTGGTCTCCACCATCTTCTAAGTGAAAAATCTCTTTCTTTAGCTTTTAAATGCAGCTAGATGCAAACTCTTCGTCTTGTTGTTATGAGCTGAGAAGGTAGCATACAGTGAGCATTTATAATTTGTTTTCAGAAAAACAAAACAGAAACCAGCTCTAAAACCCAGCAAGAGCGATGAGAGTGAACTAAAATAGTAAAGTTGTGGGCAGGGCAACTAAGCAATGAGCTGAAACACCTATTGGTCCAAAAAGACACTCTCTACCTGCAGTTTCTAACCCTAACCCATCTAACTACTTGGATGAAAAGGGCACGCAACAACTGAGGTAAAACTCAAATTATTTTATTCCGACACTGGAAATTTGTCTGCAATAGTTAAATTGAAATGCTGCTCGGTGTAAAGCCTGAAAGGGCCAAACTCCCGCCAATTCAGCACCATGGACAGAACCAGCAGTCACTGAATTAATAACTGCAGGGAGAGTATGTATTTTTGGAGCAGTGGGCCTTCGGAGTAATGGGCATTTGTTTTCAGGATAATGGACTGTCAGACAAAGTGGCTTTCAGTCCAAGGAAACATTTGTAAGGTTTGGGAATAACGAGCCGTCGCCTCGTAAAGTTGAGCTGCAGATTCAGGTGAGAAATCTCTGTAAGATCAACGCTACGGGTGACCACTTTCACATTACATCATCTGATATATCGTTATTACAAAATTGTAAATTATAGTGTCTATGGGGCAAAATGTGTTTTTACCATCTTGAGGCCCAGTCTTAGAAATGCCTCCTAAACCTGAGCAACTGCCTGGTTTTAAGGCCTGTGTTATTTCAGTTTATACAAGCTCAGAAGGTATAAAACTGTGCTTAATGAAGATGTCACAAACTCACACCGATTGTTTTTTTTTCCCAGGGTCTCTTGGTCAGTTAATCCAGCTCTGCATTCTGATCACAACCACAAAGAACGGCTTGAAGGAAGACAAGACCAGACTGCTCAAGCACTGCATAAAGACACCTGACAAAACTCTCACACACAACACATTTTTCTTCATCTCCAGTCCACTGCAATACGATATTTCTCCCAATAACAAGGTTATGAGTGGGGAAGCTGTTGCGATTGTTCTTTTCTCTGCAGACCATCATAACGGGTAATTCATCAGTGCTAATTTGCTAATTTTCTCAGGAAGCACAACAGGTTTCCTCACACCCTGACAAGCTAATAACTAGATAGAAAATGGATTAAATGGATTAATTAAATTCTCTTCATTTTTTTTTTCTCTCTCTCTCTCTCTCACCATTTTGGCTGCACAAATGTAAAATGTACGTCTGAGTTCAGGTTTTGCTTCAATTAAAAAATAATACGAGATGTTTCGCTCCAAAACACTGCATTGATTTTGTGAAAATGTGACCTGACTGATTTACGACTCAATCTAAGACAAAAAATAAAATCAGCCAAAGCCCCCAACAGCTAAATATCCTATTAGTATTCCACGGTGAGTTTTACACAGCCATAATTCTCTTTACAAAATGTGTGTATGAAAGGACATTTTGAACTACTACACTATTTTAAGACCATGTACTCTTTTTAAGGGAATATCATTATGTATTATTAATTAAAAACAGGCAGAGAGGAAAAAAGGTAGCTGCAGGTAACAGTGTGAAACTTAATCAGAGATTTATTTTAAAACAACTAAAGAAGCAAAGCTGAGGAAAACTGCATAAATAGGTTAAATGTGGTGCGACATGCTGTCTGTTTTTACCCCTTCTGACTAACTGAAACAAAACTTCCAATGAGGTGTCATTTCATTACTTCTTAAATTTAAATACTAGATACTACGCCAAACCACATACATACTTCATACACATGCTACTACAGTTCAAACTGGCGCCAAAGTCACT
This sequence comes from Lutjanus erythropterus, assembly GCF_056507025.1. NCBI lineage: Eukaryota > Metazoa > Chordata > Actinopteri > Lutjaniformes > Lutjanidae > Lutjanus > Lutjanus erythropterus. Next base: position 34,655,642 of record NC_139329.1, read on the forward strand.
GTGGTTCCCGGTGGTTTGTCCAAAAGCTTGTCAGCGTTATATCAGCTTTCTGAATTACACTGACTCTGCTTGTCATTCTGAATCAACACGCCAGACGATCCGAGTGCTTGGACGAAATGTGATTCCTCCTGCTGGAGTACAGACGGCTCTAATCGGACTGGCAGCACATGCTGGGCTTCTTCTCAGCCATTGATCTAGATCCCAAATACCATTCAGTCATATACAAATAACCGTTCAGGACTTGTGTTCAGTCCTGCGCTGCACAGTAGCGTTTAATTTGCCACATGTCTGTCTATAAAGAGCCAGAGGGGCTCAAATCAGTCAGCAAAACACATCTCAGGGAGGTAAAGAGTCAAGCAGAGAGTGAATTCCTTCTTACTGCTTTAGCAATCAGAAATCTTTTTGGAAAACATTCACCGAGGAGTAACTCTCATTAATTCTGCTAATAAAGCTGCTGTTCCCAAAAGAAACACAGACGCAGATGACTGAATTAAAGACACTGAATATTAAATAACTTTTCACAAATGGACTAGAGACCCAGCAAACAACACAGCAGGCCGTTCGCAGCCACAGCTCGGCTCTACCAGTGACTCAATATGTCAACAAACAGCTGAAATTAACACTTGTTATCAAGAAGGATTTTAATGACAGGGTTCCTGCACCTTTTCAACAGTCAAATTCAAGCACTTTTCAAGAATTTTTAAGTTGCATTTTAAAGCTTTTCCAGGACCTTACATTAAATCAGATGTTCTTGTGCCATTACACCAAAACTATGTTTTATGATATAATTCTACTTAAGAGTGTCAATTGAAAGTAAAACACAACAAAGTTTCATCTTTTAAAATGTCCATAAGTGACTTTTTATACAACCTGGCTGAGCTAATATCTGGCTTATTTTATTACTTCATATAAAAAGCGATATTCAGTCAAGCAGTGATTTGTTATAAAAGTAACTTAATTACAATTTCAAGCTGTTTTGAGTGCTTTATCCAAAATCAAAGCTCTTTTCAAACCTTGAAAATATCTTAAAATGGTGCAAAATGGCCCTTATAATGTCCTAGAGTTAAAGGCAATGACTTTGAATGTCTTGTTTTGTCCAACCAACAGTCCAAAACCCACAAATATATCCAATAAGGATAATATAAAATGCTCACATTGGAGGAGATAAAACCACAGAATTGTTGGCATTTTTTTTGCTTCAAAAATGAGTGACATGATGAATGAACTGATTATCAGAGGTGGCTGATCATTTTTTTGTCAATCAAGTAGCACTAATTTTATAAATAAAGTAAAATGAAATTGCCAAGCATGTGATCCAAGAACAAACAAACTCTTAAGAGACATTAATGGAAAAAAAAGACTCCGAGCTTGGAAAAAGATTTTCTGGTCCAAATTGATGAAAAAAATCCAGCTAAACACACGGGTCCCTTGTTCTGGTGTGTGGGTGCAGAACTGCAATCCAACAAATGAATGAAGAGACGATCACCATGACATAAATGCAGACTGAAAACTTACCACAGAAAGCAGCTGAACACTGCTTTACAGGCTGGTTTTTCAGGCCAAACTAAGAGACTGACAGATTAAGTGATTCCAAATTAAAAAGTGCAAGTGTTACGTGTGCGAAGATTATCTTCACGTGGAAATATATCAATATAATGATCAATAGAATATATAGATATATTCCACACAAGGCACATACATCCATCCTGTGAAGAAACAGCAGGATCAGAGAGGCAAATTAAACAGGTGCAGGCAGAGCAGGTGGTGTTAGAGGTGAGGGCCGAAAAACAACACAAGGTACAGCAAACACCGAGGGTGTGTGGTGAAACAGAAACTCTTAAATTTTGTTTTGTAATTTTTAAGTCTTGGAGATGCTTTAATTCAATTAACGCAGCCAAACGTCAAACCCCCAAAAATAGAAAACACAAGAAATGTTTTCCCACAAAAAGGTCATGCAAGATAACAGGAAAAACTGGAGGAGTGTCGAAATAAACTTGAATAAAAGCAGACATACCATTAGTCGGATGCCTGGCAAACGACACAGAAAATCTCTTTACTGGCGGCATAGAGAACAGCTCTGAGGAGATAAGAAAGGTAACTGGTGTTACTGGGAATGCTGGTACCTGTGTCTGCCTGTTTGCCTGTTTGTGTTTTCACATGAGAAAGAAAAAAGAGAGAGAAAAACAGAATGAGAGAAGAGAGTTGGCCTGTCGATTCATCAATATCTGTCTGCCAACCAACATGCGTGAAAGTGAGAGTCATCTCTGGATAAACAAAGAGGAGACAGGCTATCAGGGAAAGGTTGTGGAGCAGATGGAGTAAATGATGGACGTTATTGCTGAATAGTGAACATGCAGGAGGAGTGACGCTGGACTTTGCTCTGCGACAGGAAACGATCTGTGAATCCAAACTTTTTTTTTCTTCCTTTCCTTGGCTATTGACCCTTATTTAGCTTTAAAGCAATAGTTCAACATTTAGGGACTTATTTGTTATTTTGTCGAGAGTTAGACGAGAAGGTTGATGTCACTTTCATGTCTAAGACCATATGAAGGTATGGATGGCAGCATGTTAGCTTAGCTTAGCATAAAGACAGGAAACAGGAGGAAACGGCTAACCTGGCTCTGTCCAAATGTCACAAAATCTTACTCTATTTCTCCGTTGTTTAATCTTTAAAATAACTGAAGTCATGTTTCTGGCTACCCGACAAGTGGAAGACCAATATTCACTCTTCCATTTAGCTCTGTTTTTGGACTCGTCACCAACTCCTGAGGGAAATATCAGACTCTTTAGCAGCTAAGTGCTCCGCTGTGTTCACCAGCTAGTCTCCGACTGTGTCTGCCTGCTGTTTGCTGCAGAGCGGGGGGTGTGCAGCAGGTTTCTGGAGTGCTTCAGCAAACAGCTTCCTATTGCAGCGGAAAATGATGCTGATTAGAGTGGTGAGAGTGAAACAAAACAGTAAAGGTGTGGGCTGAGCGGCTAAACAATGAGCTGGAAGCTGCTCTAATGCTCTGCAGAGTTGAGGGGAACCTTTCACATACTGTACCATTCACATAATTTCATGGGATCCATGTTTAATATAGGAATATTATAAGAAAACTTGACCAAACCTCATGGGAAAAAAGATGTTTACAGGTCCTTTTTTTTACTTCTCCAGGATACAGGATCACTAAATAATTGCAAAAATATCCAATATCATTTAATCAATTATTAGATTTCAAGTTTAAAATACATTTAAAAGACATTTAGAACACGATGGGTGGTGTTGATTAAGTGTCGGTTCACCAGAGATCAATTAAACATCTCTGTTTCCCAAACTTTTTCTCTGGGGACCCATTTTTAAAAAGACAAATGATCAAGGCCCATTTCACAACAAGCCTCAATCTTGGTAGTTAATTATGTGCATAAATTAGTATTTCTGACCATTTTTACCACCATTTCACCTTATCTTAGATCATATTATCTTGATGCATGTTACTGAATACATATACACGTGTTAAATACTTTATAAAAGAGAAATAAATGCATTTAGGCTGAGTTAACAGGCCATCTCACCGTTTTTAATTCTCATCATTTTTCCTGCTTCATAAATAAGACAAAATAAGTGCAGCAATAAAATGCTCTATTTTTCCCTCTCATCAGTAAAACAATAAACACATTTGAATTGATTTATAAAAAGTGTACTGCAGATATAAATCTTAAAATGTGCATAACTGCTTCCATAGTCTTTTATTTATTTGGTACCTCAACAAAATCTCCTTTTCTTTTTCACTTTCCCAGTATGTTAAAATATGCTAATCAAATCACCTAAAAATGTCCTGTTTTTGTGAAGTATGCAGGAGAATTATTTTCACTTATCTTTTGCACTGATCGGGCTCATAAATAACGACCTGTTGATGTCATTCAACCTGTTAAAACCGGATAATTAAGGGTGTAGCTGCAACTGGAGGAATTCATGATTAAAAAAAAGACAGCTTAATGAGAATGACTTGGCAGCTGAAAAGACGTTTTAAAGGTCTGTTACATAACTTCCTATAATATTAATAACAAAATACCAGAGTTGCAGTCTGATGTTTCTCTGACTCATTTCAGACATCTTGATCCTTCTGATGTGACACGACCATCCCCAGCTCCCCTGTCCTGAGTTTCTCATCTGGTCGCCCTGATGACGGTGTACCTGCACTTATCTGACAGGGCTGCGAGGGTTCAACCAACCCAGGTCTTCTTCTTTTCATCATTTCCAGTAAATCGATAACATGTTGTTCTGATGCAGCCCTCTCTTCCCTTAAATGAACAGCACTGACGTCAGTCCGAAACCCTCACCTGTCTCTCAGACGCCAGAACATGATGTAACAGAATTGAGAGGAAAGGAAAGCATCTGTTTGCTCCTGGCGGTGTGTGTAGCCTTGCAGTCAGAGTGACACCCGGTGGATAAACTGAACAGCTCAGTTTCCGGTGTTTAAAACCCGCAGTGGGAAGAAAAACATTCCCTGCAGTTTGTCACATCCATATGCATGCATATAATTAGCTGGTAAAATCATCTGCTGACTGAACCTGAGAATGCATCACATTCATCTTTAGAATGAATTAAACAAACGCGTGTATCTCAAACAGCTGCGACCATGAGAATGATATCCAATCCAGATGTTTGGGATAATTTAACTTGCTTTAATGACCCCTGGTGGCTGCAGAAACAGCTTGCTCGTACTCACCATTACCAACATGAGACTGAGGGAAAAGAGTAGGGAGGGAGAATGTGACTGGGGATTATTTAAAGGTGGATTATTGGGTCTTGAAAGTATATCTGTTCCAAATAACAGGCTGAGTTTCTTAATGTAAGGATTACCGTAAATTGTGATTAATGAAAAAAGCCAGACTTCTGGCTTCCAGACACAAAAACTACTTTGCTGTGGATTATGAAATTAAATTCCCTGAGAGAGGACGTGGAACGAACTGCAAAACAACATGCACAGAGAGAGTACAACTCAACACATTCGAACACAAGCAGACGGTGAGTGTGATCGGCGAGTGGACATGCTGATCTGGGGGAGCATTGATCACCGATCAGCTGCGAACTATCACACAATCAGATGTCAGGTCGCATGCTCAGCATTCGCCGCGCAGCTAATCACCCCGCTGTCAAATCAGTACCTTTATCATGCACACTGCGAAATCACTCAAGAAATGTGATGCAACAGACTGAAATTGCTGGTTTGTTTTGGGAGGAGAAAAAAGAGAGGGGAGCTTTGATCAAGAAAAAAGAGAGGTGACAAACAATGAATGTCCCAAAAAAAAAAAAAAAAGTATCTGAAGTCTAAGGAGCAACAAGTAGAAGAAGAAAAAAAGAAGATATTCAGAAAGATTTTCTCAAAAAGAGATGAAAAGACCCGCCGTGTGGAGGAGGACAGACAGCGGTTTGAACATACCAAACATGCCAATCTGGCACGGCAGACTGCCAGGAGACAGAGGTGGTTTTCGGTGGTGGTGGTGGTGCGTGCGGACGTAGTCCCGCAGGTTGGGGGCGCTACAGGACACCCCAAGGGCGGAGGCTTTGAAGAGGCCAGAGCAGAGTGAGCCTGTGTGAGGGGTGAGGATTAGTTTTTATTACACACCATGCCATTATTCATTACAACCTGCTGCGCTGGAGAGGACCTGGCATGAGTATGTTAACATTTTAGAGCTGCAACGATTAACTGAGTAATCAATTATTAATCAGCTATTAAGGTAACGGCCAACTATTCTGAAAATCGGTTAATCAATTGGAGTCACTTCTTAGTAAAAAACGTCCAAATTGTCTGATTTCAGCCTCTTAAAATGTGAATATTTGTGACAGAAAACTGAATATCTTTGTGTTGGGGACAACACATTTGAGGATTTTATCTTGGGCTTTGGGAAACATAGATTACATTATGACATTTTCACCATTTTCTTATATTTTTGGACAAAACAACTAATAGATTAATCAAGAAAATAACTGGCAGATTTATCGATAATGAAAATAATTGTTAGTTGTACACCTGTGTGAAAACCCTGTAACTACAGTTTGAGTGATTTTCACCCTTCAACTTCAGCTGTGAAAAAATAAAGGTGTATCTTTTGGTCACTGGATTTTCCTTTCAGAAATGGGCAATAAAAATCATTAAACAAGTGGTTATTTGACTTTTGTCAGAAATACAAGGTGTTTTTCTTTTTCATGGTCAATGAGCTAAATTTAAAAAATGGTTTGACAAAGGGAAAAAGTTTTTTTTTTCAGTGTTGCCTGAGTTCAGGCTAAAATGTTTTTGGAGTCCTACTGTGATCTGATTTTAGACCTGGCAAAACACGGCCTGTCATCTGCAGGAACCTCACTGCACTCAAGTGAGCTGTCATTTGTGAAAACCTAGTCAAGCAAGTGACAGAATATAAAAAAAAAGGCCTTTTCCTTTCCATTTTCCTGCCCTTTCCTTTCCAAAATGACCAACAGATACACTGACAGATGATCTGAAACTTGTTTTAATGGACAATCTGAAAACACAGCTGCTGACCGTTTGTTCCTAGAAGCGATGACGTGCAAGTTACAAGGTTTTCACAACATCTGTAAGACCTGTGCATATGTGTAAACAAGAGCGAGTTCACAAGTGCGTACACAACGTGTGTGTTTTGTATGCAGAAACAGCCGAGGCGTGACGAACAGGCCGAGTGTGGAAATAGGATTGTTTCAGACCCCCGCTGTGCTCAAACGCTCTGAAGTTAGGAAGTTAATGGTGAGAATATCAAACAGCCAATTCTCAAATATTTACTATTTTTTTTCTCTAATATTTTAAATCAATATTGAGTTTGTAGACCACACAAGAAGAAGAAGGAATATTATCTTTGAAAGTGCAGAGAAGGAAATAAAAACAAATTAAAATGTGTCTCGTTTCTTTGTTCTATAAACAGTGTGGAGGTATGAAGAGCAGCTGTCTGAACAGAGGTCGTCTGACACCTGCTGCTCTCGTCTGTGACCTGTGCAGTCAGTGTTGTTGGGTGTCGGTGATGAACAGAGAGGGATCACTCAGCAGCCTCATGCTCACTGTACATAACAAACTGACGGGCGCCACTCCGAGAAAACCCAGAGGGGCTTTATATGGAGCTGCTCTGATGTCGTGTAAACACTGAACCAACTGGTGCATTCAGTGATAATCAAGCACTGAGTGACAGACTGATCAACACCAACACTGCACTTTAACCTGCTCTTGTTTGCATTTGTTTGTGATTATCTGGAATTGTAAATCAAAAAAGATGTATAGGTGTCTTTCCTCTCCGCCACATATTCATTTAGTCTAATTATGTATTTTAGGTCTTAAGTGTGCAAACAAAGGAAATAAGCTCCACTCAAACAGGAGCACTGGCATTTTAAAGGGACAGATCACCCTAAAATAAAAAAAATACACATTCTTCCTCTTACCTGTAGTGCTGTTTATCCATCTAGATTGTTTTGGTGTGAGTTGCAGAGCTTTGGAAATATCGGCTATAGAGATGTCTGCTTTCTCTCGAGCAAAACAGAAGGAGAAGTAGGGCTGCACCTCACATTATTACAATATACAATTATATTTCTAGTTTATTGAATACTCTACAGATTAATTAATATAACAATTAATTTAGCCAAAATAAATATAAAATACTTGCCTTAATATTTCAATATTTTATTCAGTCATATTCCTGAAAAATACAATAATGATAAAGGTAACATTACAGGTAAGAGGAAAAATGTGTATTTTTAATTTTGAGGTGACCTGTCCCTTTAACGTAGCCCAGTGCATTACCCAGGTATAAAACTCTCAGAGAAGCACACGTGGCAGACGTTGTTTCCACACGGTAAATCCACTCCCTGGTCTCACTCTCACGGTTTTATGGTTTCCTTCACACCTCTGGATTTAGACAGACTGTCATGCTTACGTGAGCGTCGCCGTGTTAGCGGGTTGTTGGAGGTTACACGGAAACTGTGCACACAGCAAAACAAAGAGCCCTTCAAGAGTTCTTTCAGAGGTTAAAAGTTTCAGGCACTTAAAAAGATCTCTGATACAGCTGATTTGGAATATTTTAGGTATTTTAACACTTTCTGTGTTCCAGGATAGGGGGTCAGGAAGAGCAACCCAAACATCTAACTTACAGTAAAAGGGTTTATTAAAGCACCAAAATGGTTGTACAGGAAGATGAGCCCCAAAACCATAATTGGTGCAATACAGAATGATTTTTTAGGAGAATGTGTTGATTATTTTCTCTTCTCCGGAAAGAAATCAAAGCCTAGTTAGACTGCAGTGCATGTAGCGCACCATAAAGGTGCTGATAAATAAAAGAAAACGTCAGACTTACACATTATGTACATTAAATACAGTACGTACCTCCTCACATAAAGATGGTAAATGCAATTAATTTTTCTTAGAAGACACAATTCTTGAATGACATTTCATGCAATTATAAAAATGAATTATCTTTAAACATATTGCTGGATTGAAAGTCAATTATTTCTCAGTTTTCATAATTAGCTGATGTGTTAAACAACAATGTTTAGTCATCCTGCTGTATAATATTTTTTAGAGTGCCTGAAAAAATAAATTGGTGTGCATGAGCTTATTTTTTTATTTCCAATAGTGACGGAGCGCAGTAAAGTCCCGCTCACACCAGAGGGGAAAATTCATCACTCTTCAATGACTTTGTATTGCGTGATGCTTCTTTGTCATTTCCGTCCGTTGGCAAACAAAACAGTAAGTTTTCTTGTACATTTTATTGTATGCTAACAGCAAAAACTGTGTACTATGACAGTTGCTATATAGTACATACTGTCTATAATTGATATGTAGTATGGACTTTGGTCAGATTAAATTTCAAAGTCTCTTATGCAATATTATTTACTTCAATTTGATCTTCAGAGGTTGGTTCATTTCCTTACAAGACCTCAGAAATAAGAGACTGAAACACCTGCAGTATGTTCCCTGTGTTGTCACTTTATCACCTAGCGGGGGTATCGGAACGTCCCTGAACGCTACGCGACACCAGAGCTCCTGCAGCTGGCTGTGAACACAGCTCTCTCTGCTGACCTCTCGCCTACATAGTTTGGAGTCTGATCCTGTTTGGCTGCCGCTAAGCTAAGCTGGGGTGGAAGCTATGTGACCGTCAGGGGAGGGGTGATGGAAAGAATAGAAGGGCAGAAAAACAGACACAAAGAAATAAAGGGGAGGGGGGGGGGGGCAGAGAGAGGTATGAATAGGTGGGGAGGAGAGGAGAGAGGAGAGAGCCAGGGTCTCGTGATGAAGGGAGGATCAGTGCTGACAGCTGGAGATAAATGTGTTGTGAGGTCAGTGTGTCTGTTGGCACAAACTCTCTTACTCTCTCTCCCACACACACACACACACACACAGAAAACACACACACACACCAGACATGAGGTCCCCACCTAGGCCACTGGTTGGTTTGATCTCAGGAGACTGGCGTGAACACGAGGGGAAGAGTCGGTGGGACGTGCAGCCTTTGGTGGGAGAGGTCTCAGAGAGGACCTGAGTGGGGCCATGGAGACCAGGGGTTAAGACTGAGACGGGCTGCTACTGTAAATCAGGGACCTGATGTCTCCCATTCACTTAAACAGAACCATAACACTTTTGATACAAAAAAAAAGAACAAAGAAAACTTGCCCATACTTTATTTTAGAGTAATTCAGTATTCTACACTAATAACAAGCCGTACTTTGTATCAGACTAAAAACAAAAAGATTATATGAAACTTTATTAGACCCTTATTAGACTTTATTAGCAGGTAATTAGGGACACATTACAACAGAACTATAGGCTGAATCGCCTGGGCATTACGCTAACAACAACAACTTCAGGGTAACTACCTGGCAGAGATCTGTAAAATCAGCAAGCTTATTAATTTCTGCTGTTATTTTCATCTGTTTCTGTAACGTTTAAAAGATATGTCGTTAAACATGGTGGTCTGACCCATCTGACGTTTCTGCAGGGCTTATTTTATGTTTTGTGTTGCTCTGCTGCTTCTTTGATAAACAACTCCACAGTGATGTCTCACTCAGTCTGAAATATTGAGCTGAACTGCGGGCTCCATTAAGGCAGAGCTCACGAACCGACGTTTACGCTCTCCCAGTTGTGTCCCCACTTTTTGCGTGCACCCAGCTTTGATGTTGGGGTCTGGTTGCAGTTTAAGCTGCAAAACAGTGGCAAAAAGAAGGAAGACGTTTCCTTTGGTTTGTGTTGATGTGTGCAGCGTGCAGCCTTGACCGGATCGTGAAGCTGGGTTTCACAGCGGTTATGTTCTCCGCATATAAAAAAAAAACTCCACACAGCCACAGTGCTCTGTGCTCGGTAGGTCTGTGGTCCAAGACGTAACCTCCAACCCAACGTTCGTGAAAGCATAGAACGTTTTAGATGAGTGAGGTGTATACACTTTGAAATGACTTCAAGAAAAAGAAAACATTCAACACGATTCCGTTAAATTATGTTTGTGATGCAGGAGTTTTCTACCCAGAAGTTATTGTGAACAAACATTGTGATTCTTCTGAACTGTAGACTAAACTAATTACCCTCCAATAAATGTAATAAGGGTCTGATAAAGGGTCTAATTCTGCCAATAAAGTACAGCTTGTTACATCTTATTCACATACTATAAAATAAAGTACAACCGAAAACTGCTCAGCTAAAGAGAAGAACTACTATGTGGAAAAATAAAAACACCCAATCTGGTTCTGTCATTATTAGAACTGCATCCTGTAACACAAACACTACGGTCTGATACCTCCATGGAGCCGGTCTTGCGGTTGCGGATCATGGGGGACCTTCGCTGGATGTTGATTGGCTCAGAGACAGGAAGTGCCTGGTCTGTCTGGTCCTGGGAGAGGTCCTCCAGACTGCCCTGATTGGGCTTTTTGTCTTGATTCTGGTTGGTCAGAGCAAATGAGAAGGAAATTGCTGACATTTATTATATTCTTGTCCATGGAAACATGTGAGCAGGTATGAATGAACAGAAAAAAATACTTTGCTTACAAGAGAAACACGCGATTCAAGTGTCAGGTTTCTGTAATGTTTTGTGAGTTAAATACACTCCGAAGAATGTGTCTTTACACAGACAGACAGACGCCACCACAACATGATGGCCTGCATACCAGTGTGACAGAACATAAAACCTTTACAGCACATATTCATGTGACAAACAAGCAGTGACTATACATGATTATCAAAATACTTTTCCTGCAGACACAGTTAGTTTTTTTGTTTTCACCATGCACTATATGCTGTATGCTTGAATGAATTTTCACAAAACTTTGTAAAAACGTTAGTCATCACTGTTCAACCTCTGACTGTTATAACGTAACGCCATCAAATTTAGTGTACATGTAAGCAGAGAGAAAATAAGATTAGGAAAACTCTCCATTGTTGGCAATTAACAATTAATCAACTCAGGAGCCCTAGAGAGCTCCTATCTTTTGTAGATACAACCACACACTGCAAACTTCCCCAAACAGTTGTGGAAAGGAAGTCCGGATAGCCACTAAAATACAGAGATGACTGGCTAAATCATTCATCTCATTTCAGATAAAGTTCTGCAATTTTATGCACCTTCTGGTGTGAAAAAAGTTTGGAGCAGAAAGTGACAAATGGCATCAAAGTGATACAGTATGCCTAAGACCTGTCAAAAATATCAACTTCTGCTATACAGGATTTGTTCTTTTTGAATGTATTTAATGATTTTCTCTTGAGTTGTAAACTGCACAACTGAGGGCCACAAAACGGACAGAAACGTGCAAAGCAACACGCGTGTTCGCACACCTCTGAGGAAGCTGGGCGGAAGCCCCAGCCAAGTGGTACGTTCTCCTCGTCCTCGCACCCTTTGACTCCTGGACTGAAGTGAAGCTCGACGTGGAATCGCTCCTCAGAGGACGGGTCCTGCTCACGACACAGACATAAAGACATAAAGAAACATGGCTGACAGAGCATAAATGAGACAGTTCTGCAGCTCTACGCAAACTGACCTTATCGTTGTCTTCATACAGCATTATGACTATCTGTGTCATGTAGTTGAGTTCGGTCACAGCGCTCAGGTAGTCCATCGCCTGTTTCCACTGCCAGTCCTTCTCCTCCTGAGACGCACACACAAAAAAACAAAACAAATATAACACCTCATAATCACATTTTAACAAAACAAAACATGAAACAAAAGGTGTTTTTTACATATATTTACCAGTGAGGTAATAATGTCTGCAACAGTTATGATGTTAATATGATTTTTCCAGTATCAAGGTACTATATATCATGATGACAACTGTGTATGTTTCTATTACACAAGACAAAACTCTCACAAATATAAAACACACACATTAACAAGTTTTTGATATACAATAATACTAAATATTTAACATGTTTCTCCCATCCTAAGTGACAGCAAATCTAAAACCATTACTGGTTAGTATTAAATAAATATATTATGCAGTACAATGCGGTTGAATGATGTCACTTCTGACATACTGCAGCCTGTTCTCGCTTAAATACTAGTCACGTTCTTAATTCTACAGTACAACCAAAGGTGTTTTTCCAATTCATTAATTAATAAAAACTCCATCTAAAACAACATGTTAATGGCAAAGACAACCATGTGTATGATATAATAATGTGTATAGAATAATGGAATTAAAAATGATGTTTCTTATCCTTATCGGTCGACAACTCCCAGCATCCATTTCTACATCTACTCTTATTGTGGCAAACGATCAGCAGACACAGAAGGAATCACTTAGTGGAGTACAAAACTGTCAGAGACGATAAAACCAGAGCGTACATTTAGCAGCCCTCCGTAGCGGAAGATGCTGAGCAGGGAGTGAACGTGGCTCTCGCTGGTGAAGTAGAGACGTGTGCGGACGTGACGACCAGGAGACATCACGCCACGAGAATATCTGAACACCGGGGGAGACAGGAAATGAGACAAAGCTTATCAGTCAACACAGCAGCAGTGAAACCTCCATAAACACACACAAGCTGTATATATACTGTGTGTGTGTGTGTAGCTTATGTACATGTAAACATGTTTGTGTGTGCTTGTGTTCTCACAGGGGGTGCAGCTTGTTGACGGCCTCGTCCTCGTGGGTCCTCTGCAGGTCCAGCTGGATTTTCTTCATCAGAGGAACACAGTAAGCCTGAGCGATGTCCAGTTTCTCTGCTTTGCTGATGCCATACTCCTGATACGGATGATACGAAAGACAAAAAAGCAATGTGAGCACTTTCATACGCTTCTTTTTCATCTACTCATTCATGGTCGTGAGGAGATGGAGCCTTATCTCAGCATATTTTGGGGCAGAAGGCAGTGACATTAGATGTAACTAACCCGCATCAGAAGGTGCAGTAAGTGATACATTCAAGCATGGAGGCCTAAAATATAAAATTCATGGATCCACAATTATGCTATAACTAACTTTTCCTTTTAAATGTTAACAGTTGCACCAACAGGGATACATTTTTAAAGCCTATTAAATCATGGTTTAACTTTAAATTCTGTTGCACCAAACTTTAAACTATCTTGAGGATTAGAATTAAATTTAGTTTAGCTTTTACTTTAAACCTTTTCTATTGTGCCAAAACTCCAATTTAAAATGTTATTCTTTATTAACTTTAAACTTGCACTTGAGGAGATTTAACTTTTAAAATAGCTGCCTTTTCAAAATTAATTGAGCAAAATAATCAAGTCCTTTGAAGAAGGTTCAGAGCCAAAAACCAAACCCAACTGAGTTTTATGATGTGTGTCTTTATTTCACTCCAGTTAAAACTATCAATTGCAACCAGGCGGTCTCTTTTTTTCTTCACTGTGTCTGTTTTTTAATCTTCTATTATTTGGTAATACTACTCCATTAATTCAGCAAACAAGTTTTTGCCAAAGGAGGAGAAATTGGGCTTCCCTGCCACCATGAGCAGGCAAACTATGTTTTTGGCTAGCTAGCAAACAATGGAAGATTTTGTTTTACCTAAAAGTTTTCTACCATCTTTTATACTTAAGAGGCCCTGGCCCTGACTGTAACTCAGTCAGTGTTACATTGTTTTTTATGGCATACTTTACAGTATATTTCGATTTTTAACTGCTGAGTCACACTACTTTCTTGATGGAACACTTAAATCTTGCCAAGGGAATCAATAAACTTTGATTTCACCCTTAAATACAAAATAGCTGGTTTCACAACCACAATTGAAAGCAATAAATATGTGAAATTATCTGCAGAAGGCCTTCTGGTACAATTCTCTAATGTGATCCATTTGTTAACATTCCCAGACTCCTCCAGATGATTTAAGTACATAATTTAACTCTCCTAAGTTTCTCTTCCTGGTCCACAGCTCTCAATGTAAATTCAATATTACGATATTACAAAATAATTCGAGGCTAATGTAAAATTGTAGCCTGAGAAAACCTGAAATGTGCTTCAAAGCTAAATGACTCTGTTCTCGTTTAACCTGTGGTATGACTATGTCAGCCAGGGCGCGAGACAGCCTGAAGAGCTCCAGCGTGTCCTCCAGTCCGAGCGAGGCGTTGTGCTGCGTGTCGTATTTGATGCAGTCGTAGATGTCCGGGATCTTGCTGATGTCGTAGCGGCCGTTCTTCATGCGAAAGTCTCTCTCCAGTTTGGACCAGCGCTGCAGCATCAGCTCCAACGTCTCGCTGTGGTAAAGCTGCAGGTCTGAGGAAAAGAACAGGATGACTAATCCTACGGCGACTCTTCAAATAGTCTAAATGTTTAACAGGTAATTGTCTCTAAAAATGTACCTGACATTTAACTAGGTGGACACATTTGAACCTTTTCGCTTGTGTCATGCAGACAAAAGCTTACAGACTAAACCAAATATCTCAGCTTGTATTTATAATTTTTAATAATAACACATTTTGAACAGCTCATCTTCTTCTTTATACAGGTGCAACAGGTTCACACTACCTGCAGACTTGGGGTCCTCAAGTCTCTTGCGGATCTGTGAGGTGAGACTCTGGATGAGGGCGTACACCTTGTCACAGGTTTTGACAGGATTCTGTATGACCTTCATTGAGTTCACCAGCGATGGGCTGCCAGTCGGTGCCAACTGGAAACACACAGAAAACAGAACATACACAACAGAATATATCACATACTATCAACTATCAAAACCACTTGTCAGCACTGTGCATCGTTGCAGACTAATCGTTCATCTGTGTTTTCAGCAGGTTGCAGTAATAAAGCTGCGACGATGCATCTACAGTAGACATGCAGCTACAGACGCTGTGGGTAGTTTAACACTGCACTGTCAGGCACGAAAGCAGCTACTTCACAGAATGGAATAACATTTTACCACCACGCGCTCTTGTTATTGCATCTAATTATGGTGAGTAAGTTCTGCATTTATGGTTACACTCGCCATTTGGGTGAAATGTTTGTTAAAAGGGACATTTCACCCCAAAATCAAAGATACATATTTTTTTCCTCTGGCCTGTAGTGCTATTTATTCATCTAGATTGTTTTGGTGCGAGCTGCAGAGTTTTTGGAGATGTCTGCCTTCTCTCCGGTATAATGGGACTAAGTGGCGTAAGTCCTGTGTTGCTCAAAGCACCAAAAAATACATCGGAAAAATTCAAAACCAGTGTCTCTTTCCAAAAATCATGATCTGGTTACATGAGGTAATTCACAGACCATGTTGTGAGCTGTATGTAGGAACTACTTTCTTTCTGCTGTAGAATCTACCGGAACTACTTTCTTTCTACTAGATAGTACAGGTCAGGGGAAAAATACGTATAATAATTTCAATACTGTCAGTACAACAGCTCATTCCACTGCATCAGTGTGTCAGTCACTAGAAATGTTTATTTTAATAAACCAAAACACTGGTAAACTTAATGCAACCTGTGAACATTCCTGTTTATTGGGGAGATTGCTGCACAAGTTTATCTTAAGAGATGGACCAAAGATGGACATAACCTTGGTTGTGGTTGAACATAAATTTGCTAGAAGAAACATTTTCTATGTTTTACCATGTCATATAAAGATAATTTAAGGTATTTAGAGAAGGAAAGACTCCGAGCAAGAGAGCAGTCATGGTGTTACTGCAGTGACACAGTGTGTCCAGCTCAGACAAACTTGCTGGGGGGCTTGCTACCTACATCAGTTAACCTTTTACTGATTGTATCTGAGACCTTGATGAGAATGGATCATTAACTGAAACAAAAAAGATCTCCCTGATTGGTTGACTACTTTTTTGGAGTAGCTGATGACCACTGAAATGTAGCAGTCATGAAAACTCTACCATCAATAATTACTATTATTATGAGATGGTCTGAAAGGATATATTCCTGATACCCTAAAATGATGCTGAAGGATAATAATATAATAATAATATAAACATTTACTGTCTTTGACACTTTATTGCATTCATTGTTCCACTGGTTTCAACTTGAACATAATTGTTTTCTACAAGCAATAAACAATAGTATGAGCAGTAAATCACTGTGGGAGAGAGACCTGCATAAGAATATTTTCACAATTCTTTGGAAAGGTTGAAATATTTCAAGAACTGAGTCTTGAGAAGCGCGTCCAACTGTTTAAACTGAACACATGGAAACTAACTGGCAAACAAGACACAGCGCCAGGCACCTTATCAAATCAAGCTATTTTTAAATGTTCGCTTCACCACCTCAGGTTTACCACATACCTTCTGATAGTCGTCCTCTGTAAACTCCTGGTCCTTCTGCATGATTTCATGCAGCCTGGCCTTCACCTTCTGTTGGCAGTCGGTCAGAGAGTCGCTGTCGCTGTCCAGCAGTCCATTCATGTTGGCACTCTTCACCATTTGAACCAGGATCGGAGTCAGCTCCCCTTCTAGCGCTAGCAGGCCCTGCAGAGAAACAAGACAACTTGAACTGAAGTCAATGTGTGGCATTTCTTTTTAATCAACGTGAGAGAAACACATTCAGTGCATGCAGGTTAAACGTGAGCTGTTGAAACTACTGTCAAGCTGAATCAGGGTTTCTTTTCAGACGATTTAAAAACAGAATGGTTCAACGAGAAGTGAGCTGAAGTGAACCTGTGGGCTGATTTGGACTGAAAGAGTCGCTGAAGGTACGTTCGTAACTGGCTGTGATTGGGAGGGGGAGGCGGAGTCGTTTTGTGGGTTTTATATAATGTTGGGGGACCATGGCATGGCTCCAGCACATCAGAGACATGTTTCGAGTCTGCCCAAAAAATGCACAACAGTCTACCGGTCTAACTCCACGATTCAGTGAAATTTATTTCTCAGTCTTTCCACACGTTTTTAGCAACTATGTTTTAATATGTATAACGTGTTAAAAGGAAAACTGCCTCTCTCTCTCTCTCTCTCTCTCCCTCTCCCTTTTTCCTTTACTAGGACTTTAAATAACATCTGTTAGTCTTTCAGGCAAGGGAGTGGAGTTACCTTTGCGAAAGCAGCAGCTGTCATCTGCACCCTGCCTTCGTCAGAGGCGTAGATCTTCAGGTCGTGGCGGTAGGTGCTGTGCAGACGCAGGAGGCCACAGCCTGGAAAACCAGCATAGTCACCTGGAAGATTGTACACAGAGAGAGGCATCATGGTTAACTGACCGGGTTACGGCACTGAGATTTGCTGTCCAATAATTTTCTCAATTAAGAAATGGCTGAGTCGGGGAGGCAGCTGAAAGAAAATTGATTGTACCCAAAGGTTCCAAGCATTTTCATTAAAAATAGGCACAAAGGCAATACATCACCTGTGCAGGTGCAACATCACTTTCAGTTCAAATGCATTATCTTCAGAATGGTTTATAAGGTTTGGACATGGCTCGTTTCACTTAAATGTGAACTTAAATAATGTGGTTTATCCTACAAATAAAATGAAGTGAAAGTGAAGTGATCTGATGTTGAGTAAACCCCAAAAATTACTAAAGAGAGCTTCCCTGGTCAAATACTTCAGATTATCCACAACCCCAATTCAAAAAAGTTAGAATGATGTGTAAAACATAAAGAAAAACAGAATGCAATTATTTGAGAAAAACTTTTCAACCTATATTCAATTGAATACAAAACAACGATAAGATAAATAACGTTCAATCATCAATCTGATTTTTGTAAATCTACACTCAATTTGATGCATGCAACATGTTTCAGGAAGGTTTGGACAGGGGCAACAAAAGACTGAGAAAATTACATAACATTCAATCAGCATTCAAAAGGTAATAAGACTAATTGGTGACAGATGACAGTATCATGATTGGGAATTAAAGGGACATCATCCAAAGCCTAAATCGTTCACAAGCATGGGTCTGCCAAGATTCACCACTTTGTGAAAAACTGTGTGGGTAAATATTCCAACAACGTTTCTAAACACAAGACCGCAAGGAAATTAGTGATTTCACCATCAATAATCCATAATATTGTTAAAAGATTCAGAGAATCCAGAGAAAGACCAAAATCCAACACTGAAGGTCCATGACCTTTAAACCTTCAGGCAGCACAGTATTAAAAACCAATAGGATTGTATAAAGGACACTACATGGTCTCTGCAACCAAAAAAAACTGCATCTACAAGTGCAAGTTAAGGCTATGCCATGCAAAGAGAAAACCAGACATCACAGTCCAAATTTCAGATTGTTTTCAGAAATCATGGACATCATGTCCTCCAGGCTAAAGAGGAAAAGGACAATCCAGACTGTTACCAGTGCTAAGTTCAAAAGCCGACACCTGTCGCCCACTCAAAATGTGTAGAGCATTAAGAAGTACAAAATATACCAACAGAGACACTGCACTGTTGAGCTACTAAAGTCGTACATCAAGCAAGAATGAGAAAAAACTTCACTCTTGAAACTTCAGCAATTACTGTCCTCAGTTGTCAAATGCTTATTGTTGTGTTGTCAACAGAAAAGGTGGTGTCTCACAGTGGTAAACATGCTCCTGTCTCAACTTTTTTGGAACATGTTGCAGCCATTAAAGTCAGAATAAGTGTATATTTAAAAAAAAAAAAAAAAAAAAAACTCTCTCTTTGTACTGTATTCGACTGAATATAGGTCAGAAAGTTTTCACAAATTATTGCATTCTGTTTTTATTTATGTTTTACACGTCTCAACTTTTTTTGGAATTGGGGTGACACTTCAATTAATGTAGCTAGAAGGTGGATGCATACCAACGCTACAGATCAAATCACACTGATGCTTCATGCATTTTTCTTAAGTGTACAGCTAAACAGCCGGATGTTACACTACTGACTACTTTGGGTTACCCCTGTTTTAGGCTGTAATCCAGGCTAAAGAAGTCTGGCGGTCATCAAACAACATCATCCCAAGAACTCATAGAAAAAAAAAATGCAGCAGGATTAGTGTGAGATGATCCGCGTTAGCTTACAAAACCAAACTGCAGTTACTTTAGCTGTCTGCGTATGTGTGATGGGAACATTTGCTGCGGAGGATCACCTCGGTAACACATCAATGACGACACAAACAATCCACAGCAATCTCAATGTGGGACAAACCGGACTAGTCGCCAGGTGAAATGAAACAAAATCATGATGAGATCAGGAAAGGAGAGATCAGAACACGTTAGTGGACGGAGCGACAAACGCGCAGAATGACAGAGGAGGGGAGGAGCGGTGATATCCAGCAAACCCTTCTCTTACCAAAGTCAATAGGGGACTCACAGCCAAGGGACCGGCGGTTACCGGCTAGCAGTTTACACAGCACAACAACAACAGGTAAGAAGAGAAGAGCAGAGTTAATAGACAAAACTTGTGGTGGAGAAAAAAGTATGAAAACAGTGGCTGGGATGAGCCTTCTTTTCATAAAAAAGAAGCAACGAAGTGACAGACTGCAACTAGCTATTGCATCTATTTTCACTTCTGCTTCAGGTTGTTTCCCTGTGCAGTTTGGGAGAGTTTTGCATGCACTATAAAACAAGCATGAAGAAGAAAAGCGACATCAACAAATTTTATTTGAAAAGTACTTTGATGTTTTAGTTTGGTCCATGGCTTATCTATTAAAACGGGGCAGGCAGCATTTATGACCTACACTGCAGCCAGCCACCAGGAGGTGATCCAGATGTTCTTTGCTTTTGGTGAGCTCCTCATGTTCATATATGTCAACGGTGTGAATTAGAGGACTACAGTGGGATCGGGATCCCACAGGACCCAATGCGAATCTCGCAGGACCATGCGAAATAAACTTAGAAGTTGATCAAAAAATAAACTTCAGGATGAAAACTGTAGAAGGTATTTCTTTGGTGGCGTGAGTCAATGATCACACTGTCTTGAAATAACCTCTGGTTTATTAAGAATAATGTGAACAGATCCAACATTAAACAAGTCATCTCACGTGACTGAACTAGACTGAATCCAAGCACGTTCATTGGCGTTACCATGGATACACATACATGGTATGGTGGCTCATAATGACCAAACAGGACAATGATTGAGTCAAATGATCTACGAAAATCAAATCAAAGAGTTACGCTTAAATCCAGAGGAGGAGAACATAATTTTGCAATGTTATTACCATCATATAAGCATTAAAGGACTGCATATGGATTGGGATCCTGCAGAACCCAACAAAAGTCTTGTGAGAGCAGGTGGTTTAAATTTTGCTGCAGACGGTTATGATCAAAAATCATAAATAAATAAATGATTCCACAGGGAAGAGGCCTAGAGTGGGACTTCTAGGCAGAACAGAACAGCAAGCAGCTTTATCTGCCTGGGTATAGTTAATCTTTTAAGTATCATTATACAGTGTGATACCTTGAAATGAATACTGTAAAAAAATTCTGTTCATGTCTTTCAGTTCCTGATATTAAGATACTGTTAATCTCCTTTGCAGTCGCCACTTTGAGTAAGTAAGCTTGCACCTGCATCAACATATTAAAGCTGAAGTTTGTGACTTTACAATCTTAAAGTGTAACTCCACGCTTTGCATAGCTTTGAAAAATGCTAAAAAGTGAGCAAGGGGCTGAAAGAGGGGTTGGTGAGGGGTTTAGGACGGGGGCACGTGTTGCTTAGTGAGGTGAGCCACCAAACTCTGATTAGAGATTAATTCTTTCTTTTTAGAATATAATTTCATGACGTTAAGAAGTCCCAAACGATCAACTCCTTGTATGGTTCAGTGCTGTTTTAAAACAGTAGATGTCGTGTTGAAATGCAGAATTGCCCTTAATTTGATAAGAAATTAACACCAGCATTAATGTGTTTCATCACATTGCAGTCATATGATATAGTTTACAGCTCAAAAAACAAGCTTAAATGTGCATTACCTCTTAAACTCTAGGTCCACTTAATTGTTGAGGTGCTTTTGACCATATCACACCAGCAGATGGGTGTTTGCTCAGTTGTGATAGGAGTGTGCATGAACCTTGAGTTAAAATTATTTCGCCAACAGCTGTTTACAAGGTCAAGAAAGAACTGGCATGCTGAAAAATAGGTGTTTATTTTGATGCAGTGCTTCCAGTGAGCAGTAGGAGAAACCACTGACTGTCAAATTCCCCAATTTATTTGTTCAAATGCAGAGTAACATTTATCCATGACTAATTAAAGTTGCGGTTCACCCCAAGATCAAAAGATCTGTATCCTTCTAGACTGGTGCGAGTTGCTGAGTTTTGGAGATATCAGTGGTAGAGATGTCCGTCTCTGGAATATAATGAAACTAATCAAAGCACAGTGCAAAGATTCTCTCCAGAAATCATGACCTGGTTCTTCAAGTTAATTCACAGACCAGCTGTGAGCAAAATCATGTTAGACCATTTTCTTTCTTCAGTAGAGAACAACAGTTCCTACATAAAACTGCTTGAATTCGAGCATTTAACTAATATTCAATAAAAGGAAAACATCTCTCTGGCTGATATCGCCAAAGCTCAGCAGCTCACAACAAAATTATCGAGAGTGAACTGTCTCTTTAACTCAGTTGTCATGGGACTGTAGATGGACCTTGAGTCAAAATTATTTGCCAGGATCAAGTAAGAACTGCCATGTTCAAATGTAGAGGTGTTTAATGAGCAATCTGAGTAATAAATTACTGTTTTTCTAATGCAACGTCAAGTTTTAAGGCTGACTAATTCAGGGCTGAATAATTCTAACGTGGGCGATTTAAACAATTATTGTTCCATTTAGAAGAAATTAAGGCTTAAAGAATTTTGACCTGTGATCAGGAGATTAGAAGCTTTTTAATGTATTAGTCTATTATTTTCTTTTCTTTTATTGTAAGTTTAAGTGAAGGCAACAATGCTAAAACATAAACCTATGACTGTAAATAATGAGCCACACAAAAAACGCAAAGTGGAAAGAAGCTTGAAAATCTGTCTCGATGACTCAAATAACGATCTGCACCTTTGACCCTCTGTGACACTCTGTATGTCAGCTATGCGATGTTGACTCTGGACTGAAAAGAAGGACTGGAAATAAACTTTTATGAGTGAAAGGTACACGTGGGAGGAAAGACGAGCTTTTGCTTACAGGCGTGTGTGCATGTGTCTCTGTAGGTATATAATTCCTTCCTTGTGACCACGTGTGCATCTGTACACAAAACTCCTAGAATTCCCACCTCAGGAAAAGTCGGGCAATTTGATCCATTTATGTGAGGAAACCAGGAAACATATGGGAACTTTAGAAATAGCTCAAAGAAAAAAGAAGATAGCAGAACGAGCTGTATAACTTGTCTGTTAGCTAATACGAGTGTGTGTTTGTGTGTAGCAGGTACCTTGACCTCCAGGGTACATGCAGCGAAAGGCTCTGCCCAGCTCCTCAGCCTGAACCCGGCCTGCAGGCGTCAGCTCCCCGCCCCACTTCAACACAAGCAGCAGAGATGGACCGTCTTTCTTAGAGTCTGAAAAACAGCAGCAAATCGTTATTCATATTGTTTACAGGTGTTTTGTTCTCAGTTGGGGAGCTGCATAAAAACAACTCGGACGTTGTCTATTTACCTGCAGTATTTGAAAAAAGGCAATTCTTTGATGTTATATCTTTTAACTAAATGTCTTCTTGTTAGTGGCTGGAGAGCACGGACAGATTTTTCTTTTTACGTTATATTTATATACTTTAGTAGACCTACTCTCAATAAAATATTATTGAAAAAAAGACAACAGAATAAGTGGATGGGGCTTCCAGGTCAATGTGGAAGTCGTCTCGGATAGCCAGACTTTATGCTGGGGAGAGATGTCTGGCTCCACATGTGCAGATTCTGTGATATATTTCGTTCTTTATGCCAATCAGAAACTTCTTGGGCGGAGCTAAGCCCAGCAGCTAGCTTGTTTACGTTTGTACCATTAGCATCACAGGTGGTAATTTGTCATTTTCAGCGTGTAGTTTGCAGCTCAGAGGTTGTTGTCGTTTCTCTGGGACTTAGATTACAGATGTTGCAATGCCGACTGAAATCAAGCAACCAATGGCGGGCTAATACCTGCAGTGTGCATCTGGTGAGTCAGACTAATGTGTGCTTTAAACCTGCATTCTCTCTAAAGGCACACAGGGAGAAATTCCATTGGTTGCAAAATAAAGTTTGAGTATATAGAGTCCTATGAGAAAATGATCCTTCTTCTCACTTGATTTATGACCTAAGTAAACAGATTCCTAATGGGTTCATGGTCTTAATCATTTGTTCCAAGTCTTCTTCAAGACAGCATGATGTTCATTTTGTCAATTATAGTCCTTTTAGTGTAAAACAGGTTTGCCTTAGGGCGGAGCTGCCGTGTGATTGACAAGTCACTCTCAGTGAGTCCGTCCAGTGCGGCAAACAGGGCTCTGATCAACTTGAGGTTTCAGTCCACAAGGCAATGGGTGATGTTACGGCGGTTCTGTCCACTTATTCTACTGTCTGTTCTCACTGTTGAAAAATAGCTACTGTACATTTAAACACTAATTCTGTGTGTTTTGTACCTTCTTCTTCACTTGAGGCTTTTGGTTGACCATTACGCAGGTACGTCAGCTGGACTTTCCTGTTGATACCTGAGAAATGACCGTACCTGTAGAGACAGAACACACACATAAACACACACAGCAGACACAACAAATTTTGATATGCACCTAGCCAGCCAGCGAGACAGACAGACAGACAGTAAACATACACACAGATACGCAGACAGAATTCATCCCATCTTCAGATATTTTCTTGAAATATCAAACAGCACTTCTTTTCCATATCCATTCCAACAAACGCCAGGAACAAGGCAGAAATGTCATCACATCTGACACACTGATCATACACACAACCAAGTAACACTATTAGCAAATGGTTTAATGATAACTGAGTCACTCAGCAGGTATTTCAGACCAGTGGCTCTTCCAAGTTGAATTTCAGTCCTTAATAGCGTACATGTAAGTATGTGTGTGGCTGCTTTTAAATTGTTGCAAGGTGAAAAACAATATCAATTTTAATCATGTTGTTATTCTTGAAAAGTCACACGCAAACACATATCAAGAGCCTCCACTTGCCCCGCGCTCCGTGCTTCAGTAAGAATTTGGCACATCCTGCGGACTAATGGCCACATAGCGTTCTCTAATAGAACAGGCAGCTGAGCGGACGCCTCAAACAGCCACATGATGATGGACCCTGAACCGGGATAAATAACTCTGGCAGGAAGCCAGAGAGTCTGAGATGATGTCAAACACACATCACGGCACTTTGCATCATGGTCGTATCATTCTTGGTATTTATTTGCATCTACTGAAGCATAAAAAAGGGTGGGGATTACTGCGCCACT
Source organism: Lutjanus erythropterus (assembly GCF_056507025.1). NCBI lineage: Eukaryota > Metazoa > Chordata > Actinopteri > Lutjaniformes > Lutjanidae > Lutjanus > Lutjanus erythropterus. The sequence goes on from NC_139329.1 coordinate 34,680,318, forward strand.
ACAGTACACACTCACACACTTACTCTCGCATTCACACGCCTTTTATTAGTCAGGGAGGCATTTTATATTTTCACCTAATTAACTTCAGTGCCCGTTTAACAAATGATAGTACAGTTCAAAAGGAAATGGCGCTTGATCTTGCTGCTGCATTTAATAAAAAGGTTCTAAAAAAGCAGCAATATCTTCATATTAATTGATCATATTAAACTACAAGTTTTATGTAGAACAAGAAAGGGAGAGCATATCACCTCCGTTTTAGCAAACCTCAACTGGCTCCCAGGATCATTTAGGGTTGATTTTACAGCTTTATTACTTGTTACAAAGCTCTTAATGGTTTGGGACTGGCCTACATACCAACTCTTTGTCTTTGCCGTTATATAATCCTTCAAGGCCTCTTAGATCCTCTGCTGCAAGTTTTTAAAATACAGACTATTACACAGTTCAGACTTTTTCAACTATGCACCAAAACTATGGCATATGCTTGTGAGCATTTTTAAATGATAAATGATTTATTTAACATTTCCTTTAACTGTCTCTCTTTGTTTTTCTTTGCTCTTTTGGCTTTTTTGGGAACATTTCTATCTTTCACGTATTTTGTTGTTTGTAGCATGCCTGTTATTTCTGTTTGCCGCCTCTGTAATTTGGTATTTATTTGATTGCATGACGACAATTTTCTATGAAGCACTTTATCCTCTTTCAGCTCGTTGTTTTGGCTTTAACAACCTGCGACTCTCACCGCTTTCATCGGTTTTGGAGCTACAGAACCAATTGGCGGTCAGATCTAGGTGGAGATGAAAAGGGGTGTGAATATTGGCTCTGAAGAAGTTTGGTCAAGGTACGTATGTTTTGGCATCAAAATGATATTTTTCCCAAGTCCTTCTAAAAATGTTTTCCCCGTGACCTGCCATAGGTTTATTCATATGTTGCCACATATTACTTCTTGTTTGATGGAGGGGAGGGTAGGGCATGAACACCGTAACCTACAGTACATCACTGCTCAACATCACAACGCCCGAGTGGGAATTTCCACTTTCCAAAGAGAAGGAGTTGCCCTTTCAGCTGGTAAACTAAATGTGTTACAAGCTGATTTTTTCTCAGGATTCCCGTGAGAGGTGAGTCAATTTCACTCTTGATCGCGGAACTGGGACGGGACAGGAAAAAAGCCAACAAGAGTGGGCAGGAGCAGGAATCACAGTAACAATAGTTCAGTTTTTTATATATAAAAACGTGTGTAGTGACGTGTGTGGACTGTAGAAATGACGGGAGTCATTCTTCTGAGACTGGGACATGACAGGATTTTTCTTTTATTCTGTCACTGGATTGGGACAGAACAGGAGTATATTTTGTGGGACAGGAGTGAAAATCCACACCTGTGTCACCCTGTATAGGTTGGCACTAGTAAAATACCAAACACCTCTTTCACTGAGGTGGTTTATTTAACTGTAGGTTCAGTGGACTGTGTGCAAACCCTGCCTTTAAATAACATGAAAACAGAACTTTTTTTATTATACATATTCACTTTATAACACAGGAATATTTTTTTCTACTGCCGTTTTGAACCTCGCATATCTTTGACTAGAACTTCCAGATTATCTTGTTGCGCTCATTCCAGTCTCTGTGGAGGAGAGCACCAGTTAATCACTAAAATTACTGTAAATGTTGATGAAAGGCAGGAGGAAGGAAGACATTAGGAGATTTAGAGTCCACTTGATATGCGGTAAGAACGGCATGCACACAAAGTAGCACAGCACACACTGATTTACACACATGGAAACACAGTGAAATCATCAGAGACATTTGACTGTGTATATGTCTAGTGTTAATGGACTAAAAATGAATGGATGTTAATGAAAATGATACACTCAGTGTGCAAAACATTAGGAACACCTTCCACATGTTAATTCAAATTTCTAATCTTGCACAAGATGTGTCTAAACTACCGTCTTTACCCTGTTTATACGCTTTTATCTGCAATTTTAACTTTCACCTACATTCACCTTGATCTGCATCAGATAGAGAAAGGTGTTCCAAATATTTTGTACACACAGTCTAAGTCGACTAAAGAAAAGGAGGGTGGTAAAACCTCATCCTTTAAAGTGAGAAGGGAGAGAGTGCGTACTGAGTGTCATTCAAGCTGGATTCCCTTTTGGAGAGAAAGAAGGAGGGAAGGTGGGTGGGCAGGAGAAAAGAGAGACAGAGGAGGGAAGAAAAGAGAGTTAAAGACTCAGGAAGGGAGGGAGCGAATCAAGGTAAACATCTGTCTGTTTGTGAGTAAGAGAAAAAATGACTGGACCCTGGTGGAGCGTTGAAAAGATGAGTGGATGACTGCTGAGGAATGATGGGAAAACAGGAGGACGATGACTGATGCTGCGTCTTTATGAGAGAGAGTGTGTTCGATGTGAGACGTCACTAACATTTCCAGGACAGTCTTGAGTTGCTCCAGTTTTGATTTCTTCTCCTCGATCTCACAGTCGTTGTGCTGGCCCAGTTCAACCAGCAGCAGGCGGGCGATGTCCAGCACTTCCTGGAAACACAGAGGCAATTATCCATCATTTGACTCTTATCTTGAATTTTACTGAGCACGCTAACCACGCACTGGAACTTTTGCAAATGTCCTGACTGAATAGGATATGAAAGACAACACTGACGGTGAAGATGACAGCTTCAAAAGTGCTTCATAAAAAGATGATACGGTGACAGGATGAATAGAGCGTGAATGACAGGATTTAGACAGCTCAGTAAAAATATTTAGACAACAAGACAATAATGTTTTGAGAGCCATAATGATGATTATGAAGCTTGATATACGTAAACTTAGCCATATCCTCTGAAACCCTTCATTATTCTTAAAAGGATTCAGTGATAATCTGGAAAAACAGAAATAAAGAGGCAGAGGAGAGGGAGCGTGGGAAGATGAAGAATCGAGAGATTAAAATCAATCTCGCTCACCTGCAGCTGTTTTGGCTTCTTCAGCTTTAGCTTCCCTGACTTGTAGCCTCCGTACTTCTCAAACAACTCGAAGAATCTGTGCAAAAACGAAAAGAATAAAAACAGACGCAGGTGCACTGGATGAGGGCAATATCTTTAAAGTCAAACATATTTGATATGTCGAGCCATGTGCTAAAAACAAGCGGGTAAAGAGTGACAGGCTGGGTGGCTGTTTGTCTTTATCCCCTCAACATTCAGAAGAGATGAGGAGGCAGTTTATGCTGAAACGTAATATTGCAACCACCTGCACTTCTCTGTAAAACAGACGCAAACATTTAAAAGTAGAGAGGAAATGGAGCCAGTAAGGATATTATGGCTGTTCTGCCCTTCAGTTTTATGCATTGACAAACTGAGGTAAACTGCACTATGGTATTGTTGTGCAACAGATGAAACATCTGAAAGACAGATGTTGAATGAAAGAAGGAGACACCTTAAAAGTATAGTTCGGATTTTTTGACGTGGGTTCGTATTAGGTAGTCAGTGTATCACACACAGCAGGCGGCGCTTTAGCTTCATGTCAGACAGACATTTCCAACAGCATACAGTCATTATATAAACCAGATTTTGTGATCTCTCCCTCAACCAGACACCTTAAGCAAAAAAAGTAGTTTTATCTCACACAACATGGGGGTTGCTGGTTAACTGCAGCCTTGATTGATTAGTTTTTTTGTGTTATTGTGTAACTTTGGAAACTAATCTTTTAAAACACTTAAGTAACACAATAAGACAAACTAACGTACCAATCAAGGCAGCGGTAGTCCAGCAGCTCCCATGTTCTGCAAGGTAAAATTATTGATTTTGCCAGTGGAGTCTGGTTGGTTTAGAAAGAGCTATATGTGGCTTATATAGCTGCAGCTTCCTGATCCACTTAAACTGATACTGATCTTTTTTAGATGACCCATTTAAAAGTGACCAGAATTTGTTTTGCTGCTGAGCCAACAGCAATATGTTGCTTAGCTTCCATGCTGGTAGTCTCCAGTCTTTTGGGGTGTGTTGACAGCCATCTAATGTAGGTGATATACTTCAAATAATCAGAGCTCTCTGTTTACTCTTCTTAGATGAGGTCAGGTGTACAATATTGTTGCTGTTGTACAATAGATGATAAACAGACAAACATTTGAAACATATGCTGACAGAAAGAGGGAGACAAGCCTTAATGCAGAATCCGTGAGACTTACAGAGGATGTCGGACCTCCATTTTCATCTTTTGCTTTGGTGTGCGGTCTCCATGGCGGATGATGGCAATAACACAGCGCAGCTCCATCCTGAACAAGGCAGAGTAGCGGGGACAGGAAAAGAAATGAATTGCAGCAGTGGCTCTGCTATTTCACCATCCCGACAAAAGTCCACTGCTCGTGTCACTGACACCACACACACAAAATACATTTTGTTTTTAGTACATACATGGTTCCTGAGGTTGTTGGGACGATGGGGATGTCTTCAGCTTCCATGGGGATGGACCAGGGGATGTGGAACTGGGGGGCTAACTCTCTCATCACCATGTTCCTGGTGAAGCGGAGAAAACAATATCAGACTTAAAGGTATTTAGCAGCAAGAGCAGCGGGAAAAGAGAAAACCCAAAGCAAAAGTAAACATGTCATTCATTCTGCAGGATCCTTGACTTTAATATTTTGATTTTAAGATTAATGTGTCAGATTTGACCTGAGCTGTGTTATAAACAAACAAAAGAAACAAAGTGCATTAAAGGAACCCAAAAATCTTGGCCTGAACACAATGCTTGTTCTTGTACTTAAGTTCAGATATTACAAATTACACTAAATAAAATACACACCAATAATTTTACAATATTTATGTCAACTTTCCATTTGCAAAGTTCACCTTCCTGTTTTTGCCATGAAGAAATTTCCATGTTTATGCTGATATCCATTACTGGACAGAAGCTGCAATTCTTCCGTCTTTTTATCAGTAAAATTTATGAGTCTTTGGTCGTAAAGCTTCAATTACTCTGCCTGGAGGGAGAGGTGATAAATCAGGAACAAACTAAGATGTAAAGCTGACAACAAGATCCTCCGAGCTGTCAAGGGCTCCAGATAAATTACAACATGACAACCTCGAGGCAAGAATTACATTCAAAGGTACAACAGTAAGTGGCAGAAACATCAGGTGATGATAGAAAAAAAGAGAGAAGAGACTGCTTCTTTCATTCATTAATTCATTCATTCATCAACAGACCTTGGCAGGTTTCATTTAAGATAAAGATCAGGATTTATTTTCTAAGAGAGACCTGCCTATGAATATAAACATACAAAGTTAAAGTACAGACAGACAGGTGATATGGCCAAGTTTAGCATAAATCATCATAAGTGATGATGTTTATCATAAATTGGAGCGTCATTCTAACATTTACATATATTTTATACCAATATTTGATAGTATCCAAAGTACCAAAGCCATAAAAAATTAAAGATCTAATTGCTCATTTAAGACCTCAGTTCAGTTTAGTCTTTATTTTCCAGCCTGGAATTTGTCTTGACACACAGCAAAACCAGACAATCTTGGTGACTTTTTCTGTACCAGCACTGTGTTGCAGCTTGTTTTTGTTTTTTAAAGGGAAAATTCCACTATTTTTGCAAGCTTGGGGCTTTTTTTCTCTTTGATGTGGCATCAGATAAGGTATCAAGTATCGTTTTTGTATATTAGTATTAGTGTATCGTGTATCGTGCCAACACTAGGACAAAAATAGAAAGATACAGTTCTATTTCAATGTTCTTTTCAGACTGAATCTATTCTTGAATCAGGAAAGTTTACAGGTGTTTAATAGTGCGTGAGCCGGTTTCACCTACCCCAGCACTTTGGCACAGTCGTCGTAGTACTTCATGGAGTTTTTGACAAAGCTGAATCCGTTCACGTCACAGACGAAGGAGTGGCCGTTGGCTCTGAGCAGGTCGAACCCACACACTGTTTGCTAAAATAACAAAAAAATGTTGGCCACAAAGTGAGGAGGAAAACATTTTAAAATATAAAAAAAACAAAAGATCTTATTAGACAGAGGTAATATGATGATTATTAAATATAGAACAAAGAAAACACAGATGCAGGTTTTGGAATGACTGGACATGGTTACAGTTTTTGTTTAATAAGGTGAGACTTGGACAAAATGCATCTCCTCATTAGAGCAGAAAACACTGATGCACTCTACACTTTAAAAACTGTGAAGCTGCATTAAAGAAAATCTCACACTGAGGTGATTTGACTGAGTTTATTTGCTTCTAATCCCATAAAGAACACAAGAAAATATGTTTGCATATGTATTATTTGTGGCATTTTATCATACTCTCTATTTTTTTAATCTATTCACAAAATATGAGTATTACATGTCCGCAAGTAATATAACATGTTTTAAGAAGCTGAATAAAAGAGATGCCATCTGTACTCGCTGTATAACTTTTATTAGGTCACAGGTTTGGGTTTACGAGGCTTTTAATGCGAACAGAAGTATTTGTTTGTTAAGGAACATTTTCCATTTGGGCCCAAACAGCTTACATTTGGGAATACTATGAATTACACAGAGTAATAATAATATTACGAAAGTATGAATTATTGATTTTCTGTGCCTCATACTGCAGTTGTCTTTATGTGCTTGTCATCCAATACGAGGTATAAGTGTTGATGGAGTCAGCAGCACCAGAGATCTTCTTTATTTGCTTACAGTGCTGTATAATGTTGGTCAGAACACTGTGATATGAATTATTCTCATGGTAGCACACTTTAGAAATAATGCTTCTGGCAGATCCCCCGGGAAATAATATATTTCGTTTGAAAGTATCTCAAATATCAACAGTTTGTTAATATTTGGAGGTTGCACAACTCTCTGTGTTTACAGTTATTGGTTTAAAGATGTTTTCTCCCTTCTCTGAAATCGGTCTAATGAGGTGATAGCGCTTGTGGTCTAGTGCAGCTCAACACAAGTTGATGCAATGTTTGTGTTAGCCACAAATGGACTTCTGCACATAAAAAGGTACCCGGCAGGGCTTTTGACCACTAATGGCTCGTGCAGCAATAAAAAAACATGACAAGAGAAGGACCACAAGCCCATAAATAATGCAGATTAAAAAATAAATAAATGCAGGTTTCCTAATGATCTCAAACTCTTTGGTCTTTTCGTTGTTGTCCTGCACAATGTAGTCACGTTTCCACAGCATGAACTTTCCCCAGGGACTAGGAACCTCTAGAGGAACTAGGCGTGTTTCCATAGCAGAGAACAAAGTCTAAAGAAAGCTCCAGGTGCACGATTTTGTACTACATCCTCTACATGATGACTACCTTGAATGCCAGGCAGACTTTGCGGGCCACTAGTTTCTCCATGGAGGTCAACATGACAGGGTAGCGGATCTCCTTCCCTTCACTGTCCCTCTCTACTTTTCCGTCCAGGGCAGGAGATTTCCGGGCCTCTGCGTGAGCGTAGTCTATACCAACGGTGTAAACCTGCAATGTCCAGAAACACCATGTAACCCACAAACACAGCCACTGTGTTAGAGCAGACAATAATGACTGCATGACTCATCAGGTTCAGCCACGGGTGTGAGAATCAGTTTCAAGATATTAAACGTTTCCATCAATGACCAAATGAATTTTTACTGTACCTTCACATCAGTACCATCTGTGGGCATGAACTCCTCATAAATGTAGGATCCTGTCTTTCGTACGCTGCTCTCTGGGGAGTACACACTGCTACGACTTCCTATCTACAGCAGAGAGACAAAGAAGGAACATGTAAATAAAAATCTTATTTCATCTCATCACCCAACCTTTGTTCTATCTGTGTGGTTTCCTAAAAGTACTAACTTAAGAGCTAACCAGCTAATGGTTTTAAAAAGTGAGAAATATCAGAATAACATTCACTGACATGTAGGGACAATGACTCTTTATGTAGCTTGACATATAAAGTTCAAAATTGTGCATGGATGGCAAAGTTTACAAGTAGCGTGACTTGGAATGCACGGCAATATTTGTATCGACCAGTAAAGGCTTTGAAATGTGTTTTGCCCAAACATTTCTGAAGATATGACGGGACAATAAGATGACGCTGTATGTATGTCTGCAGTGTGGAGGCTTTTCGAAGTGTCCAAAACAGCTGGCAAAGTTTGCACTGTTTGCTCAGTGTCATTCATATAATAAGAAGTCAGCTCTCGTTCCTTCAATACTACAAATTTAAATGCCCTTCTTAAGAGCTGTCATCCTGATTATTTGTACAGAACAAAAAGAAACAGGCTGCAGGAGGAAAAAAAAGTGTCAATAGTTTTTTTGTTTGTTTGTTTGTTTTGTAAATTTGTGCATTTCGCATCTGTAGAGCCTTGACATTGTCTGCAAGTAGGTGTGAAATACGCACATATATCAATATCAGCATAAGCAATCAGCTGAAATGAGTTTGGCATATCGGATATCGTCAAAAATCCAGTATCGTGCAAACATAGCAACTTACAGAACTCTTGCCTCCTTGTTGTGAGTATCTCAGGTTAAGAGCATGAGCTGATGCATTGCTCTAGAGACATCTACCTTTCTGAAGAGTCTTTGGCTGCCCCCTCCAGCAGACGTTGGGTAATAAATGTAGACATTGTGGTCCTCGGCACACACCGGTTTCTCCACGAAGGGTTTAGGGAACACCTCCCCGTTCACCTCCACATGGTCCTCCCCCTCCACCAGGTTACACTCTGCACAGCGGAAGAATTCAGTTTTAAATTCACTCATCAAAGACATGATGATCTTTTTGCATATTCAGAAAGTAAAGTTTACACTCTTTTAGTGGCTGTTCAGCCTGAGTTTTTTTTTATTTAATTTATTTTATTTAATCTATTAACTATCTATACTATCTGTCTATTATTTTATTTATTTATCTTTACTTATCTCCTTATTTAACTATTTTTCTTTTCCACTTTCTATTTCCTGGTCATTTACTACGCATTCCATTATTAGTATTATTCTATTGTCTTCGCCATTTTTTTAAATCTTTTTTTTCCTGAAATGTGTGTCAAGAAAAAGCCGTGAAACACTGAATGTTTACCACACACCTTTCACATCCACTCACAGTAAATCCAATAAATATTTATGCACTTTATTTATCATTTATTTAACCGTATCTTCTCATATTTTATTTAATTTCCAAAAGGCACCTCGCCAAACTGACAGCAATACCTAAATAATACATAAACAGCAGTGTAATATTGTTTATCTGAAATATTTATTATCACAGTTTCATATTTATAGGAGGAGGAGACAAAACAGTGGTAGACAAACACACTTGGCTATATCCAGTTGTGTTTACAATGTACAAGAGTTCAGAAAATTCAACTCGCGGTTTTAGTTTCTGAAATATTAATGCATTTTTCATGGAATCGATGGCTTTGATTTTGGTTGTTAAAGGTGGGGTGCACATTCTGGAGAAATGCTGTTTGTATTTTAACTCCACAACCAAACAAATCCTCCTTCAGCGCTCCGTCAGAAGATTTACTTCCCCACAAACACGACCTGTTGCTGATCAGCTGGAATAGCGTTGTGTGGCTCAACCCGAGCCACTTTTCTTTACCATTTACAGAGACATGGCTGTGTAGGAACATTAGAAGTTTTTTCAGTGCACACACAGAACACGGAACTAGAGGACCATGAAGACATTTTGTGAATTATTAAAAAAAAAATATTCAATCAGAGCAGCACGCCCCTACATTAACACCTGCACTCTTACTGCCTGCAACAAAAGTTTAATAATAATGTGACACTGAGCAAGTGTGAAGGCATTACCTTTTCTTCTATGCCATTTTCTGATAGCCTTGCACCTATGTGCATATAATTACTCCACCTCTGACTCACCTTCAGGATTGTCGGGGTCTCGGTTCAACACGGCGTAACGAGGCAGGTCAATGCCCTCTTCCCGTAGGATCCGGTACACTTCCCTCCTGACAGAGAATCAAATATAATTATAACCATAGTGAGTATGTGGCAGTAAAGCAGCAATGAGGTGTATGAGGTAAGTGTAAACAGCAATTATGACATTTTCATTCCCATCAAGTGTTCAGTCCTCTGATTAGGAAGGGAAGAAACTACAAGTGCAAACAAGCTGATTGCATGAAAGGATGCAGCCGCTGCAATTAGGTGAGGGAGAGACAGAGAATCTAAATGAAGTTCTGTGATGAACATGAGGAAAGTCAAAATTCTTGTTGGGGAAAACGGCGAAATTCAAAAAGGGACAGGAAGCCGGTTTTATTGCCAGCAGCCGGTTGCTAAATTAAATTGAGCTCAGCGAGACTCATTCACCTCTCATAATGTTCTTGCAATTATACCGTTATCCTCAATTGGAAAGTAGCTAATATTCAACCATTCACCTGTGTAATAGTGTCAAATTCATTATGGGATGCCAACAAAAAATTTTCCCCCCACATAAAAAGTAACTTTAAGAAGGGTGAATGCTTCTTGTTGGTGAGACGGTGTAATTTACATAATGTTAAGACAAAAAGGACCAGACAAATAGATAATGAACTTTAAATTCCAGAGCTCTGTTTGTGTTTTTTGGAGTAACCACCAACAAACACCCATCAGGCTTTGTAGATCAAATATGAGTGCAGATTCAACAACTTAATTGCTTATTTCTCGCCTCAAACTTGTTCAGAAGCAGATTCTGGTGCACTGCTAAAGTACAATAAATGAAATTAATTAGATCACTTCATACAGCCAAAAACTAAAACTACCCCCGACTGTCGAGGGATTCCCACCATGACGTGAGCTGAGACAGCACAGCACGGTTTTAAGCTGCGTGCACTTCTGTCGGTCACTGAACTCACTGTATATGTAGCAACAATTTAATTACCAGCCATAATTTTAAAACTGGCTCGTAAACCTTTTTATTTTCTTATCCCTGCGTGTTCAGACTTGTACCTGTCCTGTATGAAATACTGCATGTTGAGGTCGTTGATGAGCAGTGGATTCCTGAGCTTGGCGTACTCCACAGCTTTGTCCAGAGGGAAACCTGGGAAATGTCACACAAATATAAAAGCACATCAGCCTGTTTAGTGTCTTCACCGGTCCAAACTCAATGAGCGCTGACAAATAAACTGAAGTGGGAATGATTTTCAGGTAGATACATTTCTGCGTCGTAATGTATTGATCCACTCAGCTGGTGGATTCTAACGTGTGTAACATCATTGATTTGTGTGTAGTTTAGTCATTTTAATAGGATATAAATAGGATTGACAGATTTTTCAAACAGATTTTAGCAGGAGCAAGAGCAGACAGACATACAGTCATTCAGTTTAACTCTGAACTGGACCTCCACTGTGGATTATCGTTCATCATCATGTCCTGTGTACTGTTACTGCATTTCTTGTTCAAAACAGCCACTGTTTTGTAAATTAATCCTAAAAACACTCTGGTACACAGGAAGTGATGTATTTTCATTTTTGGCCTCAGCAACAGGAGTTTATTTGAAAGATTATTAAGAAAAAGAACTGAATGGTTATGAGCAGCAACTGCCGCTCATAACGTAATGGAAAGAAAGTTCAACTTACAAAAGCTTTGACAGATTGAAAAAGACTCTGCACACCTGAATATGTAACAGTTACACTAAATAAAATTAAAAAATGAATGAATGTTCAAAATTTCTGCGCACTGTCACGCTTACTGCTGGAATATTTGCTAACGCACAATGTTTTGTTTAGCTTGACCTTCATCAGTGGAGTAATGTCCGACAATTAATAAAAATGGCGATCTATACAACACAGTCATACACAAATTAACACGTGTAGGCAGATCAACACTAATGTCACTGTTGTCTGTGTCACAAAGACCATCATTTGAAATGCTCTCAGTTCTCATTTTTCACAGTATCTTTACTCTTCTACAAGGTGCACTTTCTTGTGGATTCTTCTTGCCGACAGCGAGTCAACACACACCGCCGCGGTGATGACACCATCCCGTCTCCACTCATTTATACTCACAGTGCTGTTGTCTTCTCGACACGTCTCATTTTTTAATATCTGTTGTCATGTTATAAATTAAGTACTGTATCGAAATTTGCAACTCCAGTATCATGACAACACTAAGTTTTTCTTAGTTTTCTTATTTCTATACAGGAAACTTCAACAGAAAAAGGAAGATGCAAGTTACACTTTAGGGGTATTGACACAAATAATATGACTCAAGACTGCTGGTTCAAATATTTTCCATATTGGTGTGCAGATAGACATGCCTGTAGGAAATATTTACAGGAAGTATGAGTTCTTTTTTCTATTTTCCAAAAATAATAACACAGGACTCATATCATGTTCCCATGTCTGGAGCAACAATCAAAAAATCGTATTCTGTTAAAAATAGAAAGGAAAAACAGTCCCATGTGATAAACTCTGATTCAAACACACACAGACATGCAGACCAGAGTCAGAAGGAAAACATACTTGTATAAATGTAGGTATAATAAATATATGTGTGTGTATATGTGTATGTAAAATCCATGTAACTTTTAATAAATGAGCATAACTTATTAAAAACTGCTCCTAATGTTTGAGCTGTTAATGTAAACGAGTGCAGAGGTGAACTGATGTCATTAATCTCGCTCTGCCTTTGTAAACCACACTCGATCAGCTGAGAAATAAATAAAAGCCTTAAATAGAACTTTCCAATCCCACGGTTCTGTTCGTCTCTCATTGAGACATTCCCATAAACTGGTCCTGGTCGCTGCCAGACAACCCGACGCAAACCTGGCACACTCTCTAAATTATGGCAGGGCTTTTTAGGTACTGATGTTTCTCAAGAGGACGCAGAGCATTTACTGAACAGATTCAGATTATTTATTACCGTTTGATTGTTAATATTTGAGATTAGCATCTTTTTCCTCAGTTTTAGAGATAATTTACTATTCCTCAGTTAAGATCTGAAGCAAGATTATGGATAGATTTCTGGTATTTCTGGCAGTTTCAGGACACCAAGGGTTAATATGAACAGTTTAAATCAAATGAGGACTTATCTGGCGGCTAGGCAAAGCACAACTAAGTCCACATAGGTATGAGTAAACCACTGGTTATACCAGTTTGAGGAGCTGGTGTAGCCAGTGAAGCTACCAAACCTCTCACACCTCTCTGCAGCATTAAAATGCCAGGCCACATTTCCCCTCCACCTCCCAATCATTGTTTCCTCTCCCGCAACAGGACGTTTTCAACTTCTTTGTTGATTTTACCTTTGGAGTGGAAGGAAATGAGGCAGTCGCAGAGGGGCCATTTCTCCACAGGCTCCTCCAGGATCACCTCCTCGGGAAAGATGACCACGTTGATGTAGTCAAACTTGCAAAGGCGCTCCAGGATCTGAGTCATGGGCTTCGACTTGGACTTCTTCATCATGGCACATATGCCGACCACGATCTGTCGCTCTGGTGGCTGGAGGAGAGGACAGGGAAGATGCAGGCAGAGAAGAGAGAGATGGAGGGAGATGATGAGTGAGACAAGGGTACTGACAAAAATGTGCCAATGCAATGACATAGCAGCACAGATAGAGTTTTACAGCCTTGTCTTTTGTAATTAATTCTTAACATTAATTCTCTCTAGATCCTAAGGTGTCATGTGATCTGTATCTGAAGCTTGGTTAAATCTGCAGTGCAGGAGTTTAACATTTAAATGAACGTCCGTTACATTCAGGCCCTTGCCAAACAAGTTCTCACAATGCTGACTGAGCCTACTGCCACCATGTTTAAAGGCGTTTTAAATCTGTTTTTCATGGTGACATTCCTGTGCTGTCCTTGTCAACCAGTAATGATTGGTTTGACACAGCTAAAGGGGGGAGCAACTGTAACAGCAGAGTTGGCTGCAGCACGGCGAAGCATAGGCTACTGAGCCCATGATGGACAACTGCAGGCAAACGTCATGCGCACATCGATAGTGTTTGTGTAATTACTCTCACTGCCAGAGAGGGAAGGCAAAAATTCTGCGCTGCAAGTTTAACATCCAGTGGTTAGTAACATCTGAACATGCTGATTGACGTCTATCTTACATCAAGTACACATTTGAACTGAACATTTCCATGCTATCAGAATAACAAGATGTACTTTGAGCCAAATGCTAATGAGAGCCTCACTAACAAAGAACTAATACATTTTATAGATGTCATAAAATGGGAACATTATGGCCTTTCCTCTGTTGGCTTGGCTCTAGTGATGGCAGTGTCTGTCTATCATCCATGCAGCACTCTCATCATCAGATCATCGATTCACAGATTGAAAATTTCACTATTAGTTACTACAAACAGGGAAATTTTGTTTTCTTTATCAGTAAGCTAAAACTTCATAAGAAAATGTGTTTGGTTCCTCAGATGAAAACTGTTCACACTCATTCTCACATTACTGAGTCAGAAAGTGCTTACTGTTGTACCACAGTGGTTGACAGCTGATGTCTGAACTGTGACCTGCTCACTCAACCTCACATCAGATAAACGGCAACAGTGTTAAAGTAAAACAGAGACATATACTGTGAGAGACAAAGTAGAAGGAAATGATAGCAAGTGAGCAAGCAGCAAACACAGCTCTACCATAAAGTCCTTTTATAGCTACAGGAGTAAACAACAGACCAGATGAGTTTAAGTTGTTTATCTGCTGCATTGTTCTCAAGCCAGCCTTTGTATATTTCTGTCTCTATTTTTTTTTCCACTATCCAATTCCAAGTGAAACTTTCCTCTTTAAAATTTCCAGGCCTGCTCATTTCTTACGGCCCAGAATGGCCAAAGCCGTAACTTCCTGTTCCAAAATAAAACCCCTTTTTCCACTGTAAATATACAGTTCGATTATTAAGCTATTATTAATTCTGTGCATGGTGGAATTAAATTGATGCAACAAAACATTCCAGACATATGCACAAAAAAAATTTTTTCACTGTATTTGGCCATTCAGAAACATTAAAATGTTCTGGGAAGAGAGAAGAGTTATAATCCAGAAGATAATTCCCAAACAAAATCTTATTGGCTCCTAAACTTTTCCTGTTGGGCTTATATCCACAGAAACATTATTATAATAAAAAATAAACAGGCATTTAAAAACTCAGCTCGCTTTACACACAAAAGAAATGTATTGCACTGTTATGGAAAAATATTTGCAGACCAAGCACTGCTCACTGGATAAGACAGATGTTGTCATTTGAGTTTGAGTACACCAGAAAAAGATTTAATATGTCCTGGTACACAGTATGTCAAAAGCAGTGTGCCAAAAATACCAGCATGCCCTACTGCATCCAATTATGTTTTGCAGTATGCAAGCCAGCATGCTTTTCTGGCTACTCTGAACCCACACCTTTCTGATGTGTGCATGAGCGAGAGGGTCAAAGTTCAAGGCTAAATGATATGAGGAAATAGTATGTCCCAAAGGTATGCATACATGCAACAGTTCGTCATTTGTAAGGGCAGCTGCAGTACGTATTAAAAGAAACAAGAAAAAGTATGTAATTTGTATTTCAGGGTATACAAACTAGAGCGCCTAACATTTAGAACTGGCAGTGACTGAGTTTGTTTTATTCACCTACCACAATTTTGAAACCTTATTCAATATAATTGGCATTTTTTTAAATCATTCAAATATGACTGGGAGGTTATGACCACATTTATCTGTGATGTAATAAACTCAGAAAACATTTATTACTGTTTTACACAAACTTCAGAATATAGATTTAACAGATGATTGTGCAGACAACTGATTTTTTTGGACGATGCCATTTCTGACCTTGAGAATTTGAAATTTTTTCTTCTAAATGTTATATTTTGCATGCATTATACCTATACTCTAGTATACTTGTATATTTTGTATAGGACCGGGCGATATGGCTCATAAATAATATCTTGATACATTCAGGCTATTCCTCGATATAAGATACTTATCTTCATATACATATTTTCTCTATTTATGTCTCTATCTATATCACTTTTTGTTTTGTGTCAACTTAAACAAGTCCAATAAAATGATGAAGTGGATTTATGTGAGGTTTTACTGGATGTTATATGAATGTAAAAGGCTCCGTTTCATGGTGTTCTAAATAATTCTACATAAAGATACTGTGGGGAAAAAAGGCTTTAACACCTATAACAACAAGACACGCCCTCTTCACCTGAAAACTTTGCCACATCAGCTGTAATTACACCTGTCACTCACCGACTCATCTTCATCATCCTCCATCTCCTCCTCTCGATGCATCTCGTTTTTCATGCCTGCCTCCATTTGGCCCACGTCCTGCTCATCATCTTCACAGCCAAGCACGAAACGGGGAACGTCCCTTTGACCCTCCCCCCGTCCTTCCCCTGCAACTGCTGCTGCTGATCCTGGTCCGCTGCAGGGCTCGGACATTACAAACCCCTGTGGAACATGGCCGCTTGGGGGGGCTCCTCGAACAGCTGAGCAAGAACAAACAGTCAGCTGTGTCACACCGTCACTAGATGACTGACACCTGAAAGCCTGGCGATAAAGTGAAGGGTCTGCTGGTGTTTCTGAGCTGGCTGATAGCAGCTACGTGCGTCCGTGTGCATACAGTGCGTGTTGAGGTAGAAAAAAAAGAGTGGTTGAAGTCCTTAGAGGTAGACAGGAGGGAGTGGACTTCACGTGTGTTGAGGTAGATAGTCCAGATCCTGGTTGTATAACTCCCTGTGTCAGGACAGAGGAGGTCTGGCTTTGAGAGATAACATGTCCCGGTCAGAAGACGCTTCTTCACACAACAAACTCCAAAGTCAACATCTGTGCACCATTTTCCTTCCCCTGTAGGAATAAAAGATAACACAGACATGGAGAAACTGGTTGAGCAAATAGTTTGAGAGAACTCCTTCAGGTGGAAAAAGTTAAGATACACAAAAGAGGGAAAACTTGACAAGTTAAGCAACATTTGGCAGTTACAGCTGTGCAGCTTCAATAAATATACTTCCACTTGTTGATGCGGTGTTGCTACATCCACCTCTTGTGAAATAAATGTCAGAGCTGTAGCACAATAGAAAAAAAACTATTGATTCCTGAGGAAACTGTGTTATTGCAACACTCATGAAGATTCTATTTTAATCAGGTTTCTGGTGAGAAAGAATTTCTGGTATGTTGACTATTGAAATATTTATGGATGATGGTAGTTTAAACACTGATTAATCCATAGACAGACAGTGTTTTCAGTCATGTTAGGTATTTGTATCAATAGATAATCACAAAAGATAGAAGACAGAACTTCTATTGCTGGAAAAAACAGATAACAAAGAAAATTTAGCACCACATTGATGAGCACAGTTAAAGGACATTTCACTATGTTTTATGTGAATGTCCAGTCAGTGTGGTGATGAAGTAACACATTCCTCCATGTGCACTAAATCAACCAAGAAAAGGGAGTTCTACTGCTGCAAAATCTGTTGGTCTTTCTGTACCAATGCTGTCATAGTCATGTAGTCTGTGTTAAGGAAGACGTACAGGCTATTCCAGCTTGGATTTCCAGTTCCCATGGGGAACGCTACATGAGCATTTCTGTCAACAAATGTTATGCTTAAGCCAAAGTTATAGCAGGGATAGTCAACTTGCAGCCTGCAGGCCAAATCTGGATCCTGACAGGCTGCCAACTGGCCCTCCAACCATTTTCATATTTCACAACAAAACTAAAATGATTAACACGCACCCCCATAACCTCCGAGCAGGGTGACACTGGAATCGTTGGAAATGAAAAGAGGCAATTTACCTCAGACCGTTCCTAAATCACTAATTTGCCAAGTGGCAACTGCTGTATGCAAAGTCACTAAAATCAGGATCAGGCGCCATCGCAAGTCAAAACATGCTAGCTTCAGTGCAGTGTTCCCGCTAGCACTGCATGAAAATTTTATTTATGATCTTAGCTGATAAATAACATTATTATCTATTTATTTATTAACTGGCCTCCCGTCAATTTGTAAAAGCGGCCCCCGGGCAAAGCAAGTTGAGGTGGTGATGCACGGCAACAAAGGCGAGGGCGTCAAAAGGTCACCTGCAGCTCAACTTACTTCAGCTGACTACATTTACCATCAGCACTAATTGGACATCTACATAAAATGTGGCAAAATGTCACTTTAATTAAATGAATGCCAGGTTTGTTCTTGTCATTTAATAAATAACTGAAATATCCCATAAAATTGAATTAATTTAATTAAAACCATTCTGCTCATCAACTACATGTATAATTATAGTGTTGTTTATCACTCCTGAACTTGCGTCAGAAGGTGTTTGCTCACCTCTATTTCTGTACTACAGTTATCTGGGATCTGCTGTTTTTTGTTCTTCTTTTTTTTTGTTAAACATTGTTTCTTAGTTCATCAGCACAAATGACACAGTGTTCCCCTTCCCCACTTTCCCAGATCATGCCAAATAACGCACAAAAAAAGACTAACACTACCATATAACTAATAAAAGATCAAGCAGTACCAAACTAAATATACACCCACAAACAAATGAAAAATGAGACATAAATTTAGTTTTATACTCTAGGTAGTATTCTCAATGTCACTATTATGTCAAGGGTGATTATGTATATCTTACGAGAAAAGTATAAGATTGTTGCCTTATGTTAGGGCATCTCTAAAGCTTGCATTTTTGAGGAATATAATTAAAGTTTTCCAGACTTCCTCAAACATATTTTGTCTATTTCTCAATATGTAAGTTATCATCTTCAACAGCATACATGATACCATTTCGTTAATCCATCCTTTAATTCTTGTTTTCTTCATTTAAAGAGCAATGATCAGACTAGGATCTACTTTTATTCACCTTCAGAGTCCTCTGAGGCTCTTAAATCCAAGCTGTACAAAATCTGCAAGTAGGAGTGAACATGAACTTCTGTTCAAAGCCTCACTTGTAGCATTTGATGAATTCAGCTGCAGGCTTTAATTCAGCTCTTTCTATTCTGGCTCCAGGGTGGGGAAAATCAACTTTTTAAAATGTGAGCGTACTGTACCATCTACTGACACACTCAACAGTAAATCAGAGACCTACAAGCCACTTTCACATTTAACCAGTACTTGGCTGGAGGCTGGTGCCGCTTTCCCACCATGTGTCCGGGTCACATTTCCTGCGGGCGAGATGATGCTCCATGTGAGCCTCCTGCTGACTCAGCACATTTCATTTTCTACGAGAGCCCGTACTGGTGTTTGCCGTTGCCATGACGACGGGGCCCTCTGTTGTGTCCTGTATGTGCATTGAAGTGGATCACGTTACTCTGGTTTGCATTTCACTTTTCAGACAGAGCCACTCATGATACATCCTTAACGGACTCAGTCTGTCTGTCCTCATGTCTTTTTTACCCTAATTGTTCAATCATAACTACAAATGTTACCCTCTGCGATATCGTCTCTAGCTGTGTATCCTAAAATATATCAAATCAAATCATAAGCTACTTGTTAACTCACTTTCCCTGCACAGTTTTTTCAAGGATTCAACCCTGTGGTCACAAATCCCATTCTGTGTTCCTTCTTTTCTTTTCAGAGACATCATGCATATTCATTCTTTTGATGAAAAATGTACTTTTATCTATATACAACAGCTGCGACCAGCAATTGCAACATACGTACGTGCATACATGCATGTCTGCAAACACACACAACCTCCATGGATAAAACAAAAGGGGTTGGACCAAGTCACACCAATTAAAACAGGAACTTTCGATGACAAAGCGGTTTATGAGTTATAAAAGAGGACGTGGCTTAAGTATGAGCCTTCACCGAATAGAAAGGAGCTTCCAGAAGAGTCTACCACAAATGATTCATGAGTTATGAAAGTTGGCAGACACCAGTGATGATTCCAAAAGTGCCTAAAACAAACAGGCGATGATTTGTGAAGGGCGCGTGGCTACAGTACAGGGGCGGGGCTAACTCAAACCACTGAAACAAGAATTCTCTGCTGTGACCAATAATGCCACCCACAAGAGTCCATGACAAACACTTACTCACATGAGATGAATCCATTCAGACTTTATGTGCCTTTTTTTTTTTAAATAGTCCACTGCCACACAGCATTTTTACCATTTTGCAGGAACACAAACACAGTTCTGTGCACACTGCATGATTCTAAATTAATTATCAAAATCACAGTATGGCCAAGTGCAATACCCAAATCTCAGAACCAAGGTAAACTAAGGTACTGTAGTGCTGCATAGATGTTCTGGCCTAAATAGTCTTGTTCTCCAGATTAAATAAAACATGTTTGACCTGAACAAAAGTCACAGCATCATGATTTTAATAGCTTCTTTTTTCAGTGAAAATTAAAATTGTAACGCACATGTTGCAATTTCAAAATAATAAAATTACTTTTTTTTACCAGATCATGCAGTGCTACTAAAAAGGCAGTTTAGAAAAGCTGCAGTACAACATCTCAGATAATATAAAACAGTACAGAGTTCAAGATAATATGAATATAATTTTTTTTTTTAAATCATCCTGTGATGATGGCAATATTCCAACTTTCTGACATAATGGCATGCTGTCAGGCACGGCAACAAAACACGGCTGAAAGTGAAAGTAACATCACTAATGACTCTGCGGTGGAGGAGTTCATTCCAATAAGGGGAGTGACTTCAGTTGTATGGAAGTGTTTCGGTTAGAAAAGATGTACAACAAACCGCGGTAACATAGAAGAAGACGTGCGGGAAGACCGTAATTACAAAAGGGATTGATAAAACAAATATTTCATCTTCTTAAGCAGAAACACCCAGTTGCGTACGAGAAGAGTCAAAAAAACAGCGATGAAAATATTAAGAATATGGCAACACTATCCTAAAATATCTTGATATTATTTTAGTGAAAAAATGTCCTTTCCTGCACATCATCTTCTACAGACTTGAGAAAAAAATCTTGCAAACCATATCGCAATTACAATCTCAGACAAAATAATCGCAATTAGATATTTTATCAAAATCATTCGACCCTATGTACATTGCTTTATTATAGTTTTATTTTAATGTATTATCATCAGCTCCTGGATCCTAATGAAAAATATCTCATTCTGTCTGGGTTTGTTTAATGTTCTCTCGATACAGTTCAAGGCTGTTGTTGCTCGTCAGCCGCCTTCACAACATCCTGATGCAACACTGAAGTTGTTTCTGCAATCGTTTTTGAATCGACACTTCCCGGGGTGTTTTGCACAAAGGCGTTTTGAGAAGTGGAACAAAGAGAGCTGCTGCTTGTTGTCATTGTCTTTGCTGTGATGATGGTCTGAAATCAAACAATGGAGCTTGAGCCCATCCTCTTAACTTGGCTCTCCGGTTACCACCCAGTAGGAAAGATTTGTTTTGGTGTTTCTGCTGCTGTATTACTTCGTGAGCAGTATTCTAAGAAATACACCACTAAAATATAGCTATTACTCCTAATACTACAAGTCAAGAAAAAATTTACAATGCAACTGATGCATCTGCTGAATTCAGAGGCACAATAAAATTAAGATGCGCCTTTATTTTGACATTCCCATGGTGTCTCTGTGTCACGCCTGGAAGTTAAAGAGAAAAGATGATATGACTGCAAAATTATAACCCACACACCAAAACAAAAGATGTCGGTGCAGCTTTATAATCATGAGGACATAGTTCTCTTACTAAAAAAATCAAACAATTAACAGCTGCCAAATTTCAGCAAACATTTGCAGCCCTCGTGGTTCAACATAATGGGTGTGCGCGGTCACTGCTTGGCTTATCTGTTATCTGATCCGATACCAGAGAATAAAGAAACAAAGCTGTTATGTCATTCCCTCGTAACTGAGCCTAAGCCCACGAGCGAGGTGTGAAATGACGCCAAACTAGAAGACGAAACTTGCTACTGTTGTGAGTCCACAAGCAGTCGATGTGGCCAAAACCAGTTTGTGTGCCTCTCATCAGTGCATCCTAGCACCCCCCCTTTCAAACACCGCCGCCGCAGCCACCCTGACCCCTCCACCACCCATGACAAACAGCTGACTCGAGGGGAAAAGCCTCCAGAAACAGATGGGTAGATCATATCACAACATACCACAAGGCGACTGTGCGCTCCACGCAGTCTTAGAATGACTGGAAGAACTTATTTAACTCTCATCCTACCAAAATATTTAACATAAAACGGGGGTCCCTGGGGAAGAATAAACTGTACTTTAATTTAAAAGCATTATTAGTAATGTAGATAATGTTATTCAAAAGGACAAAGGAACACAGACATAGCACATAAAGGAATGTGTCTGCTGTATCTGTGTCTGTCTCCTTGAAAATGACTGACACAGCGCTCCTACCGCTCTGATAGCGAGTCATACTTTAAAACGGATAGTTCTGATTATTTGAAGTGGGGTCGTATGAGGTACTTGGCGACGTTGAGTGCGTTACCTACAGTAGATGCCGGTCGACACGTCCCAAGTTTGAAGAAGTGGAGAAGAGGGCCAGCAAGGATGCTAAGTATGTACCGCTGTGGACAGGGCCAGCAGAAAAATATGTTTTAACCACCTAAAATGAATAAATTAAAAAATCAGTTCAAGTGTATGCTATATTTAGGATATTTTCACTGCTTAACCATGCCATCAGATAGCCTTTTGCAACAGGAAACTGTTGTTATATAAGCCCAAAACCACTCTCTCTCTTGCTCAACCTGACTACATTGGCAAAAACAATCATTTCACCTTGCAGAAGACGGCACTTGCTGGTCTACCGCTGCCTTAATTGTTTAGTTTGTTTGTGTTATGGTGTGACTTTGGTGTTTTAAAAAGTTGGTTTGGATTCACCGAAGTCACACAATAACAAAAAACTAACAAACTAAAACATCAAGGCAGCAGCAGACCAGCAGCTTCTGTGTTTAAGGTATGGAAAATTTATCGATTTCACCATTGAAGTCGACTTGAGAGACACAGAGCGATATTTGGCTTATTTAACGATGGTTTCCTGTTGCAAAAGGCTGTTGGACGCCAAAGTGCACAAAAGTGCAAGTATAGCATGCACTTAAATTAACAGTGCTTTTTTTCAGCTGGGCCTTTTTATTAAGTGGCTAAAACATGTTGCTGACCCTGTCCAGACCTGTACATTACTTACTGACACTGACTTGACCAGAGTCTACTGTAGGTTATACACTGATGCATTTTAGACAACAATAATATTAAGACGGAACAAACTGATTGCCAAAGTCATGAAAAATTACTGTAAACCAAATAGCTTGATATTGATTGATATTACAACAGTATTATAGGGATTGTTATTGGTGCTTTCACAATATAATAACACTGAGTTACCAGAACAGTCTGGTAAGTTTAGAAAATTAAATTACTTTACTGTAATGCAGCCGTTTAAACCAGGAGGTAACAACACTTATGCTATAACACAATAAATCTAAAATCTAAAACAATATCATCTCTCATTTCATGATGTCAATATAATATCAATATAGCCCTAGAATAAAGCACCTATGAGATACTGTGGACACTCCAGATGGTAGGTGTTAAGGTTAAAGTCACTTCCACTCGCATACGGAGATTATTTCTCTGACACTGTTGAATGTTCTGGCCACTAAAGAGCACACTTCCTGTGTCCTGGTCTTTCTGCCAGGACATACCTCCAACAAATCTCACATGTGACCCAGCCTAACCTTGGTACCCAGAAATAACAGTGTCCTCTCCTGCGAAGGGGGGGGGGGGGGGTCACGAAACAGAAACTGAGGGGTGGAGCCAAGGCACGGGTGTTGGGTGCCATGGGCCAGTTACACCACCCAAAGATAACTCATCATTACTAACCTCAGAGGCGACGACAGGCCGCACTAAACTCAGCGGAAGCCCGTGTTGCTGGCTCGGGGTCGAAGAACACTAACAGGGCTAAACTCGTAAATAAATACCTATAGCTGCTGTGACTGAGCGCTGCTGAGCCCGAGTTTATTCTGGGTCTTTACTACAACAAGGACACGGCCTTCAGCTGACAACACCGCACACTTCATGAAAAAAAATGTTGGTTTAGGCACATAAGCAAGACACTATGTTTCTACTCATGCAAATTTCATTCCAGCTGACTCTGAATCAGGTGACTTCAGTGATTAAAATAACTTTCAGCAGTGAATTCAGCTGCTGTCATGTCATTCACACATGACTCAACACGACTGTTTGTTAAACTTTGCATGCTATTATAATTCCACCAGGTACGCTGTGCTCCGAAGCAGCATTCTCCGAGAAATTCAATTCCTCCACCACCTTGATTTGCATATTGGAGGTTTCATGGTGGGTCTTCCCAAACTTTGCCACCATTATACAGATCAAGAGGACACTGATAAAATGAAACCGAACAACAGGTTTATGATCCTTTGTAAGTTTTCTGGAATTTGCTGAGTCTGTATATCCAAGCCATGTCCTAAAAATACAACATTAATGAAATTCAGTTGTTCTACTGGTTTTAACAGCCGTTTCAAACAAGTGTCAGCTTTATTTGGGATAAGTTTTGTAAATGATAAATCTATTTTTACTGTACAAATGCTACATTTATGTAATGCTTTTATCCAAAGTACTTTACAAGGTTTTTGCTGCCAAGTCATCAGTGTCCTGCCCAAGGATACTTCGACCACCAACCCTGTGATCAGTGGACGAGCCGCACTACCTCCTCCGCCACAGCCAACCCTCACTTAACTCAAAATTTTGAATATGTCCATAAACTTATCCAACTATCAAACACGAGAAGCTCAGTTGGTCGAGTGTTCGCCCCGTGTACTGAGGCTGTGAGTCTTTTGCAGCGGCTGTGGGTTTGATTCCCACCTACAGCCCTTTGCAGCTCGTCATTCCCCCGACTCTCTCCCTACATATCTTCAGCTCTCCTATCATTACAGGCATAAAAAGCCCTCCAAATTTTTTAAAGAAGTATGGAAAGATGGCATGTTTATTAAATTCTTTGTTTTTGATGTGAATCATAATGCTTTATATTGGTTTAAGTTATTATACAACTGATCGATTCAAAGAGGCTCTCCGCTGCTATAACACATAAACATCCGTTTACACATTTATGAGAAGTTTTACACAGTCTATGAAAACAGTTGTATAATGTCTAAATGTCTAGACGGGACTCTCTGAAGTCTAAATGTCCTAAGAAAATAACCCTGATAATGTCAGAGTTACTTCAGAATGAGCTTTTGATGGGGTGGTGAATATTTACCAGTCAAGTAGTCTAAAAAAACAAACAAAACAATGGAATTGCATTATGGAAAAAGTAGAATCCAGCAATTTTTTGAGCATGACCCAAAGCAGTGACTCTTAGATTCTTCTGCCAACTTTTAACCATTTTGTTTTTTAAATCTGTCTCGCTCAACTCCATGGAAGCGTGTCGCTAAGCCACTGGAGAACCCCTTTAATATAAGACTATATAACCTTTGAAAAATGAGTTTATACAGTCATTCTCTTGAATTTATAAGCAATAAAACGCTCCGGTTCTCAAACCAACACACTCAGGGGTTTTGCAGCTACAGCCTCGGCTAGTATGACATGTAGATTACGATGGCTAATTTTAGCAAACTTTAGATATACATAGATAGATATTACAGTATAACTGCCATTAGGGAGTCAGTTGCTTTATTTCATGACTGTTTTTCTACTTGTGCTACTGCTTTACACAGTATACATTTACCATCAGAAGGAAATCTGTTAATTTTTAATACGAGGGATGGACCTGGTTCGTTTTGTTCTCCTGCAACTTGCAAGCAGAGTCATAAATTACTCTTTTGGCTTTGTATTTTTTAAACAAGAATATTTTAATAAAATAGATACAAAGCATAGATACAACCCTGCACAAACCTCAGTCAGAAAATGATCAATGAGCAGGCAGACAGGACGAGGGGATGGAGAGGAGGGATGGCAAGTTTACAAGAGAGATGCATTTTGGTCATTTTGCTAACAAGGGAGATGGCATCCCCCCTACTGTAAACCATGATCGCTTAATAATGACTTGCATTTCAGAGAAGCAAACTGTGCCACCAAGGCTCAGTTGAGATGTTGTCTTTTTTTGGATGCAAATGGGGGTCGATCAAAGTCATAAACGACTTAATGTCCCTTTCATCGAGGACAAAACAGAAGGAAGGGAAAAAAAAGGAGACGCACAGAAGAATCTGCCAAAATCATCGTGTAAATCTGTCTCCTGCCTCCCAGTCATACTGTTCTCATCAAATAAATAAAAGCCTGCATCGCCCGTGAATAAATTAAGCAGCTGATTAAAAAACATCCCCAGCTGCCACCTGTTGGCCCTCGTCCACGGATGAGTCACCTCCATCATCGCCGTGGGTCCGGAGATCAACAACAACACGGCTCCAGTAAAAGGCTTTTAACCTTTGAGACTGTCGGCCACAGGAAGCCTGTGTCTTGTGTTTATGACTAGTGAGGGAGGAGCTGGTCATTAGCTCCTATTCACCATCATTTCTCTGATAAGATTGCAAATGAGAAACATCATGACACACTGTGCAAATGGCAACAGGCTGTCTGTCAATTATGGACTCATGCATTTGCATGGACCTAATAGCTCCATCAGAATAAAAATGCCTCATGTAACCATTTCAATGACAAGAGACTGGCCCAGTCTGACCCAACCACGAGCAACTTTCAAACAGGTTGAGATGGATGGTGTAAACTTTTGATTATCTATTCCATAGGAAAATATTGGCGTCTAATAACCATGTAAAAAGCTTAATTCGATTGTTTCTCTCTGGTTTGAATAAATTCACTTTGTGCTTGTTAGTGACGAGTTTCCAGGAGGGACAGAAACATGGCAGCAGAAAGACAAATCTGGTGTGTTTTGTTTGAACGCCTCAGTAGTCAAACAAAGCTAAAATCCACCAAACTATCGACCAAATCAAAAACTGCTGGAAAAGTTTGTTTTAACAGGAGGACTACTTCTTCTTCATTTGTGTTTCTGGCAGATTAGATGCTTCACAGAGAGTGAGAACTACTCTGTGCACGTCAAAAAAAAGGTTTGTTTTTTTTTCTTAAAAAATTACTCAAACTGATTGACTGATTCACAAAATATGTGACGATTGATTTATTAAATCGCTGCAGCTCTACAATGATTTCAATCAAGAAATATTTCATTTCTAGACAAGATAAAGAGGAAATGACGTATTGTGATCACATCCTTTATTGTGAAAAAACTCTAAGCTCAATATCACAACTTTTCAATCAGGTTAAGGATGATTGATCAAGTGAGCAGCTTGTTATCTGAACAGAGTTTAGGACTAAATCATTTATGAAACTTGTTAATCATCATGTTCAATAAAACTCACTGCTCCGGCGCACAAAGCTATCGAGGCTGGTGGCCGCTAACGTCAGCCCTGAAACCGTATCAGCCCCGAGGGTCAGATAACACGCCGGTGATGTTATCAGGACACAACTACCAGTGGAACAGCAGTTACAACCACCTCTACGAGCATGTAAATTCATTATGCGCCAAGCACTCCAGAAATTAGCTTTGTTTGCAAATACAAACTGCCGTCATTACTGAAAACAGAGGCCATAATAGGCCTGCCGGTGAACCGCAGGCCCTGCAGAACAGGCCCATTATTTCTAACTCATCAGCACAAACATTTCTCACTGTGGGTCGGAGATGAAACCTCTACCGAGTTTACAAGATGATTTATGGAGCGCTGAGAGATACATGGCTTTATTCGCTTGCTTCTAAGTTACTGATGAATAACTTTTATACAGCGTTACAGTTAAATGAAACCATAATGGGTCCCACGGGAGAATCTGGGCGGCTGCAGCAGCAGATAATACAGAGATGAAACAGCAACAACACAGGATAAACAAGTGGAGTGGATATCAGATACAGGAGATGGGATTCCTAGTAAAATATGGAACGAAGTTGACAATTTTAACATCATAACAAGCTAAAATTAGAATGAGAAGTTAGGAGGAAGCAGAGATCATAGCAGTAAATACAGCAGGGCTTAGTGAGTCTGTATGCACTGATCATACTTCATTTAGGTCATTTTGTCTTGTCCGATTAAGGAAATCAGGCATAAATAAGTCATAGAATGCAATGTCTGAAAATAAAATAACCTATTTAATGACCAGTGACCACTTTTTCATGGTTTGTTCCATTTCCTGTTCTTTCAGCTACAGTGTTTGAGGTTTTTGGCACGTTGTTTAGCCGTTTTTTTTTTTTTTACTCATTCACATGGCGGAAATACTGTCATGATGCGGTCATAAATCACCAGGGTTCACAGGGAACTGTCTCTCAGATAAATGACTACATGGACTTTACCACCATGTTGTGATACGGGGCTCTACACTAACTAACCAGGCTCGCGACCAGACATCAGCTATTGGTTGCCGAAACTGAAAATATGGTTGCATTTTTAGCCACCTCATGTTTTGAGTAGATGCAGTTATACGTCAGTGTAATAATGAAAATGTGACATAAAAGAATGTGCAAAAGCATTTTAACATTGGCCTGTGGTTCTGTCGGATGCGCTGAAAGACGCAGGTATACTTCTATTCCCAAGATTTCACACATTTCCTTTTTTATTTTGCGTTCAGGTTCATCTGGTTCTTCTGGTTGAATCAATTTGCACATGGATGAATCAGTCAAACTCAGAACAACAACAAAACAATTTGCTCAAAATCATGAGTAAACACACTAATGCTCATTCACATTAAAAATGCTGTTTGCCGTCCCTGTTTTCATACGTTAAAAAGTGACAGCAACCAGAGAACAAGAATTAGTTGTCAATGGCAACCTTCACTGTTGAACCCTGTAATAAATTTCTGTCATGTTTTTCTTGTTGCATGTCTGCATGTCTTTCTTTTTCTTTTGTCAATTAGTAGATCAAAAGAAAATTAACTGGCAACTATTCTGATGATAAATGTGACTGTGTGAATATAAATATGACTTCAACTGCATTTGTGTCCAAATCTGAGGATTTGATTTTTATCTTTGTCACTCATGATGGTAAATGAAGAATCTTTGGGTTTTAGACAAAAGAAGCAATCTGAAGACGTCTCTTTGACATTTTATAGACTAAATGAGTAAGCTCAAAAATAACCAGTGGATTAATCTATAATGAAAACTGTTCAGTTGTTTAGTTGCAGCCCAAAGCATCTATGTTGATAATCGATCATTATTATTATTATCTGTTCAGGTTTCTCAGTGGTGAGAACTCCCTGCTTTAAATAGTCTTATATAATAATTTGGTATTTTTGGACTGATGATATACTTTGGCCATTTCTTCACTAATTTCTGACAGTTTATAAACCAAACTATTAGGGCTGCAACTATCTATTAATCGATTAGAGATCTGGTTCAAATAATGTCATAAAATGGTGAAGAGTGTTGATCACTGTTTTCCAAAGTCAAAGTTGATGCGCTCATATGTCTACTTTTGTCCAAAACACAAAGATTTTGCTTTTTCTGTCAGAGAAGAGTGAAGAAACCATAAAATATTCACATTTGAGAAGCTTAAATCAGAGAATTTGGTCATTTCTTATGAAAAAAAGGATTCAAAACAATTAATCAATTATCAGAATACTTGAAAATTAATTTAATAATCAATTATTTGTGTTTGCAGCTGTACAGACTATTAATAATAGTTTCACAATATAAATTCTCAGGGAGCGTGACAGATTATGAAGGAAGGACACATTTTCCCACACTCTGCAGCCACACACACACACACACACACACACACACACACACACAATATGTCAACACTTCCAGTCTCAGTCACTTTGTTGAAACACTAAGGTCACAAACAGCTTTAATAGCTGAGTCAATCAAACTGATGAAATATTCCTGCTCTCTTGGTTGTTAACAGACTTTATCAGGACCAAACACTACAGGTGTCCAGCTGCCTCTTTAAAGCCACATCCTGCGTCTCAAATCACTAAAAAACACAATGAATGAGTCACTCGGGGGTTTAGTAGTAAGGAGCAGCTGCTGTGGGAGGAATAAAACCGCACAAAACAGACATAAATGAATCACTGCGTCGGCCTGTTCAGCGCACGGACGCAATCAAGTTACAAAAACGGTAAAAACCTTGCCTGATTTTCTCCGTTTCCACCGACAAAACCGCAAAATCCAACTTTCGTCTGTCACAGGACTGAAAGCCACGCCGCGAGGAGAAGTAGAAAGCGCTGAAATGAACGGGACTTACCGGCGGAAAACGACTGGAAGTCAGTCAGCTGTTCACTTCCTTGTTTCCCCTCAGCGAGCAGACTGAAAGGGAAGCTGCTGCCGCGGCCTGACTTCAGATTTTTTTTTTTTTTTTTTTAACTCTCGGTAAAGTTGTGAGCTACACCTTAAAGTTCATGTCCGGTCATTGGAGGCGATTAGCTGCTGCTGCTGCTGCCGCCTGCTGCTGCTGCCGCTTCCTTCCTTTTCTTTTTCTTCACCTTTTTTGTTTTTTTATGTGAAGTTTACTTTTTTTAAAGCTGCGCCATCACTGCCATCTAGCGGTCATAGTGGTGTATTGCAGCACTGCGCGCTTCAATGACCGATAGAGGGATGTTTTTGTGCAACAGATGCTTGATAGATAGATAGATAGATAGATAGATAGATAGATAGATAGATAGATAGATAGATAGATAGATAGATAGATAGATAGATTACAGTTTCGAACAAAAAATATAATATAACAATGATATTATGACAATAATATGTAACATAATAACAAGTAAGTAAAATATGTATGCCTTATTCTACATATAATATACAGTGTGCCAATAATGCACATAGAAACATCATACAGTAGTTTAATTGGTTAATAAACAGCTAACTTTAAAGAGTAAGGAAATATAACTACATACTAAATGGTATTTGATGGTAACATATAGTATTGTATAATTGAGTACTCCCATTTTCTGCTTTATTACTTTAAGCCCAGTATATATTAGCCTCAGTACACTGATCTGGTGACAGTATTACTGGTTACTTTACAGTACAGATGAAATTAATTGTTAATTAATCCCACTACTATAGACTACTGTCTCTCTATATATTATTTTTATATGTTCTAGTAAAAGGAACATATAT
Source organism: Lutjanus erythropterus (assembly GCF_056507025.1). Taxonomy (NCBI): domain Eukaryota; kingdom Metazoa; phylum Chordata; class Actinopteri; order Lutjaniformes; family Lutjanidae; genus Lutjanus; species Lutjanus erythropterus. The sequence continues at coordinate 34,711,247 of NC_139329.1, forward strand.
TTATATATTGTAGTAAAATGCACAGATTTTTAACACACTTCTTATTGTCTATTTTCCCATAATTTCTCTTTGCTTGTCTATTCTTAAATTGGAGCAACTGTAACACGACCTGATCTCCCCCTTGTACTCCCTCTTTATATGAAATTGGTTTCTCCATTGCTTTTGTCTATTTAAATGAAAAGGATCATTTATAAACTTGTGTCACAGCTCAGCTGAGGTTTAATTACCTCCTTTGCCTTTCCTCCTTTTCATACTTAGTGCCCAGAGGTCGCAGAACATTAATTAATTTGCAGAATACAAAACCACAGACTGTATATGGGCCATTTATATTTCTCATTGTCTGAGGAACTGTCCATTATGTAAAGTGATTCTGCTGGTTCAGTAATATTTCACAATCCTTCCCTTGGGTGGAATATAAAGGCTGTAGCCTGCAGCTCTCCCACACACTTCAATATACCTCATGTTAATGAAGGAGCAAAGTGCAAGACATGTCAGGGGAAAGGCTTTCAGAGGACGTCAACTAATAGTCTGTTGTGAGATATATATATTTTATTATTGCAACCAACAAGTTTTTTTTTTCTTAGTTTTGTATTTTCAGTAAGATCATGAAAACAGAATATCACCGTTATGTGTAATGTATTATTGATATAGAAATCATTGATTATAGCAACTTCAAAGGTCCAGTGTGGAAGATTTAGTGGCATCTAGTGGTGAAGTTGTAGATTGCAGTCAAATTAATACCACTCGCCTGACCCTCCCCTTCCAAGTGTGTAGAAGAAACTATGGTGGCTGTGAAAAATGCAAAAGACCGTTTCCAGAGCCAGGGTTTGGTTTGTCCATTCTGGTTTACTGTAGAAAAAACAACATGGCGGACATCGTGAAAGAAGACCTGCTCCCTCTCTAGATATAAAGGGCCCATTCTAAGGTAACAGAAATGCAGTGGTTCCTATTTTCACGATTACACACATACTTAAAACAAACATATGAATATTATATTCCATTTCTGCCATGCTCTGCCTGTAGATCCCTCTAAACCAGTGGTTCCCAAATGTCAGTGTGGGTCATTACTACAGTGTGACACATCGAAAGCTCTCATTGATTGACACCTTGTTTTTTTGTCTGCCCATGCTCCAGGAACTTTGCCTGTGAATACAGGTGTGCCTTCAGACTTACCCTTTGCTATGCCTTAAGAGGCTTTCACATGATAAGAGACAGACTCACCGCAAGGTAGGGTGCCATGTGTGCCTGGTATACAAACGGCTAGGCTAACTTTAGCATTGGATTTAGCTAGGTTCATAAACTATGATTCACAAATCTCATAGCCCGATCTGACTGCTGACATTTCACCATGCATTATGTTTACTAGCGAGATTGTAGTGTCTTTTTAATGTTGCCTTACATCAGTCACAGTCGTGTCTAGAGGGGCAACCTGCAAGATTTGGACACGGTGTTTCTTCATTCATATGTTGTACAAATGATCACTCTTACAAGATGTTTCATGCGTCCAGGTTTCCCTTCGAGACTCCACCATCCCTGTCTAACTCCTCTGCTTGTCCATACATCGATGGTCACTTCTGGCTGCATCATCACACTCAGCTGTTATCTCATTGGTTGCACTTTGAAAAGTCGCTGGCAAAGAAGGTAAAAGTAGCACATAGCAGTTATACTGCTGATCATGTGTGGAGGCCTTCAGACACAAAAAGTTGAAAACTCCTGCTCTAAAAGCTTACACACTGGACTTTTATGTGGCATTTATTGTGGACCTAAACTAAATAGAAGTATCTGTATCGTTTAAGGGTAAAGTAAGTGATCCTGGAGAAAAAATGACTGTTGAGTATCATTCCCAGGTTGGTACGAGCCTCTCAACACTCGACTATCTTTCTCCAGAATTGCTTGCTCCACCTTTAAGGGTTATAACACATAGCCTACAGACATTTAATTTCATTAGTTAAAATTATTCATCACGCCCTGCTGCCTCACACAGGAACCACACACAGTCAGCTGAGGTATGAAACAAGCCTTACATAGACTTCAATAATCCCACAGTTGCCTTTGCTTCCCATTGAGCCGTTCCCAGCATCAGACCGGCGCTGGTCCCGGCCAGACAGCCCGGTGTGGCTGATGTGAGTCTGGCAACCTGTCAAGAAAATGCGGAGCGCTTTGCCCCCATCATACAGCGGGACATGAGAAGTCAGTCTGTGCTTCAACATAAGGAAGTAGTGTTCGCTAAAAAACCAGTAACCACCTCTCCCTCCCTCTCCTCATCTTCTCTCTCTCACCACCTATCCTGCATCCAAAAAATCTCTTTTTTTAAACACGTGAATTATGTAATGCATTGAAAAAAAAAAAATCTAAATGCTTTCTGAAGCGCCCTGTCTTCACTGATTCAATGGGCACACTATCACTGATGGCCATCCTGGGTTTTAAAAGCCTGCTGACAAACACGTCCTTGTCCTCTTTAAGGAATGTTCGGCTCGCAAAGAGACAGAAACGGAGAGGAAACGGAGGTGAAAAGGTCTATTTAAAGTGTGCAGTCCTGTACATTAGACTTATCAGCAGTCAAATTAGCATAGACACCTATAGAGAAGAGCTAGTTAAAATGTGTGCACTGTGACCAATTTAGCTCCATACCCAAATATACATTTTAAAAAAACAGGACTGCTTCCTTCATGCAGTTTCCATGGATGGATGCAGAGTGTGCACAGTCACTAATGATGGATAAAGAGGTGAACGGGTTCATCAAGTGTCTCTCTGTGTTACTCTCTCTCTTCCTCTGCCTCTCTCGCTCACTTTCTCCCACAGGCTTCCTGAAAAAGGGGAAGGTATTCGCCGTTGCCATGACTCATAAACTCTACCACCTTTACCGAAACTGAGATTGATCTTTGTACAAAACTGCTCCTGTAATTTCTCACTCAAGGTCATGGCGGCTGTGGATAATATTTCATTTCATTAATGGCTGAAACCTAAAATAGCTGCAGAGATACAGAGCAGTCTTGCATGACATTTGTAACACTGGTTAGGAAACAAAAACAAGAAATATTTTAATAATTAAAAAAAGGCACATAAAACAGTTACTTCATTGTATAGCTGTAATAACCCCCACAGAACAGTGGCCAGTGGTGAATGGTGTTTCCCCCTGAGTAGACTAGTTATTGCTTCCTGTCACTGACCAATAGTACTGCTGTTAGAAATATACTTAAATAAAAGTACAAAGTATTTGTCACAAAAACTGCTCAGAGTATCATTTTTATCGTTGAGGCGTTGATGTCACAGTCACCTCTCCAAACTAGGGTTGCAAATTTTGTACATTTTTCTTTGCTGAAAATGTGAACAAATGATTTATCATTAATAATTTATTGGATACAAAAAATGTCTTTCTTTCTCATTTTAAGTCTACACTTAATTTAAAACAATGTCAAACTATGTACAAATTACCGCCATGACTATTGATTAAATATTCATTTGGTTTATTATTACAGCAAAAGTCTGGATATTAATACAATTTGTACTCAGTACTCAACTCTGATTTTAAAAGTAACTAAGCAGATTACATCTTGTAATGCGTAGATTTGATAATCTATTAATAAAAGTACAAGTACCAAAGAAAACTACTTAATTACAGTAATTTGAGTATTTGTAATGAGTTACTTCCACCCCTGTTCATCATATATCCTGAACAGAGCAGTTTAAAGAAAGGAATGCTTCCATTCACCATCAGTCCTTGTAAAATATTCAACTTTCAACTGTTCAAAAATCAAATATTGACACTGGATGCAGAAGAGAAAATGTTTTATAGGATTAACTGGAAATTCTTATTCAGTACTCTAGCAGAGAGACATGGATCTGGGTCACTATCTACTCACCCTCTGCCGACTGAGGGTCGGGTTTATTTTGTTAGTCTGCAAAACGCTGCTGGAGTTTCACAGGAAAACAGCGTTGCAGAATCTCCAAAAAATCGGAAGTGAACAATGAAACATTAAATGCCTCCATACTGCTTGTCTGTCGTAATCCAGGTCTCCTACGGTCCTGACATCCCGTTTGCACACCGTCACAACACACACACGCCCAGTTCAAACAGTGTGCATTTGCATGTGAACGTAGCTCTAAACTGAGGATCTACATTGAAGATTCAGGCTTGAACATCCAGGCAAGAACATGGTGCAAATAACATTTTTTTTAGTCAACTTCTCGTCAATTTTTTCTTATTCTGCAAAATAGAACCTGCCAATACTAATGAGAGTCAATAATTTATTTTTAAATTTATTATTAGTGACATACAGCACAATAGTAAGTCCCTTCATGCATTTCTGCTGCTTTACATTGCAGTTCAAGCACTAAATAGAGGATGTTATTATTGTGTTTTCTCAATATAGTTTATTTAATGTTGTCACACTGGGCTGCATTTTCTCAACTGTGTAAGTCATCAGTAAGTCTTTGTGTCAGTGTCACTGAGAGAAATTCCTGCACGCTTATTCTTGTCTTTGGCAGTGGAGAGTGCGACTACATCATCCTAATGGACCTCAAACAGCCACTTGACTCATTTCCTACAACTAGATCAACAGTCCGATAAAGATAACCACAGACTGATGAAAAGAAGACATTCTGTACATCTATACTCGTACTTTTTGTCCAGAAATGCTCACTAGAGCTATCAGTGTGGTTCATATATCCACATATGTACACATTTATATATAGTGAAGGCGCACTGACAGCTATAAAGCGGCTATTCACTTCTATGGAGAAGCTGTAAAGAAAAAAAATGCAGCCCTCCCACTTGATAGACTGCAAGAGGCTGTGTCAACACACACACACTCTCTCTCTCTCTCTCTCTCTCTCTCACACACACACACACACTGCTTCCTTTCCTTCATGGATAGCAGGAGGAGATGCTCAGCCAGGACTGGTTGAAAGACGGCCTTATGAGAGAGAACACACACACACACACACACACACACACACACACACACACACACACACACACACAGAGAGTGAGACAAGCAGCCCTCATATATACAAATTGTGTAATAACTACCCTGTATAGACAGGAAAAACTGTACAGCATAATAAAGTATAATATGATAATATACATGATGATGAGCTCATTTTAATTCCAGACTAATGCAGGTACTGAACACCTGGTCTATTGACAGAGCTGGTGCCCTCTACTGGTCAAGGAAATAAATTGCAGGATTAGCAACAAAAAAACATTCTTATTTTACTCACAGAATACACAGTTTCGGCCAAACCGTTTTACTAGTTGTGAAAATGTATTTCGACCTTTCTTTTGCAATTTTGTATGCAGCAGCCTGGACCTTTGTTTAACTTAATGCACATTATTATTACAAACTGCACTGTAACATAGCAAACTTCTAAGATGTGACACAGTAAATAGAAAAAATCTGGATAAATTGTTGGAAAAACTAACATGAGACTGAACCGTAAACTCGTTACACTCCACTTCCAGAGAATCAATCAGCTGGCTGGAGTGGGTGGATTCTGGACCCGGGCAATGGAAAACAGCAAATGCAGATGATTCCATGAAGATCACAAGGGGTCGATATTTCTGCATTAAAATGATGTCAATCATTAGCTATGACCTTTACAGACACCAGATTTTAACTAAACCAGACATCTGTGGAAGATTTTGGAGCCATGTGTCAGACAGCTCTCTCCATCACCATCAGTGAAAATAATATTCGGAAGAATGTTGCTTCATCCCTCCAGCAGAGTTCAAGAGACTTGGAGAATTTACAGTATGTGATTAAAGAACATTTAAAGAGTCACTAAACCCCTAAAGCACCTTTTCAGCACCAAATTTTGACATTTAAGTGCAAAGTAGTCTGCATATTGGGTTATAAATATGCATAGTGACTGCCCTCTGCTGGTTGAAACCCAGCTACTGTGAGTGAATTTTGCTATTGACTTGTTTGGAGGCAGGTGACGTATATGGTGGAACAAACCAACTACCCGCCCACCCAGTGGCTGTTCAAAAATAACAACCAATGTGTGCTGCTAACCCTCTGCTTTTTCAGTTTTGACAGTTTTGAAGCTCCATTGGACTGCATTCCTTCATTTGATGATGAACAGTAGGATTACAGCACCATGGTGAAGTCAGTTTTTAATTTGGATATTCAACAGACAGATCTAACTAACTAACTAACTAACTAACTAACTAACTAAATAACTAACTAACTAACTAGCTCAGCCCAGAGACATTAAATTGTGATGAAACAGATTTTTAAATCAATTTTCTCAGCTCTAAGAAAGTTTTACAAACCTAATAACTCCATGGATGAAAAATTCATAATAGAAAGAGTCATAACTGACCTTGTGTGCAGTTTGAGGTGTCCTGTCAACAATTACAGGTGTCTCTTTTAATGGAGGCCTATGGGGTAAATGCTTTTTGGGCTGCAGGGGATTTTTTTTTCTGCAATATTGCAAGTGGCCACTGGGAAAAACTGGAGGCAAGGCTGAGTGGCAATGACCTGTCAAGGTTTTTATATTCCATCTACGGACAGGGACTGTCTGATAACAGCTGCTGATGGCTCCAGCTATATCGGCACACATAATATGTGGTAACAATGCTTCATGTAGCCTCAGCTGCTGCCCCCTCTCTTAGCTCCTTGCCATTCTGGGGGACATTTTTTTAAAATGATGCAGTGGGTAGAGTTAAGTTCAAACCTGGGGGTGAAGTTACATTGTCCAGTGAGCTTGTGAATTCTTTTTCGATGTCGGCATGTTTTTCTGACAGTTGACAGCAAACTGCTGAACAGTAACGTCAAACACATGCATCTATGCTGCTAGAAACGTGCAAAAAACAGAAGCCATGATGGAGAGCCTTTTTTTATGCACTGTTATAAAAACAGAGGAGTTGACAGTGTGTAGGCCTGCTAAGCAAGCAATAAGGGAATCTAAAGAATCAGAAAAGAATATGCAGAATCAACGACAGCATTAATGTTAATTAAATCTTATCAATTGCTATTCGTAATGGTGGACCTAAAAAAAAAAAAAACATGCATACGCAACAACTTTATGTTGTTTTTTCTTCCTTTAATTGGCAGGTTTATGCAAATTTTTCATCTTGCTAAATACTTATATTGGACAACAGCTGGTTTGTACCTTCTGTTTTAACCACAGAGGTGGACTGATCCTCATGTGTTGAATGTGCAGCTTCAGTTTTGGTGTATTTTTAGAGAGAGGTAAATATATACTAAAATGTATTCTTGCACGGAACAGCATGAGAACAGTACATTCAACGGCAGCCACAAAATGCTAAGCCGAGACAGTCTATTTCAGGCACATTTTAAAACAGAGGAAGGAATTCTGGGAGGTGTTGTCATTTTCTGGCATCTACAGAATGATGATGTTTCTCCAGCCAGCTGCTGGACCTCAGGACGTTGCTGAGACATGACACGTTAAACAATAAATAAACTGTCCATTAGACTGAAGAGACAGAGAAAGACTCATCTGTGTGTTTCTGTCTGTCTCATTGTCTAACCTGTCTGCCTGCTTCACCTCTTGTCTGATATTTCACACTTGTTAGTATTTATCTATTGACGTTTGCGTCTGTCTTTCTGTCTAAAAGCTGATCTTTCTGTGTGTGTGCTGACTTACAGGCTGCACGGTGTGTAAAATCAGGTAATACAAGATTTACTTTGTGAGCCGTGGAGATGTTTTATGTCAGGAACTCTGATCTAAAGACCACTGACATTTATAAAGTCATATATTCTGATATGGAATATTTGCTATTGCAAATTAGGTGGTTACATAACATGCAATGTGTGTGTTTATGTATATGTGCATTTATATTCAACTGGGTACTGACTGTATACATTACAGTGGTATATTTATGTGTGTTCATACCCATAGTTTCTAAATCTGTATGGTTAAATCAGTGTGTGTTTCAGTGTGCACTTCTATTTCCTGGCTTCCATATTTAAGGGTGCTGTCAGAGAACCTGTGCACATGTCATATTAGAAGGAATTCTATTTTTAAAATAAACACAATGGCGCTGTTAGCTAAATGCTATCTGTTTTAGCATGTTAGCCTGCTAACACTTGCTAATATACATTAAAACTTCAGCTGAGGATGATGGGGGTGTCATCGGTTAGTTTTGCAATTATTGCTTTATAAACCAAATTACAGGTCCAGTGTGTAAGATTTACAGGGATTTAATTACAGAATATGGCAGAAATGTAATATAATATACAATAAAAAATTAGTTAGTTTTCATTAGTGTATAAACACTTAAAAATAATAATCACTGCATTTTCAGTACCTTAGAATGAGGTGTTTATATCTACAGAAAAAGTCTCTCGTCTTCCACGGAGGCTGCCATGTTTTCATGCAACATTTGTGCAGTTTCCAGAACAGATAAACCAAACACCGACTCTAGATACAGCCTTTTGTATCCTGCTCGGCCACCGTGGGTTCTCCTACACGCTTGGAAGGGGAGAGTGAGACAAGGAGTTCACAGAGGTTTTTTTTTTCAGTGGAGGCTTTTCCATCTGTAACTTCAGAGTCGTCCATGGAAAAATAGCATTAGCATCGGTGACAGAATTAATCCCTGTAACACTAGTTGCCATGCAACCAGCAGCTTTCTACAAATTGTCATCCTAATCTGACAGACGCTTGTTAGTGGAGCACAGTGTGACGCAGCAGCTATCTGTTGCATTAAATGTTGGCTTTTGAAAGAGAAAATACTGAAATGGAGTGATTAAAATATAATGCATTCAATGTGACGTTCAGGGGCTGCACAGAATGTTTCTGAGGACGCCGCTGGCCCGCTGGTTGCACTTTGAGAAGCCTGAGCTAGAGGATATTTCAGAAGATCATCTAAATCATTAGGATTCATTGTTGGGGACAAGAGGTAGGAAATAATGAGTTACATGTAACAAACATGAGTGTAAAAATCTTTTTTCAAGTACAAACTTCACTCAAAAATCAGAAATACTTTGCAGTAGAATCTACCAGAACTATTTTAAAATCCTCTTTCTTTTCTACTAGAAACAAAGTAGTTCCTTCTTGCAACTGAAACAAGGTCTGCGGTTTATCTTGAGTAACCAGGTCATGATTTTTGGAAAGAGAAAGGAGACATCTCTGCAGCCTATGTCTCCAAAACTCTGCAACTCACACCAAAACAAAATCTAAATGTATAAACAGCGCTACAGGCCAGGAGAAAAATAAGTATTGTTTTTTATCAGAATGTCACTTTCACTTTAATTCTTGCACCGCATGAGTAATGTGACCTAAGAGAGGAGGCTACTTAGTCAAACTCGGTATGTGTGCAAACCCACAACAGTGATTCTGTGCAAGTGTGTGTGATGTCTTTGTGTGTGTGTGTAAATGTGAGTGGGCACACAGTCGCGTGTGTTTGCCTGTGAGAACAGAAAGTAAATCAACACATCAACCGAAACAGACGCTTCAGCAGTTTTCAGAGCTTGAAATTTGTCACCCTGAAGAAAAAGCCTCAGTCTGGTTCCAGTTGATCCGACGCTCTGTGTCAGCAATATCCCAGCTTGTTTCCAGCATGCGGCTGCTCATATTTGGATGATTTGAGGCGGCGAAGAGAGAAAACACAAGCGTCTCTGTGCTGACCTCCCTCGTCCACTCTGAGAGGTCTTTCAGGTGGACTCTGTGTAATGCCTCCAGTTGTAAGTCAAGTCTGCACTCACAGGGACTGTAAATGAGCTGAAATCGCAACCACAAGCGACGGTTTGGACGTGTCGACAAAGGCACACAGACAAATACACACAGAGGGAACAATTTAGGGTGAACATGACTCTTGAGCCAACGCATGTTAACTCAAATTAAACAAACAATAAAACAAATTAACCCAGTCCTTCATTTTTGTGAGAACAAAAGGGTTATTCATGCTCGGACTACCACGCTATATTACATAAACTGGTGAGCAACAGTATTTCACAGTCATTTACTGTGTGATATTATTGATTTTGTGAGTCAGCTCAACACCGTATCCATACACACAATTTCTTTACGACCCAGACTGTGAAAACACACTACCTGTCTGTTTCTAGAGACTCATTGTGCGCCGTAGTATATAGTTAAAGCCCAACACATAAAGCACGTACACTCAACACTTTTAACAACCTCAGTGCAATTTCAGGCCAATGACACTATAACATGGAGGGTTTTTTCCTGCCGAGTACAAGAGCGGTTCAGTTCTTCAAGCTCCACAGGACAGAATTACTTTTAGCCTCTTGTTCTGACTTTGTTGCCATAGTGACGGTAATATCAGACGCCAAGCCAGAGGAAAGCTTGTCATTCTTAATCATTAGTTTCTGAACAGATCCACAGTTCAGCATTAAGCCAGATCCAAGACAAGACGTTACGTTTCATAACATTTATTCAGAATGGAGCAAAGTTGCTTAAAGCCATGTCCATTACAAGAACTGATGGGATGTCAAGCGCCCAAAAGGGCTCATCTGCTGTTTGAGGAACATGGATTTGCTCAGTAGATCTTGTAGCACTGTGTTCATTAGTTTCTGCTATTTCTTGTGTAAAAATTGTGCCCTGATGGTCGTGCTGGAGGAACGATGAGGAGATCAGAAAGAAGAACAAGGGTTCCTCCTCTGCAGATCATGCAGATCTCAGTTGTGTGGGGATTTCTAAATGCCACTAACTAACCTGTGCCTGATACATATTTGGCATCATAATGCCAAATTTGCAAGACGGCAAGACTGCTTAAGAATTTGCCATAGTGGTTTCACTTCTTTGCTCTGTATGCAAATAAACAGCTGCAACGGTTTGCATGCATTTACATGCCGGGAAAAATGGACACAATGTTTGTCCCACAAAGAAAGAAATAACTTCATATGTAACAGTTGCAGAATTTACAAGAACAACTCTCAAAATAGCACAATTTTTAATAGAGTCTGGGCTTTCTGTGTTCACAAACATCTGCTGAAGGTAAGAGAGCCTGTATGTAATTTTAATTTCAAAGAAACACACGATGAACTAAAAAGACACCAGATGAGTAGAGAGTCCTTCAGTGCAGCCCACGGCACATTTCATACACACTGCTAAAAGGATGTGGTCACATGCGGCTCAGACCTGAGCTCACACCCGTTCACACCTGTACAGTACTTAGAGCTGTCCACTTGTGATTGGATCACCCAGGACGCCTGTTAATACCAGGTCTGAACAGAATCTAGTCTGCTCAGTTTTACCAAAGAAAGCTGGGGGACTGTCCTCCGTCTCTACAGGACAAAGCATTTAGAGACTAACTTGTGAGTCTAAAAAAGTGAAGCTAACATGTAAATGCCAAAAAATGCAGCTCCTCAAATGGCCACTTGAGGCTGGAACTGAAAGTGAGTCTATGCTCCTAGACTCAGCTAATACAGCTAATCTTCCTGTTCACAACAACTGTACAGGGGTGAATTTTTATTTAATTCACCTGTTAAGGCCAGAAGTTATGCATAATTCGGAGACTGGCCACTTTTGAGTGACATGTGGATGCCAACACAGATGGCTAGCAGGTAGATGGCCACTTCATTCAGCTAACCCATGCACCACCTCCTTACCCATTTCTGGATCGGCAAAGTTAACCGCCATACTGTGAGCTTTAGAAACATGGGTGACATCGCAGATGCTCCATTGGCTATTTATTATACTGTCTAAATATTTGGTGGGTCAAAAGGACTAATAGGCACAAAAAGTTTTGGAATTTGTCCAACAGGCCGCCTCAGCCAGCAGTTGTGAAATGAGCTGCAAGAGCTGCAACATAATCTTTAGGAGCAAATGTGCCCTTCATAGTACATCCAATGAAAGTGCTTGATTTTTCCAGACATCCTCAAATTATTTTAAAAGTTTGACATCATTATGGAAAGGATCACTACAGGGATAGACCTTTTTGTTTCAGAGTAAGATTCTTCTTGTTCAACAAGAAACAGCCATTACATCACTCTCTCCAAAGCCACCAGACTCCACTGACAGACGACACTGACAGTAATTTTACCTCGCAGAACATGGGAGTTGTTAGTCTGCTGCTGTTTCTGTTAAAACACTAACAAATCTACTGGATGAATTCCAAAGCTTTTTTAGTCTTTTAAACCCCAAAATATGTTTTAAAAAAAGATATATATATATATATATATATATATATATATATTTAAATTATTATTTAAATATCTATTATTCCAGATTTAAATATCAGAATTACCCTTTAACTGATGAGGACGAGCAAAGGTGTAGATGAAATGGTCATCAACAGGGCAAAAGCAACTGGACAAACAGGTACTTCAGATTAATGATGAGGTTAATATGACAGTCAGCTGTGACACATTTCTGACATTATAGCATATGTCTCACCAAACTGGGTCACAATATATTTTTTTGTGATCCTAACAGATGAGTCATTATATGTGAGGGTGAATAACTCTCCTCATTTCAGAGAAATGTGACACAGTAGTTCTTCTACAGTGGAAAAATGTCCATGGTTTTGTAGACTGTTCCTTTGTCTGACATTTACCGTTTCTTTCATGAGCCATGGAGCAACTGGAGGGTTTGGCTCACCAAAAGTCTTGGCTGTATTTACCTTGAGAGAGACAAACGCATGTTCACAAACTAAGACAAGCCTGTCTGAGATCACAGCCATAGTATAAGTCAGCTACTTTGTGGTTGTTTGAAGGATTTTCCACGTCACAAAGCTATGAATGCCAGAGAGTTAGTCACCAACTGCTTACTTTCTTGTCATCTCATAAAAATCACAGGGGTATAACACATTTTGGGATGCATTTGGTCTGAAAGTTAGGGAGGCTTTCTTGTGGCCCAAAGAGCGCCATTTGGAATCCCCAGACCTGCTGGCTCAGGAAACACTTCTTCCTCGTCAGTTGAAGTGCATTTGCTCAACAGCTTTCCAGTGGAGCTGCTCACCTGCCGGCGTCCGTGGTCCAAGTTACTATGAATGTGCAATAGAATGCAGATTAAAAAGAGCGTGTGTCACCAGGCAAACTTTCCCTGCATAAAAAACTTTCAACATAAACCTATAAAATTTAGAAACTTTCTGTGCTGCTCTTTGAGATATGTTGCCATGCAACAGCTGATTGACATGAATTATGGTGAGTAAACCTGATGTTGCTATTTCATCTGTGTACAGCTGCTGAATAAACATTGAGTCTGCAAATAAGCACAAAATTAGAGCAAATCAACCGTTAATACGCTTTCCTTTGAAGCTGCAGACGGTAAGTGTGCGTCAGCGAGTGCAGCGAGCACACAGCCAGTATTTACACCTCTGAATAGAGTTTGGTGGGAGACGAACAGGAGACACGCCTTTCCTCAACCTCAGGCCAACATTAGCATGTTTAACTTTAAACTGAATGCACACACACACTACAGGGGACACATGTGACAGTATATGCACAGTGAAACGGGCAGACACGTCCACGCACACAAAAATACTTCACGTTTTTGTCTCTTTTGTCTCTTAATCAGCTGCTTTGCACACACACAAGCACTCACATATTTCACGTTTTCTAATATTATTATTATTTTTTATACTGTACTGTAAAAATACCATATTTCCCAACCCACCCTCACATCACCCATTGGTTTGTGGACTACCACTCTGAATTCTCAACTTTGGCATTATTACGGGGGTCGCTGTCTTGTTGGGCGGCGCTTTGTGTTTTGGCTCATCTGTTCAGCAGGAAAAAATGGCGGCCCACCTGGCCTCAAAATGTATTGTATTGTTGCTAAACAGCACACTAAAATATATTCCTGAAAACATTTGATGGAAGAAATTGGAAACAGAATATTGATGTATGTTTGATCAGTACTGCCTAGACAGTTTAATCTGAGTTTCAGGCACAAAATGGCAGCCGCCTTTTCATGGTCTTTCTCGTTATACAGCTAAATGGCAAAAATATAATATAATATAATATAATATAATATAATATAATATAATATAATATGATATAATATATATTTTAGGGGGAAAATATGATAAATAATTGATCAGCACTGCCTAATGCCTACCAGACAGTTTGGGAGCCTTCTGTGTTGTACTGGACTCACTGAGAATAGAAGAAGAAGAAGAAGAAGAAGAAGAAGAAGAAGGCACACATTTCTTTCTTTTCTCTCTGTTGTAATCTTTTTTCATACATACACAGGCCCAAAATACACACACACACACACACACACACACACACACACACACACACACACACACACACACAAACAGGACCTGCAGACATGTATCTGAGCAATGTGTCAGAGAGCGAGGGGGCGGCACACATACATATAGTCAGGCGCCCGAGCATTTAGAGGTTCAGTGCCTTGCTCAAGGGCCCAGGAAGTGAATTGGCACATCTCCGGCTACCAGTCCACCCTCCATACTTTGGTCCATGTGGGACTTGAGCTGGCGACCCTTCGGTTCTCAAGGTAAGTCCTCACAGACTGAACTACTGCCGCCCCTAACTTGTCATATAACTTTTCAATCACACATTAGCCATTTTTAATTGAAACAGGACCATAATTTATAAAATCATCCTCATTTGATATTAGAAGAGACTTGAAACTACCAATTGAGTCAATAAACTCACTAGATATCTGTTTACTGGGGTCATAGATCAAGTGAGAAGGATGCTCACTTTTTTGAAACCAGTGGAGTCGCCCCCTGCTGACCATTAGAAAGAATGCATGTTTAAAGCACTTAGCATCGGCTTTACTTTTCAAATCCTGATGCTCTGTCCAGTATTTACAGTGATCTACAGTCTATGATTCCTGCCTGATGTAATAAAACATGCCTTATTTCCGTCAACGATCACAACACAGGATGCAACAGCTTTGGGATTACTTGGTGCAGACAAATGCGGACATATGAACATGTGCCAAAGTACTCAAAGCTGCTTCTGTGGTACTTTCTGCTACATAACCACATTTTGCCATTTTGACACACACAATGTGAAAAAACATACCTGCCACACGCTGGTGTTAAATATGCAGTAGCATTATATTGTATCAGGATTTGAAGATACCATCAATATTTGTGCATAACTTCTGAGATAATTGAGCACCTACCAAAGATGCATCTGACTTCCTGCTATAATTAGAGCTGAAAGACCAGTGACTGTTTTTGCAAATCCACTTTAGCTTCAGAGTAAAAGATGGAAAGTTCCATTCATTAGTGCTGAGATGTATTTGCTTTGTACTGTAAGTGCAACAGGTTAGTGCAAAGACTAACCCTTCATCATACTTCTCGATGTGACAGGAGGAATCTATTTCGTGTCAAACATGTAGTTTTCCCCTCTATAAAATCAGATTTGTAAATCATAAATAAATGATCTTTGTTACCTGTGGAAGTTTTGACATTAACAGTTGATACACTGCATTAACAGGATCAGCCTTTGCTCAAATCAATAAGTGCAGACAGCCTGAGGTAATCTGACGCTGACCAGGAGCAGCAAGTATCCTTTGTAACGATTTTGTGTGATTCTGAGCTTCAGCTTTGATATTCAAGGCTGTTTGTATGACCTCACCAACTGGCAGGAGAGGACCACATCTCTCTCTCCCTCTCTCCTCTTCCCTCCCTCTCTCTTTCCAACATCTAAATGTGCGGTGGAGTTTGAATAAAGCTTCTTTCTGCTCTCCTACACAGGCAGGAGCAACAGGCCCCTGGAGTCGCTGGCACTGGGAGCTTTGGAGCATCAACGGTACGTTTGCAGCTCACCACCGGAGTCCAAAACGAGGAATACTGTGAAGGGTTTTAGGGGATACTTTTGACTTTCCTCATCCTCTGCTTGGGGGTGGGCAGGTATTTGGTTGAGGTACTGTACTCCCATGTCAGGTAACTGAAGTTTCTTTTTTAAATATTGAGCAGTCCTGTTCTCTGGGAAGTTAAATATAATGAAGATAAAACGTGATTAGAGCCTCAGAGTTAACATTATTCCAGTTTCTGTGCTCATGATGCTGTGGGAGTCGTGGTTTAGTTGCAGGAAGTCTGGTGTGGTTTCTGAGTTTTGCTGAGTTGACTATTGAGGTGTTAATGGAGTCAGCATCTCTTAAAAACCAACTCTTTACTGATGTGTCATTTAATTTCACTTCACTCTATAACTTTCTCCAGAACATTAAATCTTATAATGTGGGTAAAAATGAGAGTTTCAAGAGCAGGGAATTGTAAATCCTTATGTGAAATATGGAATTAATTACATTTTTTGGTCAGTTTGCATTTTGGATGGCTTCCCTGGACGGAAAGTGGCATGTGTTTATGTAAATTATCTAATTGTGTCTGAATTCATTACAGCGTAGTGTTTCAGTACTAATCATGACACATAAAGATGTTCCTTGTTTCCTAATGATTTGAACATTTATGGCTTGTTACACCTTTAAAAAGAAGCAATCTACTTGTGACCCCTTGTCATTGGTTGCATATCTATTGTCTATAAATTTTAATTTTAATTGAGGAGCAATTAGTTTTTGGTGCACAATTTAAAGGCCTGAAAATAGAGAAGAGGAAAAGAGGAAACTACATCTAATTCTTGCTATACAACTCTTTTGTATAATGAGTCTTTTATCTTGTATCTTGCACAATTATCCATTGATTTAAAAAAAAAAGCAAAGATTAGTGCAAAGTCTGAAATAATAATAATGATAATAAATAATAATTTTGTCTTGCAGAAATATGTTTTTCTGCTTTCCTATTTTATAATCATTTTGCGACCCTTGGGATTTATAACACGACCCCTAGTGGGAGTCCAAAATCCAGGCAGGGAATCACTGCTGGCATTATGTGCAACCACACTAAAATGCACAGCAAATCTTTATATAAAGTATATATTTAATAGTGTGATCTCCCTAGTGATTGGTAAAAATTAAAACATACACTGTACTGCTGCACTATAATACACCAAAATAACTATAATAAGTTTCCAAAGTGGTGCCAAACCAATCAGAAAGAGGGGGAAAAAAGTTACTTTCCTTTTTAATCAAATCTGAGTGGAGCATCTGAACTTAAGAAAACAGTATTTGATTACTGGGAAAACAATGTTTCTTATTGCAATATAGGAAGCTTCTGACAAGAGTGACATCCTGTTACCATGGTAACATCAGGCTGCGCGAGTGCACGTTGTGAATCGTAATTTTCAGATGTCGGAAATGAAAAAAAAAAACAGACAGAGGGTTCGGTTAGAGCAAATATTTTCACATTTCTTACATTTAGAGTCATCTAAAGGTTACCAAACTAACATTTGAGGCTGCAGTTTTGTTTGTTTGATTGTTTAACACGTTTAACTAAGGCTGAAGCACGGCTGAGTTTTAAAAAATTCACTCACTCATGACTCCCCACTCACTTTTTCAAGGTAGAGGACTGTATAGTGAGGAAGAAACACTTTCGGACACTACTCTCTACTGTCACGATGCATTGTGGGATACTTTGAGTCCACTATATAGTGTATAATAATTATTACTATACACATGGACAGCACTCAGTGGTGGGTGATTTTGGACACAGCCTACATCTTCGATCGTAGACTGCTGAGTATGTAGGCGCGTTCTAATGCACCCATAGGCACCTGTGAATATGAATTTTTCTTTTTACTGTACAAGAGTGTGTGTGTTCTCATTCACAGGCCGCACAGTACATATGTACACACACTCCCATGCGTTTTCTTTAGCAGGGGCATCAGACGTGCGCTCCCACACATCCCCTCGGTGATCTATGAGTGTCGGCCTGTGTTTCTGCATGCACGCAGTATCAATGTCAACTCTGTTCTTCTGCGGAGGGACTCTGGAGGGTTGGAGGAGAGTGGGTGGAGGTGGGAGGTGGGAGCGGTGGGGGGGCTCCCCTGGATGCCTTATGTTTACCTTGGCAAGGTCGCACCCCACCCCCCCGCAGGCCCTGCCCCTGTCCGTTGCTGGAACAGACCAAGGCCTTATTGCCCTCCACCTCAGCTGGGAGCGGAACATACCACAGTGGCCGAACAGGGGAGCAGCAGCCACCCCAGCGACTGAATGGGCACACTGTGGAGAGAGGGCCGACCTGGCATGGCGCGGCTCGCTCACGAATGCTCATGCATGTTATGAAGAGGCCACAGTGTAAATGATGCATGCGAGGATCTGCTCAATGATGGGATAGTGAGCAATAAGGAGCGTGGTTATGGTTGGCTTGGTCACAGTTTTTGCTGGCATTCTCTCTGTTCATACATTGTGGGAGTGTGAGTGCAGTGACGGCTGGTTATTGCCGTCTTCATCCGACATTGGAAGGGTCAAGAGGGAAAATAACAAGAAAACTTCAATGAATTACCTTTTTATGTACAGGCATCCTCTATATCTACCCATACTCATTAACTCTCAAGAAAAGTTACACACCAATTTTTTTCCAAGGAATTACAAAGTAACTGACAAGTTTGAAAAGAAGTTTCACCATCACTGATGGGTGTGACTGGGTGTGGCCAGAGGTGTGCTCTTTTGCACCCATACACTTAAAAAACAAAAAACAAAAAAAAAAGTTTAGAAAACTCAATTTCAAGTCAACTGCCTTCACTAGATTTTTGAGCTTTGAATCAAACTTTTATAGCACTTTGGTCAACTTTGGTTGCTTTTGAAATAAACTAAACAAAGTATTTCCAATCTGTAATCTTTTATTTGAGATAATGTACTTTTCTTCTTTAGATAAACTTGATTCTTAGAAAAAATTGATTTCTTTTTTTTACACTGAGCTGTGAACTTTATTTGTCACTTATAGTGAGAATGAGAATTAAATGGTTGAAATGGAAAATATTAAATTATGAACTATTATTCACTTTTACATTTACGTTTTGAAATATAATCAGTGACATTTGATGTATGGCTAAAGACAGATACGCCTAAACAATTGAGTCAGGATAATGCTAGTACTGTATTATCACGTTTTCATCAAAAAGGGCAAATCCAGCATTTTGTCATAACAACCACGAAATGTAATAATTTATTACAAAATGCAGGAGCATTTATTGCATATTGCAATCAGGCTGTTGATTACAAAATGCTATTACACTGTTACACACAGTGAAAACTGATTACATCCTGTCAATTTAATACGGACTGCGGTGTTAAGGCATGTGGTATTTACTCTTACTTTCACTCTTGCTGCACATGCATGAGCATAAGGAGAAGTTCATGTGAAGTTGTTGTTGAAAAGTGATTTAAAGAAAATGGAAGTGTAGTAATACTTCAGAAAAGTTGGGAAAAAGTTGAGAATAATCCCAACAATGTTTGAAACACCTGAATATTCAAGTAGAGTCAGAGAGAGCCAGAACAGTCAGGAAACTCCCCCAGACGTCCACAGGTACCACACCAAAAAGTGTGCTACAATACGTCATTGCAAAGAGGTTCCAGGCGTGGACCGAACATCACAGACTGATAATTGTGCGATTATTCCGGGGTGGATCTGTCAATCTGTCTACACATGTGTGGTATTTTGTGTTTCCTCCTGAACTGTGCCAACATTCACAGACAGATCTTAGACAGCGGGGCAAATATTAGTCCTACTGTACCGTATGTCCCGGATCTGTGGAACTCTGAGAATGCTAGCAGCCCACACACATACACACACTCATTCATACAGTTTGTAGTACACACACAGACATACTGTATGCACGCCACATGAATGTGTCAAGGTTGCCATGCATAACCACCAGCGTGTTTACAGTAAATGCATGATTGTGTTTTTTATGCTGTGTCACTTGAACTTGAAAGGTCACTGCACATCTCTTTTGGCTTTTCACCAGGCTGCCAACCTCAGATCAGCAACTGCAAATGATTTTTGACTGTGGCTTTCAGGTTCATTGGTTGTAAATGTGTCTGTGGCTGTTTGTAATGAACTGGGTGCTTCTTGCAGCCTGTCCCAGGGCTCGTGAACGCAGCACAATGAGCGTTCAGTTGGGGAGTTGCAACGGTTTCATATATTTGACAGTGCTGCACGTCACAGCAGTGGAAAGCTGAGGGAAAATAAGCACTGTGGTAACCAGGGTTTGACAGATGTGGGTTTGTGATAGTGAAGCATGATGTTTTTGGACTGAAGTTGTCGGTTGCTGATGTTTAATAATATTTGGGGTCAAATTTTAATTTTGTGACCAAAAACTAGATGAGTAAAAAATGTTTTCTTGACAGGGGAGACCCTCAAGACCCCTCAGAAGCAGCATTCAGACCACAAGAGCTAAATAGTCACTTTGTCTGTGATAGAAGCTCTTTATGGATTATTGGCCTTTAAATGAAAATTTACAGTAAGCTAAAAATAGCTTGATTAAAAGTCTACAGTGATGATTCCAATGGTCCTTTGAGCTAAATGCTAATGTCAGCATGCTGACATGTTAACAGACTGCTGTTTATCTAGTATAATGTATAAGATGTAGGCCTGGGTGATATTGCAGGAAAACCTATCATGATGCTGAAGTTTCATATTGGTCGATATTGATAATTATTGATCTTGAAGGTCGTGTTGTGTTCTCCAAAGGGTCGAAGTGGCTAAGGTGATGAAATAAGTTTGTTGGATTATCACTGGGCCATAAAGACTTTAGACACCAAAGTTTTTTACCTGATGATGGTGCTAGAGGAAAACTCAGAGGATCACCGAAGTGGCTGCAATCCTTCCTGTGGGGAACACGGATGCCAGTACAAAATTTTGTCCATTGGTCCAGCGTGTAAGATTTATGGCGATCTGTTGGCAGAATATGGCAGAAATTTTACACAATATTCATAAGTATGTTTTCATCAGTGTATAATCAACTGAAAATAAGAATTGTTGTGTTTTTGTTATCTTAGAATGAGCCCTTTATATCTACAGAGGACATGGGTTCTCTTCCACAGAGGCCACCATGTTGCACCGCCATGTTTCTACGGTACCCCTGAAGAAACAAAACAAACTGGCTCTAGATATGGCTTTTCACATTTTTTGCTAGCTCCACAGCTACTGTAGGTTCTCATATATGCTTGTAAGGGGATAGTGAGATGAGGTGTTTGCAATCTGCAGGCTCACCACTGGATCCTTCACACTGGTTCTTTAAGATGTTCAGCATCTTAGCTTAGCATCTTAGCATGCTAGAAGTTTCTAAGTTGAGCGGAGCATACAGTATAGTTGAGGCTAATACTAATGTAACTAGTTCTGCAGGAAACCAAAGCACTCGACAAATAATTTATTTTTACCTGATGATGGCGCTGGATGAAAAGTCCACAGCTGTTGCAGTTCAGCACACTTCATCCTCTGCACCCCATGAATCTGCACATATGTTCAAAAATATTTCAGTCTGGGCTACAAACACTGCCATCTTAGGCACGTGACGCCGTAGTGACCAGTGTTGGAAAGTTAACATTTGTAGATACATCAGTATGATAAGAAGTACCTCAAATGACAGAAACCATCTTTGGGAAAAACATACTTGGTGTGTATTTGGTATTTTAGTTTCGTACATGTCCTATCTAGTTACATTGGGTAGGTAGGATTTATGACCTGTACTGCAGGAGGCCACCAGGGGGTGACTGAGACGCTTTGCTTTTATTTGTGGGGAGCTACCATGTTGTCAATTTCTATGTATGCACCAACTAACTTTGTCATCCTTAGAGCCACAGCATTTAAATTGCCAGTGAAATAAAAGCACAAAGTAATGCAAAATTCAGAGTAGTTTTTCACATGTCAATTTCACATTTTGACAGCAGCTGATTATATTTTCATACAAACACACACACTATAAATAACGATGGTGTGTGAGGTGGAAAAGTAACCTCATTGCAACATTAAATTCTTCATTAGTTTTCAACCAAGGGAAAAGCATTTCAGACGAATGAATCATACGTCTCCATCTCAGCCTGAACTTATTTTAGTACTAAAGACATTTCCTGTACCCAGAGACAAGAGGGGCTTTCATTTCTCAGCGGGCATGTATGGTATTTCCAAATGATACTAGAGACTATTTCCATTTTAGTTAATGAGGCTGACGTAATAACCAAACCGAATGCACCGAATATCCTGGATAACAGGGAATATGAATGGACAGGAGTTTGGAAAAACCAGTGGCATTCAGGAGCAAAGGAAATGATAATAAACCTGCTTCATTCTAACACTTACTTCACTGTTCACTCAATGAGCATTTCTGGTAGAAAAGTTAGAAAGTCTGAAGCTTGATGTGATGTGAAAGGGTTAGGGTCAGGGCGAAATATCACTGCCTGTCCTTTCTGTCATTAATAATCTCGTCCACACAAATTTAATTCCAGTTCTGTCAACTTGGATATTTTTCAGGCAACGATGACCCCCCTGCTTCTGCTGTGTGTGTCCTTGCCCCTCATCTCGGCAACAATATCATTTGAAGACCATGAAGGTAAGCATGCGCTGACTGTTGAAAAACTACAGGAGCAACTGACCCTCCAATTAATGTGTATGTGGTAGTGCATCTATGTTCTTTCTTTTCACTTTTTTGGTCTCATCAGAGAGTTTGTTTTTTGACTCTTTTGACCCATTACATTTCGAGACATTTTCCTAGAAACATAGTAACCTCCCAAAAAACTGACAAGCAGAGAACCAAGTAGTGCAAAGAAGGATTTTAAGTAGTTTAAAGGTTTTCAGTTTTCAGATGCACATAAAAGTTAAAATACTCTTAACTTGTCAGTACAAGGTGTGGAGTTGCATGGCTTGTCATCGTCACACTCAGACAACCAATCAAATCAAGCAAGAGGAGGGCGTGACTACTTTACCACTTCCTTCCTGAATCCATTTTTTCACCATTAGTCAAATTTGATCCCCGCTCCCCATAGGCACACCAGCTGATTTGTCCAACACCTAGCACTTTGCCAAGGTGTTTTTGAAGTGTTGGTGTCTGTATCGATGTATCGGTGCCTGATCAGCTCCTGAGATGGTATTTTTTTGCCTTTATTTGATAGTACAGGCAAATACAGACAAAAAGGGGGGGAAAGAGAGGGGATGACACACAGAAAATGATCTAGGTGAATGAAATGGATCTGCCCTTGGCTCCTCTTGTCCAGAAGTGTCCTATAATAATTCTGACTTTCTGTAAAAGAAAATGAATCATGACCTATCTTTACCCTAGACTTGGATGGAACATTGCGTGTCAGCATCCCAATGGAAATGCCTCTCCATCCTCTGCTGGGCGGCAAGGTGGTGATACCGTGCTACTTCCAGGACAACACAGTAAATGACCCCGGAGCCCCGACCATCGCCCCGCTCTCCCACCGCATCAAATGGACCTATGTTACCAAGGAGAAGGTCACCACCATCCTGGTGGCGTCAGAGGGAAAAGTTAACGTGGAGACAGAGTATTTGGACAGAGTGACGATGATCAACTACCCACTGGTGCCTACTGACGCCACCATGGAGATAACGGAGCTGAGGTCCAAAGATTCTGGCACCTACCGCTGTGAGGTCATGCAGGGTATTGAGGACAACTACGACTCTGTGGAGGTCCAGGTTCAAGGTACACCACAAAACATTCACGACACCAATCAAAATTGATCTACTCGCTACATGATAGTCAAACATTCATTAGTGCTTGCTGAAACAACTAACAGCAGCTTTGCCCCTGCATATTAACACTCTTAGAAATAAAGGTGCTAACTAGAACCATAAAGGGTTGTTTGGCTTGACTCCACAGGAAAACCCTTTGTGGTTCCTGGTAGTAACTTTTACAAAGGTTTCACTTGGATCATATTGAAAGTTTTACCTAGAACCCAACATGAAGAGTTAAAGCCAGCCATTTTTTTAAAAGATATTTAATAACCGTTTTTCTGTCTTCCTGCTCACTTCCTGTATCTCACAGGTATCGTGTTCCACTACCGAGCCATCTCCACCCGCTACACCCTGACATTTGAGAAGGCAAAGGCAGCCTGCATCCAGAACAGCGCCACCATCGCCACTCCAGCCCAGCTCCAGGCTGCTTACGATGACGGATACCACCAGTGTGATGCTGGATGGCTCTCTGATCAGACTGTTAGGTAGTGTCCATCCATCAATCCATCAATCCACTCCGACAGCATCAATATAAAACAAATGTTTTTAACATTGCAAGTGACACAGTAACAGAATTAATGTTGTTACTGACTTTTCAAGTCCATCTGCTGAGAGACATCTTTCTCGACCTCTCAAGGTACCCAATCCAGGAGCCACGTGAACGTTGCTATGGAGACAAGGAGACCTTCCCCGGCGTGAGAACCTATGGTGTAAGAGATGTCAACGAGACCTACGATGTGTACTGCTTTGCCGAGAAGTTGACAGGTACACTAATAAAACACAAACAGCAACAGAAGCTTCCTGACTAACTGTGGACTATCATGTCAATGTATTGTGCTGTGCTGTCCTCTCTCCTCCCAGGCAGAGTCTTCTACTCCATGTCCGTAGAGAAGTTCACCTTCTATGAAGCAGGAGATCAGTGTGCCAAACTTGGGGCCCGGCTCGCCACCACCGGAGAGCTCTACCTGGCCTGGCAGGCTGGCATGGATGTGTGTAACGCTGGCTGGCTGGGGGACAGGAGTGTACGTTATCCCATCAACATCGCCAGGCCTCAGTGTGGAGGAGGGCTCCTGGGTGTCCGAACCGTCTACCTGTTCCCCAACCAGACAGGATACCCCTACCCAGACTCTCACTACGATGCCATCTGCTTCCAAGGTAAAACTATCATGAAGGCTTTTTTAGGGTGCATTTCTTCTTTAGGATTTTAGGAATTTCTAGGATCATTGCGGATTGATGCCATCAACCTTAATTTGGTGTTAGACAATAAGGCTTTAAGGTCACAACTGTGCAATCTCGCCTCCTCAGCTGGTGAGGATCAAGATGCTGTACCCATGAGGACCACCCCTTTCCCAGACATCATCCCCATGACACCCGCCCCTGGAGTGTACCCAGGCCTCACCCCCCGCCCTGGCCGGGAGGAGATTGTGGGTGGAGAGGTCGACACCCTCGTCCCACTGCCCGTCCCACCCAGTGTGACAGACACTCCTGTGGTACGTGAGCCTGGACTGACAGACATCTATGCTGCGATGGCTCCCACTGGTAAGTTGGTTGTGTACTTGATCAATAACAAAACCCTTCGAATGTTTCTTTAAACTGTAAGAATACATTGTAGAACAGCACAATAATAAATCGTGGATGGAGGTTTGAGGTCTTAAAAGTGAAGCCCATGTGGAAGTGCCTAAAATCTGCATCCTTTCTAAGACCTTCCAGCAGGGGCCGACTGGTTTCAAAACATAGTCCAATTGCATGGGGTCATAAGGGAAAATTGCCCTACTTCTCACATGATTTATGCACTCAGTTATCAATTTCTGAAGTGGTCAATGATCCCAATCACTAGTTTAAAATCTTCAATACAGTATGATGTTCGTTTCTGTAAATTATGGTCCCATTTAGAGTAAAAATAGATGACAGCTTTGCTTGTCAAGTCATTCTCAGACAATACATTGAGCACAATATACAGGGCTCACGAAACTCAGATCGAACTGTCAAACTAGGTATTGTTGATCAAATATAAATTCTCTCAGTACACCGCCTATTTAAAAATAAAAATAAGAATCATATTTCTGTTCGCTGTTCAGGTTTCAACAGCAGGCAACATCCTAACAGTATCAAAACTCATCAAAATTAAAGTATTCCAGCATCAATCCAAGCACTGTTTTTACTGAAATATAGAGAAACACACAACCTCCACAAAATCTTCTCATGCATGTCTGAGGCTCATTAAATGGCCATGAGGAAATAAAAGTGACTGAGGAAAGTAGCCTAAGCTTGAAGAAAAATAAAAAAGCATAAAATGACACTTTTTACCTTACGTCTTGCCTCCTTCTCTTTTCCCAGGTGTGGTGTTCCACTACCGACCCGTCACTGGCCGGTACACTCTGACCTTCCGGGAGGCTCAGCAGGCCTGCCAAGATGCTGGGGCTGTCATTGCCAGCCCACAGCAGCTGCAGGCAGCCTTCGAGAAGGGCTTGCACCAATGTGACGCTGGCTGGCTCCGTGACCAGACTGTCAGGTGAGCTGGAGGCCTATGTAGAAAAGCGATAGACCAATATATTAATGTTTCCCATAATGTGTGGGCAGTTGGAGTTCTATTCATATGGTAGTCTTGCAATCCTTACAATGAGAACAAAAAATTACACAGTAGATTTCCAGAGGGATATTATGCTGAAGCTAAACCTTAATATTTTGTGCTATCATCCTCTGTTTTGCACAGGTATCCCATCGTGTCACCCAGAGATAACTGTGCTGGTAATATGCTACACCTCCCAGGAGTCAGATCCTACGGCCTGAGACCAGCCAGCGAACGTTATGATGTATTTTGTTATGTGGAACGTCTGCAAGGTGAGGATCTTAAAAACTCCCTGAAACTGATATACTAAAATTTACATCATTACAGTGATAAATATATCTATCTGTATCTGTCTATCTGTCTCCTAGGTGAGGTCTTCTTCACCAGTGACTACGACAGCTTCTCTTATGAGGAGGCTGTGCAGCACTGTCAGAAACTCAACACCACCCTGGCCACCACTGGACAGCTGTATTCTGCCTGGAAGCAAGGGCTCGACAAGTGTCGTCCAGGCTGGCTGATGGACCGCAGCGTCCGCTACCCCATCACAACCCCCAGGGCCCACTGTGGAGGAGGTCAGGTTGGGGTCCACATCATCTACGCATACCCCAACCAGACAGGATTTCCTGATGAGCACTCACGCTACGACGCCTACTGCTTTAAAGGTAGGAAAGAGTTAGGTGGGGATGCCAGATTTCTCTTTTGGGTCTGGAGCTGAAAAAAGTTTGGAAACCCCTGGTCTAAGAAGATATTACACATGCACAACATAAACATTTGCCATTTGCCATAACAACTTGATATAGTACTGCTGTGATACCCAGCCAGGGGTGTTTGTACACCAAGACATACCTCTGCAGTTGCCAGGGGGTACTTGGGAAGATTGTAGAATGACTCAGTTATTTTGAAAGGGTTGATTTAAAAAAGAAAATCCACATATTCAGTCAGCGGTTGCAACTGAACAATGTCCAATGCAATGTAATGGATAAACAGTTTTTAAACAAGTTTGATAAAACTATTGGCGATAAAGGTCATGGGTAACAGTTGACATAACTGACAGTGCTAGTTTTGGTTCCCACTGGTATAAAAATGGCCCTATATCTGAAAAAATGAGCAGTGCTTAACCAATCTGTTATTTTCTTTTTTTAAGCTGAAACTCACATTGAAATTGCTGTGAATGTGACGACAGTGACAGAGGATGTTATCAACAAGACAACAGTCACAACTGATCGCTTTGCCCCCACAGGTAAGACAGATGCATGGAATCTGGTCTCTTCAGTCACTGTCATTACCAATGTTTGGTCTTGTAGTTTTAATATTTATCTCAATACTTGGTCATAAATTTGCCAAAGTAGACAACAAAAATATAAATGCAGTGCCCTTGTTTTTGCTCCCATTTTCATGAATTGATTCTCTCAACTTTTAAGAGATGAGATTGGGCTGTAACATTCCTGTTGGTGTCTGTCTCTTTCTGGTTTTCCTGTAACAGTCCCTGTAGCAGGGGAGACTACACGTCAGGACGTGTCCGTGCAACAGAACAAACAGGTGACTCTGGAGTGCAAGTTTGATGCTGTTCCAGCTCCAACTCTGACCTGGCTCAAAGATGGCCAACCACTGCAGGTCAGAAATCAAACAAATATTCACACAATGCCATGATTTCTCCTACATTGTATTCACACTTACTCTATCTTGTTATAGGCCTCTTCCCGTGTACGTATTCTGTCCGGTGGCCGCTACTTGCAGATCAACATGGCTGAGCTCAGTGACAAAGCTCAGTATACCTGTGTGGCCACCAACATCCATGGCATGGCCACACAACAGTTTAACCTGATAGTCAATGGTACAGCTATATCTTCTGTCTAAATTCAATGAAAATAGAAACGCAACACTGTTTTTGCTCCCATTTTTCTCAAATTGTTGATTTCTTTTCTGTAACAGTCCCCACTACAGTAGAAACTACACCTCAGGACGTGTCCGTGCAACAGAACAAACAGGTGACTCTGGAGTGCAAGTCTGATGCTGTTCCAACTCCAACTCTGACCTGGCTCAAAGATGGCCAACCACTGCAGGTCAGAAATCAAACAAAACAACCAAAATATTCACACAATGCCAAGATTAGTTCTGAAATGCATTCAAAAATCACTTTTATTTATTTTTTTGTAGGCCTCTTCCCGTGTGCGCATTCTGTCCAATGGCCGCTACTTGCAGATCAACATGGTTGAGCTCAGTGACAGAGCTCAGTACACCTGTGTGGCCACCAACATCCATGGCATGACCACACAACAGTTTAACCTGATTATCAATGGTACAGCTATATCTTTTGTCTACACTAAACAAAAATACCAAATGTTCAAACTGATACCTCATCTTGTCTTTTAACAACATTCAATAAGTGCTTGGGAACTGAGAACACTAATTGTTGAAGTTTTGAAAGTGAAATCCTTTCCCATTGTTGCTTTGGGGTCTCCATTTTGTACTTAAAAATGTGCAACATATTTGAAAAAGTAGACGGGTCTTGACTGCAAGCAGGTCAGTCTAGTACCTGAGCTCTTTTCCTAGGAAGCCACGTTGTTGTAACCAATGCAGAATGTGGTTTGGCATTGACATCCAGGAAAAAGACACTGTCTGGATGGCAGCATGTGCTACTCCAAATCCTGTACATGACTTTTACCAATGATTGGACCTTTACGGGTGTGACAGTTAACCCTTCCATAGGCACTAACACACCCCCATACCATCACAGATGCTGGCTTTTGATCTCCGCCTTGATAATTGATAACAACAATTTTCCCAAGCCCATGCAATAATATCCTTTGTACAGTCATGTCAGTTTTTAATGCAGGGCTGAGTGTGTAAAATATATAGAAATGCAACACTCTTGTCTTTTCTCTGAATTTTTTACAAATTCATTGTTGATTTCTTTCCTGTAACAGTCCCCACTACAGGAGAGACTACCCCTCAGGATGTGTACGTACTGCAGAACAAACAGGTGACTCTGGAGTGCAAGTCTGATGCTGTTCCAACTCCAACTCTGACCTGGCTCAAAGACGGCCAACCACTGCAGGTCTGCAATCAAACAAGCCAACAAATATTCACAGAATGCTATGACTTCTCCAAAAGCGCATTCACAAATCACTTTTTCTTTTTGTAGGCCTCTTCCCGTGTGCACATTCTGTCCAATGGACGCTACTTGCAGATCAACATGGCTGATCTCAGTGACAGAGCTCAGTATACCTGTGTGGCCACCAACATCCATGGCATGACCACACAACAGTTTAACCTGATTGTCAATGGTACAGTTATATCTCTTGTCAACACTCAACAAAAATATAAACACAAGACTTTTGTGTTTGCTTCCATTTTTCATGAGTTGATTTCTCTCAGATTTTGCTATATGAAATTGGGTTATAAAATCAATGCCAGTGTGTGTCTCTTTCTGGTTTTCCTGTCACAGTCCTTACTGCAGGGGAGAGGAGCCCTCAGGATGTGTCTGTGCTGCTGAATGAACAGGTGACTCTGGAGTGCAGGTCTGATGCTGTTCCAACTCCAACTCTGACCTGGCTCAAAGACGGCCAACCACTGCAGGTCAGAAATCAAACAAACCAACACAATTTAAACAATGCATTGACTTCTTTGAAAACATATTCACAAATTACTTTTTAAAATCTCTTTGCAGGCCTCTGACCGTGTGCGCATTCTGTCCAACGGCCGCTACTTACAGATCAACATGGTTGAGCTCAGTGACAGAGCTCAGTATACCTGTGTGGTCACCAACATCCATGGTGTCACCAGACAACACTTTTACCTTGCTGTCAATGGTACAGCTACATCTTTTATCTACACTCAACAGAAATAGAAACAAAACCTTTGTCTTTACTTCCATTTTTCATGAGTTGATTTTTCTCAAATTTGTGAGATGATTTTGGGTCTGTTCTCTTCTCTTTTCCTGTAACAGTCTCCATTGAGGAGGAAATTGCACCTCAGGAAGTGTCTGTGCTCCAGCACGAACAGGTGACTCTGGAGTGCAGGTCCGACGCTGTTCCAACTCCAACTCTGACCTGGCTCAAGGATGGCCAACCACTGCAGGTCAGAAATCAAACAAAAAAATATTCAAAGAATGCTATGACTTCTTCTAACAGTATTCACAAATTGTTTTTATCTTTTGTAGACCTCTTCCCGTGTACGTATTCTGTCCGGAGGCCGCTACTTGCAGATCGACATGACTGAGCTCAGTGACAAAGCTCTGTATACCTGTGTGGCGACAAACATCGATGGCATGACCAGGCAACAATTTAACCTGGTTGTAGATGGTACAGCTATATCTTTTATCCACACTCAAGAAAGACATAAAAGCAACAATTTTGTTTTTGCTCCCATTTTTCGTAACTTGATTTCTCTCAGATTTTGTGATATGAGATTGGGTTCTTAAAACCATGTTGGTGTCTGTCTCTTCCTGGTTTTCCTGTAACAGTCCCCATTGTTGGGAGAAGTACTCCTCAGGATGTGACTTTGCTACAGAGCAAACAGGTGACTCTGGAGTGCAGGTCCGACGCTGTTCCAACCCCAACTCTGACCTGGCTCAAAGACGGCCAACCACTGCAGGTCAGAAATCAAACAAACAAATATTTTCACAACACTATGACTTCTCCTAAAACATATTAACAAATGTCCTTTTTAAAATCTTTTTGTAGACCTCTTCCCGTGTGCGCATTCTGTCCAATGGCCGCTACTTGCAGATCAACATGGTTGAGCTCAGTGACAGAGCTCGGTATACCTGTGTGGCCACCAACATCCATGGCATCACCACACAACAGTTTAACCTGGTTGTCAGCGGTACAGATACAGCTTTTGTCTACACTTAACAAAAATACAATTCACATTCCAAAAAGTTTAGACACTGTGTAAAACTTAAGAAAAACAGAATACAATGATTTGCAAAAACTTTTTGACCAAGATTCAACTGAATACTGTGCAAAGATGAGATATTTAATGTTAAAACTGATTAACTTCCTGTAACAGTCCCCACTGCAGAGGAGACTACACCTCAGGAGGTGTCTGTGCTGCAGAACGAACAGGTGACTCTGGAGTGCAAGTCCGACGCTGTTCCAACACCAACTCTGACCTGGCTCAAAGATGACCAACCACTGCAAGTGAGAAATCAAACAAACCAACAGATATTACACAATGCAATGACTTCTCCTAAAACATGTTCACAAATGACTTTTTAAAAATCTTTTTGCAGGCCTCTTCCCATGTACGCATTCTGTCCAATGGCCGCTACTTACAGATCAACATGGCTGAGCTCAGTGACAGAGCTCAGTATACCTGTGTGGCCACCAACATCCATGGCATCACCAGACAACACTTCAACCTGGCTGTCAATGGTACAGCAACATCTTTTATCTACACTCAAGAAAAATATAAAAGCAACACTTTTGTTTTTGCTTTTTCACTAGTTGACTCCTCTTAAATTTTTGTGAGATGAGATTCAGAAATAAAATCCATGTTGGTGTCTGTCTCTTTCTGGTTTTCCTGTAACAGTCCCTATTGTGGGAAAGAGTACTCCTCAGGACGTGCCCATGGTCCAGAACGAACAGGTGACTCTGGAGTGCAGGTCCGACGCTGTTCCAACCCCAACTCTGACCTGGCTCAAAGACGGCCAACCACTGCAGGTCAGAAATCAAACAAACAAATATCCACACAATACTAGGAATTCTCCTAAAACATGCAAACAATAGTTTTTATTTCTTTTATAGGCCTCTGACCGTGTGCGTATTCTATCCAGTGGCCGCTACTTGCAGTTCAACAGGGTTGAGCTCAGTGACAGAGCTCAGTACACCTGTGTGGCCACCAACATCCATGGCATGACCACGCAACAGTTTAACCTGATTATCAATGGTACAGCTATATCTTCTGTCTACACTACACGAAAATAGAAATGCAACACCTTTTTTTGGTCCTATTTTTCTCAAATTGATTGTGGATTTCTTTCCTGTAACAGTCCCCACTACAGGAGAGACTACACCTCAGGACGTGTACGTACTGCAGAACAAACAGGTGACTCTGGAGTGCAAGTCTGAGGCTGCTCCAACTCTGACCTGGCTCAAAGACGGCCAACCACTGCAGGTCTGCAATCAAACAAGCCGACAATTACACAACGCTATGACGTCTCCTGAAACATATGCACAAATGATTTTTTATTTGTTTGCAGGCCTCTTCCCGTGTGCGCATTCTGTCCAATGGCCGCTACTTGCAGATCAACATGGCTGAGCTCAGTGACAGCGCTCAGTACACCTGTGTGGCCACCAACATCGATGGCATCACCAGACAACACTTCAACCTGATTGTCAATGGTACAGTTATATCTTTTGTCAACGTTCAACAAAAATAGAAACGCAAGACTTTTGTTTTTTTTGTTTTTTGTTTTTTCATGAGTTGATTTCTCTCAGATTTTGTGAGATGCGAATGGGATCAAATCAATGCTTGTCTCTTTATTGTTTTCCTGTGACAGTCCTTGCTGCAGGGGAGAGCACACCTCAGGATGTGTCTGTGCTGCAGAACGGACAGGTGACTCTGGAGTGCAAGTCTGATGCTGTTCCAACTCCAACTCTGACCTGGCTCAAGGATGGCCAGCCACTGCAGGTCAGAAATCACACAGGAAAAGAAATATTCACACAACACTGTGCCTTCTTTAAAAACATATTCACAACTTTTTATGTTTTTGCAGGCCTCTTCCCGTGTGCATATTCTGTCAAGTGGCCGCTATTTGCAGATCAATATGGCTGAGCTCAGTGACAGAGCTCAGTATACCTGTGTGGCCTCCAACATCCATGGCATCACCAGACAACACTTTTACCTGGTTGTCGATGGTACAGCTACATCTTGTATCTATACTCAAAAATATAAATGTACCACTTTTGTTTTTGCCTCCATTTTTCATCAGCTGATTGCTCTCAAATTTTGTAAAATGAAATTGGGCTATTAAATCCATGTTATTGCCTCTTTCTCTCTGGTTTTCCTGTAACAGTTGCCACTGCAGAGGAGACTACACCTCAGGATGTGTCTGTGCTGCAGAGCAAACAGGTGACTCTGGAGTGCAAGTCTGATGCTGTTCCAACACCAACTCTGACCTGGCTCAAAGATGACCAGCCACTGCAGGTTAGATATCAAACAAACAAACAAATACTCACACAATGCTATAAGTTGTCATAAAACATATTCTCAACTTACTTTTTATCTTTTTATAGGCTTCTGACCGTGTGCGCATTCTGTCCAATGGACGCTACTTGCAGATCAACATGGCTGATCTCAGTGACAGAGCTCAGTATACCTGTGTGGCCACCAACATCGACGGCATCACCAGACAACAGTTTAACCTGATTGTCAATGGTACAGATACATCTTTTGTCTACAGTCATCAAAAATACAACCCAAATTCCAAAAAAAGTCTGCATAAAACCTAAAGAGAAACAGTATGTAATGATTTGCAAAAATGTTTCGATCTGCATTCAATTGAATACTGTGCAGAGATGAGATATTTAATGTCCAAATGAATTACCTTTATTGTTTTTGTAAATGCACACTCATTTTGAATTTGATGCATGGAACATGTTCCAAAAACGGTGGGAGAGGGGCATGTTTACCACTGTGATACATCAACTTTTCTTTTAACAACACACAGTAAGCATTTGGGAACTGAGGACACTAATTTTTGAAGTTGAAGTAACCCCAACCCATCCAGAAAGATGGCAGCATATGTTGCTCTAAAACCTGTATGTGCCAGCAGCATTAATCAGCCTTTATAGGGCCTGCAGAGATTTGACAGTTACCCTTGCCATGAGTACTAAAACACCCCCATACAATCACAGATGCTAACTTTTGTGCTGGTGACAAACTAGATGGTCCTTCTCATCTTTAGCCCAGAAGGCATGGTGTCCATGATTTCCATCTGAAATGTGGACACTGTGGACAATAGTGAAATTCCTTACCTCTTTTAAATTGTGTATTGAGAAACATTTTTAATCTTTTGGTCTTTGCTTGTGCAGTTTTTTACAAGATGGTGAACCTTGCCCCAACCTTGCTTGTGATCGTTGCCCCTTTACTACCCTGTTACCAGTTAACCTGTTTTCATGTGGAGTGTTCCACACACGTGTTTTTTGGTTAATCCACAACTTTCCCAGTCTTTTGTTGCCCCTGTCCTAACTTATTTTGAACATCAAATTCAGAATGAGTGTAGATTTACAAAATCCAATAAAGTTTGAACATTAAATATCTTGTCTTTACTCAATTGGATATAGATCAAATTGAATGATTTGCAAATCATTGCATCATTGTTTTCATTTTACACTAAGTGTTTTTGCTCACGTATTTCATGAGTTCATGTCTCTTGAATTTTGTGAGATGAGATTTGGCAATGTCATCGTCTGTCTCTTCCTGGTTTTCCTGTCACAGTCCTTGCTGCAGGGGAGAGTACTCCTCAGGATGTGACCGTGCTGCATTACGAACAGGTGACTCTGGAGTGCAAGTCCGACGCTGTTCCAACTCCAACTCTGACCTGGCTCAAAGACGGCCAACCACTGCAGGTCAGAAATCAAACAAACAAATAAACAAATATTCACACAATACTATGACTTCTTCAAAAATGTATTCACAATTTACTTTCTCTTTTTGTAGGCTTCTGACCGTGTGCATATTCTGTCCAATGGCCGCTACTTGCAGATCAACATGGTTGATCTCAGTGACAGAGCTCAGTATACCTGTGTGGCCACCAACATCCATGGCATCACCACACAACAGTTTTACCTCGCTGTCAATGGTACAACTGGATTTCTTATCTACACTCCACAAAAATAGAAACCTGACATGTGTGGCATATAGAGATTCAGATTAAACAGCAGGATTATTGCCCAGATGTGCCTTGGACAGGTCACAATAAAAGGCTAATGTGCAGTTTTATCTTGCAAAAATACATTTATTAGGCACTGAACTATGGCTAGTTTGCACAGGCCTACAGATACCAAAAGTTTTTCCCTGGAGGCAAAGTCAAGACCGGCTTTACTCTGCCTCTGATTGGTTTAATCTAAATTTCTTACCCTTTCCCTAACCAATCACTCATCATGCCTAAACCTAACCAACCCAACCACTAGACACTGAACAGAACAATGATATTTACATGTTTGTTCAGGGTAAAGATTTTTGCAATTGCGTGCTATATTTTGGGACAAAAAAATATGCATTAACTGTGCCAAGGCCAATTAAACTTAGCTCAGGCTTGTCAAAATTTAGCTGCAGGAAGTTCTGGGTCATTGAGCATTTCTGTTGAAGGATGCCGATATTGAGCATGTTAATTTGATTAAGATTATTTGAGTTGACAGACATGTACATCTGAGTGTCATCTGCATATGAATGGAAGCTCATAATATGCCTTTGGAATACATGCCCCAGAGTTCACATGTAAAGAGAGAACAAAGGTTGTCTGAAGATCGACCCCTGGGGTACCCCACACATCACCCAACATCTTCACAGAGGATGACTGAGCGTTTCCAGTAGCAATACTAAAATATCGGAGCAGAGTTGCCAACCCAGTGTTGTAGACGATCCAGTAAAAAAGAAGGTCCATGGTATCAGAAGATGTCTGTCTTTTCAATTTAAAACTGCACATTTTTGAGTGGCCGTTCAGCATTACCATCCAAAAGCACCCCTGTGGCTTATCTTAGACCTTTTACTTCAACTCATGACAAATGGATGCAAACACAAAAGTGCCTTTATATTTTTGTTGAGGGCAGTTTGTTAAATACTATTATTGATCATCTCCCTTTTCTTTGCTTTTTGTTTGTTTTTAGTTGAATCTACTGTTCACTACAATGAAACTGAAACCCATGTGAATATTACTGAAATAGAGGAGTTTATCAACAGAACAACCATCACAACTCAACATGTTTCTCCTCCTGGTAAGACAGATGTAAATAACAGCATGAATGAAAAGTGTATTTTCTCCATGGCCACAGTTGCATCATTTCAATAAGGTCAGTTTCACTTTACTTTAAACAACTCTCATTTGGATTCTTATTTTTTCACTCAGTGAGGCCCATTTTACCTCCAGTCCATGTTGATGTGTCTGGCTCTGGTTCAGCTAGCGGGGAGTTCTCAGGGGAGTCCAGCACCACCAGTGCCAGTGGTGATGGGTCTGGAGAGGGTGTCACCTTCAGCGGACGCCACGATGTCATCTCCGGATTCTACTCTGCCTCTGGAGGTCCGCAGGAAGCAGAAGGAGGAAGTGCTGTCACCTTCCCATCCGGAGAAGAGGGTAGTGCATTTGGATCTGGGGAGGAGCTTGACAGACAACACTCTGGCTTCACTGAGTCAGGTTTTACCAGTGTAAGTGGCAGTGGGGATACGATCATCACCATGGTGGATAGGGAGATGGTAGAGGTGACACACCAAAAACCCACTGAGCAGGAGTTAGGCCAGGGAGGCATCTTGGAGTCACATACGTCCGGATCGGGAGATATGTCCGGGTCAGGCTATGATGGATTTTCTGGCATCTCATTTGTTGACCACAGTGCCGTTGACCTTACAGTCCAGCCGTCTGGTGAGCAGGAGGTGTCCGGTTATCGCCCCTTTGGATCAGAGTTCCACAGTGGTTTTCCATCTGGTGTCTCAGGCAGCAGCTCCACCTCTGGGGACTCTTTCCAGCATCGTGGTGATGTCATCTACCTAACAGACAATGACATGATGGAAGTGACCGTACCGCCACAGATACGCCACCCTGAGCAGGGCCGGGGTGTCGTGGAGGTAAGCGGGGAAGGAAGTGCGTCAGGGATCCATCGTGAATTCAGTGGCACTTTGGACCAAAGCTTGCACCCCTCAGGAAGTGGAGACCATCATGAAAGGCCAACTGCTGAGGAGCTTTCTTTCGACCTACCTGTAACTCAAGTTACTTACACTGAGTACACTGACAGTCTTGGCCAATCAGGACTCGAGGAGGGGATTCAAGAAGGTCGTACAGGACCTACAGAGTATGTTGTGACTCCAGACACAGCCTCCGGCAGCCCAACCACAGCACCATCAGTGTCATTAGCAACCCCTGCCGTTGTGGAGCAACCTGAAGTAGTGGACGGTATGTGATTTACTTTACTTTGCTGTAGTTCTGTTCATATCTTACTGTTTCATTACACCACTTCCTAACTAGAAGTAATGTAAATGAGCAAACATCAGATTGTTTCTTTTTCCAAAGCTGTTCTGTGCTTCAGCGAGCAGGCTAAGTGACATTTCTCTTGCTCGAAAAGCTGCTTGCCCTGGTTCTAGTTTTGCAAAGTTTTGCACACACATATATTCTTTGGTCAAAAACCACACTGATGTCCTTGAGGTTTCTGTTTCCCATTCAGTAAGCAGTTAACATAGACAGTAAGAGACTAATTTATAAGGTTGAGAAGGGGGACATCTTACATCATCCACAGCACCCTTTTTACAGGGACATCCTCCAAGATCCACATCGGTGCAGAGCTGCAAGCAAACAGTCCCCAAAATATATAGAAACAAGTCTGACTTAGGAAAATTACTTAACACAATCATTTGCAGAAGGAGAAATCACAAGCAGCACCGCTGCAAAATCACTTATAGTATAGCTGGACAATTTTTCATGATCCATCCGCTCAAGTTTGCTCTCTCACTCTGCTAGGAAGCGGTGTAAGGCCAAAAAAAGCTTTTTATGTCCAGCATCATTTTCAGTCATGAAGTAAAATTCCTTCCTCTCTTCTATCAGCCTCTGCAAACCCCTGTGATCCAAACCCCTGCAGTTCAGGAACCTGCACTGTGCAGGGAGAGCTTGCTGTGTGCCAGTGTCCTAGTGGTTTCACTGGTGAAGACTGCTCCACACGTGAGTTACCAAACCACCATATAAACACAGCGCAATAAGTTTGCCTTTGATGTGAAAAACTAGAGTACGTTGGATTGGATGATGGATTGGATGTATTTTTATACTGGCCAAATGTGATGTGATGTGTATGTTCGTGTGTGTAGCTGTGCAGGGCTGTGCCGAGGGCTGGTTGGAGTTCAAGGGCAACTGTTACCTTCACTTTGCTGAGAGAGACACCTGGTCTGAGGCTGAGCAACGCTGTCAGGAGGTCAACGCTCACCTGGTCAGCATTGCTTCCCAGGAGGAGCAGGAGTTTGTCAACTGTGAGTAGCTGTGTGTGTGTGTGTGTGTGTCTAACTGGTCTGCAGGCAAACAATGCCATTTGAGTGTGTGCAAACAACAGGCATGCAAGTGAGATTATTTTTAGGTGTATTTATTTTATGTGCATGTATGTATCTGTACCTATCAGCAGTCATTATGCTGAATAATTCTAAACTTATCTAACATCAAGTTTTGATAAATGGCTGACAGTGTTCACTGCTGGGAATCTACTGAGGGGTCAAGTTACTGCTCTAGCGACATCTACTGGTTGCCCGGGGGACTTTTGGCATGATGATGCTCCTTCACACTACTTTATCGGAGAGATTAAAAGGACATTTTCTTGTTGAAAGTAAAAATTGATCCTTGTGTTCATCTCTTCCTACACATGCTAATCCTATTCATGTCTGTGCCCAACTTAACTATATAAACAGATATCTGCATATAAATGAAAAATCTGCCAGCAAAGGACAAAATGTTGGTATCAGAAACATTCTGATTTCCAGTTGTAGTTCAAAATAGTATTGACCAATCACATTTGAGCGGGCTCTGGTTAGGTGTAGATAACCGGACCAGGGGAAAGCAAAAGACATGCTGATCTGCACAAACAATCTGGTTGTAGATGTCATCTCTAACATCCAACTCCCCTGGCTGCACCGGAAACCCTAAAGTTTTGGTCATTCACCCCAGAGGCTAAATTGTCATCAGACAATAGTTGATGGGTTCCAAGATTAACACCCACCCTATGTGCACTGGGTAACAGGCAGGGAACTGGACAGTTCACCAGCCAACTGGGTTGGTTTTAAACCGAGGACCTTATTGCTGTAAGGCTAGGGTGGTTAGCACTGCGCTCCTGGAGGGGGGCATCGTGTTTCTACTGGGGCCATTTGAGTGATATGAGGGGAGGACATGTAGTAGTTTCAAAGCTAAATTCTCTTTTTGTATGCTATGCAGCCAACGGTCAGGACTACCAATGGATCGGACTTAACGACAAAGATGTGCAGAATGAGTTCCGCTGGACAGATGGCAGTCCTCTGGTGAGTTTGGTTGCTTATCAACTACAGTATCTACTATCATCTATGTTTTAATGATTTTAGTGACCACCTCTGTAACTTCCCTAGACCTTTGAGAACTGGAGGCCCAACCAGCCAGATAACTATTTCAACTCTGGGGAGGATTGTGTGGTGATGATCTGGCACGAGGGCGGACAGTGGAATGATGTGCCCTGCAACTACCACCTTCCTTTCACCTGCAAGACTGGACCTGGTAGGCTTACTGGTTTAAAATAAGTGTCTGGCCAAGAACTGATTCTGGGAATTCTTTCTAGAAGGGGAATTAGCTTTGAAGATGTGAACATATGGTTGGATTGCTAAAAAGTTTGTTTTACTGTGGTTGTAGATAATCTCAGCCAGACACTTTGGATTAAACCATGTCACAAAAACAAGAATCTCAAGTGGGGTTATGCAAAAAATGAACCAGTAACCTTGACTAAAACAAACTTCATAAAAATTGTCTTCATTTTCAGTCATGTGTGGAGGGCCCCCTGAGGTGGCACACGGCCGGCCGATGGGCAGCAGCAGGGAGCGCTACCCCGTCGATTCTATCGTCCGCTACCAGTGCGACGCAGGCTACACACAGCGCCACCTGCCTGTGATACGCTGTAGACCAGATGGACAGTGGGAGGAGCCGCAAGTGGAATGTACAGAAGGTAAGCTTGCAGGGAAAAGCTGAAATATGGATTTACTGCCCATGCTGTAAAACAAGAAATGAAAGTGTAGCTCAGTTAACAGCTGAAGTTAGCAGCCTCAGCCAAAAGCAATCAAAACAAAGTAGAAGAAGTAGGAAATTTAACCGCCAGGACCTTGCAGTAGCTGAAAGGTGCCTCCTCAAAAATACAACAATGCCTTGTAGCTTCAGCAACTAAAGAGATGCCCTGTGAAGACCTCAAATTTTCACCTATCACAATTTCACTCTTACATTAGCTCTTATCACGGCTCTCTTCCTCTGGCGTCTATCTTATACATATTAGTGTTGTATTTCACTTGAGTCTCAATCTTGAATTCATGCAGGCATAAGTAAAGTAACTTTTCATATTTAAGACACTGGACAGGGTTCCTGTTGTAAAATGTCATATGGAAACATAAAGTTAGCTGGAGACAAACCTCTCAGCTGACTCAAGAAGCTCAAGCACGATCATTAGCTTACATTAGCTACCCATACTTATTAAATCTGCTCGTGTGAAGCATTATTTTTGCTGAGGAAAATCCACGGTCGTCATGTAGAAATGAGAGGCTGCTTTTATATACTTTTCTGTAGAGTCAAATACCTCGTGTTTCAACA
The DNA here is from genome assembly GCF_056507025.1 of Lutjanus erythropterus. Classification (NCBI taxonomy): domain Eukaryota; kingdom Metazoa; phylum Chordata; class Actinopteri; order Lutjaniformes; family Lutjanidae; genus Lutjanus; species Lutjanus erythropterus. Next base: position 34,751,774 of record NC_139329.1, read on the forward strand.
ATCACTCCCAATTTCAATGTTAAATCCGCCCTCATTATCCCTGTAAACTGCATGTGTGCAGTGTCAGAATGGAAAGCTTGACAAGAGTAGCAACAGTAGCTTAGCAAAGGGTCAGCTGTCCCCACTTGAACTCAAACCAGAGACACTGCAGTTCATTCTCAAAGCTTTAAAACCTCTAAGCCACCTGGGCAACCCTCACACATGTTTTCAAGTTCACTTAACTGATGGACAAGAAGTGGGGAGAAATGGGAGATTTAAACCTTGAAACAAGCATCATTGAGAAGTGTGTAATATTTTGTACAGTGAAAATGCACTTCCTGCAGACTGTATATTTCAACATTTCACTGATCAAGACCCCATGAAGGCATTTGAACTTCCTTTTAGCCACACCGATCACTTAGGGCTAATTTATAAGTGCTTTTGTTAACATGATGTCATCAGTATGCTTACCTTTTCTCTCCCAGCCGGCGCCAACAGCAACAGGCTACACAAAAGATCCCTTAGGAGGAGAAGTAAAGGGGTCAGCAGCCAACGGGAACAGAGGAAGCTGCACTGAGCAGGAATGAAAGGACATACAACAGAGAGCCACAAAGGACCCCTCTTGTAAAGAAGCATGGACACCAATGCAAATGCCCGACCAAAAAGATAACATTCCCTACCATGTATATACACACTCTAAAGCACATTTAGACAGTGATAGTATAATTGACTGATGTTTTGGATCTTTGAGTGTCACTCTGCACCTTCTAAAGGCTGATTTCTGTGTATTTATGCCGTCTAATTTATAGCTGTGACCCAGTATTATCTTAATGCACACAGGGAAATTTTCTGCAATCAGTTGCCAGCACTGCACACAACGTAAGGTAGATAAAATAGTCAAATAGTGATAAAAGAGGCTTTAGAGTGACACACAAAGTCCAAAACAGCCCAATAAAAGTGTTTTCAATTGCAGCTGGATTCTCTGAAGTAAAACACATATTGTCACTTAGACTTTTGCTATATTTTTAGGATATTTTTCTAGATCTGTGTTTCTTAGTGGTTTTTTTTTATTATTATTTCTTTTATTTGGTCTTAGACTCTAAGGACTACAATTGTGTGCTTCAGACTGGCGAAACAAACTGTTTTTAACTATTATAGGCGAAGAAAGTGATTTTCAAACTTTTGGGTTGTGACCCCTTGGAGAATGGTGAAGTTTTTTACGTTATGTGAATTATCAGAGGAGGCTTGGCAAAAAAAAAAATCAGTATTTCAAAATCTGAGTAAAACCGGGGGGGGGGGGGGGGGGGGTAGGCATAGCAATGCATTGGTGCTGTAGAAACAGTTTTTAATGCCATAAATCATCTTTCAAGAGCATAAATTATCTTGTCACAACCTCAAGTTTGAGAACCACTGATCAACTACACCACCACAGTATCAGATATACTGAAATGATTGTGCTGTTCCAGGAAATCCAAGTTTATGACGTGATTAAAGTCACTGCAACAGACCTGGATCTAAATAGTCAGCACTCATGCACTTTTGGGAGTCTTCAGTCACTTCTGTGCTAATCATTTGAATCCAGTGCACCTTAAACAATTAAAAAAAAAAAAAAACATAAAAAAGACCCCAATCCTCCTCTGTAGCTGACACCGTACTGAGTAACAAGTGAGATCTACAGTATGACACTGAATTGGCTGGCTTTTCTGCCAGTAGGAGCCTCCAGGAGGTGCAGAAGTCCACATTATTGGGTCATCTGCTGCAAAAAATGCACACACACACACACACACCCAGGTATACAGGTTGACCTCTGTCAGCACTGTCTGATGTGATGCTTTTATGAGACTCAGCGTTTGCTGAATGGCTTAGTTTCTCACTGTAAATATTCTCTCTACAATTCTCTGAACAGCCGGATCTGTCCATCGCTTACGCAGAGCAGACAGTTTAATTGTTTGATTAATTCATCATCAAACTGATTGTCAATTTGTTTAATTTAATTATCTGGTAAGTTGCAGTGATGAGGCTGAACATAAAAAGACACAAATGAATTTTTCTCATAAAGCCTCAGACATCTCTGCGGAGGTTTCTGGCTTTGCTTCATGTGACAGGGTCTTATCGACAGAAATGTACTTCTTAAAACTTGAGAAATGACACAATTTTAGGGAAAAGAAGCTGTGAAAGCAGTAGAAATTATTGAAAAAAAATGATGATATAAAAATGATGAAAGGTTGAGGAGGTTATGAAATGCTGACCATGACCTCTTGAGGTCAAGATTTGCTTCAACTCTGAGAGCAGATACTCGTGTCCATATCTGACTTCTCACAGAAAAACACTGAAACAGCAACAGTCAAACTCGTACTCTCATGGATACACAAACACGCTTAAGTAAACACACCACAGAATATGAAAGTGGATGAGTAAACCTGATGACACCATCTATCTTGCTCAAACATTTGTACGTTTTGTACAAGTAAATAAATAAATTGAGTTGAGGGTCCTGGTGTGCTCATTTTTTTTTTCTTCACTTACACTACAGGATGTCCTCGTGTTTCAACATAAAGCAAACATCTGAGTGATAATGAGACTTATCTTTTGACAAATGAACCAAAATATGTGTAACACACTGCAAACAGACATTTCTGTTGTGACTTTGCTCAGATCCCGAATCCTGATGTGAACATACAGTAAATTGTACTGTGCTGTGCCAAATAAAACTTGGAATCATCCGTCTCTGTGATATTATTGTGTGCAAAACTGTCACTTTTAACCCAGGAGTCACTGACATTTTATATTAAGCAGCTGTGCAGCGCTCCTTACACTGTATGTGCTAACTTGTGAAAATCGCACACTGAGATTTTCTGTCCGTTTCTGGAAACATCATCTTTCCCTGGAGCTGTTAAATTTGAGGTAAACTCTTCGAGCCAGAGGAACAAACCTGGCATTTAGTTTGTTTTTACCTTCCTGTGGAACCCAACTGTGAAAAAACACACAGTAAATAGCTCCTTCATCAGCCTCGACAGCGGCTACCTTCATCACTACAGTCAACACAAACAGATCTGCTCTGTGTGTGTGTGTGTGTGTGTGTGTGTGTGTGTGTGCACACGTGCATGTGTGTGTGTAACAGGGAGAGCAGCCCCGCATGTATATAAGTACATCATGCGTGGTTGCACGAGTGTATGTATCTATATAGCGTGTTTGCACAGCCACACTGCACGTGTGTGTGCATTAATCGGATGTATATGTGGCAGAGCATGTTGGCACGTGTGTGTGCGTCCACTCATGTTTAGCCAGCAGGTGTAAATAGGAGGTGTTTATAGAACCCGCTGGCTATACGATCACTGGGACTTCTGTTCACATGCGGATGCAGGAGGGCGTAGTAATGTGTTCGACCCCTCTCATCTAAAAGTGCATCGTGTGCAGACAGGCTGACGCTGTTTACATACAGTAGCTGTTTTGTACGGGTCAGTGAACCATCTCACCTCTCTACCCTGGCATTCCTGTTTGGACTGTAAGTAAAACTGTATGACACCTTGAGAGCTCGCCAACCAGTGGTGGTGCCCCCTCAAAGTACCTGAAAGAATCTGAGAGAGTGTTTCATAGGTATATTAAAGGGCATCAAAATGATGACTCTGTCAGTTCAAGGCATATTTTCCAAAGTGCAATTTTGTAACACACTTCTTGGAAACTTTACATTATTGTTTCTGACAATAGATACTTCATTCGAGGATGAAATGTCTTGCAATCATTGGAAAAATACTTCCCTCTTCCTCCACTTTCACACTAATGCACCATTTAGTCTGAGTCTCACATTTGCTACAAATAGACTTCAGGTAAGCTCAGCTCTCTTGTGAGAACTTTGCAAATATGGAGACAATGAGAGCAATAGGCAGAGGAAGGACTGAGAGGAAGATGAGGACAAGAACAAAGGCTATAGACGGGTGGACACATTGTTCTGACGACATTACTGCATCATATCCAGATGATGAGAGAGACTGGGCAGAGCGTCCAGCCTTGCTACAAGGGTTGCTGCAAGGCAGTATCCATAATACAGACATTTAGACTGGAGAAGAGGTATGTATTCAGCTTTTTACACTAGACTGTACCATCGTTCTGCATCACAGTGCAATGCACTTAGTCCTACAGTAGATGTAAGCTTCTCAGTGCTGTGAAGTACATGTAATACATCTGTGATGTTACTGTGTTACAGTATAGCATGCTTAGATCCTAACCTTAGCAAGATACTCACTGTAAGCATGTAAGCAATATGACAGCTGAAAACATATCAGGATTACCAGATATTACCAGTACTGTGTGTAACTGCTCTTTTGCACCCCATTTACACCTGGTAATAAAATACAATCTGTATCTGGATAAGTTATCCAGATAAGGAAAACGCATGTTAAAACAAGGCGTAACAAGGTGTCTGGCTGGCATTGTGTTTGGATCTTAGGTAGTTATAAATGCAATCCGTGCAACAATCTGGATAGAGTATCTGGATCCACATCCCACTTTAATACCAGGTGTAAATGGGGAGTTTGCTTCACAAAGGTTTGGTTTTCTACCTGCAGAATTCACAGGAAGTAAATCACCTAATTTCTTCTGACACATGTACCTCTTATTAAAATATGTCTTTACAGTAGTGTTTTTATTTATTTGTAGAAAATAGTACAAATGCATAGACATATATAATGAAAAAAAAAAGGTACAGGTATGTAATGAAAACACTGTTTCTTCTTCCACAATGGATGTAAACAAGGTAGTTTAAATATTACAACAATACAGATACTCACTCATAACTTCTGCTTTCTCCATCACAGAGCACTACCCTTAATCACCCAGAAAAATGAAAAAGAGATGCATTATACTTTATAAAATGGGATACACAGACACTTCAGGGGACAAGCAGACTCCAGTATATTTCACAGTGTTAGAAAGACAGAAAGAGTCTGTGGTGGAAGCAAGTGGAAAGGTTAGAAAGAAAACACTCCCTCAACCATCACGGTGCCCTTTAGCAAGGCACTTAACCCAGAAGTTTTTGCGGTTGTCGTTTGAAGCTCTCAAGAATGAATGTTTGTTGTTAAAATGTTCCTGTGGGCACTGCTGAAAAAGACGATGTAAACATTTTGTTGAATAAATACAGGCTACAAGGTTGAGGTATGGTTGGAGAGCAGTGAATTAATTTGAATACGAAGGTTTCTCTCGGTCTGAACACCTTCCCTGAGTTTGAAAGGAATCGTCTGTGATTTAATGTCGCTGCTGGGGGTCGATCAAAGTCAAAGCTGCTCAGCAACATTTCAAAGAATTTGAAGCAAAATAAGATCAATTTGATGCACTGAGGAAAACTGGCAGCAAAAATAACTGAATTCAAGAGGATGGGAAGATGTTCTTATTCTACACTATATGGCCAATAGTATGTGGACACCTCAGTCAGAAAACTTGTATGTACTTGTCTGAGGCTGTTTTTCATGGTCAGGTTTTGGCCCTTAAAGTCCAATTAAGAGTTACCTTAAAGGGATTATTTGAAGTGGAGTTATATGAGGTACTTGTCCATAGTCAGTGTACCTAAAAAGGCTCAACTAAAAGTTCATTAGAGTCAGTTTAAGTGTACACCATATTTAGAATATTTCCACCGATTTCGTTTGCAGTCAGAAAGCCTTTAGCCAAATATTGTTCTCTCAAGATCAACCACACTCCCTTTGCAAAAACAATCATTTTACCTGGTAAAAAACACAGAGTCTACCGTTGCCTCGTTCTGTTAGTTTGTTTGCGTTATTGTGCAACTTTGGTGAATCCAAACTAGCCCTTTAAAACACAAAAACACAAACTAACTAACAGATCAAGGCAGCGGTCGACCAGCAACTCCCATATTCAGGGAGATAAAACCAGAGTCTGGCGCCTTATGACAGAGTGATATTTGGCTCATATAATGGCGGTTTCTCTTCAGAAATGGCTGTCTGACAGCAAGGTAAAGCAGGGAAAATATTGTAAATAATAGTGACTTTTTTGGTGGCTAAAATCTGTTTTGCTGATGACCCTGTCCAAAGCAGTAAATTGCTTAGCTTTCTACACCAGTACTCTTGTTGCTTCTCCACGCCGGGGTGTGCCAACGGCCCTCTACTGCAGGTGCTGCACTGACAATGGATAAATTCTTCATTCAACCTCACTTGAAATAACCAAAACTATTCCTTTTATGCCACAGGAAAAGATTGATTTTGCATTTTGCATCCAACTTTATGACAACAGTTTTGAGAATGTCCATTCCTATTTCAAAATGGCAATGCTCCCGTTCACAAATTGTGGTTCACGTAGGAATGGTTCTCACAGTTTGATGTGGAAGAACTTGACTGGCCTGCACAGAGGCCTAACCCCAACCCCACTTTAGGATGAACTGGAATACCGACTGTGAGCCAGGCCCTAAATCACCTGACATCTGTAGCCATCCTCACTAATGCTGTGTGACTGAATGAGAGCAAACAGTTTCCAAAATATTGTAGAGCGCCTTCACGGAAGAGTGGAGGCTGTTACAGCAGCATGTTAATGCCCATGGGTTTGGAATGAGATGTTCAACAATTAGACACATGCAGCGTTCAGGGATCCACATAGGTCTGGCTATGTTTTTGTGCTAATATGCTAACTCATTTACAGGTTTTAGGACTCATTCCTGTAGCACTCTATAGAGCAGTGGAGCTCCTCCACTTCTGCTGTGCCCCATGGGGACCTAATTTCGGAAAAGATGTGAACGATAGTCAATCGTGCTAGACAAATAATTTTTGTTCTCGTTTGAACTGTGTCATGATGATGTTTGGCAATTTAAAAGATAATTGTACAAGACAAGAACGCTGCAGTTTGTGGCAGGTTTGACATAGTTTAGTTTTATGTGAAACCGCTCAGTCAGCCACATCAACACCAATATCGCTGTGTTTTATCAGCTGAGAAGCAAAAGAATGACCAAGACCTGTTACTGTAAAAACACACAGGTATCATAGCATCAGAGGCTAAATTTAGCTCTTGGAGGGAGACAGTCATGACATTACTTACGCAATTGTTGGGTGTGAAGTCTTTATGTAATTACATATCCTCACAGTCTTCTCAGTTTTAGGACAAACAACTTTCTTGACTTGTAAAATCATCTTTTAAATTGACAAATAAGTGTAATTTGTGGCACAATTCATCTGTCTCTCGCCACTAACTACCCGTCATATTTTTTCCGATGCTAGGTCCATCGAAAGGGGCGTTACTTCCCCTCTCTGTCGTGTAGATATTTTGCCTAAGCACGAGTGGCATCACATGATGGATGGGCGTAGTTTAACAGTTGTTGACTGGTAATAAAGTACACTGACACATCAGTTACAGTATGGAGGTGGAGCGTCAAAATAGCTCAGAAATGAACAAACTGGCTAACTGCTAATTTGCTTCCAGGCTACAGCTAATGTTAACCTCTCACACAGAGCTCTGAACCAGTTCGCTGTTAGAATGTTTTGTTTTTGTCTTGTGTTGAGTCAGAGCATCTACCGATAACAGTAGACGCCAAACTTCAGGGACTGAGGGGGGAACCCGAAACTACGCACCCCTGGTTCCGGTGGGCCACAGTTAGCCCGGGCCTTTGTGATAGGATAACGCACGCTCCCATCAGCCAGCCAGCCGGCGTCACAGCGGTCCAATCCCATCAGCCTCCAGGCGGCGTACAGCTGACCCACTCTGGCAATTTCACTTCCATCACTGGCACAAGCCTGGGCCGCTTCTGTGAAGTTGAGCTTTGTCGGGTGCTTTAAGAAGTACACGGTTCCTAAAGCAGGAGAGAATCATTAAGTGTCATGTAGAAATATATTTAGTTTTAAAACGTTCACACAAACATGCATACTGACCCTTGACGGCGGCGGAGAAGCAGAAAGCATCATAGCGATTCAGGAGGCGATGCTGTTGTCCGTAGCTGCGCAAACCAGGAGCTAAGTCCACGCCCCCGCAGCCTGCACGTGGGGCTGTGATTGGGTACTGCACTGTGCCATCAGCCAACCAGCCAGCGTTACACCAGTCTAGCCCCTCCTCCCACGCTGTGAAGAGCTGCTCGAACGTGGCCAGAGTGGCGTCCTGATCCTGGCACGCTTGTTGGGCCGCGAAGAAGTTAAAATTGTAGCGTCCCTTCTGAGAGTGGTAGGGAAACACCACACCTGTACAGGGAAGAGGAGTGTTTGAAAACAGTTGTTCCATGGTTTTCACAGTCAGTCTGACCCTAATACTTTTTCTGCACATAATACATCCATGGGGCCCACACATTGTTCATGTTCTGGATGGATTCTGGGTGTAGTGGATTGATCCAGCCATGCATTTATCTACTTCAGGAGTTTTATATTGTATATACAGTAGGAAGGTGTTTCATAAGGTTCAAAGTACAGATGCAAGTCAAAAAAAAAACAAAAAAACAGCACCATCATCTTTCAGTTGACATCTCTGGCTGCTGCTGCTGCTGCTTGATTTTGACTCACAATGATTTCCAAAAGGATTTCCAGTGACACTGCAGTGACCTTTTCACCCTCATCCATACACCTCACATACACACACACACACACACACATACACACACACACACACACACACACACACTCCTCACCCCGCAGCTCCAGCTCCACCGTCACACTCTCGTCCTCCAGGCCGTCGATCACCTCACAGCGGTATCTGCCCGTGTCGTTCAGTTGCAGCTCGTTGATGACCAGGGACATGTCCCCTGGTGCTGAGCGTCGCAGGCGCACGCGGCCCCGGAAGTTGCCGTAGCTGCGGTGACGGTTGCCCATGGCGACCATAACCTCAGTTTCCCTGGTGGAGGCTATAGGGGAGGCAGGCACACCGACGGTGTTGGCAGGCAACCAGGACCACTTGACCCGGGTCCTGCGTGGCGTGGTCAGTTCAGGCTCGTAGTGGTAGTGGCAGGGAAGAGTGACACTGCTCCCCCTGGTGGCCGACACAGCAGGCTCAGGGGATTCCACGAGGAGACGGACCCCGTTGAAGTAGACTAGAAAAGACACAAACATCAGAAATACAGCATGTGTCAAACAGTAGAATCCTAATTTATATGGTATATAAATATATATGCTTTATATGGTATTGATGGGATTAATTACAATTACTTATTAAAGCTAATCTCTCTGGTATGTGCCTTTAAATCCTACTAAATGGAATGGAGCCTTCATCAAAGTTATTCTTTACATCTGTGCTTTTCAAACATGTCAAGCTGCCCTGAGGAAAGGCCTCTTCTATGGAGCCAAAATAGGGTCAATAAGATTTTGAGCTTGTGAAATGATGTTCACAAATAATTTCACAGCCAGCAGTTGTATATCGTACATGTGTGCATGTGACAAAAAAACTTGCACATTAAATAATTGAGCCAACATAACCTAACGTTGCTTTTTTACATCACATCAAATACATAAAAAAAGGTCTGTCCAAAGGCATTTATTAGTCTCTAACTCTGAGGGAAACAGTAAAATCCCCAATAACTTATCTCCGAAAAAAATCTGAAATATATTTACTGTAATAAATAATATAATGATCATGATATTTTGTCCTCAGAGATTAGGAAAACATGCTAAGTTGAAATACTTCCTTCTCTGACTTACAAGCAGCCACAGTGCCCTCCTTTGAAATCTCTATTCCGGGCCAGAAAACCTGTTTTTGTTTGCCTATTTCACATTAATTAGAGTTTACATTAATGCCGAATGCCATTTGTTGAATGGCAATAAAGGCAATAAAGTAAAGGATGTGAATATGTCCTCTAGAGGAGTTCAACAGCAAACTAAAATATATATGATAAGGTGAGTTGTGGCTGACTGGAAAGTGACAAGAGCAAAATTTCAATGTCCAAGTGCAAGTGAATGCAGCAAGATGCTTTCAAGGTTTCCATTTCACCCAGCTTCACAAGCTGTTCCTGAAGCAGGCAAACCAGGCTGTAAAATTTACATTTATTTAATTTAATTTTTAAAAACAGCACATTATAAAGCATGAATTCTCTAATATAATTGCATGATATTTCCTTGCAATAAATGAGTCAAAATGATGGGCTTATGTTCAATGAAAAAAGACATGTATTTTGGTCTGAGAATTTCAAAATAAAATGTGGGCTTAATTAATTTATTTCAATTTATTTCTACTGCTACTATGTTTAGAAATTTCTATTCGTCTTATAACTCATGCCTCAGTAAAATAATGTTTTTAAATTGAAATATCTTCATGTAGGAAAGTACATACACACACACACACACACACACACACACACACACACACAGCTGCAACACAAACCACATCAATCACTGGCAGAGTTTGTTTTTATAACCCGGCTGACTGCCTGGCCTCCATGAATTATAGCTGTCTGTCTCCTCCACATGCTGGTGTTGTGATGTAAACTGATGAAGTGTGTAGATTATCTGTGTGTCACACAGGCAGCAAACACACACAGACACACAGAGGAGGACCTACTCTCTCCGTTGCCTTTGCCATTGCTGATGTCCTGGTAGTGAAAGCCGTTGCTGTAGGCGGGGATCCTGCTCTGTCCGCCGGGCAGCAGCAGCAGGTACAGGCAGGTGGCCAGTAGGGGGCGCAGTAGACTGAGCATGATGCTGTCCGCTGCTGAACCAAGAACCACAATAAATACTGAGCTCTTTATTCTATACAGCTGCCATAAATACCAGTCTCTGGTCTGTGAAATCACAAACTGAAGACTGCATTGTTTGGAGAGAAGACAAAATTACATTACAGCTCACAATTATGAAAAAATTAGCCTGTTTCCCCCCAAAATAACTCCAATATGACTCAGAGACGCGACTTTGAGGTTATGAAGCCAGTTTCACAATTAACAAAGCTTTTTCATATCCTGTTTAATTCTGAAAAATGTCAAAAACACTGCATGCAAAAACATGAGCCGGGTCTAGCTTTTTTACGCATTTCTTTGAGTCTGCTCAAGATTGTTGCTCTACACATTCCTTTATGGTAAATAAAAATGATCTTTTCACAGCAAAAAAAAATCTATGAAAACCTTTAAAAGTTTAGTAAATTAAATATTTTAGGCTACAGTAAATAGAGTATGTGGCTTTTAGAAACATAAGAAACTTGGTTCACGTCTAATTAGATAATAATGTACGTTTAATATATTTTCATAAATTCCTTTCTTTGCAGTTTCTCTTCCTCTTCTCTTCACTTTAAAGTATTTAGCAGCTACATTGTTTAGTTTTGTTTTTCATTTCAGTTTTTCATTTTCAGTTTGCGCTGTCTTAAGAAGTATATGAGCCGCATTTCAAGTCTACTAACCTCAGCTCTCTATTTACAAACTGAATCACACTGTCGCTCTGAAATTCATCCGCACTGCCTGTTTGAAACATAAAATAGTCCTAAGTGAAGTATAACTGCCTTATGAGCGTCTAATAAAAGTGTAAAGTCGTAAAAAAGTGACTCACAGATAAGCAGTTGTCCGCCCAGCGTGTCTTCAGCTCATCCTCTGCTGTCTATCTGTCTGTCTCTCTGCGCACCAAACCGTCCTGACACTCACGCGCGGTGACGTCAGGACGAGGCATCCTCTTTGAAGTGAACAGTGACCTCATTATGGACGAGCCTCGTCATGCACGAGCCCATTACAACAGATATAACAGTGATAAATACTCTACTCAATGCAGAAAAATGGAAAGTAAACACATTTATCCAATTACCATTTTGTTTGTAAATGTTTCCATTTTATGTTACTTTATACTTTTACTCTACTATAATTATTTTACAATAATCAGTTTTTACATAAACAAAACATAGCCTATATGATTGTTAAAAGATTAAAGGTTCAGTTCGTAATATTTTGTGGGTTTAGTGGCAGAATATGGCAGAAATTGAATATAATTTTCATACACCTGAAAATAAGCATTGTCATGTTTAACCTTAGAGCAAGCCCTTTATATCTACAGAAGGCGCAGGTCTTCTTCCATGGACAAACCAAACACTGGCTCTTTCTTCTACACACTTGGAAGGGGAAGGTGAGGCGAGATGTTTGCACTCTCTACTCTACTACATTTCATAGGAAAATATTATCCTTTTTTACTCCAGTCTAATTATCTGACAGCTTTACTTACTGGTTACATTTCATCATCAATTTTTACACACAGAGAACATATTATAAAGCATAAACTATAATATATTATTTTAAAAAATGGTTTGTGTGGCTGGTACTGCGCATATGTATAAGTCACAAAGAACTTTTATTTGGACAAACTGCTTGTCTGAGAGGTTTACTATATTCCTTTTTTTTTTTTTTATTGTCACCTGGTGCCTGATTTTTTTTTGTTTTCATTATAGCTACTACAAAGAATTTTCATATTTTGTTGATTTTGGAGGCCCCTGTGGACAAAAGCGGTAGTGTTTCCGTTGCCAAAACCATAAAATATCACATCAGAAATAAAATTATCTAAAGAAAAATCCTCCCCCGTTTCTTTTTAACTTGCTAATGTATGACTGTCACAGTAACTTTGGCTTGGAAAATATAAATACACGGTCATTTCATCTGATATCACAGAAAATCTGACTCGTTGGCAGGCACTGAGAACAACTTTACAGAAAAAGTCGATCTTCTCTCTGATGGTCATGTTTGTTCGGGTCACATAGAGGCTTCAATATCAGACTGTTTCATAACCAGTTAAAAACTCCTTGTAATACAACCAGTAGTATTGGTACTTTTACTTAAATAAAGGAACTGAAAACATTTTCCACCACTGGCTATAAATATGATGTGACATTAGAAATTACTTGTCAATCTAATGTGTTTTAATTGACACACATGAGAAGATAAATGTCAAAAAGAGACAAAGCAAAGAGAAGCTAAGTCATGAAAAAGCATCTGTATGACACACATCACCAGCTAATACAAACACAACAAAAACTACTGGCATGAAAACTTACACTAAACATCTAAATTTGAGAAGCACATTAAAGAATATTAAACGTGACGCTGTCCTTCTCCAATAACACAACTGTATTAAGTTAACAGTGACACTAATACCTGCACAGATACTTTGCCACATCACCCATCTTGCGCACAGATGCAATTAAAATTAATTGGGGTCGGGTCAAGCCCATCGACCCTTGTCTTGACCTCGTCTCATGCCACTAAAAATGTGGCCAAACTCAACTGATGTTCTTTTCTCTCAACCTTTTCAAACCCAAACAGGCAATTTTGAGTGTGTAATGACACAACAGCTACATCTGTGCAAGATATTAGTGACCCAAAGTGCAAATCTAAAGCTTCATGTAAGCATTCTTTTACGTATACCATAGGAATTTTACTGGGTTTAAGTCTATTTAACAGCTGAGGAAAATCCTCATTAAAAGTTAACAATGCAGGTGTATTTTACTGCCTTGTCTCTGGATGATGCAACCTGGAATGACCTGACTCTGACCCTGGAGTTTTAGAATATAAATGAGGGATATCATCAGAAAAACACTTTTTTTTTTTTGTTTATTCATTTATTCTGTACATCTGTAAAGTCTGGATATAAACTTAAAGGAGAATTCTGTAATATATTTGCTGTAATATATCATGATACATCTTGAGAAATTTAAGAAACATGTTAATTTGAAATACTCAGGACAATGCTACAGCTGTGTCCTTTGAAACTTCTATCCCGGGCCAGAATTACTGCTTTTGTTTGCTCATTTCACATAAATGCGAGTTCAAAATATGCCGAATGTTTGCCAAATCACTTAGTTTCTGTTTATGAGTCATCAGAAACCATTAATAATCCTAAAGAAGGCAGAGATGTTTATAACGGTTAAATTGATGAATATGTTAATGGAGTTTGGCAAGCAGTCACTTAACTCAAAGTCCAGAGTGTGTATTTTTGGAGCACTGGGCTTTTGTTTTCAGGATAATGAGCTTAACTTTTGACTGACAGACAACTGATAGTTATAAAAAAGTACAACTTACAGTGGAGGACTCATCATCGCTTGTCATTGTCAGTATACAATGTGCTTCTTCCGCTCCGGCAATATGAAGCTAGGATAAACAGGATTTTAAACTATTTAATATACTGTCTATGGCTCCAACTCACTATTATAACTGTTGTACTCATTTTTGCACATGCAACTGCCACAATCTAAAATCCTCAAAATGTTAAATGTCGTGCATGTGATGGAAAAATTATGTAACAAAGAAAAACTGCACCTTTAATTTATTACAACAAATAAATTCGATTTACTTGCAAAACAATGAGTGTCCATTGCAAAAGCTGCTTAGTCTCGTGTCTTCCTCAACTACAGCATTGTCAAAGGTTGCCAACGTCTGTATTTCTGGTATGCTGAGGCTGACAGAGCATATTCTGTGCCCCTGTTTTGCCATGGCCTCAAGTAACACAGCAAATATTGCCACACGCACTCATATTTCAGTCATTAGTTGAAATAATAGCAGCCGTGGTGGAAAACAAGAGCAATTCCAGTTCTCCACTGGGGCCTGAGAATGTGCTGCTGCCCCGCCGACGCCCGAATATCTGAGTGAAGTCTGGTTATCACAGTGCAGATGGAAGCTGCCCTCCTGACACTGGCACACAGTGAATCTTAAAGCTGTGCGAGATATTATTGTCTGACACGACAACGCCGTCCCCCAGAAGAGCCACGGCACACTCAGTCCCTGAAACTGAAAACCTTCTCTGAGTCCTGCACGCAACGCTTTCCTCTGCGGTCAGCCCCCCTGCAGCCACTGATGTTTTTATAGTGACTTGACTGACACCCAGCCGACATAACAAAAACCCAAGACCACCGCAATTTCAGTAAAGGGGGTTGGGGGGTGTGTGTGTGATGGTGGGTTTGAGGAAATAGCTGCCCAGAGCCCCTGGAAGACAACCAGGATGTTTCATTTTAAATCACTGTTGTGGTCAGTAATCAGGATGGTTAGCGTACATACTGATCCAAACATTTATTCATTTACCACATTCACATATTTCTACCATCATACTCTTCATTTTTGAAACACAAAGTTGCATTACACCGAATTCCAGGGTGAAAATGAGACTCTGTGAGGCTGTACTTACTCTGCATGCTAACAATAGCATTTTAGCATGCTCACATTGACAATGCTAACACGCTGATGTTCAGCAGGTTCATAGTGTTTATTCTGTTAGTTTAGCATGTTAGCATGTGAATCTTTGCTATTAGCATTAAACACAATGTACAGTTAAAGGGACAGTATGGATTTTTGACAAGTGGGGTTACAGCCCACAGTCAGCACCCCCCACTTTGAAGAAGCAGCAGGGGTGGGTAGTGTAGGACATTAAGCAATGAACTGCTGTGGAGTCAGCAGCAAAAGAAAAATATTTTAGCCCCCTAAAAAAATAAATTTGAGTTTAACCCAATGTCTTGAACGCAAGCAACTCTGACTTGTTTTTGCTCTGTCTCATTTTAACCCATGCATCTGTCAGCACAAACTCTGGGCATCTCGTGGCCCAACAGCATCTGAAGGGCGTAAAAGCAAGTTGAACTGTTTATTTAGACTTTTGTTTTTTCTCCAACAATACATGCTCAAAAGCAAGGCTGGTGCCAAGAAAAAGACACTTAAATCATATTCCATTCACATTTTTGTAACTTAGGTGGAGCAGAGTGTGCTTCAGAGCCAGAGAACCGCACCCTGCTCCGCTTTCATCCCACAGACTCTCCCTTCACTTAACCCAACAACTGAGAAACAATCGTCTTGGACTTTTTCTGGGCAAACTGTACATTTACTGTCACTAGACAACTTCACTCCTAAACTTAAATCCCCCTGCTCTCAGAGCACCCATCTGCCAATGCGTGTGCCACAATCATATGCATCATGTTGATGAAAAATAGATGAAAAAAATGTTCACACATGTTGAAGGAAAGACAGAAAGTTTGGCTGCTCGTTTGCTGCTCGACGCTTTGAAATGCGCAGACAAGATGGATCCTATTTATTCATATGTTTCAGTGTGGCATGAACGAGGTTGTCACGTGAGCATGATGCTGATGAGATGTTTGCAGTCTAGCTAAGGTTGTATGCTATATTTTGAATATATTAACTTCTTTATCTTGCTGTCAGACAGCCCTTTTGGAGGGGAAACAATTGTTATATAAGCCAAATATCACTTTCTCCAAAGCCACCAGACTTATTTGACAAAAACAGTCACACAATAACACAAACAAACAAACCGATCAAGGCAGTGGGACACCAGCAACTTCAGTGTTCTGCTGGGTAAAATTACTAATTTTGCCAATAAAGCCTGGTTAGTTCAGAGAGACTGATATTTAGCATATATAATGGTGGTTTCCCATCGGAAAAAGCTGTCTAGGTAAAGCAGTGAAAATATTGTAAATATAGTGAACGCTTAAAACAATATTGAGTTTTTTAAGTAGCTAAAATATGTTTTGCTGCATTACTCAGCTTCCTACACTGATACCCTTATTGCTTCTCCAAACTGGGGGTGTGCCGGCTGTCATCCACTGTAGGTAATACACTGACTGTGGATAAGTGCCTCATACAACCCCACTTAAGCACCCTTTAAGGCACATCAAGTTAATCTGATTGAACTCAGGTGAACATGAACATCTGAACCAAATTTTGCTGCAGTCCATCTGATAGCTGCTGAGACATTTCAGTCAATACCAGAAATGTCAACCTCATGGTGGCGCTATATGAAAAGTGTAGGAATCAGCAAAAGTCAGTATAATTTATTCTGAATGTTTATGCAGAATTTCATGGCAGTCCATCCTGTTGTTGTTGAAATATTTCAATCTTGACCAAAGTGGTGGACTGACCGTCCAGCACTGACAGACATTACCATGCAGCTAGCATTGTTCAAAACTATGAAGCATGGAGGGAGCTCTATCGCCCGTCGCCAAAGCTGAACAATTCTCTGACTCTCTGTTACACCCAAAGGCATTTGAACTTAAGTCTGAGTTTATGTGAACTTGCAAACAGTCTAGTTACATTAATGTTACAGTCACGGCTAAAAGACGATAATCATCTAATGGCAGAAATCCCAGATCCGGGATCAACACTAACATCTCATCAGTTGTGGTTTGCCCAAAGCTGAACTCTTCATGCCAGTTAACCCTCAGTATCCATCCTGTTGTTCTCCACCTCCTCCCTCCATTCTTACTTTCTTTTTTTCCCATCCAAAAACCCACAACTATACTGTCTCTTCATGCAGCTTTATGAGTAAGCTAGAGCTCCTCTGACTACTACAAAGTGCAGTTTGAATCTGTTTGTCTCTACAAACTTACACGAAAGATGAAGATGTGATGATTCATGCCACATTTACTGGGCAGTGTCGTGAAATTAAAACATTTCTTTTGCATTTGTCACAAAAAAGAGGTTAAATTTACTCAATTAAACCATCTCTGGTTAAGGTTTGGTTAAAGGTTTTGAATATTTGCATCATCACTCATGCTCACTGACACTAAATACCAAGAATTACAGCTTTGTTTCAGTAAACCCTTCATGCTCACTCCTTCTCCTCTCTCCTCCACTCTCATCACCTCCCTGCACCATCTTCATTACCATCTAAAATATGTGTTTTGGAAGTAAATATCTATGATGTATCACTTTCTTGAATGAATTTCCTCACCGCTAGCATGACTCTAGGGATGGCAAGTTGGTCGGTCCATCCGCCGCTTTGGTCCAGACTGAATATTTCACCGACTTTGGATTGCCAGGATGGTGATTTTGTGGCTCCGAGAGGATGAATCCCACTGACTTTGGTCGCCTGATTTGCCTCTAGCACACAAGGTTGACATTTGCGGTTTTTAGTGAAATGTCTCAACTATCAAATGGATTGCCATGAAATTTGGTACAGATCTTCATGGGAATGAAACTCCTGCGAAAATTGTAAACTTTTTCATTCATTATGCACATTGTACAAACTAATCAGGTTTTATAATGTGGCAACACAGCTGTTAAGATCTGCGTAGCTTCAGGGACAAGAAAGACTTGGTTAGGGTTAGGGAAGGATCATGGTTTGGATTAAAAGGGGAGATCTTTTGCAGATCTGGGGTTCCTGTCTAGACACCACCCATTTGTGGTGCAGAGGGGATGATTGTGAGTCTGATGATCCTGCAACAAGTTTTTGCCAGGTATAAAATACAACGTCATATTGCAGCCATAAAATGATCCGATTTTAACAAAAACTGTCCTATATACTGAAACAGTTTGAAAGGGAGACCAGGATACTACACTGAATGGTAAAACTAAGCCATGTGCATCATATTACAGAGTGTCCGCCTCATCTGCGACTGTGTATCACCTCACACAGAATCAATCACAGCTCAAAACACAATCGCTCCTTCTGTTCTCACCTGTAAAAAACAAAAGCCGTAAATCTACTCAGTGTGTCGCCATTTGACCAGCTGCTTGATCAGTGCGGTGCTGATATGATGGCTGACTGGTCTCAAATCACAAACAATGTTTCATTGTTATTTTTTGGAATTATTGATCGTATATTGTACAGGATAAAAATTAGACAATCAACATCCATTGGCTTTTCATCTAGGGTCACCATGAGGTTGATTATTTAGTTTTTTAGTAAAATGTCACAACTATTGAATGGATTAAAGTTAAGTAAAATTGGTAAAATAAATACTTCCCCTGCTTGAGATGAATTGTAGTAACTGTGGTGATTTATCCAGTGCTTTGGTTTATGACCAAATACCAGCAAAACTAATGACATGCAGGAACTACTTTATTTCTAGTAGAAAATAAAGTAGTTCTGGTAGAGTCTGAAGTAGTTTTGATAGATTCTACTGGAGAAAGAGAGTGCCTTTCCACCATTTTGAATTCTGTTCAAGATTTGACCAATCCAGTTCTTTTCTCTCTTACAAATTTTGAGCAATCTTCACAAAATTTGGTACAGAACATCTCTGGACCATGCTGGAAAAAGCTGGGGTTTTGCTAAATGCTCAAATAAATTGCTCAGATGCTTTGGGCAGGGCTTATATATCCCCAAAAATGTCCTATCTCCTGAATGCTATGTGCTACTATAACCATATTTGGTGTAGATATGATGCCTGAGCGACCGTGACAATTTGGTGCCATTTGCTCAATGGCACTGTAGTAGCATTATCTAACTATGGAGGAAGAGAAATATTACTGTCCGTCTATCTCAAGAACAGTTCATCCAATTGACGTCACACTTGGTGGATGTATTGCTGAGGACCAAGTGGAGCGTAGCGTTGAGTGTGAAGTTGATCGGTTGAGAGGTTCTCGAAACGGCTACAAGATGCATTTGCAGGAGCGAAGCAATGAGCAGGCACTGCACTAATTTTCTCATTACTGTCTCAAAGTGTTTAGCTGCTATGAAAAACTATTTGAAAACTGCTCACAAGACAAAATCCAACCATGCAGACCACAAACAAATAAACCTTTTTATGGATTTCACTGAAGCAGTAAAGTTGCTTTAGTCCCAAATTAAATTAGAGTTAATAGCCTATAAATTTAGGCAGAAAGATCAGTTATCAGCAGCTCCTAAAACCCCTGAAACCTCCCCTCGGTGTGTGTGTGTTACTGTCTGCAGCCCCCGCTCGCTCTCAGCCACTTTGACAGCCGTTTCCCCTCCCTGTGTGTCCCTAAGCCATTATCTCCCAGTGTGTTTGAAGAGGGCAGACCGGTGCTCCTCTCAAAGGCCCAGATGAAAGGTTTTGGCCTGGGGCCCCAAATACCAGCGGCCCCTGTGAACTGCAGAGTGACTGTGGCGCTGCACCGAGGGGTGTAATTTCTGCAAGGCAGCAACATTCAGGCCCAGAGAGGCGACCAGTGCGTGGACCCGGAGCCCAGTGAGACGACATGAAAGAGGAAGAGACGTGACTGTGTGCGTCTGTGTTTGTGCGGTTTGACCGAAAGAGCCGAGCAGTCGATGGTGTCAGCGTGTGTAGTCACACGCTGTCATTAACACTGACTCCTTGGATAGTTAGTCACAAAAGGTGTGTGCGTGTGAGAGAGTGTGACTCTCTAGTGTGACTGAAATGATTAGAGAGGAAGGCTTCAATAAAAGACCAACAGGAGAGTGAACTGCAGGGCTCAGGGTGACACTTTCCAGCTTGATTAAAAGTTGGAGGACAAAATGAGCTGCAATAACAAATAAACACTACAATTTCCCGTCTTTTCCCTGCTCACTGATGTAAGTTCAGCACCGACTAAACATACAAAATGCCAAAAAAAGGAGTGCATTTAAGATCATCACTGTGTAAAAGCCCCTCATCAGCTGTTAAATCAACAGTTTCCAACATTTATTTGAACAGAAATAACATAGGATTTCCCCTCTTTTATAGATGACGTCCCCTGAGATGTCGTCTGTGTTGGCGCATACCTGATCTGAAATAGCAGTTGTTTTCAGAGAGTGGATCCTTCCTTTTCAGACCCGCTCCGGTGCCTCCAGTTTCCTGCCTCCTCTGGCCCGACTCCCTCGCTCCGTCCCTGGCCAGCTGTTGTACCAGGAAACTAAATACAGAGAAGCCTGGCTGGCACAGAGCTGATGGAGGAACAATCAGTCGAATTAAATTCCTCATATTTTCCAAGACAACTCCAGGAGATATTATGCAACTTTCTAAGAAAGTATGTCATTATTTTCTTTGGCAGTTTTGTGTTTTTACGACCTTGGTAATGGTTTGCTTTTGTTAACAAATTTGGGTAATAAAAACACTTCTGGTAAATCCTTTAAGAGAAAAACAGAAGTACAAATGTTGTGCTATAGAGAAAAATGATGTGGTATGGGCATTTTCACATCTTTATAGGTATGATTTCCTTTCACACAGGAAGAGAATGCTTCATCTTTGTATTTAGGGCTGGATCTACAGCAGTGTGTTGCTGTTACACCAGAGAAAGAACAAGAAATCAGCATCACATTATAACGTGAAAAGTTTGTTTTAACAAGATATTTTCACATTATTAAGACATACAAACTTATCACATTATAACAAGAAACTTGTCTTGTTATAAGAATATACTACTTATTTTGTTGGAACATGAAACATTTCATGTTTAAATGATAAATTATATTGTTAGTGTGGTCAGTCAGTGGTATGTTGCTATAATAATTAGTATAACAATAAGTTATATTAGGTATAATGTACAGTGAGTGGATCATCATTGCAAAATAAACACCAACAGGATGACACATCAACCTATTTTGCAATAATGAGATGCTTACTGAACATTTTTCTGCTTATTATATAGCTAGTTACTTTAAAAAAATGAATAAAAAAAATAAAATAAAATAAAAATAAATATTCATCTAAAAATGATTTAGTGCTCATCTAGAGTCTACTGATTTGTTCTTCTTTTTCTGGGGTAGCAGTAATAAGCTGCTGTATTTACCTGTTTCTTATCAGATGTAGTAAAAAGCAGCATGGTGACTTTAGGTGATTTGTGTGTGAGTTTAGAATAAAAAAGCTTGTGACTAGAGATGTTCTGATACCATTTTTTTCCTTCCCAATTCTAATTTTGATACCAAAACTTTGCATCTGTAGCTGGATACTCTCAGACAACTCAAGATGGCCCTTTTGCTGATTTTTAATTTCTTTATGGTCAAGCTGCTGTTTTCATAGTCAAGAATAAATGTTGAAGTTTACTTTGGGAAGCAACTAAAAGAAGAAGTTAATGTACAGAAATTGTTTGGTTTTTTTTCCCTTATAACAACCAAACAGTAAATGGTTAAATGTAACTGGTGTAATTTAAGGGACCAGTATATAGAAACAAAACAGTCTGGACCATTAAGAACTGCCCTTTTCAAGCTGTG
The DNA here is from genome assembly GCF_056507025.1 of Lutjanus erythropterus. Lineage (NCBI taxonomy): Eukaryota > Metazoa > Chordata > Actinopteri > Lutjaniformes > Lutjanidae > Lutjanus > Lutjanus erythropterus. Next base: position 34,773,505 of record NC_139329.1, read on the forward strand.
CAGAGAAAAGACAATGGGGGGAAGACAAGATGGAGATTTGGAGGTCACACCAAGGAGAAAGCTGTCATTAGGTCCTCAACACTTAAACTGCCAGCCACTCCAGAGGGAAAAAACAGCTGGTCTGTGGAGGGCTGGTGATGAGATCATCTGACAACTGTTGTCTTACGTGGTAATTAGCTGGTGTTTACTAATTGAGCACAAAAAGTGACGTAAACTGGTGGTACAGCAGCCTTTTCCCTCACACATGCCAAACACTGCACAAACATTAATCCACCATCATTACAGAGAGGCTCCTCCATAATTTAACCTTCACACTGTCACCGTATGAATGCATTTTCATATGATTGTGGGGTTCAAACCTTACGGAGAGGATTTCACCACTTTAGCGTGACCTTCACAGACTGTAATGAGCCTGAGAAGGGGACTCCTCGGGTGACGACACCTTTTGGAAGATTGTATAAAGAGAGATTAGGCCCCTGGGGTGTTTAAATGCTAAACAGGCAAAATGACCCTCAGTGCTTTTGGTCTTTTGATCCTCCACCTTTTTAAATGGAAAACAGCTCCAATTAATTCAGCAATATGATTATTAATATAACCTAAATATTCCATCCAGTGACATACACAGAAGCACAGACTACCGCTGTGCTATCCGAGCCATTTAGAGTCGATTAAAAATGTCTGTTTTTTTAAATTCTTTATTTATTCTTCATTTTAAGATACAAAGGCCAAACATAAAAGGAATCCTCTTAGAAACACAATACTGGAATAAAAAAACAACAACTTCAGATCCAGTTTAAATTCTATGAGGTCAACAGTCAGTATAGCAAGAAATGAACTCATATATACCAGAAAAACACATCAATTTTTCTTGATCAATCATAGAAAACCTGAACAGCGGGGAAACGAGATATCTACAATACTTTGAATGTTGATGAACACCTAGAAAACAAATGAAGCTATGTCACTAATAAATTCAAATCTGTTGAACTCAACCTAGTCAATAATAATGCATGCAGACGTGGAGAACGAGGGCAACCGCTTCTGGAATCGTCTGCGACAATAATAAATATTGTACAGTGTTTGACACCAACATCTATCCTCGACCTCTCAGTGGCACTGCTATCCCCTCATGCATTTTTAAGGATCTTGAATTAATATTCATTGTTATCAAAACTAACACAGTATAATATTGCACAAGCCCATAATTCATAATTCATGGGGTGGAGAAGGTTTTGAATACTGTGACGGGGGCGGCAGAAGCGGATGATATGGCGGGTCGTGTCACATGTCCAGTGGAACCGTAAAAATCAGTTTTAATTTGGTTTCTCTCTTACAGCCTTATCAGCGGGGCCTCAGCTTTCAACTGGAGGCAAAATGTTGGACCCTAAAATAGATGGTCTGCAGAAAACATTAACATCTACTCATACGGACAGATCGCAGTACAAACGTACTGTATATATGCTGAATATGTTGTCACATATTAACACTTAACAACCAGAGGGATTCCCCCAGACTCTCAAACCTCAGTTTAATCCAACAAAGAAACCGAACTGTGAGTATATTTTCTTTTTTTTTTTTTTCTTACTCTTACATGAATATCTTTACTGTTTGTTCTTCAATGCACAATACTGTTTTTTTTTTGGTTTTTCTTTTTGGTTTTTGGATATTTTAAATGTCAAAACACAAACATCAAAGTGGCATAAAAAAAAACAAAACTGTGTTATCACAACTAGAAGCGCAGCCGAGTGAGTGACTGAGTGAATTAGTAGCGTTTCAGTAGCATTTACTGTACATTAGGAGCAGATCTGCTTTGACCTGAGACGATAACATCCATCAGAAATTTTAAACTTGCAGCCTCTATGCTATTTTTAATCTCTCGGTTTAGGATGCTAACAAATTAGGAGCACAATTATTGGATTGTTATTGATTTAAAGGGACAGACAAAATCATAATACATATTTTCCTCTTATCTGTAGTGCTATTTACCCATCTAGATTATTTTGCTGTTAGTTGCTGAGTTTTTGGAGATATGAGCCGTCGAGATGTCTGCCTTCTCTTAAATATAACGGAACTAGATGGCACTCGGCTTGTGGTGGTCAAAATGCCATAAAAATAAAAAATAGCAACGTCTCTTTCCAGAAATCAGGACCCAGTTACTCAAGATAATTCAGAGCATTTTAATGTAGGAACTATTTTATTTATACCACGCATAGAAATATGATATGTTCGAGCTTTGGAGATTGGCTTTCTGCCTACTGAATGTAATTTAAGTAGATGTCACTCAAAGAAATTTAAAAAAAGACAGAAATAAAAACAAAAATAACTTGAAGTAATTAAAAAATAAGTTTCATGTAGCTTCTACTGCAAAAAAAAGTAGTTCCTACATGAAACTGCTCACAACAAGGTCTGTGGATTATCTTGAGTAACTGTGTCATGATTTCTGGAAAGAGGCTTTTGAGTTTTTCAGAGAGCCATCTTGTTCCATTAATATGCAAGAGGAAAACAGACATCTCTATGGCTGATATCTCCAAAACTCAGCAACTCACACCAATCTACACAATCCATAATCTGAGCGATAAATAACACTACAGTTAAGAAAAAAATATATAGTTTTGATTTTGGGGTGAAATGTTCCTTAAATCTCTCAGTTTATGGTGCTAACCAATTAGAAGCACAATTATTGGATCGCTGTTTAATTTAATACTGTCATTCTGGCCATTTCAATAAGTGTCCAAATCTGAATCGCAGACGACGAGAAAAATCTCAACACAGGCTTTTTTTCCCAGAATTATTCCACTTCAAACAGCCTGTTAAAGATGCGACTAACTAACCGTAAACTGACCATGAACATGACATTTATTTTTAACTAAACCGCGTCATGAAATTTGATACACATCTGCTGTAGCAGCCAATAACATCTGAATACTGGAATAACATGTAAACAAAATGCGATCAGGTGACTGAAAGAAATGTACGACTTCAAAACATGAGGTCTGGTGTAAGATGTCTTTTTTTTTTTTTTTTGGCTGAACATGGCAGCAACATACCAGCTCATGACTGCAGCGTGTGTAAATCTCAGCTAACTGCTGTTATTCTTTTCCTTGAGAGCAATAAAGTGTCTCCTCTCTTCACTCAACAATGATCTCAAACTCTTTTTGTCCTTTGTTTATAACATCCTGTCTGTCAGTGAGGGTGTCTCCTCTGCGCTTTGAAATCACATCTGTTTGGCTGTTAAACTGACTGACTATATTTTTCTGAATAAACCCGCAGAAACAAAAATCTAGGGAGGCGTTGGCACAATATGAGTTTATGACTTTACACTGATTTGGCCTGAAGCCTCAAAATGAGGCTGTGGCCTCACACAGAAACAGAAGAAGCTTGGGAAAACTTTGAAAACAGTTTTGTACACATGTTCAGTAAAAATGAGGAAACAGCGGGATCTTTGCTCTTCTGTTATTGGCTGCTACACTTTTCTGTTTTATCAGAGCAAATACTTTGTTAGGATGTTAAAGGCACAGTTCACCCCAAAATGAAAAATATATGTTTTTCCATGCACCTGTGGGACTATATATCCATCTAGATAGTTTTGATGTGAGCTGCAGAGTTTTGGAAACATTGGCCACAGATATGTCTGCATTCTTTCCAATATAATGGAACAAGATGATATCCAGCTTGTGGTGATCAGAGCATTAAAAAAAATCAACAGTAATGTCTGTTTCCAGAAATCATGACCTGGTTACTCAAGATAATCCACAGACCTTCTTGTGAGCAGTTTCATGTAGGAACAATTTTCTTTCTAGGGTAGAATTTATTGGAACAACTTTCTTTTCCACTAGAAAGAAAGTAGTTCCTGCTCACAACAATGTCTGTGTATTATCTTGAGTAACTGGGTCATGATTTTTATAAAAAGACACATTTTTCAAATGCCTTTTTTAGGCACTTTGAGTACCATAAACTGAGTGCCATTCAGGCAGACATCTCTACAGTCAATATCTCCAAAACTCAGCAACTCACATTAAAACAGTTTAGATGGATAAACAACACCACAGGCCGGGGGAAAATATGCATTTTTGATTTCAGGGTGAACTGACCTTTAATTCCTCTGAAGCAGTTCAAACAAATGCACTGAAGGAAACATGAACTGAGGATTTTCCTGTTCAAACCACTGCAGAGAAATACTGGGAATACTGAGGAACACGCAGTGAGTCACCTTGAGATGCTGAGTCTCTCATAAAGACAAAAATAAGTCAAACTTGCTTGTAAATTTGTTTTACACTTTGGCGTTACCTTCTAGTTTTTTCCCACTAAAGAGCAACAAGCATGTTTCTCACTAGATTAAAAAACAAAACTTACTTGCCAATATATTAATCAGATTTTCTTATGCGCAGATTCACTTCGTGGCAAAGAAAAATAATCAACCATAAGTGTCAATATATCTTCTGAAGATAATATATATATTCTGTGTGTCTTGTGTGGAGGTGAAGTGTTCGGTTATAGGACGTGTGCAAGCCGTTAAGTGGAGCTTATGTACATCACCAGCCGTGGGTCTTGGAGGTTCAATGTTCCAGGTAGAACTCTAGGATCAGAGTCCAGGCAGCACCAACTGATACAGCAGCAGTCCCGTTACCCCTGACCTCTGACACAGGGATGAAGAGTTACCACCTGTGATTTAGCTGGTAGGTGGAGTAAAAATCTAACCCCAGCTCCAGAGCCGTTCCCTGAAATGATCACAGATTTGGTTCAGGTGGAAAAGATGAGCGATCAGTTCAGGGAACGAATGGAGAGGAGGGGACGTCGTGGGCTGAAACTCAATCAGAGCCCTGCTGCTGACAGCGGTTAAGGGTAACGTCTCCCACCTCAAACCAGCCAGGGTTAAGGTGGTGGTGGTGTGCTACTCTGGTGTTTGCTGCCCCCTAGGGCTGAGAGCAAGGCAGTGCAGGTGTGGCTCAGGAGGGAGGAGGGAGGGAGGGAAGAGGAGAAGGAGGAGGGAAGGGGTGAGGAGGTAGAGAAAGGAGGAGGAGGAGGAGGAGGAGGAGGGTCCAGGGCAACGCTACTCGTCACAGCCAAGAAGCTCCATTCGCAGGGTGATGCGCTCGTGCCACTCCCACGGCAGGATGCGGACGTATCGGGCGTAGAACGGGGGCTCGAAGATGTTCTTTTTGTGAACATTGTTGTCGCTGTTGCCTGGGAAGATCTGGACAGAGAAAAGCAGCCAATCAGAACAACACAGATCAGAGCTGCTGTTAGTTTTAACAACCCAGATAACAATTATTTATTCTGCTTGTTTCAACTAAAAACACTGGTGTCTTTTGGAGTTTAAGCCAGGTTTCTTCAGTGGGCAGCTTGTTTACTTTCTCTGCTTTATTTTGCAATACCTTTTGTACGCAACTAGATTTTCTGAACATCACTGTCGGTGCTTTTAAAGAATTTTCAAGATGAATTTTCAACTTTTCCAGCACTTTACACAGCTGTGGTAAATCACAGCACATTTATATACATATACTCAAAATGATTAATGATCACAACATTAAATCAGATGTTGCTATAAACTACCAAAATTATGTTTTGCGATAGTATTCTACGGAAGAACTTAAAGGAAAACACAACAAAGTTTCATGTTTTAAAATGTGTCACTATAGACTTGACGTCCTCTAAAACCTGAATGAGCTGATATCTGACTTATTTCATGTCTTTATCTAAAAAGTGAATTATATAGACGGGTAAAAATTTGCTGTGAAAGTTATGCAATTACAATAACAAGCAGTTTCAAGTGCTTTATCCAAAATCTTAAATGATGTGTTTTCAGGGATTTCCAACACCTGTACAAACATATTTTTCATGATTCAAGTAATTAAAGACAACACTAAAATCAACTGCTGTCTCAGCTAAATACAGATTAAATATGTATGACAATAACCTGTGTATATTTTTAGGGACTGTTTCCTATTTTAGCAATAACCAAAGTGTTACTAAGAGCCTACATATATGAAAACACCCTCTGGCGCTCCAGAAAAATGAAACAAGGATAAAAGTCAGTGAAGGCCTCAAATTTACGGAGGAATAGTGATGAAAAATAGAAAATCAAGTTAACTGAGTACAGACAACAGGGAAAATCACGTAAAAACAACCTTGACAATGCAACCTCATAAACAAATGCAGACATTATTCCATGAAAGACGGATTGAAATCATAAACAGAACTTCAATTATAAATGTTTCATCGATTAAGTCAGACAAAACTGTCAATGTTCCACATCCTTTGCCTTAATGACTTCATTTGGCTGTACTCTGGTGCACATCTGGCAGGTGAATTGATTTTTGGATGTGTTATGAACGAGTGCATACAGAAGACTAATCAAACCCAGCGTCAGCATAACTGGTTCCAGGTGTGTAGACGAGTACATCAGACACGAGGTTAATCATTTTTGTAGTTTCCTCTAAGACCACACAAATTTCAAAACTGGCTTCAAAGCAGTGTGTTCTTTACTTTTTTTACAAAATCCAAAATCCAGCAAGACATTCTTTATTGTAGATCAATGATCATAATTATTTTTCCTATCAGATGTATTTTTGTTTGTTTAGTTGACTCAATTATGTCTCTTACAAGCCCTCATAATACAGATAATGCAGATATTTTCTCTGTTTTCTATTCTGTTCTTAAAGGGACATTTCATCCCCAAATCAAAAACACATATCCTTCCCCTGGCCTGTAGTGCTATTTATCCATCTGGTGTGAATCGTCATGTTTTGGAGATATCTGCCTTTTCTCAAACATATCATATCATTTCTGTCTATAGTATAAAGAAAGTAGTTCCTACATGAAACTGCTCACAGTCTGTGGATTATCTTGAGTAACCAAGTCATGATTTCTGGGATGAGAAAAAAATACAGATTTTGATATTTTTTACTCAACATCTGTGAGTATGTTTCTGGCCACAGCTGGACTGACCCTGTCTGTCCTTGTGGTCTCGTCCTTCACGATGTTCCAGGTCCTTCCATCATCACTGTGAGCCACTTTGAAGGCTGTGACAAACTGGATTGAGCCAAAGTCTTTGGCCCCCTGTGTGATGATTCCTGTGATCTTCTTGGGAGACTGCAGGTCCACCTGAGGACACAGAGACAGCTTCCTCTTTACAAACAGAACAGTGGGAAAACCGAAAAACGTGCAGTTCTGTCACGTCCTCCTCTCCCACCTGCAGCCACTCAGAGCGGTTGTTGGTGGCGGCGGTCCAGGCGTTGGTCTTGCCCTGTTTGTCCAGCCGGGCGTAGTGGGGATACCAGGTGAAGGCCTCGATGCCCCAGGTGCAGAAGGTGCTGGAGGCCGTGATCTGGCTGTTTGACACCAACCGGGACTTCATGCCCATCGGCTCTGAACAACCTGAAGTGTTTGAATACACTGTGAAGGTGAGACCAGGCAGAGAGACGGAGGAAGAGACAGAAAAAAGGAGGAATGGAAAGAGAGAGAAAGACAGTATGATAGAAAGGGGGTGGACAGGAAGCGGCTAGGCCAGCCAGTGATGTAAAGCAGCAGGCAGACACCCAGAGGTGGTGACGTGGAGGACAAGAGCAGCGGATGCAATGGACAGAGATATGCCAAACAGCTGGAACCATAAATGTGCAGCTTTAGGCTTAGCTGAGATCACATGGGGGAATCTAATAGTGCCTTCAACTATTTATTTCCACCATCTGTGGTTCAAATTTATCACACTCACAATATTAAGTTAAACAGTGATCCTACGCAAGTATTCTCATACTTTTTTGTGTCAATTCACATATTCAGTAGGACCAGAACGCCGATTCTTAAGAGGAAAAAAACTTGTGGAGCTCATTGCACATCTGTAAAGCCTGTAACATGTTAGTGAAGCAGCTGGGCATGCAGGTCAGATGAACACAGGGTCAAAGATGCATGAGAAATGTTCATAATTTCTGCTCTGCTGTCTAGCATTATATAGCTTATGCTTATGCAACATCCTCTCTCGTTTTCATAACATAATTTTACACTTCAGTTGATTCACTAAACAGAGTTTAAATACAGACCAATAACCTTCAGGAGTCAAGCTGTCCTTACAAAATTTCATGAGTATTTTGCATTAAAGTGAATGTACTTAGTTTTGCCTGCCGTGAAAACTCTGAGAGAAAACCCGCCCACAGATGTGGAGAGCGGTATACTGTAAGAATGAATATCACCAGCTCAGCCTTTAAAGTTAATGCAATGTACTCAAACGTAGGAAAATAACCAAAAAGTAGCCTTCAAAACAACTGTGGAACACCCTGTGCAGTTACATTAGACATGTTACATTTTAGAAATCAACTGAAGATCTAATTAATCAGGCAGGAATTTAGTTAATGTCATAATTTTTTTATGTTTTTATTTGTCTTCCTTTTGTTGTATCTTTTATTCTATTTTTAATTAAATTATTTCTTCTTTTGTCCTGTTTTTATTGCCATGCTGTAATTTTTGATGCCACATTGAAAAGCAAATTGAGCTGCATGTTATGAATGAAAGGCGCAATATAAATACAAATTAATATTACAATTATTTGACATGCAAAGGTGTTAAAGACAGGGGCAAAATACATGTATGCTGGCTATGATCTCATGCCAGACTGCCAGGTGACTGAAAACAAAACATGCTCCTAATATAGCCAGTTTGGAAACATGCACATGCACTGGAAAGCACGACTGATGGGAGAAGAACAGACACTGATCTGATACATGAGACGAGCATCAAGAGAGACGAATATTCAACAGTGTAATGAGGCCTGCGAGTTCAAAAGAACCACACTGGCTTCGCATAAAAAGAACAGCAAGATGAACAGAAATGTGTTGCAATACAGAGGACTTGAAAGAACCAAGTGTTAGCTTACATATGCCTGCTGTGGAGACAACATTTAGATGACGAATATGACCAACAATCCATCTCTGAATCATTAGCCTCCAATGTGCAGGATAGCTTGCCAATAATACTATTGTGAAATATGGTTTTAATAAATACACATCTGTGCTCAAAGCTACTAATCCTCTGAGCAACAGCCTTTGAAATACGATCAGTCACTGAGTGTTCAGGGCTGAAAACAATTAGTGAGGAAACACTGCGGCTAAATATCGAACTATCAAACATCAGTCAACAGTGTGTGTGTGTGTGTGTGTGTGTGTGTGTGTGTGTGTGGGTGGGTGTAGTGGGTATGTTTTCTGTGTGAGTTTACCGTTGAGCTCACAGCCCACCAGCTCCATGCGCAGGGTGCAGGCCTTGCGACACACCACAGGGATGATGCGGATGTACTGGGCAATGATCGGGGGGTCAAACAGGTTGGTCTTGGTGCCGTCGTTGTCCACATTTCCAACAAACACCTGCAGAGAGAGGAGGAATTAACAAACTCTGTCAACTGTACTGTTAATTTGTTACTTGAACTGATGAGTTCATGTAGCACTTGTAGCACATGTCTGTCACTGCTCCACCTAGTGGTTCATTTCTATCTTCTAGAAACACAGTGGGGTATTTTGTTTATTTAGATTGATATATCTTTGATTGGCACATCTTTCAGTAAGGCTAGGGGGACAAAAATAAATCAGTTTAGATTGGACTTATTGACTACAGTGCACTCTGTTCTTTGCTGAGCTGTGTTGTGTCTCCTTACACGGTCCTTCCTCTCTCCCTCAGTTCTGTAAATGGTGTACGTCTTGCCGTCCAGGCTGGAGGCCACCTTGAAGGCCTTGATGAACTCGGCTGTTCCTATGCGACTGGCACCCTGCGTCACGATACCTGTAAAGCGCATCTTTCTCTGCATGTTGATCTGCAATTATGAAAAGAGAGCCGCCATTAGTAAGTTAAGTTTACAAGACAACTTATATCCAAAAGTTCATTTAAAGTGGGAATGTGGAGATTGTGAATAGTTGTTTTTTTAAATAACAACCTTAAATAAAAACCTCACCATACATTGAACTGTATTTAATTCATCAATAATATTTTTTTTCTGATAATTAAATTTTTTTTTCTAGCAGGTAGATCTACAACAGAACAATGTGTTTCGACATGCAAACATCTATGCACTTCATCTGTCTACATGTCTGACCTCTATCCATGGGTTCTTGTCATGTGCAGCTGCACTCCAGGCGTTAACCAGCCCCTTGTTGTTAAGGCGGGAGAGCTCCGGTCCCCAGCGCTGCAGGCCCAGCATGCTGTAACGGACTGACGAGGCTGAGATCTGGGACTCGGCGATGCCCCCTCCCTCCATGCCGAGCAGAGAAATACAGCCTGTAGGGGAGAGGTGGGGGGCAGAGTCTGACGTCAGGGTAGGATTTCCCACTGCGGCCTTCATGAGAATTTGGCATACAATAACCTTCATAAATGTGATTATATTTCTACTTTGCTTAGTACTCAGAAAAACTAACTACCTTTATTACCTGCTTTACTTTTAAAATAACTTTTCTGCTAATGTATGTAAAAAGAAAGAAACATGTCTGAGTATATGGTCACATACTCAGAGAGGTAATTAAAATCAAATGCACATTCAGCCTTAAAGCTTGTGTGTGCTATACTTTTACTGAACTGTGTAAACCATTAAGTCATTAATGATACAGAGCTTTGAATCAGCTTAAATGAATAAAGTATCGATTCCCATTTGGCAGACTCTCTTTATGCTGCCTATTGATTTTTCTAAACTGTAGCAGCTTGGCTGCCGTCCCAGTCCCATCAAAATTAACGTCTTCCTTGGACAGTACTTCTTTCCATTAACATATATTTCTATAACACCAGCAGCAGTACACCATTACATATGGATTTTGTGCGGCTGTATGTATATGTGTCAGTGTTAATATTGTCAACGAAAATTTTGATGAAAAGTATTCCTTCATGTTCACTGAAAGTACTGGCAACAGGGGCGCTCCTGTAGCTCAGTTGGTAGAGCGTGCGCCCCATGTCCTGAGGCCGTCAATTGTCTGCAGCGGCCACCGGTTCGACTCCAGCCTGTGGCCCTTTGCGGTGTGTCATCCCCTCTCTCTCTCTCTCTTTACCCAGCTTCCTGTCTACTCTTCAGCTGTCTCTATCCAAAAAAAGCCCCCAAAAATAATCAAGGAAAACACTGGAAACAACGATTATGATGAAAAAAAAAAAAATAACATTGTGCACTTTACTTAATAATAAAATTGTTATTTTTTTGTGAAACACACAATTTATACCCAGTAAAACTCGTTGTTTTCAGATGAAAGTATTAGGAGTAATTAAGATGATAGTAATTGGTCACATAATGTCACTTTCAATTGCTGACTGGTCACACTTACGCAGTTGGCAGTGTTTGCCCACATAAGGGGACGGGCAGTGACATTTGAAATCTCCGTCCAGGTCCCTGCAGGTGCCGCCGTTCTCGCACGGCTGGCCGGCACAGTCGTTGACATCTACAGAGAGAGAAGTCACATACTCTAGTCACACATAAAGAGTTCACTGGTCAGCCAGTCTGAGAGCAGATCACAGTTAGTTAGAAGTGTGAGTGACAATCAGATGTCATGCTAAAAAGACAAGGTTTGACATTTCTTCAGCTGCTTCACACTCGGGTTAGTTGAAGCCATGCCAACAGGACTGGATGTATAACAGAGAGAAGGCTAAAGAGAGGAGCTTGTTTCTTGTATCCTTGATCAAGACATCTGGTGTCAAAGAACCAGCTCCATGATACAAGAAGAGTCAAGCATCATTCAGGGCCATTTCAGTGGAATGCGTTATGTAATCCTTTGTGTTGCCTCTGGATGGCGCCCCAGCCAACACTATATGTCAGGCCCAAAGTCTGTCAGATGAGTCAGGGAGAGGAAAACGAATCAGCGGAATGAAACGGGAATCAACTCAAACTCCTTTTCATCTCTCACCCACGAGAACTGACAGTGTGACTAAACCAGCTTTGAACACGCTCTACATTGACCACACACACAAGGAACGAGGCTCAAATTTAGATGACTGCAAACCAAAAAGGGGGATTTCAGTGAGTCTCTGGAGCTTTAATCCTCAGTGGCTGTTATTATGGAGGAAAATACACGCAAACGGCCGAGGTGCACCGATGTTATGTTACTATCCAACAAACGCACACGGCTGCATCACCCTACCCACATGCTCTCCCTCCATAAATAGCTCCGTGTCCAAACATTCGTTTTCACACAGTCGCAGGAGGAATACAGTTATTTTGAAATGTGCATCCACAAACTCTGGATAACGAGGTCCACAGTCATGACACTTCTAGCTCCGGGAACGGATACTAAATCACATTAAATAGGCTATTTCTAGCAGCAGCAGCAGCAGCAACACAAGCGGCAGCTGAATATTTTAAAGATCAAGAGCCCCACAATTTGTAAATAAGCTCTTTGATCAATTTATTGCCTTGGAACAAGTCAATAGGTAGCAGCTACCTCTCTCTGTACCCAGATATGCTGAAAAATTCATGATATGAGGGCGTCTTTGGGTTCGAAGACTTTATGAAAGGCTTTTCGGAGGCCACAGGAAATTAAAGTTTCAGTACTCTAAATTAGGATACTGATTAAGAGTGGAATAAAAACACTGTTACAAACTATAACAACGGCAGAATGTGTGACTTGTGGTTAATAATCAAATACAGTTAAGTCAGTATTACTTACTTTATATTTTATAGTAATACATAATATTTTTGTGAAAACAACAGTCATCCCTACAATACTGTTGTAGTACTGGTATCTAGTTGTTTACTACTATATATGATGTATATGTTGCATTTCACTACTGTAGATGTTTAAGATTGTGCAAATTTTAGCTACTTTATATACTGTGGGGTGGTTTGATCTACAGCAATGTGTCATATTCTACAAGATCCTCATATGTTTGCATTATTTGAGAATTAATTGTATGTTGTTGTGGGATAGCCTAACAATATCCAGATATTATTTCTAAGGCATAAAGCTCGGCCCTATTGGTCCTGTAGGGAAATATATCACTGCTTTCAGAGTAAGTTTTCATTAAGTTTCATTGAATCCAGACAGCTATTTCATGAACAGGATTAAAACATTAATTCCAATTAATTTTCTCCATGTGGCACCAACAGAAGAACCCAGGTATTTGGTATCTCAGACTTTAAGAAGCTGACTGGACAAAATGTTAGGGTACCATCAGCCAACCCTGTGTTCCTCACCAGCTCTCTCTCCCATATCAGACACGATGCACCCTAAAGCCCCGAGACCTATATCAGTACTGAATGACGGAAACTCAGGGCCTGACGTGCGTCAGCTGGTGGTTCTCTCTACAGTAAGAGGATTGGGCATCTGGAGGACCATACAGCCTGGTCAGCTCCAGGGTCTAATCCATTTATGTGACAACAAGGGGGGGGGATCAGCTGAGGGAGGAGCCTGAGGAGCACACAGCATCCCTGCGACAGGTAGAGGAACAGGTGGGTACACTGCAACTATTAGTGGCTTGTAGGTTGTTGTTTTTTTTTACCTGGCCTGAAATGTACACACTCACGGTGTCTATTCATGAAATGGTGCACAGAGATGCATCAGGGTGATAACTGAGCAGCGCTGAAATGTCAACCAAGAAAAACAATACTGATATGTAATCAGCCGTTACCTATTTAGCAGTATCCGCCATCAGCACACTGTTTGTATATACATAGATTTTGAGGGGCAGAGCATGTGCTAGACACACCACCACTCTGTGGCCTGTGTCCAACAAACCCTGCAGCTTATAAAGGAAACCGCACACTACCACAATATTTAGAGCGTCAATATGTGTCCCAGCATGAAGCGAAAACCAATACAAATCTCATGCGGTTTGTTTGAAACTCGACCCTAATCGATGCGGAGCCAAGGTCAGCTGGCAGAGCGTGTGGTGATCAGCGAAGCTATCTAGGTCCAGGATCTGTGCTGCAGCCAGCAGGATTTGGGCCTAAAAAAAATGTGTGAGCCTGCGTCTGACAGGCCAAACCTGCTTTTGTGTTGCAGTGCGAGAAGAGAGGACGGCGTTACACGAAACGTTCTCCAAAACTCACAGTGTGAGGCCTCAGCCCACAAGGTACTCAAACTGAGTTTTGAAATTAAACCATCTGTGATGTTTATACACGTCCCTGTAAAGTCAAAGAGCGGTGACTCTGCGAGGAACGAGAGTAAGAAAAGTTATCTTTTATTCCCACAAACACATTGTCCAACACTGTTTTAAAGTACTAAAATTACAGTATAATTATTACATTTGCAATGAGACTGTTGTAGAGATGAAAAGTTAGTCTTTTCTTGCAGCCAGTGACAACATGAAATAAAGAAATTACATATTTTTAATCACCACTCTCACCGTTGCCATGGTACAGCAACCAAGGGGGGGGTGTTCTGAAGGCACTGTGGTCACCAGATAAAACCACAATGGCATTATTATAAAAAAGAAAGGTTTTCAGATGTGTAATTTTCTGTGTACTGTGTGGACTGGCTGCAGTACACCAGAGAGCGCCAGCGGCACCAAGAATAGCCCTGAATCGGATCTCTGCCAGAGTGTCAGTCTCTGCTGGAGGGATCCAGAGCGCCGAGACGAAACTTCTGATGTCATAAAGTATATTTACAGAGCGTATTATTTAAAGCTGTGTTTCTAAGTGCTCACTCTGAAGAGATCAAGGCATGGTGACATCAGATCCCGTGCAGTGGTAAATGATAGCTGTGCAATGTCTGCAGCATTTTAAGTACCTATATTACTGCATTTCTGAAGGGTGAACTGCATGTTTGTTGTTGTTATATGATCATCTCACTCAGAATGTATATTTGCAAGAGTAAGTATAGATCCCTACATTTTTTCTAGATTTATGTATGAAGATCTCTATTTCTTTCTAACAAATATACAGAGGAAACTTTCAGATGACATCTTAGTCAAAAAACTACTGTAAAGTGTCATCAAACCACAAAGTCATGACTTTATGACTTTGTGGTTTGAATGAAAAAAAAAACAACTGAGTCTTGGAAGTTCCAAATGATGGATTTTCTCCTGCTGAGCATCTACAGTCAGTCACTACCACATTATGGTCACATATTTACACAAATGTGGTTGTTCTAGTTTCTGGAGGATCTCAAGCAAGACGCTCAACCCCCAACAGAAGACGAGTTACAGATGTGAATATACAGTACTTACATCTTGAACATATAGTACTTAAAAATATCAGTGAATAACAGAGTGCTGAAAAAAGGTTATGCTCAACTAACCTATTTTGAAGAACATTTTAAAAATTAGCAGACCTGGGTAACACTGAGTTTGGATTACTATAAATCTTTGCTTTCTACAGCAAGATTCTTTTTAATCAATATGGTAATTTAAACACACTTGACAACAAGTCTCAACTGTAAATAGTGGACAGAGCCTCTGTGACGTCCTCCGTAGGTTTCTGAAGATCCGTTTTGAAGCTCACAGTGTGGTGGATCTGGTTGTTGCCACCTTGGCAATACCTGACCATGCTAACTCCTGGCAAATCCAAAAACTGGCAGAGTCGGAGCGCGAGTGGAGGTGAGGCAGCCAAATGAAGTGGCTACCTAGCAGCTAATGATTTGTGACCATATCCACCTGCCACTCAAAGCGAGCACACTCACAGTAATGCAAAACAGGGCAGTTGTAATGAACGAAGAAATTAGCTGTAATGACCTAAACTGGTTTTTGTGCCAGACTGTAAACACGTTTATTTCTGCAGTAAAGCCTCAAGTGGCCATTTAACAAACTGCAGTTTTTGGCACTTTCCATGTTGGCTTGGGATGCTACTTGTATTTCAGTTTCCACAGCTTAAAACTGTAGAGCTCTGTCATATCAGCTGTATTGGTTTCATCTTTATATAAGAGCACCCTCTGTGGTTCATTGTTTTTACAGCCCTTATGAGTTTCTTGCTGTTTTCATGTTGATGTTTACCTGTCGTGAAGATTTAGCTTCACTTGTCAAAACACCTAAAAAAAAGATCTGCTGGCTCTGCTTAAGGTTTCTGGCTGTTTAAAGCAAGTTTTGCCTCGCCACAGTCACCTTAGTGCTTGCTCTTGGTGAGAACAAGTGGGCTTATAAAGTGTACAGTCTAAACCTGCTTTATACGAAAAGTTCCCTGTGACTCTGTGATGATT
Source organism: Lutjanus erythropterus (assembly GCF_056507025.1). Lineage (NCBI taxonomy): Eukaryota > Metazoa > Chordata > Actinopteri > Lutjaniformes > Lutjanidae > Lutjanus > Lutjanus erythropterus. The sequence goes on from NC_139329.1 coordinate 34,789,584, forward strand.
TATAAATTAAAACTGACTTGACTAACAGCTGTTTCTGTTACTTAACATCATGTTGTGATTCCAGGTGAGCAGCTATGCGAATCTAATTGGACAAGCGAGCTTGCAGACAGTAGTAAACCAGGAAATGCATGCCAGTCTTACTCAGATCCATGACAGCACTGAGACACGCACGCAAAAACACACGTATATATTATACATACACACACCCTGTACTCCACAGGGGGCATGGAGCCCAGTCTGCCCACACTACCACATCCTGGGAGGAGTTGAAAACTCTCCCAAAACAACTGAGAAAGCGGCACACGCACACATACCCCCTTCAGTGAACTTCCAAACGCAAATAACTGCCTTAATCCGTAATGAATATCTGGGATTTAGAGACGTAAGAAAGAAAAAGACTCCTTCTTCCCTCACTGTTTCCATCCATCTGCTTTGGGCCAAAGTGAAGTGAGCAGCTATTGACATCTCTCTCTCTTTCTCTCTCTCTCTCAGCATCTCTATACTTCAGCCCCCCCATGCACATTCACGCACACACAGAAACACACACACACACTCCTTCTCTGCAACCCATAAAGGCTTTTAGGCCAATTTGACAGGACAGTCAGAAGTGCTGCAGTCAGACCTGAGTATTGAGTGTGACATTGTCAGGAGGGCAGACTTAATTCACCGTTCCGCCTCCACGTTCACTTTTCCGCCTGGCAACAGTAGCAGCGCTGACGTTGTGAGCGCTCAGCGTGGACCGCCACTTTCTGTTGGCCAGGCTGGCACGAGGGATGAACCATGTGTGTATGTGTATGCTAAACAGTCTGTATATGAGATCATGAGCTGTGTGTGTGTGGTTTGTTCATGTGGGATGAGCAGCGCACACGTGATTAAGCTTTTTCCAGTGGAGATTTTTTTGCTTTCTTGATCTGTTTCTCAGAGGAATTTTAGCCCTTGAAGGACAAATTAATTCAACAATGAAATGCACCATAACTACATGTTGATAAAAAACTAATTTGTCCTTTGTTTTTAACTTCTTTCCCATAACTGACAGTACGCAACAGAGGAGAGAACTGTGCTATTTTCTACCCTCTCTTCTTCCAACTAGTTCATCTTCCACTTCTTTACTCTTGCGTTTTTCTATTTTTAGTTTTCTAGATGCAGTCTTTTGTGTGAGAACAACATACTCTCTTACAGCTGGCTCCAGTCTGCAAACACCTACTTATCAGGCTCTGTATTCTGATAAAAAAAAAAAAGTTCATCCTGGCCTCCATGTGTCCTCACAGTTGATCAGTGAGAGGATGCACAAAACACTAAGTTTTAAGTATGACACTTTAAGGCTTATTTTCTCCTTAGCTAGGGATTTACTTAAGGATGTGGCACAAAATCCCTTATCCTTGGTTAAGGAATCTTAATGCATTTACTGCACTGAAAGAAATGATGCAGCGCTAATTTTCTACAGCTATTGCTTCAATTCAGGAGGTGCAAAATATTATGACAACTTGTCTGTTTTGACCAAAAAGGAGATCACTGATTAGAGGAAGAAATCCAACAAAATATATAGTAAAAAATAAGTAAAATTTGAATTTAGACCATAAACCTGATCATGTTGCAGTTAAAATAGAGTCAGAGGTAACTTATATTTTTTTTCCTTACTTTAAGGTCTTATGTGAAACAGTTTAAAGGAGCAAGATGTAGCAATTGCAAGTGCAAAAATGAATACAGCAGTCCAAAAAGCAAGTTGGAGTCATAGACAGTATATTCAATAGGTTGAAATCCTATTTAATATGTGATCTATGGTTGAAGTGAGTTGTTTCTCCCCACCCCCTAGATCCTAGACTTGGGAAAAACTCTGCAGGCTGCAGGAGCACTGCAGGAGCAGCGATGATGTCAGAGGAGTGAGTAATCCAACTTAAAATGTTTCTTTGATCTCAGATGACATATCATGGACGTTTTATGACTTATTACAGAAAAATCACAGATTTCTCCTTTAACTAACTTTAAGGGATTACTTATGAGTAAGACCAAGATAAGCAGAAAATCTCTAATAGTAAAGTAAACATTTTAAGGTAACCTTAGGGAGAAGACTTGCAGATGTTTTGTGCAACTGATTTTATCTTAAGGAAACCTTAACTCAGACTTTAAGAAAAGTCCTATGTAACTTAAATGATTTTTGCAACTGGTCCCTGAACGTTTTAATAAATTTCTGCACCAAAATATGTTCCTCAATATGCACTTTCATGTTTGAAGTGAGTGTGAGGATGCTGCTTAAATGTTTAACTACACTACACCTCCCTGGGCTCACCACAGTCGCTGGTTTTCTACAGCCCGTCTCCTTCTCTGTTTCACACAAACCATAGGAGCTGGCTGCCATGAGCCTCACTTCTTGCCCACACACACGCACACACAAATTAGGGAGCACTTAAACTGTCACAACACAGTCATCAGGAGCTGTGAATGGAGGGGCACCTCCCTGACCCAGCAGTCCTCAGAGGGGTTCTCAGAAACCAACACGGTCAAATAAATTCCCCTCATCATTATCCTTGAGGCATTATCTAATTAGTGTAAATGCCTTCTCTGCAGAGGGCTCTCATTCTGGCAGCTTAGCTGAAAGTACCTGCCAAAGGACTTGTGAATGTATGGATTTGATGAGCTGTGATTTGTGGTTCTCAGGGGTAAAAGGAAACACAAACAGCAAACGCTTCGCTTTATTTGGTTTTTTTTTTCCCAAGTCAAATGAGTTGTTTGCAGCATAAATATGGGCTGGGGAATTCTAGATTGAAATAGACTTGGAAACAGCTTAACTGGCTGAGAAAGCATATGTATAGTTTCACTGAGGTTTGGGGCATGAGGGAGTTGAACGACAAGTCTTTTGGTATGAAGGACATCTTCCTGTCAGGGTGGGTGAACTGATTAAAAGGCGGCATGTCCAATGCTGAGGTTATCTCACTGCCGGTTTTGCTGCTAGCCTTGACTCAGAAACAAAGAGAGATAGTGCTGAACTCAGCGGTTCCCTCTCTGTGAGTGTGCACGTATGTGCATGCTGTCTATGTGTGTGTGTGTGTTGCTAAATTCTTCAGCCACTGCATGCAGCCAAAAGAACAGAGAGCACCTGGATCCAAGAAGGAAAAGAGACCATAGCGAGAAACAAAAACACACAGACATGTTTCTCTCCTCAGGTCTCATTGTCCACTGTTACCTTTTGGCGAATTTAAATCTGCTCCTTGGACACCTAGGATAAAAAGGCATACATGATCAAAAACAAAACACAAAGAGGCTTTCCCTAAAAGTCCTACTTGATTTTTGCTAAATTACTTCTTTGTGCACACTTGGCCACTGTGTGCACTGCCGCCTGCTCGGGCAAACAGTAGCCATCTGTGTCTGTGTGCGGGGCTGGAGGCAGTTGGAGGAGCACAGCACATGTTCCCACCGTTGCTTCCCTCTCTTAGGCTGACCCTGATTGAACCAACCTGGTCTGAGTGACGTGTGAATGTGGCTCCCATAAGGACAACAGCTGTCCGTCGGGTGGCCAGTGCTCACAGCAGCTGCCTGCATGTTAGTGTGTCAGGTTGGACTGATAACCAGGGAACTCATTAGACTTGACAGTTAGTTGTGTAAGAATGTATATCAACAGTCGGTAGAAGGAGGATACTAGTATCTCAGCAACAGTGAGACTTTTAATTTAGTGTGCTGCTGTGGCTGAAAGTAGTGAGTACAGGGATTAGATACAAAAATGGTGGCGTTTCCCTGATATGATAAAGACTAATTACTGTGATTAATAATTTTGTTTTTAATACCTCATCAAATAATCTTAATTACACTTTTAATAAGGATAAAACAGCCCAAAGAGATGTTTACTTGGCATTACTTTTTAAAATTCAGAGTTTAAAAAGTTAGGAATTTCATTGTGCGTAAAACAATGCACCCTTTTACTTTTTTTCTCCATTTCATTAGTTTTCACAATTGGAAAAGAAATATGTACAAAAGTACTGGAAAAAGAAAGCAACTTTGTAATCCTAGATTAAAAGTAGCTTGTTTTTATAACTACAATGTTGCATTTAACACATTTTTTCATTCAGTTTGACTCCTAAATTCCCTTTGCTTAAACAGAGTTAAAACTTTCTCTGTGCTTATCAACAGAGATACCGAATGAATGGGTTAACATGTTAGCTGGTTATTTCATTAAATCCCAATGACAGGGCTAGACTGAAGTTGCTGAACGGCTGAACTTGGCCCTCAGGCTGCTAACTGAATGGGCCTGAAGATATACCCACTGATCTTGATATTTTACAATGCTATGATGAGATTCTTCTAATATTCATTCATAGTCAGCCTTTCCATGCATTTATTACACTACAGTGGCGCCATATGACCTGAAAAATGGCCTATCAAAATGATAAAGCTATTGAAGAGGAAGCACAGGCTTACTGTTCTGGCAGTGGACTCCCTCGAAGCCCGGCTGGCACTTGCAGACGTACTCGCTGAAGACGTCACCTCGGCGAGAGTGACCGGTTACCTCACAGACGGCATCATTCTTGCACGGGTTGGGGTTGCAGGGCCCTTTTGGACGAGGAGGAGGGCACAGAAAAGGGGTCGGGTTAGGGTGAAGGACAGGGTTGATCTAATTTGATCTAAATCTATGAAAATTTTAGAAATATAATTAATATTTTAGGTTAGAGTTTGTTTCAGTCTTGTCAATCTCATTTTAAATTACTGAATGCAGTTTTAGAGCAGCAACAAGTCTAAGTACCAACAGGTGATTTATTTGTCTATACTGTCCATTTCTAACCTAAATTTGCAAGGAAAAAAACTCATTTCAACCTCAGAGGCGGGGCTTACCAGTCTCAGTCTCATTGCAGGTTTCTCCAGAGAAGCCATCAGGGCAGATACAGATGAACGGAGCTCCTGCCCCAGTCACGCAGGTTCCACCATTACTGCACACATTCACCTCGCAGTAGTCACCTGGAGAGACAGGGAGAGGAGAGTCACAATTTTACTATCAAGGTACACAACATAAAGCATTCAGAGAAATAATCGTCGGTGTTTTGGTCGTCTAACTCTTACATGAGTTAGATGACCAAAAGTTGATTGTGAGTGATATTTCACGAGGACAACTTAGATCATATCAATTTAGCTTTCAACCAAGGTTAAGTTCACTTGATCTAGTTTGTTGTTTTCAATTGAGGTTTTAGCCACTTTTATTCAAATGTGCGGTTTGGCAGTCAAAAAAACAGGAAAGATAGTTACTGTAAGGGAAAAGCATATTGCAAAACTGGTTGTGAAGCCAGTTTGATCCAGTTGTGGTTTGTACACTTCATCTCACATTCATAAATGCTTGACAGCTCAGCATTTCCTGTCAAACATCCGATATTTCCAGGCCCATATTTCAGGACAGGAAGAGGACGATCAGATATCACGGCAGTACCAACTGGTGAGTAGCTTTGGCGTTGTGCATTTTTGTTTCCTGCGCAAGTTTTAAGCATTAAAACCAGACTACATTTTCAATGAGAAAGATTAAAAAATGTTTAGAGTGTATCATCTAAAATGTTTTCTCTCATTATTAAGTTTTCCACTCCATTCTCTCGCTGTGCTGCTGAATAAAGAGTAAACAGCCTGCTGCAGGTTGGACGTGCTGGTCTGAACAGCTGAGTAAGCCATCACTACGCTGTAAACACAACACAAACACTGGACGCTTCTACCAGCAGCATCACTGCTCCCTGACAATCTGGCAGCTCTCTGTGCACGAGGGAAATCATGTCAGCTTGCAGTGGGTGGGGAAAGAAGGAATCAAGAGGCGTGTAGTGGCTTTCAAAAGCATGAGGACTGAATGAGCTATGATTTGCAGCCAGATAGAGTTTGGTTCCAAAAGAGAGATTTCTGCCCTTTGGAAAATATTACAACATTAAAAATTGGGGATCAAGTATGATACATGAGGTAACCTAGCTAGAATTTTAGCATCTAAACTAATATATTGAACAATAAAGCAGTAATTACATTCTTCTCAATATAGATACAGCACATAGCATTTTAGATGTCAACTTTTCAATTATACCCTGTTTTGACACTTAGAATGTGGGGGCAGTAAATAATTGGGAGGTTTTTAACACCCGTGAAGACAGGGAGGACATTTCCAAATCAAGACTCATCATTTGGATAATTGTTTAGGAAACTGAGGTTGGACCCCAAGTGTGAAATTGGTGGCTTCAGCACCACAGTGTCTGCCATACTGGCTAAAACGGATCTCTGACCCTGTTTTTTTTTTTTTTTTCCAACATTTCAGCGGGGTACCTCTTCCCACCTCACACAAAGTAGGCTCGTGGGAGTAGATAAATGTTTTTTTTTAGACTTCTATAGTAAAAGAAAGTGGCGTTTTAGTACCGTTGAGGGTGTAATTCATGGAGGCCACAAGACCACGGCTCAAAATGGCATTCTGAAGAGACTTCTAACTTCCTGTGCATCGTTGTGTCCTCCCCATCTTTCTAACCCTACACTACATGCCCGTCTTTCTTATTTTCAGCAGTTTACTCAGTGCAAACTCTGTCCAACAGTACAGACTAGCTCTTAAATGACCATACTGTACTTTATGGGCTGCATTTGTCTTATGATGTAAAACTACAGCCTCTGTTTATCCATTACCAATCAAGGAGATGTGGAATAGACTGTGTCATATATATACACTGAGAGAGACGGGAGAATGAGACAAAAAGAGATCCACTTTGCTGGCATCCTGTTTGGCTGTTTATCAACTGAATTGCACTTCCCATAGATGTCCAGTCTTATCAGTGCTGTATCCAGTGTCATGGCCTTCAAGTGCTTTCACATCCCATGGGACTCTTAGGCAACAGGCTAGACTGGCAACGCCAACACATCCTCATCCAAAACTGATGTCTGTTTATCTTTGGGAAGGAACACGACCTCCCTTCCTTCGTTGGCAGACGGCTCCCTTCAGGAAACCCTCTTGGTGCTGAGAAACAACAATATTGAGTAAATGACCTTCCAAGAATAGTTTAATGTTTCTTAAAAAGGGGCACTAGTATCCCTCGGGATACTCGAAGTAGGCTGCTTGACCTTTTTAAAAAATGTTAATATCAGTCATTCATAATTCCTAAAATAATTCTGCTATCAAAAATGAAAATGTAAGTTTGATTAAACCGCATCTTATTTTAACTTTTCCTATTTGCAATGCAATCTTAAACTGCCATAAAAACTGTCAGCTGCCATAAATCCTCAAAGCACACGGTGAGAGTTTTGGTATTGAATAACAGATGAAAATCAAGAAAATTGATTCATTATTAAAGTATTTCTAATGGGATTTACCTTAAAGAGCAGACACAGATGGAGCAGTGCTGTACTGTACGTCTCTATATAAGCTATAAGTTTTTTCTTTTCCAACCAAAAATGTTTTGAGCTATCAGATACTGATATTTGGCTGAAAAAAATATTTCAAACAGGGTATATTATTGGTACAAGTTTAAAAACTACTTCTTGTTGAGAAAATCTGATTATTGAACTTGAAATAACATCACAAGACCAGAGAGACAGACAACTCCAGACTTTAACTGTCACTTGTGGTCTGCCCAGACTGAGGAGTAATTTGGGGGGAGATTGCCTGGATTCATTGAGGAAATGAAATTTGTGATGTATTAGTCAAGGTGGTCGGCCAAGAGACAGTGGTCAAACCACCAGAGCCTCTTTAAAAATCCCCGAAGTGATGCCACTGTCTGTAAAAACAACATCTGTATGAAATTACACAGGAATTAAGAATAGAGCGTTTATTTTCTCGCCTGCTCATAACTACACACTTAACTCTATGAAATACGGTAGGATTTTAGCAGATTTTTCTTTGCACAAGAGTCATGAGACACACTGAGAACAAGAAATGACTTTGAATTCAACCATTTAAAGAAAATACGCAGCTTATGTTATGTGGTTTCCACCCCGAGTCAACTGTAAGCTCTGCTGCTGTTTCAGAGGAAACCAGAGACTTAACCTCTTGAACAGCTAACAGACAAATCCAGTTTCAGATAAGAGTAAGTTTATGTTACGAGGGAAATCTGTGGCTGTAGTTTCAGTTTCGTGTTTTTGAGAAATCATTGCTTCACAAATAAGCTCACTTTCAATTTCAACAGTTCAACCTGACACACCACAGGTTAAAGGATCATGTCAGTTAATATGAAAAAACACATATTTCCTCACTAAACTCTAGTGAAATGTAGCCTTGCAGATAATTTTGCAGTTAGGTTATAAGATGTTTGTCTCTGACATTTCTGCCTCTGACCCAATAAAGTGCAGGTGCATAAAATTTAGTTTGTGGTGCTCAACAACTTGGAACAACTCAAGACTTATCTCTGCATCTGAAATCACACACAATGCAGTACATACCCAAAACGAGTGCAATTGTTGTGTTGTTGTGAATGAACACTAGTATGACTCTTTTCAGACACACTGTTCATCACGTATAACAGCACTTCCTGTTTTGGGAGCAGCATAAAATCTCAGGGATGCATATCTAATAACCTGGACAAAAAAAAAAACTATCTGCATGGCTAGATACCAACCAATGCTTTTATTTGGGTAAATTAACCCTTTAAGCTGCTGCAACAGAAAGAAAAAATCACTGAACTTATCAGTTATCTAAAAATACATCAAGTATGAGCACAAAACTTAAGGTCTCACTGACCTCTATAACAACGCTGTTATTGAAGCAGTGACTCTTTTTATTACAGGAACTACAATTAAAACAAGCCTCAGCATGTTAATGTTGTCTTGATATTTCAGTAAATGTGGGTGTGGACCTGTAAACCGTTGAACCAACATAACAGTTGCTTCCATTATGTAAACAACACACTGATATTCTATCTAATTACTTGTGATAACTACAAAAGAAGGCCATGAGTCATCTGAGGATGCAGCCACACAAATCTATTTTGCAGCATTTAATAATGAAGTGAAAACACACTTATCAACATTACACCAGTGTTAACGTACCCAACACAGTGCCCGACTTTCTCCACAATGACAGATTAGGAAGGTATGTGGAGTTATGTTTGGCAGGGCACGCCATTTCCACAGGGCATTGTGTTTTTCTCACTCCTTATGAGTCATGGTCTGTGCCTTTCCCATAATGCATCAGCCCAAGAATGAGCTTCAAATACCAGACCAAAAACAGAGAGCGGTTAGAGTCAGAATCACATAATGATTCAGTCCCCAGTGAGACCCACAAACAAGGTTTACGTATGTGATTCTGCAGAAGGTTGAGCCACAGATACAGGGACACGGCTGGGGTTGGATATCATGTCAGTGCATGAAGCAATATTTCTATGCAAACAATCATCTTACAGAGTCGGTTATCACACTTCATTTAGGTACTGGTGAAATATTTTTGCCTCTGCACATCCACTTGCAACCTGGCTATGAAAGCTTCCAGAAAACTGTTAAAGGTACAGTGTTTAAGATTTACGGGATTTATTGGCAGAATATGACAGAAAGTGAACATAATATTCTTAAGTATGTTTTCATTAATGCACAATCAGCTGAAAATACAAGTTGTTGTGTTCTCATTGCCTTAGAATGAGCTGTTTATATCTGCAGTTTTCCAAAAAAGACACCACGCTGCTCTACAGTAGCCCAGAACGGCCTTTCGCATTTTTGGAGTTTCACACCAAATCCTACACACTGGTCCATTATATGATTGCAGGCATTTGCTGCTCCAGATGGCTGGAGTTGCATGAGTGACCCTGACGAGTCTTGTGTTTACTTCTTGGAAGCAAATGAGTGGCAGCACAACACATGCCGCGCATGTCTCATGTGGGAACTTCACAGAGGAAGGAGTCACTCCAAGTCAGTCAGCTGTTACTGAGCCCAGGTGAACAGAGAGAAAGAGAAAAACACAATTAAGGCTAACAGAGTAAAACTACTCTGGCTTGCTCTAGGAAGTCATTTAAGGGCTCTGCACCATGAATGAGGATGGAGACAGGGAAGGCATTTCAGGACATAGAGAGTGGGGGTGGACTCTGAGGACACTCACTGCAGTTTATATTAAAGAAACAGCCACTGGTTATGGAGATAAAATAGCATTTCGGATTAAATTGATCTAAGTGAGCAGGCAAGCCTTAATCAGTTTGATGCAAAACAAAGTCATTTCTGGGCTGTTTTACAGAGGTTTCACTGACAGAGCATGCTATTTGCCGCTTTTGGAAAATACACAGAGTGGGGCCGGGGCAAGAATGTCTTTCATCTAAATTACTCTTGATTTATCAAAGATGACATGGAATAAATCAGAAGTATGCACAAAATAATACACTTAGACAGTTTAAGAAGACTTTGATGGAAAAAGCTTGGTAAAGGGAGCTATGAAAAGAAGCAAATATGAAATGAGGTTACAAAGTCAAGGTCCATACATTTGCTCCTTACCTGGTGGTTGTGTAAGGGCTCATAAATGCATGCTTCTGAGTATGTGCATGTGCATTTGTGTGGTTACGTCAGTGCTTATATCTGATGTGTCCTGAGGCCTGAAGACAGTAAACGCTCTGCCCTCTGCTCTGTCACGCATACACTGGCATGCTGGAGTGTATAGGCTAGCAGGCAAGTGTGGGAACTCAGTGTTCCAGAAAGTCAGAGGGAAGCCTGCGTCACAAACATGCGCGTCCAGTCCCTGTTAAAACTGTTAAGGATGTGCTGAAGAATAATAAGAAGGTCTGAGACCTGTAGACCGCTGCTTATTCAGTCTGTTGTCAAACTGCACCACTGAGTGCTGGAGACATTAAGGAGAAGGGAACCTGGACATGTGTAATGGGAAATGGAATTATCGAGGCCAAGTCCACCCGTGTCCTTAAATAACCCGAGTCTTTTTAACATTGAGACCAGCAGTCCTCCAGCTGCAGGTGAGCCTCCTGTATTCTGTATGTGCTACTCCAGAGCAACATAGCCATCTGCTGCAGCTTCGAAAAAATAAAAAAACAACGGGCAGCCTCTAAAAATACACACAGGCGTCACGCACCATCAACAAAACAACAAGCTTTTCTCTGAAGTACTGTAACTGAAATGGAGCCTGGAATAGTAACACAGCAACAGTCTAAAATCAGTGGAGTTGCATGTACAACTATATATATCAATAAACCGCTGTTGCAAAAAGTTTTAAATTTTCTCTCATCATATAAGCCCAAAGATGTAAACAAGTATTCTTCTTGGATTCACGAGTTTGTCCTTGACTCAGTATTCAGCTCACATGACAGCGTGTAAAATATTCAACATGGCAGATTGGAAAGTGGGGCGGCAGACACTAATAAAGTGGCCCAAATTAGAAGATTCTCCATACTGCAATGAAACATTGATTAAGGAAGCTATTCAAAATTCAAATTGGAAGAAAACGAGCCGGTCGTGTCCTGAGGGATCTGGTGGGAAAAGGACTAATAAAGTCATCAGAGCTGAAGAAGACAGCAGCCTGAAGGGAAGACCCAATACAGGCAGATGGTAAGAGACAGATTTGACAATGGAGCGCGCACACACACACACACACACTCACATTTCTCTCACACACATTCAGAAACTGACACTCAAGAAATATGATTTTCCATCCAAAATACCCACAGGGCGGCAACAAACCATTATTTTCATTATCAATTAATCTGAATATTTTGTTCTTGATTAAATGTTTTGTGTATTAAATGTGAAAATATTACAGTAGGCTTCATCGAAACTTCCCAAAGCCGAACATGACTTTTTCCAGATGTCTTACTGTGTCCAACGAAGAGTCCAAACCTCAAAGACATTCAGTTTACTACCACACATTGCATGAGGTCCATAATCAGTGTATTATCTACAGTAGATGCCGGTTAATACACCGATACTTTGGAGAATATCAGCACAGAAGCTAAGCAATGTACTGCTGTCAGGCAGAAATTGCCTTTAAATAAGCCAAATATCACTCTCTCTGACTCAACCAGACTCCACTGGTAAAATCAGTCAGTTTATCTCACAGACCACAGGAGTTGCTGGTCTACTGGTTTGCTGCCTTGATGTATTAGTTTGTTTGTGTTATTGTGTGACTTTGCTGAATCCAAACTAAACCTTTAAAACATCAAAATCACACAATAACACTAACTAACTAAACATCCCATCAGCAGCTCCTGTGTTCTGAGGTAAGATCACTGTTAAAGAACCTAAAATAAGTTTAGGCTTTAGCAATTAATTAATTATCAGGAAGGTGGAGAGTTCATTTGTTTGACACCTGATTAATTAACTCTTTTTTTTTTCAGCTCCATTCCACTCTTTTGGTTCAGTTGTCATGGGACTTTGATGTCTGCTGCTATTGATTATGATATATACTAATGATATAATATCCATTCTGATTATATTGTACCAATATTCAATATCTAATTTAATTTTATCCCCAATTTTAGCATTTTCAAGCCAAAACACAATGTTGTATTCATTTTTTTCCCACAATATTGCTCTTTTCAGGGTACAAATTCCTCTAAAATACTGGAATGAAACTGAGAATAATACATTTTGTAAGGCAATAATGACGGAAACTTTATTAGTCAGAAAAAGAAATAGTGTAAGCTAAAGCTGCAATGATTAATTGATTCACTGATTACTAATCAACCATTAAATTAATCACCAACTTTTCTGATTATCAATAAATTCAATTCGTCATTTTTAGTCTTATTTTTTTTAGGAAAAAATGTCCAAATTCTCCGATTGCAGCTTCTCAAATGCAAATATTTTCTGGTCTCTTTACTCCTCTCTGACAGAAAACTGAATATCTTTGGGTTGAGAACAAAACAAGACATCTGAGGACGTCACTCGGGCTCTGGGAGACATTTCTGACATTTAATGGACTAAACAACTAATCAATTGATGAAGAGAATAATTGACAGATTAATCACTAATGAAAGTAATTGTTAGTTGGAGCCCTGTTGTAAGCACAAGAAAAGGGCGAGAAGCATAATTCATCCAATAAATTAGGAGCATCCGTCGCATTAGAAGAAAATTAAATTCCTCGTTAAGTACACGTTGACACGTTGGCAATCAAAACCTATTATACCCACTAGCAAATCTGCACTAATTTGAACTGAAAAGTATTCATATGCACCTGCCTTCCACAAATTACACACATACACACACTCCTGCCATGCCATTGGCCCGGCGTCTGGCTATATTTAGCCCTGGTTCACTCAGTTACCCTAAGTGGTCTTGTTGTGAGAAAAGACAGCCTCAGCCCTGACACAGAACGCCATTTTCCACTTCTCTCCCCTCAGCAGCAGACAGATTGGACAAGTGAGCTACAACCTGCTGAATTGAGCCTGATCAGGTAAAACACAGGGGATAAAAACCCTCTCCCCTCAGCTCTTATTCTGCCCTGTAAACATTCTGCATGACACAGCAGCAACAAGTCCCATCCCACCCCCAACTCCCTGACAGCGTGGAAAGGTCTCAGTGAGCGCTGTTGTGGGTGGAAGTTCACTGGCATGTCTGTGTTGGCGGCCGCATCCGGAAAAGTGACTCAACAGTGTGGTCAGCGCAACAAACCACACCTATTCTCCAAGGCAGTCCTGTTCCTGAACATCGAGGGACAAACATGTTGGGATGTGTGCTTCTCTTCGGGCTGCGTGCTTTTTCAGTTTCAATTTAAACAAAAAAGTGCATCAAACATTTATGATGCACCGAGGAAAAATTCAGCAGCCTGTCTGTCACACAGGCACGAAAGGACATTACAGGACAAAAAAAAAAAAAAGAAAATATTTCTTTCTGTTCCAAGTTACATGCCTGCATTAACCTCCAAATTAAACAAAATTCATGTCATTCCAAAATAAGTCACATGCTTGTATCTACAGCATGCAATGTGTATCAACAAGCACTGGAAAGCATGTGCACATGACTCAAAATTTAGTAAGGCTGCAGTTAAATGCAGCATTTATCTTTTTGTTAACTACAGGTTAACAAGGGGTATGTTTCTAAAGAAAGTTTTATGTTTCATAAGCAGATGCAATGCTGCAGGACTATTTTAATCACACATCTTATGTAATATGATCTACGGTTTGCTAGAGTTAATACTTTAGACAATGCTTCCCTGCACATTCAAAAATAAATCCAAGGATAGAAAATATGCCTGACCTCTGATAGTGAGGATGGATCCCAGAGGGAGCCAGCATGTCAAAGGTCGAGCTGTTTGTCAACTCAAAAAAGTCAAAAGTCTAAATGTTTCATGTGACAAGAATTACACAATCTGTCTTTCACACAATGCTAACCAAAGCCATGAATTCTGCCCTGTGCCACTGTAAAAAAAAAACCCAAAAAAAAAAACTGGTAAATGGAAAAGGAACATTTGTACATTTGGAAAATACATCATCATACCAAGGAAAACAAGCCTGTGTGACATGTGATGCCTTCTCCCACTGGTCTGTGAGCAGAAAACGAAGGCAGGAGGGGAATCAGGCCGTTTCAGCCTTTGTCCATCGGCCTAAATGTGTTTGATGCATGGAAATGCAAACAAAGCCAAACGCCAATGGCATGAGGTTAACACTAGACAAGTATAATGGCCAGCCTGCATGTGCCACGCTCCTTAAAAGGGGGCTCTCTACACAAAAATGCCCTAAGGTAAACATACATTCATACATGAGCGCCTGGCCTATAAAACCTGAAAAAGATGTGTACAATTGATTCAAAATTAGTATTTTTTTGATCTGTTAGATTATAAAATGTATCTGAACATAGAGATGAACAGTATTTCAATCAGACTAAATGTGTATGATTAGCCTACTTTTGAGTTTTTTGCTGGGCAGATAAAATAAGATGTGTTTGTGTATTTGAAATACTTAAAATACATAATAATATGTTGTTTTCTTCAGTTTAGGTCCACTGTGTAAGATTTATAGGGATTTATTGGCATCATAAGTCACCTGAAATTAAGACCCGTTGTGTTTTCACTACAGTACAATAAGGCCACCACGCTACACTGCCGTGTTCCTACAGGAGCCCAGAACGGACAAACCAAACACTGGCTCTACATATGGCCTATCAAGATTAATACAAGCTTTGTGGCGACCATAGGTTCTCCTACATGCTTGTGAGGGGAGGGTGAGACAAGGTGTTTGCAGTCTGAAAGCTCACCGTTAGATGCCACTAAATCCTACACACTGGTCCTCTGAAACAAATAAATGAGGTTAGTAAAGTTTGTGTTGTGGTGGATGCTGGTTGTTTGCTGGCATGAGCAGACTAACGTTAGCTAGAGTTGCAAACTGTTGGCGCTGAAGGGGAGCTGAACAGAGGAAAGACACTTGGGAACGCACACAAACGTCACATCCTTTAGATTTTCCCAGGGCAAATGAATACTTTTGGATTACTTCAAAATCAAACGCTGAAAATACTGCATCTCATAAAAAACTTTCCTCTTTAAACATCTAAAAACATTTTCAATGCAATTAAAAATGCATTTTTTCCATCAGGTTTTGTATTTCTCAAGCCAAAGACAGCTACAAAGTAGTGGAGCACTTGTCAAAGAAACCCTGTATGCAAGACATGCTTTTCATGAGTCATCAGAGCATCGCTTATCACAAAAGAAATCAAAATTTTAAAACTGAAATATTTTAAAGATGGAATTAAAAATGTAATCAAGTAAATCATGACAATGTGAATATAATCTAACTGTACATTTTTCAAATATAATCCAGGCTGATTATAGTTACTTATTTGTTGTAATCCGATTACGTAATCCTGATTACATGCTATTAGCCCATCACAACTATACTGGTCTACAATAGTATTGTCATATATATAATCTGATGTGTATATGATTTTTTTAGGCAGAATTTTGTGTATATTTGATAGTTTTTCTTAATTCAGGTTTAATATATACATATATTTTGCTCTTTTTGTGTTTATAGTTATTTATAATTATTAGAAAAATACCAGAGAAAGTTTAATTTCAGTGTCCTGATATCATTTTGGACAATAAAGTTTATTGCTAAACTATAAAATATCCTGCCTCCATTACATATCTTTGTCACAAGTGTTTGACACTATTAAGGGCTCACTGTACTGCATGTGTGTTTATGTATATATTCAATATTCTGCATACTTCATTCTGCCTAATATCTGTATCAGTACAGATACAGATATTAGTACCCTTTACTTCTCAAGGCTGCATGTAAACTGATTCACATGGTACCTTTAAGGTCAGACCCAAATTGAGGCAACTTCAAGCCTAAAATGTGTAAAAATGACTTTTTAATTGAATACTTTTTCTCATACCAGTATTTTCGACTTTATTGTGACACATTTGATGAGCAAGTACTTGTAATCTGTAACAACAACGACAACAAAAATACACTTTTTGATGTTTTTGTGCCCATTTCTCTGGCTGCAGCTGTCTACTGTTGCAGCTTCAGATCCAAACAGTGTCTCACTTCTCACATTCCCACACGTTCCTGTCAACTTATTCAAGGATCGCTTGAACTTGTCCACCTACAAAGTGCCCGCTGCTCCCGTTACTTTGGTGATGAATTGACGGTGGCACTTGCGCCAGGCGGGCGGAGATTAAATCATCACATTACCACACAACACTCAGCGAATAAAAAAGAAAAAAAAAACAGAAAAAACACACCGAAGTGGGCGGCAAATTGACAAGTACGTTTCCACTGAGGGGCACGTTTAAAAAAGGGTGAGAGGAAAAGACTCACAGAGCAACTTTAACGGACAATGCAACTTAGACAATAACCCGCCTCGCGCTCGGGGACGTTAAAACTGTAAACAAACACAAAGAGCCAACTTACCGTTCACCGCCAGCACCAGACAAGCTGCGAAAAGTTGCAGCCAGAGGAAAAAACTCTTCTGCTCCTTCATAGCTGCCGGTTTTTCTTTTCTGTCAGCTGTTGTGTGTCTACGGTTCGTTAGTTAAAGGGACGTGCGGACCGTTAAAGAGGACAGCGGCTCTCCGGACGTTGCCGTGACTGAGGCTCGAGCTTGTTGTGCGGCTCTAAACTCCCAGGCAGCAGGCGTAGAGCAGGAGCACGTGCGCTTCAGCTCTCAGCCAATCGCGGCCTGGCTTGTAATTGTAACTCCGCCCCCCTTCCTTCTAGTTGTCCATGAACAAAAAAAATAATAAAAGAAGTAGATCACCCTGGAAACAAAAGGAGCGTTTATGGCTAATGTGCTGCGTGAAATTGAATGTCTTGATTAGGATCTTTAATATAAAACCCATCAGAGGGAAAATAATTACTCCACTATTTTGGTAATTGCAGTCACATTTAACCTGTGACCTAATTAAGTGTTTCCATGAGGTTACTTAAGGGCATACTGTTCTTTAATAAAGTCTGGACGAAAATAGCAGTGGTGGAACACAGTTCTAGCAAATTTACTCAAATACAAATTTGAAGTATTTGTACTTGAGTCTTCTTTTCATGCTACTTACTTTTTATGTCACTACTTTTCTGACATGACCGATGCATGATGAATTAAAAACTACCTCTACAACAACATGTACAGCTGAAGGAATTAGTTCATTTATTGAGGCAGTGATTAGTTGATTGTCAGACAATTAATTAGGATTAATTATTAAAAATCTTTAAATTGTTTAAACCATTTGGATGCAAAAACTTTTCATGGTTCCAGTGTGAGGATTTGCTGCTTCTCCTTTTATTTATTTATTTTTAATTTTTAATTTTGAACTATGGTTGGGACAAAGTGTCACGGTTTTGTGAATTTTTAGAAACCAAACAAGTAATCAAATTGATTACAACTAAATAAAAAAAACTGCAGCAGATTAATCCATAATGAAATCATTAGTTGCAGCCCGATACAAAATAGTTCAAAATTAACACCACCTAAACCAACTTCAAAAGAATTATCCTGCTTTTATATTAATGCTTGAGTGATATGATGTAACATGTAAAAGTATAACAGGCTAATTAATGTTGCCATACATTTTGCTGATTGTACTTACAGACTTTTACTTCGGTAACATTTTCACTCTTTTTATAGTGCACAATGAAAAATATCCAGCTGAAAGTGCTACGCAATAAAACTGGTAATATTTCATTAGTTCATCATATGCTTTGTATGTAAACTCTTTATTTGTGAAGCGAGTTAATTGAAGAAAACTACCTCAGATTTGCATGTATAAAACCTGCGTAAATCCATTTTGTTAAGCAGTAGATTAAGTGTTAAATTTCAGCCCTGATTCCCAGTGATGGAGAGAGTTTCAGGTCCCTCAGGTCAGTGGTTCTCAATCTGTAGGGCGGGCCCCCCTGGTGGGCCATACAAAGAGTCACGACAGGGGTCGGTGGGAGGGGTTGAATGAATTTATGTCAGGAACATAAACAAATAAGAGTTCAGTGATGCTATAATGTTGACCTTTATTTCACAGAAATTCAACTTGGATTCTATTTTTATCAGTTGCTTCCCCTTCCTCTTAATGATCGATTAATGAAATCGTGTGTTGTTTGAAAACTTGTAAACTTTTTTCAGCCTCTGAAGGGGGGCATATAAGAAAAAGTTATGGAGCCACTACTTTAAGTAAAATTATTAATATTGCGGTAAGGATATCCTCCACCTCTGTAGAAAAGACACATTTCTTTTTAAAGTTCTCACATGTGAAATATTGTATGTCCACCTCATGTCATACTCTGCTCGAATTTATCATGTGTGAAGTAGTAAATCCACATCAAATTTATGTCTCTGAAGAGCACATGTAAAATTAATATTTTAACACAAGAAATAAATGAGAGCTGTATGAGTGATAGGTGGATTTATCGCTGTTATCACACTGTTTCACATGTGATAAACAAGGCTGGATTACCAACTCAGAAAAGCAGGCAGCTACTCCAGGACCCTCCCCTCAGGGCGCAGGCAGAATCCCAGTTTTACTGTGTTTCAGTTGGTTTTATGTAATTTGATTAAATGAGACAAATACTCTGCATTCCAAACTGCATACTTCCTTCCTTTTACTTTTTGTGCATACTGCAGCTGCCCTTTCAAAAATATGTACTGTTGCATGCATGTACACAATTGAAGCTTGCTACATGGCACCTTGAACTTTGACCCTCTTGCTCATACACCCATCACAAAGAACTGTAAATCAGAACAGCCAGAACAGCATGCTGGCTTACATACTGCAAAATCCGACTGAATGCAGCAGGACATCCTGTTATTTTTGGCATACTGCATTTGACGTACTACACATACTGTACATACTATGTACTGGGACATACTAAATCTCTGGCTCCTCCTAGTGCTTCTAATGACATTGCATGAATCCACTGTGCCTGAATGAAAACGACCAATCAGAACCACGAGAAGTCTCTATAAGGCCTCTATTATAGTCCCAAACTGACGCGCACATGGACAGCTGCGGACCCCACAGACGCCTTTCTGGAGTCCGCTTGGAGGAAGCAGTAGATCGGCGTCTGTAATAGCTGCATGGAAAACTCCACAGATGAGTTTGCATGCATGGTCACAACAAATGGGCTGGTACATGGATGTCCACACAGAGCCTAAGAGTGCAAACTTTGATGGTGAAAGGTACATCACATGACCCCTAGTGCACCTTAGCGGATCCTCATGCATCCGCCAACACGGACAGTAGAATACCAGCTTAACGCAGGTGGCTCAGAAAGAGTTTCCAACCCAAAATGTCAGTATTTGACGACCAGGGAATGAGACTCAACAATCGGCCATCTTTCTTTAGCATGGCTTGCCCCAGTTTTAAAGTGGGCCTGTATTATTGTCTAATGTTGTGGCCCTGTCTTTTCTAGGGGGAATGTAGTTTTAAGACTTTATTTTAGTTCATAACGTGCTTGTTGCGTTACATCAAATTGCCACAAATTAAGTGTAAATCTCTCAACACACAGAAAACCAAAGGCCATGGTTTCTTGGCCTCTTTATTTACTTAATAGGGGACAGTTGGTAGGGACAATTAATAGGGGACTGACAAAACATATGACTCCCCCAGGTAAGTCCAAACATTATGTGCTCAAGATGTGTCAGTTTATGAACACCTAATACAATTCATTTTTTTCCTTCCACATTTTTTCTGTTCAGCAGCTTATTAAGACTTTGCATGTGTTTAATCTGTTTAATTCATTCAAAGAGGCCGGTAGCTGGTCACATCAATGCATATTTAATCCGCAAGGTCACTTTTTGATGAAGCCTGTATGGTAAACATGTTGCATGCCTGTTCTCTAATAGTTCTGGGAAAATTCCCATGGTGGTGTCATGCATGAATCCCTGCTCTGAAATGCAGATTAAGGCCACTGTTTTATTGTATGAAGCTGAAAGGTTCGTCTGTGGGCGTTTCTTGAGCCGAGATCCAGCAGTGGGTCAGAGTTGATTTTTGTGCTCTCAGAGGGAGTGGGCGTGAGGCGAAGAATTGTTTTTAATGGGTGTGATTCAATCGCTCTTTCTTCATCTCATTCCTCTTCAATGGACGAATACGGTTTAGATGTAACTTTGCATCTTGCGCCAAATTTAGGAGACAAAAGCAGACTAAATATAACAGCAGTCACATGATTGTCAGCTTACCTGCTTAATGGCTTTGGAAGTATTATTCTGCCTCTCATCTTTACATTTCTTTTCATGGCACATAGCAACAATATTCTCAGATGAACTCTGTACGCTTTGATTGGCAGGGTAAAATGTACCATTCTGTAGCCTAGTAACAAGCCAAAGTGATTTAAATACAGCTTAAAGTGATCTCACGCCTGGCGACCAGCTCAAATACAGAAGAGAAAGGCTGCTGTGCTTTGATGGTCTGTTCTCATCACATCTCCATGCTCGGTTTGTCGCTCTGAGTCTTCAAACTATGCTGTGTGAAACGTATAGCAGCTCGTCTCACATGCTGAAAGAAAAAAAAAAAAAGACCTTCTCCAGATGACCTTTTCACATCAAAGCTGTGCCAGGGGAGCGATATCAAGCGCCTCGTACATTCCCGCTCATTAGTTTGATGAGCAGCAGGTCAAACAGGGGCTGAATATACTGTATTATGGGAAGTGAAGGACTCTGTGACCTCAACTCCGACTTGATGAGATAAAAAACAGAAAGATGAAAAGGAGCATATTTCACTTTAGGAAGTCAAATGGAACTGAGAAAAGTTTGTTCCTCTTTCTGTCCTTTAAATTCAGTGTAAATGTAATAAAGAAGGTTATCACAAGTATTTTACGTTAAGGCAAACCAAGAATATTCTGGGAAATGACGTATCAGTAGCTTCTGTTTATGCAGAAATGGAAAAAGAGAAGTTAAGATGTGGTCAGAATTAGACTTTGACTGAACAAGTTCCCATAGATAGATATTTGAAAGCTTTTTCAGGATGTTAATCTTTCTACTTAGAGAAAATGGGAAGTTGATCTTGAGGAAAACACTGATGTGGAGGAGTGGTCACAGATTTGTTCAAGTGTACTCTCTGGCTCATGTAATTGGAGGCAGATGCTCTTGCAATCTAAGATTCTGAACAGAGCGTGTCATACTGCAGCAAAACTGAACGCAATCAGAAATGTTTTTGTGTTGCAGGTGCAAAATGTATCGCTGACGTCTGGAAATTCTTTCCCATTCTTGCTTTATATACAACTTCAGCTGCTCGACCGTCCAGGGTCTCCATTGTTGTATTTTGCCCATGTTGATATGTCTTTTGCTTTGCATGGAAGAGTCTTAACTTGCATTTGTAGATGCAGCTACAAACCGTGTTCACTGACAACAGTTTTCCAAAGTGTTCCCATGCCCATGTAGTACCCTTTATACACCCTGAGGGGTCAAAGGTCACAGACATTCAACGATGGTTTTCAGCCTTGCCCTTTGCGTGCAGAGATTTCTCTGGATCCTCTGAATCTTTTAATGACATTATGGATTGTAGATGGTGAAATCCCTAAATTCCTAATTAAACTGTTGGATTATTTGCCCGCGCAATGTTTCTCAAAACCCATCCATGTTTGTGAACTGAGATTTTCGAGGATGCCCCCTTAATACCCAATTATGATATTATCACCTGCCACCAATTAACCTGTTTGCCTTTTTGAAAGTTCAGTTTTCTGAGTATTCCACAACTTTCCAGTTTTTTTTTAAGTGCTGCAAGAATATCATATATGAATCAAAAAATGATTTGCAAATCATTGCATTCTATTTTTCTGTTTTTTCTTTTTTGGGAATTGGGGATGTTATTACCAGATAAAACATACAAAATGCATGGAGAGAGTGATTGAAACAGGTGGTTCAGTAGGGGACACAGCTCAGTCCCCACAGCAGATTAATCCAGGCCTGTCTCTCTGCCCTCATTTCCTGTCAGTATCTACTTTCTGCTGTCCAATAAAAATAGTTCATACATACCATACCATATATACCATCGCATTAGAAGCAGCACAGAGCATTTTCTCAAACTCAGGCTTGAGAGCATTATAAAAATGGTGCCATTAGCCGAACAGCAGGTAACAACCACAGTATGTCTCATAAATACCTGCTAATGCTCGGGAAAATGTGGAAAGTTGATGCGGACAGCAAAAAGCAGGGATAAGAGAGATTTCCTTCTCCTGTAGCCAAAGTGTCACTGCTTCCCTCCCTATAGTGACAACGCTGCCGTGATGTTGACGTGTGTTTCAGCAAAGATATTTAAACCCCTCTTGGTTTATTTTTCGCCTCAGAGAAAGACAAAATCCCTAAGCTGTGAAACTCAGAGGCCAGAGAGAAAAAAAACTGCTTTATCCGTACAGTCGTGTAGCTATAAGAACAGATCAGACAGTCATGTGCGCTGTGGGCCGCTTGACGTAAAGCAGCCGTCAAATGTGGTGAGACTCCACAATGGCAGCGTCCTCTGATGTTCCTGTACTGTAACAGACAAAGCTTGTTCTCATGACTGAGTCTGAGCCAGAGGATGAGGTTAATGATGGTTAGATGGAACTTAAATATGACAGAGGCCTGTTTGATCCTGATCCACAGTGTGGAGCGCAGCATAATCCTGCAAACTCAAACCTCGTGAAAACGTGGTATACTCGCTGTACCTAAAGGGAAATGCTACTCAAGAAATTTATAAATGATTGTCAGTGAATTTTCACTTCCGTCTCCCACGCAAAAACAAGACCAAGCCCCTTTCACTTCTCTGGAAACATGACAGAGGATTCACTCTTGTAAACGTTACAGATAAAGAGGTGAAATGATCGAGGAAGGGAGGGAGCCACGTTCCTGTGGCATAATTTCCCTGGAAGAGCGCAAAAAGCTACAATTCAACCGAAACCTCATTTTGATGTTCATATTTCATACAGCTGTTTTTGCTCAAAAGGTTCAGTAGAACGATACCAGACCAAATAAGTGCAACAATATAAACTGAAGTGAAGATATACAATGTAAAGTGAACTACAGCTTGACTACAGGTCAACTCATGTCTTATTACTTTTTATTGGTCTTAATTATTATTTTATTCCATTCTTACCTTTTAATGATTGTACTTAATGTTTTACTAACTTTTACTGGCCCTTTTTATTCCTAATTATCGTTTTTAAAGGGACAGTTCACCCCAAAATAAAAAATACACATTTTTCCGCTGGCCTGTGGTGCTGTTTATTCACTATGAGTAGCCAAGTTTTGACATATCAGCTGCAGAGATCTCTGCCTTCTCTTGAATATAACTGAACCGGCACTTTGAACACCACAAGCTGAGTGCCTCTAGTTCCATCATAATCGAGAGAAGGCAGACATCTCTTTAAAGACAATAGTGTCTATTCTCACGGTTTGATAAGGAGGTCAGAACATTGTGCATGAAGAAAAAACAGGTGTTAAATAGCAGAAGGAGAAATCTTTGAATTCAGCTTATGGTGTTTTACAATCATTTTTCATCAGTGTTGCTTAAAATGAGTGTATGCGACTTTATTGCATTCAAAGACACGTGGCTGTATTTGTAAAACATAATTAAATAAAAATAAATGAGTGGCTAGCAATAGCAGCTTCACTTCATTATCTACACTGCTGTTTAACTGTGTGATTCCTCACACATCCTCTCTAAATTTGAAATATTATCTTAGTGGTTTGGTAACTGTGGGGTAAATTCATATGAAACTGTGATGAGTCTATATGCTGTCAGTGAGACCATATTCTGTGACCCATCATCAGATTCTGTGACCTGGAATAGGTTTCCAGCATCAGATTTAGGTTTAGGGGGTAGTTTGTCCTACCATAGATGTACTATTTGGGTCACAGAATCTGGTGTCACACTGCTGGTCTGCAAAAATATTCAGCTTTATGATATCATATGTTTCCATAGATTCAGCATTCCTACACCATAAACAAACTGTAATTATATTATAATAAACCTATACTCAATTTTACAATGACAATAAACAAATTTCTCCAAAAAAATATATGAAGAACACTCTGAATGAATACTAACAGGTCATAGTGTGTGTCCCATTAGTGGATGGCGCCCTCCAGTGGTTACAGTCCTCAATGAAAGAGGTTATGACTGATGTGTGACTGGAAATTACAGTCTCTAATTTCTGTCTAATGACACACACTTTAAACGTGTGATGACAAAGAAAGGAATCTGTTGATGCTGCTGTCGTCCCGCCTCAGTGGCAGAAAGCAACGAAGTAGTTTTACTCAAATTCAATTTCCATTTTCCGCTACTTTATATTTCTACTTAATTAAATATCAGATAAATTCAGATACTTCATCAAAAGATGACTTCTGTAGGTTACTACATGAGTTCTTTTTGTGAAGAGCTTTTCATTTGTTCATGATGACAAAGCAAACAGGAAATGTGTGTACATATACAAATGCATTTTTAAAATAATTCAACTTAAATTAAATCATATTATATCATGCATGTATACAGAAGTACCTAGGGTGCAGATAATATACAAACATGCATATCCATGTATACCTGAACTTAATTTCTTATGCACAAAGATACAGGCACACACCTGCACCTGTATACACAATCCACATACTTATATACACTGCACACACATGCACATGTCTACACACGTCATGTCATGTCATCTACACACACATCTAAATGTCAGCAATTAGTGATTTTATAATACCTTATCAATCTCCCTCCCAGTAAGTAATTTCCATTATTTGACCATATTGGATAGGCCAGCGTCTGTCCACCAAGCAACAAATTATAATTGTGAAATGCTGGAGTATGATAGAGGCACTTTGTTTTAAATTATTGTGGTTAGTCACTAGCTCCCAAGTTATGAGGACATTTGCAATAATGGGACCAAAATGCAATTTAATTGTAGTTTGTGTGGATGGACTAATTTTTTTCTAAAGAGCACCACGATGTGGAATTTGTGAGGGTCCAACCAAGATTTTATAGTTCACAGTACAAAAGACAGTAATAAACTTTAAAATTAATCTGTGAGTTATGAAGAAAAAGGCAACAAAAATGTTACAGTTGCCTATGATCTCCCCTAAAAGATTTGAGAACTTCCTCCACCACTGTCATACTTACATGTTTAATCTCTTGTCGAATCACATACGCTCCCACGATATTATATTTACATATACAATACGGTCTTTTTGTGGCAAGTTTGTGTGAATTTATTCAATTATTGTAGATTATTATTAGGCTACTGTGGGACATTATCCGGATATTTGCTCTGCACCGGAAAATTATATTTGTGTGTCGTTATAAAATGTAGGCCGACAATGGTCTATAATTAGGCGGACGTGAATCAGCCCAGTGAAACCACAGCATGTTACTGTAAACTGGGCAACTGAGAGTTTCCCTAAACTAGGAAGTAAGCTACACCGCTGTTTGTCATGCTCTCTTCAGGCGATGTCGGATATCCTGCTAGCACGACCTCAACGAAGACGGAAACTCAAATAGGTTATGACTCAAAACAAGAGATTTTAATTTATACATAAGCCACGACGACTGATTTGTGTATGCGATGAACATTTAAGCGCTAAAGTAATCTGAAAATAGGCAAAATTTTGTTGTTTTAATCGTTGGCTTCTTGAATTTCCAAAAATCGGAGCTTTTTGAGAGCACTGAACGCACCGTGAGCTCACTGCTGGTCAGTCTGCTCCTCTGTTGTAAACAGACGGTGTCCGCAGACGGAGCTCAACTCCGGGTGGATCCGACCAGAACCCGGACAGACTCCGAAAAGACAGGATGGTAAGACGGGAAATGTTCTCTGTGTACTTTTAAAACAAACATCATGCACTTTCAGTAATGTCCGCGTTGTCTTTGTGTCTGTTTGGGCCTTCAGCGTCACCTCGACCACCTTTAGAAACAGTTTTACCTGAAGAAACTGAGACAGCCACACTTGATGTGACTCGTATTTAAGCTAACCTGAACACAGCTGTCTGTTTGTTCGGTCATTTTCTGGTTTCTCTTCCAGCGTTTTTGTCTGTTTAATGTTTTCACAGACGCACTGGATTCAGTAAGTTGTTAGTAAAGTAGGTTTAACTGTGTTTTTCAGCACTGAATGAGCATCAGCAGACTTTAGGTTCAAAAAGGAGGGACCGCAACCACTGCGTCTTCTTCACAGTCAGACAACAAGGTGAGTAAAAACTGTTCAAGTTGATAGAGAGCATCTCTGTAAAGTAAAATATATCTAAAAAAGTATCAGAGCTTTGAATTAAAGCTTCCAATAGCTGAAGTTTTGTGTCAAGAAAGGTTAATATTTAGGGGAGAAAAACTGAAACAGTATTGTGTACTTACAAAACTATCTAAAATAAAATAAAATAGAAATAGAAATATACAGGAAATATTTTTCATGCATGAGGAGACAGTTGTGCATATATGTCACTGCCTTCACAAAGTGTTGTTTATATTGTAATACCTCTTCTGAACTTATTAAATCTCTCCCCTAACAAATACCCCCCTATATTTTAAGAAAATAAACTAAAACTAAACATTTTTAAACAATAAAAACTAATCTGAGGTAAGAAAACTCACTCTGGAAACTTACTGAAACTAAAATGAGTGGAAAACAACAATTAAAAACAGAATTAAAAAAAAATATATAAATTTTGTACCAGACATTGTAAGCCTGCTGCGGGACGTCTGTTTGCAGAATCAGAGATTCTGACACAGACTTTAGACAAACATGAGAAAGCAAAAATTCCCGCTGAAATCAGAATCCAGACATGTTTTCAGGGCTTGCAGCTCTCTCAGGAGAGTAACCACAGCACGTATGTCGAGGAGGGTAAATAAACTAATTCAGTAGACTATCACTCCTGGCTGGTAGCACCGTAAAGAGCCTCAAGAGATTTAATTAATAAAAAGGCAGTGAGTAGAACATGTTTCCTCCTTTGTTTTACCCATGTAGGACCTTAAAGCACCAGCTGACTGAGATAAGCAGCCAAAATGAATAAAAAAACATAAAGGAGGCTCAGTTTTACTGACTGTTTTGTGTAGATTTCGTCAGGTAGACATCCACAAAACAGCAGCAGTAGATAATCTGGCTGTTTGATAATAGAGGTCATCAGGTCCGATATTCAGCATTTTTATGATTAATGGAATCTGTATTATTTTTTTTAATCCGATTTCTGATAAAATACTTTAATTTAAAGCTACTGTCAGGAGTTTTAACTGGTTATAAAACAGTCTCAGTTTATTACTCTGTTACTTACTTTATATAACCTACATGAGCAAACAAGACCATCTGCGTTATTCTTACTGCCTGCCACCAGCTCTATGAAATCAGATTGAACAAGCTTTTGTTTACAGTTTCCCAGGAAAAGTTACAGTGAGTAGTACATTAACCAGTTAAATAGAAGCGGAAGGAGATTTATATTTAGATCATTTTATTTTTGACGTTATATTTAGTGGTAATTATGGTGGTAACACTACTTATTTTGTCCAAAGGGGCCTCCAAACATAATAATAGTTTTACTAGTTTTATTCAGTTTGTACTTTATCATTGGTGAGTTTATAAAATTTTAGAAAAGGATTAAAACTGCTGAAAGCGCAAGGTGACATCCCCAAGTGTCTTGTTTTGCCCACAACCAAAAGATATTCTATTTGCTGTTGTAGAGAAGTAAATAAACCAGAAAATATTCACATTTGAGAAGCTAGAATCAGAGACATTTTTTTCTTTAAAAAACAATTATACTTGTACTTGTATTAATCAGTTGATCGTTGCAGCTCTAATATTATATTTATCTGATATTTAATTAAGGCAAAAGGCTATTAAGATGTTTGAGATTAATGTCTAATTAGCACTGCACCTCCTGTGAGAGCTTAATAAGTCATCTAAGTGCTTTCCTAACATGCTGCGCACAGGTCCTCTCCTGTCTCCACAATGACTATCCTCGAGGACGCAGACATGAACACCTTCGGCCAGGAGCTTCCCGCCATGTTTGATGGCGTGAAGCTGGCGGCGGTGGCAACCGTCCTCTACGTCATCGTCCGCTGCCTGAACCTGAAGAGCACCACGGCAGCGCCAGAGATCACCTACCAGGACACGCCGCTCAGCCGCTACCTGCTCAAATCCTGCCCCATGCTGACCAAAGAGTGAGTGTTTATTTATATTATCCAGTCCCGGTTTTAAAGACTAGAAACAATGGGTGGCTTCTGAATTTGTTATTTGAGTTTTGATCACCTGAGATACCCGATGATCTGGTCGGTTAAACAATATAATCCCACAAGTCGATGTTTATCTTACAGCCTCTGACAGAAGCAGGGTTACAGATCAGCGAGCTCACAGTGTCTGAGAGTGAGATTCTCACGATGGAGGAGATAGACGAAGATTCACTTACATGGTTTCTCAGGATAGCTGTGAAAAGAAGTAATGGAACATCTGACAGCATCATTAAGAACAATGTAGGAGTGACGACTGTGGACATGACATAATTTTAATGAATTAGATTTGACCTGGAGACCCTGATGTTACCTTAGAGAGTTCGTTTTCATTCTCTATTGTTAAGCAGGAAGCCCAGCAGAGTAGTTTTCCTACACAAAAATGAGAAAAACAGACGTAGAGCAATAAAATAACATGTTTGACATGAACATTTTTCGTATAAACTGACTAATAAATGAAGTACATAAAATGTAACAAAAACAGAAAAAATATGTATACTAGGTGGTTAGACATTTGGTAACTTAATGTAACTAAATGTGTACTACAAAACTTTGTGGTGAATGTCAGTCATAAATCCTTGACAGGGCATTGCTGCTCAGCTTTGCCTCTAGTAGTACTGCAGTGAAAAAAAATCCCCCTGCAACCCAAATAGCATTTCCCCAAAAGCCTAATCCTTCTAAAATATAATAATATTTGTAAAAGTTAGAACACAGGAGAAAAGCGATTTGAAAACATTTGACGCCATCACAATGTAAAGTCTATGGGCTGAGCCACTGAGAGAAACAGTACTGCACATATTCAGTGGGCCACATATCCAGGAAGTAAACCCGGAAGCTCGAAAACTTCATTGCCTTACGCACCAGGCCGGCAACTCTCATTGGACTGAATAGGTGCTATCTTTGCACCTTGTATATATACGTCTGTTTTAGATGGAAAACTCATAAGATGGAGCGCTAACATCGGAAGATGAGAAGCGGGCTACAGCAGTCTGGTAAACTCACTTCTTTCTATCAATCCCCTCTAGATTTTTTCATTTTCAGACTTGTAGTCTTTAGACCTAGCTGACACTGACTCAAGTGGAAAATGTGTCAGCTTTCATGCAGCTCTGGAGCCACAAAAGGCTTTAAACACCCTTTTTAAATATGAAGTAGGACTCCCCAAGACCTTTAAACAGGCTGGGCTAAACTAGGAGTTTAAGTTTCTGCTCTGCGTGTGAAAAGTTACTTTCTGTTTACATTGGGAGTGTCTGCAGGCGCATTAGTTATCTACTCAGGAATGTGTTAAATAAACTTAATGCTCAAGCTTTATCTTTATGCCAAAGAAACCACTGCTGCTCGTATTTGAACATGGATGAGCTGTACGTTGATCCTGTGAACCTGGGTCTGGCTTAATCACTTCAGAGAGTACGTTATTTTAAAGTTATGTTAAATCTTGTTGGCTTGATACCCTCTTACTTCGAACACATTTACAAGTCTGTGGGAGTAAGGTGTCTAGAGTTACGTGATTTGTGAATATGAAAATGTCAACCACAAATGAGCAATCTTCTCTAGCTCAACTCAGCTGGCTGGGCCGGTCAGTTACATGGCTGCCGGTGTCTGTAGATTTGTCTGCCACCTCCTATAGTTAGAGCGGTATGTGTGCCTGTCTGTAGTGGGATAATCTTCGCTGAGACTGTGCTGAAACATCTTCAGGGTAGCAGTTACAGCTGTAATGTAATATGGAGCTCCTCCTTCTCTTCAGATACATTCCTCCCTTGCTGTGGGGTAAGAGTGGCCACCTCCAGACGGCCCTGTATGGCAAGATGGGACGTGTCAACACCCCAACGCCCTGCGGGGTCCGCAAGTTCCTCCCGATGCAGGACGGGGCCACGGCGACCTTTGACCTTTTTGAAGCACTTGGAGACCACAGCACAGGAGGTCAGACACGAATAGTAGGGCTGCAACTAACTGTTTACTATCTAGCTATTAATCTGTCAACCATTTTCTTGATTAATCAATTAGTTGTTTGCAGAGTTACAATAAAGATGTAAAATGCTACATTGGGCTGGTGAATCTAGCAACTCACTTGCCTGGTCAGGCAAGTGATAAAAGAAGAATTAAACTATTACGGGTTCCAGTAATTTTTCATGCAAAAATGGCAGAAAATGCTGTTTTCAGAATCTCAAATATGGAGATTTCCTGCTTTTTCTGTTTATTATCATATTAAACTGAATGTTTTTGGGTTTTGATCTGACAAAACAAGACACTGAAAGACATCAAAACTGAGGCTGGACATTTTTCACTATTGTCAGACATTTTACAGGTTGCAGGTCAAGATTGAACATGACAATTCAGTTTAGTCCTTGTTGTTATTTGACAACTGCTAATAAATGAAATAATTTGTATAGAGGCAAGTAAAAGTTTTTTTTAGGCAAGTAGATGTCCAGCCCACTTGCCTGACCGGGCTACTAAAAAACACATTAATGTAGAACCCTGGTTTGGTCCAGAAAAATGCCTGAAAATAGCAAAAAATGTTGAACACTGTTTCTCAAGGCCCAAGGTGACGTCTTCAAATGTCTTGTTTTGTCCCCAACCCAAAGATATTTGAATTGACTGACATAAAAAGAAACCAGAAAATTTACACATTTGAGAAGCTTGAATGAGAGATTTGGGGGATTTTTAAGAAATCACATAAAATGATCAATCACGCCTCAAAATAGTTGGTGATTAATGGAGTAGTTGTCAACTAATTGAATAATTTTTTTAATTGTCGCAGCTCTAAATACTAAATGATCTGGTAAAGTCCCAAAGCAGCTGCAATTGGATTTTCTGCACGTGTAGGATTTAATCACACAACTACTTATCATGTTTTTTTTTTGTTTTTTCATGAAGACGTTTTTTTATTTACCTGTCTTTCCTCCTGAGTTTTAAGTGCTTGCTTGGATCAGAAGTCACAATCAGATGATAGTACAGTATGCATGAACAGGAAGACCACTAATGAACTCCCCCGAGCGTGAATGCCATGCATTTCAGCAGGCAATTAAATCAAGTTGCGCAGACACACACACACAACATCAATTTTACACCCACACATGACTCCACTTTGTATCTTTATGCATGTGTTCCCTCTTGTTTGTCTGTGCATGTGTGTGTGTGTCAGATGACATTACCATGGTAATCTGCCCTGGGATCGGTAACCATAGCGAGAAGAACTACATTCGGACCTTTGTGGATTATTCCCAGCGGCAGGGTTACCGCTGCGCCGTCCTCAACCACCTGGGAGCCCTGCCCAACATGGAGCTCACCTCGCCACGCATGTTCACCTACGGTAACCAGGGGAATCGTCACATGGTAGTCAGTGACATATGGGTGTGATTACATGTTCAAGTCCAAACCATGGAGGGGAAGTTCACTTCATTGCATTTTTGATGTGGGTTCATTCAGGGGAACTAATGTTAGGGGAAGCAATGCAAAATGAAACAAAACAGAGGTTTCAGTTATGTTGAGCGTGGAGTCAAATAGGCTGTTTACACCTGATATTAACATGCGTCTTGAGTGACCTGACCACAAGTGGACAGTACTAAGGACATCAGTCCACATCTGGCATTAGAAGGCATCTCCAGGTGCATTTTGAGGGACCACATTTGGTTGGATTTCACTTCCCTGCTCTGTATGCAAATAAACACTAGGGCTGTTTTGTCAGTTGAATGTCCATTACTGTCCATTTGACTGTTCAGTCCAAAGACTGAACTATTTGTCCCTTTTTTCAGTTCAGCACCACAGTAAACAACTACATTAGACTTCAGGAGCCACAGTGGCAGTGTAGTTTTGCATCAGTGTGCGACAAAGAAAATAATTAAAGTGAATTACAGACTGTCTGTAATATTAGATGATGTGAGATGACGCATGATGTTAACAGCAGCGGTGCAGACTCACTTTTAAAAAGGAGGCGATGAAGAAACATCTGGAAAATCCTTCTTAAGTGACTTCCACTAACAGAAACATGTTCCACATGATGATAACTTTGATGTATCACGACAGTCCTGACAGTAAGGACAGACAGTATGCTGCTGTCTCACTGCTGCTGCAGGAGGACAGAGCGGTCAGTGGTGCAGAGCAGTTGTACTGCTGTGATCATTTCTCATATCCAGTTTGCTGAGCCAAACTGTTGCGTCTGTGTCTAAAATACTCCCACACTTAAGATGATTGCAGCAAAGCTTGCTCTCTGCAGCTCATTCTCCAGATGAGTCTGACTGGACGCAGCAGTTCAAACCTAAACATTTTCGTAATCAATGACGTCAATCACGTTGAAGAATCACCTGCTACACTAAGCACAATAATAAAATCAGTTACAAACTGTGTGTTCACAAAAATCTCCTGCCTGTCTTGGCAGGTGAGAGATCCCAGAGACACAATTTGCATGTCAGTGGACCAAATGGAAATCAGAAAGCTGTGTTTTGTTTACTTACAGTTGAGTAGGCAGTCATTCATTGTGGCCCAGGACACACTGTGTACACACTGCTAAAAGAATGTGGCCAAATGCAGCCAAGACCACCTCTGAATGTGGTCTGAGTCAGTGCTGCCTCAATGTGTGCTGGGTGCACGGACGCCTGTACTAAAAGATCACTCAGGATGCATGTTAATAGTGTAAACAGCCTCAAAGCTGCAACATAGAAACACACTGAGAAACGCTAAATTAAGGAGATGATAAATGGAGGAAGTATCAAAGATTTTCACTGGGAAGGGGTGGTTCTTTAAATAAAATCCTGATTTTTTTAATGATTAAGTCATTTTAAGTGTTTCGCTTTCGTTCAGGTTGTACCTGGGAGTTTGCGGCCATGGTGGGCTACATCAAACGCGCTTTTCCCCAGACGCAGCTGGTGGTTGTGGGCTTCAGTCTCGGGGGAAACATCGTCTGTAAGTTCCTGGGTGAGAACAGATCGAACCAGGACCGAGTGCTCTGCTGTGTTAGCGTCTGTCAGGGTTACAGCGCCCTCAGGTTAGTAGAATGGAGGACAAATGAACAGAGCCACTACTGGATGTGACTAAAAACGCATTGATTAGGACCCCTGAGTGGTATTTAAATTTAAAGTTTGTGTTTGTGCATGCGCAGAGCCCAGGAAACATTCCTACAGTGGGATCAGTGTCGGAGGCTCTACAACTTTGTGTTGGCGGATAACATGAAGAAGCTCATCCTGTCACACAGGTGAGAAGCACAACAACAGTTTCTGCAGCTACAGATGCACTAAACCCCTTTAAGTTTACGACAGTGCCATTCATCATAAATACACTGCAGCATTGTTTTATTACAGTCTGACTGCCAACAAGTAACAAGATAAAGCTGCGATCTTGCTTTTTTCCAGATTTATTGGGTTGTTTCTCAAAATTAATTAACGCTTCCCAAGTCCTGACCTTTTTTGCTCTGTGCTCCAATAGCAGCTGAGCAAGCTTGGTACCCAGCAGAACCTCAGTCAACTTTCTTCTTTCCTGTTTGCTGTTTTGACAGAGGTTCCGCTGGATTTAAAGCTTACTAAGCTGTTATTGGAGCACGGAGCACAAAGGAGACTTAGGAAGGGTCAGTTGTTGGAGTGGATTTCTACAGCAGGAAAGTTGCTGTCTGTTGTTCTAGTTTAGAAAAGAAATCATTCCAAGATGTCGGTCACATGCTGAAAAACTAGGCTAATAGTGTGAATTCCATCAGCTGTGATTTGGATGAGTGTAACAAAGATTTACCTTCTTGCCCTAATTATTGTTTTGTTCAACAGGAGCAGTTTGCTTGGCATGAACTCCAGCAACATTGGTGATGCAGACCTGGGCAGACTGTACGCAGCCACGTCCCTGATGCAAATCGATGACAGCATCATGAGGTGAAGGTCACATGCATTTTCATTTAGATTCGGCTGCTAATGGCTGCTCCAAACTCGACAGCTCTTATCTCTGTTACTGATGATCTCACATGATTTGCACTGCAGAAAATTTCACGGCTACAGCTCGGTGAAGGAGTACTACGAGAAGGAGAGCTGTGTGCACTACATGCACAACGTAAGTGATGTTTGTACACCGAAAGCTTGAGCGCTTTACTTTGTCAATACCACTTCAACTGCTATTGCTGCTGCAGACAATACAGTACTACATACAGTATTTTAGCGGTAGTGCCACTCTACTACATTTCTACCATTGGACCAACCTTTCTACAACTTTCAGGACTACAAGTGGTGCTAAGTCTGATATTACTCTTGCTAGTCCTCTACTATTACTACAGCTACAACTAGAATGTGTGTACAGTTACTATAGCTCAGAATAGTTTGACATTTTGGGAAAATCTCTTATACGCTTTCTCTTTGAGAGTTAGGTGAGAAGATTTATCTTTAAGACATGACTTTATTTTGAAATTCCCATGGCACGCCTGTGTCACTAATGTCTGGAAGAGTTCAGGCATAAAATTGTTGAATCATAATGTAGTTACTTTTTGTGAGCTGACATAAAAGTAATGGACATTATAATATTGTCTGATATTGATCAAGACCCCTGAATTGATTCACATTAAAATCGTATCGTGGCAGACTTTTTGTCCAGAGAATCTATATAATACTGTATTGTGATGAAACAGATTTATTCCCCTATTAAGTATGTTGCTAGAACTGGGAGGCTATTAGCTTAGCTTAGCATAAAGACTGAAAGCATGGGGCACAGTTAGTCTGTCTGTCCAAAGCTCAAAAAATGACATCCCAGTGCCTCAAATACTCAGCAGTTCACACATTACACCGTATCTGGTTTTACAGGAAGTTATGTGGTGTAATTATTTACTGACATACCAGTGTGTTTCTGCTGGTTGCTTGGCAACCTGACTTCCTCTGCAGCTTCCTTAAAACCACAAACTGACATCTTGAGCCACAGTGGTGGAAAAATAAAAAAGGCACCAGCTGTATGCAGTGTGGCACCATTTTGGTGAATCATGTTCAGGTTACCATGTTTTAGCTACTGGAAGGGCACAATAAAGGGCACTTTATCATGTTTTATCGACCATAGGGGCATCCAAGAGGGCGCTTTCGTGGCATTTCCTCACCGTCCACCAGTGCCGATCCAGGCTGTCTTCAGTCTTGATGCTAAGCTAAGCTAAACTAATTAGACTGGTAACTCTGCACCAAAAGCACAGACACAAGAGTGGTATTGATCTTTTCATCTAACTCTCAGAAGAAGCTGTATTAGCATTGATTTCAAAAGTCTTTTTATGAATGACTGAATTAAATAAATGAAAATTTAAAACAGCTGAAGTTACCAGGCTTACTACTACTGCTTCTCACGCCATTACTTCTACTGTTACTGTTGCTATTCCCACTGGTACCACTATAGTACTGTTGCACCGCTACTGTAACCACGGCCTGTTGCTCCTTCCAGAAGCAGGGTGTGACCAAAGTCATTTAGAAACTAACTGTGGTTTCATCTCCAGGTCACCGTTCCTCTGCTCCTGGTTAACTCCTCAGACGACCCACTAGTTCATCAGTCACTGCTGGCTATCCCACGCACACTAGCAGGTTTGTGCTGACAAGATTTTACTCATCAATAGAAGTATTTGGAGTATTATGCAAGGGTGCATATCACATATAGCATTCATCATGATGTATAGTTATTCATAGGTTTCAGTAATATCAAATCCAAGTTCCCAGTTGGAAATTTTAACTGGAATGCCCCCAGAAGTCAGATTTCCAAATCAGAAAGTCAGAGCACTAATGCACTATTACACTATTTATTGTAAACACAGTTCTGTCCAACTTCTAGCTGTGGACATGATGGTGCAGGACTTGTATGCACAAAACATTGTTATCAAGCACAACAAAGGTTTTCATGGAGGCTTTCATCTTTGTTTTCTGACTTGTACTGGAACATGGTCAACTTGGGTGTAACGTCATTCCCAGCTCTGACTTCCCACGTCCAAAATAAATGGAATGCAGCATAAGTTTCAAACCTGCCTTGGTAGACCAATCAGAAAATAGGTCACATATTAAAGCAACCTATGAAAATAAAACATCATCATTTCCATGTTATAAAAACAGTCTCATCTAAGTATGCAAGCATGATCTCCTCCTCTACGCGTCTTGTTTTTATGCAGCAGTGTGCAAGGGTTAACTAAACTGCTGCTATCGCGGCTCATACGTTGTTTGTTTTGAATATTTTGTGCGTTTCCCAGAGAACGACGCACTCAACAGTAAAACCTTGTCCTTGCAGTGAGACAAGCTCAGACTAGTGTCGAGCAAATGAACCCGCTGTCCTCCGTCCTCTGGAGGTGGACACTGGAGCCGGAGTCTTAAGTGTTGATAAAGTCTTGTTGCAGCGATCTGCTCAACGCCGCCCAGCACAGACAGTCTTGTTGAATTTTTCAGGGCCATGTGATCCGCCTGGGCTGTTGGATTATATATATAGAGCAGTGTGTGTGTGTGTGTGTGTGTGTGTGTGTGTGTGTGTGTGTGTGTGTGTGTGTGTGTGTGTGTGTGTGTGTGTGTGTGTGTGGGGCTGTGGCCTGGTCTTGCCTCAGCAGGTCACATGCACTGGCCCCTGCATGTGTAAATCACTGTGAATAATGACTTAGACCCTGACAAGTGAAATTCTAAACTTGTCCTCTACTTCAAAGAAACAGCAATGCACAGAATGACAGTTTTTTCTTTTAATTTTTACTCACAGTAACTGGGTTGTAATTATTTATATAAGGTCAGTTAAGTTTGAACGGTGTTATCATCTCCAGTTTTGTTTTTTTTAGATTGAACTTAGTGATTACACTTAACTGTATAGACCTCTTGCATAGAGGAAAACCCACTTAAAGCCTACTGCATAAATTATTTCTTAGCTCTTGAAAATGTGCCTTTTCAGAGATCATATTTAGAAGTTTTGTTGACAGTATTCATCATTCTGTGCAACACTGGAGACAAGAGTTAGAGACATAGCCCTGGATTTAGTGCCTAGCGTAACGACAAATATTTAGTTAAATTTCAGAGTGTTTATGTGCATGCACACCTGCAAACACACACTTTAATGGTGTGCATTTGTAGTTCCACACATAAACAGGAGAGAGTGTGTAGGGTGGTGTCGAGTAACAGAAAGTGAAAGAGGCAGGCGCATTTCTGTGCGGAAACCGGACGTCTTTGGCCACTGACCTGACAGTCAGTCACTGAGCCATTTTAACGTTACGCCCACACGGCAGAGAGCTTAATTATTTACCTTCACATCGACACGATCAGGCTGCCTTTAATTACCAGATAACTGGGGGTGGTTGACCCGAAAACCAAGGCGAGACAACGAAGTGCAAAAAGTGCAAAAAAATTAATCTTTGTTGCACTTAAATCCGGGGCCAATTATAGCGCTATGAAATCAGGGAGGGTTTGTATATTTATTATACAAGTGACTGTGCAGTTTGAACTGATGTCATGTTTGTCTCTGATGATCGGTCCATGGCATGAGTAGTTTATAAGGCTGGTACACAGACAAATCAGCCCCAACTTATTTTCCCGGTCTCGCCCTGAATTAGCTGTTTGTCATGATTAAACAGAAACACTGCTGAATAAGACTCCTTCTTCTTCTATCTGTAGAAAAGATGCCCAACGTGATATTTGCCCTTACCCAGCATGGAGGCCACCTGGGCTTCTTTGAGGGCGCCGTGCTGTTCCCTCAGCCCCTCACCTGGATGGATAAGGTCATAGTCGAGTACACCGACGCCATCTGCCAGTGGGAGAAGGACCGGCCGGCCTGCCAGAGGAGCAGCCACAAGGACGCGAACCTGCAGAGCGCAGGGGCAACACTCAGAGGGTAGCATACAGAGAGGAAACAATAGACTAAATCTATAAAAACACACAGGTACATACTCTGTCTGCCTTCTGTACTAATGGCCTTACAGTTTACTAAATAATTCTGGGAAATGCAGGACATCACTAAATGGATTAGAGAAGCAAGGCTGAGTGGAAATGGGTACACAAAGTCCTAAATTGAAACTCACATGAGATAATAATACTGGAAAATGTAATCTGACTCCATGGTGAACTGTTCTCAGTTAACCTCCAGTGTAACACAAGTTCACCCTCTGCTGGTTTTTGGCAGCTGCTGCTTCTTGAGTCTGAACGGCAGGCTGATACAGTGGGGTGACCTTTGACCTGCATGCAGAAAGAAAAGTGTTTTTCTGCGTGATAAATTACCACTGTAGACCTTCTAAAATACTTAAACAAAGGCTTCATTTGCAAAAACAGACATCTATATTCTTATTTATTTTCCTAAGTCATGTCTTTTTTTTGTGCACTCCAGAGAATATCAGTCAAAGTGGTGCTGGGTTGTTTTGAGAAGATATCTCAAAAACTTTTAGTTTTCATAAATCATGTTTCTTCAAGTTTGTGTGCACTTAAGTGGTGCTGGTTGAGAAAGGCATTTATCTGTTTTTGCAAATGAACACAAGTCAACTTACATACAAATTAGATGTCTAGTATAAATCACACTAAAAACTGGAAAATTATCTTCGTGAAGTGTGAAGGACACAGCTCTTTTTTTAGCAGTCTGAAGCCTTAAAGGGTAACTTTGGTATTTTTTAACATGGACCCAATTTTCTCATGTTTTCTTCTGTCTGAGTGACTAGTGGGGACAACAGTTTTAGAAGTTGGTCCAGTGTTGATTGAGACCGCTGCAGCTGGTCAGCCACATGTAGGTAAAAACATACATCTATTAAAAGAGCTTGTTTTGCCACTGACAGGCTCAGACTTTTGTGTCCGCCACCAACATGGAAAGACATTTTTTAAAGAGTAAGATCATTTTTGTTTAACCAGAAACGGCAGATTTATCGCTCTTCCTAAAACCACCAGACTCTATCAGTCACCATCTCTAGTGGTCTGGTCTAAATAAATTCCCTGAAGTTACCCTTTAAAACTATAACCAAAATATACTTTAAAAGAAGCAAGCAAGCAAGAAAAATCTTTCACGGTGAAATTTAAGTGCCTTCATATAGAAAAAGGTTTGGTTTTGGCTTCTTATGAATCATTGAGCTACCTCTGATAAGCAGCAGCATGACGTGATTTAAGGTCAAACTGTGCTTCTGATTTTCTTAATATGATAAAATATGGTCCTTTTTGTCTCAATTAAGAGAATTTTGCATTTTTATTGCAGGAAAAATGTGTTAAATAAGACCTAGTTGGGTTTATTTATATATATCGAGGCATCATTTTGTTCATTTTGACACCACTCTCCAGTTTTTCACTTTGCATTTCCATTGTGTGCAGTGGACCATCAGCCTGCATTGTTGCTGCTGACCTTGAGGAGTTATAAAAACGCAGACATGCAGAGTTTTTTTAATCATTGGTTTAGTGATGTTTTTCTGTGAGTGTCCTTTCACTACAGTTCCAGGTCAGCTTGTCCTGTTCTATGAAATGCTCTGCAGTACCTTGAAACCAGCCGCTAACAGCGGTCATTACTGATGCCTCCCGCTATAGCGTGAGGACGGTTGGACGGTTTAATTTTCCTAAAATGCTGCTCTGATTTTCACCACAGAAAAGGTCCTTTTAGAATTTGACAATCCAGGACACGACTATATACCCGACCGAGGGGCAGAGCTGCTGGGTCAGACTGTTTACAGACACTTTGAACAGAAAGGAGAGAAGAAAGTGCAAATGGGACACAAACAGTAAGTGTATGAAATATAAAATCCAATTGATTCTCAAATTATGCACTTACCGAACAAATGGACCAAAGCACATTTCACTTTTCAGTATGAAGTTTGTACTTTTTGAGGCAATTTGGCCGCATGTCACCTAAAAAAAGACACATGGGTCAAATACAACTAACATCTCATATTAGATATTACTTTGAACAAGGACTAACTGATAAGTTTCACACCTGATCATGGTTCTGAGGGATTTATTTTAACCTGCTTATTGCTACATACAGGACGGGTGGAGTTTGCGACATAAAACAGATGAATAAATACAGCGAACTCAAGAGGAGTTAAGTAAAAATTTGTTACATGAAAACA
This sequence comes from Lutjanus erythropterus, assembly GCF_056507025.1. Taxonomy (NCBI): domain Eukaryota; kingdom Metazoa; phylum Chordata; class Actinopteri; order Lutjaniformes; family Lutjanidae; genus Lutjanus; species Lutjanus erythropterus. The sequence goes on from NC_139329.1 coordinate 34,830,059, forward strand.
CAGAAGACATAAGAATTACCACACAAAACTTGCCTCGTGATTTTCATGAGAAACGCACAGATTAATGTCTCAAACATGGACAAAATCGGAGTTGATGTTTATGTGCAAGAGTTGTTTTTGCTTTCTGTGGTTTATTTTTGGCCTTTTTTCATTACTATTCTTAAAAAAAAGTGCCTACACTGTGGTGTGAATGTTTGAAATCAATCATAGTTTCCTGTGAGTAACATCCTGTCAGTGGACTCCACCCAAGTCCACGCTCGTCTTATTAATCATCACTTCAGCCACCACATTTAAGGCAACTTTAATTCTCTGTCTGCCCTTTAAAAGCCGAATACAAGCTGCAGCTACTGTGTCTGTATGTGCAATATGTCCTGACTGTTTCAGACATGGACTGTTTTGCCAGCACTTTACTGTTTTTACAGTCACTATTGTTCTTTAATGACACTATGGTATGTGTACCGTGTCAGCTTTTGGGTGTAACATTTGTAATCTAATCGTGTGTTTTGTTCTGATGTTGTGCAGCCATGACTGATTAGTCATATTTGAACTCACTGATTAATAAATATTTTTCACAAAGACTTTGTTTTTTTTTTCTGTTTATCGTTTCCTATGCAACCTTTTCCTTTCCTGGCCATGTTGTTTGCTGTTTGATCATGTCTAGACATGTTTCAATACCATCTTTCTTTCCTGATACCAGTGCCTGAACTTTGTGTACTGATACCGAGCACCAATCTGATCTTTTTTTTATTTTCCTGGAAATAAAAGCAGCTGAGGCTTGGCTGGTAAATGTTTCAGGCTTCAGGCTGTTCAGTGAGACCTCTGACACTATAATATGTTAAAAAAAAAAAACATGCTTACCTTTGAAAATCACACCAAACAGATTCCACAACTCAGGAGAGACTTTTGTTTTGAACTTCCTGTCAGGAGTCGTGCCATTTAAAGACACAGCGACACCTAGTGGATTTCTTTAGCATAACATGCCTGAACTGAGCGGTAGAGATGCCTCAGTCAGGTTAAGTTCCACACATTTCTCATTAAGACTTAGTGACTCAACATGCGCTCAAAACAGCTGAGCAGGATGTTAAAGGGCCCTGTTCCATTTAGTGTAGCAGAGCTTTTCCAGTGGACAGGAGCAGCAACCTCGGTCTGTTTTGACTGAAATGGAACATGACCTTAATAGTAACTTTTAGAAATAAATTTACTAACTAGAACCATAAAGTGTTCTTTAGCTTGTCTACATAAAAGCACTTTTGGTTCCTGTTTAAACCATTTATAGTTGTTCTACTTGGAACCTTCTCAGAGAGTTCTATTTAGAACCCAACATAAAGAATGAAAGGTTTCAGCCAGAACCCACTATGAGAGATTCAAAAGAAGAACCCCTTTACTGATTTCAGCAATCCTTGAAGAACTTCTTTTTCCAAAGGAGTTCTTAATAGAACCATTAGTCTTTCAAAGAACCCTTCGAGTTCTGTGTAGAACCTCAGCCTCTGAAGAGAACCATTTTGTATGTTAGCATGCAGAAACGTTTAGCTCAAAGCACCGCTGTGCAGCTTCTAAACATTGATGCAAAGACAACATCTCATATTTATATACAGTTTATTGTACATTTATTGACATTCTTATTGGTGCACCAGGTAGCACAGTGGGTAAACCTCATAATACTCATTCTGAAGAACAAACTAAAACACACAAGATAGACAGGCACTTGTTGGAATATCAGCCTTGCACTTCAAGGAGAGACGGGGGGACAGAGGGTGGAGACAGAGAGCTGGGGCCTGCCAGTGTTAAAACAAGCTGTGTGGGTGAACAACGGTCCAAACAAAGCACAATAAAACAGAAGTGAGAGACAGAACATCTCAGTCAGGTGGTAACCACTGCAACTTTGACTTAAATGTACTTGAGTGGTGAAGAAACCATGTAAACTTCACAGTAATGCTGAATATTTTCCAAGTTATGACATTTTAGATTAAATACTGCCTCTGGCTTCCAGTCATTTGAGTTTGTCATGAAAATCAACTTGCAAAACCTTGAAATCTGCTTAAAATGGACAATCCACCACCATGAGGACATTTGGTCACCATTATTTTTTTTTTAAGTCACAGTGGTGCAGTTGTGAGCAAAAACATTTCCTTGTTGGGGACTTTCAGTGAGTACTGAGGTCTCTTAGTTTGTGAATCAATCAGTAAAAGAATGGGCATTGAGAAGAATATTGTGAATTTAGTCTTTATGTGTAATTAAAGCATTGCTGTTTGCCAGCAAACTCTCCAACTGAATAGTGGAGCTTGTTTGAACACACCAGCAAGGAAATTTCAAAACTGCTTTACTGTGCAAAAATAACAGAACTGGCAAAAAATAAAGTCACCTAAATGTTTATCATGATAAACTTCCTATTTCAAACCCGTCTTCAGATTAAGCAAGTGGATTTTCACATTTATCTGGCTTGAGGTGAAGTCAATGGTTGCCTCAAAGGTAAAAGAAAAAGTTGGAAAACCATCTGTGCCTCCAGTCCTCCCATGGGTAGAGATCTGGCTTTGGTCATTAATGCTAAAAATGAGGAACTGTAAGTTGCTTTAGTGTCAAATAAATGGCTTAAACAGAATATTGTAGAGTAGAGAGTGAGGGTGGTTCCTGTTCGACTGTGCTTTGTCAGGACTTCTGGAAAACAAAATCACTTTCATTCATATTTTTTTTTCCTACAACCACACAGCTAGTTTGGGTTTGAGTCTCCACAGTCTGTGGGGGTTGTGTAATACATAATGGCTCCTCGCCTGGTCGGCGCAGAAGGAGGGCGGACGTTTAGTCGAACAGCTTGGCTGCCGTGGCCTTGCCGTCGTACTTGCTGCCTTTTCCGTCGAACTCAGAGGGAAGGATGTCAGCGTCGAACTCCTTGTAGTAGTTTTCCAGCTCGTCTCCATGGACGAAAACCTAGAGCAAGAGCAGCAGCTGTTAGAGGCATTTGAGACTGTGGGAATTTTCAGCGCAGGACTATCCAACATGTCAATGAGTGGAAATATAATAACACTGAATTGAGAAGTCTTCATAAACTCAGTGCAACAGAATCAAATATCAGAAAAACTGATGAAACATTAAAGGTGCAGTAGCCGATTCTGGAGAAAGATACTCATTCCCAAGTCGGACATTCCCAGGTTTACCTTACCGACCTGTGATTGGCCAAAGTCTCCCATCAGGGGCTAGATTTTGAATTAGATTATGCATAAAGGTTATTATGGAACTTTTGTCCAGTAATGCCAAAAAAAAACTGCCTGCCCCAGCTTTAATTACTTAAACATGGCATGAAATTGGGACATTGGGATATTCTGAATATTTGAGTGTTACTGTGGTCAGCAGCCAACAGTCAGCTCCATGAATCAGAAGAAACCGGTCTCCAGGCTCCACCAATAAGAAACGCTGTCTCACAGTTTTCTAACTCACTCTCTCTAGCAGCTTGCTCTTCATGAGGGGTTTGACCACGTTGTAGGTGGTGGTGAAGTACCAGGGCTGGTGGATGAAGTGCACAGCCTTGAAACGGGCGGGGAATGAATCCTGGAGGAAGAAGAAGAAGAAAGATGGTTTAGTTGATAAAATTCTCACATCCTGTAGAAAATAAAAGAAAAAGTATTAAGACCTCTCTTGATTATTCCGATTTCTGCTGTACTGGTTTGATTTGTGGCTGCTGGACGTTTCTCATACCAAGGATCTGTGAAACTTTTGACTACTGTTACATTTAAAAGTTAAATGTTGTGCCAAGTTGCACCTGGTGTTAGCAGGGGGAAGCATTTTTCTTCACTTTTGTCCAATCTAAACGTGGAGAAAATCTGCAAGCTGCAATCACACATGAGGAATAATTTACACGATCTTCTGTGTGGAATTATAAGAGAGTAAGAAAACAAAAACATGTTTTCCAGACCTCAGAAACATTCTGTGTGGCTCTGAAATGTAACATGAAATGCATGCATTGAATTTTAATCATTCCATTTTAATACTTTCACTTTCAAAAGCCTACATTTAATACAACACTCCGCTACTGCGTCAAATGAGCGTTTTCTCATGATAACTTGTAGACAGCTTCTGGTTGCATGGCAACTAGTGGCACCTTGCCACTCTTGCAGGAATTATGCTCTGTCATCAGTGCCAGTGCTTTTTTTTCAGGTGGACATTTCAGCAGTTTAATGTAGAAGTCAGATAGAAAAGCCACCGTAGAGAAATAAGCTCTATGATTAAGGAGAAAAGGAGGTTTCAGGAAAAATGGACCAGGTTTTACAGCATTGGACCTCCGGGGACAGATAAAGTGATCCGCAAACAGGTGAATTTGGTGCTCAAAGATTTTAATGTTAAACACTGTTATGAGACCAATGACAAATCCTGCGACAGATTTCAGTCACATGGTGGCTCCTGAAATTGGAACTCAGTGATAAAAACTTTGAGAACCTCTGCTCTACCATTACAATCTTTAAAAGTGTGGATATAAATACTTAAGCAATGTGAAAACTTAAAGGAAAACTTGACTTCTGATCTGGAGTTTTTGTCTCTAGTACATCCATCTCTCCCACTCAGTAATTTGTCTATAGTAATAAAACAGTCCATGACATGAGTTCAGATTTTTCCCACCTGCAACATGTCCACCATCTTCTTGAGCTCGGTGGGTTTGATTCCTGACGCCTGCTGCATGGTGAAGCCCTTGAAGTTCTCAATGATGCAGAACCCGTTGATCTGAGTCTCCTCGTTCTCCAGCAGCTTCTCCAGGATCACGCAGTAGGCACGAAGGATCTGTGTAATTTTATTTATATGAGGAGATTAACTTAAGTTTGGAAATGTGCTTCCCCAGGTGCATCGTGGGATATGCGGTCACTGAGAATGAGTCGCTCACCTCATCGAAGGTGATCTCCTCGTAGTCCCAGTTCTCGATGTTGAAGAGCAGAACCACGCGGCCGTATTTGTCTCTGCTGGGCAGGATGCCGGGGTAGCCGGCCTCGATGGTGCTGCGCACGGCCTCCGGGGTCAGATTCTCAAACAGCTCGGGGTAATCCTTCCTGAAACGCACGTAGCCTGGGTGGAAACACAGAGAACACATACACACCTTTAGCCATCCATTGACAACTTTTTCAGCTATTTCCATAATCTTTTAGTTTGTAAAATGTCAAAAACTGTGAAAAATGCACAGCAGTTTCCCAGAGCCCAAAGTGACATCTTCAGATTGTTTCTTTTGTCCCACCAACTGCCAGAAATGACAAAGAATTGAAGCTGGAGCCAGCAAATGTTTGACTTTGTTTCTTTGTTTTTGTTTGAAAAAGAACAAAATTTCCATCTATCGATTAATTGATTACTCGACTAACTGTTGCAGCTCTAGTTTTCATTTTAATTTCCAACACTTTAGAATATTAATTTATCATTTAAAGGTAGAATAAGTAGGATTTGCAAGTTGCTGTTTGTAAAAACACCAGAAAAGTTGACTGTTCAGTCTCTTTATCAGGATGTCAACTGCAGACATACTGTTGTACTGTTTTTTGTGGGAAAACCCTGCATAGTTTGCCCTGACACATTTTTGTTTTTTTTCCAATCAGTGAAAAGCTATGTTGGGTCACGCTGTCTTCTTCTGGTAATGCACTTTAATCAGTGTGGATTTTAGTGCCTCATGATGGTCTAAATGTTGCTTTAAAAGGCTATTTTCACCCTGACAATAATGATAAATGTGTGGCGAAAACACTAAATCACTGCAAATTTACAGCAAGAAAATGATCAGCTGTAAATTTTGACACATTATTTTCTCAGTGCAAATATGTATTCATTGATAATAGCCTTCAAAAAACAAAACATGTCATGTGAGGTCTGTTTTTGCAAGTTAGATATTGTTGAAAAACTAAGGATAATATTTCAGACACTACAGATTAACATATTGATAATTGCCTTTTTTATTCATGTGATTTGATTGAGAGATTGAGATTTTCTGGTGGAGGAAAAAACCTGCTGTCCCTCTGCTGACATACCCTTCATAAGCTCAAAAGCTCTGGGCACGTCAAACTTCCTGGCACGGATGAAGCGGACCAGCAAACTGTCTGGTTTCTCTCCGAACGTGTCCTGCACCCCCTTTGCCAGGTCGTCTCCCGCATCTGCCTTCTCCTTAATCATTCCTCGCAGCTCCTTCACGGCCGCCACCCGCTTCTCATCTGTCTCGTTCAGCTCGTCCTTGGCCTGCAGGGGGAGCCACACCAGACAGTTAGCACATGTTCTGGGTATATTTGGTTTGATACAGTTGTGATGTACAGTTGGGTTATAAGAGTCTGCAGGGAGAGGTGCAATGAATTACTGTTTTGCAAAGCTATCTGATCTCTAATCTGCCTGATAATCAGAGATCATGGATGTTCAAGACCTTCTGTTTGGTGTGGTCTGGCAGGCTGGCGCAGGGTCCAAACACTGGTCCGTGGTCCTTGACGGTGAGACGTTCCAGCTTGGCCCTGAGAGCCTGCTCCTCCTCTGACACCATACGGTAAGTTCCACTCTGAAAAGACAGGGGTCGGTATTAATATAAATACACATCTTGCTAGAATTATAATTTTAAGTGTGTCCCAAGTAGCTCACCAGTCTGCACTCACTGCTGCCAGGGCCTTACAGCTGGCACAGCTGGTTATACCCTTTACTTGTGATAACTAAGTTAAAATGTGTGTTATGAGTCACTTTATTTTTGGAAAAAGCAGCCTGTTATCTAGAGTGCAGATTAGAGTACAGATTTTTTGGGCACTACATAGTTCATGTAATTTAAGAAGCCACACTTATTAAATATTTAGTGCTGTCTAAACACAACCAGCAACATAACAATTTGCATTGATAAATGGCTGCAAAATTATTTTTAAATCCATAAATTTCTGATTAAGTAATTAAAAAGACTTCACGTCTGAGCAGGTGTTTGACTCCAACATAATCTGATACCAAAAAAGTCCTGTAAATATGAGTCATGGTGATGAGTAGAAGGTGGCTCTGAGTCCTGGTTGTTAGAGCCCAGACTGTTTCTCTCTTGTTCTACCAGCAGATAACTGAAGTAAGAGTCACACTGTGCTGAATCACATGCTGTGGATGATTGTCTCTGCGGGCCGCTGCCCTGTTGGCCACACCTGAATAGGTAATTTCCACGGTGGACAGTTCATCATAGCAGGAAAAGGATGGATGTTATTAATAACATCAATAATGGATGCATTCTATTAAGTTGTGCCAGTTGTTCCAGGGCCAGTTGGTACTGTGGATACTCACTCAGTAAAACAATTAAAGGACCAGTGTGTAGGATTAGTGCTATCTAGCAGTGGGATTGCAGACTGCAACTGACTCGCCTCACCCTCCCTTTCCAACCTACGGTGACTGCGTAAAACACGACAGGCCGTATCTAGAGCCAGTGTTTGGTTTGTCCATTCTGAACTACTCTCTGCACTGATTCTCAAAAACACCATATTTTTAATAAGTAATTTGAATGCAAATATTCATGACAGTGTTTTAATCTGTCTTTGTATTGATTGTATTGTATTAAAATACCCTCTCCTCCCAGCGGTCTTTCAAGTTCAGGTGTTTTCGAATAAGGACATATTTTTTCTCAGTAACTATCATCATTACCATCACTAAGCATCTGAGTCACATCCGTCTACAGGCACAATCCGCATCCATGTGATTTACATCATTAACCTGTGATGACTCCACACCTACTGACTGACGTGACGCTGCAGTGCTCATGTTCACCAGACAAAAGTTGCGTATGTGTTCATACCACTTAGAAAAGTGGTCTGCAACATCAAAAGAGCCATTTTTGGCCAAAAAAAGAAAAGAAATTTGTCTGGAGCTGCAATTATATTCTCTCTTTTCCGCTGAGACTTTTCTTTTTCTTTGGATTTCAGCACCTATAGCTGCCTTATGAAGACTCATGACTGGCTACCATCTAAATGGAAAAGGCATGGAGCCATAGACGTAGTCTTATCACGTGTATTTTTAGTGGACAAAATATTAAAACTTTCTTAAATTTGATGTATAGGTTACACATTTTTAGAGATGGAGATGTAAGAATCACTTTAGACTTACAACAATCAAGATAATTGTTATTCATGTCCATATAATTTTTTTGCTGAAGTCACAAGGAACCGATGAAGTTGAGGTGGTCACGTCCCGTTCGTCCCCCTGGGATGTGTGCCCAAGATTGCAATTTATCACATTATACTAAATTGCAACACCTGATACCGTATCATGCCTTGATATCTTGTATCACCACATTCTTGCCAACAGGCAGCCCTTCAATAGATCCCACTACATTTTATAATACGCTGGTTCTTTAAATGAAACAGATCCATCATTAATGCATTAATGACAGTTAATGATGTGACAGCAGGTGTTTCTGCACACAGAAACTTTGATTGCTTGGAAGAGCAGTACGACTCGATGTGTCAACAGGGAACCTGGCGGCTTTCTGCTCTTAAATGTCGCTTTGGACAAAAGCTGAATGTCTTACTGTGTCAATATAATGCTCTCACAAGACCTGGGTGTGCTGTGAGAGGTTTAAAACATGTCTAATCCACAGTGCCTGTCCACCAGTCCTGCAGCAGCGTTATCAATAGGCCTCAGTGTTTGATTAATCTGCCTCACATGAGCCCCGGTAAAACCTGTAAATACACGGTCAGGACTACGAGTGGACCCGGAGCAGGGATCAGAGATTAGTAGCTCAGAGTACTGTAGCTGTTGACGGCATCTGTAACAATGGGCTTTGGTGTTGAGAAATGTTGAGCTGCAGCTGAGTTACAGGAAGATGAATAGGTGTTTGTCTCGGTAGCTGCTTTTTTATCTGTGAGCCTTTTCTGCTTCGATGCCCCCCGTTACAGCTCAGAAATCCATGTAGAATCAGACCAGGGCAGTTAAAAAAAAGTGTACTTACAACCACAGCCATAGCTCCTGCTCTTTAGGTCAGCTTTGTACTGTCTGGAAGAAAATGAAAGGGTGTTTGTGATTCACATGAAAAAAAAAAAAAAACAATTGACACACTGTACTCCGCATTAATCCCCTTCATCCCACCCTCTCTGCAATCACAGGGTACCTTGATTCAGCTATATTTAGCACTCGTCCATTCCTGGATGAATTACTATGAGATTGAAGGTAGAGAGTCTTTTGGTTTCATAATCAATGAGCTAACATTTGTTGTCGAGGTTTAAACTCTTTATTATCATGCAGATAAACTCTATAGAACAATTTAGAACCATTTGTATAATTTGTGAAACCAGTATAAGTACAACTTAACCTTAATGTTCCTTCAAACCCCTATAAAGTAGATTTAAAGTAGATAAGATATCTGATAGATATCTGCAACTGTAAACCTTGTTCACACTTAATTTGGAAAATGTGGGTTGAAATACCATGTTGCACACAAATGGAATATATATGGTTGCTTATTTCATTTGAACATTTTAAAACTTTGTACTTGTACAGATCTCACTTGAACAGTTCCTGATCTCTGTGAGACTACCTGTTTAGGTAAAGGATTAGATAAGTAACATTGATTGATTAATTATATCAGGATATGTGACAGTAAATTGAAAACATTTGTGTTTTAAACAAAAAGAAGCAATTTGAAGACTTCAGTGCTTCAATAAACTGTGATGTACATATTTGAATATTTTCATCACACTAAATTTGAATTTTATAGATCACAATTTGATTAATAAATAATGAAAATAATAGTTAGGAAATTCTTAAATGGCTTGTGCATAACATTATACATATTACATATTTTTCTCATGGGTTTGCTGTCCAGACAAACATCCACAGCTATATATCAAACTCATCAACTTTTTAATCGAGTACTTTTACCATGTTTCTAAGTATTTTTGTCTTACTTACGTGCTTTATGTTTGATAAATGTATGCAGCCCACAAAACCAACTGCCCCACTGGGGACAAATGAAGTTATTAACAGACTGATATAAAGGAAAGTGCTACTTCATTTCTGAGTTTCCTACACTCTGATATTTTGCAGGCTGAGCTTTGGAGAAACTACGATGTTTCACCTACAATTCTGTGTCTCTGTAGTATATTTCTTAAGACCCCTGCATCACATTTACAGATATCTTTTGTATTATAACTCAATATTTGCTCGTCAGTAGACACTTAAATCCAAAGCTGCAGTGCAAAGAGCACTTGTATTTTTCGGATTGGTGGTCTCAGTGGGAATGCAGCCCTGAACCTTGCCAGTTAGTCCCATGATGCACCTACTGAGCAAGATATGTCCAGCAAGAGTCTTTACTTAATTAGATTTAGCACCCAAATACCTCAAAATACAAGAGGAAAATTTTGTTTGGGAGTCTAAAGCAGCCAAATATCCACGTTTTTTTAAATTTCATGCCACTTCTTAAGAGAACGTGAACGTTCCTGGTAAAAATAACTGCTCCAATAACAACAATTCCACTTCAGTGGGACCAAGAAGAGCTGCAGAGTCTGAGAGTTGTACGACATCCGAGGAAGCGTGAAGTGGCCCGTCAGAGGAGGAGGCCGAGTCTTACCTGAGGCAGATGTGAAGTCGCTGGTGGGGAGTCGCAGGGGTCTGTGTGGAGCGATGCGGACGGGACCAACGTTTTGTAGCGTTGGGATTAGTGGCGTCACACCAGATTACATCCGCCAGATTTCTTTTTCTTTTCAATCAGCATAAAAGTGGCAGAGGGTGGGAAAGAAGGGGGAGGAGGTGACGGTGGAGGGGTTTCCATAATGAACGGCAGGGCCAGTGCACACTCTGTATGATGTAATGTTGAGTATAAACTTTAGGTAAGAGGTGCTTTGAGGGGGTGGAAGGATTTGATTGCATTCCAAGGAGACTTGGATGGAGTGAAAAGTGACCATTGTGACTGAGGGTTCCCAGTTTGATTTCTGCAACGTGAGACGAGACGGGAGCCTGAGTGCTAATGGTCTGTTTCACATGTTTGGAGGGATGAATGGGAGTTCAGTCCGCTTCTCATGTTGTGACATCTCTAACAGGACCAGCAGCAATATTATCTCAATTACAATAGGAATTACTTTAATTTTTTTTCAAAGTGTAGCTGATTTCTTTAATCTGGCCTGGTATTTATGATATTGTCTCTGACTCTATGTGAAAAAAATAAATAAAAAGATATTGATTAGCAGCAAAATGTAATAAAATAATCTAATCCACCAAATTCATGGACCTCTTGTACGTTTTTTGAACAACAACAGGGGCAAAAATCCTCATATCAATGCATTTTAATCAGGATGTACATGTGACAAGCACGCATGAGCTCTGTCAGCTGAGGCTGGTTAAAGATATCAAGGTAATATTTCATCATGGCAAAATGTCGTCCTGAAGACACCTGCAGAGGTGGTTTTGTGTATTTGCCAGGTGTTTGTATGTCTGTGGACAGATTCTCTCAGATAGCATCACACACGCAGTGATGAAACTTTACAAAAGTGTAGTTGAGATTTAAATGAAGGCAAAGTTTGAAGGTGGGTGTGGTCCAAGCAAGGGCGCTGGACGCAGGTGGGTAGGACCTAGGGAAGCGGTCAGGGGACCCCCGGTTTACACCCCTGGCTCACATTTGTTTTAAGTCACAGATCACTGTATCAACTTTCAATAATTCCCGTCCTCTCCGAAACATTGAATTTCACCTTGTGAGTCAACATGGCAAAATGTGGTCCAGCAGACACCTACTCTACCAGGAACTGACACAGAGTCTGTTTATCTTTCTGTCAACAGATTATTTTTCAACACGATACTGTTACAAAAGTAAGATGCAGCAACAAAAGTTTACAAGTGTGTAGTTGAGATTAAAATGAAGGTTTGAAGATGGCCGTGTTCAGACCCGTGAGTATTGATGCAATTCACTGGTCGTGTCATTGACATGTTGACGGGCGCCGCAAGCTGGTTCTAGTTTGGTCTGTAGCCGCCATCAGATCTGGAGCGATGCGAGTCCATGTGCTCTAACTTCTGCAACATGGACAGGCTTATATTCACTCAGCAATTGGTCGATAAATCAGTTGTCAGAAAACTTACATGCAACAATTGGATAATTATGTCACCTGTACTTTTAAGCAAAAAAATTGAGGATTTACTGCTTTTATTTTTCTGTATTGTTGCAAATGTTTTGGACTGTTGGTGGGACAAAACAACCAGTTTGAAGACATCAGATTGGACTCATTAATTCTAACCCAAAACTTCTCCAAGGGAAATAATTAAAAAATACAACAGTAGGAACAAAGAATCAGCAATTTAGCAGTTCACTGAATATACACGGTGCAAATTTAAAAAATATGTTTAAAGGGTTTTTAAAATGTACACACATTATGAAACTGGAAACCCACCCGTCTGACTGAGGAGGAAAGCTTCAAAACATCTCAACTCAACATCTGTCATGTGTTCATAAGCCAGAAATACCTACACATGCACACACACAAGCCCATAACCACCACCTTCACCGCAAGGATTTGGATTTAGACTTAGGTGCATTCATATCAGTTAACATGGACCCTAACCTATCCACAATTCCCTGTGATCAGATTAGTTCTCACACACATAAACACACACAACATAATGATACTGTGCACATGCCCGTCACCTTGATAGCTGTGCTGTGTGGACTGTGTGTTATAGCGAGCATTAGGAGCTGAGAGCAAAGGTTTATACAATGTGGTAAATTCTATGAGCACTTCATCTAATCGGACACACATGTGCCTAATCTGAATTGAGTGAGGTTTAGCAAAAAAATGTCTAGATTTAATCTCAAGTAATTGAGCAACAGAGAGGCGTGCGTGAAAACAAATTAACAAAGAGCCGCTGGACAGTAAATACAGCAGGATACTGTCATCGTAGTAATTGCTGTGGTTTTTGCTTCAGGCTGCTAAACAAAAATGATCTTTCTGCCTTTGGGTTGAAGAAATGTTTTCAAAAACAGTGGAAACATTAGCAGGGCCTTAAATCGGACTTATAGGGCCTGTGTGTAAGAGATGAGGTGGCCCCATTTATCTCCTGTTGTTTTATCAGTAACAGACGTGGTTGATCTGTTCACAGTTCAGTTAAACCTCCGTGCTTTAATTTACTGAGTAATCCTCAAACACAGCCTGAGTCGCAGTCATGGCGTTCAGGTGCCACCAATCAACTGAACACATTTCCTTAGATCCCATTTAAATTTATTTTAGAGAGGACAATTTTGCACAATTTTATGTCCTATTATGACTTTTATGTCCTCCAGTATGTCTAAGACAGGACTGCCCAAAGTGGGGCTTGCAGGCAAATACTGGCCTTCAATAAAGTTTGACACTTTACGCAGGAAGTCAGTCAGTTAAAGGAACGAGGGATCCTGGTAACATTTTGCATCTTAGCTTAGCAATACAATATGATAGATATCTGCTTGTTACCGAAGCCCATTTCTGCCAATAATATGTGATAGAAAGTTTCTCATCATAATGACTTACAGGTTTTTTTTCACATTGGTGGAAATGGGCTTCACAGCTTTTGGCCCTCCAAAGTAAAAGGTTTGGGCACCCCTGGTAGAAGACGATGATGCACCAGTAGTTATATATTATATATTTTAACAGTTTTAAACTGTTATACAAAATTATGAAATGCAGAGAACCACAGAAGGAAATGAGTTCAAACACGTCGGGTCTCTCTCATCAGCATTGCACCTTTTAAGCCATCAGGACAAAACAAATGCTGATTTGTTTTAAAAAGATTCTTCTTTGCGACAAAGGTCCACAGCTGAACCTGATTAGTGAGACACAAGCGAGACACAACCACGGGACACGACGAAGAAATTCACATGTTGCGATGTATTTAACGATCGCACTGCCGCCATAAAACGTTACTTCCGCTTCTGCGTCTTTCTCAAGAGGTTCATTATTACAAACTCCTCCAGCTTTACTGTGTTTGTTGTCAGAAACTTTTGACTCTTCTTCTTTGGGGTAACTTTTGACTCTGAGTGGCGCCCTCTAGTCGATGTATTGCGTAACATCCATTTATTTTCGTACATTAAGGGTTGATAAATGAACTTTGATTTTCAGAAAATGTGCACAAGTATGGACGAAATTAAAGGCCAGGAGGCTCCATCTGTATCCATACGTGTCCAACGTTGAGCAGAAATGAGCCTTCACTTGTCTCTTCTGTACACTGAACATCCCTGCAGTTGGTTGTTACTTCGCGTGGTGACTTGTGATGTTTGGAAGTCGTCCATTTTCCTCTCTGTGACCCTGGCAGCACTAACGTCACCAACACACGTTTTCCTCCTGATGCGATGATGAAGGAGCAGGCAGCCGACTAGTAATCTGCTAAGTCAGGCCTGATCTGCTCAATAAAGCGATTTGGGGAACAAAATTAGATGGATTGGGCAAACAATGCTTCTCTCTGTTCTCTGTCTCCTTATAGCCTGAGCTTTGGGGGCCAAGTTCAGGCTTTAAATATGTGTTCATGGGTTTGAGTAAGAGAGAAAGAAGCTGAGGCACAAAGACAAAGCCATTCTCAGAGCCATAGCAAAATGTACAGCTCCATCTGCAGCTCACTGTGCTTCATGTTTTGTTAATGTCAGTTAAAATATAAACCACGATGCATCATAATCTCACATGCAAACTAACAGTAAACAACCACAAACAGCTGTACAGCATTTCAGCTCAGTAACTCGTGTGGATGGAAGTATTTCAGTCACTGGGATTTAATTGGAAAGATTAGAGAAGAAGAACAACCACAGCTGTTAAAAGTGGACATGGTGCTTTTGTTTGACACCTTCCCACTGCGGTGTGATTTTTTTCTTTTTTGGAGTGGATTTACTGCGGTGGGTTTTGTAACCTATTTGGACAAAGTGCCATTAGATGATTTCACATGCTGATCCAGTGTTTGTGACAGACTTTGACCCGCTGCTCTGGATGATCTCGAACATGTTTCCCAACAGCAACAGAGCCGTGGTTTCACCCGTTAATTCTGCCGGTGCCAACAACGCTGCTGTTAATGCTGATCTGGCACTGGACGACAGTGACGCCATGGTTGGAATTTTTCCTCCGCAATTAACGTGACCTTTCATTTAATGATCCAAGCTCACAGAAGTAACAAGATGTATTAGAAAGAACGTGGTAAAATAATAACACAACTGACTACAATGGCCGCACAGTTTCAAACACATTAATTAATTAAAAGCAAATTTGGTTTATCTATTAATAACATATCTGTTTTGTTGCTTTTTGTCTACTTGGGACCAGCGGACACTGCAAACACAGCATTGATATATTATTAAATATCATTAGAGCTGCAACAGTTAATCAGTTATGACTCGATTATGAAATAAAAAGCCAACTTTTTTGATTATTGATGAATCAATTAGTGATTGAGACTCAGCAACTGTTCTAATGATCAATTAATTGTTTCAGTCATTTTTCAAGCAAAAATGTCAAGAAGTCTGAATTTTAGACTGCTGGTTTGACTAAAGAAACAATTTGAACACTTCTAGCATTTTTTAAACAATTAATCTGGAAAATATCTGTTAGTGATGAAAATAACAGCCGCACTCTGCTCCGCACTAAATATCTGTTGCTTCAGCTGCTAAATGCTACACTGTTCACCAGCTAGTGTCTGTCTGTTGTTTGGTGCTGAGTAGGTAGTGGGCAGTGGGTTTTCACTGAAAATAGCTGCCTGCTGTGGTGGAAAACAACATGAGCAGTGAGAAGGATCCAAAACACTGAAGTTGCAGGCTGGAAAACAAAACAATGAACTGAAAGATGCTAACAAAGGGTTTGAAAAAGTCATTTGAGGTTTTATTATAAAAAATCTCATCTGCTATAATTATTGACCACTTTATAATTAGTCCAGTGCCATTCAGGGATTAAATCAACCTCTAGTTTTATCAAGCTTGTGCTGATGCATTCACACCAATGACATAAAATGCAGATTTATATGTAATATGAAGTCAGAACAGGGAAATTATGTAAATTATGTTCTCCAAATAGTTCAAGAACAAGCTTCAATTTACAGAACGGGGAGGTTTTAAGCCAGAGAAGAAGACTTTTTAAAAGAGGCACAACAATTAAGACCATTGTTAATATGCTTGTAGTTTCCACATCCATTCACAGAAAGTGACAATGTTTCATTTTAACATGATGCCGTTTTATTAGGACATTTAAGAGCAGCTTACAATGAGAGGTAATTAAATAACATCATCACAATTCAACACCAAGGCCACATATACATGGAGGTAAACATGAAAATGCAACAGTTTAAACCAAAGCTTATGTTTTAAAATTGTGAAAAACATTTTAAAATCGGCAACTCATTCCACTTTTGTTTGCGCTCATAGCAGCCACTTGTGCATTTTCATATTCTCATGTGAACAGACATTTTAAAAACACAAACGCAACTGAAAAATACAGTTGTGTTTTATAAAATAGCTCCACCTGTGGCCTTAAATACATCTCATGTCTTAATTGTTCTTTTTTTTTTACCTTTCAAGTAAGAGCAGATACAGTTAAGAGAACTTCAAACTCTGCATTTCATAAGTTAAGAACCCCAAACTTTTTTTTCAACCAAGCCCAAACAAAGAGCACCAATGTCACACTATAAACATTATCAAGTCTGTCCTACCTCTAACAACTCTACAAATATCTGGTTTAACAGCAAAAAATGTGCTCTTAGGAAATCTAATCATGTTTAAATGTAATAAGTTAAAGAGCTCTTATGCAAGCAATAAAGTTAAATTCCATAAAGTTATATCATATAGATAATCTGATCATATCCCCCTAAAAATGAACCATTTTGCGTTTACTTCTAAAGTTACTTTTCATCCAGACTTGATACTGTAAAGTTGTTTTTCACTCACATTATCTATAGTTATCTGAACCTGCTCTGATGTCTGTACAGGGTCTGTTGAGGTATTTCCCACTGAATGCGTCACATCATGTAATGTCATTGTTACTTGCCTCTCATTGGCTGTCAACTATGACATCATCAGGCCAGTACTCATCTTGCATGTAGTGGTTTGAGGAGGCGAAGCTCGGCTCCTGCGGAGCGTCATCGTCCCTCAGTTTGTTCTGCAGCTCCTGCTCCCACTCGCCCTCGACCAGCTTGTAGAGGTCGAGGGCGGCCTGAGCGTCTTCCACCGAACAGTGACCCTTCTTCTCCACCTGCGCAGGGAAACACGGACGGGGTCAGCGCAAGAACATGTTAGGGGTCGACCTACTGTCATCCTGGACGATTATCAGATCCAATTTTGGTGTTTATAGGAATGTGTGTGTGCGCGTTTTTTTTTTTTTTTTTTAACCGATACAAATATGTGCCCTGAAAAAAAAAACATATGACCAGTAGTACATATGATAAAAGGAAAAAGATAAATCGTTTTTGATGATTTGGTGTCTTCCAATTCTCTGTAACTGTGAGCCAACGGCGGCCAAGCCAATACTGGATGTTTGAAGCCAATACAAATACTGAAATATCAAAGTTTCATGTGTGTAGAAGATGAATCATCCCCCCAAAAAAAGAACAGGACAGAACTCCAATCGTAACAGTCAACAGACTGATTTTTTTAAATTGAGAGTTAAAACACTCAGTAACAACTTATCAACCAATATTTTATTTTTGACACAAATTTCAAATTTGGTTATTTAACCAAGGAATGTACTGAGCATTGCATTTTACAGTTGAAAAATAAACGTGTCACTGTTCTCTGGTGGGCAAACAACATTATGACACTTAACTGCAATTACTTTTATTATCAGTTGACATTATGTGCCAATACCAATTTATCTGTGACTGGAAATCTGTCAATAAATTCCTCTTTTTGCCTAAATGCTTTTCCTTTTGCCGAGCAGGAGGTGCGTACAATTGATGCTTTCAACAAAAGGAGACATGTGATTGATTGATTGTAGCTCGCTGGGCAACTAATTCATGAGCTTTTTAACAAGTCTGACTTGATCTATGTTGTTCTGTTTGATTCTGAAGGACAGAAAATCCTTACATCTATTTGTGCTACAAGTCTCTCTGTAACAAACGGCCCTGACCTGTTTGTGCTGCTAAGAATAAGATAAACACACCAGCAAAGCAACAGAGCTGCATGTGAGTACGAACATCTCTTTACAAGTGTGTCAGAAACTTTTCTTTATAACTGATCAATCATTAGCTTTATCAGTTCAAGAACGCAACAAAAGTCATCTTAATGCACGTCTGAGATACTCAGTATATAGTATGGGAGACAAATTTAACTGAACAGTCGTCTACACAACAACAACAAATAAAACAGTATCTCACCTGTATCCTCTTGTTCAGCAGCTTATTGGCCAAGATTTTGAGGGAGGGGCAGCGCTCACGGGGGAAACCGGCCAACCGGCTGAGGTGACGCGTCGTACAGGTGTCCCTGACCATGTGAGCTGGATGGAGCATGTCCAACGCCTCGAAGTCGTTGTAGATGGAGTGACCGACGACCACTTTGCCTTCAAGTATACTGAGAACCTACAGGAAAGAAGCCACGCAAGTGCAGAAGAGGACAAATATGTATTTAGCTGCCATCACTGATGATCATACAAAAGTCAAACTGCTGCCTACGCTGAGTTATTCATTGTAAACACAAGCAAATCTGTGAGAGGAGGTAATTAAGAATATCATGTGACAGATCACAGATCCTGAATCAGAGCGAGCCTCACCTCCTCTCTGGCCTGAGCGAAGGGCGTAGCGTTTCGCAGGTGATGCCTCCGGATGCCGCTCCAGCGAGTCCTGTAGTCTGTGACGGGCTGACACGGCTGGATGTATTTATCATACAATATGTGGCCATGATAGTCCAGGATGCTGCAGCGTGCCAGCTCGCTACAGCGCCCTCCAGGCCCCGTCCCCACCATCTCACAGTCCAACGCCACCACCGTGGTCGAGCACGAGCTGAGGCACGGCGAACTCCGACCGCTGGCCGGAGGACTCGCCTCAGAGGAGAAACCGCTGTCCACCTCCCAGCTGTCTCTGAGGGCCGTGACCAAACAGTGGCGGTCAGAAGAAGCTTTCAGCTCCGACACAGAGAGTTCAGGTTTAAATACGTCGGTTCTATTGTGTTCAGAGTTCAGCGTGTTTTGACTTTTCTGATCCGTTTCGTTCGATTTAGTTTTTTTGACCAGTTTATTTGTATCCAGTGGTTCGTTGTGGTTGTCTTTTATTTTCCTCTTCATATTGGCGATGATAATTTTTTGCTGGCATTTCTTCCTGGCTCTTGCGTTCTCCATGGTGTGAAGCATCATGTTTTTTTTGTACAAATACCTGTAGTTGTTGAGAAGCCCCCACGAGGTGGTTTTATTCCTTTTTGAAGACTGTGCCATTGTAAACCAATACAACAGGCAGTGTCATCTCTAAGGAAATAAAAACACCATTAGAAAATATATTCGGTATGTGAAATTGAAATTAGATTAGCTTAATTTTTATTATTATATAGCTTGTATAGGACTGCAAAATCTTGACCTCTCCTGAAAGACCTGTACATTTCTGTACATTATCACTGGAGCTGTTACATAACACTGGTTCTTATATCAGTGTGTGTACATGAGATGTGAGAGCAACAGTACACTACTAATGAGACCACATGTGGCCAGTAAAGCAGGTTGACTCTGACATTAGATACAACCTAAAGAAACGATTTTCTACCTCCTTTAGTTTACAGTCCGCGCAAGATTGTACTGACGTGGCCATGCAGAAATATCACTGACTTTAGGGGCTGGTGATTGACAGCAACACATTTAAACACACCACTTCTCTAGCAACAAACGGTGACACTAACTTCTTTGTTTGGTTAATTTAACTGTTACTTAACCAACTTAACACTGAAAGTCTGGAAAATGTCAGATAGGGCCTCATTTCGAGATACTCGATAAGGGGCCACCAATTCCCTTCTCACAGCGCACCAAACTCCATTCAAAATTCTGACAATTTAGCTTCAGTTTCTTAGTCATCAGAAACACTACTTAAAATGCGCTCGTGAAGTCTGCCTGAGACTGAATTGATCATGGATCGACTTAAATGGTAATCAAGCTTTCTGTATATCTACTATGATTCGTACATACAGCTGTACAAGACTTAGAGAACACGAATTCGCTCACTGCAAAACTGCCTAATCGAAGAGGCCCCGTGTCACAACTATCGTCTAGAATTACTTTAAAATGCCTGTTTGAAGAGGTATAATTAAGCCGTATTGAACATTTGTCGATAAGGGTTCAGAAAAAAAAATGGCTACTCGTGTTTTCTATTGTATTTAACTTGTCAGTAGTTACGACCAACTTAAACTGACAGATATTTCAGTGGAGTTTGGCGTCCTGTTTTGCCACACCAGCAGATATTTAGCTAGCTACAGTAACTGAAAACAGTCGCGTCAAACGAAGACAAGAAACATAAATAAAAAGGAAAATGTCATGTAAGATCAATGCTAAGATATACACTTTTTGACAAAACCACAAGTGAATAATAAAACACAATAACTATTAAAACGTGTCTACGTTACCTTCTGTGGCAGCACGTGTACTGTCTGGACATGCCTGGGCAAGATTCCTCTGCTCTCCATCTGATTGGCTCTTTCTCTTCTTCGTTTGTTGCTTGACAGGAAGCGTTCAACTGCCAAATACCTGCGATGTCGCCGTCTACTGGTTGGTTGGGATATGGTTCAAAAACACGTTACAGTTTTTAATCAGATTTTTTAATTTTATTTCGTTTTAAACATTTGTTTACGATTTAGTTTAGTTTCCAGGCCTTATTTTGTTAATTTGTATTAATTTTAAAATTTTTGAATTCTAGCTTGTTTGATTTTGTTTTTTATTGTGAGTATTTGTCAGGGGAAACATTTAGGTATTGAGGATAGGTATTATAAACGCAATATTTGTAATGATCTATTTGACCAAACTAATAAAAACAGAGAGAAAGAAATTTCCTGTACGTTTTTTATTTTATTTTAGCGACTTCTGCATGTACAGAATATTCTCTCAGTTAGTTCCAGATTTTATTTTATTGATTTTACTGCGATAAAATGTTTTTGGGTTTTTTTTGCACCCAATTTAGTTCTAGTTCAGTTTTAGTTTAAGGCTTCCGTTGACAGACATGGTTGTGTTTCCACTGCCATAACAGCAGAATAAATCAACACAAATAAAATGATCTAAACAAAAATCTCCTGCTTCTCTTTAACTGTTTTACTCACCGTAACTCTGCCTGGGAAAATGTAAACAGGCTCATTTCATCTCACCCTGTGGGAAGCATTAAGAATAACTGTACATTATTCAGTTTTCTTTTGGATTGTTTTGTTAACTTATGCAGGTCATATCAAGTCCCCTGTAATAAAAAGAGAAAACACAAAGATAAAATTGTGCAGCCAAGTATACAATGAAAGACAAGCCCCCTTCTGACTTTCTGGGCTACATACAATTCCAGTTTAAACATGTTTATACAAAAAGTCACGTTTAAATTATTAAATATCTATCTCTATATATATATTTTGGACAACAACCTTTGACAAATGAGCTGTTTAGTGTTTCCAAATTGTTTAATGATTTACAGACAAAAAACAAATTGTTCAATCCAATGTTTGCATGACCCAATTTCTGACTAAAAATTTGATTTGTACCGACCAAATAATTGAAATTAAGCTGCAGCAATTAGTCAGTTGAAAGGAAATAGTTACCAACTATTGTGATTCTTTTTTTTAATTTTTTTTTTTTAAAAAGAAACATTTGCTGGTTCCAGCTTCTTAGATGTCAGGATTTGCTGCTTTTCTCTGTCATTTTTGACAGTAAATGAAGAGTCTCTGGGTTTTAGACCATTGGTTGGACAAAAGAAACAATCTGAAGAAATTATTTTAGGGTCTTGTTAAATTATGAGTATTTTTCACAACTTTTTTTTTGATATTCTTTAGACTAAACAAATAATCAGCAGGTTAATTGATAATGCCCTAAATTGTAAATTATTAAGGGAAAAAACATTAAACGTGATGATTCACAATTTTTCTCTGTATTCTAAGATGATATATAATAGGTTGAACATCTTTTTATTTGTTTTAGATTGTTGATTGACCAGAATATTCAAAGACCTGAGAAAAATTACGGACAATTTTTTTAAAACCATTTTCACATTATATAGACCAAACAATTAATCTATTAATTAAAATGAGCATATTAACTGATTGAAAATATCATTAATTGCAGCCTTATGTGTGACTTAATCACTAAAGGCACTGACTTAATACAATGTTGGTAATTAAAAGAAAAATCTGCAGAATTATTATAAAACCTTAGCGTTCATGAATGAGATCATACAGCTCATTGTGGTTTTGTGGGCCTTTTTATTTCACAATCCTTCCAAATGTACAAAAACAAAGACGTGTTACAAAAACAAAAAGAAAAAAAAAAAAGAAAAGGAATTCACCATTACCATTATCCCCTGTGACGACAACAACAAAACCAACAGATGACTGGAGACTGGTGTCAAACCAAAGTGCATCAGCCTGAGGTGTGGTAGACAGACGAGGGGAAATAAAAATCTCAATTTGTCAAAAGCTGTCCCCTCTTCCCTAAAAATTTGTTTTTGTTTTTAAACATCGGGCAGGCCCTGGCCACCACCTCTCCACCTTCCACAGTTTTCCCAGAGCAGCGGAGGACCTAAAAGGGGGCGCCGCATCTTTTCGACTTGGCTTCAGAGCATTCGGTAGTTCACTAAGAGAGTGGAATATAATTTAGTTCTTTCTTTGCATGGTTTCCCCAATCCTCCTCCTCCTCCTGTTGTGGGGGGGGGGGGCGGATGTTGAGTTCCTGTTTGGAGCTTTTATAGCTCAATCTTGTCGTCATCGTCCTTCTTCTTCTTCTTGTTCTTCTTCTTGGACTCCTCCTGCATCACCAGGGGGTTGGTGGCCTCCCTCTTCAGGTAGGAGATGAAGTCGCTCACCTCGCGACCTCCCTGAAACACGAGCGATGAGACGGGGCGATTAGAGTGGATACGAACGGGACGTTGTTTTGTTTTAATGATCGATCAGGCAGACACTCACCTCATATTTCTTTGGGCTCATCTTACGTCCCGCTGGGGCGAAGTACATTGTGGGGAAACTGCAAAAGCAAAGATTGAAGAGATGGATGAGAATTCATATTATTGACATGTTATACTCCATCATCGGACAGTGTTGTCCTTCAGGAGCCTCATTACAGTTATCTAATATGACAGAAACATGTATTTAGGGGAAAAAACTTATATTAGGATACAAATTTAGCTATTACAGTTTCTTAAATAAAGAATTTAAGTTTGGATGGCATAGACCCTGCAACCACAGAGGACCACAGAAACATGACGACTGAAAGGCTGATTAACTCAGTTTCCTTGTACAGGTATACTGACCGTCAAATCAATGTACTACGTCTCTTAATCTTGGAAAGAAAACTGGGAAGAAAACTTCCCAAAAAGGCGATGCCTGCGTTCTTGTCCATCATAGCAGCTAGGTAGCCAGTGAGAGGTGAAGTAAGACAGCCCTTAAAGTTAAAGATGCAGGCCGTCTCAGGACAAGTGCTGATTGAACTTTTTAAATTCAATACTTTGTCACAATTTTATCAATATCTATACTGATCATTTTTCTTTTAGGAGACAAAAAAGACAGGAAAACCACAACTGTTACTGTCCATTACCAACAAATTTATTCTAAAAGCAAATATGAGTACAACTACATAAAAAAAAGTCTGTGCTGATGAGTCCTCCTTAACTTTCAAGGCGTGTCGTTTAAATGTTTGAAGAGGTTTCTTGTGTTGCACTTCCTTCTAGTTGTATTTTTATGTACAGGTGGAAATTAGCACCACACCACAAAGTGTTTCCTGTCTGTGACTCTCACAAGTCAGATGTTTAAGTGTGTGGCTGTGTGCTCGGTTCCTCATCCATTTCCAATGACAACTAAACATAATGTCAGGGCTGTTTAGTGGCATAACCATTATATAAAAGTACTGAAAAAGTTTGCAAGTAATGCAACCATCCATGTTTTGCACAAACCCTCAAGTCTTTCCCTGGTAAAAGAGAAGTCTTAAATTGAAGTGACTCATGACTCACCCGCTGACTTCATATGGAGATGGCACATCGTTGGCTGTGGCGTCCATCTTGGCAATCACAATGTTGGGGTCATCAATGAGCTTTAAGAGCAGAGGAGACAAAAATGTTTGCAAGACAGTTCACAAAATGGACTTTTAGAGTCTGTAATTTTTGTCTGGTCCTTTGTTTTTTAATTTAATACCCCTTAAATAGTTTTACAATAGAACTACTGTTTGTATCATTTTACATACAAAAGCACAAAACTGAAATCAAAGACTGATAGCACCAGATTCCCTCGACTATTCAACCTAAAACCATTTCTGTCAAGTTGTTGATGTTTAATCTGGTCTCTTACAGTGTGTTTGTACAAATGTTCAAATATAAATACTTCACATCAAGCCATTGTTTGGTTAATGTAATTAAAACACTGCTTTTATTTAGATTATTATCTTAATCTGTTAAATACAACGGCAGCAGAAGGATAAGATAAGACAGAAATGTATTTGTCTGGAGGGACATTGTTCGGCGTGCTATCGCTCACCTTCTCTCCCAGCTCTTTGTATTTGGGCTCCAGGTTCTTGCAGTGTCCGCACCACGGAGCGTAAAACTCGATCAGCACGTCTTTGCTGTCGTCGTTGACGATGGAGTCGAAGTTCTCAGCCACCACGACCTGAGTACAAATGACAGACATCGTAAGTTTATCATTAACTCTGAGTACTTTAAGGTAGAAGTTTAAGTCATGGGTGCTGTGACTGCAGCGTTTATGCTTTGTTATATGTTCAGTAGCATCCACAGCATCTGATTCGGGCCAAAAATCATGAATACATGATATTTGCTAAGCCAACCAGTTACTGTGAACAAATGTTGTCTTCACCTGCCTATTTTTTTGTGACAGAAATGCAGTGGTTATGCAGTTTTTTGTCTGGTATTCAAGTTCTACCTGGCTTTCAGTTTTATTCAACAATCATTCCACTTCAGTTGAATATTTTACTAGGCTTTACTCCAGCAGCTGGAGAAGACAGACAGACTGGAATAAACAATTTAAGACCTTGCTGGAATATTTGTTTTAGAAAACAAAAGACAAATTCAACAGTCTATCCCCTAAATACACTTGAGAAGACTATGTTGAGGGAACAAGCATTTCTGAATATTTTCTCATTCCAAACTATTAAGTCTCATCCGTTTCTACACGGCAAGAGTGAAAAAATTTGCATAATAAGTAGCAAAACATGGGAGCATCGTGCAAACATTTTCTAAGAAGGTCATATTTAGAACTAGAATGGCAGTGTGAAAGCAGAGACCTCCACAGAATGACATATCTCACAATGATAATGAAAAGTGAAAAATAATTTGTTTCCACCCTTTGCATGGGCCAATAAAGAACCCGTTAAATATTAGTGTGGAAACACAAATTATTGTTCACTTTCTTCCACCAAGCTTCATTAGGCCAATAGTTTTTTCAGCTGACACGTGCAAATGGAACTGAAAACATCCTGCCCTGGAGGGGGAGAAATTAAGACACAACAAAAAACATCACTACAGAGCAGACATTAAACAGAAGCTGAGAATCTTCCCTGAGGTTTTTATCTCACCTTGACAGGTCCATCGTTGTTCTCTGGGATGGGCTCTGATTTGAGGTAGCGCTTCAACTTGCCGTCAAAGTAGTCCTGCAGGAAACGCTCCAGAGCTTTTCCATCACGACTGTCAGGAGAACAAAAACAGAAGCTTTTGAGTAACCAGTAGGGAGATAGTAGAATACACACACAAATTAATATAGATCTAAGTTTTCACTTGGATTGGAAGCCATCATCCGACAGCCATCCATTAGACTTGAATGTACAGTTTCTAATCACTCAGCTCGTCCACAGATCTGCCTGGTACCATGTGATTATTCTGCACCGCAGCATCTAAAAAACTTGTTATACCTGTAAAAACTTGCACCAAACAAAAATAGTGCCATTGTGGCCCACAGTACGGCACATTTAAAATATTTATCTGGATGGAGGGTTGACGTGAGAGTAACTGGAGGTGCACCACACATTTTTGAATACTTGAGCGTCACACATTGTCATTAGTCAAATGTCAATACTGAGCATCATGAAGAAACATCCCAAATACATTAGACAAGCATCTCCCCACTGTGTTAAAGAGAGTTAACCACTTACACAGTGGCATTTCATGCAGAAACATCATTAGTTGAACATTCCTTAAGAGGCAACAGGCTAGCCAAAGAGATGGGAGCATAAATAATTAGATGATACATAATATGTACGCCATGTGTGCTAAATTTTGATGTTTGAAATCCAATCCACCTGCGGCACACAAGAAACTGAACATTCGACATGACTTACGAGAACTCCTCGGTCATGGAGTATTTGTCTCCCTTTGCAGTGCGGATGGTCACCAGAGGCAGTTCTCCTGAGCTGCCGTCCAGGCCGAACTCGGACACGTCGTGGCTGAATGCGTTCTTGTTGGCCACAGCAAAGTTCAGCTTCTTGCCCTGATCCAGGAAGCTCTTGGCCACCTTCATCACCCTGTAAAAAAACAGTAGTTTGGTCTGTTTTAGAAGGCATGCTTTTGAAAATGAAAGTGGCTTCTCAAACAACAACTGTGTTTAGGGAGTGAAAACTAGCTAAATCTAACTACTCCTGTTTTTCCCCCTTTCTTTCTTCTCTTTTTTTTTAAAGAAAAGTAACAGCCACTGTGCAGGAACTCTGCAGGAAGTTTAGAGGCACCTACCTGTTCCTCCAGTAGTTGGAGCCTTTAGGGTTTTTGTCATAATCGACATCATAATAAGCCACCAGCAGGTCTTTTCCCCTCAGCTGGTCTTTGTTGTCGTCTGTCATGTGGGGGCAGATTCCAAAGCTGAGTTTGAGAGAAAGTAAAAGTGGGTCAGTTTATAAAGAAACTGAAAACAACAAGCTACACTCTTCTACGCAGTTACGGCCAACCAGATAATCCAGTGAGACAGGTCGTTTATAGCAGTGTGAAACGTGAAAATATGTAGTTTGTTCACAGGTTTGGATCTGATTACACCCTTCACATCTTTTAGAAATACACATTGATGTTCTGCAGACTACAATGCCTTGCAGATAAGTCTTTAGAGAAGAGGCAAGAAAGCGAAAGTAAAATAAGTACAGTAAATAGGGGTGTTTTCCGCCACAGATAAAAAGTACAGCAGATGTCTGTAACTGCTGGCACACAACTGTGAGCGGCAACACTTACAAACCACATGCCAATGAGATACGGCAAAATGTGCAGAAAACACGTCTCAGCTCAATCACTTCAACTCCAAACATATTAGAACGTACTGGTATGGAGACACTTTGTCACCACATAACTTTTTTTCCTGCAGTCTAATGGGCTCTTAAACACAACAAAAGCACAGTAGTTTTAGAGACTAGTAATGTTTGAATATCACCATCATCAGGTAGATAGCAGGTAGAAACAAAACTGTTTTTGCCACTGTTGGCTGGTTAATGTTCTCTCAGACCCAGTGACACAAAATGGAAACAGAAAAAGGGATGTGTGAGACAAACCCCTGCCAGTAAAAGCCACAGAGTGCTCAGTGAGGAAACACGACCCTGAATACATTAAATTTGGATTCTTAATGGCAGGCAGTGATGGTCAGCTGAAAGCAAAGTGTGTTGAAATTCTGCTGCAGACTCTTTTGTTGTGTTATTTTTTTTAAATTTTATATTTGGGAAGGTGGCATTAAGTTGCAAAAGGTTGAGATCCCTTGTCTAGAAGACATAAGGCAACTTAGTGGACAGGGAAAGTTATACTCACAGGGAGGGGACTCATCTCCCATCATAATAACTTTGAAGAGTTTGAAGATCATGAGCCACACTTTCAATTGTAATGACTCAAACAAACACAAAGCTATCACTCTAATTTTCAGCACAGTTAAATAAAGTTAGACAAAGTGAGGCCACAATCACTGGTAAAGACTGCAATTAACACTTATTTGTTGTTTTTATATTCAAAAACAATCACTCTGTTAATGCATTAACCACAAAAATGTCATGACACCGGATTACAGAGTCCAGTATCTGTTCATCACAAGTACCAGGCACAGCTCGCTGCAGCCAACAGCACATAGTCCTGGAGTTGAGTGACAGCTGACTGTGTTTGCAGAGTGCACACCTCACCTACTACAAAAGATCCTGTTGGGACTGGGCCATGTATGCAAATATGTGCCATTACTAAGCAGGATGACTGTTTTACCACTATCAACTACTGCAACTGTATTGTGCTTTGCAAATTAAATGAACCATCATCTCTGCTGCCTAATTGAAATATATGGATTTAAAAGAACAGGGCAGGGATTGAGATAACACTCACATGTTGTCCTGGATGAACCTCTTGATTTTGTTGCTGGTGTACTTGTCCTCGCTGTATTTCACTGAGTTGTCTTCGAACTTGTTGTTGAGTCGTGGTGGACGGAACAGAACGACTCCCCTGTTAACCAAAACAGGAAATGTCACCACCGATAGTTACACTGGTGATATCAAATGTGTAAGGAGGAGTCAAGTTGTGTCGACCTCTTTGCAAATATCTGCTCCCATGTCCCACTTGTGTCAAAGTAAGAACGATGACTAGGCCAAAGGCAGAAAGAGCTACTTACTCTCCGTCAATGCCACTGCTCTGGAGGAGAGCCTCAGAGTTGGTGTGAGCGAAGCGGTAGTTGTCCCTCAAGGCGCTGGCCGCCTTCAGGAACTCTGCCTGCGCTGTGCTCTTGTCACTGGCAAAGAACCCTGGGGAAAAAAGACAAATGATGTTCAGATCAGGATTTAATGAAAACGTCCCCATTCTATCTAAATTTGCCCAACTTTGCCAGCAAAATACTATATTGCAATGATATCTGATGTGTGGTTGATTATGTATCACTGCCGTCAAAAATGACACAAACAGGGTTCAAGTTAACATCTCATGCTTACTCACAATACTGCTGAGGGACTTAGTAAAGAGAAATTAACTGCTAGAGAAGGCAATGACCAAAATTCAAACAGTAACTCACCAACAACACTTGCATCTTGGTCTGCAATGAACTTCTGCAAGTGTTCATCAGCCTTGAGCTCCACAGAAGCTGGTCCAGCCTGCTTCTTAAGGAAACTGACAATCCCATCTACAGAGGGTAAGAGGAAAGCAGAGGAACAACACAAACAGAGGAAGGAGGCAGAAAAAGTAAAGATGACCATGAGGTAGATATTTAAGCAGATATTTGTGCATTTTAAACAGATTTACACACAATTAAATCACATCAGAGTCAAATACCTGCAGATCTGGGACCATCATAGGGACCAGATTCCTCTCCATCCCTGAAGATCTTCAGGGTCGGGTAGCCACTGACACCATATTTGCTGCATGTGTTGCTGTTGGCTGTGCAGTCAACCTAAGGGGAAAGAAAATCATTCACTCTCCAAAGAGGCACACATAGTACAGAGTGCAGAGAGGCACACTAAAGTGGACAAAGTTAAGTGAACTGCATTATGCAATACCTTGGCCAGAGAGACGATGCCTTTCAGACGTGTGGCGGCGGCCTCGTACTCAGGTGCTAGCCTTTTACAATGGCCACACCTAATGGACAGAGGAGAAAACAGGAGAACAAGTTACACTTCAGCTGTATTCAGGTTACAGCTTGGTGAAGATCCTGACAGAGATCTAGTATTTTTTTTGAAGTGTGAAATTTGATACATCTGAGGTATTTCAATCAGGTTTGTAAAATACAGAAAGTTCAACTTCAGTCACAAATTTGAAAATCATTTAACTTCACAGGCATGTAGACTCTACCTACATTTTAATGTTGTACATCCTTGTAAAATACAGTCATGTGTATTTAAGTAAATATCCACTGACCGACAGAATCATTTACTCTGTTTAATTATTATACTTAAATTATATGTTGCTCTACATTCTTGAGTAATTTATTTTACCATATTTAGTGTATCTATATTTATGCTGTACTTAGTGCATGTGTATGTTTGTAAAATGTATGTACAAATATTTGCTTTTAACTTTTGTTTCTTGCCATCTTCTTTTTTTCTTAACCTAGACACCTGCCAAAGGGCAAATTTCTTGTATACCTGCACTTGGTGATTTAAGAGTCTCATTTAATCAGTTAACAGACAGTATTTTAAACAATAATTATTCTTTTTTTTTTCCATATTTGAGTAATCATTTGGTTCATAAAATGTGAGCAAATAATAAAGAAAATGTCCATCACTGGCATGATAGTATTGCTTATTTTGTCTAAGAACAAAATATATTTAGTTTATTATCACAGAAAGCTACGAAAATCATCAAATATTAATGTTCAACAGATTAAAACTATGAATTTTTTGGTATTTTTTTTTTATCGAAAAGTTACATTGAACACTATGATGATGAAGTTCTATTTTATTCAAGTTTGGCACAGTTGGACCACGTCACAGTTCCTCTGGACCAATCACAGGTGGACACCAAAACTTCCCTGGCCAATCAGAATGTTACAACAGTGAAAGGACACACCCCTAACTTCCTCATAGCCTCTTTCGCACGTAGTTTTCATTGATAAGGATTCAGAGTAAATACAAATACAGGACACAACTACTTGTCTTTAATTTTTACAGCTAACAGTTTAATGTGACGTCAAACTGTGGAAGTCTTTTAGTCACAGGTCCATTTAAAAAACAGCTAAGCTAGGTTAGTTGGCTTACACCTTTCCGCCTCTAGCTAACAAGCTAACGTTTGGTCACCTGCCAAAGAGAATACTACCGAGTCTGATAATGTTGGAGGCAAACATATATGCAATTTGTAATTTATACAACGAATGAAATACTTTAAAAAGCACATAGAGATACATCCACAGTGTTATAAGTTCGGGCAGTGGACGTCAGTTTGTTAGCTAAACTGCTCACCACGAAGCAAGTAAGCTAGCGTTAGCTTATTTAAACGTTTGCAAACAGTTAAATTGGTCGAATGATGTGCACATAATGACAAAAGACTCACCAAGGGGCGAAAAATTCCACAAGTACGAGGTCATGGTCTCCAATTTTGCTTTCGAAATCATCATCCGTGTAATCAAGCACATCACTGGCCCGGGTGAACCCAGCGAGAGCGGCCAAAAAGATCAGCCTCAACATCGCACACCGCACTGTTGTAAAGACTTATTTACTTTTTGTTAAACAAAATAAAAGTTTGAATTGCAAATTGTGCCCGTTGCGGCCCCCTGGTCAGCTCCTCAGCGACGTCAAAGCCAAGGCTGCACGCTCCTCGGCTCAGACAGGGCCAAATGCAGAGAGAGAAAGAGAAAGGGATGGAGGCGGTGAAGATGTTCAGGCAAGGCAGCGGGACCTCTCCTAACCACAGTGTGGCAGCCTTCCATTGGTCCGACAGACGCGTCAGTCTGCCGCGGCCAGCCAATGAGAAGCGAGAAAACGGGCCTTCATCATCTCAGAGCCAATCACAACGCGACAAAATCAAAACTCCGCTCTAACACGCGGAAGTGATCATGTTAATAGTTCACTGCTTGAAATCATGGCTTTTTAATGAATTGCAAATAAAAAATGCGTCGATTACAGTATTCTATGATATTTAATCTGACATTTACATACATGGGCCCAGTCTATTAATTGCTAGGACACCAAAAATACTGTTGCAGTGATTAAATATTTGACAGATAAGTACATAACTTCTCTCATAGATCATTAGAGTAGAGAATAGTAAAGCTTTTATATCCCCAACATCAGGTAATAATGATACAGAAAGTACAGAAAAACAAAAAAGGGGCTTTAAAGGGACAGTTCACCCCAAGATAAAAAATAAATATTCTCCCTCTGGTCTGTAGTGCCATTTATCTGTCAATTTTTTTTGTCATGAGTTGCAATGTTTTGGAGTTATCAGCCCGTGTGTCCGCCTTCTCTCAAATATAATGGAACTAAATGGCACTAACTTGGGGGTGTTTAAAGCACCAAAAAAAATAGATATTTGAAAAACTCTTCAGCAAAGTCTCTTTCAAGGAATCATGACCCACTTACTCAAGATAAGAGAGCAGTTTCATGTGGGAGGTTCGTCCTTCTATTCAAAAGAAGGCAAAGATCTCACTGGTCTCCACAACTTGGCAACTCATAAAAACAAAAACAAACAAAAACCAAACAAAACAAACTCTTTTAAAAATATGTATTTTTATTGCAATAAATTCAGGATTCAATACAGCCACAAACTGCCCAGTATTTACATGTAATTGCAATGTTCATCAAGCTTGTATGATTGACTTAACGTTAAAACAAAATGAATCAAAACTAAACAATCTTGTACAAAGTGTGCTGCTGTTTAATGTTACCAGCTTGGCTCAGATGTCAAAGGAAATGTCAAACACACTGATCACCATGTTGATCTGTAGGTTTCTACAGTCGTTGTTGTGGAAAAGCTAAGCCCCCAGGATTTAGTGTCCAGGAGCAATTACTGATGTAACAAAACATTTCTTAGAAATGAATTCTCATCACCCTAAGTTTGGAAAACATTGTGAAGGTCAAGGACTTACTAAACAACAGGTAAGTTTACCACCCTCATTACAGAAACAATAGATACTCATCTATACTCAGGTGTTTTACAATTAAGGCTGGATTTTCACCCAAAGCAGCCAAATGTCAGTTGGTTTGTCATTTGTTCTCTAAATCTATATCAGGTGAGTCTCACACTATTACTAAATCGTGAGGCCCTGTTTTGCAGAGAAATCTATGGAAGGATCACAACCAGGCAGCCGCCAATGACTTTCCAGTTTCCAACAGAGCCTCCCGAAACTCACATCAAACTGTACAACGATATGGATCAATATTCTTTTACCACATTGCCTATTATATTATTATGCCTCTTGCATTTAATGTTTTCAGAAAAGTATTTTAGTGACTGCTAAGTTGTAATATGAGAATGATTGTGACCAGGTGGGCCGTAGTTATTTCCTGTTGAACAGATGAGCCAAAACCTGAGCTCTGCCTACGTCGCAGGACGTCACCCATCATCTCCACATCCTCGTCGGTACTGTGCATTCTCTGTTTGCAAAATCCAAGATGATAATACCAAACTCGATGCTTCAAAACAGTTGTCAACAAACCGACAGGTGACAGGTGCACTGTGCACTGTCCACTAAATAAAGTACTCATCTAGCACGTCCCCTGGTTACCCAGAGGGGAGATTAGAAATCCAAGCTGAAATAGCCTGTAGTTCTTCCTGACATCCAGCGATGTCACTGGTGAACAACAGATTTTACAGCATTAGAACTCAGCTTTTTCATTAAGTTTAGCTGCACTAAGGACTTTATTGCTTTATATGACTACACTGACCTGATACCCACATGAAAAGTGACAGATTTTCCCTTAAACTGTCATAAATATAAATACTATTCCTGTCATACTGAGTCAAAAGGGTTAAATTTGACCAGGAAGTATGACTACGGAGAAAGGAAGGAGCCCTAACATCAACATGCCGCCACGAAACTCAGTGAGGAGACTGATGAAGGACAAGTTTTCCAATGCAAAGAGTAGTACTTTTGCAGGGCATAAGTACTGGGACAGCTGTGATATTTGCCAGTGTCCATGATGCAAAAAGATATTTTCTCCAAAAACCTGAGCTCCAAGTCAACACTACAATGTTTCAGTTAGCTGATGAGTGATAGACAAAGACATAGAACAGAATCTTCCACATAATCCAAAGAGTCGTCAGAGAGTCAGGTGATAGAAAGAATGATGTTGTTCTGTCAGTTAAAAATGTTTACTGGGCCATCACGTGTGATAATAATGGTATATTTAAAGCAACTTCAAAAACACCTAAATTCCTACAGAAAGAAAAGCCTCAGAACGTGAACAAATCACATATCTGTTCTTTCACTGGCTGCCACTTTACAGAGAAACTTCTGCCTTGGTGGCATGATGGATGAAGCACCTCTTATCATAACCCCTGTACCACAAAAACACTGAGTGTGTTCCTTGGTATGTCTTTGAAGACCATGGAAACTTTAACATTTAACATTTATTTATTCAGGGATAGTTTGCAGTAATGTTCTGACATAATTACAATCATCCACACCCGGAAGCTGCCCAGTACGACCACAGTCTGATCTGCCGGCAAAACTGGAGTGGTTGGTGTTAAGGGCCTTGCTTGTGGTCATGAGGGAGGAGCGAGTGCAGCCTTTCACTTTCCTGAATCAGCGACCCTCTGATCACAAACCCTTTAGACCACCACTGGCAAAATTATTAGTGAATTATTCATTGCAGCTGAAATGGACACATAATAGAAGTATGACTGGATCATCAGTGGCTTTCTGTTCCTTTCTCTACAGTGGACTTTACTGCATTTGTGTGGATGTAAAGTGGTGGTACTAATGTAATATTGTCAGATGACAGATATTCTGTCACTCTTGCATGCATACTTTGATTGTTGATATCTATAAAGGAACAGTACTGGGAATAAAAGATGTGTGTTTATAAAGTCTTCTTATTGCTGGTTGTAATTGTGTTGTAATTTACAGTGCTGGGTTAGGGTTAGGGTTAGGGTTAGGGTTCTTATTACTGAAAACACAGAGGAAAAAATAGGCTTAACAGTCTCATGCAGGTGGAATTTTCCTTCTTTATAAAGCTGCAGTTATATGACCGTGCCAGCAGAGGGAGCACTCTGATAGCACAGAGTGCCACTCAACCACTGGTGTACAACACTCTGCCCATATCAGGTGAGTTATTTTAAATAAATTCAATCAGTGTCATATGAATGACACAAGAGTCATACAACACCTCAGGGGGCAGATAAGTAAGTAACAGGTATTCTTCTTAGACCTTCAGAATCCACTACTTTTTTCTATATTATGATGATTTGTCATTATTTGCGTGCTTGAAAATTAAATGGTTGCAGTTGAAAACATTGTTTACTATTATTTACTTTCATTTCAATGTGTTTAGTGATCAGATTTCAGTGTTCCTACATCTTTTCCAAAGTCAAATTCAAGCACCTTTTAAGCATTTTCAAGCTTTTCCAGAACCTTACTGCTGTGATAAATGACATATTTATATGCAAACCATTATTTCACCTCTTAATCACATTAAATACGATTTTATTGTGCTATTATCAACGAAAATTATGATTTGTGAAAGGAAGTTTCATGTAAGTAGTTCTGTAAGTAGTATCTGTAAGTAAGCCTGGCTTCCTTTAAGGGTTATGCATTTTGTGCATTTCCTTAACCAATAGTTGAAAAGTCTGTGTTCAGGCTGAGGGAGGCTCAGCTTTCCTTAGATACAAGTAGGGGGAGGGGGCTCCACGGAAAAAAGGTTGGGAACCACTGCTTTATCAACCTACCAGGAATCCATGATACATTTTTATACAAAATTAATTTAAAAAGTACAAGAGCGATAATCACTGCAAATAATAATAATGGAGCAGTTCTGGGTTATAAGAAATGTTGTTTCATCATTTAATACAAATATTATACAGTCTATTTACATCATTTTGTGCCTTTTTCATTGAGAATCAATTATGCCTCGAAAATATTGTAAATATTAATATTTTTTAGTAATTTCTTCAAAACTGGTCTAAACACATTAATGGGACATTCTGAGAGCTGCACAATCACACATTTAACTGGGTTTGTCTGTTGCTTGTCACTACATGATATATAAATAAAGTTATTGCTATAAATAAAACAGATGAAAAGACAGTCTCCAGAGAGTTTTAATCATTTAATGATGATGTCATATGTAATAATACATCAGTCAGATGTAGCTTAACTGCATTTTGCTGCTAATACTTCTGTGCTTTTACTTAACGTAGGATATTTCTTTCAGGACTTGTAATGGAATATTTTTACATTACTCTATTGTGACGTTTACTCAAGTAAATAATCCGTCTACTTCTTTCACCGCTGCTTTCAGCAATGCTCCAGAATGTCCCCTCATTTCTTTGGTTCAGACTTGCAGATCCACAGCCAACTGACCAGCTGTGTTGCTAATCCTTTAAAGCAGAGCTGCCTTTCTTCCAGAGCAGCCACCGTTTACTGTAAACTTACAGCTCAGACGGGAAAAGCAAAATTAAATGGAAATGATTTGGGGAGCTAATGAGGGTAGAGGAGGGCTGAGGATGAAAGTGTCCTACACAGCACTTTGTAAAACATCTGTACTGTTTCAAGGTCACTGATTGGGCAGCGTACCGCCTATACACATTACTCTAAATACTGTGGGTTAAGGCATTTTTCATCAGTTAATCATTTTATCCCCCTCAAAATGGTCGATTACATCACAGTTCCACCACCATTTTTAGGAACCTGTCTGTTTTGTGTGTGTGTGTGTGTGTGTGAGGCTGTGCACTCTGCAGCACTTCTCTGCGCTGTAGAGATTTGTTTTCCGTCACCCACAAAGCCTCTTCCCTCCCCAAACGGAGCCCCCATCGCCTCTGAGAAGTGGTTACCACGGCAACCCGCTCGCTCCTCAGCCATATCTGGAACAAGAAGGAGGAGAGAAGAGGAAAGGGTCTGCAGCATTATGCTTGTGACATGCTCTGAGAGCTGTGAGAGACGGCAAGAGAGAGTGAGAGAGGGAAGGAGAGAAGGAGGGAGGAAAGAAGAGGACGTACGCGCGTATTCAGGACATCAGAACCTTCCTCCAAACCCTTCGAGGACAGAGGGACAGATTCCTCATGCCTTGCAACACCAACACTTTGACGTCTCAGCTGCATCTCGTCAGAACACTGAACGCCTTGTTGTCCTGTCAGCGTCCAGACCACAACACTGGAAAAATTGTTGCCCGTTTCATCGCTGGAGACAATAAAACTCTATTTATTCTAAATGGGACAAAGCACTTGTTACATACTTCCTGCACTGCAGAGAAAACACTGGCATCTGTGCACTCGCTTATAAAACACACATATTTACCTTCATGCTCACTCTTGAACGGAGGTGAGGCAGCACGCAATTCATTTAGCATAAATCATTTTCCTGCTGTGGTTGTGCACTCGGTGTTTGTACATGTGTTCACAGTGATTCATCAAGGAGGTTAAAGGAAAAATCTGGCAATATTCTATTTTTTTGTTAGTCCATTTTGTCCATTTTTGTCAAAACATCCCATGAAAAGACCAAAACTAACAATGCGTCAATCTCTCAATACTTTCCAAACATATACTTAAATTTTTGTCAAAGGACCAGTGTGTAAGACTTCAGAAATATGTCAAAAATAGTCTTTAATTTGCTTGTTTTCTCTAACACTGTACTTGAAATAGAAAATATATTAAGATATTCTATTTACTGCCATATATGACAAAGAAAATGCATAAACTGTCACATTTGAGAAGCAGGAACCAGATAGTTTTTGGCATTTTTGCTTGAAATTCTCATCAAAATAGTTGTCAACTCGTGCTCCATTCATCAGCTAATCAATGAATCACCTAATCATTGCAGCTGTAGAAAATCCATGGCTATTTCAAACCATACGTCCTGTCATCCAGCACAACAGAGTCTCTCATTCATGCGTTTTTAATAGTTTTTGTACAGACAGAAAAGAAACCACCACTCACTCACCCGGGATCAGACTTAGCTGAGGTGCTGTCTTTGACTTGTAGTCCATCAAACCCAGGACTACAGTTCCCTTGATGTCTAGCCAAGACAAGTTTGACTGACACTGTGTTCTACATCAAGGCTAAACAACTGGCGTAACCTTTTGTACTGCTGCATTCATTTGATACCTGTTCATGCCTTAGAGAACCAATTAAAAGATTTTTGCAGATTTGAGTGTGTAGGTACTTTTTTCAGTTGAGTTTTTGCAGCTTTAAAAAAAGAAGCTCTATGGCACAGAGGAATAAGACATGTGGCTTTGGTTACACACAGACAATATTTGTTAGTAGGATCAATTTATTCTTGGTTTTGGTCTGTTCGTGGGATTCGCTGATGCAAGAAAAATACAGAATATGACCAGATTTATCCATTAACTAATGCCTGAACAAGAGTGTGTATGCAGTATAAGAAAGAGCCTTAAAATGTTTAATTAAAAAAACACTGACATCTTCCAGATTTAAAGGTCTTGGCTCTGTGTGAAAACAAAAACCGACTGCCAGGCTTTCAAGCATAAAACGGTTTTATTATGCTTCTGACTAAACACTGTCACATGACACTTTGCAACCACGCTGATTGCGATCACGCTCCTTGAGCCTGGTTACCATGGTTACATAAAGCTTGGGCTTTATGCTCCAGCAAAATCCTCCTTTCCTTGGATACCAAAGAATTAAGTCCAGTTCATGTAGAAGCTAAAAAAACAGTAAAGCTCTATCAACAAAATGAGAGACAGACGGAGCAGCTACTGTTAAATAGATGATTTCTTTAATAAAAGACATTACATTGTGACATTCAGTAATGAGCTGGAATGATATTGCTTCAGTCAGTTACAGTACAGATCCCAGCTTGGCCAGTGTGTGTTATAACATTACATTTTGACACCGGTGTGTCATCAAACATATAAATCCTCTGGAGAACGCAAGTCTCGTACCCTGTTAATCTACATTCAACTCCACTCAAAACGGTGAAAAAAGGAACCATGTACACACAATCCACAAGGTAAAGTATAGCACAAATGGATGGACTATACAAGCACCAGGTAATAAGAATGAGCAAACAACACACAGGGATGACGGGAAGAGACAGGCTGAATATAGGACATGCGTCAGGAGGGGGCAGAGGCGGGGTAAAGCCAGGTTTGGTGGGCTGAGGAGAAGTGCTTTGGAAGCAGAGCCATAGATACTGTTTGGCCATGCAGAGGCAGGCAAATTGGCAGCCATCTTTGCTCTGCTACAACCATCCTTCATTAATCTTGGTTTGAATTTGAGTTTAATGATAAAAATCCTTCAAACACCTGAAACACACTTCAGCCCAATGCAGTATTCTGGGACTCTGGTTTGGTTTAGCCAGATAAATTGCGTGTAATAAATGTAGATTATACTATAGAGAGGTAAACTGGGAGGGCAGGGAGAGGTGATTAGATAAGTAGTAGTGGTAAATGAGGCAATAACATAGATATTTATAATATCTATGGGCACAGAGGGAGGTGTTTGTGCATGTGTGTGTGTGTGTGTGCCCAGAGGTTTGTGGGGTGAGGTCAGGGATCAGTGTCTACTTGACGGACTTGATAGGTGGGGGCACCTTGATGTCCTGGCCTCTCTCCAGTCTCTTCTCACACTCGATAAGGTAGTTGACGCCATCGACCACCGTCTGCACCAGCTGGACCTGAGGGAGGGACGCATCACATTTAAGTGCATGTTTGCATAAGAAAAGTTCTGAGCAGAACGGTCATATGCTCAAAAAGGTGTTTTGCTTAAAGGGATAGTTCAGATTTTTTGATGTGGGGTTGTATGGCATACATGCAGCAGCAGGGGTACTGGTGTAAGAGGGTAAAGAATGTGCTGCTGTTGACAGGATCAGCAGCAAAACATATTTTCATATATTGTTCTACCTCACAGAACACATGAGCTGCTGGTCTGTCGCTGCTTTGATTGATTAGTTTGCGTTATTGTGTGACTTCAGTGGTTTAAAAAAATGGTTTGGATTCACCAAAGTCACACAATAACACAAACTAACTGATCAAATGAGCATCATTAGACCAATAATTCCTGTGTTCTGCAAGGAAAAATGACTGTTTTTGCCCATCGAACCTGGCTGCTTTGGTAAGAGAGTGATATTTGGCTAACATAGTGGTGGTTTCCCATCAGGAAATGCTGTCTGATGGCAAAATAAAGCAGTTAAACTATTCTAAATATATCACATGTGTAAATGGATATAGTTTAGATTAAGTGGACATTTCTTTTAGGTAGCTAAAATATGTTTTGCTGCTAACCCTGTCTACAGCAGTTCTGTGCCTAGCTTCTGTGCTGGTACTCCTCTCTGCTTCTCCAAACTGAGGGTGTGCCAACTGCCTTCTACTGTAGGTAATAGACTGACAATAGATAAATACCTAAAATAAACCAACTTTAAAAAATCCTTACTATCCCTTTAATGCTACCAAATATAAACACAAGTAGTCTGCACACTTGAGTGAGCTGTGAGATAGCATCAACCAGAGGCCGATAACCTTATCGAGGAATGCCTCCTCCAAACTAGCCAAAAGTACAGGCCACCTCCAAAACAGACACAGCGTTCATTAAAAACAACAACATCTGGTGTTTTAGCCCAAAGGTTTAGAAACTCTAGTTGCACAGTTTGAACACAGAAAGCGCAACCCAAGATTTTTTTGTACATTCTCACATATGAAGAAACACAAAAACCTCATGTTTTTAACAAATAAGTTTTCAAATCCACTTTTTTTTCTACATACCAGTCAGTTAAACCATAAACCATGAAATGTCGTCATGAAAGAGTTAATGTTTTCTGCATCTGCTCTGATTGGCTACAAGAGGAACAACGTTTCATTACAACTGTTCATTATTGTCCTCCTGCACTTTACTGAAGCTGTTGCTGCTTTGCCTGTTGTGGTTGACTCCACCCTCAGAGTGCTCCTCTCCTGAGTAGTCATCTGTCTGGATGATGGAGGACCAAACAGCAGTGAACAGCCCACGCTCTCAAAAAAGCTTGGAAAAGGAGTGGATGTTTGAGTCAGACGGCTGCAATACTCCACTTACCTTCCAACACTTAAACCTCTCTGTGCCAGAATCCTGGATTTATTTCTCTTGCACAAAAGCAATGAGCTGTCTGTGTTCTGGCAATCACAAAACGTCACATCTCTAAGTTATATAACAGTAAGAAAATTAGCATCATATTTAGTGGGTTTGGTGGGATAATAAGCACATTGCACTCCAGCCAATAGAGAAGAACAACAACAACAGAGAACAGCTCCATTGTACTATATGACTCTGTCACACAGGCATGACAGCATGACCATGGACATAACAAAGACAAACTACACGTACAGCCTGAACAAGAACACTCCTCTCCTCTCCTCTTCTCTCCTCTCCTCCTCAGCTCGTATTCATAAGATTTAAGTACAAGCAAATATACATGCATTTTGCACTTGGAATGAGTTTTAATTACAGCAATCAATAAATAAATATTTAAGACCTTTTTGAGATGCCATTTTGACTCCAAAAAATGGCCATACACAACTTATATCTTCAAGGTGACATCAAGTGAACTCTTCAAGGTGAAGAATTATTGGTATTTTAGTTATATATACAGGGAGGAGTTCGTGGTAAAACATATTTGTGCAACACCCCGTTTGTGATACAGCTCCAGATAACCACACATGTGGCTAATAAACAACTCAGTGAACCAGTTTAGCAGGTGAATAATTTGCTCTCTTGATCAAAGATTTATGATTACTCAAATCCTTTGTTCTTACTTCACCCCCACCTCTGTGCAATACATAGGTTTCCATACCTCAGACTGTCCCAGGCGGTCCAGGTTGGAGATATCGAACACACCACCCACAGCAGCGGTGTCCACACCACCTGTCCCTCGCTTCTGCAGACGCAGGTTGGCCAGGATCTTACTGAAGCGGGCATCCTGGGAGAGAGAAGTTATTCTATACAGTTATGCAGTTTCAAAGCATTTTAATCACAACATTACCCAATGTGCAAATAAGAATCTTATAAGCAGCTTATTTCCAGGTGAATATGGAAAATAAGAACTCTAAAAATGTTATTTGGCAATATAAACAGTTGCAAAATATAATTTCGAACTTACTTTGATGCAATAAGAAACCTACTTGCCATTCTGTAACAGCCATACACAGTACAAAAGTTGCAATATGCATGTGGCTCCACAATGTTCAAATAATTTAGTAACATTCAACAAAACAGAACTAACTCTGATTATCCCCTTCTCAGCTTTTCTAAGTAGTGCAGACTGAGAAGAGAAGATAATTTTATGCTTTCAATATTTTGAGTTTTTACAGCCATGGAGATGTTTTTGTTCTATCAATATGTGACACAAATACAACAGTAACACAAAAGATGCCCTGGTATCTAGTGAGGTGTGAGTATCAAGTTATTTCTTCCTATTACAACTATTGTGTTACCTTGCTCAGCAGGGGGAGTTTGACGTGGACACCAGCCCTGAGCCCTGTGCCCAGGTTGGAGGGGCAGGTGAGGATGTAACCGAGCCTCTCGTTCCACATGAACTCCCAGCCTTTCTCCTGGATCAGACGCTCCACCTTAGAGAAGAGAGAGAGAATCAGTCACAACACAGCGAGTGTGTGTTTGATTCATAAAATCTTGGACTTCTGTTTATACGTTTCGTGGGTGTGTTAACACTGATCGTGCACAGCAAAGTGGTAGTACCTGTGAATTTCTAATTTTTCAGAGAGAATGAAGATGCTGCCTTGTGAGACTGTTAAGTGAACTCTGGTGGACTGACACAAGCACAGTGTTGGAATTACACTCTCAGTGTGCAACAGTGCAGTGCCAGATGTTGTGCTGCTTGTCCTTTGCTCTTCCTCTAATGGGGAACTTGGACTGCTTGAATAAATAATTTATGTTTGCACAGCCATGTTTGGACAGTGTGTTTCTGTGTATCTGTCTACAGGCCTTAGTTTAGTGGCAGGGCAGAGACTAGTATGAGCAGTTTTTTGCTTCTGCCAGCATACAATATATACTTTTCCACTGTATTATTGCCCTCACCCTCGGCTGATTACATCCCTGATGGCAGCAGGACATACACAGTGTCTCTGCTTCAGCTGCTAACTTAAAGATACTATACCCAAGTGGAAAGACACAATGGGTCAGGATCAGTGAGTAGGATTTATTGGCATCTGGCAGTGAGATTGCAGATTGCAACTGAAAACTAGGGATAGGCAGATCGATTCTGCAGGATTCTCACAAGCGACTCATTTGGTATTGATTCCTTTAAAAAATTGTTAGTAACATTATAAAAATACAACATGTGGGTGGCTGCATCACTTTCAAACAGTTTGAGTATAATGTTTCTGCCAATAAGCAGCCCTGACATTTTTATATAGCCGGCCCATGTCATGTGACTGCAGAAACGTCACACACTTCCCCATCACAAATATGTGAGAGAATGGCAGCTGTAACGTGGCGTGGTGCAGCTTTCTAACCATTGACAAAAATACAGCAAGATGTCCTACTTGTGACAAGAAAATGCCACACATCAGCACCGTCTTCAAACATTTAAAAACAACACACCCTGAAAATTATGAGGCTGAACACAAACAGGAAGATATTTTTTTTATCATTGTGTTTCTGTACTGTCATGTTTGTGTGGTGTAGTGTAGTGTTTGCTTGACCATTCTAGGCTACTGTAGAAACATGGCGGAGAAACTTTGTAGATAGAAATGACTCTTTCTGAGGTGATGAAAACACAACGATTCTTATTTTTTACAGATTCATACACCAATGAAAACATATTTATCATGTTTAGTTTCTGCTTTATTCTGCCAATAGATGCTCTCACACAGGACCTTTTAAGAAAATTACAAATTCAGTCTCCTCTTTCTCAATCCCAGTCTAGTCTCTCTCTCTCCTTCATCTTGCCACCTTAAACCA
Source organism: Lutjanus erythropterus (assembly GCF_056507025.1). Taxonomy (NCBI): domain Eukaryota; kingdom Metazoa; phylum Chordata; class Actinopteri; order Lutjaniformes; family Lutjanidae; genus Lutjanus; species Lutjanus erythropterus. Next base: position 34,873,559 of record NC_139329.1, read on the forward strand.
TATACAAACACAATCTCACCTCCTTGAGGCCTCTGCAGAACCTCTCGAAGACTCTCTTCATATTCCCTCCCTTCTCCATGGAGATGACCCTGGTGTGATCCTCCTCATTGATCCAAATCAGGAACGTCTTCTCGTTGTTGTGCCTGTACAGAGAGGAGTTATATTGAGTTATGTAGTTTTTATCCCCACTGATTGGGTTTATTTATCCTCTGCATTTGCCCCAGGCAACAGTGGACAGACACAGTGCAGCACCAAGGGAGAGGCCATCTATTCTGGAGCAGTAACCAGTAACTTGAACACAGAGCTGATATCCCTTTCTTATCCCAAGCTTATGGATTGTTTTTTTTTTTTTACAAACCTTATCAATAACTTAAATGTATTCCAAATATGAATATAATGGTACTTATATTGTACATAAATAAATATTTTAATCTTATTTTCCAATATAGAAGTGATATTTTGGAAGCATATTGGGATAAGTTAATAAGTAGAGACTGGTGATGAGATTTCTCTATTATGCTGAATAGAGAGGAGACCATTAACCATCACTCACTGAGGATAATCTTTGTTTCTGGCTCTGTTTTTGCCTCGCTTTATTGGTTATGTTTCTCAGAGTGGCCTACAAGGCCTTGTAACATGGCACTGATTTATGACATACATTAAAGACACTGGACACATCATAAAACATAATGCACAGTAAATTCTGTTGGATGGAAACCTCACAACTCATGAAGATCAGTTTGTCAGCAATGAAGCAAAGATTACAGTTCTTGGAGACTGTGGCCAAGTACAAAACAGGCATGCTATCTCTGACATTTTTATTTCTCAAAATAATTTAAACAAGTCAAGTAAATTAGAAAAACATGAATTATTTTCAAACTTTGGAATAGTCATTAAAGTATAAAGAACCAAATAGGATATGCAACTCTCACTTTGTCTTAAAAATATAGATTTTCCTTTGTCTTTATGTGTTTTGATGCATTACTACTGATTGATTTATTTCTCAAGGACAATGCATATTAATGTACATTTCTGTAAGTATGCCAGAAATAGCCAAAAGGCTAACAATTTATAGTTTTCATCCATAGTCCCTGGCCATTTGTCCCAGGCTGTCAACAGTTTTAGCTTGTTTCTCAGCACTAATAGCAGATGGTTGTAAAACGTGAGTCGCACTTTCAGTCTGGCTCTTTTCTGCACAGAGGGAGTAGAGCATTTGCTACAACAGTGTGACTGTGAGACATTAGATGAGGCTACAGCCTTAAAGTTAGAGAGCCTAGATCAAGAGTGGAGGGCGTCCATCTTCGAAGAACGGTTGGATAGTTCCTAGTGAATACTGAGCCCTATTTTTGCTTGAAGTTCCCATCTCAAGTTGTACTGACATTCCCATCTTTAGACTCACTAGCAATGGGGCTCTTTGGATGGGGTGTGGTGGTGATATCTGTCTGATATCCATCTGTCAATTGGTCCTTTATTTAATCAGGTAAATCCCTTTGAGATTAAGATCTCATTTACAAGAGAGACCTGAGTGCATACAAGTACTGAGACAAAATAGTGCAAAAACAAATGACCGGAATTCCCATGAATCTTGCTGTAAATATCCATGGCATGCTAGTACATTAATCATTAACATTTTTGTCACTCTCTGACCTTCCCTCAAGTGCCACAGTAGGGCTAAAATTTCCACTTGTAAGTAATACAATTAAAAGTCTGAAAGCAAAGTACAGTGACATTTGCTGAACACATTCATGCTCCACAGAAGAAGCATCCACTGGGTTTTGATGACCCAATAACCCCTACAAGAACCAGTCTCAGGGCAAACTGTCAACTTTATACACGTGATATTTCGCATAGTCACTGTGAGTTTCTACAGAGGGTTTTTGTCCATGCTGACCTCCTTAATATTGTTAGAGATTTAATAAGGTAATGGATAGGTTATAGAGACAGCGGGCTGGGGAGAGGAAGAAAGAGAGAGAGGGAGGTGATAAAGAAGGAGGGATACTTCAACAACAGAGAGGGAGGAGTGAATCAAAAACATGAGTATCAGAGGGGCAGGAGGGATGACAAGCAAAAATGAGAGAAAATAGAGCAGAACGTATTGGCTTTGAAAAAAAGAGAGAAGGGTGGGAGAGAATGAGCCAGAGGGGGAAAGAGAAGGCTGCCTGTAGGCCTGAAAGAAGAGATGATGGAGGGATGAAAGTGAAGGTGAATTATTAAGGAGAGGAGAGGCTGATACGGTTGGGAGAGGGACGGAGGAGGGAGGCTGGTGATTGATTTTGGCTGGCTGACGCGTTGCGTTGGGCTATTCCTGGGTACATGCTGAAACTCAGAGCTGAGGGAACATTGTCCGCATTGCTAATACACCTCCACCACAGTTCAGCAATGGGGAGATGACATTACCAGTGGACCATGCCGGGGTAGAAAGTAACAGGTTCACAAAATGGCTTTGAAGTAAAGATTATGAGACGTTTTTTTATATGCACTGAAAGACTGGCCTGATTTGGGACAAACAGAAGATTAAAGTTAAATAATTTCTTCTATGACCTTCTATCACCTTACATATGATTTTTTTTTTCTATACACATGACTGCATGTTTTACATGCACTAACATTACACTGATTTGTCTTGCCTTGAATAAAAAAGTTTTCTCAGCCAGAAATTTGCATCGTCTTTTTTCCCTCCACTTACCAGATACCACGGGCGTCCGGCCAATCACGAGCCATGCCTGCGCACGTCAGCAGGGGTGACACAGGTTTGTCAAACAGGAAATGGTCCTATTGTAAATACAGAGAACAGGAGTTTTGTACTCAAAGTGCCAACAATGGCGATGACTGAGGCAGTGAAAACTTAGATCGGACAGTATTGTCAAGGGGAGACAGAAACAAGGGCGTGAGACTTGAGAATTCAATAATCTGGTCAATCTCTCACAATGTGGGTGGGAGAAAAATGCCTTGGCAGGAATGGCCAATCCACATTTCTGATTACATGTGATGAAACTGTCTGATCCCTCTTTCCCCTCCGTTAGTCAAGTATAGTCAATTTTACAGTCAATTTAATTCATAGATTGTTTTACTAAAGGGGCTTTACAATCTTTACAGTGTCCTCTATCCTGAAAAACTCAATTTGGACAAGATGATTGTTATGTGTCAGACTTTAGTTACACGACACAGTTACAAGCACTTAAAGATTGTAAACCTGAAGAACAGCATAGAAGCTAGAAAATGTACTGCTGTGGACAGGGTCAGCAACAAAGCGTATTTTAGCCACCTAAAAAAATCAGTATCATTTTAAGTGCATGCTATATTTAGAAAAATAATATTTTCACCACTTTACTTTGGCGCCAGACAGCCTTTTCACTTCTCCAAACTGGGGGCATGCTGACCAGTCTCTACTGTACGTAATACACTGACTACTAATAAGTACCTAATACAACCCCACATTAAATAATCTGAACTATCCCTATAACTGGAAAAAATGAGTAATTTGAACTTTAAGGCAACCAGCCTCTATAAAGAGATACTGTTTCTACAAAAACAAAAAACAAGCTCAAGTCAAAAGTGGCACCATCTTCATCATACATCAGCATCTCAGCGTTACTTACATCAATAAGCTGTTGCTGCTCCTTTTCTGTCATCTGGGTGAGACTGTAGTACTTGCCGGTCAGGTCATCCTTCAGGCCAGAGAGGGCGTCCACCACCACCCTCTCCACCTCCCTTCGTTCTGCCCGGGTGCAGGCCGGGGGCAGGCTCAGCCCCCGGATACTGCGACCCGTTCTCACCCTGGACGACAGCACGTAACGCTCGTCAAAGTGGCCCGACTGGATCTGAAACAAAGACAGGCAGGCAATATTTCTACATATGTTTTGCACATGTATAATAAGAAACACTGAAATAAAGCTTGGTGAAAAAGACATAGGAAAAGAGGAATGAGATTTTGTGAGGTCAGGAATTCTTTATTTGTTTAGATTATACTTTTTCCTAGATTAGCTGTTAGCTTTGTCAACTTGCCTGTGGACACTACACCTTTTGTGTAATGGATGTCTTAAGTGTGATGTTGTGTTATCCCTGTGCTGTATCAGTATAATACTGTGTATGTCCCACATGTATGTACACAAACTTCTGCACCCCAAAATTTTGAAGCTTTGCTGTACTCAAGAGATGTGACTAAGTGGTGTTTTCTAGTTATTGGCCATCAGTTTTAGCAATGATTTATTCAACTCTGATCAATATAATATTAAACACAATAAATATTGCATAATAATTCTTAAATAACTGCAGCAAGTCACCAGCCTGCAGCCTGCAATCCCTCCAGTAAGAAGCTCTGTGAGAGTGTTACCTTGCTGGCATCCAGGTCAGTAGGGTGCTTCATGGTTCTGGGATCATAGCCGTTGTGCCTCTCTTTGATGACAGGGTCCATCAGGTCTGCAAATACCTAATAGTAATAGTATGGAAATAGTATGAGTCTATGATATTTTGTAGAATCAGTATGAATATGTGTATCATAATCTCCCCTCAAATTGACATGGCCTTAAAGGCTGTAGGTGGCAACAGCATGTGAAACAAAGCTGCAAAAAGCAGCAAGAAAGCACAGAATAATAACCCTTAAGAAATCACTTTTATATCCAAAGACCAACAAAGCATAATATACTTCAGGCTGGTCTGGAGGCTGTTTGAGACCTGTTACTACATACTCCAATCTATAAATGTACACACTGTATACAATCAATCATTGCACTCCTGTCTACTTCCCAGCAGTAGTAATACCACACCCATATAATTACATACAAAACAACCACTCATATTGTAAAAATGAGGGAGTAATGATGACTCATATAATGCACATGTTTTTATTTACACTGTAGTGTAGCTAAAATTCTTCATAAAAAAGACGAGATATCAGCCAAATTCCAACCACCAAAAAAGGAAAATATAAAGAATTCTCAAAACATGAACATAAACTTTTAAATGAATTAAAAATGTCTCGTAAATATTATTAAGCATATATCTAACTGGCAACCAGTCAAATGGGTGCAGTACATTCAGGACTGATGCAACCTCAAGTCTTGAAAATCACACATCTTTCCCCTTGACCTGGGTCTGCAGCCTGAACTCCCCCACTGGTTCTCACAATTCACAGTTAATATAAGATTGACTACCTTAGTTTGGTATCTTGTTCTTCATTTTACTTTTGATGCATAACTTTTATAGGTATGGATATAGGTAGATATGTCTATATATCTGTGTTTTTTGTAATGTTAATTGCCTGTAAATGTCTGGCAATAGCAATGGCATTACAATATATATACTTACTGTAAGAAGACCTAGATATTTTTGTGGTCTCTAAAGGAAGTGCATGATTAAAATGAAAAAATAGTTACATCTTCATTATAGATAGACACTGAGATATCCCCAAAGAGGTGTCCTAGCCTAAAACTCTTGCTCTCCTGTGTTGTAATACTCCTTCCTCTGGAACAGGATGGGAGTCTGCACTTTTTTTTAGCAGAAATCATTTCTGATGATTAAAGCGTTTTTATATATGTTGTAATTGTCTTGACGGTAAGAGGAAGTTGGGTTGGAACTGGAATGCAACAGATTTTTTTTTCTGTGAATATCAGTTTCTACTTTGTAGTAGTTTTATTTAATTTGTCATTTTGGACAGCAAACTCAAACTGGTGACCTGGGGAAACCATTTTTATTCCCCAGGATGGTGAAGTCACAAATGGCCATTCTCTGACTCTGATTGGTTAATACTCATTATCTTCGTAGATTTGGGTCATTTGGGTTGCTTAGGATTTGGGTAAGAATGTGGGGTAAGCCAATCAGAAGCAAGTAGAATGGGTCAAAGCTATGCCACACTGAGAAAAAAAAATGCTCTGGGGAAGTTGTGGTCAACCATGAACCTTGTATGACACACACTGAGGTATACCAGCCTCTTATTTTCACTCAACAGAGAGGAGCTTGCATGTGCATGTTTGAGATGGTACAATGATGTCTGACCTCGTAAGACTCCTCGTCTCCTGCCACCAGGCCGACGGTCTTGATGAAGGGGTGGCCAGGGTTGTCCACGCCCGTCTGGATGGCCTGGTCGAGTGTGTAACCGTTGGGAGTGGCCTTATCACACAGCTTGGCATAGATGGCAGGTGTCAGACTGCTTGCCATGCAGTTGTTGTGTTTGCGCAGGTCAGGGTACTCCGCACTACACAAATACAAATACAAGATAACATATTGCTGCACTGATCTTTAAGGGAGAGTAAAATCTTTTTAGCAGTGTGGGTGCATGTTAACTGTGGAGCTGTGCCCTTGGAGCAGGTGACTCACAGCAGGACACTTCCCAGTGACACACACACAAGTAACTAAGGTTTAAACCTGTGTCCTTCTGGCTATGGGACACCTGCTGTGTCACCTACAAATTTAGACATATAGGACACACAGGGACATGAGGCTGGAAGGATTAGTCATACTGGCATTGTAAAAAAAATAATAAAATGCTATGTGATACACTGAAGACGACTGGCTGATTTGGCTAGAAGGTACAAAAATAGCCCAGCAAACTGACAGTCAGGACAGCTATTGTATGGTACTCAGTACCAACAGGCTGACTATAATTAATGTTTAGATATGCCATTATTTTAATGCTGAGAGAGAAGGAAGCCTTCAGATGTATGTTTATATAGTAAAATATTGCTGCTGATTCCAGAAAAGCAGACTAGTGACTCACTCACCTGTACCTTCAAATGAATTACTTAGGCTTTCAGGTAGGCTGATATGGAAATAAAAAGAACCTGCTGTCAAAGACTGGCTTTCTTCCACTCAGAACACATTCTTATTGCCAAGGAAGGAATGAAATTGGGTTTGGCGTGACAAAGACTAAAACTGCAGAAGCAGCTCGGATCACTAGCGTATGGGTTTCTGTTTTCTGTTGCCAAAATATACAGTAAGGAAGGCTAAGACATTTAATTCTAAAATTATACAATAAATGTTTGTTATACTTGTTCCCAAGTTAAAGTGTAGATAAAATATAAAGAGTAAGATACGATTTGTTTAACCAGAAACACTATTGTCCATCCGTCTGATTCATCTGTAGTTGTTACAATCACTGCAATTGCCCTTGTTCTTATAAAGTGTGACAATAGTGGCATTTCGCAGGTCTTGGGGGACTGCGCAGAGCAGGTTTTCCACACTTAATGGCTTCCGGTGTGAAAGGCTTTCAATGCTCATTTTTACCATCATTAATACTTTCTTGCTCTTTCCAACAACAAGTGGAGACACACTGCTGCAGTGCCCACATAGTCCCGTCTCCTCTCACTTTTTCACAGTGCTGTTTTCTTCTTGCTGCTTGTCTCATTTTCTATATTCATTGTTATATTTATCTTTTAATAAAACTTGTGGTATCGAAAAAGCTATCATTTCTTTAAAATCACAATGGTTTTAATACAGCGTTACTGATGACGAGATGGGTACACACAAAGATGTTTGTCATGGATGGGCCATGCTTGATCTGTATGTCTATTTCAATCATTCAGATGAGAAGCTTGATGCCTCAGGTTGACTTCCCAACCACTTCCAATGGGGCAACCCATTACAAAGATTTCAACAGCCAGGAAAACACAGGGGGCTTCAGACACAAGCTGTTCAATGCTGGCAAAGTGCACAACCTGATTCGGATAAGTATCATCACACTGACTGTGCTCCAACATGAGCACTGGTGCAATATGCCTTGGTGCCTATTTTCATCTCAGGATTAATTTAATAATGCCATTGAGCTGCCTGTGCAAGGTCCTAGGGCACTGCTGAATTGTGTAGTTATACAGGGCGATACAGTCAAGAAGATGTCCCAGTAACTGCTCAATTTATTACTAAAGGATTACTTGAACCAGTAGTTCTGCAGCTATCAATTACACGTAAATCTGATCAATACACTGATCCTACATAGGCTTGTAATATGTTTGACATGTGTGCTTTTATAAATTTTTTTATATACTGATTTTGAGAATACAGTAATAGGCTATTCTTCTCCTATCTTGAAGCTCCAGCCCCACCAACATAACGATAAAGTCCTCATTTTTATTAGCTATCAATTCCCTAACGTTAATTTAATGATTATTAACAAGTTGGGCGTGTCTCACTGGCAGGATACAGTATGGTTCCCTCTGAGATTGCGCCTGTTAATTGAATCAATAAGGCTTGATAAGAACAACCACGCCACTGAGGTGACCTCAGACAAACAGTTGGCAAGCAGAGTAATGACTGAGCCCACAGACTAATCTCCAAACCAATGTCAACACCTTAATATTAAGTTGTGGAAATATTCAGATGCTTTACTGCATCAAAAAGTAGTAGTAGTACCACACTGTGAAAATACTTTTACTACAAGTCCCACAATCAAAACCTAAATAAAGTACTCTTTATGCAGTAAAATTGCACATGTCAGTGGTTTACTATTATAACTGGATTATTATTACAGCTGCATTGCTGCATTTTACTGCTGCAGATGTTTAAGGTTGAACTGATTTCATCTACTTTATATACTGTTGGAAGACTTAATCCCTCATTTTATCAGAAAAATTGTAATCTGAAAGGTAGGGCTGAGTACTGGTACTCAATACTTTCAAGTTATCAATGGAAATAACCCAGTTCCAAGTAGTGTTGAAACTTCTCAAGTCAAACAATGCCTGCATTTGATCCTTTTTGAATCCAGATGTAGGAAAATATTACTATTTTTATGGATTTGTTCACAGACAATCATCACACCCGTTTGTCAGTTCGTCAACTGTCACAGCACCTACAAAACAACAGAAAAATAGTCGAACATGGGGCTGAATTATTTAAAAAAAATCCAATTGTGATCATTTTGATCGATGTTGCAAGTGCGATATGATTTACAATATTAAAGATACTGACAATTTTTACACCATTATTCTTATTTTGATTGAAAAACATGTTAAATGACTATGGTGTGATTTTCTTGCAGGAATCTGTGCCAAATGAAGATGTCTTTTTAAGTCTGTAGAATCTGATCTGTAGGACAGGGCATCTCTGCCTCACAAAATTAATCAATTTAAGTGTTTTTACGCACATTTTCCTTTAACAAATATTGCACCTTCTGAGATTTGAAAATTGCAGAAAGCCGTAGTGTGATTTTGATAAAGACTGTGCAGCCCTAGTCCAGAACGGCGTATGTTATGGAGCATTCAGAAAAAGGTATCAAAATGACTTACTCTGTTGGTATCAGTACCCATCCAAACTGAAAAGTAGGGGTAGTGGAGTAAAAAGTACAGTATTTGTCTCAGACATGTAATAGAGTAGGAGTATAAAGTTGAACAAAATGGAGAGTACAAGTACTTGGAATTTGTGATTGAGTGGACTATTTAAATACATGTACATAGTCACACTGCACCACTGTTGATAGTAAAATTTTGGCGAGTAATAGATTCCATTTTCTGTGAAGACTGACCGGTGTGTGACGGTTATGCAACACTCTGGGCAGGGTTTTATATCTGAGCAGCAGATAACGTTTTACTAATCTCTATATATGCACTGCTTTATAATGCACGCCGGCGTGTCGTGGGACACGTACGCATCAATGCCCTCAGTTTCGTTTTTATTCACAGCCGTTCCCATTCATCAGCACACGGTATGTCACAGTACATACACAGGCTGTATGTACTGTATATATGTCATAATATGCACTATGCTTTATAATACAGCACATGTTATGAGGCAAAACAGCTGTTTTTTTTTCTCAGATCAGGTGCAGGTGACACCCTTCTGGTCTGTTCTACATGAAAAATATACAGAGACATAGCTGTGTCTTCTTTGCCTAATATGCGTGAGATGTAACCTATACTTCACAGTTTCCAATAACGAGTGTGTTATGTCAGTTAAATCTGCAGTTAGTCTGTATCTGTATGTTAGTTAAATCTATAAATCTTTAGGTCTGTGTGGTATGTTGCTTCCTCTTGCGCCTTAATTTTGGTCTATGGTCAATAAAATACATTTCAGACAGTTGCTCCCCCTAATAATTACCGAAAAAAAACAAAACACAATTTAACTACAGTAACGTTAACAGGATAAGTAGGGTTATAATGTTAATGGTGCGTTTAAGGAGACCGATAACTCCTCATCTGCTCTATGATTTGGTAAAGGTTTTAATGGCATTCAATGGTAATATTTCTACTGTGCAAACTGCTCTGAGACGACGGCCTACTACATTTTAATTTAATTTAAATTCTTAATTCTTAATGTCAGTGTTATTTAAGGTGTCCAGGTGGTTAAATGCACCCCATTTATAAATTGTTGTTTTAGCTAGCAAGGTTACTTTCCTGTTTCACACCCCGCCCTTGTCTTAACGCTACTGCTTTAATTGCACATAAACGTAGATTTTTACGTTAATACTGAGAAACGCAGGCTAATTACGCCTAATTTATGTCAATGACAAATATTATCAGTTGTAAGGACTTCTTAATTAACACACATAATAATATATATTGTGTTTAACGGATGACTTTACCTGGCGGGGTAGCTCCTGCGTACAGGCACCCCCGCGCTGACATGTTCCCGGTGGAGCAGAAGTCCAGCCGTTACTGAGCCTCCAACCAACGACAAGATCCTGATGTTTCGTTTGGAGGACAGGATTCTGGAAAAGCTGCTCGCCATTTTTCCTTCTTCTTTTATTTAAACAAACGAGTTAAAAGCGTATTATTTCCACAGCGAGAAGGAGGGAAGGAGGGACAGGTGGACGGGAGCGTCGGTGATGATGAAGAGCCTCCGATGGAATGATGAGAGGGAGAACGTAAGATTTAACAGAGCGACGTCAAGACGGCCGCAGACATATAGGACGAAACCGGAAATTTAGCCCCGGCTTCAAAATAAAAGCGCCAACTTTGCCAAAATCATTGCTGTTTCAGTTGTGGAAGAAGTACCCAGCTCTTATACTTAAGTTGAAATAGCATTGCTACAGTGTAAAAATACAAGTGCAATATTAGTACTTATTTTCAGGTGTAATGTCACTTCATACTGTACAATGTTTCACGCAAACGTTTTCTTTTTAATGTGTGTGCAATATCTGCATTCAAAATTGTATTGTGTTAAAATACAAGTATGATAATATTAGCATTGATATTTACTTAAAGCACCAAAAGTAAAGTTGATAATCATGCATAATAGCCCATTTCAGAATATGAATTATATTACTAGATTATAATTATTGATGCTTTAATGAGTTTATGTTTCATCTGGTAAAGGTGGGGGCTAATTTGAATAACTTAATGTACTGCTGAGGAGCTTAATCTGCAATAATATATCATTAGTTGCATTAATAATCTGAATCTAACAAGTAACTAATGTTGTCAAATAAATGAGCAAGATTTGCCTCCGACATGTATTGAAGTAGAAGTAAAAAGAAGCAGAAAATGGAAATACTCAAGTAAAGTACGAGTACATCAAAACTGTACTTAAATACAGTACTTAGTCACATTCCACTACTGCATATGTGCAATAATTACAGTAAAGCTGTCGCTGGTAAAATTCTAAAATCTCAGACTCTTTACAACAGTGAATGACAGTAAAGTGAAACAACAATTATAATCTAAGACATAAAATAATGTAAGACCTGAAAGAATATAAAAACAAAAACAAAACAAAAACATGTCATAGCAGCCAGGTGAAATAATTAAAATATATAAACTGTCATGTAAACAGGTTGTAACCTTAAGTAAACTTTATTATTACTAATTATTATTATTATTATTATTATTATTATTATTATTATTATTATTATTATTAGGTGTATATGTGTATGTATAATTTGTATATTGATATTATATATTCTGACTTCAGTGGCGAAAGAAGCTGTCAGATCTTAGTAAAAGTACCAATACACCAATCTAAAAAACTCAATTAAGTCTATTAATTAAGGGGGCTGGAGCCTATTCAGCTGACATTGGGCGAGAGGCGGGGCACACCCTGGACAAGTCGCCAGTTCATCGCGGGGCTGACACATATTATCTCTCATTCACACCTATGGACAATTTTAGAGTCACCAATTAACCCATTATGCTGCATGTCTTTGGACTGTGGGAGGAAGCCAGAGCACCCGGAGTGAACCCACATAGACACAAGGAGAACATGCAAGCTCCGAGCCTTCTACAGCCACTCAGAATGGAATTCTGAAACTGCAGAGGGCTGATAGCCTGCTAACTGTGCTACCTGGTGCCCCATACCTTTTTATTTAATGTGTTGTTGGGGGGTTGGATCATGTTATGGTGATGTTTATTTGGGACATTAGGTGAGTCAGTTGGATGTGGACTCATTGTCCCTATCCCTTTTTCTCTTTCTTAATCCGAGGAAGTGGCAAGTTCTTTTCCAGAAAGATGGATTTTTCTTCTTTGCAGCCTGCTCCTGACTGACTTCAGCCTCTTCCACAAGTCCTGGTTCTTGTGAAATTGAATTTTCTGGGTCCTTGCATGTCTTTGGACTGTGGGAGGAAGCCGGAGCACCCGGAGTGAACCCACATAGACACAAGGAGAACATGCAAGCTCCGAGCCTTCTACAGCCACTCAGAATGGAATTCTGAAACTGCAGAGGGCTGATAGCCTGCTAACTGTGCTACCTGGTGCCCCATACCTTTTTATTTAATGCATTGTTGGGGGGTTGGATCATGTTATGGTGATGTTTATTTGGGACATTAGGTGAGTCAGTTGGATGTGGACTCATCGTCCCTATCCCTTTTTCTCTTTGTTAATCTGAGGAAGTGGCGAGTTCTTTCCCAGAGAGACAGATTTTTCTTCTTCTCTACAGCCTGCTTCTGACTGACTTCAGCCTCTTCCACAAGTCCTGGTTCTTGTGAAATTGAATTTTCTGGGTCCTTGCATGTCTTTGGACTGTGGGAGGAAGCCAGAGCACCCGGAGTGAACCCACATAGACACAAGGAGCACATGCAAGCTCAGAGCCTTCTACAGCCACTCAGAATGGAATTCTGAAACTGCAGAGGGCTGATAGCCTGCTAACTGTGCTACCTGGTGCCCCATACCTTTTTATTTAATGTGTTGTTGGGGGGTTGGATCATGTTATGGTGATGTTTATTTGGGACATTAGGTGAGTCAGTTGGATGTGGACTCATTGTCCCTATCCCTTTTTCTCTTTCTTAATCCGAGGAAGTGGCGAGTTCTTTTCCAGAAAGATGGATTTTTCTTCTTTGCAGCCTGCTCCTGACTGACTTCAGCCTCTTCCACGAGTCCTGGTTCTTGTGAAATTGAGTTTTCTGGGTCCTGTGACACAGCAGAAGACTCGCCCTTCTCATGCTGGCAAACCTGGTTGTTCAGCTCTTCAATGAGCTGGTCAGATTCTGTTTGTAAGGTCTGACTGTCTTTTTCCTTAGCCTGGAGCTGGCATATCTGTAGCTTAAGGTCTCTGATTAACTGATCTGATTCTGTTTGTAAGATCCGAGTGGCTTTTTCCTTATCCTTAAACTGGCATAACTCTTGCTTCAAGTCTTGAATCAGCTGGTCTGATTCTTTGCGGAAGGTCTGATTGTCTTCTTCCCTAGCCTGGAGTTGGCATAACTGTTGCTTCAGGTCCTTCAGCTCTTTCTGATTTTCTTGGTCATTGTGCATCAAATACTCCTCCTTGTTCTTTTGGTGAGACAACTGTACCTGCATTTTTTCCAGTTGTTGTTGAAGATGGACCTTTTGATCACACAGCTCTAGACTTCTACCTAATTCTTTCTGCAACTCAGCTTTCTGCTCCTGACTACAGGCCCTTTCTTTATCGAGCTGCCCGGTCAGAAGCTCAATCTGGTCCCACACTTCACACTTGTAGTTGCAAAGCTCAGCATTCCTCTCCTCCGCTTTTTGAAGCTGAGTTTTCATCTCATCCACCTGTTTGGCAAGGGTGTCATTGTCAGTCAAGACCTTCTCAAACTCTTTCTCATGTTTCTGATTTTTCTTGCTCTCTCTCTCCAGGTTGGTGGAGAGCTCAGCATTCCTCTCCTCCGCTTTTTGAAGCTGAGTTTTCATCTCATCCACCTGTTTGGCAAGGGTGTCATTGTCAGTCAAGAGCTCCTCAAAGTCTTTCTCATGTTTCTGATTTTTCTTGCTCTCTCTCTCCAGGTTGGTGGAGAGCTCAGCATTCCTCTCCTCTGCTTTTTGAAGCTGAGTTTTCATCTCATCCACCTGTTTGGCAAGGGTGTAATTGTCAGTCAAGACCTTCTCAAAGTCTTTCTCATGTTTCTGATTTTTCTTGCTCTCTCTCTCCAGGTTGGTGCAGAGCTCAGCATTCCTCTCCTCTGCTTTTTGAAGCTGAGTTTTCATCTCATCCACCTGTTTGGCAAGGGTGTAATTGTCAGTCAAGACCTTCTCAAAGTCTTTCTCATGTTTCTGATTTTTCTTGCTCTCTCTCTCCAGGTTGGTGGAGATCTCAGCATTCCTCTCCTCCGCTTTTTGAAGCCGAGTTTTCATCTCATCCACCTGTTTGGCAAGAGTGTCATTGTCAGTCAAGAGCTCCTCAAACTCTTTCTCATGTTTCTGATTTTTCTTGCTCTCTCTCTCCAGGTTGGTGGAGAGCTCAGCATTCCTCTCCTCCGCTTTTTGAAGCTGAGTTTTCATCTCATCCACCTGTTTGGCAAGGGTGTCATTGTCAGTCAAGACCTTCTCAAACTCTTTCTCATGTTTCTGATTTTTCTTGCTCTCTCTCTCCAGGTTGGTGGAGAGCTCAGCATTCCTCTCCTCCGCTTTTTGAAGCTGAGTTTTTATCTCATCCACCTGTTTGGTAAGGGTGTAATTGTCAGTCAAGACCTTCTCAAAGTCTTTCTCATGTTTCTGATTTTTCTTGCTCTCTCTCTCCAGGTTGGTGGAGAGCTCAGCATTCCTCTCCTCCGCTTTTTGAAGCTGAGTTTTCATCTCATACCCCTGTTTGGTAAGGGTGTCATTGTCAGTCAAGAGCTCCTTAGATTTGTTCTCAAGTTTCTGATTTTTCTTGCTTTCTCTCTCCAGGTCGGTGGAGAGCTCAGCATTCCTCTCCTCTGCTTTTTGAAGTTGAGTTTTCATCTCATACCCCTGTTTGGTAAGGGTGTAATTGTCAGTCAAGACCTTCTCAAACTCTTTCTCATGTTTCTGATTTTTCTTGCTCTCTCTCTCCAGGTTGGTGGAGAGCTCAGCATTCCTCTCCTCCGCTTTTTGAAGCCGAGTTTTCATCTCATCCACCTGTTTGGCAAGAGTGTCATTGTCAGTCAAGAGCTCCTCAAAGTCTTTCTCATGTTTCTGATTTTTCTTGCTCTCTCTCTCCAGGTTGGTGGAGAGCTCAGCATTCCTCTCCTCCGCTTTTTGAAGCTGAGTTTTCATCTCATCCACCTGTTTGGTAAGGGTGTCATTGTCAGTCAAGAGCTCCTTAGATTTGCTCTCAAGTTCCTGATTTTCTTTGCTCTCTCTCTCCAGGTTGGTGGAGAGCTCAGCATTCCTCTCCTCTGCTTTTTGGAACTGTGTGTTCATCTCTTCTATTTTTTTAAGAAGGCCCTCATTGTTATGGGAGAGCATCTTAAGCTCTACCTGATTTTGGTGCTCCATCATCTCCAAATGCTCCTCCATGATCTGCTCTTTAATCTTCGATTGTTCCAGTTGTTGTTTAAGATGAGCATTTTGTTCGTGCAGCTCGTTACATCTTAGTGTTTCTTTCACATAGTCTTCTTCCAGCTTCTTTACCCAGGCCCTTTCTTTGTGGAGCTGTCTGGTTAGATGCTCAATGTAGTCCCACAGTTCTTTAAAATTACCCTGTTCTTCTGTGAGCTGAGCTTCCAGCTTGTTCACCTGATTGGAAAGATCCTTCTTGGAAGCCATATCTTTTTGTCCAGAGTCCTGAATAGCAGTCTCAAAGATTTAGTTTCAAAGACTTAGTGTATTGTTGTCTGAAGTTGTTGTTTATCTCACAATGAATATATCTCCTGTTCAAAGGTGCAATGTTCCTGTTGTTGATTCCTTCATTCAGATGTTATTTTGTGTACAGGCTGTGAAAACTGCACTTACTGTGCAGTAGAGATAATACAGTAAAGAATACAGTCCTGCACTGTAAGTGTAGGACAATACAGTAAAGAATACAGTAATGAAAGAATAAAACCAAGCTGGCTGCCTTTACCCTTGTGATGCTATGATGACATCACAGAATGGAATGCCTTTGATGACATTTAAAAAAAATGTTTGTTTTTTAAATTCTATTCAATTCAAAAAGCTTTATTAGTATGAATGTACAAGACATTATTGTCAGTGCCCAGGTTCTGCCCCTCCCCTCTTGCAGATTGCAGTGATTGGCATCAGGTGCAGCTGCTCTGCAATCAGGACCTGGTGCTTAAAAACCTGGAGAGTGCAGCCAGTCAGGTGTCAAACAGGACTGAACAATTTATTAGACAAAAAAAACAGTATATTTTGTTGAAATGTTCCATAATGACACTTCTAACTTATATTTATGACCTTTATCGACCATGGGCAAAGAAAAGAGGGGGTCCACTGCATAATCAGGATTATTATTATTATTGTTGGGATTTTATGAAGTTTTATGTGTGAAAATGTCAAAATAAAACAGAGTATGCACACATTTTGGAAACCCTCCTTTCAAGTGGAAATTATGGTAAGACAGTTGTATGAATAAAACATACGGTATTTAAATAAATCTAAAGAGTTGGCCGTTCAATATCTATTAAAAAGTTTTGTCTCACTCTCACTTAAACCCACAATAGGGCGATCTAAGGATTTTATTGTGAAATTTACTTTGTACAGGAAGTTACAGAGTTTATATTGTGTCTACCTTCACAGGTGGTGGAGAAGTGCGTGGTGTGAATACTGAAGGGCATCAGGGAACAGGGCTGCAGCACTTTGAGGTTTCACATCACGCTGGCCAAAAACAGTCACTGCTGGGTTTCTCTACAGCCCAGAAACAGACAGTACAGTCAGTCATTCAGAAGAGATCCAGTGAACTTTCCCTGCATTTGAACTTATCACAAGAGTCATTGATTCATTCCAACAATAAAAAAACTGCTGCAACTTCCTCATAACGATGCGTCACGACTTATTTGACATTCAAGGGAAATTTGTCCAATGACAAATATTATATCACTAAAGGCAACACGAGGTCACAAGGCCTCCAAGCAACCTCAGCATTTACAACATCAGTATTTTCTTAAGCTTTTTTTCCTCTAATCTCACATTTTTCTGATATGATTCTTTGTACTAAAAGTAAATTTTAGAAAAATTAAAGGGACAGTGCACCCTAAAAATCAATTATACATATTTTTCCTTTTTACCTGTAGTGTTATTTATCCATCTGGATCATTTGATGTGAGGTGCTGAGTTTTGGCACTCAGCTTGTGTTGGTCAACGTGCCGAAAAAAATTTGAAAAACTCAAAAGCAATGTCTCTTCCTGGAAATCATGACCCAGTTCCTCCCTACAGTAGAATGAAAGTAGTTTAGATTTCTGCTGTTGAGTTTCTCAGAAGTATTTTTAGTACCATCTAGTTCCATAACATTTGAGACAAGGCAGATATCGTTACAGCAGATATCTCCAAAGCCCAACAACTCACACTGAAACAATCTACATGGGTAAATACACAGATTAAAAGACAAAACATGGGTTTTCCACTTGTATAGACTTTGACCTCGTCAGACTTATTCAGAGTTTTCTGTCACATGTTTGGTACATAATGTTGCTCCATTTGAATTACATAACTACACTGCATACTATAATGTGCCTTATTTTTGTTAATGCTTGTTAAATTTTTTTTTGCTGAAATTCATTTGGTAACAGTTTGTAATCAGATCTGTGCGGCGTGTCTCCTTCAGTCAGTAGCTTGCAGACAGAGGCTGTACTGTTTTATATTGAGGCCCTGAGCTCCTTATGGAGGATCATTGAGTAAATCTGTGGATTAAAAAGGAAGCAGTGGGCATACAGTACTCAGATCAAAGTTCACATTGCATTTCATGGAGTTAGTTTACAACACGCAGGATGTATTTAAGCAAATAATGTAGTACTGCTCTGCTGAACTTCAACCGTTTAAAAGATTTTTTTTTTAAAAGTAGGTCGGTAATATGTGCCACTGGGAATAACCTGCTGCTAAACCTGCTAAATTCATAGTGCTCATAAATGACCTGACTTGGCCTTGCTTTATTGTTTTACAGCACTGGAACACAGGGGGTGTAATTAGACCTTTTTTACATGAATAAACACTAATAATAAAATGCATGTTCAAATTAAGTACAAATACAAAACTAATGTATTGATACCATGAGTGTTTATCAACTTTATTATTAAACAAATAAGATTTTTGAAGCAATTTGCAACATAAAAACATAAAGATCATCTGTGTGTAATCAGGGTTGATAAGTGATTAAAGATGAAATGCGCTCTTACCTGGAAGATGATTCACTGAATACTCCTGAGAATACAATGAGGTTAATCTTACAGTGAAAGTTCATCCCATAATTAAAATAGAGTATCTACAGGATGCAGAATAGGCACACAGCTGATAATAAGAAGCTGCAGTGGGTGAATGGGATAAGCAAAGGTTTGAGTCCCATGTTGGCTGCACCAGCTGAGAGTGAGCTTTAAGTCTAGTGGGAAATTTGAAGTCAGTATTCATGTATGTCCTTAGATTACAGAGAGCTGGTTTCTGCTGTTATTGGCTGATCTGTGCTTGACTAAAAGGAGGAAGATTTATATAAATATATATTAAAGATGATAGATTATTAGATTAGAAAGTAATATATTAACTATTTTAATATTTGAGGCCTTTTGTTAACAAAGAAATCATTTTGTTTTTGAGAACCACTGCGCTAAAATACAGTACAACAATGTTAATTCTGTGGAGAAGCCAAGTCAGAGCAAAGACCTCCACACAATCCATCATTTGTGGCAGGATTAAAAGGCTGCTGTTGAGTCACGGCCTCCATTCAACATCACCAAGCTTGAGCATTTTTTTGTTTTGTTTTTTTTTTAACTAAGAATGGGGGAAGATCAATTCAGAAACTGAAGACTGTCACTGCAGCCAGAGGACATAGACTGGAAGACAGTTAATACTTAATGCATTCAGACCTTTTTCACAGCAGCTATATTGATATGAAATAGTATGGCAAACACAGATGTTGCTGATAAAACTGATCAAGGTACTGTTCCGTTTTGCGGTGAGCCAACATGGACAATAGCAGCAACCTGAACCTGTCTGACCTGAATGGAACAGAATCTTAATTAGTATCACTGGTAACATCTGTAATTTTTAAAAATAAAACTGATCACTTTTAATGTTGTGTCAAAAAATTATAGCTACTGTGATTCAACTGGCCTTTTTCACAGCAGATATTTTGACTTGTCATGGTATGAAAATCACAGGGGTAACTAGTAACATCAACAAAAGCTCTGTTGTACTCGTGTCCTGGTAAGCTGTGACTGTGAGCCAGAATGCAAATACCAGCAACCTGAAACCAAAGCAACTAGATAGAAATCAGCCATCATTAATGTGATGTTTTTAAACTTTTCTTTTTTTCTTATTGTGACATAATAAAATGTCTTTCATGAGAAAGGCCCGCTTGCTCAGGAGCAAGTTAATGCAGAGCACTTTCTATCTAAACGGGTGTACAAAACCTCAGCTCACCTCAGAGGTGTGTCACCTTATCTGACTGTACAGCAAACAACTGATGCCTGATGCTTATCTCATGAGAAATAATCAACGATATTCAAAGAATTAAAGCACAAAATAACCTTTAGTTCTGATGAGACAAATAAAATCTAATTCCTGATCAGATGATAACCCTGGAAGTTTATAATCCTGGTTATCAGCAGCTATTAAAATTTAATTTCCTGGGTACAACAATCATTAATGTACAGCCTACTGGAAGCACACAAAGAGTTTTATACTTTTACAGCACTGACCTTTGAACAGGTACGTGATTACAGGATGAAGTATCAGGTTTCCTTTTATTTGCTGGCAGCTGACGAACTTGAATTATAAAAGTCACATTCAAAGAGAAGAACGGCTGTACAGTAAAGTCAACACTTTTGGTTTGTGTTACTGTACTGGCTGTACTGCAATGTGAATCCTAACAAAAAAAAATAGGCAGAGTACAGGATTAAAAAAAGGCATGTTCGATAACTTTTTTCAGAAAACTAATATTTATTTACATAAAACTTTGGCAACATAAGATATTTACAATATGACTCAGTCATTGGGCCTTCCCTTTTACTTAAAAACAAGTTTATGACGAGAACAAACAAACTAATAAATAATCATGAATAGTATTTATATGAACAACTTTAGACTTCAGACTTGATTGTTAAACGGCTGATTGCAAATTTTAAAAACTGTCATACAAAAATCACAATCTTCCAACATTTTAGCTCCAGAAAGACCCACATAAAGAAATATGGCTGAATTTGAGCCATAAATTGATGAACAGGAATTGTAAGGGGAAGCATCTTCGCAGAACTGCATAGCTTTTGAACTCTGTGCCAAAACCGGTCTACACTTTCAAATCTTAACATGTCCTGATTAAAGAAAAGGCACTGGTCAGAACAGAAAATGTCAGGGTCAAAATGTGCTGGTGGAGGAGACTGAGGACATTCATTCATTCATTCATTCATTCATTCATTCATTCATTCATCTGCCTTTCAAGTGGAGCCTGAAAGACATCTTTCAGATCGGTCATCCAAAGCTCTCTTGACAAAATAAGGACAACAAAGAAAAGCTCACAGCTTTCACAGTGAAACAGAAAGGATAATCTTGTTGCTGGTTCTACAGTTTTGTGGTTCAGGGAAGCAGTCTCTTCCTGCTGTAGGTCTTCCCCGTGTTTGAGCGTCTGATTGGCTGGCTGAAGGGAGATACCTCCACGCCATCAACTTCTATCCTCCTCCCAGACGCAGCCTCATCTGCAACGTTTAAAGAAATTTAAAATCATTAGTTTAAAGTTTGGAAGAATGTCAAGTTCATTGTATTTTGCAGGCTGTTTTGTGAACCATCTGGTTCACCTGGACAAGTAGAATACATTACATGTCCAAGAGTGTGTGGACAGTCAGTCACACCAATTTGTGTCTATAGCTGCAACTAGCAATTAATTACATTATTGATTAATCTGTTCATTATTTTCTTGGTCATTATGTCTATAAAGTGTCACAAAATAGCAGCTACCGTTTCCTACAGCTCAAGACCATGTTAAAAATAAAAATCTTGTTTTTCACAACCAACTGTCCAAAATTATGAAAAGAAACAAACAGTCAGTTTTGACAGGCTGTGACCAGATCATTTTGGCACTTTTGCATGTTTACAAATATTATGCAATTTGAGAGGTTGAAATCCTATTGTGTTATACTGTAGATGTGACTGAATGTTTTGCAAATGTGACTCAAGTAAAACATAACTGTAACAATACTAGCATTGTTCATCTTACCTTTAAAATTTGGTGTTCTCTTACTAGCAGAGCCTGTTTTGCCCTTGAACAACAACGGAGAGTGTGTAAGGGCCAAAATCCCACTCGCAGTCACCGGCTTCCTCACCTTTGAACTCGGAGGAGTCGCCACTGTCAAAATGGAGAAAACAGCAGTGACAAATATTATGGTTTTATTCAGCAACTTCGTACAATAATTTCAGAAAAACATTTGTAAAAACTTTGTATTTATCATTTAATGTCTCAAAAACAATTATATAATAATAATTCAACCACTTTTTAAAATGCTGAAATAGTGAATCTTTTGCTTTAAGAAATTAGTCCAATTGTCACTTAAATTGTTTAAAATGTCACATTAACTTTCAGTCATCTCTGAAGCAAAACCACAACACATATTGGACATAGCTTTAGATCTGTGAACATTGTCTTGTTCTCTTCTCATATCATTGCACACTGGTCAGAATATAAAAGCAAATTAAATCAACAATTAAAAGTATCTTAATTGGAATCCCAGAACTTAAAATGTGAGACATTGTTTAAAGTTGAAAAATATGTTTCCCTGTTGATGTGTCCCCCCTTACCTTACTCTGCTATGCCTAACCATAACCTACCCCTCAACCGCAGAGGGTAACGTTACAGGGAACACTATCTATCAGGGGAACACACAGAACACAACACCAGGGCACTTTCTGTTTCCTCGAGTCAGAGCCTTGCTCTGAGAAGAAAGGATCAAAACCACTTTGATAGAAGCATATTAAATGAGGAGTTTGTTGATTCATGTAGTCTATAATGGAAACATTTTTTTGTGAAAAATCATGCCTGGTGGCAGACAGATGAAAGCGAGGCTTATAAGGAAGCAATCTAAACACAAATGGTGTTATTCTATAATCATTAGATCAACATTTACTTCATAATGACATGTCAAAGCAAAAGTTGTCTATTTCCTCCTTTAAAAGGACAACATATTTTGTTACAGAAAGTGTTAGCTGTAGCTTACATGTCTTGACATCTCCACTGCCAGTGGCCCAGATCATTTCTTCTTCTGCTCTAAGAGGATCAGCGCTGTCAGCCTGCTGAGACAGCTTCTCCATCCAGTACATTTCTTCCTGTGGAGAAACAGGAGATGCATCTCTTCCAACTGGGGGTGACTGTTTGGAAGCCAAAGCTAACACTGAAGCTTTGCTGTTTGGGGGCTCATCCGTGTCCTCAACGTCCTGCAACCTGCTGACTCCAAGCTCAGCTTCCTCCAACAACTCGACTAACAAAGGCTCCCCCTTCAGACCACGATCTTTGCCTCCAATCACTCCAATCTGAGCTCTCTTCCTGCGAGGCCAGCTGTTGAGGTTGTCTGGGGTCACCTTCCCTACACTCTGAGGTGAGGGAGTCAGGGGAATGATATCTGCGGTTGCCACTGGAGACATTCCTGCAGGATGGCGTGTTGGAGTGTAAGACTGGCAGATGTAAGTTTGGACACTTCCACCTTTTCCTGGCGTACTTTTGGCCGGAGTGACATGAGTACAGAGAGACGGTGAGACACATCCAGGATCTCTGTGCTTAGAGAACAAAGCCAAGGGGCTTTCCAGCTGAGAGGGTTTCACACCGACTAATGGGCTCTGAGCTCCCGATGCCAAATCACCTGCATTCATGGAATCTGTGCGTTTGAATTTGAGCTTGGGAAGTCCTGATGTTTGCATTTCCATTTCTACTTGGTAAGTCAGAGGATTTGGGGTACTTGTGCCCTTTTGTCGGCTACGTTTTGCTGGGCCTCTAGGGGTTGAAAATCGTGGGGATTCATTTCCGTACCCCAAACGAGCAGCGGCCTCCCTCTGTTGGCGGTCAGGAGTCTGCCGGAAGCCGTAGCCCCGGCCAGGGATGCCTTGAGGTGAGACACGTGATTTAGGAGACACTGCGCTTGACAGAAAGTCTTCACCGGACTGTGAAGGCTTCCGTGAAAAGCTGATGTTCATCTTGAGACCTCCACTAAACTGAGTCTTTGTAACTGCTGCATCCACAATCTCCATACTATCATCATCTGTGGATGCAGAGTTAATATGTGAAGAGTTACATTCCTGTGAGTCTGTGTGGGAACTAGAGTCAGTTTCAGCTTGTACCTCTTCATTTGGATCCGACTTTGTGTTCTTCTCCACAAGGTCACAGTTCTCTGCAGACTCTGTATTTAGTATAGAGGGAACATTCTCATTAGACTGGGATCCTGACTTATGTCTGGTGGTTCTAGCACCCTGACCAGACCTCTTCCTTCTCAGGGGCTTGAGTGCAGTGTCTGATCCTTCTAAAACAGTAGTACCTTCCACTGGTGTTGGTACTGGCTTACATGGTGATGCAATGGTTGGACTTCTGCCAGAGCGAGTAGTCATTTGGTGAGTAGGACTCGGGGTCCTTGTTTGAGTTCTAGTGTTGGGTTTAGGTGATAGGTAGTGGTCTTGAGGTGGTGTGGATTGTGGAGGAGGCATTTCCAGTTGTCTAACAGCGTCACTTTTTTCAGGTGTTTTCATCTTATTAAGTCTTCCAGAAGACCTTTGACTTTTTTCCTGTGCTAAAATAACACTGTTTGCATTTTCAGGAACCCTTGCTGGGCTCACTTGACGAGTCTTTTCAGGGGTCTTGAAAATGTCTCTTCTAGTGTTTGCGCTTTTGACAGGACTGCAGAAAGTGTTTGGAGTTTTCAACAGTCTTGGAGAAGTGCGGGATGCAATACGAGGGGACTCTGGTACCTTGAAAGCAACACCGCTCTCTGTCACTCTACATTTCCGAGGAGATGGGGAAAATGTGACACTCTTCTTGGGAGTCCTGGATGTTGGGCTACTGAGTAAATGTAATCCAGAAGAAGAGCCACATGCAACCAAGGCCTTGACTGGAGTCCTGAGAATCCCTTTGAGTGGGCTCATCATAGGGCTTTGCTTAGTTGGTGTCTCTACCACAAGAGTCTTTCTGGCCGGAGATCTGAAAGGACTGCCTCTCAAAGCCATACCAAGCTCACGAGAGCTGCCTGCTACAGGGCTCTCTGCAACAGAGAAAACATGCATTGTGGAAGGAAGAAGGGTTTTGGGGGTTCTTGGGGTGTGAGGGGTCCTGGGTGTCCTGGGTATCCTGGACGTTGTGGGTGTCGTGGCCCCATGGCCGGCCCTCCCACATCTGCTGGGTGATTTCGTTGGTGTTTTATTTGGACTCTAAAACAAAACACAAACAAAGAAGTCAGTAAACATACAAGAACTGATTTCTTTGCCCACTTGGGGGCAGCAGAAATGAGTTGTGAACACAACATCAATATATCACCACCTTTTGAGATGACTTGTTGACAAACAGCTCTTTATTTACACATCCAGCAGCTGCAGACCAAATCATGTTTCTGGCAGCTTGACAAATGTAAGTCCAGTATTCACTCACTAAATGCTCTACTATGTTCACCAGCTAGTTGCTAAAGGTGTCTGTCTGCTGTTTGGTGCTGATCAGGTAGTGTACAGTGGGCATTTATACATTTTTTGCGAAAACAGCTGCAAGCTGTGGCCAAAGGACGCAATGAAAACAGTAAATGTGCCAAAAAATTAAGTTGTGGGCCAGATAGTTTAACAATGAGCTGAAAGTCACAAGATCTGTAAAACAGAGTTGCAAATATGGGTGATAATTCTCTGTATGTGGAACGCCCTTACATTGTTTTCAGTATCACCAATCCAAACTTGCCTCAGGGAGCTTTATAATCCTTTAGACCCCCCCCCAAAAAAAAACCTTTTTGACAGGGAAAAAACAGAAGAAATCTCAGGGAGAGATACAGAGGAGTGCCAGGATGGACAGACATGCAATATCTGATACATTATAAATATATTAATATTATAAATCAGACTCAAGTCTGATGTAAATGTACAATTTTAGAATTTTCCCTTATACCCTCTGAACACAAAAGTAATTTTTCATCCTGAAAAATCCAAAAAGGGAAAGCGTACTTACTTCAAAGACACTCGAGTCTGTGGACAGCCGTGACCTGGTTCTGGCAGGAGATCGGTCAGAAGGACGATTTGGAGAATTAACAGCCCCAAAAAGAAGACGCATGGGAGACCGAACTGCTTTCACATTAATCCCAGTGATTTTGCCATCGCTGAGAGAAAGCTGGGATGCAGACAGAGCTCTTTCCAGGTTGCGGGAGCGAGGTTGAGAACTTGAGTAGAAAATGTTTGAGTTTCTTCTCGCAAACTTCTTTATCCTTGGGCTTCTTCTCAGGTCTGATACAAAATCAAAGCACAAAAAAAGACTAAGTTGTGGACAGTGCTTGAATTGTGGAAAAAGAAATTGCAATTCATTGTCAAAATGTCCAAGAAAACAAATAAACAAAAAATTAAAAAGTAATTACAACATACAAATATGAAACATTCTTACATTCAAGTCAATATATTTTCTGTGGGGAAAAAAGTAGTATCAGTAAAATACCTTCTGCAGGTTTTACTGGTGACTCCTCCACAATGCAGTCCTCAGCTGGGACTGACCTCCTGAAAAAGAATAGTTAAAAACACATATATAAGGGGTATATGGTAAATATAATAAATGGGGAATTTTAAAAATGTCTCAGTAAATATAGATAAGGAAAACTGTTGACAACCATACCTTCCCATTTTCTGTTGGTAAAGGAGGCGACTGGACACTTGCTTGTGAAGAGGCGTTTCACACACTTTCTTTGTTAGAAGTGTATGCCTCTCTGAAAAAGAGATAAATTGTGAAAATTATTCTGTTACATTAAATGGATGCACAGTGAGACAAATTTCCAATCACTGAAAAACTGTCAATAACATCAAGGTTTTGCATGCTGAATACTGCAAATAAAGCAAAATAAGAATAATTTAAAAAAGTAAAAACAAATGAAGTGGCCTTCCATTCATTAATTTACAGCAGCTTTTCTTTCAGTTAATTTGGAATAATGATTCTGTTTACCTTCAGATTCATGAGATCGTTTGCGTTTTAATCCTTCCACAGCGGACACAGACCGGCTCCTCGGCAGCTTGGCTTTCTTTGAAGGGGAAACGATCTCTTGGTTGAACAGGTTCCTTCTCACCTTCGTCACCTCTGCAGACAATCAGAACATGGTCTGTATTTAGGACTCATGTTAATACTGCGTTGCATCCTGATGAACTTGTCTTTTGTTTCAAAACAAACTTCAAGGTGTCAAAGGTAAATTTTAATTTTTCAGTAGAGTATGGAACGATCTCCCTCATGTCACCTGGAAATGAGAATGTAAAGAGTCTGCAGTTTGCTTCTTTGTGAAAAAAACAAAGGCTGGAGTCAAGCTGTCTGCAGTCACAGTTCTTCATTATGGAGCAAACTACAAACTTTTTTGACAGCTACAATTCAATCCTACAAAAGTTCAGTCTTATTTTTAGACTTGCACTGATTAATCGGCAATGCTCGGAATCGGGCCGGTTTTCACATGACTGGCCTTGACCGGTGACCGGCCGATCAGCGTCACAAATCCGATTCTGTGCCTATCATTGTCACACACATGTTCTGCACGATGGTCACGTCATGCGCGCAGCAGACAAACTGACCGTGACGTCAACACAGCGCTGATAACAGCTACACACTCTGACACACGTCTGCTTGAAGCTGGTGTCAGAGACAGATTCCAAGAACAGGATAAAGAGAAGACAGACAGTCTACAACGGGACAGAGCAGCTGACAATGATGCAGAACAGCCATAAACTCTCTCGCACTTCAGGCTAATGCTAGCAAGCTAGCAGCAGACTGCTGTTCACAGAGGGACAGTTAAAATCTCACCTCCTGTTCTGACTGAAGAATAAACAACCTGTGTTGATGTGTCTCCTCAAACATTTTCTCATCCAGACTCCTTTAACTTCTGTGTCTGTTTTTCTCACGGCAAAGTTTTACTTCAAACTGTTGCACCGCGTTAGTCTCCGGTTTGTTTACATCCGCTTCCACAAAAGATCACGTGAAATCGCGTCCCGCGAAATCCCGCGAGATGATCTCGCGAGATCACGTTCACACAATTCAATATCTTGCCTGGTCGTAATCTGGATGATTTTGGAGAAAGTATTAAATGAATATTTAATAGTCAGTGTCTTATTATGAACACATTTACAAGAAAAGTTGCAAAAATGTTTGTGAATGCTGTCAATTACAGTTCTTAGAAAGACTGAAAATCGGAACCGGCCAAAATCGGAATCGGTAGGTCAGACCCCTCAAAAATCGGAGTCGGCCAAGAAAGTTGAAATCGGTGCAAGTCTACTTATTTTCAAAAGATAAATTCTGGGTTGAGTAGGAAAGTGGCGCTGAATGTGATCAAGAAAGATGTTAAACAGAACGTACCTTGCGTTTCTTGTTTCTGAGGTTGTGGTTCTGCAACAGGTTTCTCCAAAGCAACAGCAACTTTTGATTTGGACTAATAAAAACACAATAAAGCTGGTAAGGAAATCTGAATAAGACAGCTAAAATAACCATGAAACATATGTGCAAAGGTCATCTTTGTCTTAGTTGGACTGGACGAGACAGTAAGTATGTGAGAAATTTAGATAATCAGTAATGATCAAAGTCTCACAGTAATCCAAAGAGACATCAGCAATGTTTAATTATCTGTGATCTTACAGCTCTTGTAGCCTTTTTGGGTATCTCTATTTGCCGAAGACTCTGCGATGACTCTGTCATACTGCGATGACGAGTCAGCATACCAGTCCTAAAAGAAATAGAAAAAAGGGGAAAATTTATTTTTTAATTCTTGACATATAGCTTACAAAAAAATACACCATGGCTTAATCATACAACTAAATAATTTTCCCAAACGAATAAACTCCATGTCTATGATCTCATTAAGTGAGCAGCAAAGAACAACATCCCCTCACCTCCTCTTTTTGGCTGAGCGATTTCTCAGGTCCTGCAGGCCATCTCCACCATCTGAAAGCTGGCTGTGTGTGGAGAGGGGAGGTGAGGAAGCTGAAGGAGTAACACTGTCCTTGGCGACTGAGTCGTCGCTGAAGAAGTCAGCGGGTAGAACTGCAACCAAAGCCTCAGGGAGCTGGGTGCCCAGACTGTTGTACACGTCTGCGAGCACTCTAGGCACGGCGGTCAGGAACCTGCAATGACACAGAAAGACTGTTCTTAGGTTTGAACAACTACAGATGAGAAATATTCTCAACTTTTGTTTTGTTCTTACAAACTTAAGATTTATGTCACTCAAGAAGCGTGTGTTAGCGAAATAAGTTTGGAGTCAATTAAACTCTAAATCATGAATCTGTAGCTATGGTAGCGGTTTGTGGCACTTGACTCCCATGAATGTCATCAACAAACACTGATTCCATATTGAAATTTACAATATTTGTTTCCAGAAACTAATCAAATTCATATCCATATTTTATAAAGCAAGAGAATGAAGAATCAAGAATACTCTGCATTTATTATTCATGCATTTTTCAGGGGGATTACAAAAAAATCTCTTTCCAGCAGCACCACACACTTACCTTGGGAGGACCTCGTCTTGAAGGAACCTTGCTAGGCAGACCGGGTCTTTTGAGAGGGAGATTATCCTGAGCATTTCAGCCACCTGAGGAAAAGGAGAATTGATCTTTATTCTATTGTGCAATCTGTTGGGTTGAAGAAATATACTTAAATAGTCAAAATGGTATAAACTAAAAATATTAAATGTTGGAATATTTAAACACAATCACATTTCACTATTTTGGTGGATTTATGCTGGCAAATAATTAAATTTGAATGAATTTGTTTCAGATTATTGCAATACCTTACTCCATTTACTGTAGCAGTCTAAGAAGATGAACAATAAGAACCAGCCAAATACTGAAAATAATTATTTTTTCCAGTATGGCTTGCAAACGATTCAAAGTACTAACCTTTTAAGAAAATGACATACTCTGTAGCTGCAGTAACTCTGCATTTGCATGACAAAAAAAAGATTCAACTGCGACAAGGATTTAATTGCGAGCATCTCACCTCCTCTGCCATCTGTTCAACATCCAGGGTGTCAGACTGCTTCGAGGAGAAAAGCTGGCACAACTCAAGCCTCAGCAATGCCTGGAGCTGGCACCTAGAAGACACAACCTATGTTACTGACACCTGAATATTAATATATTAATATATTATAATAATATCAAATTAACCCTTACTTATCAAGGAGGATGGGCACATGTGTTTTATCAGTAATGACCACCCACAAACAAATATACACCAAAAAACAAAACAAAAACAAAAACAAAAAAACATTTCACATCTTGGAGAGACACAGTATATGATACCTGGGTGTTCAATTAGCTGGTCAATGAGTTTCATTGAGAGTTTCAACTGACTCTAAAAAACAAGATAACAAACCAAAGTTAGAAAGCACTCACTCTCTGACTTTGCTATCAACATCAGCAGCAGCGCCATAGAGCTGCCTGATTGCTTTGCTGGTCTTAAGGAGGTGCTGCTGGACAAACAGGGAGGTCTTTACCTGCAAAGAAGACATAAGATTTTAGATATGCAAATTAATAATCCGACTTTCTAAATGGGCTTCAATGTACTTTTTGTTGTACACTGGATTCTTTTACTTTCTGTGAAGAAAAAGTTCTGTGTGTTATATCTATACTTTGTTATTATTTTCATGTGGTGGGCATGTACATGAAAAAAATCTGGCAATACCAAAATTTACCAATTAACTAATTTGACAGCTGAAATGACAATGTATAATTATTCACTATTGTGCAGCACAATCATCTAACGATTCAACCATCATCAGATTATAATAACCAGCTTGCTGCAAAGATGAAAGTGAGTCAGGTCAGACTCTTGAAATATATTCACAGCAGTCACCTGTCTCACCTCCACATCTGACTCTTTCACAAGGAAGGTTTTCACAGCAAACAGGAGCTGCTGGACACTAGTGAGGAGGGATGAGTCTCTCTCCACCACTGTCTTCTCGTAACTGGACTTCAGATGGGACAGCAGCTCTGCCTCGCTAGTGAAACCTGAGAAAAAGAATATTGTGCATTGCTTGATTTTCTGCTTTTCTTCCTGACTTTCTTCCAGAGAAAGAGTGCTGATGGTTGTAAAGTTTTAACGGACACACTCACTGATGGTTTTTGCTCCTTCAGATTTGTTCTTGTCACTTGATCGTCTCTTCCCCGGTCTGTCGGGCACCCTGCCCTCGACCCCGGGCTGCTCGACCTCGTTCTGGTTCTTTTGGGCTTTGACATTCAGCCGTGCCACATTCAGCATCTGCAAGGAGCGGCTCATGGTCTTCATCTTCTGTTTCACTGGTGTGCGCTGGGCGCCACCTGTAGACCACAGATGGGAAAGGACAGAGAAATAGGTTGTGCTGTTTTTGCTCAGGTTAAAATCTTGATAAGTTGATATTGGAGACAATTTAAAGAAACTTTATGCCTCAGAGGATAACTGGTGATCCCCATCATCCAAAGTTTAATTTCAGTGCTTTTACGAATTTTCACAGAAACTCTGGAATATGCATAAAAATTTGAGATGAGGCTTTCTCACGTTTCTTGCCCCTCTTGTCATCTGCACCCCGGGATGTTTGATACAACTCTGCCAGACCACTGATCAACTCCTGCTGTAGGGTAGATGATTCTTCCTCTTCTTTCTGCTCTGGCACTGCATGCAGTAACCTGTTTAATAAAGTTAGCAAAACATCACAACCATATGTTTTGTGCCAATATTGAGTTTCTTTTAGGTTGTCTTTGATCATTTTTGTGTTTAACTCTTCATTTAACTCTTTCCTAAAAAGCAAAATATAAAAATGACAAAAAAAAAAAAAAAAAAATTAAATCAAGAAATCATAATTATCCTTACCTCATTGACTCCATCAAGTGGGAACTCACTCCTGATTGGTCTGACTGAGGGAACCAACTCTCCAGCACTGTTGTTAGTGGGCGATGACTGAGTTCCTGCTGAGCCCACTCAGGAACCTGGTCATCCTTTGGGTAGTCTGAGGAATAAAATTATCAGCAATAAAATACAAAATTCATGGAATGGAGAGAAGTCTATAGTGCTCCCATCTAACACACTAAAGTTTCACTGACTCTAATATTTATTATTTCAGTGAAGCATACACATTGATCAGAAGCATAAAAATGCAAATAGGTCAGGAAAAGAGCAAAAAAAAAAGTAGAACATTCTACCAGCCTATTCAAGTATACTAAATGTAACCAGTGAACTGTGTACTTTTAACAACTTCTGTGTTTGACAGAATTATCAATAAATCCAAGCAGAATTCTTTGTAAAGAAATATTTTTCATGTTTTGAACCCTTAACATTAATATTCTATCCTTACCATCGACACCATCACCATCCTTCTCCATGATGTCGTACACTACTCCCAGAACACTGTTCACAACATCTGGCAGTTCGGCTGAACTTTCTGATGTGGCAGGAGCAATGATTTCAGTGGTCAGGAGCTGGTCATGCTGAGTGATTCCAGACTGGAGGATGGTGAGTAGAGCTGTAGAGTGTGACAAGGGAGAGAGGACAGCCGAGCACACCAGGCCGCTATCATTCACTTCCGAAAGCTAGGGGAACAAGCAAAAGACAGGAAAAAATAGGAGAAGTGAATCAGTAAATGCCCACAGAAAAGAAAAGAGGGAGAATTTAAAAGGTTAATATGTTACAGCTGAGCAGCTAAATAGCTATTTATCGTGCAAACTGGCACTAGAATGTTTCCCTGGTGAAGGTTTGTTTGGTCACTTGTTCAACATGCTGGGGTGCAAGACAATACAAGTGTGTTTGTGTTTGTAAGACAGATAAGAAGGGGACTTTAGCAGGAAAGCTGATGTGGGCTGAACTCTGCTGTGGAAAACACAGTGTTGCAGCAGTGGCACAGCATATGGCCCGTGTCAAGTGCCACCCATAGCACCAATGGGAAGCATCGGCCTACAGAAAATCAACCACACACAGCACACTGTATAACTTGGGATATTTCTTAACCGCAAAAAATAGGGGTAGAGGAGAGGAAGAGCTGCTAGGGGAGTTGGAATGTAGGCTACAAGCAGGGAGCAGGTGGAATTTATTTATGCCGTGTAGATACACGTGCAGGTGGAACAGTTCAAACTATAAAAAGCAAGCAGCAAACTAGTGAATTACATCTATAGTTGGGCTAATGATGCACTGAAGTACAAAACAGCTGTATCTCTAGAAGGAAAAATGTTTTTTTCAGGGGCGTAGACAGTGGAAATAGGACAATGACGTGAAATGTTGCGGGGTGGTGTGTCCAACAGTGCTGGAGCACACCTGACTGCTGCTAGTGTGAGGTTTGTACATAGAAAATACTAGGGACTGCTGTTTTGACGCACACCATTCAAAAAGGTGTATTTTGGCCTTGTGTTGTGCAGCAGGCTGATGTGGGGCTGAGTATGATGTTACTGCTTAATGCAAGATTTGACTGGCTGTACTGAAATAATGTCTATCTACATAGACAGGCAAAGGAGATTACAGGACAAGTGACACAGCAGATACGCAAGATGTAACAGACTAAAAAGTTGAGTTGGACACTGTGAAGGAGTCTTAACTGGGACAGCTGTACTGTATAACTAAAAATAATTTGCCTCACCATGTGCAGAGAATAAGCAGACAGTTGCATCAGGAGATTCTGGAAGGCAGCGGTTCCCTGGTCACTGTTGCTGTAGCACTGAAGCACCCATGACTCTGTGGAGGTCCGTGTCAGTGAAGAGGCATCCCAGCCCTGCAACACTCCTTTCAGACACACTTCCACTGACTCTGGGAGAAGCCTCTGTCTGCGAGACACTGGCTCAACCATGATCCCACAGCTTTGTGTCACATCACCTGGTTGGGTGAAGAATAACACAACACACACAAATAAAAGCAGTTTATTTACAACTTTATGTATCTGTTTCATGTTCAGATTTAGTTGTCTCTTTTGACACAGTGCATTGAAATAAAGCCCCCTAAGACAATGTGGATGTACAGTATAATGTCTCATGATTATTTATTACCTGTAATTAAGACTGTAGCCCACATAAATAACTAACAGCTGCACCATTTCAGGCACATTTGAGTTATAACAGAAGACGATAAGAGAGAGTTTCCATGTTACCAACCTTGCTCCCATCGCAAAACTCCTCCTATAACAGGGAAAGCCAGACGATAGGACCTTTCAGACGACAGCAGGTATCCAATGCTGGACTTGAATGGAAAGGCCCCCTGAGTGCAGCAGAGATTCAGCAGTGCGACCACAGGGATCACTCTACCACCCATCTGAGCTAGGACCTCAGACAGCTTGTCAAAGCCGAGATGGTTCTCGCACCTCATGACCTGCAAGAAGACAAAAGATCAAAGTTGGTTATGTCAGTGAAAAGAGGAATTTGTTTAACAGCCACTTTGACAGGTCTGTAATGAATGATGGGATGGTTACAGCTATTCTAAATTTCACCTAGGTTGGTTAAACAGTAAAGAGTACAGTTGTAAGGTTAGTTTAGGTTAATATCTTGACCATACAGGTTTTAAAACAACTACAAGCTTTTTATCCCCAAAGATGTTGGTCCTATTTCTACAACACAAGCAGTACACTTACATTTTTAGATCCTAATGACAGTGGGGTTACAAATAAAGGGAAATAACAAACTATTTCAAGGTATCTGGCCAACACTAGCCATTACAAAATCACACATTCATTTTGGTGTAGATTCTGCAATTCTCTGGAAGTCTGCCAGAGGAGGAACACCATTCTTCCAAAATATTTTTCCTCATTTGGTGGTTTGATGGTCATTGTGGACAGTAAGGCTGCATTTTTTGCATCACAATTTTCATTTTCATTGAAAAGAACTATTAATATCATAATGACATATCATTTGTTGGGGTGTGCATCAAACAAACATCTTCTTAAATCTTAAGAAAAAAGATTTGTAGATCAGGGCATCTCTGCAGCATTAAAATACTTCATTATAATGGTGTGTTGCGATTTTGATAATATTTCAATTAACTGTGCAGTCCTAATGGTGAGTGCTGCACAGATGCTCAATTGGTTTGAGATTTGATTGATTGGTTGACCAGTTTATCGATTTGATTGGAACTGTTTTACTCCTTAATACAGTCATCAGCTCCACAAATTGCTCAGGGCCTATTATCCACTCATTTATTCAGGTTTTTCATTTAAAGTGTCAGCCATTTCTGCCTCATTAGGTCAAAATGACATACAGTGTCTTAAGTGTTGTCATTTCTGGTCTTCAAGGCTGTTTTGCAAGTGTTCAGTGACATAATTGTATAAACTTCTACCTAAAAAAGTGATGGACAATTACCTGCTTGACTGTCATACTCACAATACATTTTTTTTCTCAAGTACCATCCACCATTAGGTTACACATAAAGTAAAGCAAAGTATTTACACATAAAATGAGTTGTTATCAACATATTGATTCATACATGTTGTGATTTTGTCAAATTATCCAGCACTTGTTGGTGCTTGATGATAATATCCTGGACTGCTTTAGTACTCTTTTCTGTGCTCACCTGGACATGTGATCTACTGTCAATCCAGTGCAGCACAACCTGTTTCTGAACCAGCATGTCATGAAGGCCTCTGGATATGACGTGGTCTGCCACATCTGCAGGCAGGTCATGGTCCCCCAAAGTCAGATAATCCACAAGTTGTGTCCTGGAACGTGGACACTCCGAGACAATAAACACCACATTCCTCCCGTTGCTTGAAACATCATCCTCCTGTGAAACACTTGGCATCCCAGCTCTGCTCGTCTTCCTGGGCCTCAGGGACAGTTTGGTGGGAGAGGTGATGTCTGGTCTGTCCCACTGAAAGTCCAGCAGGGTTTCTTTGAGAGCATTTTGAACCGAAGCAGACTGATTGTATTGCTGCTTCTGCTGAGACAGGGACGGTTTATCCTTCACGTCAAACTTAGCTTCAAACTCCAATTCAAAATCCTCAAAAGTTTTGTGGCGAAGCTCCTTGAAGTCTGATCCCCTTGATATGAGCCTGGCATTACGACCAGTCCTGGACTGAAAGAATTTATAACCCCAGCGGACTTTATCAAATCCATATTTGTAGCTGAAATGCAACAAAATTTGTAATATTCCTCGTTTCACGAAATGATTCTTGACATCCAGTTGATCGCCTGAATCGTGATCTCCGTAATCCACATCAATAACAAACACCAAGTTGTGTAAGGCCATACCGTCAAATGCAGCTTCTCCAAAGACTGAGAGTGGCTCCGGAGCTTTTAAATCAACGATGAGCCATGAAAACGGGTCAGCCTTAATCAAATGTATCCAAGCCCGCTGTCACTAATTTAACCAATTTGAATGAGCGGGTTGTTCAATGTGAGTAAGCACAGGGACGCCATTTACAACTGCTAACATTAGGACACTAGCTACAGGTTACGCTAACGATACTCAGCTAACCGCTAGCTACCGTTAGCTACAGTACTGCAGTTACCACGGCTCAAGTTGACGTACTTACAATTTAGCTTCGTTTAATGCGACATCGATTTATCATTCATCGTTATTTGAAATAGCCTGGCAGCCATGATAGAAAGAAACAGTCTTCTTATGCATAAAAACTTATTCAAGTTTCCATATTCGTGTATCTTAACTCTGGCATATTCGCCATTTTCTGTCCTTAACCGTTCGCGCTTCTTGAACGAGAGCCCTCCCCTTCGTTGTGATTGGTTACACCCTTGACAACAACAACGTAATTGGTCTAAAATAAGGTACAAGCCAGGCGGCGATTGGCCACAAGTCTCATGTAAAGTTATTATTGGGCAAATGAACCATCTGTCAAATCTGGACTGACGTACAACCTACTACGAAACATGACACAAGAGAGCAGGCAAGACAGAATTATTGCATCACATGCATTTAACTTTTAAAAGCTACTTAGTCGTTGCTTGCTACTATGTCTTTACGAAGATGTGATATAAACTTTTGACATTCTGTTAAAGTCTATAGCTAATGTTAGTTAGTGTACGAGTGCATACAGTTGTGCAAAACCGCTGTATCCAGACACATCAGTCAGCGATTTATTATTATTATTATTTAGCCCAGTTATAACAAGTGAACTGAAAAATATCAAATACAGCAAAAGATAGATAGATAAATTATAGAAATTCTTACAATTAAGGCTGATTTGAATTGAAATTAATTTGCTAAGTGGACTTGATGATGCACCTTATGTAGATATAGTTTAAGTTAATTGTTATTGCTATTTTATATGACATGTGAAGTTGCTTATTTTGCATTGCTTTTTACACAAAATAAACATTTATTGTTACCAAGGATATACAGTGTATTATTACCTAGAATCCAGGGTTTCAATTTCTGCTGTTTTACTTTTTATGTTATTTAGCCTGCATCAAAAAGTTCCTATCTGCCCTAGACTGGGGCATACAGTGCATGCTGCTTGACCACAGATGATCAGATATGGGAAAATCAGG
Source organism: Lutjanus erythropterus (assembly GCF_056507025.1). Taxonomy (NCBI): domain Eukaryota; kingdom Metazoa; phylum Chordata; class Actinopteri; order Lutjaniformes; family Lutjanidae; genus Lutjanus; species Lutjanus erythropterus. The sequence goes on from NC_139329.1 coordinate 34,910,383, forward strand.
GCAGACTAAGCTTGAGGGGAGACATAGCCTATATGTCCAAGGGCATTATCCTCTTGAATGGTATTTGACATTATTGAAATGTTAAAGGAATTTAATTTGTCAACTAATGATGTACTCTGTGTCCGTGCCTGCCCTGTGCTTTTTAAAGAAAGAGACAAAATAAAAAATGGGCAAGGACTCAGACCTTTTTTTGTAATCGTGTTGGTCCACTGATAATTACTTGGTGTGGTGTGCCAAGTAAAGCAGTGAGAATGATAGCTTGGCATCCCGACCATTCTGTCTCCCATTGCCTTAAATGGAAAAACTCTCATTCAGAGGAATATTTGGCTTTGATCTGGGTCTCCTCACTGGTTTTTCAACGTTCCATCAAGTCTGAAGCAAAGCAGGATACACTGATTGTTTCTGCAGATGAGAAAAATGCAAATATAATAGTGCAGATTTCCATGTTGGTGTCCATCAATTCAATGATTACATGTACAAATAGATATATTAGATTGACTATTACATTTGGAGAACAGTTTATAAATCTGATATTTTTTACATAGTGAGATTTGTCAGTATTGACATTCAAGACAGAACAACAAACCATGCCAAATTAAATAAAGAACTTTATTCAGCAACATTTTTTTCTTCAGAATTTCTGAACAACATTGTATAGTCTTTGATCCGTTATATATTGCATAGAATGAAAAAATAACAGGCAAGCTGTCTCCATTAAAACCTCAGAAACAGTAAAATGACCAATATCCTTGAGTCAGACATTATTATCTGGAAGCCAGCTTCTCTGCTTATCAGATGATTTGAGCACATGGACGGGTAACTGTAGCATCTTTCTTCCTCTCCCCAGCGCTGGAGGGCAAACCAGAAAAAGAGAGATTTAAGGAAATGGAACACTGGGAGAGGAGGTATGTGGGTCACCTTCTGTTTTGCATCCGTAATCACCTCTTTTCTACATCACCAGGGGGAGATGAAGAGCTTAGAAAAGCTTTGAAATAGAGACAGAGATGAAAGAAGCATGCTGAATGTTCTAGACTCTGCTTTCTGTGTCCAACTAGACACCTCCTAAGTCATGAGACCAGGATGTAGGTCAGGGATGCTTTTGGGAGAACGCTGCTGCTGCTGCTGCTGCTAAGACTAAAGACACACTTGCTTGCACATATGGATGCACAAATATTGTGTGCATACATTTGCACACATACACATGCAAAAGCGAGCATGCATGCACTCCTAACACTGCTGGATATCTCAAGGTCACTCAGTACAAATTAAACTTTGTCAGGGGTTAAAGTTCATGTGTAATATAACTGAAGTGATAGATGTTTCATAGCAAATATTGAAAAATAAATATATATATAATATATAAACAAATATTATGTATTATTATAAAAACAAGGACAGTAAGAAAGACACATTTGGACAAGACATTTGCTGGACATTTTATAATTTCACTCATAAGGTTTTCATGTTCCCACACTGTTATTATAATACTGTGGACCACAGGTAAATGTCTCAACAACTATTGGATGAACTGGCATGAAGTTTACCTCTCTTCTTGCTCTCCAGGGGGTGAATCTGGATAACCTAATCTAATCTTAAATTGAATGCTAATATGTCCTGTTTTTGACATGTATATATAATTGTGAACTGTCACCATAATTATAAATCCTGCAACATACTATAGACATGTACAATGTCTATTCAATATATTTATCTTAAGCACAATTTTTTGTAATGTTTACAACTTATGAACACTTGACTTCATTTATGTTGTTGGTTATTGGCGCTTCTCATACATACATACATGTATACATATACATATATATATATATAACCCTTTTTTTTTTTTACACATTCTTGTGTACATAACAGTTCTGTTTACTTTTGCAATATAACCTTAATTGTTGAGCTTTGTTGTTTTTATTTTTGGCTGGTATGTCCTATCCTATTTCTGTGTAAGTACACTGAGCAATGGAAAAGTGAGAGAGTGAAAGTCCTGGTATGTGTACACACATTTGGCCAATAAAGTTTAATTATGATTCTGATGAATAACTTTTGTTTTAAATGCACACTTTTTTTTTCAAAAATGACCTTTACCCTGCCTATCATCACACGCTCAATTGTAGATAACTATTTATTTAAAGGGTGAATTACCCTTGTTCTTAGCAGTACTGGCGATTGCCACCTTGACTTGTCTGATGTTATAATGTCTTGGAATTAGTTGGGAAACCTTCCCATTGCTACCGTCCATCCCACCTGATGACCAAGGATGTACAGTTTAGAGTGATTAAAGTTTATAAAATCTTACAGGGAGCTTTTGAGTTTGATGTCTGCTGAAATGGCCACTGTACAGATGATAAGCTCTTTTGTTTTAACATGACCTCACGGTTAAAATTAGCACAGCTGTCTTAAGTTTTCATCCAACCAACATTTTTTTGTTTTCTTTTACACTTTTTGTTTAATTTTATTTGGAAGAGGGTTCAAAATATTCAGCAGGTCATATTGTTCTTTGCATACCTCGATGGAAACCAACCAGGCAAGTGGACATCATGCATTCATTGCAATAAATGTCAATAGAGTTATCAAAATGCAATTAGGGCAGCAGTGAGTTCTGAAACAGAAACGGTGCAAACACACAACAGCACCAACAGCCTGCTTACCATAATGTTCTCCAGGCTGTGGGTGGAATCACTGAGCAGATGCTTTCGACTCTGCAGAGAGGACTCATGTTCCAAAGCAAATATTGTACCAGATATTATTCATGGTGACCCGTGTATGAGTGCACATCGCTTGAGTATCCTTGCCAAGATGTAAATGAAGTCTTTCTTTACGTCACTGAGGTGGGGCAGTCTTTATTCAGTGCAGACTTGGAAAACCTTTTCTGATCCCACTGACCCTAAAAATAAATCCTCCTGTCCGTACAGACCGGTCTCCTGGCTTGTGTTTGTATTCCAAACAAGGCAGAGAACTGGCTGGTTTGGACGAAATTTTCAGCTTGTTTTTAGGACTTTTTGTGATACTTTGGCACTTAGAGTGCTTTCCAAATGAATTAAATCTGGTGCATTTAATTAGGAGCTATACCAAATAAAATCAACACAGAATAAAACAAGAAAAGATACAGTCATATTACAATAAAAAGTCTCAAAGGACCACTTAGGTTTTAGTGGCAGTGAGTTTGCATGTTGCAGACACCTTGTCTCACCCTCTCCTTCCAAGCATGTAGGAGAACCTGTGGTGGTCATGACAGGTGGTTTCTACAGACAGTGTTTGGTTTGTCTGCTCTGGACTACTGAAAGATGGCGGCCTCCGCGGACAAGGAACTGCACCCTCTGCACTATAAAGGGCTCATTCTAAGTTAACAAAAACACAATTATCATCATTTTCCGGTGATAGTACACTCATGAAAATATACTTATGAATATTATATTCTATTTCTGCCATATCCTGTCCATAGATCCCATTAATCTACACACTGGACCTTTAATTAGGAAATATACCAAATAAAATATAAATATGTTGAACACAGAATAAAAAAGAGAATATAATAAGTATATTTTAAAATACAAAACCCTTAAAAGTGTGGATAAGTGTGGGAAGTCACTGCCTAGAATAATGACATAAAAGCAAGCACCATATATAGTGTTTCTTTTGTGCTATGTGAAATTTCTTACATGCGTCAGCCACCTCTATCTTGAAGCACAATCTGTGATTCACAAGAAAAGAAAATCATGCACACTCTGTTTTAACATTAAACAGAGTGTGGGATGGTAATCCATCACGGTGAGGGATTTTAGTGTCTCTGTTTGTTGTTATGTTACAAAGCTGTAAGTTCCTCTTTCACATTGTACACATCGAACAGTTTAAGTTCCTGACTCATTCTCAGAAGCAGTAAAGTTTTGGAATGATACATTTTTGAGTTTGTTTCCAGTTTCTTTCTGATTTCTGATGTTCATCTCTGTATTGTCTGTCGTGCATATTTTTCCCTTGTTCATTTGTTGGCATCTCATGTATGCAGTAAATAATAATGTAACAAAAAGAAAGTGATTAAAATCAGAAATAGGAAACAAATGAAGCATTTACTGAAGCAGAAAGGTATTTTTCTCTTGTAGACTAGCATAGAGTACTTCATACATATCATTATGTAATGTACTTTTTTAATACCAAAGTTTTAAAAGACCAGTGTGAGGGATCTAGTGGCAAGTTTTGATAAAGTTGCAGAATGCAGCCAAACACGTCATGGTTCACCGTCCCCTTCCAAGTGCATAGGAGAAACTATGGTAGCTGCGAAAGTCACAAAAAATGTGAAAGGCCAAATCTAAAGACAGTGTCTGGTTCATCTGTTATGGACTACTGTAGAAACATGGCGGTTCAACATGTCGGCCTCCGTGGACGATGGCCTTCACCCTTTGTAGATCTAAATGGTTCATTATGGTAACAAAAACACAACAACCGAAAACCTTCTGGTGAATATTATCTTCCATTTCTGCCAATAAATCCCTGTAAATCTTAATAATTGAACCTATTTACTCATGCACAGCTCAACTGTGTGCAATAAATAATGTAGATAAAAACAAAAAGAAACTGATTAAAAGCAGAAGTAAGAAACAAATTAAGCATTTTGTACTTGCTGAAAAAAAAGCAGGCAGGTATGTTATTTAATAAATGAAATAATCCAACATTGATATGATTTCTCCTACGTTTAGCATTAATTAGACCTCAGCGCCAGCAAAGTTTTCAGGTTGTCCATCCATCCATCCCATTTGTGTAAACACAATATCTCAAGAACGCTTCGAAATAATTTCTTCAAATTTAAGGCAAACATCCACATGGACTCAAAGATTAACTAATTAGATTTTAGTTTTCAAAGGTCAAAGTTCACGGTCACTGTGACTTCATGTCCGCCCCATTCTTGTGAATGCGATATCTCAAAAACGCCTCGATGTAACTCCTTCAAATTTGGCACAGATGTCCACTTGGACTGATTAGAAGGTCAAAGTCACTGTGACTTCACAAAACATGTTTTTGACCATAACTCAAAATCCATATGCAAACTATGACAAAATCAAAATGATGAAGTGATGACATTTTATATCCAAAAGGTGCACAGTCCTCTGTAATGCCCTGTCTTGTATACTAACACAAAGTGCTTCCTACAGATTTTATTTAATTACTTTTTACTAAAGTAAAGTCCTCAGCTGTTGATCCCATGTATAAGATGACGAGAAGTGATTGCACTTCCATTTGGATGAATCAAAGTGAGGCTGCACTTGTTTCTGTTTGCTGTCGGCTCTGTCTCATCCTGTCTCATCCTGGCTAGTCAGACTCCAGCTAACACACTGTCATTACAGTAGTGCACTTAAGGCAGTGATGTTGCCTTTCAAACATCTTGGCCATAGAAGAAAAAACACACTGGCACTTTAACAAGATTAAGTATTTTCAGCCTCAGCGTACCCTCAGTCATTTTGAAGCTTAGGGGTTATGTTACTTGTTAGCTGGCCGAACAGGGTCTGTACAGTTTGTTCCATACAGGCTCTTTTTAACAGATGATTGCCCTTTTATGCTGTTTTGTCTGCCAGGTTGTTCTGAAAGGCACTGTGCACGTCACAGGGTTGCATGACCCCTCTTTCAACTGATCTACACTAGTTTCCTGTTGATCTTAAGATTTAACTGATTGCTTTTAGGGCTCAGCTAGATCTGGTTCCTACCTCAGATCTTTTAAGGGATGAAGGTTTAATGAATTGGTGTGCAAGTCTCAGTGCTTGGTGAAAAAGAGTTTGGTGTCCGGGCGCAAGGCCTTAAATTTAGAACCTCAAAAGTGTGCAGTTTGTCACACTCTTGGCTGTAAAAATCTGGTTTTAATCCATCTTCAAACCATTTATTTCCAGATCTAAAACAACCCTAAGCGTCTGTCATGCAAACAGAATCAGACAGTGGAAGTAATTAGAACGGAAGCATCCACATACATAAGATTTGGCGGGGACAAGTAGAGGCATGAACTGAATCAATCTTTCACCCTAAAAGATGAGGACAACTATGGTTCTCTTATCTCCGTCTGTCTTTTTCTCAAACCCGTCCCACACAAAATCTCAGTGACGCAAATGCTCCGAGAGTTGCATTGTCACACATAAAAACAGACCGTAATTCTGCTGCGGATGAGGTTAAGTGTGACAGCTCTCCAAGCACTAGACAAACAATGACTAATGCGTGTGTTTGTGTAAGAGATGAGGAAAAAGGTATAGAGATTTTTCATATGCTTCCCGCTGGTCTTTGTCCAAGTGGCTGTTTTTAATTGAAGGGCACTTGTGCTTTGTTTTATGTGAGACGCAGCAGCAGGGTCAGGGCTGTCACAGCTTTTAAGTCCGCAATAATTTGCTTTTCTTTCTGTAGCTATTAATGCTGTTGCCATTTCTCTTGCATGCCCTGAAAAGTTAGAGTGCATTCATTGTTGCAAAAATTCTTAAAATTTGAGAAGTGTGTGCCACAGACTTTACTGTTGTCCAAAAACTCTTAAAAACACACAAATGAGCCACATATTGACCAGGGACTGTATAAACCCTTATAACCCTAGCTAGGTTGAGATTTAGTCAGAGATGACAGTCTGACACTGCTGTACTGTAACATTTTGACTGAACTTCAGCAGCCTCACACTAAAGTTAGTGGCCCACCAGTAGTAGTAATTATCGCTCTCTGGAGGCTCAGACATTCTCACTGTTCTCCTTTTGGGATCCTTTCCTTTTCAGAAAGGATATGGAACCAGAGATTTGATAGATTTGCATGTTTGTTTGCTTTCCAACCTGCTGCACAGCAACTTTTTAGCATTTTCTAGTCTCTCCCATTATATGAAACAGAGTTTTCCTCCAGAAGGGCCGTAGCCTTGACTCAGGCTGGATGACATCTTGCTGGTCTGATGTATTGTGTAGAATGGGCACGATCAGCTCCAGTGGACATGCCACAGCTGTAACTAGCACAACCATGCCTGGTCCAATCAAGGTTTAATAAACAGTGGACAGAGCCTCAGTGACATCACTCATAACCCTAACCCTAACCCTAGGTTTCTGAAGAGTCATTGTGAAGCTCACAGTATGGTGGCTCTGGCCATCACCACCTTGGCATTACTTGACTTGGCTAAGTCCCAGCTCATCCAAAACTGGGCAAAAAGGTGGAGCATGGATGAAGCTAAGGCTTCTGAATGAAAAGGCAACCACCTGTGATAGTACCCACCAGTCACTCAAAGTGAGCACGCCCTTAATTATGCATAACTTTGAGCCTGATTTAAATGTACCAGAACCTTAATTATAATCGTTGGTAACACCTGTGCTAACAGTTGTCGTGTCAGGGGAAATATGCTTTAGACCCAACTTTACAGCAGAAGTAAATATGTTTATAGCCTGGTCTATAAACATGTTTACTTCTGCTGTAAAGTTGGGTATTTCAGTATGGGGGTCAGCTGGCTTTTGGAGCCAGCCACAAGTGGCCATTCAAGGAACTGCAAGTGTTTTTGGCACTTCCACCTTGGCTTCATTTTTCAGCTCTGCAAGTTGCCTCTTGATGTTGACATGTTCCTCGGGCAGTGTAGTTTATTTTTAGTCAACCAAATATAGTTTCCTAGTGCCATAAATTCTCACTACAGAAGTAAATGTGTATTAAACCCTGATTGAAAACAGTCCCCAACAATTGCAGTATTTACTGCTGTTAGAGTAACATTTACCTAAAACTACAGTGCTGAGTTCATTCAGGAAATTACTTTTAATCTTATAATGATAAAACTATATATCTATGACTTGTTTTTGAAGTTTTACAGCGCCTCCTCAGTGGGAACCAATGGGCTTGGAGTAATACAGACAGAGCAGACAAGTCAGAAAGTGCTCAGAGGCGGATTAACGTTTTAGTCTTTTCATGAGATTTGTTGACTATAAGAAAAAGTATAGAATAACAACAGCCTTATCTTTAACTGTGAATGGTCACCCTCATTGCTATGCCATTTATGTCTCACATACTCTGAATGTGCCCCTCTGTGATTACATCTCCACATCTACGGTCCAACACTTGAGCCATCATACCTCCGGAGCGAACGTCTCTCACTCTCATCTCGCAGATTTACTTAATCAGACTCTATTTTTAGTCAAGCCGCATGCAACCCAAGCAGGCTCTCAAGTAAAGCCCGTGCAGCATTGTCTCAGCCTGCTGACTCGAATGGAAGTCATGCATCACGTTTCACTTGTAAGCGAGTGGATTAGGAGAGTGGGGTTATTAGCAACAGGAGGGACGGCTGCAGCACGACTCCGTGGGGCTCCAGAGTGCACTTCTCTCAGCAGGATGGTGGTTGTTGTGGCTGAGTTCACTGATGAAAACCTGACATTACAGAAAGTGCGTCACAGGCCAAACAAGCAGGCAGTAGACGCAACTCAAGCACTAAGTGTTTACATATCTGACATCAGTTTATCTTAACAAAAACAATGGAGATGAACAGCCAGTACAGGCTACATGTCACTTCCCGCCACCTCACAACTTCCTTCTTCATGTATTCCTGATTTACTCCTAAACTTTTCTGATACACGGTTGGCTGTTTTCATTAACTGTAATTTGATCATTGATTGACTTTATTACTTCAAAAAATAAACAAAAGTCAAAATTCTGACAAATTTAGGATCTGTGGTCCCATGTAGATCTATTGTGGGGGGTCATTTTTTCAAATTTCATGCTTCCATCTTCCTAAATGAGAGGATTTGTTGCTTTTCTTTGTCATTTATGACAGTAAATGAAGAGTCTTGGGGTTTTGGACTGTTAGTCCGACAAAAGAAGCGATGTGAAAACATCACTGAGCGTTGAGCATAATTGACGATTTCAGTTTCAGTTTTCAGTGACATTTTATAGACTCAATTATTCATTTTAACAGGGTAAAAATAATCTTTAGTCGCAGTCCTATTATACATCTACCTTGTAGAGTCAGTAATGTTCTCTGAGATCTATTGTGTTGGTGCTGAGCCTTATTGATCTTCACCTTATCATCGTTTACTTCTATTAGTTTCTGTCGGTTTCACTGTAGGTGACTGAGTGTAAATTAGATTTGTATCAACTCAGTTGATGTAACAGATGTCATGAATTAGAGCACCAAGAGTATGCTAACACAAAACACTGATAATCAATTGCATTATTTGTGAAAAATGCCCAAATTCTCTGATTTCAGATTCTCAAATGTGGATATTTTCTGGTTTCTTTAGTTCCCCGTGACAGTAAACTCAATATCTTTGAGTTCTGGACAAAACAAGACATTTGAGAAACAGCGATCAACACTTTTCACCATTTTCTGACACTTCATCGATCAAACAACTCAACTATTGATTGAGAAAATGATCAGACAGATTAATCGATAATGAAAATAATTGTTGTTGGAGCCCTCTCATAAATAACACACAACTCATTGCTGACTAATAAAATATTTTGTTTCAACAATTGCTCTTCCTTAATAGAAATTAAAGCTATAATGTGCAACATTCCTGCATTAAAATGTCTAAAAATACTACATGTGTTATATGTTATGGTGAGTGGTGTGCTGACATTATCTCAAATGTTTCCAATGATGGTCAAACCCAAAGAAATTCATAATTAATTCAAGACTAGTCTCCAGAGATGAGATGGTATGAAAATTTAATATCACAGCTATAGTCACCAAAATGATCCCAGTTATCAGTATTATCACAGTATCGTTAAATGTGCTGATAATGTTCATAAAGTACTGATAGACCCACTGAAATCATTTCACCAAGTTTCATTCTGAAAACCTCTCAACAATTTGAAATCACGTCCTTTATGATGTCAGTGTTTTCACTGATACAAAACAAACCCACGTTGCCGCTGCGCCTGCGTCTGGAAGCCAGTTTCTAACTTTGGTTGATACTGGACAATATTTACTGAGTGCTTCAAAGCGCAGTAATCAAACACTGTCACTATGATAATTAAAATTTGAAATGGCAATAGAAATCACTGGGAATTTTACTGCGGTTTATCATGAAACAGATTATCGTTTCATCCCTACTAGCCACTAGCTGCTATAACTTTCAGGAAAACACAGGATACATCAAAGAGCGTCCACGAATGTGACTAAATGTAAGATGAATACAATTAATACTTTCTGCCTGAGTCATGTCAGATAGATTTTCATCTGCAATTGTGCGTAGTTAACAGTGAAGACTACAATTCCCATTCCCATAATCCCATACTACTACTTTCTTTTGTTATTGTTTTAATGTGAGAAAGACCCCCTTGTGGCAGAACTTACCTACTGTGCATTTAAAAATGAAGTGAAAATGACTCAGAATACTTGAAAATATTTATTAAAGTACATGTAACAAACATTGTAATATATATGTATAAAGTAAAACAAATTTACAGTATAAAGGTTATGATTTTCTTTGAATGTCAAGGTGACTTTAGAAGAGCAATAAAATAACACATCTACAATTCCACTTGGTTATGAACAAAATGAGAGAATAAATAAAGACATTTAGAAAGGCATTTTTGTTTTGCTCAGGAATCGAAACAAGAGCAAAAGATTTCGTTCACTGTTTAGCTGGAAAACAAGAGCTTGAACTCTTGATGAGCTTTGTAACGGTGCTCTACTGCTTCAGTGACGGCCAGGTCACTTTCGATGCTCGGTACAATGCTTAGTCAAAGTATGTACAGCATGGTAACTCACAATGCTAACATTTTTTTTCTTTTCTTAAGTAGAAAAATCTGGATTGAAACAAAAATACAACTTTAAAGTGGAAAAATATCAGCCATCTTTCATCTTTCAAGTTTTCCTCATAGACATCTACAGTAGAAAAGGAATACATTTGAAGAGTGGTGTGTTCAACACTGTGTCATCTGCTACTTTTTTTTTTTACACTCATCGTATCTATACAGCAGAATAACCAGCCAGTGGCTGATCTTTACAGAGATGCATCAAGTGCATCCTGGAGCTATACTCTGTATGTTGATGATATGTTAGTACATATTAAATGCAGAGTTTTGTATAACAGCAGCAGCTTACACACACACAGGCAGGCTGGCAGACAGGCCAGTTTGGTTCAGTTCAGTTCAGTTGGCCTCCATTCGAAGCGGCGTCAAGGAGAAGCGAGGGCGCCAGGCGACGGGCATGTCCCACCACTCACTGGGTGGAGTCGGAGTCACTGGAGTCCAGGCTGGCCTGTGTCGGTGTGGGGGTGCAGCTGTGATGGACAGCCGGCGGGCAGTGGAGGGTCTGTGTGCTCCGCCGCAGGTTCTCCAGGGACTGCAGGAAGGAACGGCGCGCCCTCTCCTCCTCCAGGGGCGAGGATCCCTCCTCTTCGACCTCTGCGATCTCTGCGAAGGTGACAGGTTGCGTTTTGAAGCGAGTGTCACGGGAGCGGCGGGAGCGGCTCTTGCCCCTCGCTGGGCCCTTGGGGACAGGCAGCTGCTGGGGGAACTCCTCCATGGCTGAGGCCATAAGGTGAGCCGGTAGGACGTGGAAGCCGGAAGCCTCCATAACCATCTGACGCACAGCAGCCATTGGCAGAACAGAAGCCCAAATGTGCACCAAATTAAATCTGGTTTAAATCAAATGTAACAGCAAGTGTGAACACAGCTAGAAGAGGACAGCCTGTGCACGTCTCAGACTTGTCTGTGCTCTTTCTGGTGTTTGTCCTATTTGAAGAAAAGTCTCGGGAGCAACAAAGCAAGAGTTCATCCAAAGTCAAGCCAAACAAACTCCTCAAACCTCCAAGTCCAGGCACACTGAAGACCTCTTTATCTGCTCTAGTCGGCCTCTGCTCCTCACTCCTCGCTGTGAGTGCTTCTGTCTCAACACTGCTGCTGCCTGACGTCTCTTTTCTCTCTCTGTTGGCTCTTTCTCGTTCTGTTTGTGTGACTCTCAGTCTGCTGAGGCTAATGCCACAGACAGCTCCGGCTCTCTCTTTTATAGCTGCTCACAACCCACTCTGTGTCTCCCTCTCTCTCCCCCTCCCCGCTCCTCGTGTCTGCCAGGTCCCTCCCACCTCCCCTCCTTCCCTTCTCCGTCATGGTTCCGGCCTCCAGAGCAGTCAGTCAGTCAGTCACCCCACCAAAATAAACATGTGAGGAGAGAATATCTGTTTGTGTGAGGGAGTGCGCGTGTGCTTGGGTGTGGGGAGAGACAGGGGAAGAAAGAGACAGTCGAGACAAAAATGGAGAGGTAGAATGATGCATTCAGAATGAGTCGGGCAGAACAGAGACAGTAAGGAAGAGAATTAGAACAGGGAGAAAAGTGGACCAAACCAAAGTCAAGGTGGACTCAAATGCTTTTACATGTCTAACCACAAAATGCAGGACGCGGCTCTTGGGGACGATCACAGGTTAGACAGCTCTGCAAGAAATAACTCCCTTTACAAAGCCTAAAATACAACACAGAGAGGTGTTGATTCAGTTGAGTCTGTGGCAGTCAATCAATTATCAATTAAAGAGACTACAGAGGAAGGAAAATTAAAGTTATATATATACTCTTCTATGGATCACTCTGTATCCATTATTTACCAATAATTTCCTTTTCTTCTTTTTTGCACAATTTTATAGTGATCTGACAGGAACTGAGGGTTACACAATTCTCAAATTCCACTATTTGATTTGAATTTCAATTTTAAGGTCACAATTAAATATAATTTTTTATTTAAACATACTTTTGTTTAGCACTATTGGTTATGCCACTATTGAGTCTTGATTTGTAAAGATCAACGGATCATTGTTTTTATGCCCTGACCAACGTCATTTACATTTTCAAATTCTTAATAATCTTTCAAAATCTTTAAAATATCCCAAAATATTCTTTAAAATATGGTGTGATATAATGGCTGATAAGCTACGGCGCGTCATCTTTGAAGACGCTTTGTGTTGATTTCGATTACTGAAAATAAAATTTGAAATTTCAGCACTTTTCAATTTAATATTGAAATTGTGACACCCCTTACTACAGTCCAGTCAAACAGACATACTTGATAGTGGATTTTTTTTGCACGCACTAAAAAATGCACACTCTGTTCACTCCAGTGAAATATGTGGTTCCGCCTGAACTCCACCATGGTCCACCATGATGTGCGTCTGGAGGGAATCGTGGCAGGCAGCTCTGTTTACACTCATACTGCATATATGTAAACATAACCGCAGAAGAGATAAACAATGTCGGGAAGTTGCTACAGTCTCTATGTTGGTGCATCCCCCTCATTGCTAAGCTTGTGTATGCACAATGTGGCAATTATACATATGTACTTGTGCACAAAGACCAACAATAAAGCTGAATGTACAGCAGGGATACAGCTCCATCTGGATTGGATGTTTTTAGACTGTGGGAAGAAACTGGAGCACCCTGAGGAAACCCAGACACACAGAGAGACTGAGAACAAGCAACAAAAGGTCCAGGCAGCAGTGCTGACATAGGTTAACATC